>NC_088108.1:25113458-26580829 GCF_036370855.1 Dromaius novaehollandiae
GCCAGGACCCTGTGGCTGGTGCAGCCTTGGGGATGGGATCGCAGGGAGCAATGCTTTGGTGCTGCGGTGGCACTTGGTCTCGCATGTAGTTGTGGCTGGCTTCGGAGCAGGCAAGGCAGCTGGGGGAAGGCTTCTTGTAGCCTTCTCCTCTGCCCTGTGTCCCAGAGCTCCAGGAGAATAATTTATGCCCATTTATAAATGAAATGTAGGAAAGGGGTTGTTTTTGTCTTGAAATGGAAAATGCTGCAATATATTTAAGTTGATACGCTTGGCACTTTCCTTAGATGTAAATCTGAGCATAAATGAGCAATAGGAAGCAGGTTTTGTCTGATGTGTGCAGAATGTCTGTTTTATTGTTTAATTTGTGATTCTCATTATGTTTCAGTTGCAGTCCAGGAATGAAGGGAGCCCTCCCAGCATCTGAATTTTCTAATGAATGACTGCCTAGCCTCAGGGATAAACTATCAACCTCCTATTGCAGAAACAGTGAGTTCCTGTTTAGTTTATTCTTTCATTAAAAAGCTGCTTATTCTTGCTTCAGTTTGGGGGTAAAAGCCCTGTCTTTATTCTGAAAAATGACTAACAACCTCATGGTGCATGATGTGTTCCAGAAGAATACTTTTCAGATGGTCAAAGTAAGGGAGACAAAAGAGATGACAGAAAGAACATCCCTTTGTCTCCGAACAGGCAACTTGGCCTCAGGTTTGAACAAGATCAAAGAACCTTTAGGTAATATTCAAGGAAGGCTGAAAGTTTCAATCAAAGCGTTCTTCAAATACTATATAACTGCCTCTTACTCAACAGGGTTTTGACAGATTTGTTCTTGCATCACTGAAGATGTTGAGTCATCAACTCTTTAATTGCAGGCTTATATAAGCCCTTTGAAATTTCAATTCAGCAGCATGTCACGCAGACACAGATCTGTAGTGCTGGCCAGACACTCAGGCACATCCTGTTTTTGAAGCTCGCCTGAGGGTCACCTGCAAATTTTAGGCCCCCTGGACCAGAAGAAGGTCCAAGCCAGGCTGAATGGGTCTGTGTCTAGCCTCTGGTTTAGAGCTGAGGTAAGAGACTCTGGTTTAGAGGTGAGGTCCATAGCCCAGCTTCCCTCCTCTTGGGAGTGGGAGGACCCAGACCATCCGGGTGAGATGCTGAGATGAATTTTTTCCTGCTCAGATGGCCCATTGGGAGCATGGAGCTAGGCAGGGATCTCTCCCCCCTCAGCTCTCTGCCAGCTTCCTTTTACCTTGGGTGCTCTGGCAGTAGAACAGTGCCCCTGCAAAAGCCTCCCCCGCTGTCTCCATCCACAGCATGTGTTTGCAGAGGCCAGCATCAGTATCTTGCTTCCTCTGGTCTAGTGGTAATGGCCAAGATTGCCACAGAAGCATTTTGAACCATCGTAGTAACAGTGAGCATGCAAGAAATTCTCCTTGCTCACCTTCAAATGGATGCTAGGATGTTTTATATGGATTTAAGAAAACCACCTCAACTTTATTACCTAAATACTAAAGCTGGACAGTGTCTAGACATATATAAAATGAAACAAGAACCTATTTATGAGAATCCTGCTTCTCTTTAAGTTTCTCGTAGTAGCATTGTGTGTCATATTCACAGCAATTAGGGTTGATTAGGGTTTCAACAGACCCTCAAAGTAGCTGCACTCTGGTTTTTTCCTCATTCTTTGTTATGTTCTGAGAAAATGAGACCAAAATACGTCTGTTAACCTGTTAGTAAGGTAAAGGCCCTGGGTGCAATACAAACCCACATTAAGGCCACCTGACGCTCACAAAAAGATACAGACATTGGCATATGTGAGACTCTGTGTTTCCATCTTACTGCAGCTGGATCTGCTCATCAGGAGCAATTAACTTACCTGGACTTAGTGAGCTGAGCTCAGAGTGCATTGAAATCCTTTGGAGCAGGGAGCACAAAATGCTTCTGAAAAGCCCATTAACTATTTCTCTGTACCTCAAGGCACCTCATAACCTAAAAAATATGTGCTCCATAATGTACTTTTAAAACCAAGTATGTGGAAGATCAGGGCCTTAGATGCTTTTTCTGTTGGAGACAGTGACAAACCAGCCTGCTTAGTAGCTTCTTTAGAAGGATTTGGGCAAACTATTTGTTTTAACAGTTGTCTTGCATGCCAGGAGGATGCCAAGAGCATGTTAGCTAGCAGTTTGTTTTGTAAGTGGTATGTCTGCAGCCTCGGTTTTCTTAGTGCTGTAATCATTTGCTGTAGGCAATCTAAAAGATGACAGCTGAAACACTACTGTCATATCCCCAAGAGTGCCTGAGTAAACAAACTGGGTACTTTCTCCTGCGTGCATCTCTGTGTTTCTGCGTGCATCTCTGTGTTTCTGCGTGCATCTCTGTGTTTCTGCGTGCATGCTTGTTTTGTCTCCGTCAAAGGTGGAAAAGAGCAGCAGATGCTCTATCCAGATGCAAAATGGATTTGAGGAGGAGCGTGTCCTCAAAATCAAAGGTAGTTTTGAGGTGCTCCAGACGTATGCTGTGTGCAGACGCACGTTCCCACGGAGCCCTCCCAGCGTGGCTTGTCTCCGTGTGCAGTCTGCTCCAAACAGAGCTCTCTGCACAATCCCATCCCAGCTTCTCAGGGCTGAAGGCAGCCCCAATGTGAAAAGGAGAGATAAAACAGCCTGCCTCGCTCCATCCCTCCATGTGGGATGGACCGTGGGATCCTCCACGGAGTCTCTGCACTGCAGCCCAAGCCTTGGTGGGGACGTCCTGCTGCTGGCACAGCCCGTGGCTGCGGGGAGGGAACGAGCTGTCACCATCTGCTCCAGCCCATGCCGTAGAGCGGTGGGGGACTCCGGTGCTCCTCAGCCCCTGAGCTCATCCAAACCCTGGTTATAAAGCAAAAACCAGAGCACTGTAGTAACCCAGACCGAGTCCTGTGTTGCTGGGATCGCAGCTGTTCCTTGAGGGGACACAGAATTAATGGTGATGATAGTGACTGGGGAAGAGTGAGGTATGCGTGCCTCTGGCTCTGTGCTGATGAGTCTCTTGTCCAAAAAGATTATCTTTTTTGTGTTTTTTCTTCATATTCAGTGCCCTTTCAGCGTTTTTATTAGCAATGAATCTTTTCCCATTCACTTGCTAAAATTGTGCTGTCAGAGGCCTGGACAGTTTTGCACAAAAAGATGTGCAATGAGTAAGAGCTGTTGAGAGAGAAGTCTTGTAATAATAATTTCTCAGTGACGGGCAAATTCAGGCATCAGGTCAGAGAAAGCAGGCACATGTGAGAAACAGAGTCCTCCTATGTCTTTGGTGCAATGCAATTAAGCCTTTCAACTTGCTGTACCTTTCACCCTGCTTTGTAAGAGCAGCCTTTGTTATCACCGTACGTAGCAGGTTGAAAGACAGCCTTGCACAGACTCAGACCTCAAGCTGGACTTGTGGTGACAGAGCTGGCCTAAGGTAGACCTGTCCTCCCATTGCAACCAAGTTAATTACTTCCCTTGTTTTTCTTTCCTACTGCTTATTCCCAAAGATCATGGCAAACTTGATATCTCTGCCACTTAGGTGGATGTGAAGCAGTTCTTCAGGAAGAAGTCACAGCCTTTCCCATAGTTGTTTATCTTAATACCCTCCCATAAATTTAGCTTAGTGACTTAACGTACAAGTCTGCAAACTGAGCAGCATGTGGTCGTGCACCGAGTGTGTCATGTTCAGCCCCTCTTGAGAAGCACTGAGTCGCTGTGGATGGAAGAGTGGGTACCCTCTCGGGGGCTGTGGTAGTAGATGTCTGGAGGCAGCTGCAAATAGACTGTTATCCTGTGAAACTCTTTTTCAGGAAGGAATTAATAATTTTGCCATATGTTGGGACTCCCTGCTAAGCTCACATTATATAAGCCTAATATTGCCTGGAGTAATAACCTGAAGTTATAACTCCAGTGGCTTCTGGATGCAAAAGACACACTCATGTTAGCAGGTGAGTGAGTGTGTCTCTCACAGAATCACTGTCAAGAACGCCATTTTCTTTTTAGTGCCCTTTGGATAGGGACTCACGTTTACGCATCTGAAGAATTCTGTACAAATACAGTAAATAGAAACCACTTGTAAAGGGTTGGAAGCAGAGGAGAGGCAAATTTGGCTTTAAAACTAATTAAACTGAAATGTAGTACGGTTTGTACCCCAGAGTACACTGAACTTCTCTGTCCCTCTAGATACTTACACAGCCCTGATTACAGTAACAAACTATACTGAATGCTAAACTCAGATCTGAGGACTATATGCAGTCCTAGTTAATTTCAGAAGAAATTAAAGTAAGAAATTAATTCCAGTCTACATTTTATTAGACACTCTTTTGATGATAATTTTTAATAACACAGAGACTAGAAAAAGTAATACTTAAATCTTACATTGGGATTGCTGGGCAGGTAAGTGATTATTTACTTTAATGATGCATTGACATATCTTTTCCATGAAATTTGAGATTAAAAGTAATTTCTAGCTTTCTGGGAGCTGATTTTATACCCAGTTGATCAGTGTATGTAATCATCTGCAAAAGATCTAAAGCGAATATGACAAAACAGATTCTGGTAAGTACTGCTCGTACTTTTCTCCATTTCCTTCAAATGAGCTTTATTTTCAAGAACGTCTGGTGCAAATACCTCTTGTGCTGGATGCTTTCTGTGGTAACCATGTGAGTGAAAAGGAAGGGACAAGGCAAAAGTATGATTTGACTGGGAGCAGTCTATTTACACAGGTGTCAATCCTATACCTTATGGTCAGCCTCACTAATAATTAGTTTTCCATCTGAGATGGGAGCTAATTAGCCATGATGGGGAGCCCAGCGACGTGTCTGGATTTCTGACGGTCGCAGTCTGCTGGGGGCTTGCAGGGACCTGCCCTATGGCAGTGGGTGACACGCAGTCACGTCCCGCCAGCCAGGCAGGTCTGCCGGGGCTGCAGTGGGAAGTCGTGGGTCAGCAATGAATTAACATTCCTTTCTCCCTGCAAGCACTTTTCAAACATATAAAAAAAAAATAAAGAGAAGGAAGAAAAATGGGTACGAAGTCATGATGGTGTTTATTCTAAAACACAGCCAGCTGAAGTTCATTTTGATCTGCTTAGTTATCCGGGGGTAGCAGCGGACATCAGGAAAGAGTTTTAATTATTCCACATAAATAACAGAAGTATCAAATGGCAATGGCATGTACCAGAGAAACTTTTCTACATGGTATTTTTTGTTGATAGCCAAAATCTGGAATTTCCATCAGTTTGTTTCCAGCAATTTTAATCTCTGCACTTGTTTTTTCCTTTTTACATGAGAAAATATAGCCAGTGTGTACGTGGCACAGGTGCCAGTGAAGTCATGCCTTTGCGCCCCATCGCACTTCAGAGTGCTGGAGCTTGGTAAATCTGCATGAGATCTTGTACGTCCGTGGGGGACAGGCTGAGAGGTTAACCATTTCCTATGATACGATTATCTGGAAGCTGGATATATTTCATCATTGAAATCCATTCAAAAATCAGCACTTCTCCAAGGAGCACTATTCTTCCCGTACATTTGCTGCCTCTGTGAGAAGGGAGTACGCCGGGGACGTAGCAGTGAGCCAGGGTCAGCAGTGCAGCCTGAGCCGCAGTACCAGGTGCTGGGTGCTCTGGGAGCACAGAAAGGTCTGTTGGGGTCTGGGGAATTTGAGGGACACTTTGGAATTTTACTTCCATACTGAAATGCTTCCTACTTTTTCACATCTCTGTTCACTCAATGATGTCTGAAGCTCTCTCTTGAGAGAGAAGGAGGCCAAGCCTTTGGTAGCTCTGGTTCCACATATCTAGATTCCTTCCTTATTCTTGGTTCAAAACAGAATTTTGTTATCCAGTAGGATAAAATGTAGTAGGGCAGACTTTGTCCTGAATCTCAGTAACTTCTCAGCTGTACCTAGGAATTAATAATATATCAATGATTCTAAGCCCCAAGCATTATAATTAGCAGATATAGACAGCTGAAATATTAAACTCACAGCTGATTGATTAAATGTCTGGGAATTTCACAGCAGCTTTTCCCCTTGCCTGTGAGAGGCTCCTGTAGCTTGAGTGTTAGGAAGACCCTTAAATAATATAAACTCAGTATTATATCACTAGATGGCCACATACAGATGGGCACCAAGGAATTTCTGAAGATCCCAAGATGTATCAGTCTCTCTGAAAGTGCCTAAATGCCTCTCAAATCTGGCCCTCCACTAAAGACATCCCCTGAAATAGCAAGGCTTTTATTTATACGTCAATATAAGCGAGTGGGGAAATCTCAGCTCCTCAGCATTCCCACTTTTGGTATGATTTATCCTTCATTTGCATTGCTAAGGTTAATATTTGCACAGAGATTTTATCACAGCTATTGGCTATTTGCAGAAAGCTAAGCTTAAGGAATGGGAATATCTAACAAAGACATGATACTGTTAGCACAAATGGTAGTTTCAGCTTATTTTTCTGGGAATGAGGATCAAGTCTAGCACTATATAGCTCTTGATAATTCGCAGTAAATCCATGTTTTCTGTCTCTTGTTATATTTGTAGCATTCACTGCCCCATCTTTGTCTGATCCACCTGAAACTGTGAGTTGCAGAAGTGCAGATCTCTGCCGCAGGGTTAGGCTGGCCACACGGTTCATTTCGACCGAGGAGAAAATAGCACTTTGAAAGAAGGTGCTGTTACCAGTGCTGGAGACGCCTAATTCTTAATGCTTTTCTAGTCCGTGCTGACTAATCATTCATATTAAATCAGTTACAAATATGGATTAAAGCCATAGCTGGTTTGACTTCCCTTTTGTCTGGTACAGCAAATAGTTAATGCTTTCATAACGTTGAGAGGAGTGTGAGGCACCTGCACACACTCTGAAACCTCTGAAATGCTAACTGTTTGCATGAAATGTAGCCAGTGAAATAAACAGCAGATGAACCATAAAACAACCCAGCTTTCCTGAGTTGACTCAATTGGTGTGATATGGACAGAATGCCAAGAGGCACCACCTGGGGAGGAGGCTTCTTTTCCACCAAAGCAGGCATTTTTCTGACTATTTTAGTCTTTAATTCTCTTCTGTTACTTCTAACATTCATATTGCCATTATTTTTCTTTATCATATTTCATCACCTTTCTCATTATTCATGCAATGCCTTATGCTTCATTGTTCATTAAATTTGACTACGTTTCCACTGGCATGTTGCAATGGTTTAGGCTGTTACGGATTTGGTGTTTTTCATGCTTTATGTTGAAAAACTTAAGATATCTCTGTTGCTTCTTGAGATTTATCAAGATTGCTTTGGTGATTTCTATTCAGAGTTTTCAAGAACCGCGTGATATTAGTTGACTATAAACATAAATGCCTATTTAGCTGACATTGATGACTGGTATATCTTAGTAACTTCTAATAGTTTGTCAAATTCCTTCATCTTCTATGTCCACAGCTACACCTGTATCAATGGCCTCAATCTGAAACAAGGTCTTCATGCATCGTGCTTGCTTTTTCTATTAAAATTAAGAAAATGGTTAATATTAGGATAAATCATACAGCTATATTCACCCCTCATAATATAGATCCCATTAAGTTCAGGGAGGATTACACTGTTTTGACAGAAACATACCTTCTCTTATACTCTAGCAATAAATAATGAACATATATTTTAGACTTCATAGCAGCTTTTAGCTGTGAAATTGGTAACTGATTAGAAATGACATGGCTTTTGATTCTTACCAGTTATTTAACAGAATGACATCTTGCTATGGTACCTAATTGCCAAGCTTTCGTAAGCGTGTGCTGCGAAGCTCTGCGTTGCGTTACAGCAATCGGTCCTTTAAGCGTATGGAGTTGTATCTGATTGTGGCATGTGTTACCTCAGTAGATACCACTTGGTTACCAAAAAATCATATCGGGCTTTAACCATTATATGAAACTTCTACAAAGTTAAATTTTGGTCATGACTAAACGGTATGGTACTCAGCAGACCTTCTCCATCAAACAAAATCTGACTTTGTCTTTGTGCTAAGTATGTGGAGGTGACATTAACCTGTGAGAAGATGCCTTCTGTTTTAAGCATTCCAACGAATGGTTAACAGATAAGTCCTTCTTTCTTTGGGGTCATCTGGAAATATGATACAAAATGCAAAGAAAGCTACATCAAGCCCTGATGGAAAATTTTATCTTACTACCTCTAAGAGCTTAGTGTCTCCACCTCGCTGTATAGCGCAGTGCAGGTTGTATTTTCTCTAGAGCCAGGAACAGAACCAGCATAAGCGGATTTTGGGCCAGTACACTATATTCCTGTCATTTTTGGAAATTGTTATATTTTGCTGTGACATCGCTGGTAAATTACTATCTTTTCTGTGCTTGCCACAGTGAGAATGCGAGGAGGGTAATGAAGCAGTATGTGTGAATGTGCTAGAACTACCTCAGGGTATGATGGAAAAGGGAATACAGGTTGGTTGTTTCAGTGCTTGTTTTAATAAGCAACTATAGGAAATGGAAAGTACCTTGGCCATGGCACTTTACATTGCAGATGTGAAAATGGAGTCTGAACTGGATTTACAAAGCTGTCCAAGCATTTAATTGACCCAGTAAGCACAGAAGACAGACAGTGAACATGGTAGGGCAATCTTGAAAACCCAGTAATGACCTGCGATATTTTTGGTGGTCTGCCTCGCATTAAACCTCTGATGTGATTGCATTCTACACTGGCTGGAAAAAGAAACCTTTGAAGAATGACTGAAGGAATCAGGCTTGTGTAGCAGAGAGGAAGAGGAGGAACGTGTGTCTTCAGGTACATACTGGGGTGCTGAGAGAGGAAGGGAATAGATAGTGCAGGTGACGGAAGAAGTGATGGCTTTTATACGCAGAAGGCAAGGTCCAGGTTAGAGATTACGAAAAGCCTTTCAAACAATAAGGATATGAAGCATTAGGATAGATTGCCTGGGGAAGTTATTGATTTTCAACTGTAGGAAATCTTTCAGAACGGGTCAGAACAACCTCTGTCAGGAATGACTCAGAAGGGCTGAGCCTGCCTTGATCCAGAGCAACGCACCAGGTGATTTCCTGCGGTCCCTTCCAGCTCTGTTTTGCCATGGTCCTGTGCTTTAGTAGTCTAAATGTGCCAATCTCCATGGCTTGAATAAGGTTTTTCATAAGGTGAAAGCTTCTTTTTTTTATGAGCTCCTCAAATGAAATCCATTTATTACCTATTACAAAATCGGAAGGACCATATTTCTTTACTCTCGTTTACTACTTTGTTGAACATATCCTTTCATTTTGTGTGTTGATCTTGGCATGCAAAGCACATTTTAAAAATCATTTGCTGAGAAAGATAATGGGAAGAATACCTATTTTTATACTTCTTAGGGAAAAATATCCCCACAATTTCACCAAAGTATAATCAGTTGAATTTCATCAAGCTGATCATTAATGAACCCATGTTTTTTGCTCAGTTTCCTATAATGTCTTAAAATAGTCATATCTGCAACTGATTTTAAGAGGCAAAACAAGTCTTAAATTTATGGCAAGACTTATTTCCAGTTTTATGTAAGGTGAAACTCTAAAATCTCATGTTAACAGCACTTGCCATAAGTAGGCTGACTGGATTTTTTTATACTGAGGGCAGTGATTTCTGCTCAAATTACTTAATCCATACTTTTTGTAAGAATGTATAAGTTTAAAGTTCCATGTTTTGCTGTTCTTCCTCTAAGAAAGTGTGGTGCTTATGTTACAGAAAGGCCAGTCACACAGGTAATAATACAAGCCATAAATATGCATCGTAATGGCCTGTTCAAGTCCTTCTGCTTCTTTGTAAAATCAGGGGAATAAATCAAAACCAGAATTTAGAGCAGGCAATGCAGTGGTGGGGACACTATATAAAACTAGCAAGGACTAAAAAGTTTCTGTCACCAGCTTTAACTTCTAGCTAGCTAAACCTAGCTGCTGCAGCTTAGGTTGTTAAAGTGTCATTTGGGGTTTTACCGGGGCTGGGGTCCGTCACCCTGCCCAGATGTGAAACTGCTGGGAACAGACGTGCGGAGAGGCAGGCAGCGCTGGGAAGGCCCACGGCAAACGGTCAGCTGCAATGCGATATTGCAGTATTCGTAATGTTGGAGGAGCTCAAACCCGAAAAGAGCGTTTGTGGCTTCTTTTGGTCATGTAGCGTCTCCTTCGGAGTAGTTGCAGTAGCATACTCAAGCGTAGTCGTGAGGCCTCCTGCTTGGATTAGAATGGATCAAACTGTTATTGCAACAGAACTGCAGTGTACGCAGCTCAGACTGGAAAATCTTGTGGGCCTTTTTACTGTTTTAAGAGGCTTTCCTTGTGAATCTGTATTTAGATCAATCTTTTTGTTTTTCTTAGCAGAGACAAATGAAGGGTTTTAGTGGGACTGATTTATGGTCTATGATCTCTGCTAGTAAGAGAAAGGGAATAGGGGGAAACAAAGTGCCCGTGATAGGAGAAGGGAAAGACAGAAAATGAATCCATTACAATAGCGTTTATTGTATCATTGCAAGTTCTGAACGGAAATGACTGATCTGCTTTGCAGTCTGTCAGATTCTCATATTAGCATCAGATTATGAGACGAGTAGATAATAGTTTCTCCAGGGATGATTTGCTTCTCAAAACCTATTTCTAAAGCTTCAAGACAAATCTAGAGGACAGTTTGATATTGTCAGCAACAATCTGCGTTATTAAAGCACTCTTAGACTATAGAGTGAGTCACACATGAAGGCTGGACAGTTGCAGCAACGTGACACTCAGAGGGTGACATCTCCATGGCTTTCCTTTGAAGTGGGAAGCAGAGGTTCCTTTATTGCCAATGAAGTGCACTTGAAATATTAAACAGGGTTTTAAATGACTTCGAAACTAAAGTTTTGGTGCAATCCTAACTTCGCTTATAGTCTTCACTCAGCTTTTCACTGAAAATAAAACAAAAGCCCTCTATGCTTTGTAATTTGGATCAATTATTTGTTCTCTGGGAATTGTTTTTCCTTTAGTAGTTTTGTCAATCAATATACAGTCTAGGTAGCCAAACACCACAAAATTTCCAGTAATAATAGAAGTCTTAGATAAAGCCTTTCATTCACTCTGAATGTGTGTGGATATTTTTCAGTTTGGATTAGTGGTGAGAGAGAAAAAAAATTTTGAGTATGAATTTGCTTTAGAAAATTGTGTTCCCGTTCCCTGACATTTGATGATTCATGGCACAGGCATTCTGAAAAGGTAATTTTAAGCCCATGTATACTGTACAAGTGTTCACACACTGCTTACGGGAGCAAAGTAACAGAGACAAAAAGTAATTTGGACAAAGATCTCCATGTCTCCCACACACTTGTGCTTGTTAGCAAATCGATTTTCTGCTTTTGGGCTTCGTACTGTGGTCTCGGAGCTGCCTTTTCCGTGGAACAAGTGCTCCTCACCCGTGGGGGGACCTGCCTCTTTCTCCCGGAATGACCTCATTTCACAACATCTGTTGCATGCCTCCCTCCTTTATTTTATTTTTTATTTTTTGGAAAGTTTTCACAGACAACTTTGTTATCTAACTAAACATTAGGGCATTTGGAAGTGATTTTTACTCCTTTCTATGGGATCCAGGAACCTAACTGGCTTTCAGGCTTCTGGAAATTGTCCTTCGCAAAACATTTCCCCATTTCTCTCGGGGTTCTTTGTCTGCCATGGACTGAAGGGATTTAGATTCAATACTTTGCTTTTTGCTTATTTCTGTTTGAAACCTTCCTCAGATTTGCTCGTCACTATTTGTATACAGCTCGGTTTTTGTCTTTGATGCAGCAAAATCAAATGCAGACAAAGCAGAGTAAATGGAATGGCTCTTAGCTAAAGCCCCAGTGATTTTCCATTATAATTCATTGAAAAAAGTTGTTGAAAAGAGAAAAATCTTTGAACAGAATGGAAAACAGACACCCTACGAATGCAGCTTTGTTTTTAGGTTCTTGTGGCTCGGACGCGGCTGGGGAGCGCGGCTGGTCGCGGAGCCGTTGCGGCAGGAGTTGTTCTGAATGAGCTGGCAGCTGGCACGCCGCAATCTCGGGGCTGTATTCATCCCGCCGCCCCGGCTCCAGAGCGCAATTACTATTTATTCACCATATAGTGCAGTTCATTTAGCCAGCTGAAAGAGCGAGGAGGCTGTTTTGTGTTATGCATGCGGTGGTTGCTGTTTACTGAAGTGGTGAGGGGAGACGGGGGCTTGGTGGCGGGGACGACTCCTCGTGCTCCTGGAGCCCTGAACGTTTGGTTTCCGAGCTACGTCGCATCAGCTGCTTCTTGGGTCTGGCTGAAGGGTCAGAGCTGCTTTCCCTTTAAACTTCTTTTGAAGTCCTGAACTTCCGTGAATGGCTTAAAAATAACTTTTAAAGATTTTTCTACATTCAATATATGTGTATTTCTGTATCATTTTATAATGCAAAATACTATTTTTATAGCTTATGGGAAAACAGGTACATAATAGTACAGTTAGAAGAAATAAAGGTAGTAGATGCTGACAGCATTAAGTAACACAGCAATTTTCACTGCAAAAGGTCACTAAGCTTAAAGGTAGGTTTTATTTAAGAGGAAGAGACTAAACAGGTACAACAGAAATAGAACAGGCAAAAGTCCGAATTAGAAAGTTGGAGTTGTCCCCTCCCTGAGTGTGTATGCTGACATCCCAGCAGCAGAACAGCATGCCTCGTGACGTTACTGTTTTATTAGTAGGAGTAAACAGGAAGCCAACTGGAACCGACAGATACAAATGATATATATTACAGAAAATGATTTCTGATCTCAGGCAGAGACTGAATATTCTGGTGCCTTAAAATAGAGTAAAGCTAGTGCATGAGTCATTTCATCCATTGGGCGTAAGAAGAACAGCTATTAGCCAGTGTGATAGTGAAAACTACCTGGCATTGGACTACTTGGAAATTTTCCATCTTTTTTAGTCATTGTTACTTAGTTACTCTGTTTTTGAAAATATGCATTTCTTTGGAAAGATAATAGACATATGTATAATTAAAGTTTTCCAATAGTATCTTCAGATCCAAACTGAAAGTAAAACAACGTAGCTCCATCGACTTCTTTACTATGCAGATTGCTTCCAAACTATAACAAATATTTTAAAAAAATTCCTCACTAAAAATGTAGACTATAAATGCCATCTGAGTCATGGTACAGATATGCAATGTTTGTTGTCTTGGCATGTGAAATGCAAATATTTTGGGCCATGCCGAGGCAGCAGGTAGCACGGGGAGACGTCAGGCATGTGGCTCTAGCTCACAGCCGTGCCGCAGCGGGCAGGCGCTGGCAGCCTGTGGCTTGCAGCCCTTCTGTGGTCTTCTGGTCCTGAAACTGCCTCGTTCTTCAGCTTAAATTAGAGCAGAGTGACCTAGCAAGCATGCACAAATCATGTCGGTGCCCTCCTTTCTAGCAGTCGTGATTGCACAGGGGAAGGGTCTTTGCCGAACGAGTCCCTGGTTTGCTGCTGAGGGACTCTCTGAGCAGGCTGTGTCCGTCCGGGGGCCTTGGAGTTTGGACATATCAAAAAACAACCATCTTGCAGGGAAGAGCCTTGCTCCATAATTCTAATTCGCACCCTATTTAAATGATTTGTTCCTGCTACCAAGATATATTGAGCTCTACAGCTGTGTAATATATAAGAGAAAATATGGCTGGAGCATTAGCAAGCTTTTTTTGTACCTTGATGTGTGCAGAGTTTTGACACATTGCTTTTCTGGCTTGGCATGTTACAACTTGGACTCTGTTAGAGTTACCGGGTGGAAGTTATCGGAGTGTAAATGGGGGAAGGAAGGTTGATGCTGGTAAGCAGGCATTGCTAAGCATCAGAGCGTCTAGTTCGGTGCAAATGGGTGTCAAATGATCCAGAAGACTTGAGTTACACTGACACAGATTTTTTTAAAATTTTAGCCTTCCCCCCAAAACTGCAATTACAGAAAACGGCTGATGCCAACAGTAGTGCTCAGATAGTTGCCAAGGACGTTCCCTCTTGGCAAAGGAAAAAGTCAGATTTTGGAAAGAACAGTGGATGCTAATTGAAGCAGAGGATATAACATTGCATTAAAGTTCCTGTGCAATTCTTCCTTTTTATCGCTTACTTGAAACTACCCTAGGTGCTCAGCATCTGGCTCCCTCCTTGTCAAACGACGTCTTCTAATGACTTGGTGCATACAGTACATGGGGTGTGAGTATTGGCAGCTGTGCCACGTTTCAGTATAGGTTTCAGCCTAAGTCACAGGTAACCTCATTGCACAGAATAAAGGTAAACTCATTGCACAGAATAAATGTAAACTACTTGTACTTGATATTAAAAAATACACTGAAAAGGCCAGATCGCCTACGTCATTTTGGAAAACACAGAATGGTCAGGCCTTTAAAAACTGATTAAGAATGTACAAAATTAATTTGTCAGAAAATTTATATTTAGAGTAACACATTTTGTTTATCCCTGGAACAATCAAATAGTGACCAGGATACTGCAGTTTGTACTTGGGAACAGCAGCGAAATCAGTCTGCTCTTCCTCACAATTATTGCTTTTTTTTTTTTTTTTTTTTTAACTAGGGAAGTCTTTTATTTTTGCTTTTACAGATGTTCACATTAGCATTCATTGTCAAAACACATCTGTTAAAGGATCCCACTAGATCTTGAAATCTCAGGCTTTTTTCTTTCCCTTCCTTTATCTTTGTTGTCACTTTAATTACTATTTTAGTAAGCTAAAATGTGCAAATCTGCTTAAAGTTTAGCAGAGTTCTGCTTTATCCGTCAACATTTTCCATAGGAATGAGAGCTTCTTATTATGTTTGTATATGTGTGTGTATCTCTGCGGCTGCCAGAGGCAGGCAGTAGTACAAAATGGTGCAAAAACCATGGCTTTAGGAAAATGGGAGTGCCGTGGCAGCCCTGACTGTAGCTCGAACACCTGCACGGCCTGCACCCTCGCCTCCAAGGTAGCAGAGGGTCGTGGTGGCTTTGTGCCCTAGCAGAAGTGGAAGGGGTAGTTTATGGGTGCTAACTTAATATTTCTGGGACTGTCACCCCTTTTATGGAGCAAGCACAGGGGCAAGGTGCGTGCGCTGCTTTTGCTTATCCTCGTGGCACAGTCCCACTAATGCTGCTCTCCTGCCATGGAGGGAAATACCCCAAGGTGAAGGCAGAGGAGGATTTTATAAATTTGGCTGGGAGTGTTTCGATATGGAGGAAGCGCGGTGGTGTCCCAGGCTTCTCTTCTGACCTTCAGAAAGCTAAAGTGCATTAGCGTAGGATTTCTTCCAGGGCTCCATCAGGATCCTATCTTAAAAATATGTATGTTCTTAATCTAGCAGAAAACTATGTATAGGAAAAGTCATGGTGAATGAGTGCTGTACCTTGCAGAGGTTTAAACTCCCATATTTGCAAATGCTAAACGTGAAGCAGGAGAGGAAAAGCCTTTCTCAGAGGAAGTTGTTATTTTAAATGTCCCTTAGTGAACCAGCCCCTAATCCTACACGGCTTTATGCAGACCCTTGCTCTACAGCATGTTGGTAATGGCACCTCCTCAGAGCCTGGAAGTTGCAGAAACTTAGAAAAGATAATGGAGAAATCAAAGAAAAATTTGTAAGCTAATATCACATGGGACTTTATCAACAGGGAGTGCCCATCTGTACAGCTGTGGGAAATTCGGGACTGCCCTGCTGTGGGTTTTAGGGCTCAGCAGCAGCACAGTGCTGGGATAGAGGAGAAAAACTGGGGAAAAAACACACAGATGGGTATCAGGGCATGGCTTTTTAAGAACTGTTTCCCTAGTGGGACATTTATGACATTAATGCTTCTTATTTTTCAAAATAGTTCCATCCAAAGCTGTCTCTAATGAAGGTAATGGCTGATTTAACATGATTTGATAACACTGCCTCCAGTGAAGCATGCTTCTCAGCCTGCCTGTCCTTTGGCCGGTTCCCAGTGTGTTCGTAATCAGTGCAGGTTGTCCCCTGTTGCCAGTAAAAGTTGATTCATTCTGACTCATACCTGCATGTCCTGTTTGTGAGGAGCAGCACGATGGTAACACACGCGGGGACGGAGGCAGCATGTGCTCCCTCAAGTGGGTACAGGCTCTACTTCCTTTATTAAGCATAATAGAGCAAATTCATCCCATGTATTGCTCCACTGACTTCATTGTGTGGGTAGGGGACACGGAGAGTTTAGCTCCACACGCGCTGTTCAGATGGTCTTCAGATGTGCCTGGCAAATGTGTTCACATCCTTGTGAAACGTACTTTCTTGCTCTCAAGGTGACAGCTGTTGTAGCTGCTGGAATTTCCTTTTTAGCAGTTTGCACAAAAGGTAAAGGGAATTCACCTTTTGGTGTGTAAACTCTAGAGTTTGTTCATTTTCTCTTTTCTATTTTTGCCTATTTTTTTTAAGGTTGCTGTCAAAAACAGTCTTGTTTGAGTGTGAGCACAGAAACAGCAAGCACTCCGCACCGTACACAAAAACACAATAACTGTGTGCATGTGTATGTGTGTTTGAAGGTGGATTGCTCCTGATTTAAACCACCAACTGGGAAATCATGAATCTGGGTTTTTGCATTTTAGCAGTTTCTTTCCTTGATGCTCTTGCAGATTCGCTGGTGTCTAGGTTAGGCCCATCCCAGGAGCATGTCCCGTTGTGACTCCTTGGTTTGCCCAAATGGCTGCTTCACTGTATGTGTTCGCTTGTGCCGAAAGATGTCGAAGAGCTTTTCTTGGTCCTCCCCATTGAAAAGCCTAGGGCCATTCCGATTTCCCCATTTTCACTTAAAACTGAATGTTATTGTAACAAATGAATTTAAGAGTGAATTTGACCTCCCATTTGTAATGATGCAGACGCATTTGTAATGCGAGGCAAGGTGGTAATTATTTTACAGCTCAGAAATGTGCTGTTCAGATTGGATCAGTCTGTCTGTCTCCAAAAGGTACAGCACCTTTATCTGCATTTTATAGAAAAAAGAAGTAGCATCTCTGTTCTCTGGGAAAGTCTCAGTATTTTTTATTCTTCACGGAAGTAAGGCAAGCAAGCGCAATGATTTTCCTTATAGTTTTTAATAGAAGATCCTATTTGCAAAGTGTTAGGGCAGCAGTAAACATGTAACCTGTAGAAAGCTTCAGAGGCACTGCACAATGGCTAGTCAACTTTTGTTGATGCCTTTTGGATGAAATTGTGGGCAAAATTCAATAAAAAGGCCAAAACCAATGTAATAAAGTATGATTATTATATCATACTGTGTGTTGCAAAGAACACTTTTTACTTGTATTTAATTTTTAACAGGCAGTTAAGAGCTTATGAGATATGAATCAAACATGAAGTTGGAAAATTCAAAGGGTGGTTTCCAAAAGCAATCTTATTTCTATTCTCTTGTGTGCTTGTGTGACATGTTCTGAGATGTCACACCGTTAACTTGAGTAACAGTTCTCATGGGTATCGGTGACAAGATCTGTTTAAAAATTAGGGCCCTAGTTGGCCTTATTGGGGATTTGTGTTATGTGATCTTCCTGGTAAGGAAGAGCTTATACAAATTCTCTTTAATTTGCAGGATGAACTAATACTCTACTGAGTCAAGTGAGTTAATTTTACTAAAGATGCTATGTCAAACCTAAGGGCTGCTGCTCTTCTATTCAACATCTAGCAGCCGGTGATCAGAGGACAAGAATGGAGACAGCAGACAAACCATCATTATACCACTCCTAGCATAAAGTTATAGACATGCAATATCTGTTGTTAAAGAGATGTGATAATGGGTTATGAACATGAATCTTCCTCAGTGCACCACTCTCAACCATCTAAGGAGTATTTGCACTGCAATACACACAGTGGCATCACGATAACACTGCTGTAAGGGGAGGGCTGTGCGGTGGCATGCTAGTTCTCAGCAAAACCAGGTTCTTAGATCTCCATTGCCATTTTGCCTCCAAAGTATGTTCTTCAAAACGTGGGTATTTCTGTGTTTAATTCTGGTGCAGTGCAAAAGGAAGAGAACTAATCGTGTCAGTCTCTCGGAGGGATGAAGCTGACGTGTTAGCTGAAGCTGGCAGTAAGAGGCTGCGCCCTCCATCAGTGAGGGTGGCAAGCTGGAAGGCTTTCAGTAACTTTTCCCACTGGACTGGAGTAATTGTACAGCAAAAAGACTGTTTTGCTAGCTATTTTATACTTAATTCAACTCTAAAAGGGGTACTTTTAAAATCATTTGCCCAGTTTTTTATATGGAGCCTGCCAGGAAGAATAGCTGAAGTGGAGAATATTAAGAATAGAGGGGCAGGAAAGATGAACATTCTTGATAGCACTGTACATATGCTGCTTGTGCTGAGCTGAAATGGGAACATTCAGGCACTTTCTCAAAAAGAAGCAATTAACACTTTTTAAATAGCTATATTATGCAGTCAAAAAAAATTGCTGTGCTTACTGCAGTTGGAAATGTATTAGGTTTATTCACTATAACAGAATGGATTTTGTTTAAGATGGGAAACAGAGGGAAGACTCAAAAACTAAACTTCAGTTGAATGTTAGTGAATATATACATCTAACCAAAGAGTGAAAATAGGTTGGTTAACGTGCACAGCAGATATTAACAAGTTGGTGACATACGTGATAGAGGTCTCTAATTCTTAATAATAGATAGTAGTTACTAGATTAGGTAAAAGAGAAGAGTTTTGTAATTTTAAATACAAGATGCTTCTCATTTGCATTAAAGTTTTCGTAATTCCTGTCCCAGTATCTTCAGAGTTGAAGTGTTTGCAGAAGTACTGTTTCAAAATGGTGCGTGTATCTTCATTTCACAGGAGGTGAACATGTTTTACATACAGATAAATTTCCTACTGTAATTATATAAACTCAATATGCATAACACAGCATTTTGACCCCCAAACTGCATCTGAGAACATTCCCCCATGAGACCAACAACTAAGACGAAGGAGAAGATATAAATGGCTAAGGCAAAGATGCAGATATTAAATGTGGCCTGACATATGGTTGAAGTTAATCAGAACAGAACTCAGAATTCAGAATGATGTTTCACCTCTAGGTCATTGAAAATCTAGCCTGGAAGTGGGCCAAAGCAGCAGAGACTGATACTTATTTCTTCAGTCAAAAAAGCCTGATGAATACATGTATGGAAACCTGATATCCCAGCAGCTTCTTTCTCAAGGCAGGTAGATTCAACCAAACCAGCATCCCATGTGCCTTAGCATAATTGCTGCTGTTGCATCAGACCCTGGGGAGCTATATGGTCCTCTAGACTCAGCAGTCACCTGCCTCTGAAAGGTTTTTTTTTTGTTGTTGTTGTTCCAGAAATAGCTGGATCCACTCTGTTGTTTTGCTAGCTTCCCACAAACGCTATAAACCCTAACTACCGCAAACTCTCCCTGTAGTAGATGCTCCTTACCTTCTCACCCTTCTCCTCGCTGTCTTCCCTGACTGCATCTCTTTTCATCTTTACTCACAATCAACTCCTTTTCCAATAATATCTCCTGTCCTGAATTTTTTTTCTAAACGTCTTTTTTTTTTTAATTACTAACGAAACCTTAAAACAGAGACAAATGAAGATGCAGAAGCATGAACGTATCTTATACCATGCCTTTCTTTTACCTGCTTGCTGCATCCGCATACTTGCTGACTTCCTCCACTTTTCATCTGCCTTTTATTGAAGGGAAGGAATAGTTTCAGGGTTACTTCTTTTTCCTGTAAATGTTCTTATGCAGAAGCTCAAACCATGTGTCTGGAAAGTGCCCATCTCATCAGACTCCCAATTTTGAATGGACCATTGGCATATCCTTACAACACAGATAATAATAGGCAACATCATCATCTGGTCATCATAAGTAAATTAACCTTGGCTTTCTAAAGCCTAAAGCTTCAACCTATAATTAAACAGATAGATAGGCCACTTCAGTGTGCCACATCTGCTATGCAGATGGAGTGCAGTAGGTTACAACCATCAGCACACTACAAAGAATGGTATTTATAACACAGATTTAGCAAAGGTTTTGATTCAAACTTAATAGCAATAATAGGAAGGTTTCTTCTGACCTCTCAAAACTGTAGAGATGCTGACTGGAAGGGAGCTATGGGGGTCATCTAGTCCAGCACCCTGCTTGGCACCCAGCTGTTGCCAGCACCAGATCGGGTCTGCTGTGGCTTTGTTTAGCCAAGTCTTGAAAACCTGCAAGGACTGACGCTTTGCAGCCTCTGCGGGGAACCTGCTTCGGTGGCACACTACTCTCTTTATGGAGGAGTTTTTTACAATGTCCAGTCTGAACATGGTGAGCTGGAGCTTTATGTCATGTCCCTCAGGGCAGCATGCCTCACTGCAGGTCTGGACAGAGCGAGCCTTCTGCCCCGGGCTTGCAATGGAGGAACCAGATGATCTCGAGGAGCTCCTCGCTGACTCGAGTCCCCTGACAATATCCTGCACAGCGATACCTTCCTGAGCACAGCCGCTTGGTCACTCCTGGGCTGGGTCGGGGAGCCAGTCGTAGCGTGCTCATTAGCCAGACACCAGAAAAATGCTCAGATTGCATCTCCTGAGATCAGAACATGCCTTCTTTCCCTTTTCATCTCTGCTTCCCTGAGCTGCAAAGTGAAATGGGATGTAGGCTGGAGTTTCTTTGGTGCTGAACCACTCCTGGCCTGTAAAGCAGTGCTTAAAGTTCACAGAAATAAGGAACAGCTCTCCCTGTTTCCAATTACTGTTTTTAGAGACAGCAAAAATACCCTTAGTATTTTTCTCTTGTTGGTTTTATAGGTAAAAAATTGCTGAAATGCGATTGGAGCATGATGAGGTGGCTTTTGAGAGGCAGGGGATCTAAGAGACAATTTTCTATTAGAAGTTTGGCAGATACTGTGAAAATGCAAGTGAAGGCCAGCTGTAGCCTGGGACTCAAGACACTTACTTCATTTTTGTTCCAGTTTTCCATATTTTAACCATGCTTAGTTAAAGTTTAAAAAATGTAAATAGAGACTACAGCAGATATAGCAGATTTGCATCAATATCATGTGCAGGAGAGAAATACACACAGTATTTTTTATTTTTTCTTTATTTTTTTTGTTGAAAAAATACTGGAAGACGATTTTGAAATAGGCACACCATATATATACCTCCATACAAGAAAGCAGGCCTGCTTTCTTGTGCTGTCACATAATAGCGTGGAAAAGAAATAAGTCTTATTTCCATACTGAGTCATTGCTTGCATGTTGTTTAGCGATTGTTGAATCGAATTTCATTTCAGCTGGTTGTGAAGCAGTGACAGGTGCAGAATATCCTCTTTTTGTTTTCATGGCAGATGCAAGCAGGGGAGAGAGCAATATGTTTCTAGTCCATAAAGCATCAATAGAATAATGTTAAATTAAGACTAAAACACTTTTGATGAATAAAGGCAGCAGTACACATTTCCAGGAAGAAAATGACTTGCACACAAAACTAAAGTTTTCAAACTTGCAAAATATGAATTTGTTTTCAAGTCAGACTTTTATAATTTATTCTAATATTCTTGTAACTTATATGTCAATTGACAACCAACTAAAATATAGCAAAAAGCTAGATTTTCTTATAGTGCAATTTATACCTAGTTATCAATTGACTTGATCAGCTAAAAGCAACCAAATGCTACTGGAAAAACTCTTTCCTTATCCAAGCATTACACTAAGACCTGATGTGTGAGACCCACTGGCACCTCTGTGATAGCAACTACGCAAGCTCCTGCTGGCTACCATTAGAGGATATATGTGGTTGAGCAAAGGTAAAACTGTTTCTCCTCCTTTTGCTTTGTGCAGCCAAGCTTTCCAGGGGACACGAGCATGAGTTTTAACAGAAAGTTTGCTTGGAATTTGGAAAGCTCTTGGAGATCTTGTCTGGTCTGTAAATCCCACGATATGAGGTTTACCGAGCGGACAAGCATGGCATGCAGCCCGGGCGGGCATCAGCCAGAGGGCAGGGGCAGGAAGTGCTATTGGCTGGGGCTTTCAAAACATTCCCAAAATGGCAATATTACAACTTTGCAAGGGGGGACAGTCTAAATGTGGGACTCTATTTTTCATGTGTTTATTATTTACTCCATAAATCTAAGTTACCTTGAAACACTTCAAATGCATGTTGTTGTTAAAATATTCTAATTAATTCATTTATCTAATTAACAAACAGGAAAAAAAACTAAAGAATTTAAATTTCTGTCATACCAGCATGGTTTTAGCAGCAATTTCCCCCTCTCCTCCTTGCTACTCCGTTGTCTGTAAAAAGCAGCTCTGAATGCTGCGGCCGCTCAGGGCTCTCCGGTATGGCCTTCCACCATCGCGCCCCGCCGGCAGAGCTGGCTGCCTTCGCGAAACCATTTGGCCTAGCACATCTTTGCATTGCATGGAGTGGAACTTGAATGCTGAAAGCTTTTAATAGTTAATGGCTATACAGTGGTGACGTGTGATCCGTATTTTCTCCTCCCCAGTCTACATCCAGATAGAAGCTAGAATAGCAGGTGCAGCTGCTTCTCTTATCCATCAGCAAAACTATGGATTCCCAAGTATGTCAGAGATGTTCCTAAAAAACCGCGATGGGCCTCAGTGTTAGCACTGTGCTCTAGCACAGAGCCACATGTTCTGTTTGGATCTGACACTTTGGGCCTGGGCTGTAACGGATGTTTCTCTCTGTAATCTAAATTTCTAGCTTAGGGCACATGGAAGTCTCCTCATTCCTTGGTTCCCCTTCCAGACTCCCATAGCAGCCTTGGAAATTTGAGAATGAATAAATGGGTGGCAGAAGTTTGGATATGAATTTTGTGCGACAACAGCATCATAAGTGGAGCTGGGGAGTAGCTAGTTTTCTCCTTCTATGAACATTTTCAGGATTGTGAAATGTCCCTGTCCCTCACCAGGAAATTCAAAAAATCCAATTTGTTTCAAGTGGTTTCATCATAATCTAATATTTCATATATCTGTTATTGGTGAATGTGTTTTTGTTTATTTTTCACTTTAAATGGCTACTTTTCATTTAGAAAAGGCTAAAATAAAGGGCAATTTCAAAATGCTGTTTTGAAAAAAGCAATGTCATAAAAACAAATTTTCTGTGAAAGAATGTGGCTTTGATTAATTGATTTAAAAAATGGGTTGAAAATTTCCTGAGCAAATCTAGTATTGGCAAAGAACAGTAGCAGCGAGATAAATCAAGTGTCTGGATTTAAAGATACTTTTCACTCTTGTCTGTCAAAGCTTTCTGGGTGTGACATTAGTTTTGGGGTGGACAGATATATAAGCATAGACTTAAGAGCAAAGGAAAACCTGAGTGGTGGTTTCTGGAACGGGCTCCTTCTCAAGGTGCATGTTCTGTTTAAATTTATCTGGTCAGGAATAAGATGCTAGTTGTAATTTCACTTGAATTCAATTGCTTTATTGCTTTTTCAGCAGGCAACATGCAGTGTACCAAAATTACTCTCCTATGTAGTTACAACACATGCAGCCACTTAGCCACTTGGCAACAATAACACTGTTGATCAGACTTCTCCAGCCCATCTGCCATATAGATAACCAAGAACTAGAGTCTTGCCTGGCACTTACACAAGCAGTGAGGTATGATTTATGTATGAATTCACACATGTTCCTTCTGGAACAGCCACAGCAGATGGACCGTTCAGGAAAACTATCAATTCTTCACTTAGGCACCTCCTGAGAGGAAGGGCTGCTTCCACTGATGCGGCTACTAAACCTGGGAAATCTTGTGCCGTAGTTATTCTCCTGGGCTCTTTGTAATGCCTGGATGTAATTACCTCAGCAGCTGATGAATGAATAGCCCAAAGTACCCAAGTGATACGTTAAGTGAAGCAAATGAATCAGTTAAGGAGGGAAGGGATCATAAATGTCACATTGCTACAAAAATAAATTAAAATCATTGTCTATATCTATGTTGCAAGAGATGACGTGGGTTATTATTAATACAATTCCCTGAAGATCTTCAGTGCTTTACACACAACAAAAAGAAGCGATCGTTTATGGCACAGACTCCAGCAGTGGGCACAAGTGTCTGAGTGGCACCTGAGCTCCTTCCTGGCACACAGAGAAAACTGAGCTGCTGCCTTTTTCCTGGGGAGGATGGGGATGGTTATTTGGGCCAGGGATATGTGAAGGGAAGAAGTTTGGATGCGTGGCTCAGCGTGGTTTTAGGGACTTTAGTAGGTCCCATGTCAACATACAGCACAGCTCTCCTCCTTCAGCAGCATGGAGGGAAGTTGGACCTCAACTAAACAATACAGTAAATAATGCAGATGGACAAAGGTCATACAATTTTACAAAGAACTTGCACTTGGTGATTCATTTCTTCAAGTTGCATATTTGGCTTGGTCAGATTTGATTTATTTCTGAATCTTTGGAGTTACCTGGAGCAAGAGCAGATGGCAAGGAAAATGTGTCTGGAAGGCAGGTTGAAGATGCATTTGGAAAAGAAAAAGTGCCAAGACAGAGGACAGTGGTCCCAGGAACCAGGGGCAATGTGGATGATTTGTAGGGAGGCTGTGTGGTCTAGCATTCAGGGAGGAAGGGATTAAATAAGTTGAAATGCTGACTCACAAATCCATTGACAGTTCTGCAATAGACTTAGAGGTGTCCAGGCTTTCAGCAAAGAGGGACAACTGGACCGATCTAAGGTGGCTTGGTGTGCAAGGGATGGAAACCCAGGTCGTGACAGAGTAACGGAGGTTGTAGAGAAGGATGTAGGATAAAAAGGAAACCATGACGATGTCTTCAAGTCAAGAGCAGGAAGGAAAAGTATAGAGGACATCGAGGTGAAAAAGCAAAGGCCAACATCTGCTCGGCCTTCACCATCATTTTGCACACCTACCTTCTCAAGAAGATAGGAATGTCTGGAGTCAACTTCTACAGCAGGTTCCCTTCCATCAGGCGTAACCTCCTCCTGCAGTGACTGATTGAACTTAGTGCCCTCATGGCTGACGTTGCAAGTCAGTCTGCACTACACAACCTTCCCAGAAGACGTATTTCCTTTCTTAACTGTAATTTTTATATAGTTAGGTTCTGCTGGCAGCTAGCGATTAGTGTCGGAATGACAAATGTATTGTCTTATCCTAAGGTATTTTAAAATCAGGACTACGATGGGAATGATTTCTGCTTTTTTTCCATGCACCCTTCCGAATTACCTGGATGATTTAATCTAGAGAAGGGAAAGAAGCCTTCTGAAACCTCAGGGGAAATCTTTGCCATCCTGAAAGTTTTCCTATTCTGAGTTTAGGTGAAATATCAGTCTCAACTTGGTTATAATAAAAAGTTACTTCAGCATTGAAAAAAACCTTTGATTTTAAATTTTGGGCATGTCAGATGGAAATTTTTTTTCTTTCATCAAAACTCATCCTACCTGTAAATGCCTTGAGGAATGAGTTTATAAAACAAGTCTTCAAATAATAAAATTCACCATATAGAATATGGGGATATTTTACCATCTTCTTCTTAGATTTCCCAGCAATATTGGAAAGAGACAGAGAAAGGGGCTGCTTACATTCAGTGGTGTTCATCATGGAAATAGGGATACACCAAAGCTTCACTTCTGGTAGGTAGCACAGCTGTTTAAAACCATTTATTGCTGAAGCACAGCCCTTGTCCCACCCTCATTATTGTTTTCAGCTGGAGATTTCCGCCCTCAAGATCTGCCAGCTGAATTGTTCATCTGAAAGCCCCCTAATTTGTTGCCATCAAAAGGAGGCTGGTTAGCCTACGCACTGAAATTAAGAGGCTTTTGCTAGCTCAGGTCTTGTGACTGAGATGGGTTAGGGAGGACTTGCTAAGAGCCGTGGGATGGGGCGCAGCTAGGAGCCAGCCAAGGTGCTTCCACTTCTCCAGCACAGCTGGAGCCAGAGGAGGGCGAGGATCACACCCTTCCTCATCAAACAGCAGTGAGGAGCTCTCTGTGCCATGGAGGCTGTTCAGAGGAAATGAGAAATGACCACCTTCCAACCATTAAAACCCTGAGAAAAACAATCCAAAGCAATTTCAGTTTATAAATATCCTGTGAGTTAGAGCACAAAAGGCACCAGCCCTGGGTCCCTGTTTGTCTGATAATAGCTACGTTTCAGTGCACAGATGAAAGCTGAGCCTCCCAATCAACTTCACCCCAAACTGGCTTATTTCCACAAGCCTTCAGTATAATTAAAGTATTTTATGCATACTAATGGTTGCACTAATTAAATGTTGCTGTTTATTATTAAATAATGAAACTCATTAGCATACACTGTTCAGCTGAGATGCTTGCAGCTCGTTTTGCATCCACAAAGTCTGTCCCTGCTTGTGCTGTACTCTACCCAGCTCACCTGCAAATCTGTAGCTTTTAAAGGCTTCGTCCTTCAAGATAGTGAACACGGCTTCTGCAGAGCAAGGCTCTTCCATACAGCCTTAATGCGGCACAGGAGATCAGTCCCGCTAGTGCCATTAAAGCTAGCCCTGTGGCTAAATACTTTGGCTGGAGCCACATCTTGACTGGCTTCCAGAGTTCTGTGTTGGCCGGGCGAGCGAGCAGCAGAGGAGAGGGGGCAGGCGGTCTGAGCAGGGCAGTGCTGTCCAGCAGCCCCCAGCACCTTCCTCAGCCTACCAGGAGAAGAAGGCAAGGCTGAGAGCAGCTTGGCCAAGCCACTGCTGAACGATGGCCTCCTTGCTATCTCAATAGGGAGCAGAGCTGATGTGTCCTTCCAGTCCTGAGATTTCCTCCTTTTGTTCCCCATCCTTTTGCTCTGTTATTCTCATTTTCTGCTGGGTAGTTTCCTCCTTACTTCTGAAGCCCTGTTCCTACTCATTGCAGTTCCTTCAGCTTGGACTAAAATCTTATGCCAATCCAAACTTCCCCCCAAATTTTGACAAAAATCCCTTTCTGGGCTCTATTCCAGCCTCCCTCAAAAATCAGGAGGGAGCTCCTGCTCCTTCCCTGATGGCGGAAGCAAGGCCAAGCTCACGCTTCCGGCATGTCGTCACCCACTTGGGTTACCTGGACGAGCTCCAGAGAGAGTAGGCCAAGAAATATTTCTAGGTACTGAGAAACTCTACGTTGACTATTTTGCCTGAGAGCCAGAGTTGCGAGAAATTCAACATTGCAAAAGGGAAGAGCAGAAGCCACTTCCTGGGAGAGAAGAGACCAATTTTTGAAATGTTGATAACATAAGACTCTTTCTGTCCTTTTTCATCTATGAGTGCTTTAGTGAGGGCTGCAATTTTCAAGCCTCTCTGCAGGATTTGAACCACTCAAGTCCCAGTGAAGTTAATGAGCTTCATATGCTTATGGCAGGGGATGCAGCAGACAAGTACTGCTAGTAGGTTTTGAAAAGGCTCTTTCAGTCGTCTTCCCTGCAGCTTCTTCAACCCTAACCCTGGATGCAGGTAAGCTGAGACCAGACTGTTTCCCATTTTTTCCAGTTTGTGCTGAGGGTAATGAAGGATTTTTACTTTTTTGGCCAGAGATATTTCAAATTGGGAACATTTTAATAGCCTGCACTGTAAAACATACATATACATGTTGTTTTGGGTCACTTTTGGTCCCTTTATAGCATTCCATAGGCACTGGAAAAATCTGACATCTAGCACATTCCCAAGGGGAACATTTTTGCATTTGTACAAAGCTAAATTGATTGCTAACATCCAGTCAGTACTATGACAAATTTAAGCTTGTTATTTTGCTGGTACATTGTATAACAATGTTTTTATGAAAGCTATATAGTCACTACAGAGATAATTTTCATATTTCCTGAGCTAAGCTGAGCAGCAGTGTATTAAAGATTCATATATGTTGAAATATTCACAGTATAAAATCTTAACACACACAACACTAATTTAAAACATTCCAGCCTTTGGGTCAAAATAGAAGCTGGGAAAAAAATCAGACAGTGCTTAAAGACCAGCTTGCTTTTACCACTCTGTTGCACATAGCCTTGTTGAATCAGATAGTTCTGTTTACTCTTCATTTCATGTAATTTATTATCAGAGGGGACAGCTGGGACCACTGTGGTTAAGGGATTGCCAGCATTTCCATTACCAGCAGTTTATAACTCACCCATAAAAATTTACTCAGAATCATGATGTTCAAAATTCTTGCTTTGGAATATTTTTTTGCTCCAGAACTTTATTTTAAAGTGATTTAGGAACCACTGAGTTTTAGGAGGGCAAAAGAAAAGAAAGAGTTTCACTTTGTTGGTGACACATGCTTTTTTATGCTCTTAAGAAGCAGGGTCATTGACAATAGTAGGTGCTATGGACTAATGTTTCCTAATTGTCTAATTATTCCATTAAAGCGGGCAGCTGTTACCACATCGCTGTTTTGCTTCTCCCCTTGATGTCTGCTGCAGCCCGTGGCACGGGAGCTCCAGCCGCTCGGTGATGGCTGGGACCTGAGCTCACCGCTGTTCGTAAAGAAGGCCATCAGCAGACCATGTGCTACCCAAGGTGAGGAGGGAAAAATCTACAGTGCTGGCACTGCCCCGGCTCAGTCCCTGATCTCAGCTCTTTGTTCTGAGACCTGTATTACACTCTGGGGAGTTTAGAGTCTGTTTAGCAGAGCGTGATGTTGGCACCTTAGTGCATTAGTGAAAGCAGAACTCGACATTGTGGAGTTGGGAAGTATCCATGTTATATGTGCTTTATAACGGTGCATGCCCGTGTTGTATGTGCTTTCTTGTGGTGAGTGCATTTGATAGCAACACCTTGGGACCAGCTTGGGTCCCAAGGCAGGTGGCACACCTTCAGTGCACAATGATAGAAGTAAAACTGCTCAAGCATTTCCCAGCTGAACATACTTTTGTTGGAAAATAGCTATATGTGTATTCTTTGCAATAGGTTTGTAAAGAACCATAGGAGAATTTCCACAAAAACCTGTCTAGTGTCATGCCCTGGTTTCTGGAGAGCCTGGGTCTCCAGGACTTGTGGTTCTACTTTTGAACAAAACAAACCTAGAACAGGGGTTGAACTTGGATTTAAACCATGTCCAATGTATTCCTGTTTGTTAATTATGAAGACAAGATGTGATCTAGCATCCTGAAACTGTACTGAAAGGAGGAAAACCGAGAAACATGCAAATTGGAGCAAATGTACTTTTTCTGAAATACATAACTGAATACAACAGAATAATGTTGTTCATAAAATGGCAAATAACTTCCATGTTGGAAATCATTTTATTCAGACAGTTTTCTAGCAATGAAACAATTCATACAATAGCCAAAGAAAACTTGTGTTTGAAAGAAAGGTACAGTTTTTAGATACTCAGTACAGAAACAATAAATGCCTTTTTTAATTCAACACATAACCTAAGTGCAGTAAAATGTATCATTCTAACACATTATGCTGTTCTCTGAATCAATAGGTTAAAACTTTATTATTCAGTTTGTACTAATAGATCAAATGAAGCTTATTCTTTCTTCAAAACCTTCCTTCAAATCTTCCTTCTTTAGAATCACAGAGGAAGGGACTCTCTACAACCTGTTAAATTAGAAATTATTTTGTATTTGATAGCGTAGTAATATGTATGAAAATACAGTAAATGTTGATCTTCTGTTCTCTTTCTCTCGGTGCTAGCAATGGAGAACAGAGGTTGGATTCTGCTCTCACATTCACTTCACAGTAATGTAACTCCGTTGCTCCAGTGGAATTACTCTTGACTTGCAGCCCATTAAATGAGAGTGGAGGCAGACCCAAAGTGCACAAATGGTTCTTTTTGTTACTAATAGCCTTGGTACTCCTCCGCATTCATCAATTTTGTTCATCCCTTATCAAGCAATCAAGGTCCTAGGGTAGCCTATGTCAAGCTATCATTCGTAAAGTCTCTTACAGTACGCTGGCATTATTAAATTAACAAATGCTATTCTTTCCAACCCAAATCATTCTTCTAACAATGCCTGAGACACACCTAAAAATGAAAATGATACCTGGCAAGGCTGTATTCCAAGGACAGAACCAAAGGTGTTCTCTGGAGCAGCCAGCAGTACCAGGTACCTCCCGGACAACGGGAGAGAACTGCAGACAGCTATCGTTATTTGACATAGCTGAGCTAAAATGATACACTGGACTCAGTGAAGTCAATGGCACAACTTCCCATAAGTTAAAATGGACCAAAACCTCACCCTAGGAAGCACAGACATCGCTAGTGGTTTCAATCATTGAATAACTTACAAGAGCTGAGTCTCTGTCCCTTCATGTCCATTGCTACATAGAGGAAAACAAGAGCAATAGCTAAAGAAGGTAGTATCTAACAGGTAGGAGAGGATTGGAAGAACAATTATAGTGTTTACAGTCTGAAAACTGCCTTATTCTGCCGTGTTTGGTCACTTTACACATACTCCAACCAGGTGCCTGTTAGGCAGATAATCTGTGTATCTTGGATTATGAATTACAATGAATTATGTATATAATATAGTCATCTATCTTCTGCCCAGAATTGCCCATCACAGCAATGAAAACTTATAATTCTGAAGGGATTTGGGGGAAGACTGGAGAGGAGACAGGAACAATCTTTTGTACCAGCAACACTGCAAAATGAAACTAGCTTCGTACTTAAAATGGCCCTTCTTTCCTGGAGTTTTGCTTCTATACCTGTTAGCGTCCTGTACCACCAAAGTACTTGGATTTTATTCTTTCTTTAAATAAAAAGAAATCTAATGAGAATAAGAGTCTAAAAAGTTAGAGGGCTATAATGACTTCATTGTCTCTGGAGAGAGGCAGTTAGCTCTGTCTGATGCATTTTTATTACACATAGCTGCAAAACACTTGCATGCTTACAAAAATAGCTACAGTTTAGTAGCATATGGTGGAGTATTGCAATTATTTTCAAGATTGGTTTTCATGTACGATTTGAAATGCAGAAATACACCTCAAAACTGGAGAAGATTATATTTCCTTGCATAACGTAAAAGCAAACTTCTTCACCATGGACAATGTAACAGTCCTGCAGGAGCTGATCTCTTAGCAAGCAGCCACGAACCCTTTTTAAGTCAGTGAAGGACTCGGGCCCTTGCACAGCCTTGCCTCCGTATATGCTGGCATCCAGAGGTTTTCTCCTCTTACAGCTGGTGGTGAGAAGGTCCCATCAATGTAAAGTTATGTTAAAAAAATAATGCCTGAACATTCTCCTGCCGCTGTGCAGTAGCCATTGTAAATGAGGAATGTCTGCTTTCAGTTAATGTGTTTTTCTCAAGACATGACAAAGACTGAATTTTTAAAGGATTTTACTTTATCTGTACCCCATGGTTCTTTGTCCTGTTAAGCTAACGGGCTGCTCCATTAGACTTTGATTTATCATGCATTATAGAATAATAGCACCAAGATAGAACAAACACTTGTGAGAATGTAAACAAGGAAAATTAGCTGGGCAAAATATAAAAGTTGAGATTACTTTTGCTAATATAATCATGATTATATAATCCGGAGTGTTCAGGGAGTCAGGAAGTTTTCACATAAAAGTATAGAAAAGGGTTGCTGCAGAGTTACTGCATTGACAACTTCCTTTGCTTCACTGTTTTGCTATTTTACAGCGCACTAATAATATACATGAATGCATTATTTCCATCACTATTTCCCTTAGGAGTTGACAAGAATCTTATTTCATTTTTTATTTTACTGCACAAGAAATATATATCTTTCAGAAGCCAAGCGTATACATGCTAACACATGGTGAGCAACCACTGTATTTTGAAACCCTGTATTGTGTAGTTTGCTCATAGCTCTCCTCCCCGTATCTGTTATTACGCTGTCATTCTGTTGTGGATCTGCATGGAGTTCCTTGTCTTTTCTGATAGTTCTTTATTACAGGATAAAAACTATTGTTTTGTAGTAACGCCTTAAAAACTGACAATTGGAATGTGAAATTCTGAAGCAAGAGCTTATTGCCTGGTTTTAATCTGCTTTCAATACCCAGGTTTCAAAACTGCATGCAGATCTTCTCATCTGTCTTGTTTCTGGAGACAAACAGTGTGGATCTGACCTGCAGACATCCAGCTGAGGTCTGTGATAAAGTAGAAAATACCTGCTCCGTTTATCACCGTCACGGTGGGTGCTCATCTGTTTGTTGTGGAGTTACTTGCTATAGGATTAGATTAAAAAGGGCTGGTAGAAGAAACATTTTAGAATGGTAAAATCATGCGTCAGGGTGGCTTAGGAGAAGTAACGAAGAGGCCGTTATTCGAGGGATTGCTGATTACGGGACCTCAGGGCTAGGAAAGCGGAGTGGCCTGGAGGCCAAAGAGGAGGGAGAGGGAATCGGCTGAAACTGTAGACCGGAGACTGCTGAAACCGCAGAGCTGGGGCTCAGCCCCGGCATGGGGATAAATGTGTGTGGTGATAGTCAAACCTGTCTCAGAAAGAAAAGATTAATGTTCTGATGAAAGGAAATACTGTTGAGACATTCATCAGTCTCCCTTTTTTGTGCGTCTTTTGGTGTGTTACTGAATAACAGTGTCCTTCGGTGGTTCTGATCTGCCGTCACATAACTTCTTGGTCTTGAGTTCTTGTGTTGAGAGGCCAAATCAGTGTCACAGACTGTCCAGACACTGAGGCCAAGAAGTGGGAGCGCATGAGTCAGTGCTGGGTAGGATGCAGATACATGCCTGCCGCCTCCGAGGCCTTTTCGGGACAGCCTGCAAGGATCTGGCCAGAGGTCCGTGTGTGCCAATGCCACCACTCCTACAGCCACAGCTGTATGCAGAAATCGAGCATTCAAAAGCTAGGAGCTTGCTACTGAAGCCTCTTGGTCGCTACGGAGCGGCAGCTGAGGATGCCCCGCGGGCGAGCAGAGCCGCCCCTTGCCAAGCTTCGAGCGCTCACCCCGGCATCGCCCCTTGGCGCGGCGGGCGAGAAGAGAAGGGCCCCCAAAGTGCCGCTGGCCTTCCTCGGCTCGCCCCGCAGCTAACGCTGTTCGTGAGTCCGGGAGGGCGGTCTTATCAGAAGAAAAAAGGGAAATAATTCTTACCGTCACCGGAGGCAGGGATGTGATCCTCAGAAAAAACAGTAGATGGCACGGACTTTTCCGTAAGGGTTAGGGTTAGGGGCAGGGCTGCCCAGGAAAGCTGCCAAGAGAGCGGCTGCTGGGAGGTCATAGCAGTTATTTGGACTGTCTTTCTGTGACAGTAAGAACTGTGTAGATGGAAAAAAAGATGCGGCTTATAAATATGGTTTATAAATAATTACCAGAGGTAAATGTTTTAAATAGTCTTGTATTTTCCCAGAAGAATGAGGTACAGAGATACGGCTTTCTGTCCTCAGTCCTTCACAGCTGTTAGCTGCAACTGTTACTGGGAGAACAGTAATACTGAGCTGGGCTGTACAACTTAAATGGGAATAGAAGTGCCACTACCCACATTTAAACAAAAAATGACTGTGATACCAGCATTTGGCAATACTTGGCGAAAGACTCAAGACAGGCCGGCTTCTTCCACATGCCGAATTCATTTCATGCCCTACTGGACTAGAATTTCTCGTTCTCCATATCATCCATCATGCTTTTATCACTGTAAACTTAAGAGGAGTTAGATTACTTTTGAATCGATCCCCAATTAATTACCTCTGCTGAACATTGTACAAAGGAACAATTTTTTATCTTGTTCTCTGTTCATGTGACTGATGCTCTGGTAATGGAAATCTTTGCCTCCAGGCAGTGTATTGCAGTAATGATGGCAGCTCAGTCTTCTACTGCCCATAAAACTGAGAGAAACAGAGAGCTATTGCTTGTGTTTTCCCATATTCTTTTTTTTGTAGATGTCTACATCCAATCAATCATAGCAAATGTCTCTCTAAGTTCCTTGGATATTTTTTAAAGGTCTGAATGGTAGAACTCTTTCAAGAAAACAGTGGGAACATGACTGTAAACTGGCAATTTGTGGGAAGCAACACTCGCTTATGATTTTTTAATAATTTCTACGAAACATTGAGTCATATTGCTGAAACCTGCTTATTTGGCTTGCACTGAGATCTCATCAGAAGCACTTATATTACTAAATTGACCAGCAAGCCACATTTATTGAAGTAATTTAAAATGAAAAGTATCAAGTGACTTGGAAAATGTAGATGCTTGGGTAGAGGCTTTTACATTGCTTAAATTTTGATCTTTCTGCCCCTGAAATCACAGTTAAAACCAAAAACTTCGATGGTATATGAGCAGATTCCAGTGGCTTACAAGCGTACAGCAGGCAGAACAGATCAGTCACAAGCCTAAAATATTTCCACGTTCTGAGGCACAAACCGGGGATTTGGTCCTGGCAAGCCCCTCACCCCGAGAGGAGCGAAGCGCACACCAAAGGCGAGGTGAAGCACAGCTGCAGATATTTGGTGTGGTCTGCGCTTCCGGCCCTTCTGCACAATGGCCGCTTCTTGCCCAACAAAGCCAAGAGGAGTGTCCCCACCAAGTGAAACAGAACTAAAATCAACCTTAGCCAAGAGGCCCCCCGGCCTTTCAGTGGGGAACACTATCTATCCCTTGCTTTTCTGAGACCACCAGCGATAAATGAAATTGTTCCAGATACAAGGGTACGCTGAGAAAACGGAGAAAAGACACGGCTTTGAAGGACAGCCTGGCCATGACGAGTCTAGCCATCGCTGGCTCTCGATATCGAGGGGCATGGAAGCCTGTGCAATTCCGCACCTATTGATAGGCATCGATATCCATCGGCATCGATAATATCGCTGCCGATGGATGTCGATGCCTATCGATAGGCAGCGTTTGCTGCCGATCGCGCGAGGCATGCAAGGGCTTTGGTGTGTGGGCCGTGTTGGTCTTGGGAGGCCCCGAGGCCTATCGACGTTGACCGTTTTTGGGACCGAGGGCCCTTGTGGAGCATGGATTTCCTTAGGCATCGGACGGGAAGGACCCGCAGAGATGGGGATCCCTCTCGCTCTGCGTCAAAAGCTGTCGATGTCGACAGCTCCGTAGCCGGGGGTAGCATGGATAGCGCGAGGCGTGCGTAAGTGTCGATGGCTCTCGCTAGGTGTGGATCTGGCCGGGCATTTTAGGTTTTGGGCCGGGGCCGCTCCTCTTCTTGTTAGGCATGCAAGGAGTCTCGCCATCGCTGGCTCTCGATATCGAGGGGCATGGAAGCCTGTGCAATTCCGCACCTATCGATAGGCATCGATATCCATCGGCATCGATAATATCGCTGCCGATGGATGTCGATGCCTATCGATAGGCAGCGTTTGCTGCCGATCGCGCGAGGCATGCAAGGGCTTTGGTGTGTGGGCCGTGTTGGTCTTGGGAGGCCCCGAGGCCTATCGACATTGACCGTTTTTGGGACCGAGGGCCCTTGTGGAGCATGGATTTCCTTAGGCATCGGACGGGAAGGACCCGCAGAGATGGGGATCCCTCTCGCTCTGCGTCAAAAGCTGTCGATGTCGACAGCTCCGTAGCCGGGGGTAGCATGGATAGCGCGAGGCGTGCGTAAGTGTCGATGGCTCTCGCTAGGTGTGGATCTGGCCGGGCATTTTAGGTTTTGGGCCGGGGCCGCTCCTCTTCTTGTTAGGCATGCAAGGAGTCTCGCCATCGCTGGCCCTCGATATCGAGGGGCATGGAAGCCTGTGCAATTCCGCACCTATCGATAGGCATCGATATCCATCGGCATCGATAATATCGCTGCCGATGGATATCGATGCCTATCGATAGGCAGCGTTTGCTGCCGATCGCGCGAGGCATGCAAGGGCTTTGGTGTGTGGGCCGTGTTGGTCTTGGGAGGCCCCGAGGCCTATCGACATTGACCGTTTTTGGGACCGAGGGCCCTTGTGGAGCATGGATTTCCTTAGGCATCGGACGGGAAGGACCCGCAGAGATGGGGATCCCTCTCGCTCTGCGTCAAAAGCTGTCGATGTCGACAGCTCCGTAGCCGGGGGTAGCATGGATAGCGCGAGGCGTGCGTAAGTGTCGATGGCTCTCGCTAGGTGTGGATCTGGCCGGGCATTTTAGGTTTTGGGCCGGGGCCGCTCCTCTTCTTGTTAGGCATGCAAGGAGTCTCGCCATCGCTGGCTCTCGATATCGAGGGGCATGGAAGCCTGTGCAATTCCGCACCTATCGATAGGCATCGATATCCATCGGCATCGATAATATCGCTGCCGATGGATATCGATGCCTATCGATAGGCAGCGTTTGCTGCCGATCGCGCGAGGCATGCAAGGGCTTTGGTGTGTGGGCCGTGTTGGTCTTGGGAGGCCCCGAGGCCTATCGACGTTGACCGTTTTTGGGACCGAGGGCCCTTGTGGAGCATGGATTTCCTTAGGCATCGGACGGGAAGGACCCGCAGAGATGGGGATCCCTCTCGCTCTGCGTCAAAAGCTGTCGATGTCGACAGCTCCGTAGCCGGGGGTAGCATGGATAGCGCGAGGCGTGCGTAAGTGTCGATGGCTCTCGCTAGGTGTGGATCTGGCCGGGCATTTTAGGTTTTGGGCCGGGGCCGCTCCTCTTCTTGTTAGGCATGCAAGGAGTCTCGCCATCGCTGGCTCTCGATATCGAGGGGCATGGAAGCCTGTGCAATTCCGCACCTATCGATAGGCATCGATATCCATCGGCATCGATAATATCGCTGCCGATGGATATCGATGCCTATCGATAGGCAGCGTTTGCTGCCGATCGCGCGAGGCATGCAAGGGCTTTGGTGTGTGGGCCGTGTTGGTCTTGGGAGGCCCCGAGGCCTATCGACGTTGACCGTTTTTGGGACCGAGGGCCCTTGTGGAGCATGGATTTCCTTAGGCATCGGACGGGAAGGACCCGCAGAGATGGGGATCCCTCTCGCTCTGCGTCAAAAGCTGTCGATGTCGACAGCTCCGTAGCCGGGGGTAGCATGGATAGCGCGAGGCGTGCGTAAGTCTCGATGGCTCTCGCTAGGTGTGGATCTGGCCGGGCATTTTAGGTTTTGGGCCGGGGCCGCTCCTCTTCTTGTTAGGCATGCAAGGAGTCTCGCCATCGCTGGCCCTCGATATCGAGGGGCATGGAAGCCTGTGCAATTCCGCACCTATCGATAGGCATCGATATCCATCGGCATCGATAATATCGCTGCCGATGGATATCGATGCCTATCGATAGGCAGCGTTTGCTGCCGATCGCGCGAGGCATGCAAGGGCTTTGGTGTGTGGGCCGTGTTGGTCTTGGGAGGCCCCGAGGCCTATCGACGTTGACCGTTTTTGGGACCGAGGGCCCTTGTGGAGCATGGATTTCCTTAGGCATCGGACGGGAAGGACCCGCAGAGATGGGGATCCCTCTCGCTCTGCGTCAAAAGCTGTCGATGTCGACAGCTCCGTAGCCGGGGGTAGCATGGATAGCGCGAGGCGTGCGTAAGTGTCGATGGCTCTCGCTAGGTGTGGATCTGGCCGGGCATTTTAGGTTTTGGGCCGGGGCCACTCCTCTTCTTGTTAGGCATGCAAGGAGTCTCGCCATCGCTGGCTCTCGATATCGAGGGGCATGGAAGCCTGTGCAATTCCGCACCTATCGATAGGCATCGATATCCATCGGCATCGATAATATCGCTGCCGATGGATATCGATGCCTATCGATAGGCAGCGTTTGCTGCCGATCGCGCGAGGCATGCAAGGGCTTTGGTGTGTGGGCCGTGTTGGTCTTGGGAGGCCCCGAGGCCTATCGACGTTGACCGTTTTTGGGACCGAGGGCCCTTGTGGAGCATGGATTTCCTTAGGCATCGGACGGGAAGGACCCGCAGAGATGGGGATCCCTCTCGCTCTGCGTCAAAAGCTGTCGATGTCGACAGCTCCGTAGCCGGGGGTAGCATGGATAGCGCGAGGCGTGCGTAAGTGTCGATGGCTCTCGCTAGGTGTGGATCTGGCCGGGCATTTTAGGTTTTGGGCCGGGGCCGCTCCTCTTCTTGTTAGGCATGCAAGGAGTCTCGCCATCACTGGCCCTCGATATCGAGGGGCATGGAAGCCTGTGCAATTCCGCACCTATCGATAGGCATCGATATCCATCGGCATCGATAATATCGCTGCCGATGGATATCGATGCCTATCGATAGGCAGCGTTTGCTGCCGATCGCGCGAGGCATGCAAGGGCTTTGGTGTGTGGGCCGTGTTGGTCTTGGGAGGCCCCGAGGCCTATCGACGTTGACCGTTTTTGGGACCGAGGGCCCTTGTGGAGCATGGATTTCCTTAGGCATCGGACGGGAAGGACCCGCAGAGATGGGGATCCCTCTCGCTCTGCGTCAAAAGCTGTCGATGTCGACAGCTCCGTAGCCGGGGGTAGCATGGATAGCGCGAGGCGTGCGTAAGTGTCGATGGCTCTCGCTAGGTGTGGATCTGGCCGGGCATTTTAGGTTTTGGGCCGGGGCCGCTCCTCTTCTTGTTAGGCATGCAAGGAGTCTCGCCATCGCTGGCTCTCGATATCGAGGGGCATGGAAGCCTGTGCAATTCCGCACCTATCGATAGGCATCGATATCCATCGGCATCGATAATATCGCTGCCGATGGATATCGATGCCTATCGATAGGCAGCGTTTGCTGCCGATCGCGCGAGGCATGCAAGGGCTTTGGTGTGTGGGCCGTGTTGGTCTTGGGAGGCCCCGAGGCCTATCGACGTTGACCGTTTTTGGGACCGAGGGCCCTTGTGGAGCATGGATTTCCTTAGGCATCGGACGGGAAGGACCCGCAGAGATGGGGATCCCTCTCGCTCTGCGTCAAAAGCTGTCGATGTCGACAGCTCCGTAGCCGGGGGTAGCATGGATAACGCGAGGCGTGCGTAAGTCTCGATGGCTCTCGCTAGGTGTGGATCTGGCCGGGCATTTTAGGTTTTGGGCCGGGGCCGCTCCTCTTCTTGTTAGGCATGCAAGGAGTCTCGCCATCGCTGGCTCTCGATATCGAGGGGCATGGAAGCCTGTGCAATTCCGCACCTATCGATAGGCATCGATATCCATCGGCATCGATAATATCGCTGCCGATGGATATCGATGCCTATCGATAGGCAGCGTTTGCTGCCGATCGCGCGAGGCATGCAAGGGCTTTGGTGTGTGGGCCGTGTTGGTCTTGGGAGGCCCCGAGGCCTATCGACATTGACCGTTTTTGGGACCGAGGGCCCTTGTGGAGCATGGATTTCCTTAGGCAACGGACGGGAAGGACCCGCAGAGATGGGGATCCCTCTCGCTCTGCGTCAAAAGCTGTCATTGTCGACAGCTCCGTAGCCGGGGGTAGCATGGATAGCGCGAGGCGTGCGTAAGTGTCGATGGCTCTCGCTAGGTGTGGATCTGGCCGGGCATTTTAGGTTTTGGGCCGGGGCCGCTCCTCTTCTTGTTAGGCATGCAAGGAGTCTCGCCATCGCTGGCTCTCGATATCGAGGGGCATGGAAGCCTGTGCAATTCCGCACCTATCGATAGGCATCGATATCCATCGGCATCGATAATATCGCTGCCGATGGATATCGATGCCTATCGATAGGCAGCGTTTGCTGCCGATCGCGCGAGGCATGCAAGGGCTTTGGTGTGTGGGCCGTGTTGGTCTTGGGAGGCCCCGAGGCCTATCGACGTTGACCGTTTTTGGGACCGAGGGCCCTTGTGGAGCATGGATTTCCTTAGGCATCGGACGGGAAGGACCCGCAGAGATGGGGATCCCTCTCGCTCTGCGTCAAAAGCTGTCGATGTCGACAGCTCCGTAGCCGGGGGTAGCATGGATAGCGCGAGGCGTGCGTAAGTGTCGATGGCTCTCGCTAGGTGTGGATCTGGCCGGGCATTTTAGGTTTTGGGCCGGGGCCGCTCCTCTTCTTGTTAGGCATGCAAGGAGTCTCGCCATCGCTGGCTCTCGATATCGAGGGGCATGGAAGCCTGTGCAATTCCGCACCTATCGATAGGCATCGATATCCATCGGCATCGATAATATCGCTGCCGATGGATATCGATGCCTATCGATAGGCAGCGTTTGCTGCCGATCGCGCGAGGCATGCAAGGGCTTTGGTGTGTGGGCCATGTTGGTCTTGGGAGGCCCCGAGGCCTATCGACATTGACCGTTTTTGGGACCGAGGGCCCTTGTGGAGCATGGATTTCCTTAGGCATCGGACGGGAAGGACCCGCAGAGATGGGGATCCCTCTCGCTCTGCGTCAAAAGCTGTCGATGTCGACAGCTCCGTAGCCGGGGGTAGCATGGATAGCGCGAGGCGTGCGTAAGTGTCGATGGCTCTCGCTAGGTGTGGATCTGGCCGGGCATTTTAGGTTTTGGGCCGGGGCCGCTCCTCTTCTTGTTAGGCATGCAAGGAGTCTCGCCATCGCTGGCTCTCGATATCGAGGGGCATGGAAGCCTGTGCAATTCCGCACCTATCGATAGGCATCGATATCCATCGGCATCGATAATATCGCTGCCGATGGATATCGATGCCTATCGATAGGCAGCGTTTGCTGCCGATCGCGCGAGGCATGCAAGGGCTTTGGTGTGTGGGCCGTGTTGGTCTTGGGAGGCCCCGAGGCCTATCGACATTGACCGTTTTTGGGACCGAGGGCCCTTGTGGAGCATGGATTTCCTTAGGCATCGGACGGGAAGGACCCGCAGAGATGGGGATCCCTCTCGCTCTGCGTCAAAAGCTGTCGATGTCGACAGCTCCGTAGCCGGGGGTAGCATGGATAACGCGAGGCGTGCGTAAGTCTCGATGGCTCTCGCTAGGTGTGGATCTGGCCGGGCATTTTAGGTTTTGGGCCGGGGCCGCTCCTCTTCTTGTTAGGCATGCAAGGAGTCTCGCCATCGCTGGCTCTCGATATCGAGGGGCATGGAAGCCTGTGCAATTCCGCACCTATCGATAGGCATCGATATCCATCGGCATCGATAATATCGCTGCCGATGGATATCGATGCCTATCGATAGGCAGCGTTTGCTGCCGATCGCGCGAGGCATGCAAGGGCTTTGGTGTGTGGGCCGTGTTGGTCTTGGGAGGCCCCGAGGCCTATCGACGTTGACCGTTTTTGGGACCGAGGGCCCTTGTGGAGCATGGATTTCCTTAGGCATCGGACGGGAAGGACCCGCAGAGATGGGGATCCCTCTCGCTCTGCGTCAAAAGCTGTCGATGTCGACAGCTCCGTAGCCGGGGGTAGCATGGATAGCGCGAGGCGTGCGTAAGTCTCGATGGCTCTCGCTAGGTGTGGATCTGGCCGGGCATTTTAGGTTTTGGGCCGGGGCCGCTCCTCTTCTTGTTAGGCATGCAAGGAGTCTCGCCATCGCTGGCTCTCGATATCGAGGGGCATGGAAGCCTGTGCAATTCCGCACCTATCGATAGGCATCGATATCCATCGGCATCGATAATATCGCTGCCGATGGATATCGATGCCTATCGATAGGCAGCGTTTGCTGCCGATCGCGCGAGGCATGCAAGGGCTTTGGTGTGTGGGCCGTGTTGGTCTTGGGAGGCCCCGAGGCCTATCGACATTGACCGTTTTTGGGACCGAGGGCCCTTGTGGAGCATGGATTTCCTTAGGCATCGGACGGGAAGGACCCGCAGAGATGGGGATCCCTCTCGCTCTGCGTCAAAAGCTGTCGATGTCGACAGCTCCGTAGCCGGGGGTAGCATGGATAGCGCGAGGCGTGCGTAAGTGTCGATGGCTCTCGCTAGGTGTGGATCTGGCCGGGCATTTTAGGTTTTGGGCCGGGGCCGCTCCTCTTCTTGTTAGGCATGCAAGGAGTCTCGCCATCACTGGCTCTCGATATCGAGGGGCATGGAAGCCTGTGCAATTCCGCACCTATCGATAGGCATCGATATCCATCGGCATCGATAATATCGCTGCCGATGGATATCGATGCCTATCGATAGGCAGCGTTTGCTGCCGATCGCGCGAGGCATGCAAGGGCTTTGGTGTGTGGGCCGTGTTGGTCTTGGGAGGCCCCGAGGCCTATCGACATTGACCGTTTTTGGGACCGAGGGCCCTTGTGGAGCATGGATTTCCTTAGGCATCGGACGGGAAGGACCCGCAGAGATGGGGATCCCTCTCGCTCTGCGTCAAAAGCTGTCGATGTCGACAGCTCCGTAGCCGGGGGTAGCATGGATAACGCGAGGCGTGCGTAAGTCTCGATGGCTCTCGCTAGGTGTGGATCTGGCCGGGCATTTTAGGTTTTGGGCCGGGGCCGCTCCTCTTCTTGTTAGGCATGCAAGGAGTCTCGCCATCGCTGGCTCTCGATATCGAGGGGCATGGAAGCCTGTGCAATTCCGCACCTATCGATAGGCATCGATATCCATCGGCATCGATAATATCGCTGCCGATGGATATCGATGCCTATCGATAGGCAGCGTTTGCTGCCGATCGCGCGAGGCATGCAAGGGCTTTGGTGTGTGGGCCGTGTTGGTCTTGGGAGGCCCCGAGGCCTATCGACATTGACCGTTTTTGGGACCGAGGGCCCTTGTGGAGCATGGATTTCCTTAGGCAACGGACGGGAAGGACCCGCAGAGATGGGGATCCCTCTCGCTCTGCGTCAAAAGCTGTCATTGTCGACAGCTCCGTAGCCGGGGGTAGCATGGATAGCGCGAGGCGTGCGTAAGTGTCGATGGCTCTCGCTAGGTGTGGATCTGGCCGGGCATTTTAGGTTTTGGGCCGGGGCCGCTCCTCTTCTTGTTAGGCATGCAAGGAGTCTCGCCATCGCTGGCTCTCGATATCGAGGGGCATGGAAGCCTGTGCAATTCCGCACCTATCGATAGGCATCGATATCCATCGGCATCGATAATATCGCTGCCGATGGATATCGATGCCTATCGATAGGCAGCGTTTGCTGCCGATCGCGCGAGGCATGCAAGGGCTTTGGTGTGTGGGCCGTGTTGGTCTTGGGAGGCCCCGAGGCCTATCGACGTTGACCGTTTTTGGGACCGAGGGCCCTTGTGGAGCATGGATTTCCTTAGGCATCGGACGGGAAGGACCCGCAGAGATGGGGATCCCTCTCGCTCTGCGTCAAAAGCTGTCGATGTCGACAGCTCCGTAGCCGGGGGTAGCATGGATAGCGCGAGGCGTGCGTAAGTGTCGATGGCTCTCGCTAGGTGTGGATCTGGCCGGGCATTTTAGGTTTTGGGCCGGGGCCGCTCCTCTTCTTGTTAGGCATGCAAGGAGTCTCGCCATCGCTGGCCCTCGATATCGAGGGGCATGGAAGCCTGTGCAATTCCGCACCTATCGATAGGCATCGATATCCATCGGCATCGATAATATCGCTGCCGATGGATATCGATGCCTATCGATAGGCAGCGTTTGCTGCCGATCGCGCGAGGCATGCAAGGGCTTTGGTGTGTGGGCCGTGTTGGTCTTGGGAGGCCCCGAGGCCTATCGACATTGACCGTTTTTGGGACCGAGGGCCCTTGTGGAGCATGGATTTCCTTAGGCATCGGACGGGAAGGACCCGCAGAGATGGGGATCCCTCTCGCTCTGCGTCAAAAGCTGTCGATGTCGACAGCTCCGTAGCCGGGGGTAGCATGGATAGCGCGAGGCGTGCGTAAGTCTCGATGGCTCTCGCTAGGTGTGGATCTGGCCGGGCATTTTAGGTTTTGGGCCGGGGCCGCTCCTCTTCTTGTTAGGCATGCAAGGAGTCTCGCCATCGCTGGCTCTCGATATCGAGGGGCATGGAAGCCTGTGCAATTCCGCACCTATCGATAGGCATCGATATCCATCGGCATCGATAATATCGCTGCCGATGGATATCGATGCCTATCGATAGGCAGCGTTTGCTGCCGATCGCGCGAGGCATGCAAGGGCTTTGGTGTGTGGGCCGTGTTGGTCTTGGGAGGCCCCGAGGCCTATCGACGTTGACCGTTTTTGGGACCGAGGGCCCTTGTGGAGCATGGATTTCCTTAGGCATCGGACAGGAAGGACCCGCAGAGATGGGGATCCCTCTCGCTCTGCGTCAAAAGCTGTCGATGTCGACAGCTCCGTAGCCGGGGGTAGCATGGATAGCGCGAGGCGTGCGTAAGTGTCGATGGCTCTCGCTAGGTGTGGATCTGGCCGGGCATTTTAGGTTTTGGGCCGGGGCCGCTCCTCTTCTTGTTAGGCATGCAAGGAGTCTCGCCATCGCTGGCTCTCGATATCGAGGGGCATGGAAGCCTGTGCAATTCCGCACCTATCGATAGGCATCGATATCCATCGGCATCGATAATATCGCTGCCGATGGATATCGATGCCTATCGATAGGCAGCGTTTGCTGCCGATCGCGCGAGGCATGCAAGGGCTTTGGTGTGTGGGCCGTGTTGGTCTTGGGAGGCCCCGAGGCCTATCGACATTGACCGTTTTTGGGACCGAGGGCCCTTGTGGAGCATGGATTTCCTTAGGCATCGGACGGGAAGGACCCGCAGAGATGGGGATCCCTCTCGCTCTGCGTCAAAAGCTGTCGATGTCGACAGCTCCGTAGCCGGGGGTAGCATGGATAGCGCGAGGCGTGCGTAAGTGTCGATGGCTCTCGCTAGGTGTGGATCTGGCCGGGCATTTTAGGTTTTGGGCCGGGGCCGCTCCTCTTCTTGTTAGGCATGCAAGGAGTCTCGCCATCGCTGGCCCTCGATATCGAGGGGCATGGAAGCCTGTGCAATTCCGCACCTATCGATAGGCATCGATATCCATCGGCATCGATAATATCGCTGCCGATGGATATCGATGCCTATCGATAGGCAGCGTTTGCTGCCGATCGCGCGAGGCATGCAAGGGCTTTGGTGTGTGGGCCGTGTTGGTCTTGGGAGGCCCCGAGGCCTATCGACATTGACCGTTTTTGGGACCGAGGGCCCTTGTGGAGCATGGATTTCCTTAGGCATCGGACGGGAAGGACCCGCAGAGATGGGGATCCCTCTCGCTCTGCGTCAAAAGCTGTCGATGTCGACAGCTCCGTAGCCGGGGGTAGCATGGATAGCGCGAGGCGTGCGTAAGTGTCGATGGCTCTCGCTAGGTGTGGATCTGGCCGGGCATTTTAGGTTTTGGGCCGGGGCCGCTCCTCTTCTTGTTAGGCATGCAAGGAGTCTCGCCATCGCTGGCTCTCGATATCGAGGGGCATGGAAGCCTGTGCAATTCCGCACCTATCGATAGGCATCGATATCCATCGGCATCGATAATATCGCTGCCGATGGATATCGATGCCTATCGATAGGCAGCGTTTGCTGCCGATCGCGCGAGGCATGCAAGGGCTTTGGTGTGTGGGCCGTGTTGGTCTTGGGAGGCCCCGAGGCCTATCGACATTGACCGTTTTTGGGACCGAGGGCCCTTGTGGAGCATGGATTTCCTTAGGCATCGGACGGGAAGGACCCGCAGAGATGGGGATCCCTCTCGCTCTGCGTCAAAAGCTGTCGATGTCGACAGCTCCGTAGCCGGGGGTAGCATGGATAGCGCGAGGCGTGCGTAAGTGTCGATGGCTCTCGCTAGGTGTGGATCTGGCCGGGCATTTTAGGTTTTGGGCCGGGGCCGCTCCTCTTCTTGTTAGGCATGCAAGGAGTCTCGCCATTGCTGGCCCTCGATATCGAGGGGCATGGAAGCCTGTGCAATTCCGCACCTATCGATAGGCATCGATATCCATCGGCATCGATAATATCGCTGCCGATGGATATCGATGCCTATCGATAGGCAGCGTTTGCTGCCGATCGCGCGAGGCATGCAAGGGCTTTGGTGTGTGGGCCGTGTTGGTCTTGGGAGGCCCCGAGGCCTATCGACGTTGACCGTTTTTGGGACCGAGGGCCCTTGTGGAGCATGGATTTCCTTAGGCAACGGACGGGAAGGACCCGCAGAGATGGGGATCCCTCTCGCTCTGCGTCAAAAGCTGTCATTGTCGACAGCTCCGTAGCCGGGGGTAGCATGGATAGCGCGAGGCGTGCGTAAGTGTCGATGGCTCTCGCTAGGTGTGGATCTGGCCGGGCATTTTAGGTTTTGGGCCGGGGCCGCTCCTCTTCTTGTTAGGCATGCAAGGAGTCTCGCCATCGCTGGCTCTCGATATCGAGGGGCATGGAAGCCTGTGCAATTCCGCACCTATCGATAGGCATCGATATCCATCGGCATCGATAATATCGCTGCCGATGGATATCGATGCCTATCGATAGGCAGCGTTTGCTGCCGATCGCGCGAGGCATGCAAGGGCTTTGGTGTGTGGGCCGTGTTGGTCTTGGGAGGCCCCGAGGCCTATCGACATTGACCGTTTTTGGGACCGAGGGCCCTTGTGGAGCATGGATTTCCTTAGGCATCGGACGGGAAGGACCCGCAGAGATGGGGATCCCTCTCGCTCTGCGTCAAAAGCTGTCGATGTCGACAGCTCCGTAGCCGGGGGTAGCATGGATAGCGCGAGGCGTGCGTAAGTGTCGATGGCTCTCGCTAGGTGTGGATCTGGCCGGGCATTTTAGGTTTTGGGCCGGGGCCGCTCCTCTTCTTGTTAGGCATGCAAGGAGTCTCGCCATCGCTGGCTCTCGATATCGAGGGGCATGGAAGCCTGTGCAATTCCGCACCTATCGATAGGCATCGATATCCATCGGCATCGATAATATCGCTGCCGATGGATATCGATGCCTATCGATAGGCAGCGTTTGCTGCCGATCGCGCGAGGCATGCAAGGGCTTTGGTGTGTGGGCCGTGTTGGTCTTGGGAGGCCCCGAGGCCTATCGACATTGACCGTTTTTGGGACCGAGGGCCCTTGTGGAGCATGGATTTCCTTAGGCATCGGACGGGAAGGACCCGCAGAGATGGGGATCCCTCTCGCTCTGCGTCAAAAGCTGTCGATGTCGACAGCTCCGTAGCCGGGGGTAGCATGGATAACGCGAGGCGTGCGTAAGTCTCGATGGCTCTCGCTAGGTGTGGATCTGGCCGGGCATTTTAGGTTTTGGGCCGGGGCCGCTCCTCTTCTTGTTAGGCATGCAAGGAGTCTCGCCATCGCTGGCTCTCGATATCGAGGGGCATGGAAGCCTGTGCAATTCCGCACCTATCGATAGGCATCGATATCCATCGGCATCGATAATATCGCTGCCGATGGATATCGATGCCTATCGATAGGCAGCGTTTGCTGCCGATCGCGCGAGGCATGCAAGGGCTTTGGTGTGTGGGCCGTGTTGGTCTTGGGAGGCCCCGAGGCCTATCGACGTTGACCGTTTTTGGGACCGAGGGCCCTTGTGGAGCATGGATTTCCTTAGGCAACGGACGGGAAGGACCCGCAGAGATGGGGATCCCTCTCGCTCTGCGTCAAAAGCTGTCATTGTCGACAGCTCCGTAGCCGGGGGTAGCATGGATAGCGCGAGGCGTGCGTAAGTGTCGATGGCTCTCGCTAGGTGTGGATCTGGCCGGGCATTTTAGGTTTTGGGCCGGGGCCGCTCCTCTTCTTGTTAGGCATGCAAGGAGTCTCGCCATCGCTGGCTCTCGATATCGAGGGGCATGGAAGCCTGTGCAATTCCGCACCTATCGATAGGCATCGATATCCATCGGCATCGATAATATCGCTGCCGATGGATATCGATGCCTATCGATAGGCAGCGTTTGCTGCCGATCGCGCGAGGCATGCAAGGGCTTTGGTGTGTGGGCCGTGTTGGTCTTGGGAGGCCCCGAGGCCTATCGACGTTGACCGTTTTTGGGACCGAGGGCCCTTGTGGAGCATGGATTTCCTTAGGCATCGGACGGGAAGGACCCGCAGAGATGGGGATCCCTCTCGCTCTGCGTCAAAAGCTGTCGATGTCGACAGCTCCGTAGCCGGGGGTAGCATGGATAGCGCGAGGCGTGCGTAAGTGTCGATGGCTCTCGCTAGGTGTGGATCTGGCCGGGCATTTTAGGTTTTGGGCTGGGGCCGCTCCTCTTCTTGTTAGGCATGCAAGGAGTCTCGCCATCGCTGGCTCTCGATATCGAGGGGCATGGAAGCCTGTGCAATTCCGCACCTATCGATAGGCATCGATATCCATCGGCATCGATAATATCGCTGCCGATGGATATCGATGCCTATCGATAGGCAGCGTTTGCTGCCGATCGCGCGAGGCATGCAAGGGCTTTGGTGTGTGGGCCGTGTTGGTCTTGGGAGGCCCCGAGGCCTATCGACGTTGACCGTTTTCGGGACCGAGGGCCCTTGTGGAGCATGGATTTCCTTAGGCATCGGACGGGAAGGACCCGCAGAGATGGGGATCCCTCTCGCTCTGCGTCAAAAGCTGTCGATGTCGACAGCTCCGTAGCCGGGGGTAGCATGGATAGCGCGAGGCGTGCGTAAGTCTCGATGGCTCTCGCTAGGTGTGGATCTGGCCGGGCATTTTAGGTTTTGGGCCGGGGCCGCTCCTCTTCTTGTTAGGCATGCAAGGAGTCTCGCCATCGCTGGCTCTCGATATCGAGGGGCATGGAAGCCTGTGCAATTCCGCACCTATCGATAGGCATCGATATCCATCGGCATCGATAATATCGCTGCCGATGGATATCGATGCCTATCGATAGGCAGCGTTTGCTGCCGATCGCGCGAGGCATGCAAGGGCTTTGGTGTGTGGGCCGTGTTGGTCTTGGGAGGCCCCGAGGCCTATCGACATTGACCGTTTTTGGGACCGAGGGCCCTTGTGGAGCATGGATTTCCTTAGGCATCGGACGGGAAGGACCCGCAGAGATGGGGATCCCTCTCGCTCTGCGTCAAAAGCTGTCGATGTCGACAGCTCCGTAGCCGGGGGTAGCATGGATAGCGCGAGGCGTGCGTAAGTGTCGATGGCTCTCGCTAGGTGTGGATCTGGCCGGGCATTTTAGGTTTTGGGCCGGGGCCGCTCCTCTTCTTGTTAGGCATGCAAGGAGTCTCGCCATCGCTGGCTCTCGATATCGAGGGGCATGGAAGCCTGTGCAATTCCGCACCTATCGATAGGCATCGATATCCATCGGCATCGATAATATCGCTGCCGATGGATATCGATGCCTATCGATAGGCAGCGTTTGCTGCCGATCGCGCGAGGCATGCAAGGGCTTTGGTGTGTGGGCCGTGTTGGTCTTGGGAGGCCCCGAGGCCTATCGACATTGACCGTTTTTGGGACCGAGGGCCCTTGTGGAGCATGGATTTCCTTAGGCATCGGACGGGAAGGACCCGCAGAGATGGGGATCCCTCTCGCTCTGCGTCAAAAGCTGTCGATGTCGACAGCTCCGTAGCCGGGGGTAGCATGGATAACGCGAGGCGTGCGTAAGTCTCGATGGCTCTCGCTAGGTGTGGATCTGGCCGGGCATTTTAGGTTTTGGGCCGGGGCCGCTCCTCTTCTTGTTAGGCATGGAAGGAGTCTCGCCATCGCTGGCTCTCGATATCGAGGGGCATGGAAGCCTGTGCAATTCCGCACCTATCGATAGGCATCGATATCCATCGGCATCGATAATATCGCTGCCGATGGATATCGATGCCTATCGATAGGCAGCGTTTGCTGCCGATCGCGCGAGGCATGCAAGGGCTTTGGTGTGTGGGCCGTGTTGGTCTTGGGAGGCCCCGAGGCCTATCGACATTGACCGTTTTTGGGACCGAGGGCCCTTGTGGAGCATGGATTTCCTTAGGCAACGGACGGGAAGGACCCGCAGAGATGGGGATCCCTCTCGCTCTGCGTCAAAAGCTGTCGATGTCGACAGCTCCGTAGCCGGGGGTAGCATGGATAGCGCGAGGCGTGCGTAAGTGTCGATGGCTCTCGCTAGGTGTGGATCTGGCCGGGCATTTTAGGTTTTGGGCCGGGGCCGCTCCTCTTCTTGTTAGGCATGCAAGGAGTCTCGCCATCGCTGGCTCTCGATATCGAGGGGCATGGAAGCCTGTGCAATTCCGCACCTATCGATAGGCATCGATATCCATCGGCATCGATAATATCGCTGCCGATGGATATCGATGCCTATCGATAGGCAGCGTTTGCTGCCGATCGCGCGAGGCATGCAAGGGCTTTGGTGTGTGGGCCGTGTTGGTCTTGGGAGGCCCCGAGGCCTATCGACGTTGACCGTTTTTGGGACCGAGGGCCCTTGTGGAGCATGGATTTCCTTAGGCATCGGACGGGAAGGACCCGCAGAGATGGGGATCCCTCTCGCTCTGCGTCAAAAGCTGTCGATGTCGACAGCTCCGTAGCCGGGGGTAGCATGGATAGCGCGAGGCGTGCGTAAGTCTCGATGGCTCTCGCTAGGTGTGGATCTGGCCGGGCATTTTAGGTTTTGGGCCGGGGCCGCTCCTCTTCTTGTTAGGCATGCAAGGAGTCTCGCCATCGCTGGCCCTCGATATCGAGGGGCATGGAAGCCTGTGCAATTCCACACCTATCGATAGGCATCGATATCCATCGGCATCGATAATATCGCTGCCGATGGATATCGATGCCTATCGATAGGCAGCGTTTGCTGCCGATCGCGCGAGGCATGCAAGGGCTTTGGTGTGTGGGCCGTGTTGGTCTTGGGAGGCCCCGAGGCCTATCGACGTTGACCGTTTTTGGGACCGAGGGCCCTTGTGGAGCATGGATTTCCTTAGGCATCGGACGGGAAGGACCCGCAGAGATGGGGATCCCTCTCGCTCTGCGTCAAAAGCTGTCGATGTCGACAGCTCCGTAGCCGGGGGTAGCATGGATAGCGCGAGGCGTGCGTAAGTGTCGATGGCTCTCGCTAGGTGTGGATCTGGCCGGGCATTTTAGGTTTTGGGCCGGGGCCGCTCCTCTTCTTGTTAGGCATGCAAGGAGTCTCGCCATCGCTGGCCCTCGATATCGAGGGGCATGGAAGCCTGTGCAATTCCGCACCTATCGATAGGCATCGATATCCATCGGCATCGATAATATCGCTGCCGATGGATATCGATGCCTATCGATAGGCAGCGTTTGCTGCCGATCGCGCGAGGCATGCAAGGGCTTTGGTGTGTGGGCCGTGTTGGTCTTGGGAGGCCCCGAGGCCTATCGACATTGACCGTTTTTGGGACCGAGGGCCCTTGTGGAGCATGGATTTCCTTAGGCATCGGACGGGAAGGACCCGCAGAGATGGGGATCCCTCTCGCTCTGCGTCAAAAGCTGTCGATGTCGACAGCTCCGTAGCCGGGGGTAGCATGGATAGCGCGAGGCGTGCGTAAGTGTCGATGGCTCTCGCTAGGTGTGGATCTGGCCGGGCATTTTAGGTTTTGGGCCGGGGCCGCTCCTCTTCTTGTTAGGCATGCAAGGAGTCTCGCCATCGCTGGCTCTCGATATCGAGGGGCATGGAAGCCTGTGCAATTCCGCACCTATCGATAGGCATCGATATCCATCGGCATCGATAATATCGCTGCCGATGGATATCGATGCCTATCGATAGGCAGCGTTTGCTGCCGATCGCGCGAGGCATGCAAGGGCTTTGGTGTGTGGGCCGTGTTGGTCTTGGGAGGCCCCGAGGCCTATCGACATTGACCGTTTTTGGGACCGAGGGCCCTTGTGGAGCATGGATTTCCTTAGGCATCGGACGGGAAGGACCCGCAGAGATGGGGATCCCTCTCGCTCTGCGTCAAAAGCTGTCGATGTCGACAGCTCCGTAGCCGGGGGTAGCATGGATAGCGCGAGGCGTGCGTAAGTGTCGATGGCTCTCGCTAGGTGTGGATCTGGCCGGGCATTTTAGGTTTTGGGCCGGGGCCGCTCCTCTTCTTGTTAGGCATGCAAGGAGTCTCGCCATCGCTGGCTCTCGATATCGAGGGGCATGGAAGCCTGTGCAATTCCACACCTATCGATAGGCATCGATATCCATCGGCATCGATAATATCGCTGCCGATGGATATCGATGCCTATCGATAGGCAGCGTTTGCTGCCGATCGCGCGAGGCATGCAAGGGCTTTGGTGTGTGGGCCGTGTTGGTCTTGGGAGGCCCCGAGGCCTATCGACATTGACCGTTTTTGGGACCGAGGGCCCTTGTGGAGCATGGATTTCCTTAGGCATCGGACGGGAAGGACCCGCAGAGATGGGGATCCCTCTCGCTCTGCGTCAAAAGCTGTCGATGTCGACAGCTCCGTAGCCGGGGGTAGCATGGATAGCGCGAGGCGTGCGTAAGTGTCGATGGCTCTCGCTAGGTGTGGATCTGGCCGGGCATTTTAGGTTTTGGGCCGGGGCCGCTCCTCTTCTTGTTAGGCATGCAAGGAGTCTCGCCATCGCTGGCCCTCGATATCGAGGGGCATGGAAGCCTGTGCAATTCCGCACCTATCGATAGGCATCGATATCCATCGGCATCGATAATATCGCTGCCGATGGATATCGATGCCTATCGATAGGCAGCGTTTGCTGCCGATCGCGCGAGGCATGCAAGGGCTTTGGTGTGTGGGCCGTGTTGGTCTTGGGAGGCCCCGAGGCCTATCGACATTGACCGTTTTTGGGACCGAGGGCCCTTGTGGAGCATGGATTTCCTTAGGCATCGGACGGGAAGGACCCGCAGAGATGGGGATCCCTCTCGCTCTGCGTCAAAAGCTGTCGATGTCGACAGCTCCGTAGCCGGGGGTAGCATGGATAGCGCGAGGCGTGCGTAAGTCTCGATGGCTCTCGCTAGGTGTGGATCTGGCCGGGCATTTTAGGTTTTGGGCCGGGGCCGCTCCTCTTCTTGTTAGGCATGGAAGGAGTCTCGCCATCGCTGGCCCTCGATATCGAGGGGCATGGAAGCCTGTGCAATTCCGCACCTATCGATAGGCATCGATATCCATCGGCATCGATAATATCGCTGCCGATGGATATCGATGCCTATCGATAGGCAGCGTTTGCTGCCGATCGCGCGAGGCATGCAAGGGCTTTGGTGTGTGGGCCGTGTTGGTCTTGGGAGGCCCCGAGGCCTATCGACATTGACCGTTTTTGGGACCGAGGGCCCTTGTGGAGCATGGATTTCCTTAGGCATCGGACGGGAAGGACCCGCAGAGATGGGGATCCCTCTCGCTCTGCGTCAAAAGCTGTCGATGTCGACAGCTCCGTAGCCGGGGGTAGCATGGATAGCGCGAGGCGTGCGTAAGTGTCGATGGCTCTCGCTAGGTGTGGATCTGGCCGGGCATTTTAGGTTTTGGGCCGGGGCCGCTCCTCTTCTTGTTAGGCATGCAAGGAGTCTCGCCATCGCTGGCTCTCGATATCGAGGGGCATGGAAGCCTGTGCAATTCCGCACCTATCGATAGGCATCGATATCCATCGGCATCGATAATATCGCTGCCGATGGATATCGATGCCTATCGATAGGCAGCGTTTGCTGCCGATCGCGCGAGGCATGCAAGGGCTTTGGTGTGTGGGCCGTGTTGGTCTTGGGAGGCCCCGAGGCCTATCGACGTTGACCGTTTTTGGGACCGAGGGCCCTTGTGGAGCATGGATTTCCTTAGGCATCGGACGGGAAGGACCCGCAGAGATGGGGATCCCTCTCGCTCTGCGTCAAAAGCTGTCGATGTCGACAGCTCCGTAGCCGGGGGTAGCATGGATAGCGCGAGGCGTGCGTAAGTCTCGATGGCTCTCGCTAGGTGTGGATCTGGCCGGGCATTTTAGGTTTTGGGCCGGGGCCGCTCCTCTTCTTGTTAGGCATGCAAGGAGTCTCGCCATCGCTGGCTCTCGATATCGAGGGGCATGGAAGCCTGTGCAATTCCGCACCTATCGATAGGCATCGATATCCATCGGCATCGATAATATCGCTGCCGATGGATATCGATGCCTATCGATAGGCAGCGTTTGCTGCCGATCGCGCGAGGCATGCAAGGGCTTTGGTGTGTGGGCCGTGTTGGTCTTGGGAGGCCCCGAGGCCTATCGACGTTGACCGTTTTTGGGACCGAGGGCCCTTGTGGAGCATGGATTTCCTTAGGCATCGGACAGGAAGGACCCGCAGAGATGGGGATCCCTCTCGCTCTGCGTCAAAAGCTGTCGATGTCGACAGCTCCGTAGCCGGGGGTAGCATGGATAGCGCGAGGCGTGCGTAAGTGTCGATGGCTCTCGCTAGGTGTGGATCTGGCCGGGCATTTTAGGTTTTGGGCCGGGGCCGCTCCTCTTCTTGTTAGGCATGCAAGGAGTCTCGCCATCGCTGGCTCTCGATATCGAGGGGCATGGAAGCCTGTGCAATTCCGCACCTATCGATAGGCATCGATATCCATCGGCATCGATAATATCGCTGCCGATGGATATCGATGCCTATCGATAGGCAGCGTTTGCTGCCGATCGCGCGAGGCATGCAAGGGCTTTGGTGTGTGGGCCGTGTTGGTCTTGGGAGGCCCCGAGGCCTATCGACGTTGACCGTTTTTGGGACCGAGGGCCCTTGTGGAGCATGAATTTCCTTAGGCAACGGACGGGAAGGACCCGCAGAGATGGGGATCCCTCTCGCTCTGCGTCAAAAGCTGTCATTGTCGACAGCTCCGTAGCCGGGGGTAGCATGGATAGCGCGAGGCGTGCGTAAGTGTCGATGGCTCTCGCTAGGTGTGGATCTGGCCGGGCATTTTAGGTTTTGGGCCGGGGCCGCTCCTCTTCTTGTTAGGCATGCAAGGAGTCTCGCCATCGCTGGCTCTCGATATCGAGGGGCATGGAAGCCTGTGCAATTCCGCACCTATCGATAGGCATCGATATCCATCGGCATCGATAATATCGCTGCCGATGGATATCGATGCCTATCGATAGGCAGCGTTTGCTGCCGATCGCGCGAGGCATGCAAGGGCTTTGGTGTGTGGGCCGTGTTGGTCTTGGGAGGCCCCGAGGCCTATCGACATTGACCGTTTTTGGGACCGAGGGCCCTTGTGGAGCATGGATTTCCTTAGGCATCGGACGGGAAGGACCCGCAGAGATGGGGATCCCTCTCGCTCTGCGTCAAAAGCTGTCGATGTCGACAGCTCCGTAGCCGGGGGTAGCATGGATAGCGCGAGGCGTGCGTAAGTGTCGATGGCTCTCGCTAGGTGTGGATCTGGCCGGGCATTTTAGGTTTTGGGCCGGGGCCGCTCCTCTTCTTGTTAGGCATGCAAGGAGTCTCGCCATCGCTGGCTCTCGATATCGAGGGGCATGGAAGCCTGTGCAATTCCGCACCTATCGATAGGCATCGATATCCATCGGCATCGATAATATCGCTGCCGATGGATATCGATGCCTATCGATAGGCAGCGTTTGCTGCCGATCGCGCGAGGCATGCAAGGGCTTTGGTGTGTGGGCCGTGTTGGTCTTGGGAGGCCCCGAGGCCTATCGACATTGACCGTTTTTGGGACCGAGGGCCCTTGTGGAGCATGGATTTCCTTAGGCATCGGACGGGAAGGACCCGCAGAGATGGGGATCCCTCTCGCTCTGCGTCAAAAGCTGTCGATGTCGACAGCTCCGTAGCCGGGGGTAGCATGGATAGCGCGAGGCGTGCGTAAGTGTCGATGGCTCTCGCTAGGTGTGGATCTGGCCGGGCATTTTAGGTTTTGGGCCGGGGCCGCTCCTCTTCTTGTTAGGCATGCAAGGAGTCTCGCCATCGCTGGCTCTCGATATCGAGGGGCATGGAAGCCTGTGCAATTCCACACCTATCGATAGGCATCGATATCCATCGGCATCGATAATATCGCTGCCGATGGATATCGATGCCTATCGATAGGCAGCGTTTGCTGCCGATCGCGCGAGGCATGCAAGGGCTTTGGTGTGTGGGCCGTGTTGGTCTTGGGAGGCCCCGAGGCCTATCGACATTGACCGTTTTTGGGACCGAGGGCCCTTGTGGAGCATGGATTTCCTTAGGCATCGGACGGGAAGGACCCGCAGAGATGGGGAGCCCTCTCGCTCTGCGTCAAAAGCTGTCGATGTCGACAGCTCCGTAGCCGGGGGTAGCATGGATAACGCGAGGCGTGCGTAAGTGTCGATGGCTCTCGCTAGGTGTGGATCTGGCCGGGCATTTTAGGTTTTGGGCCGGGGCCGCTCCTCTTCTTGTTAGGCATGCAAGGAGTCTCGCCATCGCTGGCTCTCGATATCGAGGGGCATGGAAGCCTGTGCAATTCCGCACCTATCGATAGGCATCGATATCCATCGGCATCGATAATATCGCTGCCGATGGATATCGATGCCTATCGATAGGCAGCGTTTGCTGCCGATCGCGCGAGGCATGCAAGGGCTTTGGTGTGTGGGCCGTGTTGGTCTTGGGAGGCCCCGAGGCCTATCGACATTGACCGTTTTTGGGACCGAGGGCCCTTGTGGAGCATGGATTTCCTTAGGCATCGGACGGGAAGGACCTGCAGAGATGGGGATCCCTCTCGCTCTGCGTCAAAAGCTGTCATTGTCGACAGCTCCGTAGCCGGGGGTAGCATGGATAGCGCGAGGCATGCGTAAGTGTCGATGGCTCTCGCTAGGTGTGGATCTGGCCGGGCATTTTAGGTTTTGGGCCGGGGCCGCTCCTCTTCTTGTTAGGCATGCAAGGAGTCTCGCCATCGCTGGCTCTCGATATCGAGGGGCATGGAAGCCTGTGCAATTCCGCACCTATCGATAGGCATCGATATCCATCGGCATCGATAATATCGCTGCCGATGGATATCGATGCCTATCGATAGGCAGCGTTTGCTGCCGATCGCGCGAGGCATGCAAGGGCTTTGGTGTGTGGGCCGTGTTGGTCTTGGGAGGCCCCGAGGCCTATCGACGTTGACCGTTTTTGGGACCGAGGGCCCTTGTGGAGCATGGATTTCCTTAGGCATCGGACGGGAAGGACCCGCAGAGATGGGGATCCCTCTCGCTCTGCGTCAAAAGCTGTCGATGTCGACAGCTCCGTAGCCGGGGGTAGCATGGATAGCGCGAGGCGTGCGTAAGTGTCGATGGCTCTCGCTAGGTGTGGATCTGGCCGGGCATTTTAGGTTTTGGGCCGGGGCCGCTCCTCTTCTTGTTAGGCATGCAAGGAGTCTCGCCATCGCTGGCTCTCGATATCGAGGGGCATGGAAGCCTGTGCAATTCCACACCTATCGATAGGCATCGATATCCATCGGCATCGATAATATCGCTGCCGATGGATATCGATGCCTATCGATAGGCAGCGTTTGCTGCCGATCGCGCGAGGCATGCAAGGGCTTTGGTGTGTGGGCCGTGTTGGTCTTGGGAGGCCCCGAGGCCTATCGACGTTGACCGTTTTTGGGACCGAGGGCCCTTGTGGAGCATGGATTTCCTTAGGCATCGGACGGGAAGGACCCGCAGAGATGGGGATCCCTCTCGCTCTGCGTCAAAAGCTGTCGATGTCGACAGCTCCGTAGCCGGGGGTAGCATGGATAGCGCGAGGCGTGCGTAAGTGTCGATGGCTCTCGCTAGGTGTGGATCTGGCCGGGCATTTTAGGTTTTGGGCCGGGGCCGCTCCTCTTCTTGTTAGGCATGCAAGGAGTCTCGCCATCGCTGGCCCTCGATATCGAGGGGCATGGAAGCCTGTGCAATTCCGCACCTATCGATAGGCATCGATATCCATCGGCATCGATAATATTGCTGCCGATGGATATCGATGCCTATCGATAGGCAGCGTTTGCTGCCGATCGCGCGAGGCATGCAAGGGCTTTGGTGTGTGGGCCGTGTTGGTCTTGGGAGGCCCCGAGGCCTATCGACATTGACCGTTTTTGGGACCGAGGGCCCTTGTGGAGCATGGATTTCCTTAGGCATCGGACGGGAAGGACCCGCAGAGATGGGGATCCCTCTCGCTCTGCGTCAAAAGCTGTCGATGTCGACAGCTCCGTAGCCGGGGGTAGCATGGATAGCGCGAGGCGTGCGTAAGTGTCGATGGCTCTCGCTAGGTGTGGATCTGGCCGGGCATTTTAGGTTTTGGGCCGGGGCCGCTCCTCTTCTTGTTAGGCATGCAAGGAGTCTCGCCATCGCTGGCTCTCGATATCGAGGGGCATGGAAGCCTGTGCAATTCCACACCTATCGATAGGCAGCGATATCCATCGGCATCGATAATATCGCTGCCGATGGATATCGATGCCTATCGATAGGCAGCGTTTGCTGCCGATCGCGCGAGGCATGCAAGGGCTTTGGTGTGTGGGCCGTGTTGGTCTTGGGAGGCCCCGAGGCCTATCGACGTTGACCGTTTTTGGGACCGAGGGCCCTTGTGGAGCATGGATTTCCTTAGGCATCGGACGGGAAGGACCCGCAGAGATGGGGATCCCTCTCGCTCTGCGTCAAAAGCTGTCGATGTCGACAGCTCCGTAGCCGGGGGTAGCATGGATAGCGCGAGGCGTGCGTAAGTGTCGATGGCTCTCGCTAGGTGTGGATCTGGCCGGGCATTTTAGGTTTTGGGCCGGGGCCGCTCCTCTTCTTGTTAGGCATGCAAGGAGTCTCGCCATCGCTGGCTCTCGATATCGAGGGGCATGGAAGCCTGTGCAATTCCGCACCTATCGATAGGCATCGATATCCATCGGCATCGATAATATCGCTGCCGATGGATATCGATGCCTATTGATAGGCAGCGTTTGCTGCCGATCGCGCGAGGCATGCAAGGGCTTTGGTGTGTGGGCCGTGTTGGTCTTGGGAGGCCCCGAGGCCTATCGACGTTGACCGTTTTCGGGACCGAGGGCCCTTGTGGAGCATGGATTTCCTTAGGCAACGGACAGGAAGGACCCGCAGAGATGGGGATCCCTCTCGCTCTGCGTCAAAAGCTGTCGATGTCGACAGCTCCGTAGCCGGGGGTAGCATGGATAGCGCGAGGCGTGCGTAAGTGTCGATGGCTCTCGCTAGGTGTGGATCTGGCCGGGCATTTTAGGTTTTGGGCCGGGGCCGCTCCTCTTCTTGTTAGGCATGCAAGGAGTCTCGCCATCGCTGGCTCTCGATATCGAGGGGCATGGAAGCCTGTGCAATTCCGCACCTATCGATAGGCATCGATATCCATCGGCATCGATAATATCGCTGCCGATGGATATCGATGCCTATCGATAGGCAGCGTTTGCTGCCGATCGCGCGAGGCATGCAAGGGCTTTGGTGTGTGGGCCGTGTTGGTCTTGGGAGGCCCCGAGGCCTATCGACATTGACCGTTTTTGGGACCGAGGGCCCTTGTGGAGCATGGATTTCCTTAGGCATCGGACGGGAAGGACCCGCAGAGATGGGGATCCCTCTCGCTCTGCGTCAAAAGCTGTCGATGTCGACAGCTCCGTAGCCGGGGGTAGCATGGATAGCGCGAGGCGTGCGTAAGTGTCGATGGCTCTCGCTAGGTGTGGATCTGGCCGGGCATTTTAGGTTTTGGGCCGGGGCCGCTCCTCTTCTTGTTAGGCATGCAAGGAGTCTCGCCATTGCTGGCCCTCGATATCGAGGGGCATGGAAGCCTGTGCAATTCCGCACCTATCGATAGGCATCGATATCCATCGGCATCGATAATATCGCTGCCGATGGATATCGATGCCTATCGATAGGCAGCGTTTGCTGCCGATCGCGCGAGGCATGCAAGGGCTTTGGTGTGTGGGCCGTGTTGGTCTTGGGAGGCCCCGAGGCCTATCGACGTTGACCGTTTTTGGGACCGAGGGCCCTTGTGGAGCATGGATTTCCTTAGGCAACGGACGGGAAGGACCCGCAGAGATGGGGATCCCTCTCGCTCTGTGTCAAAAGCTGTCATTGTCGACAGCTCCGTAGCCGGGGGTAGCATGGATAGCGCGAGGCGTGCGTAAGTGTCGATGGCTCTCGCTAGGTGTGGATCTGGCCGGGCATTTTAGGTTTTGGGCCGGGGCCGCTCCTCTTCTTGTTAGGCATGCAAGGAGTCTCGCCATCGCTGGCTCTCGATATCGAGGGGCATGGAAGCCTGTGCAATTCCGCACCTATCGATAGGCATCGATATCCATCGGCATCGATAATATCGCTGCCGATGGATATCGATGCCTATCGATAGGCAGCGTTTGCTGCCGATCGCGCGAGGCATGCAAGGGCTTTGGTGTGTGGGCCGTGTTGGTCTTGGGAGGCCCCGAGGCCTATCGACATTGACCGTTTTTGGGACCGAGGGCCCTTGTGGAGCATGGATTTCCTTAGGCATCGGACGGGAAGGACCCGCAGAGATGGGGATCCCTCTCGCTCTGCGTCAAAAGCTGTCGATGTCGACAGCTCCGTAGCCGGGGGTAGCATGGATAGCGCGAGGCGTGCGTAAGTGTCGATGGCTCTCGCTAGGTGTGGATCTGGCCGGGCATTTTAGGTTTTGGGCCGGGGCCGCTCCTCTTCTTGTTAGGCATGCAAGGAGTCTCGCCATCGCTGGCTCTCGATATCGAGGGGCATGGAAGCCTGTGCAATTCCGCACCTATCGATAGGCATCGATATCCATCGGCATCGATAATATCGCTGCCGATGGATATCGATGCCTATCGATAGGCAGCGTTTGCTGCCGATCGCGCGAGGCATGCAAGGGCTTTGGTGTGTGGGCCGTGTTGGTCTTGGGAGGCCCCGAGGCCTATCGACATTGACCGTTTTTGGGACCGAGGGCCCTTGTGGAGCATGGATTTCCTTAGGCATCGGACGGGAAGGACCCGCAGAGATGGGGATCCCTCTCGCTCTGCGTCAAAAGCTGTCGATGTCGACAGCTCCGTAGCCGGGGGTAGCATGGATAACGCGAGGCGTGCGTAAGTCTCGATGGCTCTCGCTAGGTGTGGATCTGGCCGGGCATTTTAGGTTTTGGGCCGGGGCCGCTCCTCTTCTTGTTAGGCATGCAAGGAGTCTCGCCATCGCTGGCTCTCGATATCGAGGGGCATGGAAGCCTGTGCAATTCCGCACCTATCGATAGGCATCGATATCCATCGGCATCGATAATATCGCTGCCGATGGATATCGATGCCTATCGATAGGCAGCGTTTGCTGCCGATCGCGCGAGGCATGCAAGGGCTTTGGTGTGTGGGCCGTGTTGGTCTTGGGAGGCCCCGAGGCCTATCGACGTTGACCGTTTTTGGGACCGAGGGCCCTTGTGGAGCATGGATTTCCTTAGGCAACGGACGGGAAGGACCCGCAGAGATGGGGATCCCTCTCGCTCTGCGTCAAAAGCTGTCATTGTCGACAGCTCCGTAGCCGGGGGTAGCATGGATAGCGCGAGGCGTGCGTAAGTGTCGATGGCTCTCGCTAGGTGTGGATCTGGCCGGGCATTTTAGGTTTTGGGCCGGGGCCGCTCCTCTTCTTGTTAGGCATGCAAGGAGTCTCGCCATCGCTGGCTCTCGATATCGAGGGGCATGGAAGCCTGTGCAATTCCGCACCTATCGATAGGCATCGATATCCATCGGCATCGATAATATCGCTGCCGATGGATATCGATGCCTATCGATAGGCAGCGTTTGCTGCCGATCGCGCGAGGCATGCAAGGGCTTTGGTGTGTGGGCCGTGTTGGTCTTGGGAGGCCCCGAGGCCTATCGACGTTGACCGTTTTTGGGACCGAGGGCCCTTGTGGAGCATGGATTTCCTTAGGCATCGGACGGGAAGGACCCGCAGAGATGGGGATCCCTCTCGCTCTGCGTCAAAAGCTGTCGATGTCGACAGCTCCGTAGCCGGGGGTAGCATGGATAGCGCGAGGCGTGCGTAAGTGTCGATGGCTCTCGCTAGGTGTGGATCTGGCCGGGCATTTTAGGTTTTGGGCTGGGGCCGCTCCTCTTCTTGTTAGGCATGCAAGGAGTCTCGCCATCGCTGGCTCTCGATATCGAGGGGCATGGAAGCCTGTGCAATTCCGCACCTATCGATAGGCATCGATATCCATCGGCATCGATAATATCGCTGCCGATGGATATCGATGCCTATCGATAGGCAGCGTTTGCTGCCGATCGCGCGAGGCATGCAAGGGCTTTGGTGTGTGGGCCGTGTTGGTCTTGGGAGGCCCCGAGGCCTATCGACGTTGACCGTTTTCGGGACCGAGGGCCCTTGTGGAGCATGGATTTCCTTAGGCATCGGACGGGAAGGACCCGCAGAGATGGGGATCCCTCTCGCTCTGCGTCAAAAGCTGTCGATGTCGACAGCTCCGTAGCCGGGGGTAGCATGGATAGCGCGAGGCGTGCGTAAGTCTCGATGGCTCTCGCTAGGTGTGGATCTGGCCGGGCATTTTAGGTTTTGGGCCGGGGCCGCTCCTCTTCTTGTTAGGCATGCAAGGAGTCTCGCCATCGCTGGCTCTCGATATCGAGGGGCATGGAAGCCTGTGCAATTCCGCACCTATCGATAGGCATCGATATCCATCGGCATCGATAATATCGCTGCCGATGGATATCGATGCCTATCGATAGGCAGCGTTTGCTGCCGATCGCGCGAGGCATGCAAGGGCTTTGGTGTGTGGGCCGTGTTGGTCTTGGGAGGCCCCGAGGCCTATCGACATTGACCGTTTTTGGGACCGAGGGCCCTTGTGGAGCATGGATTTCCTTAGGCATCGGACGGGAAGGACCCGCAGAGATGGGGATCCCTCTCGCTCTGCGTCAAAAGCTGTCGATGTCGACAGCTCCGTAGCCGGGGGTAGCATGGATAGCGCGAGGCGTGCGTAAGTGTCGATGGCTCTCGCTAGGTGTGGATCTGGCCGGGCATTTTAGGTTTTGGGCCGGGGCCGCTCCTCTTCTTGTTAGGCATGCAAGGAGTCTCGCCATCGCTGGCTCTCGATATCGAGGGGCATGGAAGCCTGTGCAATTCCGCACCTATCGATAGGCATCGATATCCATCGGCATCGATAATATCGCTGCCGATGGATATCGATGCCTATCGATAGGCAGCGTTTGCTGCCGATCGCGCGAGGCATGCAAGGGCTTTGGTGTGTGGGCCGTGTTGGTCTTGGGAGGCCCCGAGGCCTATCGACATTGACCGTTTTTGGGACCGAGGGCCCTTGTGGAGCATGGATTTCCTTAGGCATCGGACGGGAAGGACCCGCAGAGATGGGGAGCCCTCTCGCTCTGCGTCAAAAGCTGTCGATGTCGACAGCTCCGTAGCCGGGGGTAGCATGGATAACGCGAGGCGTGCGTAAGTCTCGATGGCTCTCGCTAGGTGTGGATCTGGCCGGGCATTTTAGGTTTTGGGCCGGGGCCGCTCCTCTTCTTGTTAGGCATGGAAGGAGTCTCGCCATCGCTGGCTCTCGATATCGAGGGGCATGGAAGCCTGTGCAATTCCGCACCTATCGATAGGCATCGATATCCATCGGCATCGATAATATCGCTGCCGATGGATATCGATGCCTATCGATAGGCAGCGTTTGCTGCCGATCGCGCGAGGCATGCAAGGGCTTTGGTGTGTGGGCCGTGTTGGTCTTGGGAGGCCCCGAGGCCTATCGACATTGACCGTTTTTGGGACCGAGGGCCCTTGTGGAGCATGGATTTCCTTAGGCAACGGACGGGAAGGACCCGCAGAGATGGGGATCCCTCTCGCTCTGCGTCAAAAGCTGTCATTGTCGACAGCTCCGTAGCCGGGGGTAGCATGGATAGCGCGAGGCGTGCGTAAGTGTCGATGGCTCTCGCTAGGTGTGGATCTGGCCGGGCATTTTAGGTTTTGGGCCGGGGCCGCTCCTCTTCTTGTTAGGCATGCAAGGAGTCTCGCCATCGCTGGCTCTCGATATCGAGGGGCATGGAAGCCTGTGCAATTCCGCACCTATCGATAGGCATCGATATCCATCGGCATCGATAATATCGCTGCCGATGGATATCGATGCCTATCGATAGGCAGCGTTTGCTGCCGATCGCGCGAGGCATGCAAGGGCTTTGGTGTGTGGGCCGTGTTGGTCTTGGGAGGCCCCGAGGCCTATCGACGTTGACCGTTTTTGGGACCGAGGGCCCTTGTGGAGCATGGATTTCCTTAGGCATCGGACGGGAAGGACCCGCAGAGATGGGGATCCCTCTCGCTCTGCGTCAAAAGCTGTCGATGTCGACAGCTCCGTAGCCGGGGGTAGCATGGATAGCGCGAGGCGTGCGTAAGTCTCGATGGCTCTCGCTAGGTGTGGATCTGGCCGGGCATTTTAGGTTTTGGGCCGGGGCCGCTCCTCTTCTTGTTAGGCATGCAAGGAGTCTCGCCATCGCTGGCCCTCGATATCGAGGGGCATGGAAGCCTGTGCAATTCCACACCTATCGATAGGCATCGATATCCATCGGCATCGATAATATCGCTGCCGATGGATATCGATGCCTATCGATAGGCAGCGTTTGCTGCCGATCGCGCGAGGCATGCAAGGGCTTTGGTGTGTGGGCCGTGTTGGTCTTGGGAGGCCCCGAGGCCTATCGACGTTGACCGTTTTTGGGACCGAGGGCCCTTGTGGAGCATGGATTTCCTTAGGCATCGGACGGGAAGGACCCGCAGAGATGGGGATCCCTCTCGCTCTGCGTCAAAAGCTGTCGATGTCGACAGCTCCGTAGCCGGGGGTAGCATGGATAGCGCGAGGCGTGCGTAAGTGTCGATGGCTCTCGCTAGGTGTGGATCTGGCCGGGCATTTTAGGTTTTGGGCCGGGGCCGCTCCTCTTCTTGTTAGGCATGCAAGGAGTCTCGCCATCGCTGGCCCTCGATATCGAGGGGCATGGAAGCCTGTGCAATTCCGCACCTATCGATAGGCATCGATATCCATCGGCATCGATAATATCGCTGCCGATGGATATCGATGCCTATCGATAGGCAGCGTTTGCTGCCGATCGCGCGAGGCATGCAAGGGCTTTGGTGTGTGGGCCGTGTTGGTCTTGGGAGGCCCCGAGGCCTATCGACATTGACCGTTTTTGGGACCGAGGGCCCTTGTGGAGCATGGATTTCCTTAGGCATCGGACGGGAAGGACCCGCAGAGATGGGGATCCCTCTCGCTCTGCGTCAAAAGCTGTCGATGTCGACAGCTCCGTAGCCGGGGGTAGCATGGATAGCGCGAGGCGTGCGTAAGTGTCGATGGCTCTCGCTAGGTGTGGATCTGGCCGGGCATTTTAGGTTTTGGGCCGGGGCCGCTCCTCTTCTTGTTAGGCATGCAAGGAGTCTCGCCATCGCTGGCTCTCGATATCGAGGGGCATGGAAGCCTGTGCAATTCCGCACCTATCGATAGGCATCGATATCCATCGGCATCGATAATATCGCTGCCGATGGATATCGATGCCTATCGATAGGCAGCGTTTGCTGCCGATCGCGCGAGGCATGCAAGGGCTTTGGTGTGTGGGCCGTGTTGGTCTTGGGAGGCCCCGAGGCCTATCGACATTGACCGTTTTTGGGACCGAGGGCCCTTGTGGAGCATGGATTTCCTTAGGCATCGGACGGGAAGGACCCGCAGAGATGGGGATCCCTCTCGCTCTGCGTCAAAAGCTGTCGATGTCGACAGCTCCGTAGCCGGGGGTAGCATGGATAGCGCGAGGCGTGCGTAAGTGTCGATGGCTCTCGCTAGGTGTGGATCTGGCCGGGCATTTTAGGTTTTGGGCCGGGGCCGCTCCTCTTCTTGTTAGGCATGCAAGGAGTCTCGCCATCGCTGGCTCTCGATATCGAGGGGCATGGAAGCCTGTGCAATTCCACACCTATCGATAGGCATCGATATCCATCGGCATCGATAATATCGCTGCCGATGGATATCGATGCCTATCGATAGGCAGCGTTTGCTGCCGATCGCGCGAGGCATGCAAGGGCTTTGGTGTGTGGGCCGTGTTGGTCTTGGGAGGCCCCGAGGCCTATCGACATTGACCGTTTTTGGGACCGAGGGCCCTTGTGGAGCATGGATTTCCTTAGGCATCGGACGGGAAGGACCCGCAGAGATGGGGATCCCTCTCGCTCTGCGTCAAAAGCTGTCGATGTCGACAGCTCCGTAGCCGGGGGTAGCATGGATAGCGCGAGGCGTGCGTAAGTGTCGATGGCTCTCGCTAGGTGTGGATCTGGCCGGGCATTTTAGGTTTTGGGCCGGGGCCGCTCCTCTTCTTGTTAGGCATGCAAGGAGTCTCGCCATCGCTGGCCCTCGATATCGAGGGGCATGGAAGCCTGTGCAATTCCGCACCTATCGATAGGCATCGATATCCATCGGCATCGATAATATCGCTGCCGATGGATATCGATGCCTATCGATAGGCAGCGTTTGCTGCCGATCGCGCGAGGCATGCAAGGGCTTTGGTGTGTGGGCCGTGTTGGTCTTGGGAGGCCCCGAGGCCTATCGACATTGACCGTTTTTGGGACCGAGGGCCCTTGTGGAGCATGGATTTCCTTAGGCATCGGACGGGAAGGACCCGCAGAGATGGGGATCCCTCTCGCTCTGCGTCAAAAGCTGTCGATGTCGACAGCTCCGTAGCCGGGGGTAGCATGGATAGCGCGAGGCGTGCGTAAGTGTCGATGGCTCTCGCTAGGTGTGGATCTGGCCGGGCATTTTAGGTTTTGGGCCGGGGCCGCTCCTCTTCTTGTTAGGCATGGAAGGAGTCTCGCCATCGCTGGCCCTCGATATCGAGGGGCATGGAAGCCTGTGCAATTCCGCACCTATCGATAGGCATCGATATCCATCGGCATCGATAATATCGCTGCCGATGGATATCGATGCCTATCGATAGGCAGCGTTTGCTGCCGATCGCGCGAGGCATGCAAGGGCTTTGGTGTGTGGGCCGTGTTGGTCTTGGGAGGCCCCGAGGCCTATCGACATTGACCGTTTTTGGGACCGAGGGCCCTTGTGGAGCATGGATTTCCTTAGGCATCGGACGGGAAGGACCCGCAGAGATGGGGATCCCTCTCGCTCTGCGTCAAAAGCTGTCGATGTCGACAGCTCCGTAGCCGGGGGTAGCATGGATAGCGCGAGGCGTGCGTAAGTGTCGATGGCTCTCGCTAGGTGTGGATCTGGCCGGGCATTTTAGGTTTTGGGCCGGGGCCGCTCCTCTTCTTGTTAGGCATGCAAGGAGTCTCGCCATCGCTGGCTCTCGATATCGAGGGGCATGGAAGCCTGTGCAATTCCGCACCTATCGATAGGCATCGATATCCATCGGCATCGATAATATCGCTGCCGATGGATATCGATGCCTATCGATAGGCAGCGTTTGCTGCCGATCGCGCGAGGCATGCAAGGGCTTTGGTGTGTGGGCCGTGTTGGTCTTGGGAGGCCCCGAGGCCTATCGACGTTGACCGTTTTTGGGACCGAGGGCCCTTGTGGAGCATGGATTTCCTTAGGCATCGGACGGGAAGGACCCGCAGAGATGGGGATCCCTCTCGCTCTGCGTCAAAAGCTGTCGATGTCGACAGCTCCGTAGCCGGGGGTAGCATGGATAGCGCGAGGCGTGCGTAAGTCTCGATGGCTCTCGCTAGGTGTGGATCTGGCCGGGCATTTTAGGTTTTGGGCCGGGGCCGCTCCTCTTCTTGTTAGGCATGCAAGGAGTCTCGCCATCGCTGGCTCTCGATATCGAGGGGCATGGAAGCCTGTGCAATTCCGCACCTATCGATAGGCATCGATATCCATCGGCATCGATAATATCGCTGCCGATGGATATCGATGCCTATCGATAGGCAGCGTTTGCTGCCGATCGCGCGAGGCATGCAAGGGCTTTGGTGTGTGGGCCGTGTTGGTCTTGGGAGGCCCCGAGGCCTATCGACGTTGACCGTTTTTGGGACCGAGGGCCCTTGTGGAGCATGGATTTCCTTAGGCATCGGACAGGAAGGACCCGCAGAGATGGGGATCCCTCTCGCTCTGCGTCAAAAGCTGTCGATGTCGACAGCTCCGTAGCCGGGGGTAGCATGGATAGCGCGAGGCGTGCGTAAGTGTCGATGGCTCTCGCTAGGTGTGGATCTGGCCGGGCATTTTAGGTTTTGGGCCGGGGCCGCTCCTCTTCTTGTTAGGCATGCAAGGAGTCTCGCCATCGCTGGCTCTCGATATCGAGGGGCATGGAAGCCTGTGCAATTCCGCACCTATCGATAGGCATCGATATCCATCGGCATCGATAATATCGCTGCCGATGGATATCGATGCCTATCGATAGGCAGCGTTTGCTGCCGATCGCGCGAGGCATGCAAGGGCTTTGGTGTGTGGGCCGTGTTGGTCTTGGGAGGCCCCGAGGCCTATCGACGTTGACCGTTTTTGGGACCGAGGGCCCTTGTGGAGCATGGATTTCCTTAGGCAACGGACGGGAAGGACCCGCAGAGATGGGGATCCCTCTCGCTCTGCGTCAAAAGCTGTCATTGTCGACAGCTCCGTAGCCGGGGGTAGCATGGATAGCGCGAGGCGTGCGTAAGTGTCGATGGCTCTCGCTAGGTGTGGATCTGGCCGGGCATTTTAGGTTTTGGGCCGGGGCCGCTCCTCTTCTTGTTAGGCATGCAAGGAGTCTCGCCATCGCTGGCTCTCGATATCGAGGGGCATGGAAGCCTGTGCAATTCCGCACCTATCGATAGGCATCGATATCCATCGGCATCGATAATATCGCTGCCGATGGATATCGATGCCTATCGATAGGCAGCGTTTGCTGCCGATCGCGCGAGGCATGCAAGGGCTTTGGTGTGTGGGCCGTGTTGGTCTTGGGAGGCCCCGAGGCCTATCGACATTGACCGTTTTTGGGACCGAGGGCCCTTGTGGAGCATGGATTTCCTTAGGCATCGGACGGGAAGGACCCGCAGAGATGGGGATCCCTCTCGCTCTGCGTCAAAAGCTGTCGATGTCGACAGCTCCGTAGCCGGGGGTAGCATGGATAGCGCGAGGCGTGCGTAAGTGTCGATGGCTCTCGCTAGGTGTGGATCTGGCCGGGCATTTTAGGTTTTGGGCCGGGGCCGCTCCTCTTCTTGTTAGGCATGCAAGGAGTCTCGCCATCGCTGGCTCTCGATATCGAGGGGCATGGAAGCCTGTGCAATTCCGCACCTATCGATAGGCATCGATATCCATCGGCATCGATAATATCGCTGCCGATGGATATCGATGCCTATCGATAGGCAGCGTTTGCTGCCGATCGCGCGAGGCATGCAAGGGCTTTGGTGTGTGGGCCGTGTTGGTCTTGGGAGGCCCCGAGGCCTATCGACGTTGACCGTTTTTGGGACCGAGGGCCCTTGTGGAGCATGGATTTCCTTAGGCATCGGACGGGAAGGACCCGCAGAGATGGGGATCCCTCTCGCTCTGCGTCAAAAGCTGTCGATGTCGACAGCTCCGTAGCCGGGGGTAGCATGGATAGCGCGAGGCGTGCGTAAGTGTCGATGGCTCTCGCTAGGTGTGGATCTGGCCGGGCATTTTAGGTTTTGGGCCGGGGCCGCTCCTCTTCTTGTTAGGCATGCAAGGAGTCTCGCCATCGCTGGCTCTCGATATCGAGGGGCATGGAAGCCTGTGCAATTCCGCACCTATCGATAGGCATCGATATCCATCGGCATCGATAATATCGCTGCCGATGGATATCGATGCCTATCGATAGGCAGCGTTTGCTGCCGATCGCGCGAGGCATGCAAGGGCTTTGGTGTGTGGGCCGTGTTGGTCTTGGGAGGCCCCGAGGCCTATCGACATTGACCGTTTTTGGGACCGAGGGCCCTTGTGGAGCATGGATTTCCTTAGGCATCGGACGGGAAGGACCCGCAGAGATGGGGATCCCTCTCGCTCTGCGTCAAAAGCTGTCGATGTCGACAGCTCCGTAGCCGGGGGTAGCATGGATAGCGCGAGGCGTGCGTAAGTGTCGATGGCTCTCGCTAGGTGTGGATCTGGCCGGGCATTTTAGGTTTTGGGCCGGGGCCGCTCCTCTTCTTGTTAGGCATGCAAGGAGTCTCGCCATCGCTGGCTCTCGATATCGAGGGGCATGGAAGCCTGTGCAATTCCACACCTATCGATAGGCATCGATATCCATCGGCATCGATAATATCGCTGCCGATGGATATCGATGCCTATCGATAGGCAGCGTTTGCTGCCGATCGCGCGAGGCATGCAAGGGCTTTGGTGTGTGGGCCGTGTTGGTCTTGGGAGGCCCCGAGGCCTATCGACATTGACCGTTTTTGGGACCGAGGGCCCTTGTGGAGCATGGATTTCCTTAGGCATCGGACGGGAAGGACCCGCAGAGATGGGGAGCCCTCTCGCTCTGCGTCAAAAGCTGTCGATGTCGACAGCTCCGTAGCCGGGGGTAGCATGGATAACGCGAGGCGTGCGTAAGTGTCGATGGCTCTCGCTAGGTGTGGATCTGGCCGGGCATTTTAGGTTTTGGGCCGGGGCCGCTCCTCTTCTTGTTAGGCATGCAAGGAGTCTCGCCATCGCTGGCTCTCGATATCGAGGGGCATGGAAGCCTGTGCAATTCCGCACCTATCGATAGGCATCGATATCCATCGGCATCGATAATATCGCTGCCGATGGATATCGATGCCTATCGATAGGCAGCGTTTGCTGCCGATCGCGCGAGGCATGCAAGGGCTTTGGTGTGTGGGCCGTGTTGGTCTTGGGAGGCCCCGAGGCCTATCGACATTGACCGTTTTTGGGACCGAGGGCCCTTGTGGAGCATGGATTTCCTTAGGCAACGGACGGGAAGGACCTGCAGAGATGGGGATCCCTCTCGCTCTGCGTCAAAAGCTGTCATTGTCGACAGCTCCGTAGCCGGGGGTAGCATGGATAGCGCGAGGCATGCGTAAGTGTCGATGGCTCTCGCTAGGTGTGGATCTGGCCGGGCATTTTAGGTTTTGGGCCGGGGCCGCTCCTCTTCTTGTTAGGCATGCAAGGAGTCTCGCCATCGCTGGCTCTCGATATCGAGGGGCATGGAAGCCTGTGCAATTCCGCACCTATCGATAGGCATCGATATCCATCGGCATCGATAATATCGCTGCCGATGGATATCGATGCCTATCGATAGGCAGCGTTTGCTGCCGATCGCGCGAGGCATGCAAGGGCTTTGGTGTGTGGGCCGTGTTGGTCTTGGGAGGCCCCGAGGCCTATCGACGTTGACCGTTTTTGGGACCGAGGGCCCTTGTGGAGCATGGATTTCCTTAGGCATCGGACGGGAAGGACCCGCAGAGATGGGGATCCCTCTCGCTCTGCGTCAAAAGCTGTCGATGTCGACAGCTCCGTAGCCGGGGGTAGCATGGATAGCGCGAGGCGTGCGTAAGTGTCGATGGCTCTCGCTAGGTGTGGATCTGGCCGGGCATTTTAGGTTTTGGGCCGGGGCCGCTCCTCTTCTTGTTAGGCATGCAAGGAGTCTCGCCATCGCTGGCTCTCGATATCGAGGGGCATGGAAGCCTGTGCAATTCCACACCTATCGATAGGCATCGATATCCATCGGCATCGATAATATCGCTGCCGATGGATATCGATGCCTATCGATAGGCAGCGTTTGCTGCCGATCGCGCGAGGCATGCAAGGGCTTTGGTGTGTGGGCCGTGTTGGTCTTGGGAGGCCCCGAGGCCTATCGACGTTGACCGTTTTTGGGACCGAGGGCCCTTGTGGAGCATGGATTTCCTTAGGCATCGGACGGGAAGGACCCGCAGAGATGGGGATCCCTCTCGCTCTGCGTCAAAAGCTGTCGATGTCGACAGCTCCGTAGCCGGGGGTAGCATGGATAGCGCGAGGCGTGCGTAAGTGTCGATGGCTCTCGCTAGGTGTGGATCTGGCCGGGCATTTTAGGTTTTGGGCCGGGGCCGCTCCTCTTCTTGTTAGGCATGCAAGGAGTCTCGCCATCGCTGGCCCTCGATATCGAGGGGCATGGAAGCCTGTGCAATTCCGCACCTATCGATAGGCATCGATATCCATCGGCATCGATAATATCGCTGCCGATGGATATCGATGCCTATCGATAGGCAGCGTTTGCTGCCGATCGCGCGAGGCATGCAAGGGCTTTGGTGTGTGGGCCGTGTTGGTCTTGGGAGGCCCCGAGGCCTATCGACATTGACCGTTTTTGGGACCGAGGGCCCTTGTGGAGCATGGATTTCCTTAGGCATCGGACGGGAAGGACCCGCAGAGATGGGGATCCCTCTCGCTCTGCGTCAAAAGCTGTCGATGTCGACAGCTCCGTAGCCGGGGGTAGCATGGATAGCGCGAGGCGTGCGTAAGTGTCGATGGCTCTCGCTAGGTGTGGATCTGGCCGGGCATTTTAGGTTTTGGGCCGGGGCCGCTCCTCTTCTTGTTAGGCATGCAAGGAGTCTCGCCATCGCTGGCTCTCGATATCGAGGGGCATGGAAGCCTGTGCAATTCCACACCTATCGATAGGCATCGATATCCATCGGCATCGATAATATCGCTGCCGATGGATATCGATGCCTATCGATAGGCAGCGTTTGCTGCCGATCGCGCGAGGCATGCAAGGGCTTTGGTGTGTGGGCCGTGTTGGTCTTGGGAGGCCCCGAGGCCTATCGACGTTGACCGTTTTTGGGACCGAGGGCCCTTGTGGAGCATGGATTTCCTTAGGCATCGGACGGGAAGGACCCGCAGAGATGGGGATCCCTCTCGCTCTGCGTCAAAAGCTGTCGATGTCGACAGCTCCGTAGCCGGGGGTAGCATGGATAGCGCGAGGCGTGCGTAAGTGTCGATGGCTCTCGCTAGGTGTGGATCTGGCCGGGCATTTTAGGTTTTGGGCCGGGGCCGCTCCTCTTCTTGTTAGGCATGCAAGGAGTCTCGCCATCGCTGGCTCTCGATATCGAGGGGCATGGAAGCCTGTGCAATTCCGCACCTATCGATAGGCATCGATATCCATCGGCATCGATAATATCGCTGCCGATGGATATCGATGCCTATTGATAGGCAGCGTTTGCTGCCGATCGCGCGAGGCATGCAAGGGCTTTGGTGTGTGGGCCGTGTTGGTCTTGGGAGGCCCCGAGGCCTATCGACGTTGACCGTTTTCGGGACCGAGGGCCCTTGTGGAGCATGGATTTCCTTAGGCAACGGACAGGAAGGACCCGCAGAGATGGGGATCCCTCTCGCTCTGCGTCAAAAGCTGTCGATGTCGACAGCTCCGTAGCCGGGGGTAGCATGGATAGCGCGAGGCGTGCGTAAGTGTCGATGGCTCTCGCTAGGTGTGGATCTGGCCGGGCATTTTAGGTTTTGGGCCGGGGCCGCTCCTCTTCTTGTTAGGCATGCAAGGAGTCTCGCCATCGCTGGCTCTCGATATCGAGGGGCATGGAAGCCTGTGCAATTCCGCACCTATCGATAGGCATCGATATCCATCGGCATCGATAATATCGCTGCCGATGGATATCGATGCCTATCGATAGGCAGCGTTTGCTGCCGATCGCGCGAGGCATGCAAGGGCTTTGGTGTGTGGGCCGTGTTGGTCTTGGGAGGCCCCGAGGCCTATCGACATTGACCGTTTTTGGGACCGAGGGCCCTTGTGGAGCATGGATTTCCTTAGGCATCGGACGGGAAGGACCCGCAGAGATGGGGATCCCTCTCGCTCTGCGTCAAAAGCTGTCGATGTCGACAGCTCCGTAGCCGGGGGTAGCATGGATAGCGCGAGGCGTGCGTAAGTGTCGATGGCTCTCGCTAGGTGTGGATCTGGCCGGGCATTTTAGGTTTTGGGCCGGGGCCGCTCCTCTTCTTGTTAGGCATGCAAGGAGTCTCGCCATCGCTGGCCCTCGATATCGAGGGGCATGGAAGCCTGTGCAATTCCACACCTATCGATAGGCATCGATATCCATCGGCATCGATAATATCGCTGCCGATGGATATCGATGCCTATCGATAGGCAGCGTTTGCTGCCGATCGCGCGAGGCATGCAAGGGCTTTGGTGTGTGGGCCGTGTTGGTCTTGGGAGGCCCCGAGGCCTATCGACGTTGACCGTTTTTGGGACCGAGGGCCCTTGTGGAGCATGGATTTCCTTAGGCGTCGGACGGGAAGGACCCGCAGAGATGGGGATCCCTCTCGCTCTGCGTCAAAAGCTGTCGATGTCGACAGCTCCGTAGCCGGGGGTAGCATGGATAGCGCGAGGCGTGCGTAAGTGTCGATGGCTCTCGCTAGGTGTGGATCTGGCCGGGCATTTTAGGTTTTGGGCCGGGGCCGCTCCTCTTCTTGTTAGGCATGCAAGGAGTCTCGCCATCGCTGGCCCTCGATATCGAGGGGCATGGAAGCCTGTGCAATTCCGCACCTATCGATAGGCATCGATATCCATCGGCATCGATAATATCGCTGCCGATGGATATCGATGCCTATCGATAGGCAGCGTTTGCTGCCGATCGCGCGAGGCATGCAAGGGCTTTGGTGTGTGGGCCGTGTTGGTCTTGGGAGGCCCCGAGGCCTATCGACATTGACCGTTTTTGGGACCGAGGGCCCTTGTGGAGCATGGATTTCCTTAGGCATCGGACGGGAAGGACCCGCAGAGATGGGGATCCCTCTCGCTCTGCGTCAAAAGCTGTCGATGTCGACAGCTCCGTAGCCGGGGGTAGCATGGATAGCGCGAGGCGTGCGTAAGTGTCGATGGCTCTCGCTAGGTGTGGATCTGGCCGGGCATTTTAGGTTTTGGGCCGGGGCCGCTCCTCTTCTTGTTAGGCATGCAAGGAGTCTCGCCATCGCTGGCCCTCGATATCGAGGGGCATGGAAGCCTGTGCAATTCCGCACCTATCGATAGGCATCGATATCCATCGGCATCGATAATATCGCTGCCGATGGATATCGATGCCTATCGATAGGCAGCGTTTGCTGCCGATCGCGCGAGGCATGCAAGGGCTTTGGTGTGTGGGCCGTGTTGGTCTTGGGAGGCCCCGAGGCCTATCGACATTGACCGTTTTTGGGACCGAGGGCCCTTGTGGAGCATGGATTTCCTTAGGCATCGGACGGGAAGGACCCGCAGAGATGGGGATCCCTCTCGCTCTGCGTCAAAAGCTGTCGATGTCGACAGCTCCGTAGCCGGGGGTAGCATGGATAGCGCGAGGCGTGCGTAAGTGTCGATGGCTCTCGCTAGGTGTGGATCTGGCCGGGCATTTTAGGTTTTGGGCCGGGGCCGCTCCTCTTCTTGTTAGGCATGCAAGGAGTCTCGCCATCGCTGGCTCTCGATATCGAGGGGCATGGAAGCCTGTGCAATTCCGCACCTATCGATAGGCATCGATATCCATCGGCATCGATAATATCGCTGCCGATGGATATCGATGCCTATCGATAGGCAGCGTTTGCTGCCGATCGCGCGAGGCATGCAAGGGCTTTGGTGTGTGGGCCGTGTTGGTCTTGGGAGGCCCCGAGGCCTATCGACATTGACTGTTTTTGGGACCGAGGGCCCTTGTGGAGCATGGATTTCCTTAGGCAACGGACAGGAAGGACCCGCAGAGATGGGGATCCCTCTCGCTCTGCGTCAAAAGCTGTCGATGTCGACAGCTCCGTAGCCGGGGGTAGCATGGATAGCGCGAGGCGTGCGTAAGTGTCGATGGCTCTCGCTAGGTGTGGATCTGGCCGGGCATTTTAGGTTTTGGGCCGGGGCCGCTCCTCTTCTTGTTAGGCATGCAAGGAGTCTCGCCATCGCTGGCCCTCGATATCGAGGGGCATGGAAGCCTGTGCAATTCCGCACCTATCGATAGGCATCGATATCCATCGGCATCGATAATATCGCTGCCGATGGATATCGATGCCTATCGATAGGCAGCGTTTGCTGCCGATCGCGCGAGGCATGCAAGGGCTTTGGTGTGTGGGCCGTGTTGGTCTTGGGAGGCCCCGAGGCCTATCGACATTGACCGTTTTTGGGACCGAGGGCCCTTGTGGAGCATGGATTTCCTTAGGCATCGGACGGGAAGGACCCGCAGAGATGGGGATCCCTCTCGCTCTGCGTCAAAAGCTGTCGATGTCGACAGCTCCGTAGCCGGGGGTAGCATGGATAGCGCGAGGCGTGCGTAAGTCTCGATGGCTCTCGCTAGGTGTGGATCTGGCCGGGCATTTTAGGTTTTGGGCCGGGGCCGCTCCTCTTCTTGTTAGGCATGGAAGGAGTCTCGCCATCGCTGGCTCTCGATATCGAGGGGCATGGAAGCCTGTGCAATTCCGCACCTATCGATAGGCATCGATATCCATCGGCATCGATAATATCGCTGCCGATGGATGTCGATGCCTATCGATAGGCAGCGTTTGCTGCCGATCGCGCGAGGCATGCAAGGGCTTTGGTGTGTGGGCCGTGTTGGTCTTGGGAGGCCCCGAGGCCTATCGACGTTGACCGTTTTTGGGACCGAGGGCCCTTGTGGAGCATGGATTTCCTTAGGCATCGGACGGGAAGGACCCGCAGAGATGGGGATCCCTCTCGCTCTGCGTCAAAAGCTGTCGATGTCGACAGCTCCGTAGCCGGGGGTAGCATGGATAGCGCGAGGCGTGCGTAAGTGTCGATGGCTCTCGCTAGGTGTGGATCTGGCCGGGCATTTTAGGTTTTGGGCCGGGGCCGCTCCTCTTCTTGTTAGGCATGCAAGGAGTCTCGCCATCGCTGGCTCTCGATATCGAGGGGCATGGAAGCCTGTGCAATTCCGCACCTATCGATAGGCATCGATATCCATCGGCATCGATAATATCGCTGCCGATGGATATCGATGCCTATCGATAGGCAGCGTTTGCTGCCGATCGCGCGAGGCATGCAAGGGCTTTGGTGTGTGGGCCGTGTTGGTCTTGGGAGGCCCCGAGGCCTATCGACATTGACCGTTTTTGGGACCGAGGGCCCTTGTGGAGCATGGATTTCCTTAGGCAACGGACAGGAAGGACCCGCAGAGATGGGGATCCCTCTCGCTCTGCGTCAAAAGCTGTCGATGTCGACAGCTCCGTAGCCGGGGGTAGCATGGATAGCGCGAGGCGTGCGTAAGTGTCGATGGCTCTCGCTAGGTGTGGATCTGGCCGGGCATTTTAGGTTTTGGGCCGGGGCCGCTCCTCTTCTTGTTAGGCATGCAAGGAGTCTCGCCATCGCTGGCCCTCGATATCGAGGGGCATGGAAGCCTGTGCAATTCCGCACCTATCGATAGGCATCGATATCCATCGGCATCGATAATATCGCTGCCGATGGATATCGATGCCTATCGATAGGCAGCGTTTGCTGCCGATCGCGCGAGGCATGCAAGGGCTTTGGTGTGTGGGCCGTGTTGGTCTTGGGAGGCCCCGAGGCCTATCGACATTGACCGTTTTTGGGACCGAGGGCCCTTGTGGAGCATGGATTTCCTTAGGCATCGGACGGGAAGGACCCGCAGAGATGGGGATCCCTCTCGCTCTGCGTCAAAAGCTGTCGATGTCGACAGCTCCGTAGCCGGGGGTAGCATGGATAGCGCGAGGCGTGCGTAAGTGTCGATGGCTCTCGCTAGGTGTGGATCTGGCCGGGCATTTTAGGTTTTGGGCCGGGGCCGCTCCTCTTCTTGTTAGGCATGCAAGGAGTCTCGCCATCGCTGGCCCTCGATATCGAGGGGCATGGAAGCCTGTGCAATTCCGCACCTATCGATAGGCATCGATATCCATCGGCATCGATAATATCGCTGCCGATGGATATCGATGCCTATCGATAGGCAGCGTTTGCTGCCGATCGCGCGAGGCATGCAAGGGCTTTGGTGTGTGGGCCGTGTTGGTCTTGGGAGGCCCCGAGGCCTATCGACATTGACCGTTTTCGGGACCGAGGGCCCTTGTGGAGCATGGATTTCCTTAGGCATCGGACGGGAAGGACCCGCAGAGATGGGGATCCCTCTCGCTCTGCGTCAAAAGCTGTCGATGTCGACAGCTCCGTAGCCGGGGGTAGCATGGATAGCGCGAGGCGTGCGTAAGTGTCGATGGCTCTCGCTAGGTGTGGATCTGGCCGGGCATTTTAGGTTTTGGGCCGGGGCCGCTCCTCTTCTTGTTAGGCATGCAAGGAGTCTCGCCATCGCTGGCCCTCGATATCGAGGGGCATGGAAGCCTGTGCAATTCCGCACCTATCGATAGGCATCGATATCCATCGGCATCGATAATATCGCTGCCGATGGATATCGATGCCTATCGATAGGCAGCGTTTGCTGCCGATCGCGCGAGGCATGCAAGGGCTTTGGTGTGTGGGCCGTGTTGGTCTTGGGAGGCCCCGAGGCCTATCGACATTGACCGTTTTTGGGACCGAGGGCCCTTGTGGAGCATGGATTTCCTTAGGCATCGGACGGGAAGGACCCGCAGAGATGGGGATCCCTCTCGCTCTGCGTCAAAAGCTGTCGATGTCGACAGCTCCGTAGCCGGGGGTAGCATGGATAGCGCGAGGCGTGCGTAAGTGTCGATGGCTCTCGCTAGGTGTGGATCTGGCCGGGCATTTTAGGTTTTGGGCCGGGGCCGCTCCTCTTCTTGTTAGGCATGCAAGGAGTCTCGCCATCGCTGGCCCTCGATATCGAGGGGCATGGAAGCCTGTGCAATTCCGCACCTATCGATAGGCATCGATATCCATCGGCATCGATAATATCGCTGCCGATGGATATCGATGCCTATCGATAGGCAGCGTTTGCTGCCGATCGCGCGAGGCATGCAAGGGCTTTGGTGTGTGGGCCGTGTTGGTCTTGGGAGGCCCCGAGGCCTATCGACATTGACCGTTTTTGGGACCGAGGGCCCTTGTGGAGCATGGATTTCCTTAGGCATCGGACGGGAAGGACCCGCAGAGATGGGGATCCCTCTCGCTCTGCGTCAAAAGCTGTCGATGTCGACAGCTCCGTAGCCGGGGGTAGCATGGATAGCGCGAGGCGTGCGTAAGTGTCGATGGCTCTCGCTAGGTGTGGATCTGGCCGGGCATTTTAGGTTTTGGGCCGGGGCCGCTCCTCTTCTTGTTAGGCATGCAAGGAGTCTCGCCATCGCTGGCCCTCGATATCGAGGGGCATGGAAGCCTGTGCAATTCCGCACCTATCGATAGGCATCGATATCCATCGGCATCGATAATATCGCTGCCGATGGATATCGATGCCTATCGATAGGCAGCGTTTGCTGCCGATCGCGCGAGGCATGCAAGGGCTTTGGTGTGTGGGCCGTGTTGGTCTTGGGAGGCCCCGAGGCCTATCGACATTGACCGTTTTTGGGACCGAGGGCCCTTGTGGAGCATGGATTTCCTTAGGCATCGGACGGGAAGGACCCGCAGAGATGGGGATCCCTCTCGCTCTGCGTCAAAAGCTGTCGATGTCGACAGCTCCGTAGCCGGGGGTAGCATGGATAGCGCGAGGCGTGCGTAAGTGTCGATGGCTCTCGCTAGGTGTGGATCTGGCCGGGCATTTTAGGTTTTGGGCCGGGGCCGCTCCTCTTCTTGTTAGGCATGCAAGGAGTCTCGCCATCGCTGGCCCTCGATATCGAGGGGCATGGAAGCCTGTGCAATTCCACACCTATCGATAGGCATCGATATCCATCGGCATCGATAATATCGCTGCCGATGGATATCGATGCCTATCGATAGGCAGCGTTTGCTGCCGATCGCGCGAGGCATGCAAGGGCTTTGGTGTGTGGGCCGTGTTGGTCTTGGGAGGCCCCGAGGCCTATCGACATTGACCGTTTTTGGGACCGAGGGCCCTTGTGGAGCATGGATTTCCTTAGGCATCGGACGGGAAGGACCCGCAGAGATGGGGATCCCTCTCGCTCTGCGTCAAAAGCTGTCGATGTCGACAGCTCCGTAGCCGGGGGTAGCATGGATAGCGCGAGGCGTGCGTAAGTCTCGATGGCTCTCGCTAGGTGTGGATCTGGCCGGGCATTTTAGGTTTTGGGCCGGGGCCGCTCCTCTTCTTGTTAGGCATGCAAGGAGTCTCGCCATCGCTGGCTCTCGATATCGAGGGGCATGGAAGCCTGTGCAATTCCGCACCTATCGATAGGCATCGATATCCATCGGCATCGATAATATCGCTGCCGATGGATGTCGATGCCTATCGATAGGCAGCGTTTGCTGCCGATCGCGCGAGGCATGCAAGGGCTTTGGTGTGTGGGCCGTGTTGGTCTTGGGAGGCCCCGAGGCCTATCGACGTTGACCGTTTTTGGGACCGAGGGCCCTTGTGGAGCATGGATTTCCTTAGGCATCGGACGGGAAGGACCCGCAGAGATGGGGATCCCTCTCGCTCTGCGTCAAAAGCTGTCGATGTCGACAGCTCCGTAGCCGGGGGTAGCATGGATAGCGCGAGGCGTGCGTAAGTCTCGATGGCTCTCGCTAGGTGTGGATCTGGCCGGGCATTTTAGGTTTTGGGCCGGGGCCGCTCCTCTTCTTGTTAGGCATGCAAGGAGTCTCGCCATCGCTGGCTCTCGATATCGAGGGGCATGGAAGCCTGTGCAATTCCGCACCTATCGATAGGCATCGATATCCATCGGCATCGATAATATCGCTGCCGATGGATATCGATGCCTATCGATAGGCAGCGTTTGCTGCCGATCGCGCGAGGCATGCAAGGGCTTTGGTGTGTGGGCCGTGTTGGTCTTGGGAGGCCCCGAGGCCTATCGACATTGACCGTTTTCGGGACCGAGGGCCCTTGTGGAGCATGGATTTCCTTAGGCAACGGACAGGAAGGACCCGCAGAGATGGGGATCCCTCTCGCTCTGCGTCAAAAGCTGTCGATGTCGACAGCTCCGTAGCCGGGGGTAGCATGGATAGCGCGAGGCGTGCGTAAGTGTCGATGGCTCTCGCTAGGTGTGGATCTGGCCGGGCATTTTAGGTTTTGGGCCGGGGCCGCTCCTCTTCTTGTTAGGCATGCAAGGAGTCTCGCCATCGCTGGCTCTCGATATCGAGGGGCATGGAAGCCTGTGCAATTCCGCACCTATCGATAGGCATCGATATCCATCGGCATCGATAATATCGCTGCCGATGGATATCGATGCCTATCGATAGGCAGCGTTTGCTGCCGATCGCGCGAGGCATGCAAGGGCTTTGGTGTGTGGGCCGTGTTGGTCTTGGGAGGCCCCGAGGCCTATCGACATTGACCGTTTTCGGGACCGAGGGCCCTTGTGGAGCATGGATTTCCTTAGGCATCGGACGGGAAGGACCCGCAGAGATGGGGATCCCTCTCGCTCTGCGTCAAAAGCTGTCGATGTCGACAGCTCCGTAGCCGGGGGTAGCATGGATAGCGCGAGGCGTGCGTAAGTCTCGATGGCTCTCGCTAGGTGTGGATCTGGCCGGGCATTTTAGGTTTTGGGCCGGGGCCGCTCCTCTTCTTGTTAGGCATGCAAGGAGTCTCGCCATCGCTGGCCCTCGATATCGAGGGGCATGGAAGCCTGTGCAATTCCGCACCTATCGATAGGCATCGATATCCATCGGCATCGATAATATCGCTGCCGATGGATATCGATGCCTATCGATAGGCAGCGTTTGCTGCCGATCGCGCGAGGCATGCAAGGGCTTTGGTGTGTGGGCCGTGTTGGTCTTGGGAGGCCCCGAGGCCTATCGACATTGACCGTTTTTGGGACCGAGGGCCCTTGTGGAGCATGGATTTCCTTAGGCATCGGACGGGAAGGACCCGCAGAGATGGGGATCCCTCTCGCTCTGCGTCAAAAGCTGTCGATGTCGACAGCTCCGTAGCCGGGGGTAGCATGGATAGCGCGAGGCGTGCGTAAGTGTCGATGGCTCTCGCTAGGTGTGGATCTGGCCGGGCATTTTAGGTTTTGGGCCGGGGCCGCTCCTCTTCTTGTTAGGCATGCAAGGAGTCTCGCCATCGCTGGCCCTCGATATCGAGGGGCATGGAAGCCTGTGCAATTCCGCACCTATCGATAGGCATCGATATCCATCGGCATCGATAATATCGCTGCCGATGGATATCGATGCCTATCGATAGGCAGCGTTTGCTGCCGATCGCGCGAGGCATGCAAGGGTTTTGGTGTGTGGGCCGTGTTGGTCTTGGGAGGCCCCGAGGCCTATCGACATTGACCGTTTTCGGGACCGAGGGCCCTTGTGGAGCATGGATTTCCTTAGGCAACGGACGGGAAGGACCCGCAGAGATGGGGATCCCTCTCGCTCTGCGTCAAAAGCTGTCGATGTCGACAGCTCCGTAGCCGGGGGTAGCATGGATAGCGCGAGGCGTGCGTAAGTCTCGATGGCTCTCGCTAGGTGTGGATCTGGCCGGGCATTTTAGGTTTTGGGCCGGGGCCGCTCCTCTTCTTGTTAGGCATGCAAGGAGTCTCGCCATCGCTGGCCCTCGATATCGAGGGGCATGGAAGCCTGTGCAATTCCGCACCTATCGATAGGCATCGATATCCATCGGCATCGATAATATCGCTGCCGATGGATATCGATGCCTATTGATAGGCAGCGTTTGCTGCCGATCGCGCGAGGCATGCAAGGGCTTTGGTGTGTGGGCCGTGTTGGTCTTGGGAGGCCCCGAGGCCTATCGACATTGACCGTTTTTGGGACCGAGGGCCCTTGTGGAGCATGGATTTCCTTAGGCATCGGACGGGAAGGACCCGCAGAGATGGGGATCCCTCTCGCTCTGCGTCAAAAGCTGTCGATGTCGACAGCTCCGTAGCCGGGGGTAGCATGGATAGCGCGAGGCGTGCGTAAGTGTCGATGGCTCTCGCTAGGTGTGGATCTGGCCGGGCATTTTAGGTTTTGGGCCGGGGCCGCTCCTCTTCTTGTTAGGCATGCAAGGAGTCTCGCCATCGCTGGCTCTCGATATCGAGGGGCATGGAAGCCTGTGCAATTCCGCACCTATCGATAGGCATCGATATCCATCGGCATCGATAATATCGCTGCCGATGGATATCGATGCCTATCGATAGGCAGCGTTTGCTGCCGATCGCGCGAGGCATGCAAGGGCTTTGGTGTGTGGGCCGTGTTGGTCTTGGGAGGCCCCGAGGCCTATCGACATTGACCGTTTTTGGGACCGAGGGCCCTTGTGGAGCATGGATTTCCTTAGGCATCGGACGGGAAGGACCCGCAGAGATGGGGATCCCTCTCGCTCTGCGTCAAAAGCTGTCGATGTCGACAGCTCCGTAGCCGGGGGTAGCATGGATAGCGCGAGGCGTGCGTAAGTGTCGATGGCTCTCGCTAGGTGTGGATCTGGCCGGGCATTTTAGGTTTTGGGCCGGGGCCGCTCCTCTTCTTGTTAGGCATGCAAGGAGTCTCGCCATCGCTGGCTCTCGATATCGAGGGGCATGGAAGCCTGTGCAATTCCGCACCTATCGATAGGCATCGATATCCATCGGCATCGATAATATCGCTGCCGATGGATGTCGATGCCTATCGATAGGCAGCGTTTGCTGCCGATCGCGCGAGGCATGCAAGGGCTTTGGTGTGTGGGCCGTGTTGGTCTTGGGAGGCCCCGAGGCCTATCGACATTGACCGTTTTTGGGACCGAGGGCCCTTGTGGAGCATGGATTTCCTTAGGCAACGGACAGGAAGGACCCGCAGAGATGGGGATCCCTCTCGCTCTGCGTCAAAAGCTGTCGATGTCGACAGCTCCGTAGCCGGGGGTAGCATGGATAGCGCGAGGCGTGCGTAAGTGTCGATGGCTCTCGCTAGGTGTGGATCTGGCCGGGCATTTTAGGTTTTGGGCCGGGGCCGCTCCTCTTCTTGTTAGGCATGCAAGGAGTCTCGCCATCGCTGGCTCTCGATATCGAGGGGCATGGAAGCCTGTGCAATTCCGCACCTATCGATAGGCATCGATATCCATCGGCATCGATAATATCGCTGCCGATGGATGTCGATGCCTATCGATAGGCAGCGTTTGCTGCCGATCGCGCGAGGCATGCAAGGGCTTTGGTGTGTGGGCCGTGTTGGTCTTGGGAGGCCCCGAGGCCTATCGACATTGACCGTTTTTGGGACCGAGGGCCCTTGTGGAGCATGGATTTCCTTAGGCAACGGACAGGAAGGACCCGCAGAGATGGGGATCCCTCTCGCTCTGCGTCAAAAGCTGTCGATGTCGACAGCTCCGTAGCCGGGGGTAGCATGGATAGCGCGAGGCGTGCGTAAGTCTCGATGGCTCTCGCTAGGTGTGGATCTGGCCGGGCATTTTAGGTTTTGGGCCGGGGCCGCTCCTCTTCTTGTTAGGCATGCAAGGAGTCTCGCCATCGCTGGCCCTCGATATCGAGGGGCATGGAAGCCTGTGCAATTCCGCACCTATCGATAGGCATCGATATCCATCGGCATCGATAATATCGCTGCCGATGGATATCGATGCCTATCGATAGGCAGCGTTTGCTGCCGATCGCGCGAGGCATGCAAGGGTTTTGGTGTGTGGGCCGTGTTGGTCTTGGGAGGCCCCGAGGCCTATCGACATTGACTGTTTTTGGGACCGAGGGCCCTTGTGGAGCATGGATTTCCTTAGGCAACGGACAGGAAGGACCCGCAGAGATGGGGATCCCTCTCGCTCTGCGTCAAAAGCTGTCGATGTCGACAGCTCCGTAGCCGGGGGTAGCATGGATAGCGCGAGGCGTGCGTAAGTCTCGATGGCTCTCGCTAGGTGTGGATCTGGCCGGGCATTTTAGGTTTTGGGCCGGGGCCGCTCCTCTTCTTGTTAGGCATGCAAGGAGTCTCGCCATCGCTGGCCCTCGATATCGAGGGGCATGGAAGCCTGTGCAATTCCGCACCTATCGATAGGCATCGATATCCATCGGCATCGATAATATCGCTGCCGATGGATATCGATGCCTATCGATAGGCAGCGTTTGCTGCCGATCGCGCGAGGCATGCAAGGGCTTTGGTGTGTGGGCCGTGTTGGTCTTGGGAGGCCCCGAGGCCTATCGACATTGACCGTTTTCGGGACCGAGGGCCCTTGTGGAGCATGGATTTCCTTAGGCAACGGACAGGAAGGACCCGCAGAGATGGGGATCCCTCTCGCTCTGCGTCAAAAGCTGTCGATGTCGACAGCTCCGTAGCCGGGGGTAGCATGGATAGCGCGAGGCGTGCGTAAGTCTCGATGGCTCTCACTAGGTGTTTGTGTATGCTGTACAGCAGCTAGCTCGAAACATAATCTCTTGCCTAGATCTTCATGCATTCTATTAAACTTTCTTTAATGCAACCAGCAGGAGGTGAGAAATAACATAAACCTGATGAAATATATTCACCATGGCTACAGAACTAACTGTTTAATCCCAGAAATGCCCCTGTGTGCTAATGAATCATTAGCATGTGAATAACTCTTTAATATAATAATCTCTCTGTACTTAGTTTTGCTAGTTTACTCCAAAGAGAACTGATGAAACTGTGACTTCCTCTTGCTAATGGTTTTCACTGTCAATCAGTACTGGGAGGACGAAACACTTGTGAAATGTTGTTGTTAGTGTATCCTGAATAAAGGTGAAATATTAGAGCCAGGATCAAAATGAGCATTGTCCATTAGTCTGCTGAGATTTTGGGGGTATTATGCTCACATGTGCATGTAGGGCTTCAAACTGCCTGCCTACTTACGTGAATTTTACACATATTTGCATGTGCAAGTCATAATGGTGAATTTTGAGGCACAGGCTACAGTTCTGGGCTCAATGGGGTATCAGTTCCTGTTCCATGCTTTGTATTTTTAGAGCACAAATAGCCATAAGTAATCACGTTGTTAAACTAACATGCCGCAGAGGATGACTTCATAGCAAACCTTTAAGAGGAGGGTTGGTAGTTGCCTAACTTTGGAGGCAAATACTTTCCTTTAAGAGCTACATTGACTAACAGTGTCCTCAAATATTTTACAGCTTATCTTTTCAGGATTGCTGAATGTTAGAGTCTGTGAAATAATATTTCCTCAAGTATAAGCCCTATAATTGACTTTACACAGTTCTTTCCTTTTTATGGAAACAAGGAATGTAGCTCACTGCAAAGCATCTCTTTCTTTCAAACACCTCTCTTGATCCCAGTGCAAAGACTGTTGAATGAGGAGCCTAAGTGACACACAGAGATTTACCTGCTGACAACGCCAGAGATAGCTAATAAGAAAAAAAAAGAGCTTTGGGGACAGAATAGGCAAAATAGAAAAAAAAAATTCTTTTAGCATTTGCAGAAGTATGTAAGTATGTGCACAGATAATAATATTTGATTCTGGCTTTGTGTCAGCACTGAGAGGGTTTGATAGAAGATGAAACGAGAGGGATGTGACCACTTGAAAGCAGAATGTGGAACAGGCGTTTGGCTGGAAATGATCTGAGATTCTTGACTGAACTGAACCTGCTCTTCAAATGCTTTCGAATGCCCCCTGTGTCCTGTGGGGAGTTCATGTTATCCTTTTTTGAAATAGGCAAGGCAAAGCATAGCGAATGTAAGTGTCGTTTCTGATGGGTGCATTAAATTATAAGGACCATCATTTGGGTGCCTAGCAGGCATGTGTTTTCAATTACTGGCCATCCATGGTGCCTAAACGTGGCTACCTTTTCAGGTAGTATCCTAAGTGACTTGCTGAGTATCTCACAGCAGATTGAAGAGATGTTAGGAATTGTGACCTGTGGATCTATTTCACTGTCTAGACTAAAATTTCCAAATAGTGAAGATGTGATTGTCTGTGAAGAGTGTGGCCTGGTAAGAAGGAAGTTTGCTCATACAAGAGTGACTGGCTACAATTTACACAGCGATTTCTATGACCAGGAAAAAGTGATTCTGATGGTCTCATAATTGCATTTCTTTCGTGCTTATTTCTTAAACATTTATAGGTGCAGCACTTTTTTTTTTTTTTTTTTTTTTTTTTTTTTGTGAAAAGCATAAAAAAGTGCCATACTGATGCAAAGAATAATATCCATGGAGGGGGAATAGTGCTGGAGAGACTTTCAGCTAATGATCTTATTAACAAACAATTATGAAATCATGCATGAATTTCAGCAAATGCAAAGACGTACTGAGCAGGAATCTTCCTGGAGTCTTTCAGTTGTTAGCACTCCTTTTAGATTTCTCTTTGGAAGAGCTGGATGGAGTCAGCGGGTTTTGACTGGAGGCACTTCAAACATTTAGGTAATATAAGCAAAATTCAATGTTGTTTCTCCCAAAATTAGAAGGGGAGAATGAAAAGACTGGAACGGAGAGCTGGGCATAAGGAAAGGAGACCAGGAGAGTCTGTCCGTGCAGGTCGTAGGAGGAGGAAGGGGCTGGGGAAGGTAGTGAGTGCTGGGAAGGGTTGAAACCACTGATACCAAGAGAGCCTCTGTTCCAGCTATCCCAGCCTTTCCCGCGGCACTGATAGCCAGCCAGGCTGATGTCCGGGGGCTCTGGCACGGGACAAGGTGGCACTGCAATTCTGGCTATTTGGTCACACTCAGTTCTTGCTTTCACCAGACAACTGCAGCCTGGAACTGGCCTTGGACACAGTGGGGTTGTCGAGTCCAAGCCTTTAGAAGAGATTTCTAGAAGCCATAGAAGAAAAGAGTGGCCAAGGCGTTTGAATTTCTTTGTGGTTGCCATTTCCACTCTGAAACCTGCATCTGGAAGAGTGAAAGTAGTCTCTGTGCAACGTCTATGAGAAACACGGCTAATCTAGTTTGGGAGGTGAAATTGCCCCTTGGAGGTGCTGCAGGCTGTCCTGGTGGTGGCTTTGGTGGCCAGCAGTGATAGAAGATTGCTTTAGAGTTATAACACAGAAACATAGACAAAGTAATAGCGCCTTATTGCAGTGCTTTCTTCCACTTAAATATTACTGGCTTATCAAAAGAAACGTGGCTGTGAGAAAGTGTCTGTGTAATACGAGGCTGTCAGTTTTGGCATGTAGTGATTTTTATCAATTCATGGGTCAAAGCCATTTTCTGTGAAGAATGAGTTGTTTTCACCGTGTTGGGGACACGCCAAGAGCATTGGCTGTATTTCAACAACAAAAAAGGGTGCTCGGTTTTGTTCTTTGCTCCAGACTCTCTTGACAGGCTGCTGCTTCACAGAGCAGCAGCGCTCAGGGTAGTTTTGCACTTGGAAAAGAGAGAAATCACAGAAGAGCAGAAGATTGTCTGGACCGTTTCTAGTTCCCTTCCAAGCCCAGTGTGTATTCTTTGCAGGGAGGCTCCGTGTTGGTGAGGGGATGGAGAGGAAGGTGGTTTCAGAGGTTATTTCCTGTAAAACCTGATATTGTTGCAGTGTTACGCGATGAGCTTTTGGACAAGGAGCTACGCAGGAGCTGCCCATTCGAAGCACGATTGCTTGGCTGGGCAGTCTCAGCAGTTTCCACTGGGCTCTTCCCACGTGTTCGGTTACCCGCCTCACTAACAAATAAATAATCGAATCGTACAGAACATTCAGAATTTATAAACATATTCTGATGGATGCTCTACTGGAAGAATAGTTTAATTGCACTTCCATTTTATTATTTGGTCTCTTTACTTTTTAGAGTGTAAGTAAGGAAGACTGGGATTTCTGAACAGACTCTTGAAAATATCAATTAAAAAGCCATTACTTTACAGCCAATGTTTGTGAATTAAGATCTCCAAAAACACGGTTATTTTGCCTAGCTTCTCTAAATACTTTATGAAAATGTCTGCTGTGGCTGATGACTCTGTCAAAGAGAATATAAATTTGCTGTGTTGAAGAGAGCTGCTGAAATGCATATTAAAGATTCACAGACCAGACCATAGGCTTCATTCAGGAGCGTCTTTCTCATGATTTTTTAAGTCGAGGGTATGTTTCATGGGCATGAGAATATTTGTATCATCTTTTGACTAAAAAAATGATTTAAAGCATAGCTTGATGGTCTTAGTCAAACAGATGTGATTCTGACTCTGGATTTTGGCAAAGGCATCACGTCACTACTACTGAAATAGTCAAAGTTTTGTGTTTGCGCAGGGGTTTGCTAAGAAATAGGCAGCGGGTGTAGTTTCCTCAGCAGCTAGGCTGGACACAGAGCCTGTGTAACGTCTCGGAGATGCACCAGGCCTTGCAGCAAGAGCACGGCACAGCTGGCGGGTCGCCTGAGCAGGGCACCTGTCAGCTACCTGGGGACAGCTTTTTTCCATGTCTCCCTGAACAAATATTAAATTAAGTGGTCTAGAAATGTTTACATTTCACTTCAGTGACTCTCCCAGCATGCCGCCTTCAAAACTGAAAAGTCAGTGCTTCAGGATGGGTGGCCTGGAGATTATTTCATTCTTTTCATGCCCTTTGCTTGCTGGGTGCTCAGGATCGCCTTGGCCTCAGCCCAATACAGGGTGTGATGGGTGCAGGCCCTGCCCGCTGCTGTGGGCCCTTGGTTCTGGTGCCGTGGGGCTCGGGGAGCTCAGGGGAGGGTTCATCGTGCACTTCTCCAGAGCCATCCAACAGGGACATGTTGGTGGCCAGGACAAGTCTCAGATCCTCCCCTGGAAGATCCTTCCTTAGGGCTGGAGAGGAGCACCCGCGTCCAGCGAGGGCCTCAGTCCAAACCTGCCCCATCCGCACGTGTGCCTGGATCACTCTCCTCGTCTGTGTCTCTGGAGGAAGAGGTACCAGCTGCCTGACTCTTTAGACGATAGTTTGGCAGTTAGGACGGTTACACGGGCAGCTCTGAAAGAAGTCTGCTTCTGCCATGGGATGAGGTTAACCCCTGGTTTTTGCCATCACCCAAACCGCCCGATCCATAGCTCTGTCCCAACCCCAGGATTACGCAGCCCTTGGACCCGTAGATGTTTCACAGCCTGTTTGCTCACCTCTGCATATGTTTGCATGCTGGAAATACCCTCCTTCCCACACACTGCTGTGAGCCCTGCCAGCTCTTACTGGAGTTAATTCAGATGTCTCCAGGTTGGCCTGTATCTGTATCCATAGCAACCTACAGATACAGGAGTTCGGCAGCGTCTGTGGCCACTTCGCTCCCTTGCTGCGTGTGCGGTGGCAGGTGGCTCGGCGCAGCTCTCCGGGGTCTCCTCGGCGGTCGCAGAGCGACGCGTGCCCAGCCTGGCCCGCGGCTCTGCTGCTGTCGCCCGGGCCTCTCCGGCAAACGCGCACGTGCGTCGGCCCAAGGCGTGCACCAGAGCATCAGTACCGTTGCAACCAGACCTGTCGCCGGATCACTGCACAGAGAACGAGTCAGTCAGAACAGACTGTTCTGTGTTTGAAAACATTGCTAGATTCTGATGAAATATGCTAAGCACAACCAAACATTGAACGCCACAAAAGTAGTCGAAGGATGCCTGTGTACCAAAAAATGCAAAAGAAAGTTCCCTGAATCTGGACCATTAGAAGGTGTAAAGTTTTCTGCAGCTGCCAGAAGATGCACTCTACTTTGGATAAGATTTCCAGTCTATTCAAAAGAGAAATGTCTATAACCTTATGTAGACCGGAGACTCCTTTCCCCCTCAGAGCTGGCAGATTACATACATTTTCCTGCCCATCTCTTTACTGACCCTGCCGTTACTGCTGACACCAAGTGGCATCTCAGCTTGCAAACCACCCCCGGCCATTTCCCACATACAGGCATTAAGCGTCTTATTCACCACGAGCATGGATGAGAGCCTGTCCCCAGATTCCTTCCAGAGCGAACCAAATTTGACAGCTTATTTAACAGCCATCCGTATTCTTGACAGAAAGAGAAGGAACCACATGTAGGCAGGCGCCCACATCCACACACACCTCTGATTAATCGTAAACATCTGAGTGCCTTCTGCTCTCGGGTTAGGTGAGTCAGCTCCCGCCCCCGCGTCGTGTCGGCTTCGCGTGGGCATCTTTCTCCGTTGGCTTGGCTAAAGCAGTGGTTTAGGACCGGGCTGCTCAGCTGAACAGACCTGCTCTGGTTATCTGTTAGGTTGCTATTTTAAATGATACATGAGGTTTTGACTTTTATTCTAGCTATCTTGGGTAGTTCAAAGGTCCTTATTTTTACAGTGCCTAAATGCCGTGAATCATAAAAGCGTGCGTGTTGCATGTAACACAATGCGTGCGTATTCTAATTGAATACCAAATGGGACTTATTTCCTGAAGACCACATTATAGCTATCTGGTCTTAACTTGCTTTATTTTTTTCTGTAAGTAAAGCATTATTTATTTGAATGGATCGTGCAATCAGTTACTCGGGGAAGTGCATCTCTCTGCAGTCATTTGGGTCATTCCGTGTCCTACTGAGCTTAAATTTTTTTGAAGAAAATGAAATCTTGCACATTACATTAGCATAATTTCAAATGAAAGTGACTGTGCTAAAGTCATTGACTAATGCAGTTTGCAAAACAGAATATTTTTCAGGGAGATTACTTCCTTCTGGGAAGATATGCAAATACAGTCTTCTTTTTATTCAGATATCTTAGGAATTATCAGTGGGAAATTATTTTATGATTGTTCCTGATTCATTATACAAGTCACATGTATAGTGACTGCGTATTAGGAGTAGTTATTTATAACATTTAATGAGTCAACTTAACAAAGGTCAGATGATATAAATGGTGCTAGTGGATTCGAACAACATATTTCATTAAGTTTTAACATCTGCTGTCTAGTAGTAGAAAAACACTAAACCAGGTACTTTGCCTTCACTAATTTCTTTCAGACAAACACCATTTAGGATTATGCTTTGTTATATGATACTTATTGCTTGTATAATACAGACTGTGTTGTATATATTATGTCTGTAAGATCCCAGGTATTGACTGGGATTTTTTCAGGTCATGCCTTGGGTTTTTGAAGAGCCCTGGGGGTAGAAAGGCGATGCAGTACCAACCTTTACCTCTCTTGGCACTGCTGACATTGGCAACCTGAGGAAGTGGAGGGTGCGGGAAGAGGAAGGTAGCTTCAGGATTATGAACTGCACAGATGTATTTTCCAGCATTGCGGTACAATAGTACAAGAGCCCTAGAAGAAACCACCAGAGGATCAGTGGTCATGACTCCAAAAAACAGAAAACCTCAGTGCTTAGTTGACAACCATTTGTTGTTACACAGTTGCTTGAGGGTGACTTCTTCAGTAGAGATATTGGAAAAATGTCGATGTCTTCAAAGAACATGTCAACTGTAATACATATTTCTATTCCTCAAGGTCCTTCCTGACTACTTAAAGAAACTATGTCACCGTTCAGCATCCTGGGGACTGTCCTGCAAAAATCCTTGGTTCCAAGGTGACTTTTTGACTTTTCCTTCTTAAGTAAGTCATATTTATTGCTGCTCTTTGAGGAAAGAGGTTGCTTTCTAGCTATGCTTCAGTAAAACTACATCCTGAAACCTGATCCAACACGAAATTGGTAATGGCTACCCCAAATAAATACTTGTTGGATAGGACACCTTGTTAGAAAGCAAGGAAACAAATACATGAAGCCTAATTGTTTTAACATAAAGAATACAGACAGTCCTATCTCAACTCTTCCCAGTCTCCACTGGAACTGAAAACCTGACACAGTTATCCTTTTCCTTTTTAGGTATAATATTCTTAACAAACACAGCAAAGAGATTACACAAGTCTGAAAAGCAAATTTAGACTTGAATGATCAGATGTGCAAAATAAAGGCAAGGGTTCTTAAAACCACTTGACATCTTCCTTTGGTTACAAATTCCATCATGGCTTTCTCTTTCGGATCTGCAGTATTGTGAAAATCTCATACCTCTCTGTAGGGTATCTCTATCCTGACCACAGAGGGTCCTTTAGCAGGTGCTTTTCAGACATTTCAGAAAGCAGAGGATGTCAAAAGCCAAACCTGGCAGCCCAGAAAAGAGGCAAACTCCCAATGAAGGAACGAGTGCAGAACTGTACCGTGAACAAAAGGGTGATTTAGCCAGAGTAATGGCTTTTCTAAGGATACTCTTATACAATTACAGTGAACCAAGAGCTGGAGCTTCACAACATACCATTAAAATTCAACTGGAGTTGTATCCTGCTTATGCAACACACTTTGGAGGCAACTCACCCATTTGGTCGTGTCTGCTGTAGGACAGACACTCTCAGTCACAACTGAAGAATAAGATCTACTACAGGCAGGGCGAAAGAAGTAAAGATAGAGAGAGCAAGCTAGTCATTACAGCTGGAGCAGAAGAGAAATTATTATTTGTAGTATCTTGAATGACCTTTATTATTTGTAGTATCTTGAATGACCTGTCTGCCCAGAGCATTGGAAGTCAACCAAAATAAAGCAATCAGCCAAGGAGATGTGAGTAAATAGATAACTTAAAACTTTTGTTCTCTCAGTTTCTTTGTAATTAAGGAATGTAGGGACTGGATTTTGCAAATGTTGTTTTGGACACTGTGTTCTGCACAACAGATCAACTGAGCTGCTTTGAAAAAATGAGGTTGCAAAGCATGACCTGCTTGAAGACTGTGAAAGAGTTTCTCCTTCCTGGCAGACTAGCAGGAGACATGGCTTTAATAAGCAACTCTATATGGCAATAGAAAGTTCTTCATTTAAATGCATTGTCACGGTGGTAAGCACTTTCCACCTCTCCCCAGAGACTGTGTTTTCCAGACCTTGGACAGTCTGGTTGCTGCCCTCTGGATTCCTCCCAGTCAGACCAGACCTTTCCTCAGATATTCAGGAGTTTCAAACTGGGCATGATAAACTGGAAGGAATACATCCCTGTACTCCTCATTATCTCTTCCTTCCTTTTTTTGTCTTGTTTTTTTTTTTAACAGTCAGTTACTGTTGACCATCATGCTCCCCATGCTGGGTCCAGCACTTTTTTCTGGTGGGTTGTGTTTTTCACGTTGAAATGGCAAGTAGTCTGTGTGACAGAAGATACATGGAAGGAGTGTGAATTCCTATATTTGGACTTTTCTACAAACACATACTGGTGAATCCTTGGATGGCTCATTTGCCTTTATGTGAGCCCATCAGGCCACGGTAACATTTAGTATTAGCCAGGAAGCCAAAAAGTGGAGCCAGAACAGCAAAGCACATCATTGTCTCAGCCTGCCCTGGCATTATTCGGCTGCAACCATTAATGAGCAGAGACTGATGCTAATGGGCACTGTTTGACATGCCCGAAGGTGGTGTTGAGACCTCAGAGGTCCCCGTGGCCATGGTGTTGGGACTATGGAGGTCTCTGTGGCCGGTTCTCACTGACACAGTTCTGAGCACCTGAGTGGCTGGAAGTGGCTGGGAAAGACCATGCTGGAGAGAGAGGGGTGGGTCAGGGAGACAGGGATGGACGAAGCGGGGAAATATCTTCCTCGGAGAGCCTGATGAAAGACATCATTGCCTTTCCCAGCGTTTCGTAGGTGGCTGGTAAATCACCTCTACGCATTTGTCTAATTAACCTGTAGACAAGTGAAAGCTGTATTGTTTTGACAGTTGAGGAGCTGTAAAATGTTATTGCCATAACTGTAAAACTAAACGTTACACTATTGTATCCCAGTCATCACAAAACCTCATTCTCTCGATGGCAGCCAAGACCACGAACATTAAGCACGGGACATCTGAAGCAGGAGGAGTGTGTGACTGCAGACACAGAGCTGGGTCGCGATGCGCCCTGGCCCTCCTCCAGGCACACGCTGACTCACAGCACCGTGTCCTACAAGCCGTGTTTATGTTCCTGAGAGTTACTACTTAAGTGCAAAGGAAGCTACCATTTAATAGTTGGCTTTGTTTCCCTGGATGTTTTCCAGCCTGCTTCTACTATCTGCTAACACATTTCCGAACTATCAGTGCTTTCAGTAAGTGCCAAAACGCTGTGCACTTGTAAAAGGCAGCAGAAGCTGCACGGGCTCTTTGAAGCAAACCTGCTCCCCTTTCATCATTTCTTCCGTGAACGTTCAGTAGAGCAAAATGTTGGCCATACGGACAGTCTCGAAATACTAGCAAATACTCTCTCCCACATGTATTTCCATCGGAAAGGCTGGCTGGACATTTTGAAATCTTTTTGGGGCACCACCTGCCCGGGATACAGAATACCTCGCACGCGATGGAGGAAGGAGCTTGCTCAGGGAAGAGGGTGCGTATCTGAAGTGACTGCTACCGTAACAAACTCCTGCCAAATTGCAATGCGTTTGTTACTGCTGTACTCTGAGAACAAGGGAAGGTTGTCTCAGGTAGTTCACAGTGTAATACAGAAACGTATTAATAATCAAAGAATTCATTAGGAGCAGTCCATCCAGGAATTTATGGACTGCATGATGGATTCTTACTGCTGGTGAGACATTGAATGATGTGAGAAAGCGATCGTCAAGGAATGAAAGGCAGCCTGGGCAAAGGAACGGCAGAAAATATCCACAGCTCGGATTTGCCAGGTACCCACTCCAACAGCACTCAAAGCTATGCAAAATTTTTAGTCCAGTTCCATAATTAGGGTCCTTCCTCTTATGTTTTACTCTACAAAATAATAAGGAGAATCTGGAATTTTTAATCATCATGGTTAAGAAAAAAATTCCAAATCTCTTTTAGAAAAGTTTTTTAGCATTTCTCTCTTTTCAGACATGGTAACCACCCCCTCACCCCCCTGACACTATTAGGGATATCATTTGGCAAGCCCTCGCTTCCAGAAGCAGAGCCAGACTGGTGTCCAGTGTCCATATCTCGTAGCCATGACAACATGATTGCACAGGACAATGAAAGAAAATCTTTCAGAAACCTCTGGAGCTCAAGAGGAATCTAAATAATTATCACCCTGGACTCTTCTGTCTCTGGGGACAGCTGTAAAGGACCACGGTGACGCAGGGGCTGATGTCAGAGCGGAGCACCAGCGAAGCCACCATAGGAATTCGACGTCAGTGCTGCTAATGCCGTATGCTGCCCACATCCCTCCGTGCTATTAGGATCAAGCCGTGAATGACAATGAACAGAGGAGAGGTTCGCTCTGCATTAGGACCTGAAGTGCTAATGAATGTTAACAGCTCGTAAAAGAGCCTGTGCTTCTGCATATTAATAATGCATCTGAACCAGCGGAGAGTGATTGTGCAATAGAAATAATAATTGTAATATTTAAGGGAAAATAAATAGATAAGCTAATGTGAAAGTTCACTTCATTTGCATGGCATAATTTTGCATTTTATCTTAGCATGCAATGTGACTAAACACTGGCTGACAGCAGAAATGTGGAGGGGAAAATGACATGTCATTTGCAAGTATTAGTGTTCTGGATATTAGGATGTTAATATTTTAAATGGCTTTTCTTTGAAAGGTGGTACAAAGGAAGTGTTGCAATGTACATGCTATTTCCCCCAATCGCTACAGATGTTCTTTAAGTTTAGTCTTTCTCTTTTCATTTGCATAAAGTGCATCTGTCTAACTGCATGAGAAGTGATTCATCAAGTGCTGAGAGGTGATACATATTAGTCTTCTTTTGTGCATTGTTTTTTCTGCCTAATTCTGACTTTAGATTTTAAGAGCATAACGCTTTTAATTGGAACAGTGTTCACAAGTGCAAGGTCTTTCTGCACTGGTTTCGAGCATCAGTAAGGATTCATTTATAAACTTTATTACATCATCTATTTGTGTAACAAGTTTTATGCGGTGTTTGGAGTCACTAGAGCTGCTCCAGTGTAGAGCAGCTGAAGTTCAGTGACAATATCTCCGGCGAAGTCAATGTCAGCTCCTCTTGTCTTTGCTGGACAGGATTGCACCCTCACCACTGCACTTTGCTCTGCTCTTTGAAGGGGTTGGTGTGCATCTCCAGCAGGGACATTGCAGTGCTTGGCTGAGGAGGTGGATGGGGGATTTGGGAGGGATTACAGCTTTGCTTCCTACAAAGAAGAAAGAAGCAAAGATGAAAATGCCAGAAAAATCAGGCTTACATTTTTGCTGGGTGCCAGGAAGGGCAACAGCCCTCCAGGACACGTGAACTCAACCACGAGCACCTCAGCACACTCAAAGGCTTCTCGCCCTGAAAGGTTAATTTGCCCTGCTGTCCCTGGTAAATAACATGGGAATTAGAGGTACCATAGTGGTGTTGTGCTGTTGGTAGCAGTGATGTGTTGTATGTTATTGTCCCAGAGCAAATACATTTAGGATGATCTTAGATGGGAAAGAGACCATTTTGGTCGTGTGAACTCACTTCTTGCCTAGCCTAAGCCAATGAATTTCACCAGCTACTCCAGCATCAGCTGCATAGTTTCTTTTAAACAAGCAAAAAAAGTAAATGTTGCTCTCTTAATACTTCCTAATCCTCAAGTGGACTGTCTGAAGGATATGGAACAGAAATAATTGGATGTAAAATGACAAACTGGCATTATTATGCATTACAGACTTTTTGCTGAATCCGTACATATCTGATGATTTTGTAGCACCAAACTATCAACCAGGAAAGTTCCCCATGGTATTGCTCTAAGGTTTGTGTTTTTCTTTTCGTTTGCGTGGGGTATGATATAGGCTTTGTATGCTAAAATTTACTCCTCTTAACCGGTGTGTGAAGTACATAGGCAGTTCTGTCACAGCAGCTCAGGAGAGAAGCTGCAAGGCTTTGAGGGGACCTGTCTGCTGAACAGGTTTGTCATCTGCAGTGTTGTTAAACCTGTATTATTTGGATATTCTCTGAGCAGGCATCTCTGAGAACCCTGCTGTTTGTGCACAGGTCCCCTCTCCCCAGTAGATTTCCACCCTGATTAACAAATGCATTTACCTAAAATAGCATTTTTCCTTTGTGCTCCTCTCAACGCTGCCGTTTTGCATCTAAGCACTCAATTAACCAGGGACCTGGAGTTAATAGTTTAAAAGGCCGTGCAGAGCCATTTGCGCACACGTGATGTGCTCATGGACCGTGGCCTTTCTTACCTGGCCGCTGGGCAGCCGGCTGGGTGCCGCGCGGGACCCCGGGGCAGCCATGGGGCGAGCCCCGAGCTTCGCCCAGAAGAGGAGAGGCCGTGGTCCGTCGGGAGCAGGAGAGGGGCTTTTGGTGGCTGCACAGGGAAGCAGGGGTGCGTGTGCGCTTACACCGCTTTCCAGTTTACTACAGGTCTAGAACTAGGAGAAACAAGGGCTCATTTCCCCCATTTCCCCCCAGCCAAACGCTGCATCAGAGCAGGGAAAATTGCTTTAATTACTGCTTGGGAGAGGGCAGCTGGTGGAGCAAAGCAGTACTGGAAACAGCATGAGTGTCCCCAGAAGAAGCTGGCAAACAGGTAGAGCAGGCACTGGTGTTGCTGCACGACTTTTCAAACATCTCTTCTTCATATATTTTTCATGCCAGTGAGACCCCCCTCGCTGCTCTGGGTGCCGTCTCTAAACGACACTTACTGCTTTACAACGGGAAGCCGAGCTGGCCTAGTTTCACTGCTTACGAAGAGGGTCCCAGAAGTTAGCAGGCCTCTACAGGAAGGGTCTTGCATCAATGCATTTCATTACTGGCAAATAATTAGATGCAAAACCATATCAATGCTACCAAATCATTATAAGAAATAAACTTTCTTTAGTGTTAAATACCATCAGATGTAATCTCAGCTCTTTGTGAGCGAAACCAGGGCTGTTCTCCCTCAAGTAGATTGGGCAGAAGGGAGGAGGAAAGGCTCCAAAATTAGTGGCTGAGCAAGCGGTATAGTCCAGAGGATGCAGGTGACAAATGACCTGCCTTAATTAACAGCTGATTACATTCAGCAAGAAATTACTACCAGGTGTTGTGAGCTAAATAAAAGGAGAGGCTGGGTTATGCATCTTCTTTTGCAGAGCTGGGAGGGGAAGGAGAAGCAGAAGGAAGGATAGCTTAGTGTTAGTGACCTACAGCAGTATTTCTTCTAGGCCTTAGCAAGGAGTAAATATGAATTTAGGTGTTGGGGGTCTGAGCTGTTTGGGTGCATATTTTTCTTCATCTTGTAGAAAATCCTCTTTATTCCATTCCGGCTTCTTTTCTTGCTTGAGTCCTAGGCTCAGCACCATCTCCTCTCTGGGACTGCAGGCAGATGTGCTGTTCTTCTTCTTCCAAGCATCTCTTATTTGAACAGATCTAAAAGTCCTCTGGCATTTCTGTCTCCCTGTCTTCCTTTCTGTCTCAGGAAACAAGAAATCAGACAGAAAGCTTTGATACTTTAGCCTAACTAGTCATGTCTTATGCTTGCCTCTGGTTACCTGGTGGGTGCAATGCAATTACTGGGTCGGGTGCACCCACCCAGGTAGGTTTGCGCCCAAGGGGGATGGCAGCAGTGGCGCAGGGAGAGAAGCCCCTCTCTGCCGGCAGCAGGCAGCTGCTTTGCCCTAGGTCAGGTTAAAAATTGCACTTCAGCTGTTAGCAAGGATCAGACTTTGCATAGGCTGCAAAGCCTAATTGTGCTCCAAGTCCTTTGCACTGCTGGGGGGTCGGGACAGTCGGGGCTGGGCTGTGCTGCCGTGGGCAGCAAAACCACCCTCCCGCAGAGCAAAGCCCCGGCTCGCTGCTGGGGAGACGTCGTAACCAGCGGTGCTGCCACGGCCACCCAGGCAATTCTGCTGCTCCTGTTTTTAGCTCTGTACCTGGTGCACATCAAAACAACAGGCCGGGTCTGGGCTGGCTGCCGCGAGTGGCCACTGGTGACATGGGCCTGCCGCGTTTGGAGAGGCAGCTGCTTAGACCTGGGACCGCTTACAGGAGAATTAACGACTTCTGGCAGAAAGAGCTGATTTCCCTCCCCCATTAATGACTAGGAATTCGGTTCAGCGTTGGATTCGATGCTTCCCGGCAGTATCGGCAAACAGCGGACAAATGCCGTAATGAGAATTTTGGAAACACTCTGGAAGTGGTTGTTATAGATACTTGGTTATGATTCATTAATGGCCGGGCAGTTGTGCTATCTTAATTTTCATGCTTCAGTGACAGCAGAAGTATGACAAATCTGAAATATTCCGCTGTGAATAACAAATCACAAATGGGATTTTTCATGAACACCAGAAGTGGATCTGAACACCACCTACAAGATGCGTTATGGAAAATTTGTGTCCTTTCTTTGAGGCAAAACGATGCTGCAGATGCAAAATGGGTGCGTGTGTGTGCAATTTGTGTGTGTGGCACTGTGTGTATGCACATTTAATTTTACATACATATATACACAAATATGCATATATGTGTGTGTGCATATACATATATAAGAAACATAAGGAAATAATCAGAAAGAAAATACAAATGGCTAGACTTCTAATATTATCCCTGAGCAAATTTCCTTAGATATAGGGCGTACCAGGGTCCCTGCCTTGTATAAGCCATGAGATACATATGTCAACAGTATTCTTCCATGCAGTCTTTACCAAAGTACCCAAGCTGGAGTACAGGAGCCCATTTCATTTCATAAATGTGCATTATTTATTGCGACAGCTCTGATCCAGTGTTAGTTCCCTGTAATGAAAGTTCACTGTATTCATTTTATCTCCCTCCCCATACAAAGAACTATTTATATGGTGAGTGTGGGACTTTCTCTTTGTTTTCATGTTATATGTTACCCCAACTATAAAAACAACCACAAGCCTTGTGCATTTTCATGTTCTGCAAAATACGCAGCAGGGAAAAAAAGGAGCACCAGCAGGGGAAGGTGGACTGGGAAAAATCACACGTCGTATCCATAACACCGCGAGCGCTGGGAGTTGCAGGGGCTGGCACGCGTTTCCTACCGCTCGCTGAGGTCCGTTCGAGGCTGGTGGTGTCGGGTGCTGGGATGTGAAGTTTCCTCTCCTGATGGCTGCCCTGCTGGTTTGCCATGGGTTCAGCTCATCCCAGTTTGTCACAGCAGCTGGAGCTCTTAGGGGCAGGGACTGTATTTCTCTCTTCTGCTTAAAGGCCATTATATAGGATAGGATCCTCACGCAGGGCACTTACAAGTGTTTCTGGCCAAAAATGATTTATTGGTCAACAGTCATGAAACTCTTGGTTATCAACCCCCCGCAAAGTGGAAAGGAAGGTGCTTGGAGGTGACCTGGACCGTTAAAAATATCTGTCTTCCTGGGAGAGAAAGCCAAAGGGAATTGGAGAGGCAAGAGCCATTTGCAAAATTCAACTACCAGTGCTTCTCCCTTGTCTAAATACGGGCTGGTGCCTTTATTGCTAACTAGGGAAGGCGTATAGTGGGAAACAGTCCTTTCCCATGCTCTTCTCAGCAAAGACGGCATTGCTTTCCTTTCTGCAATATCGCTAGGCCAACGGAAACATCTGTGGAGATTCGATAACGTGAATCTTCTGTATTTTAACTTGTTTCTTAGTGTAATTCAGCAGCTGGAAAACAAGGAGGGAGTTGGCCATCCAGCCCTCTCAACCTCCCACCGGTGTTCTGGGGCCACAGTTTAAAAACGGATTTTTTAATCTGTTCTTACATATTTTTGATCGGAGTATGAATTGAGGAACATCATGTAGCCTAAGTTAGCACAGTGCTAGCTGCAGCAAGGCCCATCCCAGCTGGTCCTGATGCCATCTCAGTGAAAACACTTCTTTAATAAATAAAACATTTTTCTTAGGAATTCAGTCCATTTGAAACAAAATCAAAGTCTTCAAACCAACTGCAGATGAACGAAACCATATTTCGCACGGCTGCATTTCACACAGCTGCATGTATTTTAGTGAAAGTCTTGTAGTACTTGCTCACCTTAGAGAGAAGGCTCAGAAGTGTCTTGACTAGAGCGTATCAGTAACATCCAGGTAAGTGCTCACTAGTACTAAAGCAGTCAAATTTAGCTAAGAAAGCAGGATGGAGATGCTGTTTTAGAAGCTGAAGTCAGATAGGGTTTTCAGCAGCAACAGTGATTATATCTGCTGAAAGAGCTATCAAGGGAAATGGTGATTTCTTCATTTCTTGAGGTCTCCAGAACAAGGTTTGGGAATGTATAGGTGAAATTTAATTGAGTCTTAGGATGAAAATTCAAGTCCAGAGATAGGAATTTCTCTGCCTTGTCTACTGAGAGTGCGCGTTCCTCGGCCCCAGGACTTATATTAGTGATGGATGATGTGTACTACAATGACCATATACGTAGCATTTGCTAGTATACAGTATTTGTATGTACATAGCATTTGCTAGTACACCCCACATGTTCTGAGCTCTGTAAGGCTCAGCCAGAATTATCCCATGCTGCTACTTCTGCTACTACTTTTAGTTACCGTTACATTATTGTATGATACCCTGACAGCTAGCATGTGTCTCTGCTCAGATTTGGCTTTGTAAAAATAGTAATTAATCATGGTACAGCCAAACTATATCCAGATCGCACTGTTCAAAAGAAGTTTGAAAAATATGATCGTCTTGCTTTTATGTCCCCCCCGGTAGTATATTTAGCACTCAGCTGTTGTACACTTTGATGTGTACACATTAAAGCGAAGAATGTAGAAAAGGTTAATTAAGGAATGCTGACAAATGCGAGGGTAGTGGATTAAGCCGTCTGTGATCAGGCTGGAGTGTAAAGGTCTTACTGTTACTATTGCAGCAGAGACTGAAGAATTGGAAGAAATTCACTCAAATACTGCAAAACTGTGCTTTTCCTTCCCCTAAGGTTATGTTGAATGAGGAAAAAAAGGACTTTCTCAATTCTCATTGCTCCTGACCTCTTTTCAGGAATTGTCTAAAAAGTCTTTCAATCATGTATTTCACAAAGTAACTTTCTGAAATGGTTTGATTTTAAAAAATTCCTCCTCCTGAATGGAGTCATCTGAGTGCGTGTCTGTCAAGGGACGTCGTGTTTCCAGAGTTCTGCAAGTGCCTTAATTTAGAGGAAGAGTCAGATTCTGGAAAGAGTTAGTCACAAAAGCGCTTGGCTCCCACGGTGCTAATGGTAATGACCCACACTTACGTGTTATCTTCCTCAAGTAAAAGTGCTTTGAGGACTACATGTAATGATTAGCATGCAGTGATTTTAGCAATTTTAATTTTGCCAGAGCTGAACTCAGGCCTGTGTATATTGTTATGAGAAAGCCTACATACGAAGAGGCAAGCCCACGCTTCTCTAGTGCGGACCTCACCGGAATAGCAGTCAGGTTATTTATGCCACAAACCTTCCAGCATTTAGGGGACAGATTTTCTCCTGCACTGAAATTTGCCAGTGACAATTTGCAGCTTCTCCGATGCTCGCTCCGAAACAGCTGGAACAGCCCAGAAGTGAGCTGTGCCCGGTCCCCGAGGCTGCACCGATGCTCTGCCCTGCTGCCAGGAGCCGGCTCCAAGGTGTAGTTGGGTTTGAGTTTTGCCCTCGGCATGGCGATCCTCAACACGTTTGAGTGCAGGCAGCGTGGATGTCACGGCTTGCTGCAAAGCTCAGGCCAAGGCTCAAAAAGCAGGGCAGCCGAGTCTGTATGGGCTACGGGAGAGCTGAGAGCTGGGGGACCGAGCTGTGCTGCTTCCAGCCTTTCGCACGACCCTTTGTGGCCGCGATGCCAGAGCTCCCGCTCGGAGAGGTGCCCTTGTGCAGCCCTGGCTCCTTTGCCTTGTCCCAGGGTGTGAAGGAAATGGCTGGCGTGGAAAGATGCTGGCTCTGGGACAGACGAGCAGATGGATGTATCCATGTGGTAAATTTTCTAAGTGTGTTGCCCATCTCATACCGATGTCTAACAACAGTAATTTGTACCTAATCAATAATGTTACTGCAAAGATCATGTTTATTATGAGTTGCTTCTCCTATAGCGTCTCCGACTTTCGGGTGATTTCTGTAACTATATACAGGCTGAGCACATATTTGTGTACTTTGCTTTCCCCCTGCCATGTCTGAATGACAAAACCAAGTGTTTTGGAATAATATGTGAATGTAAAAAGGGTGCATTTATCTGTCACTGTCAACGCTAGCAGCCTATTAACCTGAACTGTCATGATGTGATTTCCACAGGTACTTAGGTAATTACAGAATCACAGAATGGTTGAGGTCGGGAAGGACCTTTAGAGATCATCTAGTCCAACCCCCCCTCTCAAGCTGGGTCACCTAGAGCACGTTGCCCAGGATTGTGTCCAGGCAGCTTTTGAATGTCTCCACGGATGGAGACTCCACCACCTCTCTGGGCAACCTGCTCCAGTACTCAATCACTCTCAGAGTAAAGTTTTTCCTCATGTTTAGATGGAACTTCCCGTGTTTCAGTTTGTACCCGTGGCCCCTCATCCTATTGCTGGGCACCGTGGAGAGGAGCCTGGCCCCATCTGCTTTACACCCTCCGTTCAGATACTTATACGCATTGATAAGATCCCCGCTCATTCCCAGCTCTCTCAGCCTTTCCTCATAGGGGAGATGCTCCAGTCCCTTTACCATCTCAGTGGTCCTCTGCTGCCCTCGCTCCAGTAGCTCCATGTCTCTCTTGTACTGGGCAGCCCAGAACTGGACTCCAGATGTGGCCTCACCAGGACTGAGCAGAGGAGAAGATCACCTCCCTTGACCTGCTGGCAATGCTCTTCCTCATGCAGCCCAGGATACCACTGGCCTTCTCTGCCACAGGGGCACACTGCTGGCTCATGGTCCACTTGTCCTACAGGATTCCCAGGTCCAGCTCAGAATATTTTCCCCTTTTTACTTGACATGGGACTGCATCATGGATCACTTATTCAGAAATTTCCAACTGGGAGCTTGTCTCCTCCTGCATCCGAGTGCAGCCATCCCTTCTCCGGGTGTCCTATAATCCATCAGCTTCAGCAGTAAGAGAGTTACACCATTATTTAACATCCCCTTTCAAAGCGCAAAGCAAAGTTTGGTTAAATGCACCCAGATGTCATGCAGTAAGTTCAAGCTCTTAGTTAAAGAGTGTTTCTATTTTTACTCGGTGTTGGCTGAGCCTCTGCACTTCTCTGCATGGACTCACATCTAAGTAGGTACTTAAGCCTTTGAGAAATACCGGTACAGTCATTTTTAGTTAGTGTTAGCCTGGAAGGAAGACGTACAAGCTGTTAAAGTTTGTAGAGACTTTGGGATGAATATTGTTCTGCTTTCAAAAAGTAAGAAGCAATATTTTTGCTAGCACACATCTTTTTTGCCCTCTTCCAGAGACCGAGAAAGAAACACACCTGAATCACTGATGTGCATCACGTCTCAATTCCTAAATGTAACTCTTGGGGTGACTTAGAGGGGAAATCCATCAAAGCTGGCAGGGTTTCTCTGGTACAGGTGTCATTTAAGCAAAAGCAGGCTCAAGTTTGTCTTTCCATGCATTAATGTCATTTGCCATTAAAATGTGCCTGCTGGTCCTTACTCGAACCCGGCCCGCGCGCACCCGCTCCCAGCAGCACGGCCCTGAGAGGCAGCCCCATGGCCCGGGAGCCGCGCTTCTTCCCTCTTCCATAAAAAAGGAAGTAAAAACCTGGGAGAGGTGTCTATCAGGCTAGATTCTACCCTAATGGAATAAGAAAAGGTTGATACGATTTCCTCTTCTAGAGTTTATTTGTAATTTCAGAGGCCTTTGAACAACCAACAAAATAACTAAATTCTTCATTGCTCTGACTTAAAACAAACAGTAATCTTTTTTTTTCCCTTGAGTCTGGAAGCATGAAGTATTTGCTTTTAAAAATTCAGTGCAAGTTTGCATTTTTTTCCAAAGTGTCTGTACTCAGTTACAGAGTACCCCAAATATTTACAGAGTCGCAGACGAGAGGGCTGGAAAGGCCATTTCATTTACTTAGCCTAAATCCCTCGGCGGTACGTATGATGGGCTGCTCCGCTGCCATTTAAATATTTATGTAGAGTTATCATCTGCTTGACCTGTTTCCTTCTATATTAAGTAGGTTATACTTGCTGAATGGATGTGACTCCTGTTTTTGTTATGATTTAGAGCCAAATGCAACGGTTTGCGAGGTTCAGGGGGCATTTGCAGGCGGTCGGGCACGCTTGCGTGCCCCGCATTGCTGCTCTCTGCCGTTCCCGCTGCTTGTCCGGGCGGAGATTTAAGCAGTTTTGGTGAATGAAGTCTTTCAATGTGTATTAGCAAGATGTGGATTTTTACCCGCTTTAAGAAAATTATATAGATAATCGTAAACTTCCTAGTGAGTGTTAAATTCTGGATTTTATCGTGCTATTTTATTGCCATATATAATCTTGCAGTTATAAACTTTTCTCGCCATCTGATAGATCATTATTGCAACAAGTGTTGCCTTTTTTAAGTTGGAACACATATTCCCTGCATTTTCTGTGCTGGCTTGTCCTAATAGGCCTTTTGGGAAGCCTTCATGGAAAGATGAAAACTGTAATATTCTGAATTTCTTAGCATTCATTTTATTTTAATGGGGATTTTTATAGCTTTCCTGATTCATTTTGAGTTGCTTTTTAATACACTTTCACGCTGCTGTTTTTTACATTTGTCGGAAGCAGCTTGATACATTCTGCAACCTTTATGCTTTTTATGCCCTCTTTAATTTTTCATTTAACTCTCTGTTCCTCAAACTGGTCGACAGATCTTTTCCTTCTGGGCAGTGTTAATCACCCGGACGGGAGGTAGCGCATCCAGCACCAACTCAGCACACATCGTCCAGCTGCCTAAGCAGAGCTCGCAGGTCGGGCTCCCTCTCTTTTAAACCATATATTAGACTAACAGCTTTAGGACAGGGGCTTGGGGGCTTTTTTATGTCATGTGTCCGTCCCGGAGGCAGGCTTTGATGCTGGGGTCCATCACCTTGAGCTGCCGCCGCGTGCTGTCTGCTGCTAGTGCGAAACTCGTTAGTCCCTCGTTTGCCCACGGTGCGAGGCGGCGTGACCACAGCATGCAAAATTACTTAGCACCGGTTTTCCGAAGGATTCGGGCCCCTCGTGGCTCTGGGAAGCGGACGGCAGCGGGATGCCCCAAGGCCGCTTGCGAGCGGTGCCTGGGAGCCGGCCGGGCGTTGCGGAGCGGTTGCGCGTGCCCAGCAAAGAGCCGTGGGGCTTTTCGGACCCTGCCAGCTCTCCGCGGGGTTCCTGGAAGCTCTGACCTACGGCTGAGCGCGTGCCGGCCCTGCCGTCCCGGCGGAGGCATTGCTCCAAGGCCGGCGGGGAGGTGCAGCCGGGCCCCGCGAGTGCTTCCATCGCCCTGGGGCTCTGCTTCTGCTGCAGTCTGCAGGGAAAGCGTGCTGTCGGGCTGGATTCATCCCCAGTAATCCTCCCGGTCATGCAGCGTTTCCAAACTACTGCTCTTGACTTTTTGCTTTTGCTTCTGTTTGAATTTAAAGCCTGAATTTGGGGCATTAGTTCTCCAAAGCTGGATATGGCGACTTAGTCTTTGACTGTTCTGGGTCTAATGTTTGTGCTTTGCCTGAAAGGAATAAAGGATTTCGTGATTTCTGCCCCGGTTTTATCGTTGCTCATGACCACGCACTGAGGTGCAGGTGCCAGAAAAGATTTTGGTGTCCCGGTCAGGACTGCGTTATTGTGCCGGTACGGTGGAACCAGCGTGAGGAGCCGGGTAGGGAGATGAATCATTTAATGCCACTTTATTTGACATCCCGAAAGGAGCTTCCCGCTCGGTTAGCAACGTGCCCAGCGAGTTGGCTTTATTTTGTCAAATACACTTATTTACTGCGTATCTGTCCTGCTCCAAAGGAAGGCAGCTGGTTTGCAGCCTTGGCTGGTGCATTAGGGGTGGCATTTTCATCAGTCTGCACAAACTGCTTCAGCCCCTGCTTACGTTAGCCGCCTGCTCCGGCATTTTGTGCTATGGGAGACCTAACGCCCGGTGACTCATTAGGTCAATCTTTGGTTAATTTACTGGGAAAAACGTTCTTGGCCCCGTATGTGTGGGTCTATAAAGTCTTCTGGACTTTTGTAGTTGGTCCTGGGCTTTTCATTAGGGTTTGTTTTATTTTTTTCTAGCAGAAGTGGGGTTTTTGTAGCTTTACTGCGGTTCATTAGTGTGCGATGTGTGTGTCACCTGGGACCTGAGCCCTCTGTGAGCTTTCGACAGCCTGGCAGCTCTGCAGATAACCCGCCGAAAAGCAGGAGGTCGTACTTAGCCACGTCGTTTTACGGAGCAGCAACTGCTTAGGACTTTCATAACGCCTGTAACAGCTATTGATCTGTCAATGTACTAAAAGCCAACAAAAAAAAATGGTTTGCAAACTGCTTGAAATGTCCTTGATTTAAAAAAAGCAAACTGGAGACATAAACGGTGATAGTTCAGTTTCAGAGACTCGCGCCGTCGCCCGCTGCCCCTACCTCCGCGACGAGGCGTGTTCCCGTGTGGATGTTTCCTCCGAGGCACCGGGTGCTCTCGGACGGGCAGGGTGGCCGCTGCACGGGTGACCTGTGTGCACGGGCCGGCTCCTGCCTCAGCTTCCCCTCACCCCCGTTCGGGACCCGGCTAACGGCAGCTAAACGCCCTACCATTTATTTTCCAACGTGTGCACGACGACACTGTGCTGTCTAAAGCTGTGGCATTGCTGCGGATGTGACGCTAATGACACATCAGTGGAGGTTCCTCAACTTTTTTTGAGCTAAGTTGGCTTATACCTACCAAAGAGCTGGAGCCCTGCTTCCTGAAGGGCTGTGGCCTGAAAATAATAGTAGGAAAATTAGTAAATGCCCACACCGATGTTCATTGCACACCCTTTAACTAAAAATAGTGAGTTTGTAACCTTCGTAACTGGACTTTGTTTGCAAAGAAACAATAAGGTATACCTGCGATAAAAGTGCGTTGCACGGGGCTGCAACTCAGCTCTGTCCTGATCAGATGAAACAGTCACATTTTATTAATTTTGCAGAAAACGTACGGTAGCCTGCGCCTAATGAATACTAATACAACCTTTAAAGCTCATTTACCAGATACTTACAATTAAAGGACAATGAGAGGCATTACTTACAGAGCACACTCGAGCGTTACTGAAATATCCCGTTTGTTTATCACAATAATTGTAAAATAAAATACATCAATTGCAACATATTTATAAATTCAAGAGCTATTTGTGTCTGCATGCATTCTTGCTAATGTGTGATGAAGGTTATAAAAGGAACAAGCATTTGAATGCAAAATACAAGGAAAACTGAAACTGCATGAAATTTGAGAAATAAGGCATTGTGAGTCAGTCATTTATTCGTGTTCTTTCCCACCAAAGTACACCGTCGAGCTGTAAACAGGATGCGGGTGGACTTGTTGCTTGCGAGCAGGTGCTCTTGCGCTGGATTACATTTCAAAATAGTTAATACCTCGGGGGGCAGATGCTGCCCGAGGGGAGAGCGGTGAGCAGCAAGGTGAAGCGCCTTTGGGTTTACACCGCCCATTTTCCTATCTCCTTCTTTAAAAAAAGGTCCCAAGACATGTGCTTGCTGGATTCAATACGAGCACGGTGCCACTGCTTTATTCAGCGAAATGTCCGGCGCGGGTATTGCTTCCACGTGCCGGTTAGCGATACAGCGCGGGTGGCACGGGGGAGGCCCCGTCCCGGGAAACAAAATGCAAACGTTTCAGAAGTGCAGTATTAAGCGCAAGAAAGACAAATACAAGCAGCGAGAAAAGACGATAAAATAGCCTTGTGGTTATGCCATTGCGGCGAAATCCTAATCCCCGGAAGAACGATTCCCTGCTACCCTCTCCAAAATTACAGCATTTGTCTTTTGTTGAAAAATACCCGCCAGGCACTTGGATTTATTCCTGGCACTTTGGGCACATATCCATAACATCCATCTCTCTGCTAGTTTACATATCACCCCCCTAAAGACTCCAACAGACGTTTTGGTGGTGAAACAGTGCTATCAGATGGTGACAGGCCCGCAGACATCCTGGCCGTGTAGGTTAGCATCTGCTAGCGAAGCTATTCATCTTCCCCAAAGGAAAGCAAACACATTCCCGTTGGGAAAGTGCCGGAGCAGTCAGCCATCGGAGGCTTTCCCGGTGACCGGGAGCTGGACGGAGCGTTTGCCCACGTCGGCTTTCCCTGCCCACGGCTCAGTGCAAACATATTAAGGAGAAGAATCGCCATCGCCCGACGCCGGTGTTTTGTCACTTCTGGGGAGAGATAAATCTGCTGTCCGTGTCTGTTTAGTCATTTTCCTTATTTTAAAACCAACATCTCTGATTCATGAGCTTTTTTCAAATTTCTGCTTTAAAAAAGAAATATCTGCAAAGGAGAGAAAGCGAATCACGGAGCTTTGTCCAAAACCAGTCACTCGGACCAGGCTGCCCAGTCCTCTCCAGAGGATCCCCAGTTTAACTGACCTACCAGGAGACAGGTCAAGCTTTTGCTCATGCTATTAGGGAATGCAAGCACTGAGAAGTCAGGCGACTTTTCCAAGCTCTGCAGTGGAGCGGGCTGGCTTCAGGGATGGGGACGCAGTAATGATGGATGTGAATCTCTTGCTCTTGCCATCACCTCACTCTTCTATCCAGCCCCTCATCTTCTTTTCTCTGTGTCACCCTAAGCGAAAGGTCTGAAACAGCGGAGTGCTGGTGATCCATTGCCAGCTCTGCAGAGATTTAATTATTACATTAAATAAGTTTATGCTGTTAATTTCTATGTAGGCAATCCCTACGCTTTGCCAGACGGGCGTGAGGAGTGAGGACATTCCCCGAGATGACCAGAAGAGAAAAAAAAAGTTGCAGTTTGTTTTGCGCCTTCCTGTCCTAGAAGAGTCTGGTTTTGTTTGCTTTGATGGGATAAAACAGTTGAAGCCAGAGGATGCGTCAAGGGAAATGCTGTGAACAGCAGCTGCAACGAGAGCAAAAAGTCAGTGGTGGTTTGGGAGCTTAGGGAGGACAAAGTGGTGGTTTTCCTACGAAAAATGCATGTGGTCCCGTATTCTGACACTGCTCGTGGTCTGTTCTGCATGCTTTGTGTGGAGGTGTAAATCCTCTAGGGAAATAACCGTTTGGGAAGCAAAGCCGATAGGAGGGAGGTCTCCTAACACGCCTGGAAATTCAGGCAGGAGCAGGCAGGGAGCTGGCAGCAACGCGAGCTCCCCGGTGCACTTTCTGCTGGGAGAGCAGCCGCCCAGGAGCAGGTTGGCAGTGAACGAAACCTCAAACTTTGATGGTGAAAAACCCACTGGACTCCAGTGCCAGCTGACGCCGCGCCCAGCCGTCCTCCCGGCCCCGACGCGGTCCCCCAGCTGCTGCAGCCGCCTCCCTGCCCTTCTGACGACTGAGGAGGACCGAGTTTGTCAAAGTGCACGTATCACCTGGCACTTTCAGCAGCAGCAAGGTCTTGGTGTGGTGACAGCATCTTTATGAAATAGCTGGAACTTGATAAATAGTCTAAAACTTACGAGGCAATCTATAAAAATTACTCCTTAGGCAAAATGGCTTGATAAGAGTGTGCACAGCTGATGTGTTTAGCCTTCAGGAGAGGGATTTAATAACTTATTTTTTCCCAAGTATCACTTATTAGCTCATTACAGAGCTGTTTGCTTGTTACTCGAAATGAAAGGCAACTTTCTTGGTGGGAGAGGGATGTTATAATGCCATTAAACTTCATGAAACACCATCAGTAATTATTTGGCCCCAAGTATATAGAATTGAGGGAAGAATAAGAGAAGTTATTATGAACTCAGAAGACTGAAGCTACAACTTTTGCCGTAATTAAAGAGCGGTGATCCCATCCCTCCCAGGGCAAATGACACAGAGTGGAATTAAATACGTAGGCGGTCGTTAAAGCTGCACTCATTAACTTCTGCTGAGGGTTTTCTCCCTATTGCTGGAGGCTAGTTTCTCCAAAAAGCTTGACATTTGGTCTAACGCTGCTCATGTCAAAGTCAACGGCAGCAGAGTCAGCCCAGGCGTGAGCCCTTGGACAGTTTGCTGCTTTCATGGATCAGTAGCTCATACAGCAGGTGTAAAGCAGGAGAGGGAAATAAAGCAAAACCGGTGCTAATTGACAGGCACACCCCGTCCCTCCTTCCTCCCTTTCTCTCTGTACCTCCCTCACTGCAGTCCACCCTTACCGCTACTTTTGAAAGTTTTTAATATTAAAATATGGGTCTCCTAGAAGAGGAGCCGTGCATGGTGTGAAGCAGCGGTCCTGCTTGCTGACCTCGGCAGTCCCTTGGGCTCGCTTCGCAGCTCGTTTGGGTTGGACTTGGCTCTTGTGCGTGGTCACGTCCTCCGTCGGGGCTTTGGCCACGAGCGTGACGGAGGTTCGTGGCTCAGTGATTAATGGCCTGGACTCCCACGGAAATATCCTCCAAATCTCTCTGAGTCAGCAGAGAACAAAACTAAAAACGCTGATTGACGTAGTTCGGACTGAGCTGAAAGTCCTAGACAACCGAAAGGAAAGCTTTCACTGTGCTTTCATTCTTTTTTCATTTAATGAATTCTTTTCTGCAGTAAATTCTGAGATGGAAGCATTGTTTTGAAACAAAAGGCTGAAGCACTACATGTATGAATGTCAACATGAAATGTTTTGAGGCAGACCAGTTCTTAATTTTGGCAGAGATTGCTTATAAAATTTGACTGAATTTATGAATGGTTGGTTGTCCTCCAAATGGCGTTTTTAGTAGATACAGAACTTACCAGGATTTTTTTTTAAATCCCAACAGTTTTAACCCAAAACTGTCCATGAAAGGTGTTTCATTGAGTTTGTAATAGCTATTAGTAAAATATCTTCAGGTCCTAAAGTTAATTAATTGTACTAGTTAGTCCCTCTTCCAGGTGACCCCGTGCAGGCAGAGAGGCCCAAGGCAGCTCTCAAAGCTGACCCTCTCCCAGACGGCTGGTCTGGCGTGGCTGGGGAGCAGTGTCCTCACCGCCACGGGCCGGCACTGCCGAACTCCTAAAAAGAGTTGGGAAAAGCCAAGAGAGCGGTGGAAAAGTCAAAGATGGATGGCAGATCTGCCATCTCCAGCACATGGCTTGTGCAGTGTCTCTCCATCGTGACCCACCACTTTAAGACTGCAGGGTCCTCCAGGGTATAGCCATCCAAGATCGTTTTATCCAGAAGAGCATCTGGGGAGACATTTGGATGTGTAATACTGCTGCAAGCACGCTTGCAGAGCTAAGCAGACAGCTGAAAGACATTACAACCGCAGTCCTCTATAGCAAGGAGCTCTCATTTCCAGCGTTGCACTGTGTGTAGGCAATAGGAAAGTTCCTGCAGAAGCGTTTGCCCCTGTGAAATGCAGGCCCAGGTCTGTGCACCTCGGCAGTGGTCCACGTCCCTCCACAAATGCCCACTGCACCCCGAAGGCCCAGTGCTGCAGCCCGAGCTTGGAAAATCCAGCTTTCGTTTGTGGCTCTCTCTGTGCCACAAGATAAATTCGCTCCTGCACGTTTAGTGGTGTCACCGGTGGCATAGTCACTAGTTAGCTGGAGGAAAAAGAAACTAGTCTCCAGCTTTTGCAGCAACGGTCCTCACGTAGCCTTGGAGTTACTGAAGTTATTGCGTAAGTGCACCGCATTTCCAAATTAGCCAATAAACATGTCTGTGGGAGAGTGACACAAATGCATAAACCTGTTAGACCTCACCATAGTATTAGATCATCTTGTGCATGCATCAACGAAGGCGCGTAGCTGGGTCATTTCCATAGCAACGTTTCCAGTGTTAGACTTAGGAAGGTTTATGTGAGTTGTTAAGTGGTACTGACACTAATGATATAATTAGCTGTGTTAAAAGTCATGTCTGGTAGCATCTAGTTTGTTTCCAGGGTGACTAAAACACTATAAATAATAATGTCCGGCAGTATTTCCATAGAATTATTGTCCATGATAGAAGCAAGTTAGAGGGATCCTTTTTCATAGTCAATGTGCAGAAGAGTTAAATGTCAAAAGTATTTTCCTTATGCCTCCCAAATCAGAAAAACTAAGCTTACCAAATCCTGCCCTGATAGCTAGATAGACTATGCAGGTAACTGTTAATTTAATGGGACCTGATAAATATAGGAATGAGGACTATTTTGAATCTGATCACAGCAAATTGTGCTTGTTGGAGGTTGAGGATGAATGAAAACTACCTTTACAATTTCAGGTCTGTCATCTTGAAACCTTCCAATTACTGGAGCTGGAGTTCATACCGGGACTCTAAAGGCCAAATTCAGAAGTGAGGAAAATTGAATTTGGCCCCAGCTGTAGGCTGGGATCCTTCTTCCTTGGCTTTCCACTGGTTTTGTGTGTAGATTTGTCAAGAGTTTGGTCACCAACCTTTTTCCTCTAGGAGTTCGTGAGCAGAAGCCTGGAGTTCACTTCTCAGCTCCAGACTTCTCTGCAGCTGACTCAGACGAGGCAGGCAGATTTTCCAGTGAAAACTGTTTGTCAAAAAAAGAAACACAATCGTTTTAACCTTCTTAAGCAAAATAGAAGCAGATTTCCAATCGAAAGCCACCTTTTTTGCCAGCTCACCTCAGCAGCAGATGCGTTGAGTCTTCGGATCGATGGTTTTAGTCAACCTCCCTTGTGCCGTCCTCCTCGGGGTCCGTCTCCTGGTCATGGATCCCCAAATCCCGGGCTGGTGACAGCTGTGGCTCCCAGTTCCCCTCAGCCCCACTTCTGATATCTTTGAAACGCATTCACCCCCTGTCTACTGTCTATTTTCACAGCTGTGGTTTTCATTTTAAATTATAGATTTGTTTCAGAAATTTGGCATTTGTCATGGAACAGCAACTTCCTGATTCCCTGAGGGTCCTGGTTTTGGGTACGTCCATGCTTTAAACAGGCACGGGTTTGGGAAGGAGTCTATCCACGGTGAGGTGGCACTCATGGCCACTAGTTTCACCTTGTTTCAGAGAGGTGATTGTTTTCAATTTTAATTTTTAATTTTAATTTTTTAATTTTTTGATTTAATTTTATTTTTAATTTTTAAATTTTAATTATTGAATTTTTAATTCAATTTAATTCAATTTTAATTTTTTAATTTCAATTTAAATTTTTCAGTTTTAGGTTTTCTGTGGAGTGGAAGGCTCAGTTTAAACTCATTTGCTTCGCTACCTCCTTTAATGCTGTGCAGTTCATGTCAGTTTGATTAAATGCACACATTTTATTTTGTTATTTTGACAGTTAAGCAAACAAATTCTCAAAGGGGGGGTAAACGCAATGGCCTGCCACGATCAGATCGGGTCGCACCCGTGGTATTTCCGTAAGGCAGGACTGATGAGAGGATGGTCAGTGCTGGCTTTAACAAATAGCCAGGAAGGAGGCTTCGAAAGGGAGAGCAAGAGAAGAGAGGAGGAGAGGAATACACATGTTTAAATGAAAAGCAGTCTTGAAAGCTTCCATTCATGTTAAGCGAAAAGTAGAAACACATGTGTATGAGACTGAGCCTGATCCAAACCCCATCAACATTGCTGGAAGGATTTCTATTGATTCCCAGTGGCTTTAGAATTGGCTTTTGCAGTATCCAAGATGCAACCATAATTAAAAAAAATCAAAACTTTATCTTTACCATTCTCTTATTTACTCTAGTCTTCTTACATATTTTTATCGAGCTTTACAGCTTAATTGGAAAAAATTACTCTGAAAGTGTTGTGCTGTAAAATTGTAGTCAATTACTGCTAGCCCGAACCACATGAAACCTATACGCGCACAATTTAACAGCTCTCGACGTTGGAAGTGTGACATGACTTTGGCTTTTGCAGCGATCGCAAATGCAATTTGGAATAACTCTGCACTTGTGAATTGCTAATTGGAGGTCAAGTTAGAGATGCAGTCGAACTCGGCAGATAGAGTTAGGAAATTCCCTTCGAGAAAGTCTCCGTGGATGAGACTTGGAGAACGAAAGAAGCAACCAGCCTCCTCCGTAAAGGTGCAGCGTCTCGCCACGGGCCGCTCAGAGCTGCTCTAACTTGTGTTTCGGTTGCTGGTTGTGTAGCCCTCCAGGTCGGATGTGAGGTTTGGATTCTCGTTTGGATCAAGGACTCTTAACTACTATTTATACAGTTAAATCCTGTACAGTATAATCACATTCCCTCGACTTCAGGTCCTCTCTACACCCTCAGCTGAGAGTGAAGAGGCATCTGTGTAAATAAAAATTGGATCGTGGCATTGGTTTTATTGGTGCCAACAAGGCACATGTGGAGATCTGCTTGCTGAAAAACATCTGGACAGCTGCTTCCCATTTGTGGACAGACTTGAATGATTGTATTTGGACTAGTAAAGTGATCTCAGCTGATGAGCTATGACTTTTCTTTCCAGCACCGGACAAAGGAATCACACGCTCGTGTTCTGCTGCTTTGTGACTCCCAAAGCCATTAAGAGCTTCGTCCACAAGAAACCCTGGAGTAAGCAGCGAAAATACCTGTAACGTTTTTTATTCTGTCAGAGCATACGCCCAAGCGGAGGGGGGGATCACTCCATCAGTTTTAGGGAGGTGGATTACCACAGCGCGTTCAGGAAAGACGGGGATCAGCGAAGGAGAGGCGCCTCTATCACCACCCGGCACAGATATCCTGCTGCGCTGAAACGGGGCATCGCAAGATGCAGCGGGAACAAGGCAACGCTAAGGGCAACGTCTGAAGACCAGACATCATCCTCCGGGTTCGTTTGGGATTTGTTTGTTTAGGATTGTTCGGTGTTAGCCTTTTCCACTGATTTTTGGAAACCTGTCATAACCTGACAGTCCTTTTGACTGGTTGCCAGCCCTCTAAAATGATTTAAAAACCTAATGACATTAAAGCAAACAGAGCAAAGCCAGTAATAAATTCTGTAATATTTTCAAACAGATATAAAGGCAAATGCTGTGCCCATCAGACAAATTCATCTCCGTCATTTTAACTCAAAAGCCTTTCTCTGAGCGAACTGCTGCTTTGGAGAACGCAAACTCTAAAAATACTGCAACAGTTATCAGGCTGCGACATGTCAGGGCATACACTTATATTTCCAGGCTGACACTGCACAGAGCCTTGGCCCATCAGCGAAGGAAGTTAAAGGAGAGAGCGCACAATTATTTAATAATGGATGAATGATAAAATAGTAACAGGTCTAGTAATGATACTTAAAACCAGCCACATTACTCGAGTACTCAGCAAGCACATGGAGGCCGCCTGGGCTCTGCTCGGGGCAGTGCTCGCAGGGAGCTGGTTTCCAGGAGCGTTGCTTGAGGATACGTGGCTGGCGGAGGTGCCGTCCAGCCGCAGAGGTCGAACCCGGGTTGTTGTAGTTGCCCGCAGTACTCCGACACCGAGTTTTGGCGAGTGCTTTCTGCAGCACCCGGGTGGAGCACCCGGCATCCAGCCTCTCCAAACCTCGGCGCTGGAGGAACTCAGCGTGCGGGAGGTTTGCGTTAATGCCGAGCTGGAAATAGCAACGACTGGGCTTTCCCGCGTGGTTTTTCCCGTTGATGAGCAACCCTCGGCGGCCGGACACCTCCCTGGGCCCGCGGCGAAGCCCTGGAGGCCTGCGTCAGCCAGCACGGAGAATTGCTCATAACACCTCGTACAGATTTATCCAATAATAGGGAAATCGGTTAAACTGGTTGCACCTCCGTTGCAGCAGTGACATGATCCGTATTTGGTGTGGGCGTCAGCTTGACGAGAGCACTGAGCCTCAAGCAACGACCACGTTCCCGTCGTCTCGGTGGCGAGACCCGGCTGCTGAAGTGGCGTTTGATTAAGCAGCCCTACCTTCTAAAAAGAAATGGTTCTTCTTTTGTTTCTTAACACAAACGTGCATTGACTAATACATTGTTGGATTCAAGTCAAAATCGCCGCGAAAGCCAAAATACCTGTAGATTATTTGCATTCTGGTATTTAACATCACTAACAGAATAGACTGATGGGTTTTTGAAGTTTCCCAAACGCCCGATTGCACTGTGTGCGATCGGGTTCCCCGCGGTATCGTAGCCGTGAAACACTCGTAACGGTGCATCAGCCTGGAGGCAAAAATTGCCCGTGTTTTACTTAAAACAGCACGGTGATGCCCGGTGCCCTCGGGGCACTGCTCGCAGGAGGGCTGGGGGGCGCAGGGACGAGGAGCCAGCGGGGTCCCCTGGGTGCCACCAGCAGAGCAGGAGACGGGGACCCAAAACGTCCGAGGAGGAAGCCCGCGCGGCGGTAGGTGCAATCTTGCGGCAGCTCCTTCTGGCAGAAACGCGCTCCGACTCCATTCACCGGCAGAAAAGTCTATAAACTGTTATGCGGCTGATTGCATTTGAAATTAATGTCTTCATTTATTTTGACGTGTTCAGAGACGCCTCAAAAGGGACACAAAGGAAGTGACAATAGTCCTGCTGCCAATGCGCTGTCACGCCGAGTAGATCTTTGTTTTGATCACTGCCAATCGTTCGATGCTGTTATTAAAAATATAAAGGAAAGAGCCTGGAGGGAAGACCTGAAATGTTTCCCTTTCCCTCTCACAAAGCACATCTGAGCTTTTTAATTTGCCTTACGGGTTTTGGATGTCGGCAGGTACCGGCTGCCCCGGCCTGAAGATAACCCCGGTGCGGTGCCGCGCGGCGCGAGAGCGGGGCGCTCAGCCCAGCCTCCTGCCGCAGCATTTTTAAAATATTTCTGGTTTTATTATGTTTTTACAGCTCTGCTTTATAATCTGACTTAATATTCTTACTGACTCCAAGGACAGCCAAACTTGTACCGAAATTGTGCTTCTCCCAGGAGTTTTGCTCGGCTCTTGGATGATGATTGATTTCCTTGTTACGGCTCTACTTGGAAACCACGGCAGAGTCGCCACATTTCAATTCGGGGAAGTGCTTCAACATGCATTTAGGTATTTCTATTTGTATAGCATTAACAAAATACATATTAAGCACATGCTTACTGCCTGGCTGGCACAGCCGATGCGGAGACTGATTGATTATGTTGTTTTCTATAGTTAGAGCTGAGAAACTGATTGACTGGATGCATTATTTAATGAAAGGCATAATCAGTGGAATAAATTATTTAGAGTTCAGCATTAGAGCAGCTCTGTGTATCGCGTACTGTTGTATGCTACAGCTGCAACACTATGTCTTGAAGCCATCGCTTCGCCTCTTCTGACTGGAAACATGACTAAGTGTTCGCACCGTAACTTACGCTTTAATCAACTACTAAAGAAGCACAACAAGTTATTTGCACTTTAATATGGGAAGTTCACAGCTCTTTGCTCCTGTCTGATGGGTTGTATAAACCATTCAGAGCAGGTAATGAATCCAGACTCCTTACTGGAAAATGTCATTACCTGAGGACCGCCGAGGATAAGCAGGCAATACAGTAGAAAGAGAGATGTTTGAACACCAATTTTTATCCTTTAGGCAAAACCACAAGATGCAATTTCTGCCTATTGTCTGGAAAATGTCAGGAGCCGATAAAACACCGGAGGACGAAATTACTGGTATAAATGGCACGAACGCTGCGGTAGCCTCCGACGGGTAGACGTAATGAAGAGCATTACAGCCCTGGGCTGCTTTGCCAGGGCGGATTAGCGCTTCTTGACGGGCTGCAGCTGGAGCAGCCGGGGGCCTGCGCGGTGCTGCCGAAACGCTCCGCCGTCGCCCGGGGCACGGCTGGAGGCCGAGGTGGGAGCGCTGCCGCACGAAGAGAGCCGAAAAGCAAGGGGAAGGCAAGGTGAGCGCGGGGCCGAGGAGGCGGCCGGCGGCCGCACCAGCGAGCGTCCGGGCAGCGTGATGTCTCGGCCTCCTCCAGCGAGCAAAGCGGCACGCATGCGGGACAAACCGGCGTCGACGGGAGGGTGAGGATGCTGCAGGGGACCGACGGGTGGGATGGGGAGGTGGGAGCGGGCCGGCAGGGCTGGCGGGGCACACAGCCACCCTGCACCGCTGCTCCCTCCAGCTCGGCAGCGGTCACGGCCACCGAACGCTGCCCGGCGTGCCGGCCGCAGCCGGGATACGCCGAGAAAATAGTAAAAATTTGCATTAGGGTGTGCAGGCGCAAGCACGCGCTTGCCCACAAATACGCACGCACGTGAGCTGGAGCCGGTTCTCGGGAGGTTTTTTTCTCCTTTTGGTAGTACATAGTGGAGCGAGCGGCCCGAGACGGCGTTTGTTACGATATTGAATTGCTTTCCATGGTAACTAATTGTGATTTCAGAAACACGGGTTCTGCGGTGGTGCAAGATGAAATGGAGCTGAATATGGAGGCAGCTGGTTAGAAGGAAATCACTTGCTTATGAAATAGTATTTAATGATGGAGACTGATGGAGTAGAAAAAATGGGGGGGCGGCGGGGACTGGAAAACAAAACGGCCCTCTGTTACCGTCAGATACTGCCCTAGCTCTAAATTCCTTGGGAAAATATCTGATGAATATTCAAAGGAAAGAAAAACACTTGAGCGGGCTGCTTTCCCATTTCCCACTTCTCTTTTCAATAGTGGTTAAGCAGCCGATTATTAAAAATCTGGTTGTACAACAGAAATGGTCAGGAAAATAAATTATGATGAAATGCTGCTTTCTGGTTAAAAAAAAATGAGCAGGTGGAGACGTTCACAACAGTTTCTCCGTTCCTCTACGAAAAACAGATGAAAGAACATGTTTTGAGAAAGTCTAATATAAACATTAAAAAAAAGCCTTCCCGGTCTCTGCGGGTCTCTCCGCGTCCCGCCACGCTCGCAGCCTGGGGCTGCCCAGATCCACGCGCCAGCTAAGCACAGTGGTAAAATGGTAAAATGTTAAAACCCGTTTTGAGTCGATTTGTAAGCGTCACTGAAGCAGAGTTACCAATTTTTCCCAAACGAAAGCATGCTGCTTCGCTTTTTCTCTCTTTAATCTCATCGTGTGTTTCGTATTAAAGGGGCTTTTTGGGAACAGCTCAGAATCGCCGCGGCAGGGCACGGAGCCTCCGTGCATGTCCTCGGGCTCCTGGGACACACGAGTCCACGGGACTTTTCCTCCTTGTTTCCAAAAAACATCAGGATCTTTGCTGCGTGCGAACCACATCTGTGTTTTTTGTCATTGCATGGCCAGCCAACACCGCAGCGGGATAAAATGCAAGAAATGCCCAATTCAGGAATTTCTGAGCTCTCACACTGGGCTAAGCCCTCTGTCATCTCCATCCCACTCAGCTGTAAACCACTAAGAGGTGAAAAAAATAGGAAACAATTTATTGCCCTTCTGGTGATAGATGACTGCTGCAAGCAGAGACCTACGTTCCTCTTCTGAAGCCACCAGTGGCTTTTTGTAGTCATGGGTGAGAGGCTCCTTCCAGCACCGGCTTCCTCCCCAAGGAAGGGACGGGAGGTCTCCGCTCCCAAACCTGCGGAGGGGCCCAGAGCTGGGCCAGGCAGGAGGCAAAGCGAGCGGGAAGACCTCCGGGCCCAGGCCCCCTCCCAAAACACAGCAGCCGCTCTGCAGAGAGGGGCAGCGCTGCCGCGGGACCCAGCAGAGGAGGTCTGCTTCAGCACGGACGGGTGGAAGAAACCCATTTATTTATGGCTTTGTACGATCTAATATTGGAAGAAAGAGTGCTATTGCCCTGCTTCTTTTTATAAAGTATGATTGAATTAATAATCAATAGCTCAAAATCTAGCTCATGATCGTGGTTTCCACAGAACACGTCTGTACCTGCCGTACACTACATGAACCTAGCTGAAGGTTAACTGGTGAGGGACCACTGTAAATGCCGACACACCAGCTCTGTGCGTCCCCCCTCGATAAAATGGCAACTAACTTCCTTGCTACCGGCTCATGACATGCATTAGGACCTCAAGAAAAGAGCAAGCAGAACAAATATAAACAAGACCCCAAACAAAAAGAAAAACATAAAACCCAAACCAACCAAAAAGTCTCCTAAATGTAATAAATGTGGTTGCGTTGTCCTCCCGGCAGTTCAGGATTTACAGTGCTCCTCCGGCCCTGATCCAAGGGCTGGGAAAGTCAGTGGTCTCATGCCAGAGTGGTTCTAGAGCAGGGATACGTTTGTGCTTAGATTTACGTGAATGTGTAGGTAAAATGTATTTTTAGGCATATGTAAAGTCAAATACTTTGTCAGTCTAAGTATTAATTTTATTTACGCAGCAGACAGTCATGTTTTTATTATATAAATATATATCGAGGCACTTAAAATGTGAATATTTGACACAAGCTCATTTGACAAACTAGCATAGAGCCATTGAAATGGATCAAAGACATTCACAAGAATCTGATCCGTCGTAAACTGAAATGTCGTTTTGACTGTGGTTCAGTGGTAAATTTAAGTTTGTGGTTTATTGACCTAACTAACCATAATTGAATCTTTAACACTCTTGCAGTTATAACATGCCATTTTGGCTTTGAGACATCCCCAGAAAGGAGTCTGCATGCTAGAACTGATGTCTAACCAGAATAATGAATGTATTACAAGCAAACCATACGTTAAACAAGAAAGTTATTTTAATGATCACTCCCCAGATACCCAAAGGCACTAGTCAACACTGCAGACTAATGACCTACAAATTTGTGTGATTAATACACATTTTAGCATCACAATATTTTTCAACAGCTTCAGACGGCACAGTAAGTGAACTACTTCTTTCATCTGTAACAGCTTTGTTGCTGAATGCCCTTCCATTTATTTATTTTAGTAGAAAAACATATCAAACGAAAGCTGATCTGTAAGAATCCTGGTCACGCTGAACTGCCTAACCCTTCTCTGCTGCCCTTTCTCCAGCTATTTCTAAAAGCATATCGAGTACAGTACTGCATAACTCCAAATTTATGTTGACGCAATTCCTCGAACATCAGTCAAATTACACCGATAGAAAATTGGAGGGACACAGTGGTAAATCAGACCCATTTTTTTACAGATCTGTAGGATCAGTGTAACACAACAGACAATATAACATCTTGACTGAGGACAATTTTACAGTTCTTTTGTCCATTGCAAAAACCTTTGTAATATGTTGAGTATAAAGCTCACAAATTACATTTTAAATGAACTACCAGAAAGAATATGCTTTAAATTGACCTTTTACAACATAACACAAAATTCAAATCACAATTTTTAGGAAAGCACTTGAAACTTTAACACTTAAGTCCTGACAACATTAGATTACTTTAAAGTGTAAACCTTAAGAAGTTTTGTATGATTAAATAAAATCAACATTACAATTTCCAGATATTATAATTATTGAACAGATTGTAACAATAAGATATAATGTAAACATGAAGCTCAGGATACTGGTACTAAAAAAGTCTCTCAATTAATTCTTTGTAGGTTTATATCTGCACATAGTAAAATAGATAATAACTGGAGAAGAGGTTACAGTATTCATCTTACATATTGAGATCAGTGTTTTGCTAGCAGCAGTCCATACAACTGTGTCCCCATTTTACTATTTTTTTACAGAATCATTACTACCTTAAAAAAGTCTTCAGGTCCAATACTGCTGCTAGGTATCAATATAGCATTTGGAAGGAAATATTTAAAAACATTAGATTTTGTTAATTGTTGGTGTATGTGTAGGTATGTGAGATTTTATATATATAACTATATATAAAATCATAAACCTCACAACCTTCAAAACTGAACTACCTCTAGGTAAGAAATACAAGACCTTTTTCAATAAATGTAAAGGGTTTATTTATACCTGAGACATTTTTGCATATTGATGTCTTTGTACCTTTACCTGTAGGTACTTTACTCTTTCCCAAGGTCCCACTGAAAGCCCGTTAGTCGGGTGGATTCTTCCCACTAACCCAGCGGACTTTGGCTGAGTCCTTCCGTATCTAACCTGGATGTATAAGCAGGGACGTAACCGAATGAAATAATACATAGATTTAAATGCACAGTTGCTGTACAAGTGGACAGGCTGGTTTATACACATTCAGAGCTAGTTCATCATTACTGATACATTTCACAATGTCCGATTCAGAAAGAGAATTATGGTCTGTTTTACAGAGTGGTACAAGTTCCTACTAGTCAGTTAAAAAAACCCTGGTTTTGAAATATTCTCCACATAATGGTGCAGTGGAATTACATGATATGTTGAAAATGCTCCTTTCTTGGCAGACCTGTTTTCTGGTTCTTGAGACGGTCAGCCCATTTCACCACCTAGCAGCAAGGAGACCGGGCGTGGAGGAGAGGGAATAGGGAAACTAGGAGGTTTCCTGGTAGTAAGTTGATGCAAATCTAGCAAACTAGATTTAAAGGTTCTGTTTTAACCTAAACAGCTCCATTTAAAAAGCCATTCCACCACGTTTCACTCCATTTTGTTTTGGATAGGGGGAATTTCCTAAAAGTGCTTAAATGCAAATAGTGTTACCATATTTGATAACATAGAAATTAGAATTGCCTATGTGATTAAATAAAGGGAAGATACTAGTGAGAGTGAAATAAAATATGCCCTTAGACAAGGAACATATTTGGACATATTTGAAAATCAGCAAAAATAATAGAATTTACTATATTCATCAAAGATATCACGAAAATGAATTTCCTTCAAAGTAGATTAGTATAACCATCTTGTACAGACATTTCTCATACATTATTCCGCACTATATTTTTGCATTATATTTTACAGAAAGAGGTTGACTTAAATGATGACAATCAGCAAAGTTGGCTCTATAAAGCTTTGTTCTACTGCACAGGCATATAACGGGGTAAAGGAAAGCTACATTTCACTGGCAAGTAGGTCACCGTAGATCTTAGAAATCTGAGAAACGTTAGATTTAAAACACTGGTACGTAGCATATTTCTGTGTAAAATAAATCAAACATTTTTCTAAAAGTGGCATAAATTTCTAATACCTGGTACCGGTCTGTAAATAGATTCAATGTTCTGATTAGTAGATATTGTAGATTCAGTAGATACTGAATAGATTCAGTATTCTGAAAAATCATGATCAGGATATAAAACGATGTTCCAGTAATGAATTCTTAATATGATATGTTAAGCATCAGAAATCAGAAAAATCTATTGTTCGTATTTCCAGGTGACTGTTTTGATTTTACAACCCCATCGATTCTACATGTCTCTTCATTGCTGTTCTGTCTCGTTGCACCACATTCAGCACCTAACCTGCAGGAGCTTCAGGGAGATCAGCCTCAAACCCACCAGTCCCAAACCTGCACATACTGAAGGAAACGGTGCAAATCTCTGATTTCAGTAGCACAAACTCTTTGTCACCCACAGGTGGAGTTCCACATATTTCACTTACCCTTTTCTAGCTCAGGAGCTGTCTAGCATGATGATTGCAGGCTGCATTACAGCTTTCGTGGAACAGCCGGCACAGAGAGGCACTTATGTGACACATTTAAAACTTATCTTTGGTAAACACACACATGCACACACAAACACACAAAAGCTTGTAACTAATGTTTTACTTCCTGATCATAAGAGAGATCTTCATTTGCTACTAGTGTATGTGTGCAGATATCTAAACATACACAGGACATTGCTAGTATAAAACATCTTTTTCAAATGCCACTGCTAAGAATTTGTCTTAATTCACTGAAATATAACACATCCCTCAGCTTTGTTGTGTTTTTTTTCCTTTCCTGACTCTATTTATTATGCACTTCAGCATCTCTGATTAATAACAAATTAACAATAGAAAGAAAGCCCCTATGTACTCAGTTTTCACCTTTGTCATTGTATTACCCTGGTTTTCAGGACAAATTTGTTCAGAATAGCTACTGCTCATAGAACTGTCACCATCTGTGAGTCAGATTCTGGGGTCCAACATGCAGCCCAATCTCTCACTGAAATCAGTGGAAATTTTGGATACTCAAAAAATGCTGCATTTGCTCTTGGTAGGGATGCTTTCTGCTAACCGCCACCGAGCAGTACTCCAGCGAGCTCTGCGACCTCAAGTCTCTAGCAGGAGCTGAAAAGTGATCAGACAAGAGCCTATAGAGCAGAACTCCATCTACCAAGAGACAGTCAATCAATGCATATTTTCAAAATGTGCTGAAAATAAATTTTGCTGGAACTGAATGGGTATAACTGATGGATGATCCTGTCAGTTCAATGTACCCAGAACACTAGCATTTTTGAAATCAGGCATTTCTACTGAGAGGTATTTTATTGGCTTAATTTTTCATTTTCATTATTTAAATTTTGCTTAAGAATTGTTTAGAACCTAGAACGTAGTGCATTTCATCTTATAAAATCAGAATAATTTATATCCATCTCTTTTTGCCCAAAAGACAAGTACAGCCCGAACACATTTAGGGATATAAATACATCAGGAGTAATGATAGTAATCTTACTTATTTTGTGATCTGCTTAATGGTGATTTCAACATTGACCAACCAAGTAACATTGGCAACTTGCACAAAAAAATTAAGTCCTGAAATCAAAAGTGATGACAAAACGTGTTTTAATGAGGCCTTTAATACGGAGAGGACTAGGAAGAGAGAGGGGTCTAAGTGCTGAGGAGGTTACTGCGTTACTAAACCATGCCACTTTGCATTGGTATGTGAAATGGGTACGGCTGGTAGATGATAGGTGGTTGTCCATGAGCAATGTAATAATTGCTGAAGTTTCTGTCACTGATATACGGAGCAGGCTGATAGTAGCATGTTACATTGGCTGCATTTGGGATGATGTTCTGTTCTCCAAGTACTTTTAAAGCCAGAATTGTAATCATATTCAGAGTTTGTCTTCGTTCATGTCCCATGAGACAGACTGTGCTCTCATTTACAACTCCGTGCAGAGTCATCAAGTAGTCATACTTGCTTTTTTCTTCCCCAATGAAGTGGTTGCGCAGATATGACTCAATTTTCCTCTGCTGCTCAGCAACATCTGGAAAATCAATGAAGAACCTGGAGCACATATAACGTTCCAGAGATTTAATTTCAGCCTCATCTGCTGGCTTAAAGTCACGAACCAGGAGATTGCTATACTTCAGAAGGCCGCCTCCTCTGATTTCCTCAGGGTTCCTGGTGGAAATAAGTTTGTACTTTAAGTGGTCCATTGCTTCATTGAAGTCTCCATACATGCTCTCTGCAATAACCGTGGGGTGAGAGTCTTCTGCCAGTTTGCAGTCTGTTTCTCTGTAAACACTTAGTATGGAGTCCAGTATTATTTGGAAGGAGTCGACACTAAACTCAAACTGCCGTCTGAGCGAGTTCACAAATTTTAACTCTACATTCTTGCCACTGTTGTTTGACAGTGAGATGAGACTCCAGCGATCGTGGTCAGTGGAGACTTTGACCATCTTCTGTACATAGGCATCTTTCATGGTCTGAGCAGTGATTTTTTCTTTATTAACACATTTTGGCAAAAAGTCCAATAGGCAATTCAGGACTGCCTCCTTAACGATCTGGAATTCGAGTTCACTTGGAAGTTCAACACCAAAAATGATGTCTAGGTCCTTATAACTCGTTCCGTTCTGCTTTACTAGGATGTGACTAGCTGTTGAACCATTCAGGCGGATATCTCGAACATTGATTTGCTTTTCGATGAGCTGTTCCCTTACCACACGAATGATATCCTTTGGTTTTACTTCCAGTGTTGGAAAATTTCCTCTTCCATGGATGGGTATTACCTCAGTTAATACTTGATCCAGAATTTTAATCTGATCCCAGGTGAGACTACTGAATCTGTGGTCTAAGCTCTCAGTCATTGTGAAGTCAGTTGGCTAACTAGGGAGAAACAAAAATTAAGAGAAGAATGTTAGAATTTGCTCAAATACAAGAGCGCCTGACATTTACTATGTTATGACAAATGTATATCTTACCTCCTCGGTGCAGTGACAAAGCAGTTCATTTTACACTGAAATACAATACAAGTTAACTGCCTGAGTCAACCACTGCACCTGTCACAGGCTCTTAATTGAATTTTAATGTAGTTGGATTTTAATCCTACTGAGAAACCATTGTGTTATTGTATAATCCATGACTCAAAGTAAATGTAGTAAACTATATAGGTTTCATTTAAAACTACTCAAAGGTTAAGAACATGAAATATCTGGTGGTTATAATGAAACTCCAAATAAATTTCACTGTGAAGAGCTAAAATGAGCAAAATCAGCAAATTCAATTCTTTCTGTCCTGCCTGGAAATCTGCCTCTATCTTCAGTGACTTACATCCTTAGAGTTACTGAAAGACCAGGAAATTATTTTAAAAAATCAAGAATGATGCAACACGCTCACTGTTTATCTAGTGATATGCTTGGAATAGACTGTAGCTTGTAGGGCTCATCGATATGCATGCATCCCTTAATATTGCTTTTTGTGGTTTAAGAACTGGATATCTGATAATTCTTAAGTTTTTTCCACATTATTTCTCAAGATAAAATCTTTTTCTTCTAGCTAACTAAGTCTCCCACATGCTGGAAGTTATAGTTGGCAGAACTGATAACAAAACCACTTCCCGTCTGCACTGACACAATAAAATCTCCCAAGAAAGCCTACAGAGAAGTGCCTATAAAAGGTATGGGATAAAGCTCAGGCTTTAGAACTCCTCAGTTTAAAGTTATCTTCATATCATATTTAGCAGGCAGTTAGACCTTAGCATGGATTATTTATTTAAATTTTATAATGTGAAAAAAATGTTGCAAACCCCACAATATTGGTTTTTAAATGTTCCTAACTGAACACATACAAACTTTATTTTAATGATGTTTTTGTAATGGGAATTTAAATGCTTTAACTTAAAAAAATTATATATATAATGAATATAATTAAATACAATCATACAATTATATAATTAGGAGTGATTACAGTAATTAAGTAAATAAGAAGTGTATTTAAGGAGCTATGAAAAAGAAAAACATAGCTGAGCATTAGATGCCAATGGTGTATTGAAAGATGCATATCCTAATATTGCTGCCTCCTGCCATTAATGTCCATGTTACAGAACTGGAATTGTTCAGAGGGCTAAAAATTTCCCCAAATCCATGAATATTATTTCAAGATGTATCCCTTTCTCAGTTCTCCTGGGGTAGTTACTGCTCAAATTGTTAAGTGAAAAGTTTTACTGCTGAACCCTATCACAGCATTTTTTCAGTACTGTTCCACAAATCACACCAAAGCTCATGGGTAGATATTGCTGTTTACTGATAACGCTTCGATTTACCTCCGCACCTGGTGCTGCGACCCGGCGTGCTGGGTTTGAAGCTCCTCAGCTTGTCACACTGAGGAGCAGGTGAAGGGAAGAGCATTTATGGACATACTGGGACCTTTCTTTACCAATCAAGGGAGTGAAAAGTTAGTTAATATAGTTGTTTTGGGCATTTCTTTACTAGCAAGAGTCATCAACTGATATCCCTCAACACATGGGAAACTGCTGTTTGGAGAGTTTACAGTTGCAGGAGTAGATACTGAAAATGACTTTGATGACTGGAAGGAATTTCCTTTTTCTGCACAAACATTACAATTTTGCTTTCTCCTTTAATATTGCATGTGTTAGCTAAGGCTTGTTTTAAAGAATATTTCTGTTGGGTCTGTGCATGCTTAGTTCAGAGAGACTTCAGTTAAACTGAAAAATCTTTATTTTAAAATTATGTCAGCTGTTACATAGTAAAGGGCTTTTTGCAACTGCTGTTGAAACACTCTACCCGAGTATCTAAAAGGAATATAAAACTAAACATCACAGTATTCTTGAATACTGTACACAAGGGAATGACAATTATATCATGACACTGAACTTTAGAATCTATTTTCCACCAAAAACTATGAAAACCCTTTTAGGTTTGTGGGAGTTCATTGCAACAAGGATGATATATGAGGCAGACACATTAAGTTGCTGATGACTTAGGAGAGAAAAATCATTGTCCAGTGACACATGCAAAGTATTTAAAACATAGCTATCTTATTTTGTGAAAGAAAAAAGAATTACTATTCCACTGTTAAGCATAATTTTTGTAAAATATTATTTTTGTTTCATATTGTTTGTTTGTTTTCTCAAACTCAGCTATAACCCGATAGTCAGCTGTAAAATCAGCCTCTGCTCTGTAGAAAGGAATTAATATCCCAATCATGGTACAAAATGGAGATATAATTACATTTAAGTATATGGGTGTCTCATTTAAAAGAAATGTTTTGCACTTCAAATTAAGGATGTGCGTAAGACAGTTTGCCTGACCAGATGCCTCTTTCTCAGGAGGAAGCAATCAGGATTTCTGCCTAGAGAAATCTGTGTCTCCCGTTTGGGTGGACATAAAGATGGAGTTTGGACTGACTGAAGAGAATTGCCTGGAGGTGTGAACCCCACGTGGCTTTCACACGTGCCCTGAAATGGTTCGGTGGGTCGCTAGCTGTGCAAAGAAAAGAAGTAACTTTCAGATGTCTGACAGCAGGGCAGACGTACCGCTGATGCAGCGAGAGACGCTTCGGCACAAGCTTTAAAGCATATTTTTTCAGCTAAAGCTCAAGAGTAGTAAGTGAAGTAAAATCATACTGAATAATCAAGACATTTGATTAGTAACACTGCTGTAAAGTCTATAATGTGGATTCTTAATCAGTATTGACTATAGACGTACGCTCTCATATATTTTCTTTCCCTGCCTTTCAGATCCCATATACTGCATCTTAATAATTTCAAGTAACTTGTGAACTGATAAATGCCTTGGGAATATTACTAAGCCATTTTTCACATACTTACTAGTGTTTCAGATCCAAAGTTAGCTAATCAAGAACATATGTCATTGCAAGCACCTTTCTGGCCTCATCACAAAGACTGGAACTAGCCACACGCTTAAGTTAACCATATGTTTAAAAACATTGAAAAATCAGGACAGACCGTTTGTTGGGTGGAGCGAGACGGTTGGGAGGAGAGCATTTTGTGTAAACTTTTTGCTGACAGGTTTGTCATTTGTGTTACTGGCATGTCAAAACATGGCAGACTGGCTCAAAATGATCTACTAGAAAACTTCTGCATTGTCACAATTGTTGCAGAAGCAGTACGTCTGTGTTACGTGATTTGTCTGATATTGCAAAACTTTAAAAGGGCTTTCAAGGTTAATGCAGTGATGTAAAAGAAAGGGCTTAGGGAAGGGAATGGTGCAGTTCAATCACCTTTTTCAGCACAGGGACCCCTTCAAACATGTCTGGAAGAGAAATGATGAAGTAGCCCTAAGTTAGGAATGCTTCCTTTATTGTCACATATTTTTAGTTAATGAAGATTTCATTGCAATATACTAGGATTGAAAACTGGAAGGAGAAAGGCATGTCATTAAATATTTCTTTGGCAGTGAAGGCAAACCAGGTAACTTCTGCTGCTGCACTAAGTAGTACCTCAAAGTTTCATTCCTGGAGAATGAGGTGATGCTTTGCGAGTTCAGAGCCTTAACATTAATGGCTGAGAAATGTTTCAGGATCAACCCTAAGAACTCTGTGCTGAAATAATGTCTTCATCTTTGACAAGTAAGGAAAAAAGCCAGTGAAGTTGTAAAGAACATAATTAATTTACAGGTAGACCTAGATAAACTTTTTTTTTTTAATTTGCTTCCAGTTTGTGATCCAGTATATAACCTGCACTTTGCTAGAAGAACTTCAACTTGTTCTTTGCCTTAAACAGATCAGCAAAAAGAACAATTTCCAGGCAATTTGATAGGCATTAGGAACCTTATTCTTAAGCACTGGCAAATTTATTTACTGAGGTGCTCAGACTGGTATTAGTTGTTATTAATGCAAGGAGGCCTCAGTTACAATAAATCAGCAGATATATTGGGGCTATAATTAAACAAAACATTGTGCAAAACTATGCAGATCAAGGGACAAAGGGAAAGGAACAAGCTACAAGTGACCATAGCAGCTAGATGAAGCCAAATACAAATGGGTGCATGGATTGGCCTGGTTAACAGGGAAAGAGGCCATAAGTCGAGGGAACAGCCCAGGCACACTCCCACACGCTGGAGGACTCCTAGGAATCAGGGTACACGTCCTCCACCAAGCTGTCAGGGTCAGTTTGGAGACTGGTGACGTGAGGTGACAAGTCAACGGAGAACGATCTCTGGAGGCCGATGTATCTCACTGCCCCTTTGCTAGCAGCAGCAGCTTTATGCCATTAAGGGTAATTGTGTATGTGACGCTGACTTGGGGAGCGGACATCCACCTGCATCCCGCAGCCCCAGCCTTCCTTAGGTCTGGCCTGCTGTACATTGTCAAAGATTTTAGGTTTTGTAACTTCTTCCATATGATATCTAACATCTTTTCATATGTTTTACATTCCATGTTTTCCCATTTTGAAGTGTGTGAACAAATGGAGGGATGCATAATCACTAACAGCATGACAGTGAAAGGAACAAATAGCCTTTGAGACTGTGTGTTGAAAAGTTGTTTTTTTCCCACTTAACAAGTATTTGTAACTTACTGAAGCTCTCTCCTAGTGATTTTTCTTAGTTCTTTGTTTATGGAATTTATAATTATAATATATAGTTAAAAAGGACCCTGAATCTTGCCTGATTTAAGATCTCTGCCAGATAAAGAAATGAGGAAAAATACTTTTCAGGGCGTTTTTCTTTAAATATACTGGTTAGATAAACACAGAATAAGATGGATCAGATCTAGTCATGTTTTGTGATATACCATTCTTATTATAAGGCTAGAAGAGTATTTCCCTTATTTGAGTTCTAATTTGCCCTTCAGTGGTCACCTTCAGCTGGTGAAGTGGTTGAAAAATGTTTTGGAAGTGTTATTAAAAACACTCTTGCTATTGATATACGGAAATCAAGGGCTTTCATTTTCTTCAGCAGAGTTTGGTCCAAACTCTTACTGCAGGATGTGATTTTGGTTTTACAATGACAAAAGATTTAGTTAACCAACTCTTAGCATTCTGCCATACACCAGCTTCACCCAAAAAATAAAAGCAGATCTAGCTTTGCATCTGAATCAAGAAAACCTGCCATGCTAATGATATCTTTAATGTTCCACTCAACTTTCATAGAAACAGATACTTACAGTCTAGAGGACATTCTCATCAAATTTAGCTCATATTTTACCCATAAACTGTTTAACATTCTCTTTTTATATACTCTGTAATGCTGCTTCAGTGTATTTTCAAAGGGTTTATAATGTGCTGGCATTCTCAAGCAGAACACATCTGAAATAGTTTTTGTGCAGCTGTGTTAGCGCCATTCTCTTTCCTTCGCTTTTATCTACTCCCTGATTTGTCTGTTTTACAACAATTATATTGAATACTTTAATGCTCCAGTTGTCTTTACCTTTGTCTGCACCTGAAATCAGTTGCTAAGGGACTTTTACAGATCAACTAAAATATCTTTTCAGCCACCTTAGTAGTCTTGCATTCTACCATTTGGGGTTTACTCCAGAGATGCTCAAAGTAACTATTGCATTCTCCCCTTAAATCTCTGTATTGGTCTGCTACATACACATTATATGCATTGCTAATGATTTCTGTGGCATCTTGTTTAAGTTTTATTCTAATTGAAAGACACATTTCTCTATTAAGTCGGGCATTTAAAGTATTTTGCATGCTCACTGACTTAAGGACTGCAGCTGACAGAGCTGCAGCTTTGAAGACAAGAATATCAAATGTGGAAGGAGTCCTTGTTATAATTTAAATGTGCATGAAAGAAGTAGAAGCAGCAAAGCATGTGGGGCATCCTAAATGGGGACGTGTTTAAACTAGTCTAACAGTGGTTTTCATGAGCTTCTCCTTCCATTAATGTTAATGCATGCAGTGGAGAGACTGTTTATTTATCCTGTTATTGTGAGATAACGCATGAGTTGCCATAAGTTTTCAGTACAGTTACCATCTAGTTACCCTGAAATAACAATAATAACTCAAGGCCATATGCTCTTCTCCTGTGAGATAAGGTTGCGTGGTGTGCAAATATGCTTAAGCAGAAAGCAGTTTGCTTGGACTGCGCCACAAAATACCACTTTCAAGGGCAAAACAAGCAAACAGAAGAGAATCAGAGGCATTACCAACAAAACTGCGTCCTACCTTTCCTCCAGCTAGACCCAAGGAACAAGGAAAAGCAACAGTCATGTAGCAGCCTACGCTGCCCCTTCTCCCAAATAAGCTGTTTGCAGAACAGTTCGGCACAAGGGCAGCTGTGCTCTCCTCTATCGTGGAGCTGGAGAAGGACCCGAGCGGCCTGGACCTCTACTGAAACATTACAGGATATTGGCGAGATGATTTGGGAATTTTGAGGAGGGACAAAATAAACAAGGAGCTTACTTCGGGCAATCAATACTAATACATAATCCATTTTACGTTATGCTGGAGATGACTGTTTCTTTTTGGATGCCAGATTTTTCCTTCATGTCTCACAGTGCACTCGCTCATAGCTGCATGTGGACACACTCACACGGCAACATTTTCATGGCCAGATTTATTATGGCTTTGTATCAGTTCCCACAATGCATGAGGTTCCTTCACGGACAGTATCCAGGCTCAAAAAAACATGCCCTAGTAGACACCATGGTTTGTGGCATCGTCTGTCTTGTCCTGTAACATCTATTGCTCTAATCATAATATTAAAAAAACTGTGTTACACAATATTTGGTCTATTTTGGACTGTGGTCATCACTGAGAAGCTACTGCTTTATGTAAAGATTATTACTTGTACTACTAAATTTATATTATGGACTAATTCCTGAATAATGTTTCCAGGAAGAATGAAAAATCCCACAGACTTACCGTGGCAGTTCTATTGCCAATCATGTATTTCAGGGGAGTTAATAAGATGACTCACTGGATCCTTTGGTAAAAATATGAATTGTCATCTTGTCACTGATAAAAACATGAACCTCCCAGGGAAAGCTGCAAGAAAAAAAAACAAACAATTCTTTTTTGAGATAAATGTTAACTACCAGTCACCTGCTGTACATAATAAATCATGCATTATGACTTGGCAGTCCTGCAGTCACAAGAATAGCCTTTTAAGTCACAAATGATAAGGTAAAAGCTATCAGTGGAAAGGCACAGTAGCGCTTAGAAAGACTCTGGGTTTCAGGTCATACTTAATCCTCCGCAAAGATGTTAACATCTTGCTATTTTCTCTGTGGGATTAAAGAATTTAATGTTACATATAGACTTGCAAATGAGCAGGGACATAGTGGAATCATACAAAAAGAGAATCAGAACCAATAGCAACTCAGCAAAATTAAACATTATAAATGGGGAAGTGTTTTCCTGTACTTTCTAAAAATGTGGGCAGATCACAGGAAGTTCTTGTTTCTTAACAAACTACGTTGTTTGTTTATTTACAGTAAGCACAGGATTCAGCCTATTGCTGTAATTTCCATGTACCGAATGGCCCTTTGACTGGCTACATAGGAACTGTATTTTCTTTTAATACTTGTGTGCTATCATAAAAGCACTTTTTTGCATCTGCTGTTCATTTCAAAGACATGCTGATAGCTAGGTAGTCTTTTTCTAGGCTTTTCTTCAAAGACTCTCATTCCAGCACCCCCTCCTACAAAGTTCCCAGTACCTACATACGGTTCCCTAAACTGGCCCAGGCAGGGCGCTGTACAGTATAGGATTTGGTATAGCTGCACATTTACTCCTTGCTGCAGCACGGTGCTCCACAATCTCCTCTTTCATACTAAAAATATAGATGCTTCTGATTAAAGATAACTTTGAAAGTATGACTTGAGGGTAAATATATGCATGATCTGCAGGAAAACCTGAAATAATAGCCAAGGACGTATGGACTGCATTATTCATTTTATGAAGAATATTGTGGGTTTTTTACACCATGCTACAGAATTCAGATTTGTGTCACTGCCATTTTATTGCTACCAGCAGCCGAGGACCTGGCTTTCTGTCACTCTGCCCTGCTGTGCCAGGACCTGTCTGCAGCTCTCATTTGCTTTCCAGCTCATCATGGGCTCCTAATTGAATGAATGCATGTTCCCTGACTTGCTCTCTAAGTTTGTGCAATGATGTCTCATATTTGCAGCCAGGAATATAGGGTTAAGTCTGGCAAGAGCTGAGGTCCGGTTAGTCTGAAAATGTGAAGCCAGTTATGTCTTCAGTGGCAAGGAAAAGAGGTTCTGGATTGCTTCAATAAAAAAGACTCACCATGTGGAGTCTGGCCTTCTGGAGGAAAAGTCAGACAAATATATACTCAGTTACTTTAAAAAAAAAGTCAGAATTTTTCATTTAGTCTTTTTAGCAATGAATAATTGTTATTTCTTTCTGTGCGAGGGTGGAAGGTTTAATGGATATATGATATCCCTTAATGGATACATCATCAAGATGGAACAGATTAACACTGGAGTAGAATTAATGGCTTCCCCTTGTGATATTTAGGGGAAGGAGAGAGAGAGACCTTTATATATTTTTTTAGAAGAACACCCATTATTATATAATATGTTCGTAAAAGCAGCAGCTGAGATTGATGAAGTGCTTTGGCTGTCGGGATATTACTCTCAATGGCTGCCTTTTGTTGGCTCGGTCATTACAGGAAAAAGTGTATCCTTTCATTATTTGGTACTCGTGGTTTCCAGGATTTTTCTGTCTGAAGTAGAAACAACAATCAAAAACTACTACATCAATGTTTACATTTTATCTCAAAGATATTATTTTTCTATTCCTGAATTCAAAATGTGAATCGCGCTGGCACACACCATCAAACTCGTTTCAAAGTCTTTTATGCTTGTGTTCCTGTGCGTGAGGAGCAAAACAGCATCATGGGAATCACAGGGTCTAGCAGTGAACGCACAAGTCTCTGCTCCTCGGGTTTCACCCCGACACGCTGTCCCTCCGAGAGCTCCCGCCAGCCTGGGCGGCTCCGGCTGCTTCCCCGGGTCTGCGGGGCTCAGCGCCGGTCCCACTCCCCTCGCCCGGGAAACGCTCGCCTTCCCCTCTTGGTCCGCCAGGCTCTAACGGCAACGCACCGCTGCTCTGCTCCGCTCTTCGGACTAACGCCAAAATCTGTTTACTCCCTCTACATACCAGTGACTCAATTTGAAACTCACTTACCAAAAATTCTCATTATTATGACTAACCTGCAGCAAAAGCCAGCAGGCCAAAGAACGGAACAATCCTCCTTTTCCGTCTGTGGACCATCTTCATAATTCTTCCTCCTCCTCAAATGCCAGAGGAAGAGGGATGAGCTATGCAGAGGGCCATGACAGTCCTAATTCTGGGCTGTTTTGGGGGAAAGCAGGCATTACAAAGCTAAGACTCTCCTTAGAAACCCTCCACAGGCTTCCGGCCTCATCGACACCGGTAAAGTCCCAGAGACCGACAACGGTGGCAGCAGGATGGCCCAAAGCAAGAGCGGCTGGTGGGAGGAAAGCTCTAGATGATACCATCAGGTTTGCAGCCGTGCCTGGCTGGGAGGGTCCCAACGAAACACACGCAGCACGTTGAGCTGCTGCTGGCTGCTGCTGCTGTACAGCGCGTACTACAAAGCGCTCTGCCTTGCTGGAAGTTGGGTTAGTGATTCAGCCCGCGCGATGCTGTTTTTCTGCATGAGACCTGAGCATCGCAGGATTGTGGCTGGATTCTGCTGGTCCGCACCACACGCCCGGGGAGCCGGGAAGACGGATGCACTTACGTCCTGTAAAGGTCTCGCCGCATTATGCCTGCCCCGTTCTGCGTATTTCATAAAAGTATTTGCTATCGAGCAGTTTTCCTGTTTCACTCCTGCAGTATTGCCGCTGTATGGCAGAAGACATGAACACTGCGCATAGTCACCGGGCTGGTCTGTGAGGCAGACCAGGATCCCTTGGGATGAAGGCTCTTCATGACTGCTAAACTATGCTGCTAGTTTAAATTGAGTTAGAAGAAACTTGTGTGTCCTGGACAAAGTTTGGCCAGCACCCTCCACAGACTGTTTTGCACATAACCAGTAATATGGGAAATTGGGGTCCTAGCCAGAAATTATTGTCTTCAGTTGTCTGTTTATATTATTAGTGGTGTTATTTATAATGTTGAAATATAATTATATCTCATATTTTATGAATTAATCTTCATACTTCTCATATTAAAAAGCTATTCTCTGACTACACAATACAGTGGTGGGATTTCTTTTTAATGCTATTTTCCCAATTTTATGAGATACATTGTAAAATTGGGGAAAAAATATATGGAATATTTATTAACTTAAAGCATTTGCTTTAGAAGAGTTTATTCTTAATTTTGTATCAGTAAGAGCTGGGATTCCTAGAAAAACACATTTTTGGTAACTGAAATGTTTTCTAGAGTTGTGTGATGAAGTAAAAACAGCATAACTTCACTCAGACTGCACCAGAAAAAGGATCGTAGCTGCAGCACCAAGATGACGGTACTGCCACTTTTCTGTGGTGAAGGTAGAATGAAATGTCGCTGCCGACATTACTGCCAGAACGTGGAGAGAAGATAAAGCAACGATAAACCAAAGGAAAGGGGTGAGGCCCCGCAGCGCAGGTGTGTGCTTTCGCGACCTGTCCACCACTATCAGTCGTGCATGATGACCCTCACGCGGTGACGACATCAACTTTGGCGACAGACTTGAGTCAAACTTTTTATGTGAAAAAACATTCAACATGACATTGGCTGTCTAAAAGGCAGGACCTGCTAGGTAAGCAAAGACACAGTAAGAAGGGTAATGGAGAAGAAAATCAGCTGATGCTGACATAAATTGACATCTGCTCACCAGTCTGGTGTGTCCTATGGAGGAAAAGCATTCGTTCGTTAATATGTTCTCTCCTTACACAATATATTCTAACGTTGCATGCTTATGGACTACAGGTAAACCGCTGATACCTTATGGTATCTTAGATCCTCCTGTGGGGCTTGGATTAATTATTCTTGCATAAAGGTCCTGCTGGCTAAGGGAGCAAGGCAGACTGTAGCTTACAAAAGAATATTTTTTATGTTTTCATCCCAATGGCACAAATCCTGTTCTCACACCACAGCCATTTTTTGGAAGCCAGAGAAATTGCTCTGGTGTAGATGAGAGCCGATTTGGCCCAATATGCGCATGACTGGGCACTTCACGTCAAAAAGATTAATTCTGAGCTCGCTTCTACTCCGCGCAGTCCCAGAGAACCATCCCTTGTTTCATGGGACCCACAGTGTGATGGCCAAATCTTTCCTGGTGTTTGCCTACAAGTCTTGTAACTCTTCCTTGGGCTTGATCCTGTGTCATTCGAACCAGTGGGAGTTACATATATAATATATATATGTACCACTGACATGCATACAACAAATCCTATCCCCGTACGCAGCTCAGGGGGATCCACAGAGCACAGTGGCACTCAACACGCACCAAGGAGGCAGAGCAGAAAACAAGCTGCCTGCAATATTTGGAGCCCTCACTACAGCCAAGCACTGAGGACACGGCCCCAAAGCCGTCCCCAGGCGAGGGTGCTCCCTCGCGCGCAGGAGTCCCACGGGGTAGCTGAGACAGAGCCTGCTAATCGCATGTGAGAACTGAGACGGCAGTGAAACTAATCTGGATTCGGAGTATTTTGCAAGGAAGGGTAGAATTTCATTCCCTCAAGCAATATTAATTAATGAAGGAATCTCCACTGCCAGGCCAAATAAGTTACTGCTTAATTTACTCTCCAAAACAACTCAACTTCAGCGTGACTTCAATGCGATGATTCAGAGAATTGATCCACTTGGCTATCCCCGATTTACAGGGGTTTCATAAGTTGTCTGAGCCTGCTGTGTCTGTAGGTGCTTCTAACTCACGCAGGAGCTGCTCACGCACTCTCCAGGCCAGGAACTGAAGTTCAGGCCTTTGCTCGCAAGGGTAGACATTAGACATTTCTTTCTGGCAGCTGAATCATAATTATAGACCAGATAATCCTTAATATAATGCTGTATATCTGTTGCCTAATGAGGCAACAAAACTAAATTTACTGTAAAGTTATGCCTTTACTGCAGAGCTGAGCAGGGAGGGTGTACAAGCAACACTACCATGAGGTCAAATGTCTGCAGCAAGAGCAAATTAGAAGAATTATTACTGTCCTCTTTAAGTTAAGCTGTGGGAATGCAAGAAGATACAAAAGAGAAGATTGAATCCAGGCTCTGCTATTCTCCTCTCTACAAATCGAGCCCTGATTCCTTCCTCCTGGGTGCTACGGCCACAGCACACAGGAGGACAAACGGGCACGGGGGTGGGTTTTACATTTCCCCGTGGGACACAGACAAGTCACATCTGACTCTTTAGCCTAAGGAAAGCACAAGAGCACGGAGTGTGGGAGAGAGTCCCTGCTCTCGAGTCGTTCATTTATTATTCATTTCTTGGCCTTTAACAGTGATCCGCATCATTATTCATACCTACCTGGCTGCTTTTTATGGGAGCCATGAAAAAACTATTATTGTTAATGCAGCACGCGGAATACAATGTGTACGCCTGTGTAGTCAAGCATGCTCTTTTTGATGGAATAATAAATATGTTCAAAGATTTGCAGCGGCTCACAGATGTACCAGAGAGGCGTGCTGGGGGATGCGAGGCGGCAGCGAGCGCAGCGCATTTATTTACCTGTTGGGAAGGGAGAGCACAAGCGAGTCTCGCCGATCACGAGTTGCTGGAAAGCAGTTCTGCTTTGCACACACGCACACGCGTTGGAGGAGCACTTCCAGATAGCTTTAGCGAGCGAATCCCGGTTGTTTGTCCGTGACCCACAGGCTCTGACCTCCTTGGGGACCACGGACCGGCCCGCTCTGAACGCCCAGGAAGGGCCTAATGTACGGCAGATAGTTTGTGCCGTCTCGAGGAGACGATGCAGCGTGCAGCATCTAGCTGGGTAATAAGTAGCGAATACCGCACTTCTGCTATTAATTTGGTGCGGAAGGTGCTGTTCGCTCCCCAAATCCACGAAGCCTTTAGGAGGCGTGCAGACGAGCCCCCAAGCAAGCCGGCGCTCGCGTGCAATGACGAATATCCCCCCCTCCAAATAAAAAAAGCACAGCCAACCTGCCAGGCTGCTCCGCGCGCTAGTTGATAAAGTTTATCGGCGCACAGCGGCGCAAGCCCGAGCGCCCGGCGCCCCGCGGGGGCCCCGCCAAGTCCCGCCGCCAGCGGCGCAGCGCCCCGGCCCGGCCCGGCCGCCCCCCGCGCCCAGCACCGAAACTTCCCCCCGCGCTGGGGGCGGCCGGGCCCCCCCCGGCGCCTCAGGAGCCACCGCGGACTCACCGGGAGGGGCGGGCGCCCCCTCTGCCTCCGCTCTCCGTCCTCCGGCCGCCGCTGCCCGGCGCGGGGAGGGGTGGGGGGGAGGCGCCGCCGAGCCGGGGCCACCGGAGCCGCCGCCGCCGCCGCTGCTGTCCGCGGCCAACCTGGTGCTGAAGCGATCCGCCCCCTCCCCTGCCCGCCCCCCCGCCGGCCCTTGTAGCGTAAACCAGTGGCCATGGCAACCCCGCGTCACACAGCCCGAGGTGGGGCCCGCCGCGCCGCGCCGCCCGCCAACGGCCGCCAACGGCCGCCGGGGTCCCGCGCGCCGCCAACGGCCGCCGCTGCCCCGCGCGCCGCTCCCGCGCGCCGCCTCACGGGGGAGGCCGCGCGCCGCCGCCAACGGCCGCCCCCCACCCCCCCCCACCCCCGGGCGGGACCCAGCGGAGCCCCGGCGCGGCCTTCACCACCCCCCCGCCCCGGGAAGGCCTCCCGCCGCGGCTCCTCTCCCCGCTCCGTTTTCAGGCCTCGGCGCTCCCCCGCGCTGCTCCGGGCCAGCCGGCCGAGCGCCTTCGCAGCGGGAGCGGGACAAGAAGCCCGTGTGCCGCACGGAGCCGGCGGCATGGCAGAGGTGTCCCTGCACCCCCAGCCCCTGCGAGGAGAGTCGTGTTCACTCAGGGACAGATGTTTTCGTCCTCCTGCTGCTCATATTTCTGTCTCACGTTCCCTGAGCGGTGTCAAAGCAGAGCTCTTGCAGCTCGGCGGGTGCGAGGGAGGCCCCAGCCCTGCCTGCCTCAGCTGCCCGCCTAGCAGTCGCACTGCGAGGAGGAGACGTGGAACCACAGGGGTGCAAAGTGCGGGAATTACGGAGATTTAGCTAAACTCCAGCAAAAAAATCTGACATAACCCCAAGGAACTACAGAGCAGCCACTTAAAACTCAGTGTTAGGACTTAGACACAACATAATCCTTCCCCTCAGAGGAGCTCAGTTTCTCTGTAGGCTTCAAATTTTGGAAGAGCATCTCCATACAGACCCCATATGCTCCTCAGTCTGTAGCATGTGATGTCACTAACTCAGTTGTAGTTTCAAATGGTAGCTTAAAAATATCAGTTGTCCAACTGCCAGCTTCTAAATTTTCCTATCCGTGATCAATTACTTAAGTGACTGGATGGAAAAAAATCCTGTACAGAACAAGCTCATAGTATTTTGTGCTTTTTTTGGGGCATTCACATTCCACTGTAATACTAAATACTTTATACTTGTTTTCTACATTGTCTGAGTTTGCTTTTGCAACTACATGTAACTAAAATGGAAGATAATTTACTTTAATGTTCTGAGAAGCTATGCCAAATGGATAAGCCATAATTATTTTTGAAAAAAATGCAGATTTAGTACTACAGTGACTCATAACAGGGAGTGTACTTTGACAAAAAAAAAAGGTTATGTAAGTATTTTAGCTGAATTTTATCATAGGCAACAATATATAATGACCTGAGATAGCTATGTTTATAGTTTAACTTACAGCACCCAGCTACTTTTAGGCTGGCTCTTGGGTATCACACAAAATCAAGATTTTAACCTTTTATCTCAGAAGCACAGAATCCATGCACTGAAATCTGACCCTTGTTAAACATAAAAATTACTGAAACAGCTGTTATGCTTTAGGACCCATAACGAACTTCAGTGTCTCTTTCCTCTTAAGAACAGTTTTATGAATCCAGGAATAAAGCCCTGTTGCAGCAACTCTAAAGCCTTGGCCAGCAATTAAAAAATCCTGCCCGTGAATTGACTTCATTTTATGTCGTAAATAAAGACCAAGTATTCATCATTCATTTATATCCCTAGGTGTCACAGCAGAAACAAATTGGTGATGAGATTTCTGTAACTCGCAAACCCTTGGAAACTCAAAATGCAAGCCGATTCTCAGCTATAACAGTTTTATTTCCCAGTATATTGCTTCTTGGCTATTGCAGCCCAGCTGGAAAGCCAGAAGCCCTAACAGGCAGCATATTTGAGCAGCGATGAAGGGAGGGGAGTTATTCTGCTGCCTGCATACACTCAGCCATGCCAGAACGCAGCCCACAGCCCTGCCCAACTCTACTGTTGTGGGTAGCTCTTGAGTGGTTAATTGGGCTAATTAATTAGATAACTTCTTGCCACATTTTGAAAACAGTGAATTACTAAGAGCTAAGTTTTGGGCTAAGTTTTGGGGGTTGGGGGGTACATATCACTAGGTAATTGCCAGAACCATGGCATGGCTAGGTGAGAGCACGCTATTTGATATATAAAGGCTTATTTTCAAATGGCTGATAAACCTGATTTAGTGTCCGGCAGGGAGAGCTGGATTTTCTTGGAACTGTGCCTTTACCTCTTTGCGCATTTTAGGGGGAGGTAGATATAAATCTGTGCCACCGTGATGTCACCGTGCTGCTATGAATGGACACAGGCAGGCCAGCCAGAGAAGGGATCACAGGGCTAGAAGACAGGCAGTTTTCAACAGCTAGAAAAGTCACAGAAGGTGTTAAATGAACAAAAAATACATTTCTGTGATGAAATCCGGGATCTGTTATAGCCAATGGGACTTTTGCCACTGAGTTCAGTAAGGCCAGGATTTTACCCAGAGCGCTGTGTTTGTTTCGGAAATGTGGATTTTAAAGGCAGCTTCTGCGGCCGGGTCTCCTCTGCTGATGTGAGGTACAAGAAATGATCTCTAAAGCCTGGACTTGTGCTGTCTCTTCCTACTTTGGCCCTAATTCAGGAAAGCACTTAACACATACAAAAATACATCTCTAGTCAGCAAAGCTTTTGAGCAAACACCTAGGTTGGAGATTCGCTTACCTCTAATTCATTGGTTAAGAAGTAAAGTATTACTCAATAGGTGTAAAAGTGGGATAATCTAGCTGTAAATCCTTATCATTTATATCATTTATAACCAGAGCTTAGTCATCTTTTGACCAATGACGCACAGCGCTGATTTCTTGCTGAATAAAATTTTGGAAGCGCAGCCAATTTTTCACAGAAGCCTGGAACAGTGCCCTGTATCTGTTTTTATGAATGCACAGCTCCAAGTCTGTAGTGTGCAGCAAGGTCATGTTTCGCTAGAATACCAGCACCTAAATCCTAAACTGCAACAATTGGGTCCAGCCCCACTTTGAAATTTTATCCGATTTCGATGTGCGGAACAAGTTCAGACTGTGATGGTAATAAAGGCAGTTTCAAAATGATGAAGATTACCAGGCTTTAAAGCTAGAGCTCGGCTGTAAAGGTCAGATCCGGATCTACACTTCCCCAATTCTCAGGTGTTTTTAGATCTGAGATATCATGCACATTTAGCTTTCTGCTGTGCAGTACAGAGTGGAAGAAAATCATTTTTATCTTTGGAAAATTCCATCACGGGACAGCATTTTCACTTTAAAACTCCAGAATTTCTTGTCATGAATGATGCATTTTTTTTGTCTCCAGGGAAATAATCAGAGAAAAAATATCCCCATGGCCTTAATTTTAAGTTTATGCTTCTGAGACAACATGAGCGGGAAAAAAGTGCCCTTTCCAGGTTAACTAGGCATTCACTTTGCTTTCACACACACAAAAAATGCCAACTACAACCTGTACAAATTTTCCTTCCCAGACTGCCAGAGTGAAAGCAATTGCACACACGACTGTCAAGCTCCCTGCCTTGTTGCAGGCCGCCTTGCGCTGAGCGCTGTGCCAGGTTGCAGGAAGGAATTCATGCCGTCCTTTCCTGTTTTTTTTCCAGTAGGCATAGCATGATAGTCAGATCTTACTGAGCAAAAGAGAGCTCCTGAAAACCACTTAATGTGCGATTTTTTCTTAAAGGAAGTGGAGAAATGTTCACTGAGGTCAGAGTTTTTCTAGCTCCTGTTACCTTTTATGAAGTTTTACTCTTAAAAATGAAGAGGCTTGTTAAGCAATTTAGTGCATGAACCTGGGAGTGGAGAATGTTTTCCTTCATCCAAAATAGGTCTCTTTGAAGACAGAATCCAATTCACTTTTTCTGCTGCCACTGATGCTCAGAACAAAAGCAAAGCAAAGCAAAACAATCAGAACCACGAGATTAGTCAGAATTAGCTCTTTTCCTGTACCGATGCTCAAGCTCTGGTCTGTAAGAAATAATTGTTTGACCTTTGGCCAGGGAGGAAAAAGTTAAAAGGCACAAACATAAGCTATAAAAATAACCATTAAAAAATTTCCTCAGGAAATCTATTTAAATACTGATGTCATTCTTCTACAGTAACTACTTCAGTTTGAAATAGCATATTTCACTGTGGGGAGCTAGAAAGACACCGTCAGAATCACATGGAGAGCAAGGTTTGCAGATACGATGGCAGATGCTATGAGACAAATGGGAGGGGTAATACGTGTGCAAGGTTGCATTTGGAAGGGGGTATAAACTGATAGGTTTAGCAGGAAAAACACCCTGCTCCAAGATGCATGTTATTCAGAAAGGGCACGAGCAATCTGAGGAAAGAGGTGTTTCCGCACTCCGGGATTTGAGTGCGGAGCTTGGGGTGGAGGGCTCAGCGTGGGACATGCAGCACGCTTCGCTCCAGCTGTCAGATTTCAGAGAAGCGCACATAGGCGCAGACTTTAAATGGGGACATTAATGGTCTGACAGGTGACAGACAGGCTGTGGAAAAGCCACAGTGAAGAAGTGAAGAAGAGGCTTCTAATTTCAGACCCGGAGTGGTGAACATTAGTTCGTTGGGAAGCCATGGGAAACAGGAGAAAAATGTGGCCTTGTAAATCCAGTTATACTTCCAAAAATATACCACGGGAACATTAGATGCTACCAGGAACACACATAGTACAGCAAAGTGCTCAGCAAGCTATGCTAACCTAATTTCACGATTACACGACCGAAGAAAATCCTGACTCATATTTTATTAAAATTGTTATGATGAATCAGCAAATGACTTCTGTTTATCTCCTCCAACGTCAGCATGCTGAAGTCTGGAGCAACTGGAACTACACGGTATATTCTGACCAGCTGAAGCGGGCTAAACAGAAACAAACAACAATTTGTCCTTGATGGACACTTGGAAAGCTCAGAAAAATGCTATTTCCTGGCTGTCCTGTGAGAAGGAAAGACGAGCTCTGTCCGTGCCTTTCACCACTGATCTCTTCACCCTTTTTCAGGTCAGATCCCAAAGAGAAATGTTTACATTCAAAAAGTTGTGGCCATTACAACGAGATTTCCACAAATGCCAAATGCTGGTCTTCATACCTGTGCCCTTTTATACATATCCCTATGGTGGTAGGGAAGAAAATAAAACTGCACAAGAACATACAACCTGCTCTGGCTCGTTTTGCTGCTAATCCAATCTTCTTTCCTTGTAAAGCTTGAATATTTTGGTTTTGTGTGTAGGAGCACCTGTGGAAGGGAATGAAATCCTGCCTGTTGACTGGTAGCAAAACTACAGAAATGCCTTCAGGAGCTGGTCCTCAAACTGTGTGGTGAAATGTCCACTGGCCACACTCAAACCAAAACCATCCAACCTTGTAGGGCTTTTCCAGCCCCTCAGGAGCCCTCGAGGGGACAGCGTGAAGCAGAGGCATCGCCAGGCTGGGATGGCCATCCTCGGCTGGCTTTTCTGCAGCATGGGCCATTCGCCATTCTGCCCCGGGCATTTCAGCTACTGGCTGAAAGCAAGAAATGGCCCTGGATGTGTTAATACCTAGTTCCGATCTTGCTGTGGATTTCCTAGCATGCTCCGCTTGTTTTTGCTCTTAGAACAGTACTAACTGGCTGTAAATTCATGTTATCCACAGAATTTACTTTTGCAGAAGAAGATCCTTGGGCATCACAGATTTGTCATACTAGTTCCTGTATCAACCTTCTGTCCTCTGGCATAAAGATTAGTGTGAAGTTGAGAGATCTGTCTAGATCATGCCAGAATCAACCTAATCCCTTAGTGATAAAACTTGCTTTGAGGGATTTTGGCAGATATTGCTAAACAGAATTAAAACTTCTCTGATTTAGGCCAGGATGTAGACAGGCCCCCATACAGGTTTCTTTCTGGCATGTGGTTGAATGCTGAGCACAGCTCAGCCATACCGAAGAATCTGGCCTTTTGTTTGCAGAGCAGTAAATGTCTGTCTCCCTTTACATAATGGAGAAGTAACAACTGAAAAAAAATCCACAGTGTTATCCTTATAAATGAAATACAGGGGAGAAATAATTAGGCTTCTTCCAGAGATGAGAAAAAAAAATAGCCTTAACATTTGAGGAGGGGACCTCACTTATGATATCTATTAATGGATTTGATTTCATTTTAGTAATTCACTTTGCAGTATAAATCTTAAACAGAGATTAACATCAGTGAAAGAGAACATCAAGATTTGTTGACTTAACAGGCAAAAAGGGCCAAGGTCAGGTAGAAGTCAGTGTTTACCTTGAGGAACAACCTTTCTTAATGGACACGAGAGAGAGAGCCAAAATGCTGCAGGTATTTGTATGCACATGTGCGTGTACTCCCAGGGCTGCGTTCCAAGGGCTAACTTCTTCTAATTACATGATGAAATCCCCTATGAATTTATCACATTGGATGAATGTGAATGAGTGCGTCATTTGGCTGAAAATACGTAAGTGTACGATATTGTTATTTTGGTAAAAAAAAAAAAATGTCAAACCTGCATGCAAATCATACAAACGTAAAGCTGGAAAGAATTTTACGAGGTCATCTAGAGGAAAGCTATATAGTCCCAGTCCAAGTTGTCCGAGTTGTTTGTCTAATCTGTTCTTAAAACCGTTCTGAGGAGATTCTACAACTTTCCTAAATACCTTGTTCTTAGCTGTCCCTACATGGGAGAGGCTTTTTCTAACATTTAACCTCAATCCCTTTGTGTTTTAAATTAAACTACTTTTTTTTTTCTTCCATCTCTTGTGGACATGGAGAACAGTTGATCCATGGCTCATCCTACAGCATTCTTGGTACGATGTCCCAAACTGAGCAGTATATTCTGGCCAAGGTATTCCAGACAGGAATGGAGAATAAAATAATTGCTTTCCATGCCTTCCATCGGACATTTCTGTTTATATATGAAAGAAAAACCATCCTGTTTGCAACAGCTAATTCAGACTAGACAGGTTTACTGATCTTTTCTTTGTGTACTATAGGTCAGCCAAGTGTTCTCCATTCTGTGTTTGTGCATTTGACTTTTCTTTGGAAGTGAAGCGCTTCCCACTGTTTTTGTAAATCTTTTTCTGTTTAAGTTCTGGCCATTGCCCCCCTTTTTTTTTACAATCACCTTGAATTTTAATCCTGAACTTTTCAAAACTTGCAGCCTGCTCCAGGTCAGAATAGTCCCCACATTTTGTAAATGTCCCTTGTGCTCCACAGTCCAAGCAGTTAATTCAAATATCACATAAAGCCATGCTCAAGATAGCTCCGACCAACTCATTTGAAATGTCCTTTCGTTTTAACAGTGAACAATTGATAATTGTTTGATTTTTTTTGAAAAGTTTTGCACCTGCTGATAGTAGTATCAAATAAATAATATTTTAGACTTCCTGAAAAATGTTGTGTAGGACAGAGTCAAAAGTTTCACTAAACTCAAGAAAATCTGCATGTAGATATATGCAGCTTTTCCTACAACCAGCAAATTGAGAAGTCTATCAAAGGAAATTAGATTTCTTTGCTATGATTTATTCTTGATAAAAACATGTTTGTTGATTTTCATCACGCTAGTATGTCCTAAATAATAATTAATTTTGTTGTTGTTGTTCCTGATCAGTGATGTTAAACTCACTGGAGCCTCATTCCCTTAATCTTCTTTTCTTCCTTTGTCAAGATTGACATCATTTTTGCCCTTCTCCTAGTCCTCTGGGATCTACCTATTCTCCAGTTCTGAAAGATAATCACTAATAGTGCAGAGATTGCTTCACCTACATGCTTAGGTATGCCGGGGTGAACTTTATCAGGCCTGGATGATCTGAACAGAACAAATTCAGCTGCTTTTTCTTAAACCTATTCTTCCTTATTCTAGCCTGTACTCCTAAATCTTGTTCATGTTATTAAGCTCTCGGTCACATTTTCTCTGTGAGATTTTAAAGATTCAGCCACCTGCTATTGTCTCCTGCCTTACTGAGAAATGGGCCTGGACTTTCTTTTGCTTCTAATGAATTTATAGCACATTTCTTTTCTTTTTCTCTTTTTACATCCCGTTAGTTGTACACAAACTGACTTTGTGCCTTAGCTCTTGCAAGACGACTTGTGGGATTTCTTAGGTAGCTAATGGCAAGCGGCGGAGCTGGCGGTAACAATCGCTGCTCACTGTGTTCACCGTAAATGAAGCTTCTGTGTTGACACTGCAAATCCAAGCTACCATGCAGCCTGGCAGGAACAACAGGCTCCCGGAACATACTTATTTAGGGCAGACCCTTACCTGTTTTCTACAGTGAGCTGGGGGCACGTCACTGAATGTGCATGTCTCCAAGGCAAAGGGAAAAGATACTGATGCCACAGAGAACCTGTGCGGGGAGATACTATAACCACCCGTGATTTCTGCTGCGATGGTCAGCAGGAAAATATGAGGGGAATGGATGTGGCTGCCAACAGGGATGTAAATACTGGCTCTTGGTACAGTGCAAATCTGACAGCACAAGCTCCACGCAGTAAAAGCCACAAGTACATCTCCTTCATGATCTGGCAATGTCTAGCAGGAGCTACCACCACCCTGTCTGCAGGAACACCCTGGACCTGCTGGATAAGTAAGGCCTGGCACTTCTTTCCTTGAACTCCAATGAGCTGCAACAAGATTTCAAACAAATAAAAATTTGCTCCTTAGGATTACACCCTTACTGAAAGATATAACTAGATTTTGAGTCAATAATGCTGCTTTGGCAATGCCCTATAATACAGTCCCTGGGATCTTACTCCTTCAGGCTAGCACATTTTAAATGGAAACAATTGTTTATGTCTTACTGTAAAACAAGTGATGCATTTTCATTCCTTGATCATTGCAAAATGCCACTCTGCTCCTGTAATGGCAATGTGATTCAGGCATGTGATCTGTTAAAGAGAGACAGAGAGAAAATTTGTCCAAAGGAAAATATTTTAAAAGAATATGGGTCTTCAGGAATAATCCCTATACAGAATGACATTTATTTTGTTTACTCACATGTGTTTCATCAACTGAAAATGTAGAAATTAAAGCTGATATACAATCATAATAATAATACATAGCAGTTCTGCAATATTTTTCATTTAGACATCTCAAATGGCATTATTTGGAGAGGAAACTGGGCACAGAATTTTGATCAATAAATAAGTAAAGAAAAAATGTTCACTGTTTCTAGCCCGATGCCCTAGCTGCTGGAGCACAGGAAGACATACCGAGTAATACGGTATAAATAACCGTTTTTTATTTTTATAAACAAAAAACCCTGCACATACCTACGTGTGCACAAGTGTTACATTGATTCTACTTTTATACATTGATTTCTGCATGAATAGCACAGTGCTTAACCACTTGGATAGTTAGAAAAACGACAGCTTGCCCAAGCGGGCCGCTGCTCGGAGCCGGCACGCCTTCCCCGTAGGCACGCGCCAGGCAGCGCGCCGGGGGACAGCGCCTGCTCGAGAGCTAATCACTCTTTTAGTTAGCACAGCTGATAGCAATGTTGATTTAAGTTTTTCATTGGGAGTTTTGCTGCTACTCATGTTCCTTATTAGGGAATTTATCCTAGCAAACTAACGAAAAATAAACCAGAAGAGGGACGTCAGTGTGACACGTGGATTAATGCAGCACCTTCTCCTTAGCAACTCTTTCTGCTCAGAGCCTGAAAGGTATCTGGATGCAAGATCTGCCGATGAATAAGCTGCACAGCCACACGGGAAAGTCTCCATACGTATCAGGAGAAGGAGTAGATATGTGCTCTTAGAAAGTGTTTCCAAATAATTAAACAGCTTTTTAGAAGTATTTATTTGGAAAATTGGGAAAAGATAAAAAGCCCTGATACTGCACCCACTTGTTACTTCCCTTCAGAGTTATGCACGTTCTTCCAGCCTCGCATTTCCAAGCCTCTGCTTTAAGCTTAGGATCCTGTGATCTCTCTCCAGATAGCATCACTGTGTTAAATGATCTAATTCAGATACCTGCTGGTGAAAAACGCCTTTTTTCTTTGGGGCTGAAAGTCAGACAGACACCGTCCTGAGACAGTCAAGGTCAGGTCTGCGAGGGCTGGCCTTGCCGCTCGCCAGAGATCGCAGGGGCCCTTCTCTCACTGCTGTGTTCGGCCTCCCCTCTCTCTTCCCGGGAGAAGACCTAGGACTCGTTCGGAAGCTGGCTGTCAGAGCCTTCTCCACCACGGCCCATCTAGTCATTAGTAAAGTAATAATAATAACAGTTAGCTTTGCTGTAATGGTTTCTATTAGTATATCTAGAGCTAATTTTGTATTGAGGGACATGCAATAACGCAGCCTCTGGCATGCTACTTCAGGCCATAGTGGCCCAAAATTGGCCTTGCGGAGAGCTCAAGGCGCTTTACAGAAGTAATCAGTGTCGTTCCTCATTTCCAGCTGGAAGCAGGCATCAGAAGAGGGAAACGTGGCCAAGCCGCCCGCTCCCTGGGAGCACTCTGCGCCGTGTCGGAGAGGAAAGGGAGTTTAAACCAGCAGTACCTGGGAGTTCAGCAAGCCGCTGCTGCTCCCCTAATTTGGGAGCGCAGGAGGTTCATTAACGGCGTGTGGCTGTGTTGGGAATTTGCCTGTGCTCGGGGGGCAGCAGTCACGCGGTGTCCTGCGTCTGTCTGTCTTGGTGAGTGACTTCCTGACCTAGTCCCCGGGGGGGGGGGAGGTATTGCACTAATTACAAGTGTGACTCTGTACCTTGTATTAATTGAGAAGCGATACCTGTAATTAACCAGAGATACAGATAATATGATGAGTATGAATTAACATTACTGAGAACAGTGATATAAATTGGACTCTGGGGCCACCTGGGGAGGAAATCCTTGCAGTCCCTCCATAATCCCTGATGCCCTCTGCTCCCTTGCTCACAGTTCTGCAAACAGTAAAAGTCTTCTCACTGACCAAGCAGAAACTGCTCTATTTTTTGTAAATAATAGAAATGGGAGGAAAACATTAGCAGAACGGTCTTTATGCCTTAAAAAGGTAATCGCAATAAACCCTCCATGCTTTGTTTTGGTAGTTATCACATGGGGCATAGTGGCAGGTCTCAAGCTGAAAGGTACAATCGCCAACTCCAGGCAGTCCCCTTCCCACCGCTGCAGGGCTCCAGAGGCTCTGCAATGTCCTTGGGGCATCTGGTAGCCTTCCTGTATCCACATGTGCATTCCCAGGACACATACTAAACCTCTCCCAAGTGATCCCAACCTGCGGAGCTTTGGGAAGAAGCAGAGTAATGTAAGGTTTGCCACGTTTCATCAAATATCCCATTTCTAGTTGACCAGAACTACCGAGATGTTGGGAATGTCCTCCTCACCCCCCAGGGGATCTCCCCATTGCACACATCCTGCTCTCTGGGGAGCAAACTGTAGAAAGGAAGGAAACACAAAGATCTGAAGTGGGCAGTAGACAAAATGAGACTTCGACAGGTGAGTAAGTGAAGTAAAACAGGACAGGAAAAGCAGACGTGAGGGAAGGGAGTCCAGTGAGGGACCCCGCGGCTGATCTGCCCACACCATCATCCGGAACGTGACATCCTGTTTTACACCAGGCTGGGAAATATTCTGTGACATTGAAATGTTCCTGACAAAACTGACCTGCAAATCTTCTCAAGGCTGACAGGGATTAAGAACACTTAAGAAACCATCTTCTAAACCAAATTCATAGTTCTGGCTCAAAGCAACATTCACAGGAACAAGGGGAAGCCTCGGGAACAGGTCTTTATCTGTTTTTCAGCACCGCAGGACCTAGAGGCTGCAATACAGTTGCCCAAGTACTGTGTTCAAGCTGCTTGACAAATGTGACACTTTATTCTCTTTCTCCACACAGCCTCCAGCATAATGTAGATTACTCATAAAACCGAAGAGTCGCAAACCTCCAGTTCGAGTCAGGCTTGATTCTCCTCATTGCTAACAGCTGTTAAATCCTTTGCAACCCAGAGTGACACAGGGTCAGACTTCTGGTTATCTGTGTAGGGGGATCAAAAACAGAGCTTGGTAGAAGACGAGCTTCACCACATGTGGCACTGGAAACAAGATACAGGAACTGCTAGCATGGTCAGATGCAGTCCACATGCAGAACAGTAGCCTTATTTTTAGGGCTGGAGCTGACAGAGTGAGGCCAAGGAGAGTGCATCCTGCATCTCCAAATTAGTGGAAGTCACTCCCGGTCACTGCCGGCTCAGAGACAGGCCACCACGCAGGCAGAAGGCTTCGGGCTGCAGGCTCTGGCGCAGCGTGCTCTGCTCCTGCCCTCCCGAGGTGGCTCATCCCAGGTGAGGTGCGATGCAGGGCATGCTTGACAATTTTTCAGTGTTTTCCTCATGGTGCGGAAGGTTTTCGACCATTCTTTTGGTGCTAAGCATGGTAACAATATAAGCATTAAATTGGTCAGGTGAAATATTGTGATGAGAGCCAACAATTCACAGCGAATAAAGGATTCAGCCGACTAGAAGGATGTGAAACCTGCTATTAGTTCAGCTGATAATTTCAGGATTAATTCAGACTTAGGTTTAAAAAAAAAAACGGAATTTTGTCTGCCTTACCTGAAACCTTTACATGGCTGTTACGTTTCTTACATCAAAATGTAATGAGTTTGGCGTATCCAGGAGAATTTCCTCTTTATGGCTCGGGACCTGTTTGAATCTGAAATGGGGTGAAATTCAGGCTACTGTGATCCCACAGGGAGCTGAGGAGGAGACTGGTGCCCTGGTAGCGAGTCAAAACAGCCATTTGAGTTGTTGTGATTTCTAGACACGTAACAAAGAGCTAAACAACATCGCTCAAAAGGCAGCGGCAGCTCCTCAGGCTCTCAGCCTGAAAGCTTTGCTTCATAGAGCAGCCAGGCACTCACCGCACAAAACATGACTCTACCTTAATGGTTCTTAAAACATAAGAGAAGTCGTCATTCGGGTGGCACACAGCGTGTGACAGTGCGGGCCGGCCGCCCCGAAGCCCAGCGGGCCGCTGCGGGTGAAGCTCCGCGTAGGCGAGGCCCTGCGGCTCCCAGCACCTCGCTGTCACTGAGCTCTGCACAACCCAGCCCAGCGCAGGTATCTGCTGGTAAAGGTCTGTATGCTGGTGGGGGCTGCGCTTTCCTCTCCTTTCTCTTAACAGCCTCCAGGGTTATAACCGGCACCAGGCAGAGTCTGCGCCAGGCAGTGCCACCGTGTATTAAGGTGCCCCTCTATGTATTTTATTCTTCTGCCTGCAGCAGACCTTTGGGTCAGCTGTCACCTTCTTAGGCTTGTCTAGATATTCATGAACAGATCCTACCATTAGCATATCTGCCAAAGCTTTAACTTACTGTCAATACATACTGTATCTCCCTACAAGAATTTTGAAAATGTTATGGTTACAAAGCCAAGCACCCAGATAGGATACAATGGGATGTTGTCCAAAAGGATATGTGTGAAAAGGCAGCAGTGAACATAGGCAGAGGGTATAGAAGGGTATAAAAAGAAATTGGGGAAAGTAAATGATCAGAAAGGAAATACTTGCTGATTTAGAAGATGACCTGGAGCAGGATCTGTTCCTGCTTGATTAATGCATGTCCTAACTGCTATTTTGCAGGGAAAGGGGAAAACAGAACTGAGACAGCCCTTTCCAGCCCTCTCCATATGCAGCGCGTGAGTGGGCCGGTCTTTGGGGGACACATCGTGCCCTGGCTCTGGCTCCGGAGCAGAGGATGTGGATCACGACAGCGCTGGTACCCGAGTGACTCGGCGGTGACCAAGCAGCCGATCGATCGGCCGTGACAGATATGCAGCTGTGCTGCACGCCCTGACTTCAGCGCTCATTTGCCTCTTCTGGGCGTGACGTCAGCAGCCCATGAGTCATTCTGAATAGACAGGAACGACGTTAGTAGTTTCCACATTTACAAAGTGGAAAAAGCTTAGATCAGATTTCATGGTATTTTTAACAGAGAAATGGCTTAGCAAAGCAGCAAGGCTCTTCACTGGTATTCACGTGCTACAAAAGAATCATTTCATGCACTTCATATGAAAAGAGCTATTCTGGAGCTCGATATTGTTATTATTTACTATGCTGTGCAATATTGTAGCAATTAAAAAGAATGACAAATACAGAGCAAAAGAGATTTCTTCAGAGGAAAAACCACTCTGACAAATACCTTGTAGAGAGTAAAGATTTGTTTTGATCAACATTGAGAAAATATCTTTTAAATACACAGTAAAGCACAGACAGTCCTGGTAACAAACCCATCTCTTAATTCCCAGAGCAGGAGAGCAGTCATGTAGGTTTCTTGGTGGTACCCCGTCCCTGCAGCCTATCTCTGGAGTTGCCGTCTTCACCCCGACATTGGAGCCGGTGTGCCAACCAAAGCGGTGGCTAGTGCCAGCCGCAGGATTCGTTGTGAGATACAGAAATGTCCAACTCAACCTTAGAGCTGGCAGAAGTTTAGTATTTTCTCCTGAGCTCTAAAATATACAGCATGGAGCAGTAAAGATCATGTCTGCTGTGTCCTACTGCTCTGCTGGCAGCTTGGAAGAGGAGATGAAGGTCTTCTAGGCCTACTGTTTCCCACTGGCTTTTCCCTGCTAAAAAGATATGGAAAGGAAAGAGAGGGTCTTCTCCTCCCAGCATATGATTAATATGTTGGCCCTGCAGGGATACAGAAACCTTTTTCTTTCTGAGCCACATTACTGTCTCCTCCTTAAACATGAGAGGACCGGGAAACTCAGGAGACCTCTTGCACCAGAAGAGCTGCTACACAACTCCGGAGAATTATCGCTTGGAGAGTCTGGATCTTTTAAAACTGGCACTGCAGTAAAAGGGCAGCACACATTAACTCACCCAGCAAGGCGCAGGAGATAGCTGGAGCTATTTCCAGCTCATCAGGGCACTCTGAGTTGCAGGAGGCGGCAGCTGTAGCACAAATCAGACTATGCCTTTTTCTCCCCCCACCCTCTCTGGTCTTTCCCCATACTATGAGATGTCCAAGCAGGGTTTCCTACTCAGAAAGGCCTCCAAAGGAAGGCCAATTTGAAACAAATATATTGCACTATGCAGAGTTTTTTAGGTTTGTAGGCTACTTTCACAACTTACAGCCTTGCAATTGGTAAGCAGCCAACCTATTGCAGTTAAGCTGAGAGAACCGTATAAAGGTTTTATTGCTTCACCCAGCAAGAAACAACCCAAACATCAAAACTTAGAGTATACCTCCTCAGTTGTGATGCAGTGAGAGATGAAATAAGATTTCCCTGTTTTTGTTTTATGCACTTTTCTACAAAAAAGCCCAGCAGCAAATAGTCCTCTTGGCGTAAAGCTGGTGGAGCACCACTAGGTTGGCCACTTCCTACAGAGACAGGTATCAAGTGAGAGGGGGATCTGGCAGACCTCCAGCTCATTTCCCTCGGCTAGTGCTGGCACCGCAGTGGCAGTGAATGCAGAAAACCCAATATACGGGCTTGCCAACGAATGCTAGGGACACTTGAGCTGAGTAATTGCCCTTTGTAAAACTGGGAAGCAGTCCTAGCCAGTTTAGCATTTATCGTTTTTACTGAGGGGGAAAAAAAATCCAAATGTTCTCTCATCTCGCTGGAAGAATTACTATATGATTTTAGAGGCTGATCACACAGCAATTGCTTTATGGGGAGCTGGCGAGTTGTTTTAAGGTGTTCTTATTTCATTCAGCCATAAAGATTTATGCTTTCCATAGATGCCCACCAATAGCTGTCTGCACATTAACACAAATCTGCGGTTTCCTTTTTTAAGCATAAAGATCCTACTGAGAGGCTACAAACAGAATTCCGGGAGCAGCGGAAAAACGCTTAACTGACTGTTCGCTGTCTAATTGGAAAGGCTCATCATAATGATGAAGCTACAATGCCATCTGTGTGAAATCATCTCTTTTAGGAGGTGCTGGCATGAGCCAGTCTGAACTGGGCTCTTTTGTTAGGCAGCGGCTGTGCTAAGCATTGCTGATGGGTTACAGCTGTGACACTGTCACGGCCTGGAGCAGTTCCCCTGTAACACTCCTGCGTTCGGCTGTTGTACCAGGTATTGCTTTTCACCTGTAGAGCAAGCGAACAGAAAAGTTGCTTAAGAGAATCCAGAAGACTCCAACTAAACGGTGCTACGTTCATCACAAATCTGCAAACTGGAGGCTTGGGATTCCTGAATTAGGTATGGTTAGAAATCGCCAGCATGTGTTTTAAACCACTCTGCATTTGATGATGCAAGAAGGAACCACTAATATTAACGCTGGTTGTGTTGACATTGTCAAAGTACACTTTGGTTTTTTTATATAGGTATTGTCTTCTATCTGGGACAGGTCAGTCTGTTTTTGATTTGGCTGAAACTTCTCATTCTTCTATTAAATTTGCTATCAACTTCCCATTATAGAACATTACCATTATAGATCACTGCATGGTTGTGTCAGTCTTACTGGGCAAGATAAGGGAAGGAAGATCACTAAATTCATGGTGATAGAGCAAGGGTAATTTTTTCAAAAAAGCACCCAAGTGATTCAAGGTCTTTTGGTTTTCACTGTGCCATTGACTTTCAAAAGATCCAGCTTAAGTTTACACCAATTTTGTTCAAAACTACACCATTTGAGAGCATGAAAAATCTTGACTGTTATTATCATGCTGAGAACACATATATGCATATAGTACATGTACACACACCTTATTTTATTATACCACCTATCTGAACCACACATACCTTTACCTGGTATGAGCTGTGACTCCACCAGGCAGTTTTGGGAAACTGCTAAAGACTCTTATGGGACTGAGTAGTCTTTTCAAATGTTAGCAGGGTTTTGTTCGCTTGTAAGCCCATTTTCTATTATATTGTACGTGATTTGTGACTTAAAGACTGACCTGTTTTCATTTTCAAATCAAACGTATCGCACTGGTGGACTTCAGAGGTACAGAATCAGATAATTAATGCCAGTACTGAAGAGTTAAATGGCTTTATTGAACTGATTTTTTTATACCCTCTGGCTGACTGCTTTCCAGATCCTGCAAGGTTAGGTCTGAGCGCCTAAACAGTATATCGAAATAAAGAGGTTTTACATTCCTATTTTCCTTCATTATTCTCTGAAGAGACAGGAGAAATCCCCATGCTACTTCGTATAAATAATGTCTGTACTGGAAGAAATTATCCCTCCATGAAACTTTGAAGGAGAAGGTGACATTCAGAAAGAGAGCCAGAGGGAAAGGAAAAAGAGAGATGCTAGCAAAGACTTACTCCAGGAAGGGACACCGAGTGCCTCTGAAGCAGTAACAAGAGCAGCTGCTTCAGCCTCTACCGTAAGCATGTTCCCCATGCTCTGAGACCATCTGAACTGTACAGCTTATTGAAGTTATATGAAATTATTGCACATTAACAGTCTAAACACTCCTTTGCTGCCCCCTCTTGCCCAATGTTAATGATAATGTATGTAAACGCATCTGTAAAAGCACAAGCTGGGCAGTGAGAAGTAGGTAAGCTCTGTTTCTCAGTGTCTGTCCTTGACTATATGCTACTTCAGTCCAACATGCAGAGCTTGTGGAGTGGGTGGTTTTCTCAGGAAAGGTCAGAGAGATAGCAGAGCCAGTTCTCGGGCTCTTACAAAGGGCCTCTTGTGCTGGGTATATCCCTAGGGAAGGAGGGTACCAGAGCAATGTTCAGTCCAGGTCTACAGCCAGTGATTTTTGCAGGCTTGAAGGACTGAATTCTTACATGCATGAAATCTTGACGTCAGTATGGTCTCCTGATTGTAACTGTAAGGAATACAGTGCAGCCTTCCTCACGCTGCTTCCTCGCCAAGTTACAGAGTCTCTCTTCCTCTCTTTTCACCCATGCATGCAAAAGGGAAGTGAGTTGGATCTTGGCACTTTTCTTCTCCAAGTTGCTTTTGGGGCTCTTTGAGTTACCCTCAACAAGAAAGTCTACGAAGTTTTAAGTATGAAGTATAACCAAGAGAAGGGGTCAGCTGATCATCTGTTTAAAGAAAAATATAAAAATAACAGAAAATGTGCTTTTTCTAAAACATGAATTGTTGGGATCTCCTTCCCATAAATAATTTGCCAATTTCTGGTACTCATTCCAAATGATAAAAATTTTTGGTGAATATTCTGTGGAGCAATAACTCTGGGACCTAACCATTTTCAGTGGTATCTTCTTAGCCAAAATACTACAGAAGTATCTCTTGGAAGGAAGAACCAATAATAAGGCTTCAGTACTGAATGAAGCAACGCTCACATTAAATCACCATCACTGGCAACCTCATTGTCTCCTATTGTTGTCTTATGCTAATGGAGATTGTACTGAATCCATGGAAATGCTTATCTTGTGATTTATGATCCTAAAGTTTGTGGTGCAAAAATTTGCCTAGGATAACAAGCCTTTTTAGATCAACAGGTACATGGCCCCATACAGCCAGAATACCTGTGTTTACTTGAGTACAGAAAGTGGAGAGACCTACATTTCGCCATCCTCTCTCCGTATTGAACCAGGACTAACTGCGCTTTGCTGTTAAACTCTTTGAACTAAACCTGCTGCGCCTTTCCAGTTGCACTGGAAATCTGGTGTATCATCAGTGTTTCTTGCCATGAGTAATTCTCACAACAGAAACCATTTCAGAGTCCATCTGCTGTAATGAGTATTGCTGCAACTAGAAGAGCAAAGCAGAAAGTGGGCAAAGATTGAATGCTCTTGTGCCAGTGTTCCTCCGTTAGAAGAGGTCACTAAAGAGCTACTAAAGAGGCCAAACTGCTTGGCTCACTCAAATGGCTACATAATTCAGCTTTCTGTAGGCAATTGTTTTTGCCTCAGAGATCTATAAATGTACTGGTTAGCAAATATCCCAGTTTCTCTAATACCTTTATCATTTTAATTTCTTTCTGCTATGTGTAGACTTCAAATACAATGTGAATCAGAGCCTCATACTGCTTTTACCAGGCATCTGGTAAGAAAAGACTTACTTCATCTAATGTTCAGATTTGAATCTACCCCCTGAACATTTTTTCTGTAGCATTTATTTTCTTTTGCTCATCATGCATGACCGACATTGTGAATGACTAAGTGTACAGATCAATTATTGTGATTAAAATTGATCCTCTCTGAAACGTACTGCTGGCTTCACAGTTCACAAACCAATACACATGAGCTCATTTGGCTTGGGCTTGCAACTATCACACATTGTGGGAATGTCATTGAATACAGCGGAATTATTGCTCATGTCAAGACTGCAGTATTGAACTATCTGCAGAACAAAATGTATGTTGTGTTTGTGTACTTTATGCCTAATGGTAAAGTCATATTTGGTTTTGAATACATTTTAGAAATGTGCCATTTTACAGGAAGAGGCAATGTTTGGGGCTTTTATACAATATGAGACCTTAGGTATCATGAAAGTAAAATATACCTTTGTTTCCTCTTACAAAATATGAAAAATAACACCTAGTTTATAGTCTTGGTTGAAAAGCATCAAATAAACGCTAACTATTTGTAACACTTTGTTACGTATTGATGATAAACATCATCATAAAGAAGCAGCATGTAATGCTGAAGCACACAGGAAAGGGAAAAAAGACAGAAAAGGGGATGATGAAGAAAGAGTAAAAAATAAGAGCAACAGAAGGTCTGAGCTGAAACACCACAGTCAGAGAGGGAGAATTTACTTAATGAGTGTTTTAAACCTCACTGCCTCATTCATGTCCTGAAAGCCACCACCACCCTGTAAGTGTATGCATTAAGACAGCAAATCCATACACCTCCATCATGTTTGGACATTGAATTCCACTGCAGCTTTTCAGCACTTTTATTTAATAATTCTGATTTTTTTTCTTATTTTCAGTACACTTTTTTTCTTCTAGCTCACCCTCTTATCCAGCTTAGTTTGACAGTTTCATTTCTGAAAAGTGCTATGGAGGGGGCAACATATAACTCAAAATTCAATAAAATTTAAAGAAAAAAATGGTTCTTGCATCAGAGATGGGATGGAGATTGTGTAGGAGGGAAGGTAAGGGGGGTAGCAGGAGATAAAATTTAACTAAATTGCTTCTTTTGGAAGAGTTTGGAGAACTGAGAGTAAGTAACTCAGCAACGTGGCTGAGGTTCTAAAATGGACATACCAAGAACTGAAATACAAAAAGCAGAAGAGAAGATTTCAGAAACCGTGGCAATGCAGTGTGATTTCAGCCTAGAGGGAAGTAAGTGGTACTAGAAATCTAGGTTATAATTTGTTTGAAATAAGGTACTACTATGTTAAAAAACCCACTAGCTAGAAAGAGGGAACAAGTGCATCTTCATCTTTCAAAAATAAAGGATACAGCAAGCCCCTCAATTTAGAGGAAGAAAGCAGAAAGTCTGTACCGGTAGTTCAGAGATTAGGCAATAGAGTTATTCATTTCAAAGAGGAGGCCGTTCAGGGGCCAAATAACAGTGACTCAATTGTCAATATTATCAATATTCCTTTTCTTAGATATGACAGGAGCGAGGGTCTTAGCACTGCTTGAGTTACCGTCAGTGATGTCTCATTCTGCCCCCAAAATAGAGCTCGTGGCCAGCTGCAGTGCTACTAAAACGGACCTGAATTGAAACAAGCCTAATGGCAATATAGCTGCACCCCATATGGTATTTTATTTTGGTGGGTTATGTATGATGCATCGATGTTGTGTTGAAACTTGCCAAAGTAGGACCATTTCCCTTTCAGTAGCACCATTCCTTGAACACTATTTGTGACAGAATTACAGTTTTCCAGACAGCAGGAGTGAGAAAACTTGTGAGGAGGGCTCCTCTCTCTGCACGCGTGGCCCTCCCACAGTCTTGCCCTAATCGTGTTCCTGGCATCTGGGATACTGTCAGGAGCCAGGAAGGAAGAGAGGCCTTGAGTCTTCCTGCAGCAATCTGCTGTGCAAGCTGGCTGTGCCAAGGGAGTAAATTGAATCAAAGGGATGATAAAACTAACAGCATTTGTAGTCACTGGATCTTTCAAGGAGGACTGAGCATTTAAGATGTGCTTCTTGCTTCTTTGGGTCCCCTTTCAACTTCTTCATCTGGAAAAGCAGCACCACATTTCTATCCTTTTAAGACAAAGAACTCTTACTGTTTACTAAGCACTGGGCTTTCTTTTGAATCTCTAATTAATAAAAAAACTTGAAAACTTTAAATGGTTAGGAAATTCAAGGGCAGCTTCCAGACTCTGTAGCTTTTGTGTAAACACTCCAGCTGCAATGGTAGCCATGGAATCACCCGTGATTTACAGCAGTGCAAGGAGAAACAGAAGTTGTTGCACTTTTGCCCGAGGGAAAAGGTACCCATCAGGGTAGACTAAAACTGGATGGGGTCCCCTTGCTGCTAGCCAAGGAGGAGGGGAGATGAGGTAGCAACTGGAGGAAGCAGAAGGAGCTCCCTGTCTTTTAGTATGCAATGACTTTGTGCTCCTGTCACCTTAAACCCTGCCCTTGGACCTTTAAAGAGCAGAGCTGACAAGGTTCGAACTCTTGTCTCTTCCATGGGCAATGGTATAGCTCCTGCAGGAACATCCAGGTGGAACCGTGATTAGAATTACCTGTTCTCTTCAAGAGGATACTGGATTGTGCATTCCCCTGAGTTGTAAGACCAGCATTTTAAGAAACCTCAATTGATACAATTTGTCCTGCCAGATTTATTCCCTTCTCCATGAAATACTAAATTTCAAATGAAAGCATGCAGAGAATATGCAATTTAATATATTTTAATGTACTTCCAGTATGTTATTAAAATGAAAATGATTACCTATATATAAAATTTCTAAGTTTCTTTGCATTCTTTACAGACATCCTTGTGAGTGCTGACATTTGCAGCCACAGTAAACAAGAAATTTAATTCAGGTTGCTGCAGATAAGTTCTGGGTAATGTTTATGTTCAAAATTTGTGTATGTTTTATTTAGTCATGAAAATTCAGTGGTGTGTGTCAGTGAAAAAAATAACTTTCTTTCCCTAGTAATGCTGCTTTGCTCTTAATCACTGTAAGAGTGATAGGATTTGATCATAAACAGGCCAATAATCCTTAAAATCTTCTCTACAGTTTAATCTTCTTAAAAGCAACAGGACTATGTAGAGAATAAGCCATGCCATCTGTGGATAAGCACTAAAATAACAGGTGGATGAGAGGGTGGAGATCACCTGAGTATTTACTTTTGCAGTTAAATGCTGTAGTCTAGCATAACTATTTTTAAACAACTTGGTGCTTAGGGTGAAATCCATCACCCATCGGGTCAACAGAAAACCGAATACTTTACATGCCATGTATTGAAATTACCCTATCAAGTAGCTGCAAAGCAATAAAATCCCTTTTTTTGTGACACAGCCACAACCACAATGCTGTCATGGCAATGACTGAGATTCACTGGCAGTATTTCACTTACAATCCTCCAGCCATTTAAAGGGATGTTTCAGAAAACATAATAAATTATTATAGTGTGAACCAACAAAAAATACTACACTTATTTCTCTAAACATTTACTGATGTAAAATTAGAAAGCGATAATGTAGGAGTTTTCATAAGCGTTATGTCTCATTAAGTTTAATTTTAGACCATACAACTAACCAACCCTCTGAACTTTATGATGTTACATTTCACTTTAAGATCCAGCTTTTAAAGAACATCTTCTCTACTAGTGATGTCATGGTACTAACATTTTTTGGTCTGCAAGGAATTCATAGCTTGATTTCACCTTTCTAAACTTGCTCTGGCTCTTTATTAGGGGAACTATTGATGGAGAGTTTGAAAATGCAGCTAGCAGTCAGGTCAGAGGCACACAGACTGATTTCTCCACAACTCTTCTCCCTGCTGCCTTTGTTTTTCCTTCTAATGGCCGTGCAGGATGTCAGATGAAGGACATGAGAGATTTAAGTGTCTAAGTTAGGTATCTCTGCTGATGCGAACAACACAAGAGAAAAGGAAGTTCAGCGGCTGGCATGCATTGCTTTGCAGGAGGCTTCTGTTCTCAAGAAAATAGGAAAGGACATAGGGGACCATCACTTGTAGGATATTTCTTCAGTGGTCACAAGGGAAGAGGGATTGAAAGTGGAATTTGACTGAGCTGCCTTACGTCCCGAGCAGTGATGAATAGGTTGTATCCTAGCTGACTCCCTCCTCGCTCAGCTGCGTGAATCTGATTTATACTTTCTCGGGTTTGACTTAGGTAAACATTACATGCTGCTATTTCTGAGTAGTTTTTTCTTCTTTGCTCTTTAACATTGTTTGGGATAATTAGGTCAGTTCTACTTCTCTTTGACATCACTATAATGAATCATTTTTTCAAAGCAGATAATCACTCTAATAGTTCCTATCTAATGTTGCTGCCACCCTCATACCATGTCCTAATTAATGAGTTCCAGTAATACTATGAAAAAAATGTGGCTATTCAGTGATCTAGTGTCTGGTTCTGACCCTGGAAAACCTTAATCATTTAAGTAACTATTCCTCATGAGAATCATTGCACAAGCTTCTCGGAGGTTGATTTCAGTAGGACTGTTCATACAAGAGTAGTCTGTTCGCAGTCAGTTCTCTATTAAATATGTTAAATCACTGCTACATCTCTCCACAAATTTGGTTTTTAAACCAGAGACAATAATACTTCCCTCATTATACTAACTGAACTCTTGATATTGAGAATAGTGATAATGAGAATTATCTACCAATGTGAGTCACATCTGGAAAATCATACATTGTAATTGTCTCTTCCCTTCTCTTAGGAGCATGATCTTTCTCCTGAAAATGTACTTCACATGTCCCTTTCCTACTAAACCACAAAACTGCAGTTGTTTGTCACTGCATGTCTGTCACATGGCAGCATTTCAAAGCTTTTGTAGTTAGGATTCAACCGTCTTTATCACTACAAACTCAGACTCTTGAGACACAAGCTAGAATAATTACTAACTTTGGTGAAAAGTGTCTTCTGCCACACTCATTACAGTTCATTTGTCTTAAGTACTCCTACATTATTACCATATCTACAAGCCATTCATATGCGAATTTAGCTTAGTGGTGGTAAAAGAGGAAGCTTTCACAGTTTAGATGCATTACTTTACTTGGCAGGCTTTTGCTTAAGATGCTTAAGCAGAACACACTTTTAAAAATGCAGCGAGCAAGCTTCCTTTCCTCCTGCTGCTGTTCCTGTGGCCAACCTAATGAACGGGCCATCTCTGCTAGGCTGCCAGTCCAGAAGCTCCCATCTCCACAAAAGAGAGAGGGCAGGTAAGTCCTCTGGACTCCTTGACCCCATCTCAATCTTTGTTGACTAGCCCCAGCTTTGGGAATGACAGTTTTCCTTTTGTCAATGGATGATTTTGTATGGCATTTTCAGAAGCATCAAAATGAATGAAATGCCTTATTCCTCCTGCCTTCCCATAAAAAGAGTTAAATAATACTCATAGGCACATCTGAGAAATCCTATTTACTGTATCAAGAATTTAAAAGACATACAGATTAATCCTAATAAATAAATATGGATTTGAATTATCATAGAGCAGAATTCGTTTCATGTTCCAACACCTTTTCTGAACACCATATTTATGAAGAATGTTTATGACTGAGAGATAAGCTCTTTCTCCCAAAGAAAAAATGTGACTTCATGTTTGAAAGCTTAGCTAGCTATAGAGTAATAAATCAGTATTTTTTCCTAAAAATTTTGCTATCTAAAGAAAGCCTCTTATGGAAAACAAGCAGTGAAAATGAACCTCTTCTTCTCAATTACCATTGTCCAATTTTCACTGCCTCTGACAGCTTCCAATTACAAGCCCCAACACATTACAAGACTATACTCAGTTTGGAACCTTGCTCTTCTTGTCCATGATATATTCAGAAAGAAAATGATAGCCTTAATATCTATTTGTGTAACAAACAGATGATTTATCATTAAAAAGGACACAGTATTTGTACAGGGTCTAAGAATTTTACACAGAGAAAAGTGCTCCATCTGAAAAACGCAGTCACTCACCTAGTCTGAAAACGAATGCACTCGAGGTGAGTCAGCCAATAAACCAGCAAGAACGTTCTTTAGGTTTTAGCAGCATTAATCTAGTTCTGTTCATGGCCAGCTAGAAAGATTTGTTAAAGCAGAAAAGCCCTAGTCGGATAGTTTATTTCATCTAAATTAAGCAAATAATGAATGAAATCTAAAACTTTCCACAGAAGATTAGATTTTGAAGAGAAAAATATACTGGCCTAAGTCTAAGTGGAAGTGATACGCCTCTAAAATACAGTGCATTTAAATTTTTAGAACCCTTGCTACATTTACCCTGTAACAAGCAAAGTCTGATCAATAAAAAGTTACGGTTTGAATTTAGGGAGCAGAATATATTCAGCATGAATTACAAAGCTTTTAGGATTTGGACTGAGTAGCTATCAGTCTTGAATTAACAGTCAAGTGTTATCAGAAATTAAGCTTATGACACTTCTCAGATGTGGGATGTCAAGATTGTACGAGTTTCACACACCAGATGGCTGATTTTTCCCATCAACCACAGCCCAACTAGATGAGAGTCAAACACTAGAGATGCCAACTATGCTTCTGGGAATGATACTGAGAGGATTACCCCAATATTCTTCTGGGATACTGATAGACAAGGGACATTTGCTTTATGGTTAGCTGATTGTTAATAAAAAATTAATGCCTCGAGAGGTCTTTTAGTGTCATAAAAGATTAGAGTGAAACTGTCAGTTCCTGTAAATGCCTGATACGCTCTTTGGAACTTAAGCAGGTGAAGGTTTTGCCCCATTTGCCTAAAGAAATAAATGTTAAAAAGGAAATAAAAAAACCCCCAAATAATGACATTTACATCTTAAAATATATCATCTGTATTTTATATCTAATGAGGATGTATAATTTTGTATTACAAATACTAATTTCACTTCATCCTACTACAAATAACTATTTAATTAAAAGCTGAAGGCATTCAGAAATACATTCTCTTAAAGTGATTTCAAGGTGAAAAAACCCTTCGGCTAATGATAAGCTTGTGAACTTTCTGCATGGCCTTTTTCGAAGTTCTGTTCCTGTAACTATGTTCTGTCTAGCAGTAAATTCAAAGGCATAAAATCTCTTTTTTTTTCACTCTTTCCAGGCATTGAATAGTTTATTAGGTATCGTGAAGGTTGCTGTCATTTTGTTTTGTTTCTTTTTTGCAGAGGTTGGGTTTAGAGGGTGGGTCTTTGTCTTAGAAGAGGTCTGTGTATAAAATTATGTTGTTGTTAACTAATATATATCACAATTAGTGAGAGTTCTCCTTAGTTCTTTAAAAATTATTGGTTCAGACTCTCAGTCTTGTAAAAATTAGATGCTGTAGCACTTTAACAGCTTCTGACTGAAAGATATAACTTCAGGAGAAACTTGCATCTCAAGATATCGGAGTGACTCAGCAAGGTGACTCAAGAAAATAATTTAGCCTGCTGGAGGAATTATCACTTATTAAAGCAGACTGTCATGAGCTTGGAAAATGACATCTACATCTTTGACACTGAGCACAACTCTCAGTTGCTCTTTGTGTTTCAAGTGACCCGAAGTGAAACCTTGCACACTGAGTGAGTATCTTCACTTAGGCATACTGGTATACACGGAATAAATGGCAAAATTTTAGAATTTTTTGATAAACATGGTAAAAATACAGTTTGGTATCAAATCCTTATACTAATGGTTTTATATAGGTCATCCTCTGTGTTATGAAGAAGATTACGGCCTCTGTTCTCCAGAATATTAACCTTTGTGTGTGTCACACTAACTACAAGTCAGTGAAAGTTGTTCTAGTAAATCCAGTGGGTGTTAAATCAGTATCTTTTTTCAGGTTATTTCTTTTTTTCTCAATGTATTAAAAATCAGTAACTTAATCTACTTCCACTCTCTAGAGTTTCAAAAGGAAGAAAAGAGATTACTGTATCCCAGAATAGCCTACAGCTGCAGGTAGGACAGACTCCAGGGAATTCAGTTTAGGGCCAGTAAAGTTTATAGAAAAATTGTGTGGGATTTATTGTTCATTTAATTACCTACATGTAATAATATTGTGCTTACTTTGAAAAGTAATTCCACTAGTTTCTTTAGCTATTAGAAAAAAAAAACCCAGCAGCAGACGCATGTGATGTAATAGAAAGTTTTCAATATTTTCCCCATTATATCAGCATTAGATGTTATTTTCTTGTCAAGTTTAAAATTTATTACCACCAAAAAAGTATTACAATATATTAATACTGTATTTCTTTTTTTTCCAAATGAAACATATCCCAAGAGAGAATAATCTTAAAAATAGAACAGAAAATTTTTATGAATGTATAAATAAATTATAGGCAAGACCAATAAAAAGCTTCAGTCTGTGTCATCTTTGTCCTATATATATAATGCTTTCATGTGTGTGTGCATGCATAGAAGCATATATACACGACATATTGTATAATATTCTAGCTTTAGCAGAAAGTTCACTAATAATATAAGCCATAATACTGTAAAGCGATTAAGCACATTTATCTTTAAACTAATTATTAAGCTAAATTTTTTTTCAGGGGAAAAAAGGAAGGCATAGCTAATTGACTTTTTCATTTTTTCCAAAACAAATAAATATAATCCTGATTTTTTAACAAATATTTTTCTGATAGTTTGAAATTCTGAGGTTAGAGTCTCACTAGTAAAATCCTCATTCTTCAATTTCTATTATTTCATGCTTAACTTTATATACAATGATAAGCACCAACAGAGTGTCCAGTATTAAGCCTGTTCATAAGTGTCTGCAGGACTGGGTTTTAAAATGCATCTCCTTAGAATGGAGATCATATTTTATTTTGTGCTGGGCCATATTCACTGAGGATGTTATTTAAACTGGGGTTGAACAGTAAGGTGGCAAACTTTGCTTGGGTAAGTTCTTGGTAGAAAGATGAGAGCTGACTGTGAAGAACTGCAGATACTGAGTGACTGGACAATGAAATTGCAGGTGAAATTTAGTGCAGATAAACGTAAAGTGATGCACATGGAGAAAAAAAATCTAATTTTACAAATATAATGAAGGCTCTGAGCTTACTGTTACTATTCAAGGACAAGGTGTTAGGTTATGATAAAACTGAACAGACTATTACAAACCTCTACGAAGGAAGAGAAAACAAAAAGAAAACATTATCAACAACAACAAAAACACAATTTTATATGAAACCATTTCTGTGCAAGAAATGAAGCATGGAAAATACTTGAAATGAAGCAAGACTGAAGAAGAAATTACTAAGGGGTTCTCAGATAGGAGACAAAAATGTGTTTTTCGTAGACAAAACCATGAATGTCACAGAGAAGGTGACCAGGGCAGGACTGTTCGCTCTCTCGTCTTGCAATGAATTGGGATGCCCTCGTGAAGCTAGCCAAAAGCAAGTTGGAAACCAACACTTCACGCAGTGCTGTGAAACTATTTAACAAAGGGTATTTAAGATGCTAAAATTTCTCGTGAATCTAAAGTCCTAGAAGTAAAATCCATCGAGCCATTAAATTCAAGCCCGAGCAGATACCTCTGGCTCAGGAAGTATCCATATCACAGATTGCTGGAGGCTTGGTGACTAAGCTGGAAAATACCATTTTATGCTTGCCGCCTTCTCAAATTGTTTTCTAGACACCTGCTATTGGCTGGTCAGAGGTGCTAGTTTGGCTCGGCATGCTCATTTTTGTGTTCTTATGATATTAATTACCATGCAAATGTACACGTAAATTGCTTAAAATCATTTAACAAATTTCTTGATCCCAGAACCAGAACCTTTTATACCAGGATCTTCTCTAGAAAACAGTCGCTACTCTACTATGTGGTATTTTTCCTCATTTTTGCCTTCTGTATGACTGCTGACGTCCCACTCTGTGAAGCATGGTAGCAGCTCACATATGAGTAAAGTTGCTCCAGGTATTGGGACCCTTTGGACGTGGCAGCGTCTTGCCCAGCCCCGCTGGCCGGTCGGCATCGCGTGCACCCGTCAGTCGGCACGGCAAGGCCGAGGCCATCCCTTCCCCACGCAAATTATGAAGGTGAAAGAGCTGAAAGGAGGGTGACATACACGAAGAGCTCTGGGAGCTGTGAGAAACAAGATGGGGCTGAGGGGCAGCTGTGAGACAAGGCAGGCAGGTGGGAGACAAGATGGCACGAAGGGGTGAACGTGTGACAAGATGAAAGGGCAGATGTGAGACAAGACAGTGTAAAGGGGGCAAATGTGTGACAAGATGGCATGAAGGGGCAGACAGGAGAAATAAGATGGTGTGGAGGGGCAGGTATGTGACAAGATGGTGCGAAGCAGCAGGTGCGCGACAAGATGGCGCAAAGGAGCAAATGTGTGACAAGACGGCATGAAGGGACAGGCGTGAGAAACCAGAGGGTAGGAAGGGACAATTGTGTGACAAGATGGTGTAAAGGGGCAAATGTGTGACAAGATGCCCTGAAGGGGCAGACAGGAGAAATAAAGGGGCATGAAGGGGCAGGAGTGCGACAAGACGGCTCGAAGGGGCAGGTGTGAGAAACCAGACAGTAGGAAGGGGCAAACGAGAGACAAGATGGTGCCACGGGAGAAACGTGTGACCAGATGCGGTGAGGGGACAGGCGTGAGACAAGATGGCGCCGGGGGCCGGAGGGAGGCCACGGCCCGCTCCGTTCCGGGAGAGGCGCCGGGAGAACCGACGCCCTGCACGGAGCAGGCGCATCACGGGGCGCAGCGCGCATGCGCACTGCGGCCGGGGCGGCCCCGCCCGGGCGGCAGGGGACGGCGGGGGGCGGGGCGGCCGCGCGCGGGGCGGGGCGGCGGGGGGAAGCAGGAAGTGGGCGGCGCCCCGACGAGAGCGGAGCCGGTGGGTAGCGCCGGGCCGCAGCGTCTCGCCCCCTCCCCGCTGCCGGGCCGCAGCCGCCGCGGAGCCGCCATGTCCAACATGGAGAGTATCCTTGGGGCCCGGCGAGGCCTGGGGCGGGCGGGGGGCTGCCCGTTCCCGGCGCGGGCCAGCGAGGCCCGGCCCGGCCCGGCCCGGCCCCTGCGACCGGGCCTCGCCGTTCGCGGCCTGGTACCGGCGGCCCCGGGGTGGGGGGAGGGTGCGAGGGGGCTCAGGGCACCTCTCGGCCGGGAGGGGAGCCGCCGAGCCGGGGCAGCTCCGCGGGGGGAGGCGGAGGAGGAAGAGCATCCCGCCTGTCCCCACGGCGAGCGGCTGTCTGGGGGGCTGGGGGTCCCCGGGGGCGGCAGGAGCTCCCAGAGCCTTTTCCAAAGGGGGAAATTTGGGGCTGCCGGCGTGGGGCTGATGGGAGCAGTGCTGTCTAAATCTGGGGTTCACTTCCTAGGTGGTGAGGAAGAAGGGACTAGGAAGGGATGCATCTCCTTTGATGCCAAGATCAGGTCCAACTTGTTTCATGCAAAGTAGTCAGCGGGCGGGCGTATAGGAAAGGTGAGGTTCAGTCTCAAGCTCTGTAGTGTAAAGAGGGGCAGCTTTGTCCCTGGTGCAGAAAACACATGTTTTCCAGCAGTGCAGATTACCCTAGAAACCAGGAACATCTGAAATGCCATATGTCGGGAAAGGTGCTGTGTTGAAAGGCTGGAATAAAGTCAGCATCGCTATCCTAATGGCAACTGGGTGTTCTCCCAAACTGGGACTGCTGTCAGCTGAATAAACTGCGTGATGTTTTCTGATATTGAGAGGAAATTAAGGGGGTGAAACCCTTGTGGACTTTCTTGATCTATGGAGAGATCTTAACTCCCAGGTTAAAAAGAAGTCTTTTACAAAAAAGTCTTAAATGAGGTTGGCTCCATGTAGTTGAAATGTGCTGCTAGTGGTGAGCACTGCCACTTATGATAGGGACTAACTGGATGGAAGTGTTGGAGCAGGTGACTGTGTGAGTCACAGCTAATTGAGGAAATCGAGTTTCACTTGAGTTACCATGCACTGAGAAGGAGATTTGCAGGGAGGAGCAAGTATGTGCCTATCACGAGATGAAAGATGGGTGAGGCGGCAGAGTGAGCTATTTTAATGTCAAAGGTAAATGTCCTAAGTGAGTAACTGAGGAAGTTATTTCAAAATAAACTCTGAAAAGCTGTTTCTCACAGCAATCGCTGTAAATAAGTGATGTCATATTTTACCTAGTTGTTCTGGTCGCTGAGCTGAAGTATACTTGAATGAATAACCTAGAAGTCTGAGATTTCCTGTTTGGTAATTTACCAAACTGTGAGCAGGTCCATGTAATACACTTAGTAGTGCTGAAAGGGACAGTGAGCTAGCTTTTAAAGCAAAGAAACATAAATGCAAGCAGCAATTTTAATATCACTGGTAGGTACCTTTAAAGGATATCATAATGTATCATAAAGGCACAGCTGTTACTTTTTAGTTACCTGCTTGTAACCTTTATAGGATAGGAAAACAGATGTGTCTGCAAACATTGTGATGTTTTCAAGTTGCTGTTAGAGCTTGAAGATGCATGCTTAGACTTCAGGAAAAAAAATAGGTTCTGAAATAAATTATATACTTAAGAAAACCCAACCCTCGAGTACCTCATAATGCTTAGCTTTGTGTGCTTTCACTTAACTGTTAAGCATCTTGCTGCATTCTTCCTTTTGGGATATAAAAAGATGTCATGAAAGAAATGTATAAAGCTTTCTCTTCATTTTTATTTGGGAAAGAGTGATGTTATTTGGGAACTCTCATTAACAGGATTTTACATATATGCTTTTTTTGTTTTTCTGGGGTTTTTTTTGGCAACACATACTTATTCTCCATCACTAACTTCTTAATGCAAATCACTCTAAATTATGATGACGTCTTGTTCTACTGTCATCTTAGATCTTTCAGCTTTAGCAGGACATGGGGGAAAAAACACTTAAAAAAAAAAAAGTTTTTCTTGCTGACTTTGAGTGTTCTTTCTCAAAAAATTAGATGATAGAAATGTCAAGGAACTCCAGAATCACTTGAGTGACCCAGTGTGGGGAGAGTCCAAGTGACCAAGGGTGGGAGGCTGCTCTGTAAAGGAGCTTCATGAGCAATATAAACTTGATCATACTGTTGCTTGACAGGACAGTCCTGCTGCAGATTTGTACCTGTGCGGGGCCAGCCAAGCCTGTTTACCAGTGCACTGTAAATTTCTCTCTTGTTTGGGGGAGATGTGTGTGGGTATTTTTTGTTTTTATTTTTTTTTTCCAGGCAAATCAGTAATGAGCATATGAACTTTCATATGCTTCGCTCTTCCTGTTCACTGAGCGCTAAGGACTGTCTGTCTGTCTCTGAAAGTAACTGGCAGCACAAGACTTTCAGAGTTTCTCTGGGGGATGTTTGTTTTGTTTTATTAGTTGGAACTACGTTTGCTTTCAAACAAAGCTAGTTTGGGATCTGAACTCATTTCTACGGCCTTATATTTGAGAACCCAGATGATAATGATATGTAGCGTCGTAATTGTAAAACAGTTTGGTAGATCTCCCTATTGCGTGAATTTCAAGGGTTTATTTAAATCATGTTCTACAAGTTTTAGTATGATGAAAAAGGGAAATGCAATATACATTAGGTTTGACGGTGCACCAAACGAGAGCAAAATACTGTGTGTAAACATCAATCCTGTGCTTGGACCCTTAACTTGTACTGTAGAACATCTGTTTAACTTGAAGTTTGCAGCAAAAGAGCTTAGCAGAAACTCAAAAAAATGTGACAAAGAAGAAAAGGCCGAAAAAGCTAAAATTAAGAAGGTAGGCAGTGAATATGAAAGCATGTTTTTCAGATCTGTTGTTTACGCCAGAAAATTTTCTGCTTTTTTTTATCATTTTGCTGCTATTCCTGCTAATACTATTGTGATAGATGCTTGTGACTTAAGTTACATGACTTTAAAACTTAACATATGTATGAAGTTTAAGAATACACTCTTTATTTAAGAGCTTGTGGTATTTATTTCCTTAGAAAATTGTCTTGAATGTATTTTGAGAGAGACTACATTATTCCCAAAGTTAGAAATATTTTGCCTTAATGTTTATCATCTTGTTTTAATAGTGTTTATGAAGAAAAACTTTAAAATAGCTTTTGAGTCCTTGAAGTAGTAAAGAGAACCTAAATTTATTTAACTATTTTCTTGTCCATGAAATATAGTCATGCCAACATGTATCTGTATTTGGTGATAGATACTGAAAACATTTTTAGGAAAAGGTAAATTTATGTTTACCTTCTGTAAAACCTCCTACCTGAAGTGCATGCTAGACATCTCTTTCATTGGAAAGAAGTTAGGTGTTCACATCTTAAAAGTTTGAGTACTGTTGGGGAAAAAAGGTAAAAGAATTTTTTTTTCTTCTTTTCATTAAAAGATACTGTGATGGATTAATGCTTATTTTAAAAATGAAATAGGCCATCCAGAAATCCTGTTTACAAAGATCAGGGAAAGTTAAAGTGTGTGTTTGTTTTTAAAAGGCAATCCAGAAGGGCAATATGGAAGTTGCACGAATACATGCAGAAAATGCTATCCGACAGAAGAACCAAGCGATCAATTTCTTGCGCATGAGTGCCAGGGTAGATGCTGTAGCAGCAAGAGTTCAGACTGCAGTGACAATGGGCAAGGTAAGGCTGTTTTCGCGGTTCTTGGTGTGAATTTGTTGCAAGCACAGGACCTCCAATCTTGTAAATGTCTTAATTCTACCTGTAATGAGCTGAAAAGTTTGAGTTTTGTTTTTAGACATAGTCAATAGTAAATGAGGAAATGGAATTCTACTGACAGTTGCTATTTAGAAATCAATTGCTCTCCACTGTATCTTGTAGCTTGTAACCTTTGTTCGGTCTTACTGCTCATGCTCCTAAAGATACAGGGTCTTCTCTAGTTAGGCTGTTAAGATTATTGGGAAAGATACTGCTCCCTTTCACTTTCCAAAAAATGCATTAAGTCATGACATAGGACTTCCTGATCCCAGAAAATGTTTTAGCTCATGTCATCTGAAACTGCTTTTTTTTTTTTTTTTTTGGTAAGTTTTCCTTTACTTTACCTCATTTCAGGTAACAAAGTCAATGGCGGGGGTAGTTAAATCTATGGATGCCACACTGAAGAGCATGAACTTGGAAAAGGTAAATAGAAACTTACTCTTCTTGAAGATGCACATTAAAAGCACAAAAGGCAGCGGATGCAAGTTTTACACAAAAAGGATGTTCCAATGAAGTATAAGGAAAAAAGCTGTAGCAGTGAGGATACTGGACACTGGAACAGGTTGCTCAGCATGGTTGTGGAGTCTCCATCTTTGGAGGTGCTCAAAACTTGACTGAACAGGGCCTTGAGCGACCTGCTGTAACTGCAAAGTTTAATCAACTTTATATTTGGCTCTGCTGGGGGGACAGGTGGATGTTGCACCAGATGAACTCTAGAAATTGCGTGCAATCTTAATTATTCTGTGATTCTAGTTTTACCTGTTGAGATATATCACTCTTCTGTTACCTGCAGATCGTTGACTGGATTCTTATTGTTTGTAGATATCTGCACTAATGGATAAATTTGAGCATCAGTTTGAAACACTAGATGTTCAGACACAGCAGATGGAAGACACAATGAGCAGCACTACTACGCTAACAACGCCACAAGTAAGAATAGAAAACTAAAATTAAACAAGCTTAAAAAAAGTGGCTATGACTAAACTGTATGGAAATATTGTCTGCTTCTCTTCTTTCCTTTCTGCCTACTTCGAGAAATGGAGTGTTTTCACTTTGGCTTTGTGCTTCTTTGTGATTTAGGCACTAGTTCAAGTTATATTCACAAATACAGAGGATCACATGTATGTATTGTACTCAATTTCACTCTTACTGCAAGCTTTATTTTATATTATGTATTGAAAATATTAGCCCTTCTATTGAATAGGCAGCATTTTGGTGAGGTCTTAATGAGCTTCTGAGCCAGAAGATGCTGCAGAATCAGTTATCAAAGCAAAATGTACTCTGAAACAATCAACAGTTCTAACTCCCTGATATTAACAAAACAACATTAATCACCGCTGAATGTAGCAGTAGTATGTGCCATGAAAAATTAATTACTTGTTTTCAAGTCAGATAAGTGTTTACTAAAATAAATTCTTAAGCAATGCTTAACATAGTTAAGAACACGTATTACCTGTCCCCTTTTAGAAGAATGCTATTTGAACAGAAATTTTTTCAGAGAGAGAAATTTACTGGACATAGTGGTTTGTAAATAAATAAGTAAACCTAAATCCACATCCAATAAACTAAATTTATTGGAGATAAAGGGTTTTCTTTTCCATGTTATGCAAAACAGTCGTTTAGTAGTTAATAATTAGCAGTTGATAACACTTATCATATTCAAGTAATATATTAATTTTTCTACATGTAAGCGTCATTCTGTGAGAAGCATTGTGGTTCAGAAGCTGAAGTTCAAGTAGTGGGAATTTGACAGGCTGAGCTGTGCTGCTTGTTTTTTGAGTTCATATGGTGCCCTCTGGTGCTTAAGTACAGAGTTGTTCAGTCAAAGATGTTTCCCTTTAAATCAGTTTTGTTAAAAATAATTTCTACTGTCTCAAGATTTAATGGAAGAACTTGTCACAAGCTACAGTATCAAACTGATCGAGTTTTTGTTTCTCTACTTTAGAACCAAGTGGATATGCTTCTACAAGAAATGGCAGATGAAGCAGGGTAGGTAGTATGTTTGAGTGAATATTACTTGAATAAATATGTCAGTTCCAACAACACTTCAAGGTTAACTCTAAGCTGGGATAACATTGTAAATGTGTCACTTTCTTGAAGCACATAAGAATCATTACTCTCCTTTCACCTTTGGACATCATTCTTGTAATGGTTTTGTTGCTGTTATTTCTTTTTGTTTCCATTCAAAGCTACTGTGAATGCCAGTGTGCAGAGGAGGTTGTGCAAAAGCGTAATATAAAATTAGCTCACTTGTGTCGGGATTGCATTTTGTTATTTACTTGGATTGGCTTTAGCATTAGCAATCCTTGCAATGTCTCTCCACTCTTCCCCTGCCCCACAATCCCCATTAAAACTTTCTGTAGTTCTGCTCTCACTAGTTATACACTGCAGAGATGGATCATTGTGATTTATTTAAACCTTTGGAGTTATGCTGAAATATTTCAGGGAACTTTACTTGCTAAGTTGGTGACACATGAGCTGAAAGTGTCCCTCTGGCTTGAGGATGAGAATGTTTGACAAGTTGTGCAGTAAAACTTGTGTAGAGTTCATATCCTTTTGTCACTCATATATATGCTGTTTCTAATGTATCTTTGTTAAACAGAAATCTTGCTCAGCCCTGATTAAGTAGAATTTTTCTCTGTTGCTGGTTATAGTAAAAGATTTGTCTTTTTGGTGATAAATCAAATTTCCTCTTCAAATTGCCTCGACATGCTCATGTGTTCATGGGACGCAAGTGACCTCATGCTGTCTCAGATACTGCTCCATTTGTCAGTTAATATACTTCTTCCTTTAGCCTTGTATGTCTGACTTGTGTTTTTGTTGTTTTTCTCTTTTATTAATGGTAGTCTTGATCTGAACATGGAACTACCTCAAGGACAGACGGGTTCTGTTGGTACGAGTGTTGCCTCAGCAGAACAGGTAAAAATTAGATTCAGTAGAAATTAACATTTTCTATAGAAGTGGGATATGAGAATTAATGCTTTACTTAGTCAAAGCAAAGTTACCAAATTCTGATGAGATTGTGTCTGTCCATAGTAAATGGTGTGGGTGAAAGTCTTTGAAAGCAAAATAATTTTTAAAATGTTTGCTTGTTTAGTAAATACAATAAATTTCTAAATTTCAGATGTAGTTTTGCATAGTGTTTCACAGAGTTCAGACTAATTGTCTGTCCTACCTGCTCTGAATCTAATGAATCCAGCCATCTCCCAGAACACATGCTAGGCTTTTTTCTTTTCCCTTTAATGCGTAAAAGATCTTAAAGAAGTAGTGCAGAGGATTCTGTATTTGCTCTAGATGGATAACTAGAATTGCTTGTGCATGGGCACATTTTGAGGTAAAGGTTGCGCAGACACTTAGAGTTGCTTCTTGCGTGCTGGGGAATATATTTGAGGACATACAAGGCAAGCAATTTACTCCTCTCATCCTGTCATAGTGCAGAAGGCTCTAGGGAATTATGTTTGCTGACATATGTTTGAGAAGCCACAAGTGTTCCAGATTCTTTGAAGGTTCGGTTTCGTCTTGTACCAATCCTCCAAAAGTGTTAGATCTACTGCTGTATCCTCCTAGCAATACCAGCCTTGGTCACTTGAGGGTGTGACTGAGGTTCTTTTCACATCCAAATAAGGATGCAGTTCTGTAAACTGTGATTTACGTTTGCAAAGATCATACCTAAAAATTATCGATACTTGATGTGTTCTGCACTTTATTTCTAGGTATCCATTGCTGGAGACAAGATAGCTAGATGGACCTCAGGTCTAACTCAGTATAGCCACTCTCAAGCAAATCTTGTTATGACTTGTACAAGTTTATTTCATACCATCTTGACATGAGATTGCTTCACCATTGCAGAGCTTTGCAACAATTGATTTTCATATTACTCTTTTTTTCTTCTCTTCCACAATTCTGCAGGATGAGCTGTCACAGAGACTGGCCCGCCTACGTGATCAAGTTTAAGTTAATCAAAGCTGCAGTTCTTTGTACATGCTTTCAAAACACCGTTTGTGACTAACCCTACGCTACACTAGAAAGGTGTATACAGTATGGCTTATGTGTTTAAATACCTGTAATATATGATACTTCGCTCCTAGCTTGCTCTTCTTTCTAAACACATCAGGTAATTCAAAAATATCAGCTCTCAAATATCTTTTTCTGTACATTTTGAAGCTGATATATTTTTTGCAAGCTCTTTCATAAAATCAAGCAGCAATGTTGGCACATTCTAGCTGACAGAAAAGCAGTGTCACTGATATATTTTAAATTATGAAGTGAATTTTTTAAATTATGAAGACTGTTTATGGTTGGAGGACTGATGTATTCATTTCAGATGTTTGCTATACCTAAATTCCTTACACAGCCAAACTCATTGAACACACAGAGGTGAACAGTGTGGACTTCATGAAAATACACTTATTAAAACAAATAAGTGGACTTCAGTCTGTAGACTTTTTTTTTTTATCATTTTAAAGCTACAGTAATACTGCTGAAATTAATGGTTCGTTTACCAAAAGCTGTTTTCATATAACTGGGAACTTGTATGGTGTCATCATTTTAGTACAGGAGGAATAAAATATATTTTCCAACACTTTGTCAGTTCTGTTGAATGCTATCTCATGGTTTAATGCTGAGTGCTCTGGCTTCTCCAGTTTGCTTTCTTATGGTTTAATGCTGAGTGCTCCAGCTTCTCCATTTTGCTTTTTTCTCAGTTTCTTGAGGTGCAGCCAATTATGCCACTCACCCCTTATTTTTTTCTATTCTGTGTTAGTCCCTGTCTTTGCTTTTCATCTAGGCACTCTTTATATGCAAGGAAAAGCCTTATCATAGTATTCTGCATTTTAACATTGTGTCATATATGAAAAATATGAAAGTGCTCTTGCTGAAGTTCAGGTCTTCATAGTCCTCCATGGTGAGTCAAGGTCCCAGTTCTGATTTTGCTAACCAGGACACTCCCTTGGAGTAGCTTTTCCTCCTCAGCCTCTCACGGGTGATCTTTTCTTCAGTACAGTGTTGGAGAGAGTGAGGTGAGGAGTGGGTAAGTAGACTAGGCCTGCTCTGTCAGAGGGGCAGGCTGCGAGATTGTTTCAAGATAGGTATTGGTTATGTTGGATTAGGAATAGCTACTGTTTTGTAAGATACAGTACTGCTCTCTGCAGATATGGTGGTGCGATTTGCAATACTGTGGTGATGGAGAAGCTAATTTGTTTTAGTTACTCCTTTAACCCCTCTGCGTTTCTGCATGGTAAGAGGGAATCTACTGACCTCTTTCAGTAGCTTCAAGCTCTTCCTGCAGTTGTGAAGCAAAGAAATGGTTGTAGAAATTTGAAGCTGAAACTGCTTGTGTTGTGATAAATAGTGGTGTAAAGAATTTTTTTCCTGACTGCTTGGACTCAATTTTTTGTTTTATTGTGTTGTGGATGAGGGAAGAAGGTATGAAGCTTTAGAATAGGAATTAACTCTTAATTCACTGGTGTTCAGGATCACATGGTCTTTCTAGTGTTGTGGAAATGTTTGAGTAAAAAACTACTTAGCTTTTTTAATCACGCAGGATTTTTGAGTGAAAGTGTACAAAAATGAGGAAACATTTCAGAACAGTTTCAAGCTATATTTTGAATGTGTTACTCAAATCACTTTGAAGCTTTAGCAGGCTGTTATCTAATGAAGCATCCAAAGGTACTGTAGAAATAAGAAACAGAAAATAAGACAGACAAAACAGCCTAAAATGTTCTCAAGTCATCTCTCTCACATTTGCAGTCTAAATTAAATTGATTTCTTAAAATGTGGTCTTTTTCTCACACTTAAGGTTTATTTTCAGTGCAGCTTTCTTTTAAACGTCTTTGAATCTTCCAATTTCTCCCACTTAGAGGAGGAAGATTTTATAAACCATATACTCTAGGTACATTCTTTTAATATTACTGATAAAATGTCTTAAGAAGAATACCATATACTACACCCTTTTTGTAGCTACTCTGAACAATATAACAAAAAATATAACGTTTTTTCTACACAGCCAAGTTACCCACAACGTTGCTAGCCGCTGTGTGTGTGCGTGTGCCTTTGCCTTGGTGAGTTTATTTTTACTGTTGCTTCCTATCTCACGATAGGGCTACATACCTGGCTAGTGACAAGAAAATTAGTCGTGCGATACATCCACATAAAAACTTACTTTGCACTTGCCTGTTCATAGACCTGTGTCAGCAACTATGGAGGTTTTCCGTGTTTGGTATTGGACAGCTCTTCAGCTAGCTCTTGTCTGGCTTGTTTTAATGTTAAATATTATCATGCTGCTTTCGAATTGCCCCGGCCATTCCAGAGCTGTTTGGCAGGGTAGATAGACCGTAAACTTGCTTTTCTGTGTATGTTGACTCTTGCCTTGAAACTTGGGGATTTGGAGGCATTTAAAAATAGATGGAGATAAGACTGATTAGATAGTCACAAGAAAAACATTAAATAAGCTTCATTATCTTACTGGCTGTATACAGCTTGTTTAATAATTTTGATCTTCTGGAAGTCCTAGGCTTGCTAACACTGATAGAAGAATATTTTTTCAGTATCTCTTTTTAGAAGGATTAAGAAATAAATGTAAAGGCTTGGTTATCATAATTAGTTTATTTTACCTCTGCAGAACTATGATTTAAAGAGATAGGCAGGCTTAGCTGATTTGAGGAAGAAATGTGTTTTCAAAACAAAATTAAATCTTGCCTTGCTGATTTCACTCTGAGCATTGCTATGTGTTTGAATGGGGCCAGGATTTTGTACTATTCCATTTTGTGTATAGAGCTTCTGCCCTCTCCTGGGCAAAACTTATTTCTTCTCTCTTTAGAAATATTTATTTATGAGAACTGACATTCAGAAAGGGTTAGTAGTTATGTCTTTAATGCATGTAGTTTTCTCTGGTCTTTTGGAAATGTTTAAAACTGAAGTTGCTCTTAGAACAAATTTGACTCTTGTATCCTTTTTCTTTTCATTTGTGTTTCCCTAGAAACATTTGCTCTCTGTTTTCTGAACAGATCTCGCTCTTCTTTGCTCTTACCTTGCTAGTGTTTCTTGCAAGTTGACTGTGTATTTTTGTAGAAGTTAATTTCATGTTAAATAGATTGAATGAGCTTTTATGTAACTTTAATACCAGATAATATTTCAATATTTATGAGCAGACACATCTGAAATGAAGCCTAGTTTGAAATGCTGTGAGATGTTTCTGCATTCTTGGAATTAAGTTTACAGCTGCTAGTGTAATGGTAGCATTCATCTTTGGTCATTTGAATTCCAAATTTGAAAGCCATAAAAAGCTTCAGATGAAATGAGAAGGAAGGAAAGGAAGAAAGAGAAATCTAACTTTCTCAACTGAAATGGGATATAATCATCATGTTACTTTTGTGGAGATCCTCAGAGCCAAGAAATACTGAAATTTTGTTAAATATGATCAGCAATTCTGAAGCTGATGACATGTATAGAGAAGAGAAACTCTTTTAGCTCAGGTAGAGTTCGTTTTGAAAACTGCATTATCTTTTATGAATCAATTTGTAAATGTAACTGGAAGACAAATAAAATTGTACAGCAGAAGCATTTCATGTGTGTTCCTAGGTTATATAGCTATTTGCTGGTGGGTGTTAAATGAACCAACAGGCAGACTTCATAACATCATGAATAGATTCTTGTGAAAAAATAATGAGAAAATTGAATCTTTAGAGAGAAAACAAGGAGAAAGAAAAGTGGGTGTTATCAAGAAAGATTTGGGCCAATATTTTAGGAAGTAATTATGATCAAGTATAACAACATAAAATACAGTCTAGTTATTTAAAATTTTATAATGTAGTAAAAATATTTACTCTGGTGTGGACACAAAAGTATGTCTTTTATTTGAGAAGCTTTCTGTTGTCCTTGAGGTATGTAACAAGGACAAAGCAAGGAAACAGGAAAACTGGCAGGAGATGGTCTATTTTGGTATGATTGAGCTAAAACCCTCCATTCGTATTTTCCCCTTCCATTGTTGTTCAGGAACCAGCAGAGGGAGCTTGAAGCTTTGTTTTTGCATAGGTCCTATATAAGTGATTATTATGCTTTAAAATCTTTAAAGAGGACTTTTACAGAGTCATCACTAACTAGTTTAAGGAGCTATTTGTTGCCTTCGAGACCCTCATTTCTGGATAGTGTCAAGGCTAAATGGGAAGCTACCTTCATCAGAGTTTGGATCCTTGGCTACGAGCTGCTCCGTTACGCAAAATGCAAACTGGAAGCATGTTGCCGAGTGTCATCTGGTAATTCATCTTAACATCTAACTATCTTTTGCTAAATGCACTTCAGGGCTTTTCCTTGCTGTCTTTAGGAATTAATGTGGGAGCTGCAAAATGAGGAAGTGAATAACTTTGTCCTTAAAAATTGTTTTAATTGTTTTACTTCTAGCTAACTTGTCGTGGGTTTCTTTGGCTGTCATGTATTCTGTTTTTGTCCTGTGATAATTTTTCCACTTCATGCAGAGAGAAATGCACACTGTTTACTGATTGAAAATGTATTTTAATATGAGAAATCGTTTTCTTATTAAAAGTGTTGCCTATGTTGAGATTTGATTTGATGAAATATTTCTTTATTTTGGTTTAAGGATGCTCTCTGTTCACGTAGCATACTGTATTTGTTCGGTTTTAGTGTTAGCATTTAAACTATTGCAAAGGCTTGGTTTTCACTAACTGCAGTATAGTGCTCAGTACTTTTTTTTTGTCAAACAATATTTTTTCAATGAAATCACAAGAAGGGTCAGTGGCCTTACTTGTATCGGAAGGAGCTTTCTTCATTACCATTCAAATAAAGGAAAAGACTTATCTGAACAATCTGTAACTAATTTCAAGTGCCAATTGAACCTTTTTAACTTGGAAGAAGATGCAGTAAGTGAGCCTTACAGGCTTTCATTTGACCTTTACTACTTTTTATTAAGAAAGTCATGCTGAATCAGCTGTGATATGCAGTTCAAGATAGAAAATAATGGGCTGTAGGTTCCCAGGTCTTTCCAGTACTTTGGAAAACTTTACAATGTCTTCTAAGAGTGCTGGACTTGCTGTTTTTGCCATGAGAAGGGGTTGAACCAGACTATCTTCTATAAGACAGCCAGGTCATTTTCAAGCTAGTATTTAGACAGGGTGACTTAAGAGAATTTAAGTGTCACATTTTTATTCAAAAAGGTGGCTTACTGTTGGCATGACTGGTTAGAATGTTCTAAACTTGTTAAGTGAAATAGTTTTTTCACAAAAGTCTAAAATAGTAAATACTACATACCAACAGATACACATATCTGACAAAAAATGATCAGCTTGGTGTAATTTCCCTACTATCTAATTCAGAATGTTTTGTTACAAGCAATTTCTATCAAAATAGAAGACTTAAAGATAGAAAAAAATAGAAAACAAAAACTGTGTAAAGGATGGTAAAACTTCTTAAAACTTCTTTAAAATATTCAATATACCAATATTTAAGAACTCTTCTTTCTTTTTTAAAAGTTTAAAAAGTTTTGACCTATTCCCCAAGCCTCTATTTTACTTGATCTTTTACAGGTATTTTACGTGATCTTTATCGTAGTCAGGACTTCCACAATTTCTTGTCTATTGCTGCAAGATAGGTTAATGTTAGAACTATTAAGCACTACTACTAACACTGGTGATTTTTCAGTTCCAGTTACCAGTATGAATCCACAACATTTGACTAAAAGTTCATAGGAAAAGCAGACAGTTCCATTCCGAGTGTTGTAAATTAGTTCCAGTCTCCAAGAGAATGCTGTAACTAATTGATATGACCTGGAAGTGGATAAAGTCCATAACAGTAAGATCAACTTTTCCTCTAGTAATCTGACAAATATGTCATGTAGTCGCATGTAGACTACATACCCTGTTTGTTCTTTTGTGATGGACGTTGTTTCCGCATTGAAGTGATAACGATTTTCCGGATTTCTACTGATTTGTATAGCAGGTGCCTTAATTTATTAATGCCAGAAGAAGAGAGAGATTCAATAACAGCAACAACAAAATAAGGATTCCTGGCAGCAACCGTATATTAAAGTCATTGTTTATCCAGTTATGTTGCTGTAAGTATTTGACCACCATTTGATATCTTTATACAAAATGTATATTTAGAGATACGTCTGCAGAAGAGCTTGTTATACTTGTAAAGATAGCAGAGTTATTGTATACTAGTCAGTGGAAATGATTACTTTTAACAATGGCACTTTTTTATCCAAATATTTTAAAAATGTACTGTACAACAAAGATTAATACTTACAAAACCCAGATCTGTCTAGTGTATATAGTATGTGTAAAGCAGCAAATACAGAACATCAAGGCTCTCTTCCAAACTTAATGTTTGATTTTAAAAGTTCAGCAATTAGCCTGTGATTAGAGTATTAAGTAGACGCAGGTATTCCCAAGCTTTTCATAAAGTTTTATTGTGATGTCTGAGAGATCTGGATGTTTTCTTGAATACTGTTTACAGAACAGCACAAATATTCTTCCTCCTAGTCTATAAAAAAAGGCATGCAGGAAGATTGGTGGTTTGCAGAGTCGCTGGATCTCCTTCGTTTTCTATAGTTGCATGGAAATCAGGAAGTCTTTGCTTCGTGTGGAGTTTGACTCGTATGGAGTAAGTTCACAAAATGGGACCCATGTAATAGGAGCTATTTAGATACTCAGCATTTCAGTGCGTAATTAAAAGAACAATTTTATGAAGTCACTGAAAATAAATACATCCCAGTTTCTGCACAAGTAGTGGTTTTAGAAGTTTCTTATGCACCTCTTCTAACAACCCATTACATCGCATCTCCTAACATCTCTTCTTGAACAGTGACTGACAATTCTGTTAGCCTGTAACATCTAATAATGAATGCAGAACCTCCAGTAGCATGAGTCAGGAGAGTAGAGTTTCCTATTTATTTGTGATCTAGAGGGATGTGAACCTTGGTCTTCAAAGGTGAAAGGTTAGAGGATGTGTGTCTTGTTTACCTGTGCTTTTCAGAAAATGTTTTTCTTTAATCTGTTAAGCAGACACACCATTTTGTCCCATGGCCTACAATGGAATCACTAACAATATGCTTAATTACTACCAAACCACATATGAATGACTGATGCCAACAGACAAGAAGTGTCAAAACACAGTTTGTCAGCCCAGAGGAATTTAGCAAGATGTTTTTTTCCCTTATTTAACTGAAACATCTTTTCACAAGTGTTTTAATGTCTGCCTGATTTACAGACAGGTTCACTGATAGGATAAAATCATATTGGATGGCTTTATTAGGAATTTTAGACTAATGACTAATGTGAAACTAGGTGTTTAAAAGTATGAATGGGGAGATCCCACACTCTCATTGGATTTGAAAATATGAATTTGATTCTTTTGAAGGTTATATTAAAAAAAGTATAAATGTAGAGTTAATTCAACCTTTTTAACTACTGCTGACTTTTAACATTTTTGAGGCTTTTTTCTTTGCTGAAGCTATTAAATGTAGACATTTGCATGTCATTGCATACTGCAGAAGGCATTTGCCCTTTTTTTTTTTTTTTTTTTTTTTGTCATTGTGGCAAAACTGTTTTATATGTTTATCTACCAAGGTATATGGCTTGGTCGCATCATGCTTGAGCTCATTCACAGACACAACAGGTTGGAGAAGATGCAGCAATACAGCTGGTAAACGTATTTAACGTCGAATAGTTAGTCACACTTCTGGAGTTTTAATTGAATTACCTTTGACAGTGAACAGCAAACCTGGTGGGTGATCTACTAAATTAAGCTGATGAATGGGCTCCCTAAAATCAATTAGCATATAAGGCTGTGAGCATGAACACATCCTGTTGCTCTGCAGGGACCTGAGCAGGATTGGAATGACAGCAGCAAATGTGAGACAAAGTGAAAGCATGCATCTCCTACCGCTGCTGACCTCTGCTACCAAACATGAAAGAAAAACAGGAGTCTAACAGGAGCTGAAAGAATCTGACAGTAAATCATCTAAGCTCTGTTTTGCAGAACTGATATAGGGTGCTTCTCAACTGCTTGATTGATGCTGGGCAGTATATTAAAAGCAAGACGTGCCGAAGTAAGAAGGCTACTGTGAAGTACCAGCTCAGGGCACCAAGCTGTAGGAAGGAACATCTGGTTGCTTTTTGTTTTTCAGATATTCAAGGTAGTGGGTAGCCAGTGGGATTTAGCTATCTTCTTTTATTTTGATACAGTGACAGGGTCCTGTCTGTAGCCCCAGAGAAGTGCTCAGTGCTTTGGATGGTTGTTTGTTATCTGAATAATCAACCTATCACAAAGTACGGGCTGGAGGTTACTCTGACCTTTGCCTCATTGCAACCTGACTCCATGCACCATTCAGCTAGAGCATGTAATGAGGTACAGATGCTATAGATAGGATAATTGAATACACAAAAAGTATTTGAGGGACTTTAAGGTTGTGACAAACTGATAAAGGCAGAAAGCTCTTGGTTAGGGCTGCTATCTTCCTTTTTTGGGGGTGAGTGGAAAGAGGGGTGGAAGAGGAGCAAGCAGGGTTAGCCATCGTTTCACTTTTTTTTTTTTTTTTTTTTCTCTGCAGAAGTACTGGGTGATCACTTCCACAGGAGTGAGTCTGTGCAAATGTGTGATTTATTTGATTTGACTGCTGAGCTAAATGAAGAAGATTCAGTTTGGACTATACCAAATATGATTTTTTAAAAATTATTATTACTGCTGAAATGATAAGGAAATACATTTGGAGTTTAACAAAGCCTATACTGAAACTTCTCCAATAGCCCTTGGAGGCACTTGCATGGGAGACTGTGATTCAAAGCCCTGCTTACCACAGGGGATTTCTTCTCCCATATCCAGCTGTCCAGGCAAGTGCTCTGACTGCCACATTATGGGATATTCTGAAGCTGATACAGGGCACAGTGGGGTTTTGCTTTCCTTGGCCACATAAAAGCACAGCAGCACCTCTTCTATTTTGTTAATCAGCACACCACAATTACTTATAAGCAAAACAGTACAGAGTTCTGGGCACATGGATTTTTTTTCAAACAATTTATAATTTACTCATGTAGATTATTTGGCCTGTCTATCTCTATAAAAATAGGAACAATATATTTTGCTCAGACATGCTTAAATTGTGCTTTAATTAGTAAAAGTCCTACTACAAGCAATGAAATTACTTTTGAAGTAAAGGGTATCTGAAACTGATATTTCAGTGTTTCACCTACCTTTGGTCTTTCTACTTTCTAGTATTTTCCCTTACGTTTTCCTAAATCATTCCAGATATTTCTATTGTTTGTTCAGCCCCTGGAGATGCATTTCTAATACTGTAAAAAGGTAGATGTTATAAGGAATTAAGCTGAAGGTGTTAGATGACAGATAAAATAACTGCAGTGGAAATGTTTATAGCAAATTGAATTTCTATCAGATTTCCATTTTAAAAATCTAAGTTTGATTGTCAATAAAATAAACAAAGGCTTATTTTAAAACTTTGCATTTTCACAAATGTAAAGTCTTAGATGAAAGGTTTGTGTTGTAGGGTTTTTGTTTTGTTTTTTATAGTGTGTGAGATTTGTTTCCAGCTCTAGGAATACACACACGTTTTAGTCTTTAAAGGAATCCTCCTGATTAAACTGTTAGATGCATGCAAACAAATCCAGGCATCAAGCTAAGCATTCAGAGAGTACTGAAGCTCAGGCTGCAATATTTGAAACTAGTTCTGTTTCCTGCAAAACCTACAGCATTAATGGTGTAGGATGCTTTCTTTCCTTCAAACTGCAGAAGATTGCCCTGAGGTGTGGCTTCCAGGTGTGGGGGGGATTTATAATGTATGATTTTATTATCTACTCTCCCTAGATGCTCAATTCTCTGCTTATCTTTTCCTTCAGTTAATTAACGTGGTATTGGCACAGGGTCCCTGCTTTACTCACAGCAGTCTGGTAATGGTTAGTCTGACCAGGACAGAGCAGTTGAAAAAAGATCTTTAGAATTTGTATGAAAGAAGCCAGGATGTTTCTCTTGCATTATCCTAGAAGTTATAAAGCTGAGTAAAATGCTGTCTTTTCTGTGGCTTTCTCTTCCTTTTCTTTAACCACCCTGCAAATTTCTCCAGAGGGTTTTAATTCTGTTATATAGTTTAGAGTCAGCACAATTTAAAGTTCTCAGGGTCTATGACAGTATAAAATGATACACATTTTCATTCAGGAGTTTGACACTGCGAAAATATATGTAACTTAGTGTGAAATTGGGTTTCTTTTATATGAGTTTTTAAAAGTTGCTCTCCAGTGCTGGCACAACCAAACCCTGAATATGAGCTTGGTTTAGGGGGGATGAATGTGAAAAAGGACAAAATGCAGCCATATGAACAGCTAAAGCTCTTTCCTCCTGTACAGGTGAGAGACCCTCTTCTTCCAGCTCTCTCCAGAAGTGGGGCTCCCTGCCACCCTATTCGAATAGACTGAGTGAGGTAAGAACATATCAACAGAGCAGCAAATTTAGTCTCATACTGGGGTGCAGGACTGAGCCCCTGTGCCCTGCTCAGGGACCCTGCGGTGAACACAACCCTCAGGCGCACCACGCAGTACAGTCAGAATAGACTCCATGCAGTTTACTGCTAGGGAGTAGGTGAGTTCAGCTCATACTATGTCCCTGACCAAATCTTCTTCTATTTATCCCATATTTTTCTGTTAGTTCTAGGAAATTGTTTAACATTGTTATCTTTTTCAGGATTAAAGACATCATCTCTTCCCATAAGGTAGGCGTCACCTTCCAGCACTGATATTGCTGTAGGAAAGCACAAGGCCAACAGGTCTGATTTGATACTTACCAAGAGGGATCATGTATGTGCCATTAGGAGGACACAGCTCTGGCTGAATGTCATCTTGGACAATCCCGTATCTGCATATCAGGAATATATCTTATCCCAGACAGGAATTCCTGGTAGCTTCAGTCTGATCTTAATTTAGCTTTGGTTGAAACCACTTGGAAGGCTCCCATCAGTTTCAAATATGCAAAGGTTCATCTAAATCCCCGGGGGTTATGCAGCAAGAAGGTTGCAGCACCATTGCCATTGTGAATGAATGTGAGCACTGACACCACGCTGTCTTTGCAGAGAAATAATTCCCAGTGGAGACTCTGGCACAGGAAATGATTTATTCTAGCCTCACACAGAGGATACTAATCCCGTAGGAAACATTAGACTGCGATATCCCATAGCTTGTCTTGCTTTCTGAGTTTTCATAGCTGAGCTGAAAAATCTCAGGACAGGTGCTCTTGTTAGACTTTGAGTATTTTATATCTTGCTGTAGTGGGAGGTGTTAGGAGAAGAGTGTGGTGTTTGGGCCAGACCTAGAAAACCTCAGTCATGAAGATGAAAGGTAATGGGACAAGTACCATCAAACTGTTCAGATTGGCAAGTGCTGGAGATATGCCAGGTATGATCCCAAGAGTTTCATGACTGATTTGCAAATGTGATTTTTATTTCCACCCCCTCCTCCACCCATAGGAGCAACAAAAAGAGGAAGGCAAATTGTCAGCTTGTACAAATAGATAGAATTTCCCGGGACCCTTGGACACTAGCTAACGTTCTGTTGTGAGTTTTTACATAAACCACTTTGTGCATAATACCGTCAAACATATTTGTTATTTTAACTAGCTTGTAGCTGAGTAGCTGCTCACTGCATTTAAGGAGAACTCCTCCAACTTGTGAACTGTGTCTAGCAGTGATTTCTGCCCTTTCCTTTTTGTCTCTTCTTTCACAGAAGGCAATTCTTTCTTCCACAGCCCCAAGGTTTCCATTTGAAACTCCGGTGCTCATGTCCAGCTAAATTCTGTCTCTGCAATGCTAGACAATGCTGTGTTGACAGCTGCACTGCAGAGTTCAGCTTCAAACACACCCCTTTTGTGGCCCATCCAAGTATTTGGCTTGAAAAATGAATAAATGGGAACACAGATCCAAGCACTAGAATCAATCCCCTCAATAAGATTTCATGCATTTTTAAATGATATCTATCTTGATTTGAAAACAAAAAGCAACAAAAAGACAACAACTAAAAACCTTTCCAGTCCACAAAGTGAGAAATGTGGCTTTAATTTAGACAACTAATCGCTTCCAGCTGTACCAGCCATTAAAAACAGTTGAAGAATTACAATGTAAATAGATTAATGCAGACAAAGCAACATGTGCACTATTCCATGTCTTCTTGTTACCTACAAAATACTTCAGCAGTGACATACTGTTAGTCTAAGCCACTTGTTAGGTTCTGTGCTAATCAGCTAAAATTAAATAAACATGACTGATAAAAATGAATGTTGTGTTTGAAAATTGATGCACCAACAGAATTTACTCCAGGAGATAATTACAGATGATTAAGTAACAAAGAAATAATTCCTACAGCAAAAGGAAAAAATCCACAGTGCAGAAAAGGGTCATTTCTTTGTGCGTCTTTCATTTCTTCTGGAGGGACAATTATAACCTACAGGAACTTCTACTAGCAGGCAGCTGAAAGTAAATAAAACATATAAACTAAAAGAACCTTTCTATCCCTAAAGTGTCTAGTAATACATAAAAAAAAAAAAAATCTGAAAAATGCAGAAAATCAGTATTTTGCTCTTTGAAGCATATATACCTAGATTTCATCTCCAGAATCCACTGTCTTTCCACCCAAGGAATTTTTTTTTAGTGATTGAATCTTACTGCAACCCATAATGCTTGGATGCCACTTGAAGTTCTTCCATTCAGGTTCAGTTGAGGGGAAGGATTAACTCTCTGATAAAAGTTCAAGGATGCTTATGATTTATATGAAGGTGATTTGGCTTTGTTGCTGTTATTTTGCATATCACAGAAAGCTGCTTGGATGGGACCTTGGGGTGAGCGTGCTGTTGGCTTGCATTCAGCCTGGCATTTGCCAAAATCCTCAGGACCTTCCTGTGGCTCTGCAGCTTGCCTGCCGCTGCCCAGCCCGGAGCAAGGCAGGGGTTTATCCTGCCCTTGCAGGACCTCGCACTGCTCCTTGCTGAATTTCGTCAGGTTTCTCTCAGCTCCAGGTTACCAACAGCCCTTGGAGACGAACCTCTGCTGGGTGCTGCGTCAGCCTGGGTTAGTGCCGCAGGTTTGCAGAGGTGCGGAGTGCCTTGTCACCCAGGCCACTAACGAAGGTATCGAATGGTGTCGGCCCCGGTGTTGGGCTGTGTGTGTTGCTTCTTGGCCCATTGCGTTTATTCCCCTTCAAAAAAAATTATGGCTAAAACATCTTACGTGATTCTATGGGTTGTCTGTCATCGTTTGTTTTCTTTATTACATTTGAAAACTAATTTGCTAAAGCTTCATAGACTTGGGTGTTCAATAAATATGATGTTTGCAAGCTATTCATTAAAACTTCTCCCTTTAAACTGTTAGCATCTCATGGAAATGATCATAAGTGTACCATATAAGTGATAAATATGGTACATTTTTAAATAACAATGTTAATTAAAAAAACGGAGCCAATTTTCTTTAGCATCAGAATTATAGCAGATTAAGGTCAGTTTTCTAAAAGTGCAAATATTCCTAAAATATTCTTTTTTAAAATATTTGTTCTTAAAGCAATTTATTGTTAACACAATAATATGGCTGAAAGCCTAGGAAAGGCCGTGTTTCCCCCAAATAAAGAATAGCTAGGTTTTTGCAATTTTTTTCATCTCCACAAGCTGTATTGGTAGTAGCTTTATGGTAATAAAGACATCCAAATGGTTGTCAGGATGACAGAAATAAATAAATGAAAGGCATTATTTGCAAACATAGGATCTTAATTATTAGAACAAAAAGGCCCTCGTTAGTCACAAGTGAACTTATAGGTGATGATAGAGATGAGCTGCTCCTCCTGGGAATGGAAATGAGATACCCACCGAGCTTACAGTCCATCCATCTACGTAAACACTCCCTCCAGATATGACATAGTGATAGCACCAAATTGATGGCAGATGCGTGGTCCAGAGCTGTGTGATCTCACCCCGCTGTTTGCCTCTTTTATCAGCGACTGTTTCTCAGCGCTTGGCACACGGCGTAACAAGCCACATAAGATGTGAATAATCCTTGCCGGATTCTGCCAAGGCAGATCTCATGAGTTTATCGCAGCAGCGATAGTCAGTGCTTTGACTATTGCTCCGTACTAAGTCAACGCTTTGATGGGCTCCTACAAGAAAGTCCTGCAGTGAAGCGCGTGTTGCTGACATGGTTTTAATGCCAGTGCTCATGTGGAGGGGCTGCGTTTCGGGTGCACTGGGTGGGCAATGACAGAAAAGCTCTATATGCAGCACAGCGGTTTTGAAGAACTTGCTGTGCAATTTTAATGAAGCAGCCATCATGTTTCACTTCTCTCCTTGATGCCTTTACAGGGTTTCCACAGGTCAGCGCGTTTCAGCAATGAGGGTATGATGCCTGCCTATATTTTCCTGTAAGTACTTCAGGATCGTTGATCTTGTATGTATGTCCACATAAGTTAAATAGACGAATTCAGCCAGATGCAGCGTATGTAATCCCAGTGAAGCCAAAGATTTCCAGCCACTTACAGCAAGGTTGAAATTTGCTCAAGAACTTGGCTCCGGTAAAGTACTTACAATTATGCATAGTATGCGTAGTTTACATGCAAAAATATAAATTATTTGCTGTACCAGGATCCTAATGTCACAGAACATTTGGGGTTGGCAGGAACCTCTGGAGATCATATGGTCCAAACCCCTGCTCAAGCAGGGTCACCTAGAGCAGGTTGCCCAGGAACATGTATGTGAGGAAGATAAAATATTGTACTTTCAGTATTGGATTTGTTAGTGTATTTTAAATACGTTAACTATAAGAAAACTCAGAGATTTCAGTAGGCACAGTATTTCTGAATAGATGCTCATATTGCTAAGAAAACCTGTTCAGAGAGCTGAGCCCCTAACATGCATAGGGGGATTTTAACTGGATGCATGTTGATGTTTGCAGGAATTTGTAAACCCGAAAGCATACCTGCTCCAAGGGGAGAAAATGTTTCCTGCTGCTCGGAGTGCAGTAGACATGAAATAGGTCATTTATCACATTTTACTGTGATAAATGCAGTTTTTTTGTCACAAGAAGCCATATGATTAAGTGAACTGAACAGATCTTAACCCAGACATTTATACGCAACTTTTTGTATATTTTCTTTAGCACATTTATGTCCTTTAGTGTATCACCAAGGCTCACACTCAAGCTGAGATTAGCCCAAATGAAATGAAAATCACTTGGGATGGCGGGGGGGGGGGGGGGGAATAGAATATTATTCTTTATGCTGAACTGAAATATTAGAAGCTCACTTCTGAATTATCCTCCGAGTTACCGAGATATAATTGAGATTAAAATTGGTCCCCTATTTTCGGTACGGCATAGGCAGTTACAAGCCTTATTCCCATTTGTGCCTGTGGAAATCCCCACCTATCATCTTAAATTCTGCCCTGCCCGGTGCAGCTAGTAGTCGGCGCGTTCAGGATGAGGAATGCCTTGCTGTCTCTTTCCTTCCAAAATAATGATAAATGACAGCTAGTAAAAATTATAGCTGACTGTTGATTTTTGCCGACCAGATGCCGGTCGTGCGAGAAGGGGGGTTTCTGCGTGGCCGCTGATTGACGCGCGGGGTCAGAATGTGGAAAGCATTTGTTGGACTCTGTCAGATCACAGCGAGCTGCTGACAGCTCGCTCTACAGTTCACTTCCTTCCCGCACCGGCCAGATTTATGCTGTGATTCTGAAGGTGCTAATTAAACTCGGTTTCGCAGCGGAGTCATTCCGAACATCCTGGAAGAAAAGTGCCCTACAACATGTTCCTTTAAAGCTAACCTTTACTCCGTAAGTGCTATCTAGAGGATGGCTGGTTGGATTCCTGCTGAGGACTGACTGCTTCATAGTGCTTTTATGAAAGCATATCATAAAGCTTCGCTATAAGGCAAAGTTTGTGTGACTTTGCGTTCCTCAGGCCAGTGCCATATAGCAGCAAGCAGCATTTCCCAGCAGAAGATTAGCGATTGGCTCTGGAGGTTGCTTATTGACCAGGACAGGAGATATCGGGATGTGTCTGATGCAACATCAATGTCTTGTGCTGCTTCTGGCCTGGCTAAGGAGCAGCCGTGGTAGGTGATAGTCTTGGTTTCTTGTCCAAATGCGATTTAGAAAGTGCCAACAGACATGTAAAGGCAGGGCTATGTGCACCCTTACAGAAAATCCAGGGAAGTGCATCTCACAGAGAAGCTAGTGACGTTTTTTTCTCTGTCTTTGATGATAGCCCATGAAGGGGTGGTCTCAAAACCAGCTTCTCTGTGGGTTTTCTCCTGGGGGTGCTGACCACACGTGCCCCTGACTCGTCCAGATGTGCTCAGACCAGCTGCGTCCTCCGCGAGCGGTCTGACATGGCCAACAGCAAATAAACAAGAAGTTAATTTAATGTTTATAGTATATAGTATTAATAACTCACAGTGGTCAGTCCTGTTCATCTCCTAGTTATTTGGTGCATTAAAAAGTAAAATACTGTGATGTGCGTGATGTTCTGGCGAGACCGGGGTGAGCGGGGGCCGTGGGGGGAGCCCAGCTTGCTGCCACGGCCACCTCCGGCACAGGGGCTTCGGCAGATGCCCTGCTGCCGTTTTAGGAGCCGGCTCTCCCCGGCAGCCCCCGCCGGGCCCTTTCACTTCGGGTCACTCTGAGCAGCCGCGGTTCGCCCCGACCCCCCGGCCGCGTGTCAGCAGGGCACCGCCGGCATGGCCTTCCCCCGGCACACCTTGGCCGAGCCGTCACTTAACCTTTCGGGCCATTAATTTGTTCGCGGATTTTCGGCAGCCCTCGCGGGGGGAAGAGCGTCGCCGCGGGCCGGCGGCTGCATGTGGCTCCCATTTAAGACGGCCGACATCCCTGTTTCTGAACGCTGGCAGCGTCTGCGGGTTGCTGGAAAAACAAAGGGACCAAATGGCTGACCGGCTCCTCCGGCTGCGCGGTTACGGGCGAGCGGGCCGGGGCAGCCCCAGCGCCGGGGGGGCAGAGCCCTGCCTAAATCTCAATTCCAGATTGCAGCTCCCGCGAAGGGACCGGACGGCCCCCGGCTTCCTCGGGGCCGTGCCCTCGGGGCCGTCCTTGCCATGGCTCTTCCAAACTGAAATTGTGCATGTAAATGCTAAAAAACACCTCTGCCCCATCGATGTGCAGGTGTAAAGCATGCAAATCGGAGAAATACACCTCTCTGCTTTTCCGTGTCATGGGAGGCAAAAATCCACAGTAATCGATGCTGGAAGCCAAAATCAATAAACACCAACGCCAAGCCTTTATTTCAAGACCAAAGAAAAGCTGCTCTTGCTCTGGGCTTTCAACAATTTGATGTTAGCTCTTATTTGCTGTTACTGTAAATAATTATCTTTCTCTACAGCCAGGGCACAACGATCAGTATTTTATTATCATGTCGCTCCTGCTATTTGCATGGAAAGGTTCGTTAGTGCACGCTGCTCGGGATGCTGGGGAGGGGGGACCGCACAGAGCTGGGACAGCTCGTTACTACATTAAGAGATAATAAATATTAACAGAGGAACGAAGCGCTTCATGGGTTTACCAGTTCCCCTGAGGGCTGTTAGTTATTTATTTTAATTATTTAATTATTTACGATACTTCTGTGAAAACCGAGGCAATAGCTGGAGTTCACCGGGTCCCCCAGGAGATGCTGCATCGCCTGAGCCGGCTCCGCAGGGCTGCGGCAGCGGATGCGCTGGCGCTTGCACTGTCTTGTAACGTCATCGCCAAACAAAATGCTGCCAACGATGCAACTTTAAAACATCAGAAAATAGTATCTCCCTCCCACCGCCCCGAGCATAAAGCTGCGCGTGTTGCATTCCCTCCGTTTTAACCCATTTCAGCGCGGTTTCTCTTGCAAAGCTCTCAGCCCGTCTCCCCGCCGGTGTCTGTCCTGCCGCTGCGCGGGGGGTTTTGCCGGCTGCTTCGTTCTGCCCGATCAGCGGCTTTTCGGGGGGGGGGAGCCGCGGGGGAAAAGCTGGAGAGACGGGAGCTGCAATTGGGATGTGGTTTGAGCATCCCTCGTTCACCCGTGCGGCACAGCCTGGGCCCAAATTAGTACATCCAAACTGCTGAGAAACGGTACGTATTTAGGATGCTGAATGCAGAACCGCTGCGTTATTAAAAACCATGGTCGGCCGCTGGGCCCCGGAGGGGGGGACAGCGCTGCCACCAAATGGGAGGCAGAAGGGGACAACACGGGCAGGGTTTTAATGCCCTTTGCAGCAGGTTAAGGAGCAGCATGGGGTTAAAATCACAAAATGCCGGTGAGCTGCAGCCCGGGCCCCACGCGGCCCCCCCGCACGCTCCTGCAACCCCCCCCGGCTGCCCAGCAACTGGCTGGGGCGGTTCGACATTCAGCATCCTAAATATGTCCCCTTTCTTAGCAGTTTGGGTGTATTAATTTGGGCCCAGGCTGAGCCACACGGATGGACCAGGGATGCTCGAAACAAATCCCGATTGCAGCTGCCGCCTCTCCGGCTCCCTCCATGGTTCAATTTGCCGCGGCGTGTCGGCGAGTCTCCGCGTGCGGCTGCGGCGTCCTCGCGGGCCGGGTGATTGGCGTGTGTCTGTTGAGGGTGAAGGATCCCGTTTCAAGGAAAATACACGTCAGGTGCACGTGTTGGAAACAGAGCGCTTATACGCTGCAGAATTAACAACCTTAAATATTTCGATTTAATTCAATTTATCGATCGGTGCAAACAAGCAAAAAGGATGTTCTGCTGAGATTAAGTGCGCTGGGGTCCTTTTTTCTGAAAGCAGTGAAAAATACCGAAGGCATGACCAACGCTTTAATATGCAGCTTGTAAACACGCTGCGGGGAGAAGCCGCCGGGAAGCAAACAAGGACCAAAATAGATTTAGCTAAAAACGCTCCGTGAAGCCGAGGAATCCGCGATGTAAACACCGAAATCGAGAGCGGCCACATGAAACAAAGCTGCGCTTTCAGTGGCACCTGGGAACGGCGCGATGGAAGTCATTCCTCTTTAACGAAGATATTGTTGTGTGTGTGAGGCTCTCGACGGAGCAGCAATCTCCGCTGCCTGGGAAAAGGCTGGATTGAGTTACGCTGGAGGAGAAACTATATGTTTTAAGCAGAACCTTCGCTTTCATTATCTGCTTAATGCGTCGCACGCCATTTGCGGCATAAACATTTCCAGTTCATTTTAATTTCGTATCGGGGGAGAGCAATAAAGACAGCCCGGTTATTGGTCGCAGCTGCACGAACGTGGCGACGGGAACTCGGAGAACTGCTCCATCAGGGAGACAGCACCAGATATTACGGGGTTTTCCTCTATGGGCCTGCCAGCAGTTAAATATGGGATTTTATTAAAAATATTTCTGTAATTAAAATCGAGATTCTTGAAAGCCTTTATAGAAGCAGGGGTTAAAGCAGAATATTGCATTTATATTCAGATGTTGTCAGTTCGTAACACGATGATGCCGGCTTTGATTTATTTATACAGTAAAAGAGGCGATTGCTTTTAGCTTGAGTTTTACCTTTTAAAATTTAGGAGGCTTTGAAATGTGGTGAATTGCATCATTTGAAAGAACAATCTTTTTAGGAAGCAGCGACTCGCACAGTCTGTGCAAAATTAAATCCGGTTAGAGAAACCGGTTAATGTCCCCATCTGGGGGACCGGTGTGCTCTGGGATGGAAAACAACTCAGTGCACACAAAACGTGAGAAGCAAATAAGGGCGTTTTTGCCCGTTGTCAGTCCGCTTGGTGGAATTGTCCCTGCAGCAATGTTTTTCTTTCTTTTTGTCCCTTCTGGCTGCTTTTTGGAGCCGTGGCCTTGGGGCAAGTGCCGCGATTCCTGCGGAGCCGTGAGCGCCCCGCGGTGCCGCCGCCGCCTTCGCAGCTCCGACGAGCAAACCCCAGCCGAGACCGGGAATTCTGCACTCTTTCCAAAAGCGGATGAAATACCCTTGGCAAAAAGCAGACTCAACAACTACCCAGAGCCGCTTTTTTTCCTTTCTTTTTTTTTCCTGCAGCTTTGTCCAGTAATAAACAACTGTTTCAATCTGCTGCGCTGATCAAAAGAAACGTTTTAATCAGTCCCAGGCAAAATATCATGCTATTATGTTATCACTGGAGCAAATCATCGAAAATACAAAACAAAAATATCGGTTTAATACGCTCCAGACCAGGAATGTCCTGGGGAAAGTCGCTCGCCTCGCAGGTGTGTTCTATTTTAGGAGCAAAGGCAGAGGGATGGAGACGCGCGGGCTGGATTTGGGGCTGGCGTGGCTGTCAAAGGCGAGACGCCGAGATCAGACCTCGCCAGGCACAATTACAGCCGCTCTGCTCTGCTCTGCTCCGTGTATGTTTTCATTATTTTTTTTCAACTGACAAATTATCTTAGAATCATTCATCCGTGTTTTCACCTGCTGCAAAGCGAATCCTCTTCGCGGCGAGGCCTCCAAATTCCTTTCCTGTGATTAGAAAAGGAATCATTATTTCCGAACTAATTCTACCCGTCAAAGGAAAAACGTTTCAGTGCTCTTCGGCATTTAATCCGCGTGCTGACAGGCTACCAGGGCTTTTCCCGAGTCCGGACCCGGAGGGCGGTGGGGAAAGGGGACGAGCACGTGCTGCGGTTTGGGACAGCCCGGGCAGCGGGGAGGCACCTGGTCCCTGCGGAGATGCTCCGGTGATGCTCGGGGAGCGGGTTGGCCGAGCGCAGGGTGCACCACCAAAGAAGCCCAGAGGCCCCTTTATTCATGGCTTGGAAAGTTTTCCAACCAAGCCAAGTGGCTAAATAGGGTCTGGATCCAACGTGGTTATTTCGGAAGAGCAAGAGGTGAGGGGAACATGCTTTGCAAGACGAGCCCAGCAGCCTGTGCGGACAGGGTCTCCTGTGACTCACGGCTGGCCGGGTCCCAGCAAGGTGGGCCAAGGCCAGGACTTTCTGCAAAAAGGACCAGTCTGGGCAAGGGCAGCGTGCCCGAAGCAGAGCCTTGCTCCTCCAAAGCATCGACATTCAACAGCCGTCGCTGGGGAGGCCCCTGGGAGCTTAGACCATCGGGGTTTTGGAGGCTGGTGTTGGGTTGTCCTCTTGGGAAGTCCCCCTGTCCCAGCTGTCCTTTATGCTTTGCTTTACCCATCAGGAGGAGAAAGCCTTCAAGCTTGTTGGCCAGCCCTTTTCCACCACAAAGAAGAAAGAAAGAAGGGAAGCAAGCATGTCCAGGGCAACTGGTGATGGGCGAGCACAAAGCTTAAGGGAAAATGACTCAAATACACTTTATCCAGAAAAAGCAGATCTTATTGCAATTCATTGCAGTGATTCTCGGTACAGCTGATCCAGACATTTTTCAAAAGATCAAGAAACCTTTGGGATGCGACTATGCGTCGCCCATCATTTTTGCAGCTAGAGACATGTTATCGTTGACTTCTGTGCAACCTGCCCGCAGAGCCAAAGCGGGATCAGTAGCAGAGGTATCCGCTGTCTTCCCTGAAAAAATAGAGCTTCAACAGACCTGGGTCTCGTTCCAGTTCTCCGCTCTGTTCTGTGTCCAGAAGATCTCTCCAGTAAAATTCCTCCTTTTCATGGGCCATAGTTCCAGCTGCATGAAAGATATTCAAAAACAATTTTGAAATAAGTTGTACTTTTATCAATTTGGTAAGCTCCGTTCTGAGCAGTTTGCACCAGCTGTCTCAGCAAGCAGATGATCTGGCAGTCGTGGTCTTCAGCATCAGCAGGTAATAAGAAACACTGGCAGGACGTGTCTTCTGCACACGCTGGATGGAAGAAATTCTGGCTTTTCGTATGTTCCTCCAGGTTTCAAAGCGCTGAGAGCAGCTGGCCAGAAGAAGACAGATGTATACTGGCACACGGAGCTCTCAAACACTGGATAAAATGATTTTTCCCAAAAATAATTTTAGAAAATTTAAATGTATACTTGGGAAGGAGGAAGTGCAGAAGTGCCTAAATGCTCTGATTTGCCTTTATCCAAACAAAGTCTTTCCCTTCCTCTTTCTGAAATACCTTTTGTTTAATATTTTAAAAATCGCAGTTCTGTTGTAGAAAATGCCCAAGCCAGAAGACTATGAAAAATGACAGTATTTGCAAAACAAAAGGAACTTTGAAATGTTGGTTTCATTTGAGTTTGAAATGAAGTTTGGGGGCTTGCTTTACCTTTTTTTTTTTTAATCTTGAAAATCTTCAGGAAATAGAATTATATTTGTTCTACCAGTCTGCTGCTCACTTAAATTCTGGTCGTATTGAGAATTTAGGGAAAAGGGACCGATGTTATCTGTTAGAGCAGCCCAGATAGAGACATTATTCTGTTTTTGTGAAAGCCAAAGGCGGAATTCACATTTATTTGAGTTGCAGCAGAATCTGGCTTGTATCCGGGACGTTACAACATATTGTTTCAATCTATAGTTTTATTAGCAATATTGATAACGTTAGAAGAAATACGATACAGGAAATAGCTTATCAACTTCAATTAATTTTATGGTAAGACTTTTAACGAAGATAAAACAAGAATTCAGCAAATGGCCGAATCTAAAAATGTTGTCACTAAATGGAGAGGAGAGAAGAGGAGAGAAAAGTGGAGGAAATTCGAGCCGTAACTGCATGTTCTGAACTGAATAGCTGAATATTCATGAAGACTTTTATTCAGTGGTAGCAAATTTATTGGTAATCAATGTTTTTAAGACCCTCGGTTGTCCACTTCAACATTATTAACACTTAAATAGGGCTCTACGTTATGATTCCCTGAAAGACTGTAGAAAGGAAGATATTTGGGCGAAAGTGAATAAAATCTTTGTTCTGCACAAGTAGTTGTGTTTGTGGCTCACACTTCTGCTTTTAACACCCTGGGGAAATATTCATAACGTAAAACCTGTATTAAATGGTTTCATCACGTGAAGACCAGCTTCTAATTCCAGCTTCTAAAAGCTAAAAATCCGTGAGGATATCGCATCTTTGGTGACCTGAAGGTGCTTTGAGACTGGACGTAGGTTTTGCCTTCGAGCCGTCCCACCCTCTGTGCACTGCAGCTTTGGCGTGGGCAGAAGCATCCCCGGCTTCCAGCCCTCCCTCTTCTGCCTTCGGATTTTGGAAACTTACTTTTAGTTTTAACACTGTATTCCTGCGTGATGACTAGTTTACTGCCTGGAACAGCCTACTACATCTGTGACCTGGGTCCGGCCAGCACAGAGTAACCCTTGGCTGGGACCAGGATTTGGGACCGACTTCTTCGCGGTAGTGGGAATTCCTGTATTTCCTAAGGATGCATAAACATTTCTTTATTTGTACTTATGAATGATTTATACTTTTTTTTTTTAAAGTTTAAAACTGCCATCTGTGCAGAGGGCTTGGTGGTGTAGGCTGAGGATAAATCAGTCCAGCCTCCCGGCTTGTTCCATTTTCTCCTTCTATTGAAAACATCCGTGAAATACAATCCCACCCTCAAATTTACCGAACTGTCTGAAATCTATGGGGCTTTTTCTCCACTGTATTTAACATTCTGTCAAAGGCAGAAACTGAAAGGTGCCTGAAGTAACATATAATGGAAGATGATGGTTATAGCTGATGAGAGTTTGGGGTTAGGTGGGGTTAGGTGGAAGCTTCTGATGGGGTCAAACAGATATAGTGGTCCTTGCCCTGGCTGATGTATATTGATATTTCATGTCACACCCTCTTGATGGTATTTGAAACCTTCTTGGTGGGTGCTACGGTAGCGTGCATGTTTTCCTGAGCATCCTCCATTCTCCTGGATAAACAAGGGTATTTCTGCCCGGTTTTGTTGGTTCACCATGAAGTTATATGGTAGCCAAGCTCGAGTGGACTGATGGCCAGAGCAGGAGGTGTACGATGATCCCTAGAGCACCAGCTGAGTAATAGCAAGGATAACTTCCAGGAACTGCACGAGTCCATTACTCTTGCCTTGCTTTTGGAGTCGAGGCCCTGTTTTATTTGCAGGCCTGACTCAAAGCAGATGGGCCTGTCAAAGATCACTCACACAGGTGAGCTGAATTGGGCTGATTAGCTGTTAAGTGCTCCCAGCTGCTGGGCAAGGCACGGAGGAAATTGCTGGAGCTGGGACCCAGCTCAGAGATGAGATCTGGAGCGAGTGCCAAGAGGGGAAAAGTGAATTTCTCCAAAAAGTCTTTCTTTTGATATCTGAAAGAGCAAGGCTTTTAAGACAACAGAAAATGTCTGAAAACCTCTTTAGTGCATCTAATATATCTTCAGACTTCAGCAAGCTAGAAGCTGTCCTGAACCCTCGTCCCCATCTCTGGTTTTGTTCAGGAACGGCCTCTTTTAGGCAGTGAATATTACCTTTCCTGGAGGTTCTGTTATCGCAGGTGTTTTCCCCTCCAGAAGGGTCTTGAGTTTTACTTGCCGGTGTGTGTCATTTGACTTATAACCTTAAAGGATCCTTCATAAAACCTGGAATACTTATTTTACTAAACTGCTATAATAAACTTGGTGTTTTAGGATAAGTAATCTACTTCACATGGAAGGAAATTGTTTGATGTATGGAAGTAGATGGTAGGTCCTTCTTGCGAATGTCATCAAGGGGACACAGAGGAGAAGTGGATTTATAAATAACTATAAAATTCAGAAACCACACAAGCTCAGTGCGAGAGAAGCTCTGCTAAGCATGAAAAGCTTGCGGTATAGTACCCAACATCTGCAAAAATCCTTCCAATCACTGTAATTCTCAACAGCTTAAAGAGTTGCACCCAGTCGGTCTTACACCAGGTTTAACTCCACCGAGTCTAGGAGGTGGCAATATGCCCAAGCGAAATGGGGACAGAACGGGTCAGTCCGAGTCCGAATCCTAAAACGCAAATCAAAGGGTGGGAAACTGGTGATTAGCAGCTCAAAGGCTTCGATCCAAATGGTAAGGAAGGGTTTTTTCCCTTCTCATATTTACTTTTTGAAAAAATCACCCTATGTTTTAAGAGCTGGGTTTCGCAGCGCTCCGGGCTCGCAGGAGCGGTGGTCGCAGGCACCGCTGCCCAGCAGGGCCACGTGCGGTCGCTGCCCTCGGAGGCTGAAGTCGCGGCTGATTGCTGTGACACCGAGGACTTCGGGTGACACGGCCACGCGGCGACTGCGACACGCCGTCGTTACGCAGAGCTTCAGGAAACCGCTGCGCTCTCGCTTGCGGCATTGCCATGCGCATGCCAGAATCACGCGGTCACATTTGTGCAGAACGGGAAATGGTTTCAAATAACGATAGAAATGTAATGGAAGGTGACTTTCTTTTTCGTTTTGTAACAAGAGGAAACATTTCTAAACTGCTAGTAACAATATTACTTATAGATAATACTAATATTGCTAATAGATGGCTTAGATACTCATACTACTAATAGATGGCTTATAGCCCAACCTAGAGCTTGAGGCTGTAGTAGACGTTAGAGAAGCTTTCAAGAAAACAGGAATAAGACAACACAGGTCAGGGAGGCCTCTCATATGTAAAATATGTATTTTTTGTGTTTTTTCCTGCTCGGTAAAGAAAATACTGCTTGGTCTTTCCCGTCTTTGGGTTGATATGAATTGGTTGGAAATTGAAAAAGAATGCTGTGTCTTTCAGTAAATGAACAGAAATTATACAAAACGGTTTAAAACCTGTGCATTGAAAAGCTGGGTCTTTTGTTTAGTTTTTCTATCCATATTTTAAAAGAGTCATTGCATATTTTGTATATGCAAAGAGACAAACACGCACACAAAAGTAAGAAGAAAGAACATGTAAATATTGCGCAGCCATCTGTTTCCAATAGTATATGTTTACATATTAATGTGCAATACAAATTTGTAAACATGAACATTTGAAACGTTTGTAGGAACTGATACTGGCCTTTTCCCTTTCTATAACTTTATTGGAACAACATGTCCGGCGTGGCCCCAACCACACATGTGAATAGTTTTAATACTGGATACGTTTCAACTGTTCTGTGTGCTTATTTGTTCTGCTTTACATCGCTATCCAATCCTGGCTTGTTTTGCATAATTGTGATACAAATTATCATCTAATTACAGCGCAAACCTCAGAAGATCAAATATATAGCAGGGCCCTTCTATAAGAACAGCTACACCCAACGCTCCCTCTATGCATCAGCCAACTTTAAACTTCTCCAATAGATGTATTCAATTTTGGAGAAACTGGATAGTAGACTGCTCTTTGATTAAAAGCACTACCGTTGTTTTTGTCTGCTTGGTTTTCAAATCAGCCTCTCGGTTTTCCAACGCGGAGCCCGTACCGTGCCGCGGTGCAGAGCGCAGACACGGCGCCTCCGGCACTGCCCGTGCCCTTTGCCAAGCGCCGTAAACGCGATCGGGTATTTCTGGACAACTTCAAACTTCTGGGAAAGGCCAGATGACTAACAGCCCAGACTGTTGAGTAAGCTTAAGCTTTTGGATAATTCTGGATTATTTTCTCCCTGTTCCCATTTAAAAAGCACAGTAACATTGATGTTACATTCTTCTTCATCCACTAAGTCTAGAAAATTGAGAACTTTTGCAATTGTCACGGTTTCCAAACAACTTTAACGGGAGAAACTGCAAAGCAGCGTAAAATGTGTTTTCATTTTATAAGCACATGGGCCCTCTTGAAATATTTACCTCCTTCTTCCCATACTCATATTTAATAAATAATGATGTGTTACCCTGACGGTGACGGTGACTTGCCCTCTTGCGCTCTGCACTCAGTTCCCACTAGCAGCAGTTTTAAAAAGCCTCTCTAGAAGGTAGCCTGCAAGGTATCAGTTCTTTGGGGCATGGTTTTTCTCTTATAAGCAGAACCATCTATATTATAGTAAGAAAGATTCAGCCAAATTACCACTGTGACTATTGAAAGCTCTTATTTGTCAAAGACTTTTCCCATTTATCAAAACAGCCTGCTCAGCCACACAATATCTCCCCAACTAGCTGCTCAGGCTGTAGTCTTCTGAACTCCATGGGCTCCACAGATTGAAATACGACCCCGCGGTCTGAAGGCTCACAAGCAGCTTAAATCACATCCTTTCTGATGGCAGCAGCATGCGTGGAGCAGGACCGTTATCCGCAGCATCAGTGGACTTCGCTAATCACTTTGATGTGGTGGGAGAACTCCAAAGGCAGCAGTCGTAAATCTGCTCCTCAGTCTCATGTGTCTTTAAAAAGAAGCATTTTGAGCTGTGAACAGAAAAAAGGAGAAGAGGCTACAGTGGATTTGGGCTGTGCAGAGAAATAGGGAAGGTGAGCTCTGCGTGCTGGAAAGAGAAGCTCTATTCCCCGCTCTGCCTCCGCCGACCTAAACCAGGAATATTCCCACTGCAGCGGGTGGTCTGGAAGCAGCATCCAGGATGGTGAAAATCACATCTCAGATTTCAACCCAACATGGAAATACCGAGGTCTTGTGGCACCGCTCCTACCCAGCTTTTCCACCTTCACAGGTCTCGTGGGTTTGTGCGAGGGTTTGGTCTGGGGTGACCGAGCAAGCCCGCTCTGGGCACGGCTCAGCTGCGATGGAGGCATCTCCCCAGGCTTTCTGCTCCTGCGTCCGACCGGACCAGGGCCAGTGTGCTGCGACAGCTGGGCAGCTTTGGCCTGGTTTAACATGACGATGCAGACAGCAGGACAGAGAACTGGGACAAGCTGAGAGTATTGTTTTGTTCCCTAAAGAACCACCACCACCTTTTGCATTAGCTACAGTAAACTACTTGATTTTTGAAACAATAGAATTGAGAGATAACACAAAGGAAAAATAATGAAACTAAGGAAAAATTAAATACTCCATACTTAACAGGCTCACTCACACAGCGCTTACCCTCTCATGCAAAGCAAAATTGTATTCATACTTCTGTGTAATCCACACGTTTCTTTGGGCCTGAATTTTAAATCCTCTGTGGAGCTCGCTGCTGGAAACGAGGAAGAGTGTGGTTCATCGCATCGCGTCTCCGCTCCACGGCCAGGCTCGGAGCACGTTTTCCACGACAGCGTGGGCAAGGCAGCGTGACCAAGGTTTGGCTCCTACCAGACCTGCCGCTACATAACAAAACTTCTGAATTCAGCTGAAATATCTTCCAGTTGCCACAGATCAGCCAGCAATCTCATCATCTCACGGGCCGGCTTACCAGAGCTGCACGAACCGAGCAAAAAGTGCTCAGGAAACGTTTGGTGAAAGCATCTGATCTCAGTGTCTGTGTTCCCTTTTCCTCTTTGTCAATAAGCATGTGTTTTCCCGAAATGCTGAAAAACGTAAAAGTTAAGCTTGTCTACTCACACGAGCATCTCTCTCAGTTTGTGAATGTCCACACCAGCAACCTGGCTGAGGCACATCTAAACCAGCACCAATTTCACCGGGATTATCTGAGCAGTCACAAAGAGGTGGTATCGCTCAAGTGTTGCACTTCCAGCTTCGCACAGAAAGCCACAGGATAAACACACAGATCTGGACAACACCCATCTTGTTTGCAAGCACTCCCTGAATCGAAAACGGGGTGGTTCTGACAAATAGTTTGTGCAGCTTTAGCAGATGGAATTTCTTTGATCTGAATTTAAATGAGCTATCATCATGAAGTCATCTCTACCGAAAATATCTATTCTAGTCGGTCACATTTTTAACATGACAAACATAGATTTGTTGGATCACCCAAACCTGGCCATCAGCTCGGCATGGTTTTATGCAACTGTCCCTTTTTGGAAAATCGCAGGTCACCTGCTACATCCACCCCCAAAGCAGTGGCTGATCTGGAGGGGGGTCTCTGCCCCTTGAAGCACGGCCTCACGCCGGAGCAGAGCCTCGGTCGCGCCGCCCACGTGAGTCGTCCCGGCGAGCGCGGATCTGCTCCGAGGCCCAAAGTCCGTCCCAGCGTCCGCCCCGGGACCGCCCGCGGGGACCGGCCCGCCGCAAGTGATGTATGGTGGCTTGGAAATAAGCACTCCCAAATGGAAAAAAGCTTCATTTTTTAATAAAAATAGAGAGATGATAAATTGCTAAGAAACAACATGAGAAAGCAGGTTTGTTCACTTTTACAGCTGTACAGACCATTTAACAAGGCAACGCCTGGCTTATTGTCTTATCCTGCTATCGCCGGGGGATCTGCGAATGCTCAAAACAAGTAAACTGGGGAAATCAACTCTGGCTGATTTTTAGCAAAGTCTCCTGAAAATAAAAGTGTGACTTCTGTTACTTTAACAGCTTTTTATACTGCTTTTTTGTTCTTAATTTGCTGTCTGTTATGGACGAAAGCAAAACCAGAGCTCCAACACAAATTTCGTTTCTTAAACCTACAATTATTCCCTATATAGTGCTGTTTTATGTTTGTAAATATGGGATTCTCTTATCCTAACCCCCAAATGTGGCTGGTTCCAGCTGAACATTATTTGCAAATCTCTGTCATATGTCAAGTAATAAAACTGGCTTCAGGTAGGGACTGAGCATTGATCAAATAAAGAATAAAATCTGTGTCCCAATTTATTGCTAGTTATATTGTGCCCTTGGGAGCTAGAGATTATTTACAGGAATAACAAGAATATCCACGGGTTATAATAAGACTAACAGAACATTTGGAAGGGATTTAAGATCTCCTGCATCAGAGCCTGTGGAGCTGTAGTCCGCAGGAAGCGATAGATGTTCCCCGACGGATCAGCCCCGGGTGCCGTCCGGGAGCTGCCCTGCTCCGTCCATCAGGCTCGGGATGGTGGATGTGATCCCGCGTGGCAATCCCGTGCCCTCCGGGGCTGCGAAGGCTGCACGGGTGTGCAGGGGGGTCCTTCAGGGCTTCTGGAGGTGTTTCATCTCCCGCAGGCTCTCCGAGACGTATCCCCGGTCCCCTCGTGCAGATCCGGGTCGCAGCGTGGCGAAGGTGTGACCTCATGTCCTTCATCGTCCCCATCACACCGACAACGCTGGTGCCGCCCCGCGCTACCTCCTGGAGGCACGGGCAGGAGGGCTCTTGGGCAGCCTTGCATCGGGCTCCACTTTCTGTCTTTAGCCCATCTTTCTTTACCTCCGCATCAGACACTTGAATTTATAGCCCCGCTCTGATGCCTGAGTCATCTGGGTCCTGAAGCAACCAGGCACTTCCATGTTTTTAATTAGGACTCAGTAAAGTCCAGGAAACTTAAGAACATGCTCAAGCACTTGGCCAAATGCGGTTCCTTGGCCGACTCGAGGTCTCCAATGGTCCCTTTAAAATCAGTTGGACAAATCAAGTAGCGTGAGCTATTAGGCTGTGAGCGAGGGCTGCGGCTAGCTAGAGCAAAGCTCGATAGAGACTTTCAGGAAAATATGTCTGAAGAGACGTATACTTCTGTGTTCCCACTTCAGAGTGCAAATATTACAAAGGTGACTGTACAGTTTGCGCTTCACCTACAACCATTACATAAATAAGCGTTCACAAAAGGTATCACTTTGCTGTGGCTCGTCTCAGGTCCTTCGCGCTGCCAACAAGACGACAAGTTTGCCCACGAAAAGTTAAATGCCTGGAAAGGTCACTCCTGAATCCCGAAGTATTTTACAGTCAGTAATTAGCAGGCCCTTGGTTATGAACGAAGAAAGGGCTTGCTTTACAAATCAATGCTTAGCAAGATTATAGAGGTCCATTAGAGGCAATGGTTAATTGTCGGGTGCCAGTTAGAGTGATTACATCTGCCGTCTCTGAAAGGAGCGGGGATGCTGTCACTCACTTTGAAATGGCTTGCTGCATTCGTCAGTCTAGTTGGCACAGAAAAGTTATAACCGTACAAGCCATATGGAGGATGTAAGGAACAATTAAGTGCTTCCCGAGCAATGGGACTTGATGGGAAAATGTTTCCAGATGCATGTAATCCATACAGCATTTGACTAGCAGAATTGGGTACTTGTAGACACTGCCCATTTAAGTCTTCGGTTTTACCGGTTTTCAGATTCGTTATGCCGAGGGAAGACAGTTTTGGCACATCCACCATGAAGTGGGGTAAAGCATGCGGGTTGCTGCCTCCCAGTTTTTCATGGCTTGGAAACACGAGAGACTGTTGTCTCAAAAAGCTCGTAGGACAAATCTTGTAGTAGAGGGGCACGTTGAGGTTGTGTAGGTAGGTCTCGGGACACGCCACGCCGATGCTGCTCGCCGACAGATGAAAGGCAGGAGGTGAGCAAGACGGAGGCAGCAAGGAATTCAGAGGAGACGGCGTCCCACCGCTGGAGGCCACGGGCGAGGAACTGGAGCTCCCGCCTAGAAAGGAGAACAGCAATCGTCAAACCTGCGCTGGCTGACGTTCACAGGCGAGACCCCCTCGGCGGACGTCTGCTCTCACTCCAGGTCTCCCTGCGACTGGTGTCCATCCAAACGCAGATCAGCTCCTGGAAAATGGGAAGATCTGTCCATAAATTACTTATTGTCGTTACTTGGCACTTGCCTAAGAAAAAAATCACGCACGTCCAATCCCATTAGTTTCCCCGGGACGGCTATCGGGTTCGGCTGCGCACAGACCGGCACCTGCCCAGGTCCGTGCCTCTCCGTACAGCTAACAACCCTCTCCTGTTATACACACACCGCCGGTATTTTAGGTGCCCTATTTTTCTTGCAAATTATTGGCAGCTTTTCCCCGTTGTATAGAAGAACAAAAAAACGTATTCAGCCTGATGGGAATTTTTTTGCACCTTCCTGCTCACAGGAATTGGCTAATTTTACTTGGCTTGCCATGCACGTTGAAACAGGCACTTGAATACTATAGGTGTCTCGAGCAGGTTTAAACGTAGACGTCATTTTAACATTCTCTCCAGTGAATCAATGCAGACTTTCATAATCCGGGAGAGAAGCAGCCCTGGCTTGCTCCCCACACGCAAGTGCTCTCGGGGCCACGCGTGTGCAAGGGCTTTGCCGAGCGCCGGTGCCCTGCTGCTCCGCGGAGCTGGCGCGGGAAGGGTGGGCTGCGGCAGCCCTTCCTCATGCTAAACAGACGCTGTTTTAATCTACCTCCGTTAAAGAGACATATGCCCCTGCTTCGCGTTCATCAACCCACTCTTTTAGAGTTTTTTTCCACCTTATTTCGCTGTTTTGTTTTGTTTTTCCACCTTGTTTTGTCGATGTTTCTGGGAAAGAAAGGAGGGGAATGCGAGTTCAGTTTTGCTCTGTGTTTTTTTTGAGTTTACACTTAATTCAAAATAGTGTATTGTCTGGATGCGGTCTGCTCTGATTTTACCTGCAATCAGCTATATAGGATCAGCTGGGTAATAAAATCATATCTGCTAGTGCCTCAGATCTAAAACACAAAGATTTTGGACGTGGTGCAAGTGACTTTTGCCCCCAAGCTCCCGGCACACAGTGCATCTCGTGGGGTGGGGGAAGCGCGGGCAGCGTCGATCTGCAATAACGCTGGAAGGTTGCACGGATTTTCCAGGCTCACCCTTTCCCGCTGATGGTTTTCCTGCCCCATCAGGAGGAGCCGATGCCGGGCAGGGGTCTCTTCCCCCCCCCCCCGATGTGCCCAGGCTGAGCTCCTGCTGGCATTAAAGCACTTTTGGTCATGCAAAACGAGGTGATAAGCAGGGTTTGCGAGGGCAAAGCGGGGAAAAATCCCTCCGCAGCTGCTGCAGGAGAGCAAACGGCGCGTTCGTGCGCGGTGTCCCAGGCAGGAACATCACCCCGTCTCCAGGACCAGCTTGGAAAGGGGCATCACGGCGGGGAAAGTAGAATAATGCAAATAGCAAGCATAGAAATGTAAAACAGAAATATTCTATATGGAAGGAATAGAAATATTAACATAAAATACTTTCTGGCATTTTTATTAGACTTAAAAATCCTACACGCATGGCCAAATTTTTCCTAATATTCAGCATATTGTCCTTGCTTTCTTTTAATTTGTCTTCTGGTTTGGGGGCTGCAGCATTTCTACCTTTCAGCTTTTCTTTGGCAATACTATTTTATTTTTAGTAGGAATGGAGACATTCTTATATTATCTCAGGAAATCGACCCTTAAGAAAAACACCGAGTCTATTAAGACTAGCAAAAATTTCCTAGGAACCGCTGATGGTTTGGAAGCTGTGGGACAGATCGCAAAGGCTGTGCGGGGTCTATCAGTCCTCCTGCAACGTGTCCGTTGGTCCCTCTGCCCCGGGCCCACTTACCACCTTCCAAACAGGTTCAGAAGCAGCATTTTACACGCAGCCTCTTCCGGAAAACGTGGCTATCTTTGCAACCGCTAAACCTCTTAATTCCTCCCATATCGTTACGAGTCTGATTTTTCTGTCTTTATATTTCTACACTGGCACAGCGTAAAATCTTGCTGTGATCAAACGAGCAATATTTTCCTGGAGAGACAGGAAAGATCACGGGTGTCCTAATGCAAATGCCTTCGAAAAGTCCGTAATGTGAACGAGAGCTGGACTGGCGGCTTTAACTCCAGTTTGAGCTCCCCAGTGCACAAATGCACAAGTACTTTTTCCCTCGCACTCTGAGCAGGCGATTTTTCAGGCAATATTTCCAAAAGCCGTTTTTCTGAAAACGGGCTGCGAGGGACCAACCTGCACAAACCAGGCAGAGGGAGACGATTCTCGCGGAAAAGCTTTTCTCTCCTTCCCGCATTTCTGTGCAGGCGAACGGGCTGCTCCGTCCTCAACGCGGCAGCATTTGCTGCATCTGAACCCACGGGGAGGCAAACGGGAGGAGCCACGCGCCTTTGCTGCTGTCCCGTTGGCAGATAGCGGTCTGCAAACGGTGGGGAAACAACCCGCACGGGAGCACCAGCGCGGTAACAACCCCGTCCCAAATTCACCTTTCGCATATCTGGATTTTTTTTCCCGTATCCGCATCTCACTGCAGACGTGCATCGAGCCGTTACTGCTACCGGCACGGGGCCAGCGCCCTGCTCCTTCACTCGATCTTTACAGGAGGTTTGTCCTCTTTTTCCTCTTTTTTCTTTTTTTTCCCCCCTTTTTTCTTTTTTCCCTTCTTTTTTCTTTTTTCCCCCTTTTTCTTTTTTCCCCTCTTTTTTCTTTTTTCCCCTTTTTTCTTTTTTCTTTTTTCTTTTTTCCCCTCTTTTTTCTTTTTTCCCGTTTTTTCTTTTTTCCCTCTTTTTACTTTTTCCCCCTTTTTTCTTTTTCCCCTTTTTTCTTTCCCCCTCTTTTTTCTTTTTCCCTTCTTTTTTCTTTTTCCCCCTTTTTCTTTTTTCCCCTCTTTTTTCTTTTTTCCCCTTTTTTCTTTTTTCCCTTTTTTCCCTCTTTTTTCTTTTTTCCTCTTTTTTCTTTTTTCCCCTTTTTTCTTTTTTTCCTTCTTTTTTCCTTTTTTTCCTTCTTTTTTCCTTTTTTTCCTTCCCCCCCCCCCCCCTTTTCGCAGAAAACCCGCGGCGCTGGCTCCCCAGGACGGCGCATTTGCCCCCCCTTTCACTCCGCTCGGGTTTAAGCCCCCCCGCGCTGGCCAGAGCCCCCGGGCGCGGCGGCGGGGGGGACGCGCAGCCCCCCCCCGCCCCCCCCCCGCGCAGGGGCCGCCCCGTCGGACCCCCCCGGGCGCTGCGCGGACTCACCGGGGCTGTCGGCGCCGAAGGCCGGGAAGTCGAGGGCGAGGGGGGGCCGCCAGGGCAGCGTCTCCAGGAGCCCGTCCAAGACGCCCCTGCGGGGCGAGAGCGCGGGTGGGGGCGGCTGCGCGGAGCCGCCGGCGCTGCGCGGAGCCGCCGCCGTTACCTGTTGCGCCCGGGGTCGCGGAAGCCCTTGGCGAAGGGGTTTCTGTCGATTTTCAGCTTGGTGATCTGGAGGGGGGGAGCGAGAGGGGGGCGTCGGGGGGGGCGGAGGAGCGGCTCTGCGCGGCTCTGCGCGGCCCTGCGCGGCTCTGCGCGGTACCTGCTGGTTCTGGTAGGCGGTCACGGTGGTGAACTCGGTCTCGCCGAAGGAGAAGCTCCGCACGCCCGCGGCCGGCAGCGCCCGCGGCGGCGCCCCGTCGAGGCGGCCGTCGCGGGCGATAACGTGCACGCGCGGCCGGTACTTGTGCATCGACTGCAGGATGATCTGCGCGGGGCGGGGGGGGACGGGGGGCCGTGAGCGCGCCCCGACGGCGGCCCCCCCCTCCGACCCACCCCCCCCCCCGCACCTACGTGCCCCTTGTCGTCCATCTCGTTGTTGGTGAGCTTGACGCGGTCGAAGCTGACGACCTGCCGCATCCACGTCTCCCCCGAGCACGGCGAGTCCGGGTGCACGTAGAGCCGCGGCGCGATGCACGAGTGGTCCGTGTTGCCCGCCACCATCCACTGCGAGCTGTGGTACACGTACCTGCGGGGGGGCACCGGGGGGGGGGGCTGCAGGCGGCCCGACGGCCCCGGCCCGGGCAGCACCGCGGACGCCAGCGCGCCCCTCCGCCCCCGGGGACCTGCCGGGGCCCCCCCCCGCCACCCACCCCGGCACTGGGCTTTGGGGGGTGCAGAAACACGCACACGTATCGGATGCGGATTTATACACGTATGCGCTCTGCATTTGTTATATATATATATATGTATCACATGCAGATATATGTACATATGCGTTCTGCATTACATATATATTTCTCTGATGCATTATATACATGCGCATTCTGTATTTTATATATATATTTCTCTCAGGTGCAGATATATAGACATGCATTCTGTATTTTACATATATCTCTCTCATGCATTATATACATACGCTTTCTGTATTTTATAAATATTTCTCTCAGGTGCAGATATATAGACATATGCGTTCTGTATTTTATATATATTTCTCTCACGCATTAGACACATATGCGTTCCGTATTTTATATATATTTCAGGTGCAGATATATAGACATACGCATTCTGTATCGCACATATATATATCGCAGATGCAGATACATATATGTATATATGTCTATATCGCAGATGCAGATACGTATATATATAGATACACACACATATATATATACACACACACACACACACACACATATACATATATATATATATATATATACCGCAGATGCAGACGGGACTGGTCAGGCTGTGATAGGAAGTGCCGCTGTCGCGCGTGGGAACCCCCGCGTGTCCGGGGGAGCGGGGCGGCCGCGGGAGCGCACTCCCCGCGGTGGGGCGGGCTGCGGGGGGGGGGGGGGGGGCTCACCTGTATCTTTTGGAGTCCACGGGCACCACGTCGATGGCGAGGTAGTACTGCCTGAGCGGCTCCAGCCCCTTCACCCGCACCCGCACGGAGGGGAACATGCGCCTGCGGGCACAGGCGGCCGTTAGCGGGGGGAGCTGCTGGGGGGGGCGGGGGTCCCCCCAACGCTGCCGTTTTAACAGGCGAAAAAGGCGTGAGAAACCAAACGGGCACCAAAAAGCCTCCGCGGCGGGGCAGAGCTCCGGGGCGGCCCGGCCCCGCGGGTCCCGGCCAGCGCACGGGGCCGGCGGCGGCGGCGGCGGCGACCCCCGACGGGCCCCCGCGGCGGCCGGCGCCGCTACCTGCCGGCCTTGGTGATGATCATCTCGGTGCCGATGTCGTGAAACCTGCGCCAGAGCTCGGAGCCCTGCAGCTCCACCTGCACCTCGCCGCTCGCCTCCCGGCTCTCCGCCGCCGCCGCCGCCGCCTTGGGCCGCTTCTCTGCGGGACACAGACGGGGCGGTCGGGGGGGCCGCTGCGCGCCGCCGCCGCGGGGCCCCCCCCGGGGCCGGTACCAACCGGCGTCGGGCGCTTTGCGGCTCTGCCCGCGGCCGCCGCCGGGCTCCTCGTCGCGGCCGTCGGGCAGCTTCCTCTTGGCCGATCTCCCCACCAGCGCCTCCACGGAGAAGGCGTGAGCCCGGGAGCTGAGCGCCATCGCCGCGGCCCGGCCCCCCCGGGGGTCGCGGAGGCTCCCGCGGGGCTCAGGCGGCCGCCGCGGCTCCGGCCCGCCGCCCCATCCGCCCCCCGCACCCGCCGCTGCCGTCGGGGGGCAGCGGCCGCGGCGAGAGCCGCTCGCCTCGGACCGAGCCGAGGGACGGCTGCAGCCTCCACTGTTTGTTTTGGGAGCGGGTGGGAGCCTAAGAAACGTTGAGTGACATTTCGTGGGGCGAAAAGGGGGGCGGAGGGGAGGGGAAAGCGAGCGGCGGAGGGGAAGCGCGGGGGAAGAGGAGCCGGCCCCGTCTAGGATCAATAAAAGAGTTACTGTTCTCCATTACATTGTAAAACTCAAAGAAATTTGACATAATTGCACACTAGGGGCCACTTTTCCAACAAAAGTGCAAATAACGTTTAACCAGAACCGGCACAAAAAAAAAAGGAAAAAGAAGCGCGTTTTGGCTTCCCAAGCAGGGCTCGGGGCCCCGGCCGGGCTGTCCCCCCCCCCCGGGGCAGCGCAGAAAGGGGGTCCTGATCCCACCACCCCGTCGGGCCCGTTTTTTCTCCGTTTTCCCCGGAGCGGGGCTCTGCCTGCGCCCGGCCGCTCCGGCGTCACCCCGGGGTGTTTCCACGGCTCCGCTTCACAGCGCGTCCCCGCAGCGGCAGCTGCAGCGATTTAGGGGCAAAACTCCGCGTTTCTCCGCTCTGGCGGGTCCGGGGGCAGGTGCGCGGGGAGCGGGTCGCCGGGGCCCGGGTGCAGCTCCAGCTCCAGCTCCGCGTCGCGCCGGGGGTCTCCGTGCCCGGAGAGGCAGCGCGGGGGCCGCCCCAGGGGGGACCCTCGGCCGCGGAGTCCCGCAGCCCCCCCGGCGCTGCCCTGCCGGCAGCAGCTCGACGGGGCGGGGGGCTCTCAGCAACTAGGACAAGGATGAGGAGAAGGGGGAAAATACTAAAAAAGGTAAATTTGGACATGGTAAATTTGGTAAAAATCCCTGCCGGGGAAGCGGGGCCGGGCTGCCTCGGCTGTGCCCTGGGGAGGGGGGAGAAGGGCCCTTGCGCTGGGGCGGCTCGAAGCCCGACCGAGCCCTGGCCCGGCCTCTGCTGCGGCCGCGCCGTCGGGAGCGTCGGGCTCCGGGTGCTCCAGAGCTGCCCCCGGCCCGTGAGCTGTTCCTAAACCCTCTGCTAGGACAGAGCAGAGGGAGGAAGAAAACGTGCGAGTGGTAAAATTCATCGGTCGGCCAGAAAAGCAGCGTGTTTGGGACGGGGGGTGCAGGAGCATCCTCGCTGCCCGCAGCTCGCTGCGTCCGTGGTGGCCGGCGAGGGAAGGGAACAGGGTACCCGGCTCATCTTTCTGCCACCCCCCAACACGCCTGCAGTTTCAGAGGAAGCACTGGTTTATTCGAACATGAAACCTTTCAGGGTTGCTCGCGGTGCTTGCTAGGGTCCGTGCCCTGATACACGCGTTTCTTCCACGCCTCGGGCTGGCAGCAGAGCGAAAGCTGCACCGAGGCAGCCAGACACATCGCCAAGGCTCCTCTCCAACGTTGTGCGCTTTAAATGCGCAGAATCGTGCGGGGACACTCGTAATTCGGCTTACGGGGAGCTCGCCACACCGGGGACGTGCCCGCACGCAGATTTAGGAGCTAAAAGTTACCATCCCCGTTTGAAAATGAACCTCTGCAAGACCCAGGTGAGCTCACGTCGAAATCATGTTGGGAAACCAACAGCGAGGTTTATAACGGCAGCTGGGGCAGATGCAAATAAGCGGTAAAAAGGAATATATGGAAGGATATCCCTTGAAGTTTCTTCCCTAGGCTCTGCGGCAGGTTTGTGTGGACCTGGCGCTACGTGCAGGGTGGAGACAGCAGCCCCGGTGCTGGAGCGAGGGCAGGTGTTCCCTGCCGTGGATCTCAAAGAGGGCGAGATGCTGATTAACTTTTGATGTAGCTTTTGTGGAGGCCGGTGGGACTTACCCCCTTCGCACGGTGTCTCTGCACGGAGACGAGCTACGCTACGCTGCCGTCAGAATTGTTAGTTTTCTTCCCACGATGCAGATCGGCCCCGTTTTACTCAGCGGTGGCCTTGCAAAGCCCCAAACCTTCCCACCTGGTTTTCCTCAGTGCTGGGCTTGCTCAGAGGCACCTGCCTGTGCGGACAGGGACGTCGAAGCCGCGTCCGCGTTTCAGCAGGGCTTTTCTAGGAGGACCTTAGCCCTGGTGTGGCCGGAGGGGCCAGGAGCTCGTAGGCGCTGGGACGGCGGAGCAGACCTGGAGACTATCTCCTGCTGCCCCAGCCCTGAGGCAGGATCAGCTCCGCCTCAGCAGACACTTACTTCCCCTGGAAAAGAGACATGAAACAAATTTCATGAACATGGTCGTAATTACGACAACATAAGCTCATGATTTAAAGGCAAGGTGAACCACAGGTCCTCCTCGTAGCCCGGCCACGAGTGACTTTTTGTCCTTACCCGTCCTGATAGAAGCCAGCTGAGGGCTTTGAGTGTCAACTTTTATCTCTGCTGACATGACATATTATTAGGAAGTATTTCGAGTAATCTTTTATTTCCTTTGCATTGCAACACATTTCAAGAACTTGGACAAGGATCAACCAACCCTTTTTAATTTCCTACAATGAAAAATAAAACAAAAATAAGGCACAACTGAGATGATATAATCAGGAACATTTTGAGGGTTTAGGTCAAATTAATATGTCAGAGAAGTGTTTTCTGGGGACTTGGAGGACTTTAATCTGTCAAAGACTGACTCAGACCATTCCTGAGCTTTGTAATCTTATTGTCTTTAACAAATTATTTGATGGTATGTAATATATTACCGTCATCAGAAAAATTGAGCAAATAATCATTTGGCACAAAGTTCAGATTAACTAACTTAATTTTAAGGCCAATGTTATACAATACGCTCTGAAATGTTTGCTTAACTTGAAAATGATCTTTTCGTACTGTCCATTAATCCGTTAAAGCGCACAGGTAAATTCCCAGCGCAGGCTTTCCTGAACACTTTATGGTCAGACTTCGAGCGATTTAATTTTGTTCGAGCGGCACTCGGTTTCGCCAAGGTTTACTTTGCATTTAACAAAACAAAACAAAGCAAACCCCCAAACCAAACAAAATGTGACTTGTGGCTTAGGGATAGCATGTGAAGTACACAGATCACCTGCACTCAATTATGCATCTAATACTCTTATCATTTCTATCTCCATCTGATATGTCATAGATTTATATAAAGCTGCAGTTAAAAATTTGATATGAAGACATTTTCGGTTCTAAGGGACAAATTGGATAGGTTGTTTGTTCCCTGCTTCGAGACTTGTTAGCAGGAAAACCTTTTCGTTAGCATTTTGGAAAAAGGGTTTCCAACCCTGCAGATATTCCACCGCACGTTTCTATGATCCTCATAGGAACGAGGTTCGCAGGCAATAGCAGAGTTACACCGGAGAAGGACTCTAAGTGGGGTTTTGAACGTAAGCTACCTGAGTATTTTGACAACAAAAACCTCTGAAAATAGAGCTTTTGGTGTTGCACCATGGAGGTGGGTTGAGCGTGACAAACAGCCCTTTGGAAAGCGCTTGCTTTGCTGGTGCCTAGCTCGGACCTGCAGCAGCGAGCGGTGAGAGCAGCCTTCCCATCCCCGGGGCTTTTTGGTGCATCCTTGTCCCAGCCGCAGCTGGTCCCCGCGGCGTTTCCGAGCGCGCCGGGGGCGTCTGGGGGGAGGCTGATGCGAGGGGGGACACGCTACATGCAGTCTTTCCTTGCTGTCGTCCCTTCTCCCCGGCAGGAATGGAGCAAGGAGCAGCGGAGCATCCGAGCCGGCGGCCGGGTCGCGTGTGCTCGGCACGGGGAGGTGTCACAGGGTCTCTAAAGTCTGCAGCTCGCGTTTCCCTGAGCGCCTTCCTGCTTTACCCCACCCAAAACAGGGGGTCGGGACACTTCTTTGTTGCTCTCAGCCTGTCGCCTCTTGGCAGCCCCCTCCGTGTCCCCCCGGCACCGTCATCTCCTCCGGCAACCGCCCCGCAGCTCCGGCAGCAGCCTGGTCCCTTCCGCCCACCGGTGACACCAACCGCGCCGCCGCCTTCGTGTTTCCCCCTTCACCCTTCCCTCCTAAACCATCTCTGCGAAAATGGGTCTTAGGACTGATTTCACCACATTTGCACATATTATTAAATCTCTCTTCCAGGACTCACAGGCCGGTGCTGGTTTCTTCAGTTTCCTAACCGTACCGTTATCAGTGAATAAATAACCTACTTTATTTTCAGATCTCTGCGTATTTGCTTATCGTGTTGTATATTTAAACGAACATCCTTCCTCAAGTCTATAAAGGACAAACCTAAAACTGAAGAACCATAAGCTAAAATCTAGTATCCCATGGAGCGAATCATGCCATTCTTTTGGGAGGAAAGAAAGGCTGGTGTACGGCGCGGCGTGCCGCGGACGGCTGCCACTGTCAACAAAGGAAGGGGACGGAAAGTTTCTTCAGGAGTATGTGAAAGCCGTAACAAAACCAGCTCCTGGACGCTTCGGGTAATACTGAACTGGATGTGGCCACCCATCCAACAACCTTTCTGCGGGCTGAAATTACTCCTCTTTATTTTGTGCTCTGTGGAGAACGTAAGTAACTGGAATCTGAAAAGATGAAACTCTAATTTTTCCCAAGCGTGAATACCGCTTCATTTGAGTCATTAGCTAATTGCTTATTAACAGATTAACAAACATTTCTTTTTTTAAAAGCAATCTTTTAAAAAGAAACTCCCAAAGACTAAGTAAATCTTGGCAGAAAACCCCCGTAGTAGTGTATAATAGTGCTTATGAGATTATTTTCCCTTGCATTCTCAGATGTCAGGTCCCACCGCATAGCTTTAATTTCATTCTCAGTCTTATTTTGCCCGTAATGAACTTTTAAAAACCTCTGGTGCTGTACTCAAAGGAAGTGTGAGAGTGCGCGGTTGAGCCCAGCACTGAGCAGACCCCGGGCAGCCATCGGGGCCGACCTCCGCCGTGGACGATGGGCCGGGACCATGTGCTGACACACGGCGTTGGGATGAGTCTTGCTGCTCCTTTCGAGGAATCGGGGTATGGCACGTTCTTAGTTACGTTTTCAATCTTCTTTCCCCCACGGGACGTGGTGTCAGCACCGGGAGGGCCCAGCTCGGCGTCCCTCCCTTGTCCCCCACCAAGGTGTCCCCAAAAGCGCAGCGGGACCTGGGGTCGAGCACGCAGAGCAGCTCCTGGTCCACCCTCCTCGTGCTGCCGCGGCGCGAACGTGTTCCTGGGTGCCAAGAGCCTCCGGTGAACTTGCTCCTCTCGTCCACGTCCTCCGGAGAGCCTTCAATGCCAGATGTGCTGCATTAGTTAAAGCTGTATTAAAATAAATCTCAATTATGTTGTTTCATACATAAGCACAAAAAAGGCCGTGCAGGGACTAGGATAAAACTCTAAGGAAATGATTCAGTGAACTGAAAACAATACATACCGTATTTGGGGAAAGTTAAATCAAATTAGGTGACTCAGATCTTTTGATGAGAGGGACTTTGCCGGGTTGGCGGTGCTCTCCACCGGATCCGGGAAGGTCTGAAGCAGATCAGTGATGCACTTGTGGTACCAGGCCGAGGACAAGTCCACCACGTGCGTCACCAGCGCTGGTATCAAGACGCAACACGCTGCCACGAGCACGTTTCTTACAGCAGCTCTCGGCTGTAGTTGTGTGCCCTGCCGAGGGCTTTCGTGAGACGCCCAACACGACTGGTCACAGTAACTGGGTCTTCTGCCAGATCCCCCACTACGACCTCGGTGCATTTTCTGGAAGAGCAAGATCTGGCTCTCGCTTAGGGCAGGAGCAGAGAGGATGCGGAGAGCGTGGGCACGGCTCACGTGTCGGCAAGCGCCCGCGCTGACGCCGTACGCCCCGAATCGCAGCGCGAGGCCGTGCTCCTCCGCCTCGCGGGGATTTCGGGCTGTTGCAATGGTTTGCATCTGCCCCCGGGGCTGAGGAAGGAAAAAATGCTTTGAATCCTGCTGTTTTCTAGCAACCGGCTCCTTTTAACGGTAGGATTCATGGTGCTGATAGATATGATTAATGCTAGATGGGGCATGATGACCTTTTAGGAGCCTCACCATAAATTCAGACCCTTTTATTTCAACAGCGGTGGCACATGGGAGCGGCACTGGTGGAGAAGGTTTTTTGCCTGGCAGAAATTGCTTTGGCTTGAGTGGGAGCCTCTAAAATTCAGTAAAAAGGGTGACAGTGGAGAGCATTTGTTTTGCGATAGCTGTTGCATGGCTCTGCCCTGATGCTGCTTTGACGTGGTCCATCCGAGGAGCAATGCCACCTCTTTCCACCGCGGCCTTGCTGTCCTCCCCCGAGGTGCACGTATGGACCGTCCTTCCATCGCGGCTCCTCCAGAGCAGGGAAAACTGACGGGAAGCTGCCCCTTCCCCCACGGAGCGAGGGAAAAAATTCCTGCCGTGTTGAACTTTTCTCATAATACTTAAAGAAAATACTTAAAGAATGTGTAATAACAGGGGATTTAGAGAGAGCAAAATTAACCGCACGGCTAAAGTGGAAAACCTTTCCAATGGCACCCGAGCGCATCCCGTCTCACTTTACCGCGGGGAAGGGTCTGGGGCGAACAGATGGGGCTGCCGGCTCCGCCGTGGGGACCGGGGACGCGGAGGACCCCCTTTCTGCAGGGCCACCTGGCCGCTTCCTTGCCGGTTGCACTGGCCGAGGAGAAAAAAAGAGTTCTCGCTTCCACTGCCAGGGAAACCACACAGGAGAAGCGAAATTAAAAATAGGTTTGGGGGAAGTTGATATTAAGTCATCCCATATTCCCAGTCCCCAGCGGAGCCCTGCAGAGCTGGGGCCGCCGCTTCCTGCGTTACCTTTCCTGGCCCGCGTTCGGATGGCTGCGATCCGCCCTGGGGACGGGATGAGCCCTCAAAACGGGGTCTCCAGGGGCCTCCTGAACTTCGGGTAATGCATGGGAAGCAGCGAGTCCTCTCGCAGAAAGGAGTCTAAGAGTAAAGGGCCGTTTTGAAGAGAAAGATGATAGTGTTTTTACAAAATACAGCACATATTCTGGTTTGTTTCGCTTTAAGTAGTAACTGGATACCTCAATGCACCTCCGGTGCTGGTGGGCACACGGGGAAGTTCAGTCAATGGTCTCCATCGCACGTCACCTGCTTGGGAAGGAAAACGGGGCCAGAGTCTCCCCTGACAGCAGCGGCCGGGCTCGGGGCACGGCGTGGTCCCTGCCCGGGAGGGGAGCGCGGAGGGCTGCAGGGCTGATGCGTCGTCCAGGTGGGACACAGCGCTCCACGGCCGCCCAAATTCGTGGTCCCCGTGGATTCTCCATGCCCCTCCGGCAGGGCTCAGCTGGGGCAGGGTGGGCGCTGCTGCCTCGGGGCGGCAGTGGTCTGGGGACACCAGCATGGAGCAAATGGGGCAAATGGCCCGAGCATCCCCGCTGCCCTGGGCCAGAGCGCCCGCACATGCCACCCTGCGATCCAGCTCCGCTCTGCAGCTTGATGGGCTGATATCTTCATATTTTCAATTGCTTTAGTCCAAGTGAGAGCGCGTATGCGGCTTACAGTCCTTCCGAAAATCCTCTGCAGGGCTGTGCTCGTGCTGGGGTAGGGAGGGCCTTCGGGGATGTGGGGGCTGCGTGGTCCCCCCTTGCCGTGTCTGCTGTCGTCCGCCGTGGGCAGCCCTGGGCTGTGACGGTGACGCTGGCAACTCCTTACATCTCCCGTGGCGTCTTCTGCGCCTGCCACTGCCTGCGGGTCCCGGACCTGCCCTGGAGATCGGCTTAGAAAATCGTTGCCGCCAGGGACACTCGTGATTTCTTGCTATTCCTGCAGAAATCGCAGCTTGCTGCGGCTCCTCCTCATGTCTCACCAACTCCTGATGTCTACAAGGAGCTTCTCTCCCCAAGTACTTCACCGGGTTTAGGGAACTGCCGCATTTGGGGAGGAGGAAACCAAACCAGTTGGTTTCTGGTTGTTTGTATTTAGCTGATTCCTTTCCACAGCCCACTTTTCCAGAGCTGCGTAGCCACCAGATGCTTTGCTGTAGCCATCGGCTCGAGACGGGTTTGAGAAATTCCCGTCCCGGTCTGCCTAGGAATTGAAATGCAACCTCTGGCCCTCAACCGAGCCCACACTTAAGGACGGACCTGGCTATGGAAAAACCCATTGGAGCTTGCGTGGGACTTCTGGCAAACAGGAGGAATCTTCCCGGGTCGGCAGCTCGGGCGGGCACTGCGAGTGGATGCCCCCCCCGCCTGGGCAGCCCTGCTGGGAATATGGGAGCCGCGAGGGGAAAAGGGGCTCGGGGAGAAGCAGAACACGGACGCGGTGAAACGCAACTGGTCGCAGCAGAGCCGCGGCAGCCGCCCGGGCCGGCAGGGCTGGGCCCCTGGCAAGAGGCACCTTCCCGACGGTGTCACCGAGCCTCCCAGCCCCTTGGCTCCTCCGCCTTCTCACGATCGATTTTCATGACTCAGCTCTGTTTTGCTATTCGAGCCGTGGTTACTCCAGCTAATTACTGCCGCGAATGTAAACAGGAGGGGAAAATATGAAAGCTTGGAAAGGGCGATGCTTTTGGGAGAAGGACAATGGAGCAGAACGTTTGCAAGGAAGCTTTCACTCACGCTCCAAGTACCAACACATTTCTGAGCTGTTTGCCTGCACTTTGGTTAAGAAGCAACTTTTGAAATAAAGCAGAAAAGATACAATCTTAATATTTCATACGATCTGCCAATACAAATATCTGTCAACAGATGTGTAAAGTAATAGCTTTAAAAAAAGGAAAGGACTCGCATGACATTTTCTAGGGAGGGTGATGTCACCCCCCCAGCCAAGCCATAGAGCCTTTGTGTTGGAAATTAAAACCGCATGAACTCTCCACGCAAAGCTGGGTGAAACTATGCTTTTTACAGTATCCCCATAGGGACGATGGATATTATTTTCTGGTTTTAATTTTAAAGTAATAAATAAGTGTAAGTGATTGACTTGCCACCCAATAGCACTGTCTGGTTTGTGCAAAGTAAATGCAGTCCTTGCATGTTGACACGCAGGTAGTTTTTGACATAGAGTTTGTAAAGCAATGTCTACCTAAGGGTAGCGGTGCCATAACGAAGGAAAAGCCAGGTTAGCTGAGCTGGTCCACAAGCTTTACCTTGCAGGAGGCATTTCGGATCACAGAGCAGGAAAATCTGTCTCCGTGGTATTAGCTCGGTTTCCAAAGTTTCCTTCTGGCTCTACTGGGTCACAGGCTGCGGACTGTAAATTACACGGCAAAAAAACAAATGGTCTTTTTCAATAAGAAAAGAAGAAAACCATGCAAGGATTTAATATAAGAAGCACTTCGACTTATGGCTTTCTCCTGTTTGCAAACATGGACAGTCCTGCTGAGATCCAAAAACCTTTCCAAACCTTCAAAATTAGCAAATAACCATCTGGTCCGGGGGCTCAACACCTTCCGCGGCCGTAAATCCAATGCCGCAACATTAGCAGGGGATTTGCTCTGGAAAACAAGCGCTGTCCGAGGGTAGTGCGAGAACAAGGTGAGGCCGGCGCGCGCGGTGCCCCGGCCGGGGCTGCAGGGTCCCGGGAAGAGACGTTCTCCTGGCCCGGGTGGCCCAGACCCCGGCAGGCTCCTCCGGTGCCGGACACCTCTCTGTCAGCCCGCTCCGCTCCGGCTCCGGCGCGGATCAGCCCGATGCAACGCCCCGGGCTCCCGATAGCAACCCCTGCTAACCACCTACGGCTTTCTCGCCAAGGCTTTCCCTCCAGAGCCAAGCTGAGCCAAGCGTGTAGGTGCTGCAGCAAAGCTCTTCCTAGCCGCAAGGTCGGATCCTCCCCTCTCGCCAGGCTTGCCGTGACCTCCTCCGTCTTGGGCCGGAGCCCACGCTACGGACCGGGAAGGTCTGCAGGGGAGAAGGTAGGTTTTCTCGCGCTGTGCGATAGATCCGTCCTGGTTCCCTTCCCTGCACGTTACTGCTGGGCTCGTTTAGGTGAGCTGCAATGTAAAATTAGGTGCAAAGAGACCGAGCGTAGCCTCAGCTCAAGCGTCAGCGCGCCGAGGGCATCGGGGCGCTTCCCACACCACAGAATTCATCCAGTTCCTTCAAAAAAAAATTCCTCCTCCGAGAACAGCAGCCTCCGACTTGAGGCCGAGGGATATTTTTGGTGGCGTGGGTCTGCTCAGCGGCGCGTGGCTCGCTTCGCCCTCCCCGTGCAGCTGCAGGGCGGCGGCGGAAGGACCAAAAAAATGTGTTACCTGCAGTCGCTGTAATGCGGGATGCGGTGCAAACCTCCGCAGCTCTCTCCGCGCCAGCAAACTGCAGTCTGAGAACCATCCCGGCTCGTTTACTTGCGCAGAAATCGGGAACACATTGAGAGCGGTTTGCAGGGTGAAAAGCAAGGCCTTAATTGATCAAACACTCAGTTCGACAAATAACTTTAAATGCAGGCAACTACCAGTAAAACGGTGACTGTCGTGGGGGGAGTTTGCACGTGCGGCGGCGGAGGTTGCCGCGGGGATGTCCCTGGCAGCCCCCCAGGCGCGAAGCTACAGAAATCGCTAAGTTTCGAGGAAGAAACTCAAATTAAAAGCATGCAATGCTCTACGTTTCGCCCCTTGTGCCCACAAATCGCATCTCAGGTCACCGTCACCAAGCGAAGTGACATGGTGGGTTGGCTTCCTGCGGGTGCTCCCTTCTCCCCGCACTTGGGAGCCCTTTCCGGCATTTCCATGTGTCCTGTTGGCCGGTGCCTGCTCCCGTCTTTCTGGAAGTTTTAAAGCACGAAGGGGAAAATATTATTATTATTTATTTTTAAAGGCAAAGAAAGCTGGCAGACAGATCAAAGCGAAGCATGCTATCTGAGATCTTCTCGATTCCGTTTTTATATTTATTAGATTTCTTAATTGAAATAACTGGATCAAATTAAACCTTCACGTGACTCTGCTGACTCAGCGTCATTAAGAGGGTTAAACCTATAGTTTAGGAAAACAAATGACACAACCATATTTAGCGATATTCCCAATATTGATAATTTGCTACGTAGTTGTCTTTTGTTTGCAGACTGTGTGTCACGAAGGCACTATTTACCCCCAAAAGTCGATGCAGAAGCTAAGACTATTCTTCATATATATGTTTTTCGTACATATATATGTATAAACTTGTGTCCTTGGATTTGGCCAAGTCCTGAAACCCAACAGCCAGACCATTATCACAGCGAATTTCAGTGATCACCTCTAGACTGCAACGCTTAGATTCACCTTAGCTCTGCAAACTGGCGCAGAGGAAAAAAAGCCTGGCTGCTATATTCTGTGTGTCGACGTCAGGGCTTGCTTTGAGGGTTTCTGCAGATGATTCAGCGACAAGACAAAAAAAAAGGGAAAAAAAAAGAAAAAAAAAGCAATTTACACTAAAATAGCCCAATTTCTGGGAAATCAGCTTTCAGGTCTCGCTGTCGCTTGGGAACTTGGGTTTTGCGGAGGGGCCACGCGTGCACCGTGCCGGTGCTGAGCCCGGATCCCGGGAATGCCGCTGCGGGCCTGGGAAGCGGCTCCCAATTCCATGTAGATCTTTTTTTTCAGAGCCATCTCAGCTTACATCTGTAATGTCAGGATCATCCAGTACTTTAAATCGAATTACAGCTGTATCAGGCTGCCTAACAATGTTTCTTTTTAATTAAGTTTACTAGTCCCACATGCATTTTTTTTCCAGAAGAATAAATTAAACAAACGTAATCAAATCACCCGACGGGGGTGAAGCGGGACGCTAAGGAGCACGGAAAGGCTGCGAGGGGCGGTGGATCCTTTCGGATGCGCTCGCGCCGCTCGCGCCGGGCTCAGGGATGCAGCGTTGCCGCTCGCCGGCTCGGGATGGGACACGGGAATTTAGAAAAACCCTCCCAAAAGCAGAATTCCTGCGGTTCCCGCGACATTTTTTCACGTCCCAGAAGCCCCTCGCTTTCCCCGCGAGCAGACGCGCCTGCGCCGCGTGTGACGGCCACCGAGAAAGCGGCGTTTTTGCCTTTATCGTGCAAAATTGGCAAGGAGCCGGTGCCGCGCGCGATGCCCCCCCGGTGCGAGCGGTGCCCGGCGTCGGCGCCGGCGGGGATGAAGTCAGCCCCGGAGCCGCCGCGGCCTGGAAATGATTTCACCGCGCTGCAATGCACATGGATTAATTCCAGCCCCGTAAAGTCAACACGGGCCAACGGCGGCTCTGCCGCGGCCCTTCCTCGCCGCGGTCTGCATCGGGTTTGGATGAAGTAATTTCCCCGGGGTTTCGCACTTGGGAAACGCGCCGGGCGTCCCGCTCGGCCTCGCCGGGAGCCGGGTCCCGCTGGCGGCAGGGATGCGCCGAGCTCGCGCTGCCCGGAAGGGTTTGCAAGGGCCGGACTCGTGTTTTAAGTCGGAGAAGAGCACGACGCTTGCAGAGAGCCGGCGACGCGCTGGCGAGGTCTCCGCCGAGCCCGGCCGGTGCTGCCGCGTTTGCTCCCGCGCTGCGGGCTGGGGACAAAATCCGCCTGCCCCAAGTGGCACCGGGTGCCTTGCGGCTGTGCTGCAGCCTCCTCCTCCTCTTCTTCCTCCTCCTGCTCCTGCTCCCTGCCTTTGCTTTCTGTTTTGGTTTTGTGATGAGCACAAACGCGGCCCCAGCTAATGGGAAATAACCCCCTCAGCGCATGTGCGGGTAATGCTGACGGGCTGCTTTAAACCTGCAAAAAGATGGAAATTCAGAGTAATTGGTAAAACTGCCATGCACGTCTGGCGGAGCAAGATGGCAGCATGCGGCGAGAGAGATCCCATCCCCGTGCCTATCACTGTGCCTATCCCCGTCCCCATCCCCATCCCCATCCCCGTCCCCATCCCCAGCCCCATCCCTGTCCTCATCCCCATCCCCATCCCCATCCCTGTCCTCATCCCCATCCCCATCCCCATCTCCATGCCCATCCCCATGCCCATCCCTGTCCCTGTCCCCATCCCCATCCTCATCCCCATCCCCGTCCTCATCTCCATCCCTGTCCCCATCCTCATTCCCATCCCCATCCCTGTCCCCATCCCCATCCCCATCCCCATCCCCATCCCTGTCCTCATCTCCATCCCCATCCCCATCTCCATGCCCATCCCCATGCTCATGCCCATCCCTGTCCCCGTCCCCATCCTCATCCCCGTCCCCATCCTCATCTCCATCCTTGTCCCTGTCCCCGTCCCCATCCCCATCCCTGTCCCCATCCCCAGGGGACGGGCTTGCTGCTTCACCGAGCCCACCTTTCCCTCGCTGCCGTGGGCTGCTGCCGGAGCTCAGCTTTGGCCCTGGGAAGGGATTAAGCTGCCTGGAAAGGCCGAGCCTGGGCTGCCGCGGGGCCACGTGGCAAAGCCCCGGCGGTGGCGGCGTGCGAGCCGGCCCGGCACGGTGTGCCCTGCTGCAGCGCTCGCCCTCGGCCGCGGCGAGGAGCCCCCCATGTGGGGCCGGCCCGATGCCCCCCGCCCCCACGTCCCCCTGTCCCTCTGCCTGGCACCGCTGTGGCCACAGTGCCCCATTGGAGCCGGGTGGCCCGTCCCCGCACACCCTGCTCCTGGGCCCAGTCCTGGTCCCGGTCCTAGTCCTGGTCTTGGTCCTGATCCTGGACCCTGTCCTGGTCCTGGTCACAGTCTTGGTCCTGGTCCTGGTCTTGGTCCCGATTCTGGTCTTGGTCCTAGTCCCAGTGCTGGTCCTGGTGCTGGTCCTGGCCTTGGTCTCAGTCTTGGTCACAGTCTTAGTCCCGGTCATGGTCCTAGTCTTGGTCCCAATCCTAGTCCTGGTCCCAGTCCCAGTCCTGGTCTTGGTCCCAGTCCTCATCCCCATCCTGGTCCCAGCCCTGGTCCTGGTCTTCGTCCCAGTTCTGGTCCTAGCCCTGGTCCCCATCCTGGTCTTGGTCTTGGTCCTGGTCTTGGTGCTGGTCTCAGTCCTGATCCCAGTCCTGGTCCCAGTCCCAGTCTTGGTCTTGATCCCAGTCCTGGTCTTGGTCTCAGTCCCGGTCTCAGTCCCAGTCTTGGTCTTGGTCCTGGTCCTGATCTCAGTTCTGGTCTTGGTGCTGGTCTCAGTCCCCATCCCAGTCCTGCTCCCCATCCTGGGCCTGGTCCCAGTCCCGGACCTGGTCTCGATCCCAGTGCTGGTCCCGGCCCTGGTCCCCGTCCAGTCCAGCAGCGCCGGTGCCTCGGAGGTCGCCGTGTGCGGGTGTCCTGCCAGCTGCCCTCGCACGCGGCCGCAGGGGCCCGGAGCCAGGCGGCAGCACCAAACGCGCCGGGTCCGTGCGCGCTGCCGGTGCCGTGGGGCAGCCGGGGGAACACGGCACGGCACGGCACGGCACGGCACGGCACGGCACGGCACGGCGCGGCACGGCACGGCACGGCACAGCACGGCACGGCACGGCACGGCTTTCCCGCGCTCCCGGCTCGCGCCCGCGCAACGCGTTGCTCCCTGCCCGCCTCCCTCCGCGGTGCTCGCCGGAGCCGCAGCGTGGAATTTCCTCCGAAACCTGAGCAGAGCGAAGGAAATTAATTTTCTCTGTCTTTTTTTTCCCAGTACATAAACTATTTCACATGCCCGACGCTAAGTGCCTCAATAAGCAGCCCGGCGAGTTTTGCCCCGAAGCAAAGCGGTGCTGGGCGGTGGTGGTGGCGGTGCCGCGGCCGCGGCGGCGATCGAACGTGGCAGCTTTCGTTGCTCTTTTGTGCCAAATGTCGAAGTTTCGATAAAGCGACTTGCGCACCAAAGCGTATCGACAGCGGGGGCTCGGAGGAGCGTGGGACAAGACCCGTGAGCCTCACCGCCCCGGTTTTCCCCGCGTCCGAAGAATTTCCACCTTCAAAGAATGTTTTTGGCCAGTTTGTCTGTTTTCTTTAATTCACTCCCTGCTCCCCGTTCCCCACTCCACTGGTGTTTTCCCCTTTTTGGCTTAAAACTCTTATTTTCCTGAGGCCGCGGGTGGCTCTCGCTGGGCGCTGGCAGAGGCGGCTCTGCTGCCTGCAGAAACGACCTGGACTCAGTGGGACCAGCGCGGAGGCGGCCGATGCCAGGAGGTTTTTTAGGAGTTTTTTCACAGAGGGGGGAGGCGGAGGGGCGCTGGGCAGCGAGGACGACGCTGGACACGGCACCTGCGGGGTCATTGCAGCGCGGGTGGGCTCCTCTCCCTGCCCCAGGCGTGCTCCCAGAGTCTTCCTCGACTCCCGAGGGAATTACGCAGCTTTTTAATACCACTGGCACGTATTTGGGAGATGTTTGGGCGATTTGGGCAGTATTGGAAATGCAGCATCAGCGACAAGGGCCAAGTCTGAAAAAGAAAAGGAGGATGCCGGGGATTACAGCCCGGGGCAGCTTGCACACGCGTGTGCACATGGGCATGCACACATGCATGCATGCATATGCATGCACGCACACGCACATATGCATGCTTGCCCACGCATGCACATGCACACACACATGCACAAATACACACATGCGTGCACACACACACATGCACGCACATGCTCCAGAAACGGCTGCCCAGACCCCAGACAGCTCCCACTGCTCTTCGCTTTTCCTCTTTCCCGGCTTTCTGATGATGCCGGCTCCGGCTCCGGCTCCGGCTCTGGGGGCAAAGCACAGCCTCCTGCCCGGCGGGTCCCCGGCACAGCCCGGGCGACGCAGCGGCTTCCCGGCGGCCCCCGCAGCTCCGCTCCGCTGGCAATTAGCTCTGCTCCGCTATCGCTGGCGTTTTCCCTCGGCCAGGAAAAAATTATGCGATTGACTCAAAAATGTTCTTCCAAAGAGGAAAAACATTTCTCGGGAAATCCTAATCTCCACGTTCCTGCTCTTTGCTCCGTAACTGCTCTCTTCCCTTTACCTACGCGGTAATTTTGCTAGCGAAAACACGCGGAGACTGCGGTCCTCTGCCGCGATCCTAGGGCAGCGATTTGTTTTGATTCGGTGCCAGGCAATTTTGTTCTAGCAAAGCGATCGGGCTCCCAGCACGGCTGGGAGAAGGCGGTAAAACATACACACACACATATATATATTTATATACACACACAGACACACATGTATATGTGTGTATGTATTATATGCAATATAGACATATACTATGCTGTGTATATATACATATATGCTGTATATGCTACAGACCCACTGCAATAGCAAAATGGTTATAGAAGCAGCGAAAAGGGCTGCATGTTTTCAACAAAAGCTTCGAATCAAAGCGTCCTTTCTTCCAAAAATTTGCATTTAATTTCTCAGCTGGCTGTGTTAAGTGAGGTAATAAGAGCAATGTGTGTTCGTGTCCCGAGGAAAACTCTGTTCAACGATAACGGACTGTAATAAACAGCGAGGACAGAGCAGAGGAGCGAGCGGGCGGCATCCCCGGGGCGATGCACGCGCGGTGCACGGGTGCACGGGTGCACGTGGGTGCACATGGGTGCAGGGGGGGGTTGCTGCCGTTCGGGGCACCGTGTCCCGCCGGGATGCAGCGGGGCCGAAGCCGCCCCCCAGCCGCGGCCCACGGGGGTTAACAAACTTAAACGCTTAAAGAGTCATGAAATGGAGCGTTTCCGCTTCCCATCTGGCTTTTATCAGCCCTAAGTCGCTCTCAGAAGTGCTGCTGCGCAATGAAAACACCCCGTCTCCCCGGGCGGATAATTCAATTTCAGAAATGAATCGCTTATGCGCCGCGAGCCAGCGCATTCCTCGGCGCGGGGCGGGCGGCGGGGCGGCCACGCGCGGGGCGGTGACACGGCCACGCGTTTGCACCGCGCAGCAGCTCCCACTGCCACCGGCCGCAATCGCTGCCCGACCTCCCGAATGCAGGTGCAGACGTCCCGCCGCGAGCACGGACGGGGCTCTCTGGGGCTTAGCTGCCCGGTGCCCACACGCACAGCCTACCCAGAGCAGTCCGAAATCATCAAAATTGCCGATTTTGATCGTTTCACGCCGTGCTGGCACCACGAGGGGCGAGGGCTGGGCGTCCCGGCGCTGCGGCTCGTGGTCGCTGCATTTTTGCACTGTTTGCTCCCAAGTGGCCTCGGTCCCGTCCTCTGGCCGAGAGGTTTTGCAAGGGTTTATCCCGCTGGAGGACGCTGGCTTTGCACGACACACGGGGACGGCAGCGGAGCCCGCGGCAAAATCCCCGCGGGGAGACCCTGCAGCACAGAGCGCTTGGCAGAAACTGGGCCAAAAAAGGCAAATAATTGCCCATTTTAGCTACCCGGGAGCTAAACCCGAGAAAAGCGTGTGGGGGCCGGCACCGACCCCCGCCGGGCTGGCGTTTGCTCGCTTACAAGTCGTTTGCTAAGTAAATATAGCGTTGCAAGCCTGGAGAAATTCGGAGACGATTCTTCAAAAGGGCAATTTCGGGGGGTACAAATTGCATCCGCAAAATCTGCATTCAGAAATTGCATCTGCAGGTAATTGCAAGCATCTGGAGCGCTCGCCGGCCGGGAGGGAGCGTGCGCGGGACGGCGGAGGCGAAAATCCACGGACCGGCTCCTCCCGACCATCTCCAAGGCGTCAAACGCTGCTGCGGTCTGGACTGGTGCTGGGAAAGGCCAGGAGGGACCAGGCGTGCGGGGAAGCCGTGCCGCCCTCCTGCCTTGCTGCCAGAGCTCCTCGCGTCGCAGGGAAGCCGCCGGCTCTTCGGGGAATATTTGCTCCGTAAAGTGCCAGGCAGATGCGTGCCACCATGGAAATACTAAAAATATGTAATTAAAATGGAAAATAATAAAATTAAACAGTAAAAAGTTTGGCTCACGGGGCAAATTTCAGGTGCGCTTAAATGCACAAAACAGATTTGTAGCTTTTCCTCCCTCATCCCGGAGGGAATCTCCCTGCGCACGGGTCCCAGCTGGCCTCATCTTTCGGGATCACCTGCAAAATGCCGGGTAACCGGGGGGTTTCACTGTGCTCATTCTGCTGGTGCTGGTGAAAAACCCGATGCTCAAGTCCTGTCTTTTCGTTTCAGAAATTCAATCTGTGATGACAGCTGACCGGCACTTTTTTTGCAGCCCTTATGGATTTGGAAAGTAATATGCATATTTTGGCACTTTAGGAGCGAACTGAAGCAAGTTCTTGCCAGTGTCCCACTAAATCACACCTTTAAGGCTTTTTTTTCCTGCGATGGCTGGATTCTTTCACTACAATGTTGCTGGAAAACCCTGTCGAAGACGTACAGTGAGACATTCCCCGAGAAACAGCTTCCGAGCAATCAGCTCTTGGCGAAGTTCAGGAGGTCCTTCTTTTCAGGGGGGAAGTGCTTTAATCAAGATTAATTTTTTCCAGTTTTCAGTAATTGGAGCTCTTCCTGAGTTTCCCTCAGCTCTCCTTTAGGGTGAAATTATCAAATTTCCATGGCAATTAAAGGAGAAAGTTTGAGCACGAGGACGGTTCTGCCCAACGGATGACAGGGAACAAGTGAAATTAAGTCGGGAGAAAGCCAGGGCAGGGACCTCCCCGGCGGGAGCCGGAGCTCTGCGCTGTGAACGCCCGTTTCCCGCGGTGCAGCGACTTTGGCCTGGGTTTATCCTTCACCTAAATCTCCAGCAAATCCCCTGATGCTAAAGTCGCCCCCGGCCAAGCCGCAGCGTGAGCAGCCGGCCCGGGGCAGGACTTGCCCGTGGGATGCGAAGGTGCCTCTGCAAAAGTTACGGTTCAGCTCCCGCAATGATCCTTGGCATGAAAATATGGAGAGTTTCTGTGTTTTTACAGGGATTTAAAAGTGTGGGGTCAAGGGGAATGACTTTCCAGGCATAAAACCTATGCTGGTGTGATCTTACCACCAGTGCAAAGGAGAAGCAACTCTGTTGAAATAAATGGAGTTATATGTCTGGAAAACACCAGGATGATGGTGGATGCGATTGACTTTTCCGTGTGCATCACGGTGCATTTTTGCGGACACAGCTCGCTCCCGGCTCGGCAGAGGAGCACGTTCCCGGAGGAGCAGCACGACGGGGAGGAGAGGAGCAGAAAGGCTGCAGCAAAGGAGGAGACGTGGGGACCACGGCGGGAGGAGGACTCACAGGATACGTCTGTCTGAGCAGAGGGCTGTGACCAGCGCGTGGTCAGAGCGTCCAGGGTACCACAGCCTTGGCCTCACCTGCCAACCGTGATGTCCTGCTTGAGCTCGACAGCTTGGCAGAGGCAGCCACCGCGCCGGGGAAGCTCCCCGCTAGGGCATGGGCAGTGGCTTGGGCTGAACGTCCCTGCTGGGTCCACCTGAAAAGCTGGAGGCCAAGTGCAGCAATGCAGAGTTTGGATGCAGGCTTTGGAGCCCCACCAAGAAGCAAACACCAAACGGCACCCGCTTTTCGGTGCACTGCAGAATGGGGAGAGGTAACGCACGGGCGAGACCCAGCTGCCGGCAGCGGGGCCCCGCCAAGGACAGCGGTGGGGAACATGCACTACGACGGCTGGGAGCAGGGAAAAAGGCAAAGGGAAGAAATTCTGTTCAGCAAACGTGGAGATCTGCAGGGGCCTGTACCAGCAAAAAGCATTACCGAGGAGGCTCGTGAGTTCCGTATTTTGTAATCCCTGGGTCCGATTATTCCTGCAACGGTCCCTGGGAGCTCCTGGAGGAGCTCGAGCACCCCAGCACGTCCGTGAATCCCAGCAGAGCTGATGGTTCAGCTGGAAACGTGATCCCCAAAAGGCAGAAAGCGCTTGGCCGGTGAAAGCTTTGGTCCCACGGCGAGGAGCGCACGGCACCGGTCAGCGGCTCGGGGACAGCACACGAACCGCGTAACTACTGATCTCGCTGAGTCATGAAATTACCTCTCAACTAGCTGAGTCATGCTTGGAAATGAGCAACGCACCCCAGACCCTTGGGATGGTCACGGCTGGCTGGTGGCATCAGAAAGCCACCGTGACTCAGAGGTATTTGAGGTGAGGAAAAAACAGAGCAGCGCGGAGACTCCCCGGTCTTGGCTTCACCGGCGTCCCGCGGAGCTGGGGACGTGCCGGCTGCCAGACTCCCGCAGGGCTGGGCAGGGTGTTTTTTCAGGAGGGCATTTCAGGACACTTTATTTCAGAAAATGTGGGGGAAAAGAGACACGGCAGAGCCTGCCTAGGAAGGCGGGCAAGGCGAGGTCCGGTTTTCCATGGCTTTGGTTTCCATGCTGGCTTGAGTGGACACAAGGTCAAACGAGTACAAGGGAAAGGCAGGAGAAACTGGTCCAGGTGGGTGACCTGAAGGCAGAGGGAGTTTGCAGATCCTGCCTGGAAACAGCGATAAAACGGGACAGGAGGGAAGCGCAACTTTTCCTCTGCTGGCTGAGCTCCTGCTGCGGTCTTTGAGTTGGGTGTTAAAAGGTAGTAAGGGAGCCAGAACCGCTGTTTTTTTCTCACGGCGGCTCTCTGTCCCTGCAAAGCCCGGGAAGGTCACCCGTCCGCTCTGCTGACTGTCTAAAAAGGATGCAAGCCGTCCCTGTTTACAAAAACCCAGTTTCCTCCTGCTCCAACCACGGGGCTCTCGGATGTGCACGGCAGACTTGCACGCCGCATTCACATCCCCTCCCCGTGCAGACCCCGGGGTGGCAGTGCTGGGGACAGGGAGCTGACACCTGCGGGGGACATTGCTGTGGTCCGTGGTTAGGAGGTCTGCTGGGGTTAGAGCCACCGCAGGTGCGTGGTTAGGAGGTCTGCTGGGGCTGAAGGCACCGCAGGTGTGTGGTTAATGAAGTGCTAATGGGAAGGCAGCTGCCTATAAATAAGGAGGGGTGGCAGGTTAGGAGGAGTGTGCATGTGTGATGGATGGAAAGACAGACAGACATGGATGCAAGCACGCCTCTCGGTTCTGCTCATCTCCAAGGCTGCCTGTTATAAGAGGTACCGTGACTGTGCCCTGTGTCACAGAGAGTCTGTAATTCTTGGTGCATGACCCTCCATGTGGGTACCTGAGCAAGCTGCTCTGCTTCTGAGACGCGCTTGGGAACCCCGGCAGTGCTTCCAGAGGGTGGGAGCACGGGGAAGGTGCTGAGGCCTGGAGAAAATGTGGCCCTTCCTGTAGACCCTGTTTGCATGCAAAGCTTCTGGGAAAGCTGCTTCCTCCCCGTTTAGCATGGGACGCTCTGTGTTTGCTTATTTAATTTCTGTAGTCAGCAAAGAAACTCCCAAGATGTAACTACAGTCAGCTCTAGGAACAGCCGTAAGGTGCCATGTGAATGAAGCTGCTCGTGCTAACGCGTTGCACAGTGTTGCCCTTGCCTGGGTCTGACCCGTTGCTGCCTGTGCGTGGAGGAGCTGGTGGCAGCGCCAGGGCCACCAGCACGAGCGGTCTGCGGTCACCCTGCTCGGGAGAAAGCCCGGAGGAGGGACAGTGGCCGCGGTGGAGAATGGCAAGGGCTGAGAGGTAGGACCTGCTGCGTCTGGGCTGGTGTCAGCCCAAAGCCCGGCAAAAGAAGCCTCCTGAGTCTGCTGGGAATCATTTGGGAAGTAAAAGGGAAAAGGAGGGACCAGACAGGAGTGATGGGTGTTCAAAATCACCAGTGATAGCCCTGGGCAGGTGGAGGACCGGGCGGGACGTGTGGTCGGTGAAGGCCAACAGCAACACACCAGCTCGGCCAGTGCACTGCTCTCCCCCCCGCAGCTAAATCCCTCCCGTCGGTGTCAGGGATCGGCTCCTGCACAAGCTGCAAACGCTGTGTCTGCACCGACCAAAGCATGTCACATCGCAGCTTCCTCATCAGCAGATGGTGGTAGGATTTAAAACACATGCAAATGTCCAAAACCCAGGGAAATACTCTGTTATATGGCTCAGTTACTCATTTCTGAAGCTGAAGAATAAACACTATCGGAAACATAGAGGCAGCTATAATAGCTTGTTTTCAAAAACACACTGCTTTGCTAGGCTTGGATCTTAATTGTAAAAGCATATGCTCTTCAGCAGCAGCAAGCCTCGCCGCTGCCAGCGCGTGCGTCGCTTCCCCGTCCCTGCAGCTGCTTGTGGAGCAAACGGGAGGAAACGCGCTGTGCGTTTCTGACTATTTGTTACACGACGCAACATCTGGAAGCAAGAAGGAGAATTACTGCTACATGGTGAGTCGGCCACAGAGACCAGTTTAGGAGCCAGTGGGGAAGGTAGAAGAGCAGAACAACTTGGCCTGCTCCAGCATCTAATACTCTATTAAAAATGGATTCAAGGAAAGAAAAGCACTGCAGATACCTGTGCAGAATATCAGGCCTTTTCCTTCTGGAAGCCATCTCAAATGAGTTGCCTGACTCATTTAGTGCACGTTATAGCTGCATTTTGGGTTAGGGTGTTTGCCTTCGCACAAATGTCCTGCGAGGACGGCGCTGGGGCTGCCACCGGTGTTGCTGGCGGTTTCTCCGCGGATGCTTTGGTAGTGGGTACGTTCTGCAAAGCGCCAGCCCTGGGATTCGTGAAGGAGCTTGTGCTGCACGTGCCGGGATGGCACAGTGCTCCTGCTCTAAAGATAGATAGGACTTGAAACGCCTGGAAAAGACTTCTTGCATCTTTGTCCATAACAGAGGCAGGAACTTTATTAAATGTAGGTGGAAGCTGCTCCCTGACAATGTGAGAGCTTCCAAAAATAATTCCCAGGCCTGGCCAAAGTTAATATCTCCACAATTTCCATGCAGAGCAGCAGCCCGATGATGTTCCCTGTGGTGAGAGCGTGTGCAGTAGGGGCCTGAGCAGCTGCTCCTTCTCCATCAGTTCAGAAACAAGTGAGCTGTGTCCATCTTTTTTTCTTCTTTCTCTTTCTTTGAGAAAGTTGCTCTCAGCTGCGAGGCAGTTTTCCTAGGCTCTGACCCTGTGAACAGTTACGGTTAGCAAATGATAAATCTTTGCACAGTGGGTTGAGAAATCTGGGATAAGAAGGTATGGAAATGTATTATTGAAGCCAAATGGCTCTGCAGCCCATGCCTGCCTTGCTCACTCTTCAGGAAAATCAGCAATATTATGGAGCATGATAAACTGCAGTGCTGTAACAGCTGTTCCCCAAGTACACCTGAAATAAAATGATAGCTTTTTCAGGGAAGTTTTTTAGCCTGAAGCTAACTGCATGCAGGGGAGGGTGCTTTTTAAAAATCCTCAGTGTTTTTCTTCCATTTCAGTGCATTGCCTCAAAATCCTGTCCCTCTCTATTTGCTGTTGCTGGTGTCGGGGTTGTGGCTTCAGCATCTGACTGAGGCTCTCTGACACTGGTGGGAATCAGATCTGCGGATCAGTTCAGAGTTGGAGGCTGCAATCTATTGGAAAAGAAATCCCCGAAACATGAATTTTGGACAATAATGCTAGCTTTTAAATACGCTTGAGTTGACAGCTGACGAAATCACACCCCGCTGCCTTTGGCAGAAGGTCAGCGTGAGGCTGGTGCACCACATAAGCCCCTTAATCCCCTCCTGAAGGCTGCAGAGGGGTGAATGCCCTGCAGTGTAACTGAGATTATCCCTGATTTGTAAAGCGGTGCGTATTGGATTTAGGACTACTTAGTGCCTGGATGATGGTGGGCAATGCCTGTTGCAGGCTGCAACGCTGTCCAGAGCCACACGTGCGTGGACACGGTGAGTCCTTGGGAAGTCCTGCTCTCTCTGACCCCGGATGACATTAATGCTGGGTGCTGTCAGGACATGTATAAAGGAGACCTACCCTCAGGAAGCGCTAGCTGCTGATCATATACAGCCTTGACGTGACACATCTTCTGCACTGATGTTCCAAGTCTTCCTGGGTTGCTTCCCTCAGCTGGAAAATGCAGTGGTCCAAGTCAAGTGTTCCCCATGATCAGGTTTTCACAGACATGTTCAGTTTACTGTAGAAACTCAGTTCTCCTGTTCTACAGGAGCAGGAAGGGAGCGTGGTCTGGGTCCTGGGGTGAGAAAGCCCGCATGAAGATCCCATGCAGGCGTTTTGCAGATAGGAACCTTGTGGCTCAGATGTTAAAGGTGCCTCCACCTTGAGAGGAGATAGGTGGAAATACTCAGGCTGGCTCTAAATGAGGGGGAATGAGCCCAGGCAGTAGTGCAAGTCCAGGTGGAAACGATGCTAGTGGCAGAGCTGCCTGTGCAGGGTGCTCACGTGGGGGTTTGCCCCATCCCGGCCTTGTAGCCATGCTCTTTGGGCTCAAGCACAGCCCAGCCCCAACGGGACCTGCACAGGGTCACGTAGCTGGGGTGGATCTGCTGTAACAAGAGGCAAAGCAAAACCTATTTTTGTAGTTTTCTGCAATGTTTTCCTGGCTTATTCTCTTGGGAGAGTCCTCAGCTGCTGGGCAGTGTTGGAGGACCTCTTGAGTCAGGGGCAGCAAATACTCACCAAAACCAGTTTCTGGGGAGGGAAAAATAAAGGCATGGAGGATGGCACTGTGAGCATCTGTGCTAGCCCTGAAGGTCATATTGGTGGCATCAGGCAGGCCATGGGTGCACTCCCACCATGAGATGCAGCTCCCCTGGAGTTAGTCCTCTGCTGTCATTGTGTTTTGTCCTTCTCCAGGCCCAGAGCCTGTGTCCTGGCCTGGTCCAGCCCTTGCACCCATGTGCCTGGTCTCAGGCCTCTTTGACTTTGGACAGACTTCAGCGTCGAGTTTCTCATGATTTCCAGCTGCTCTTCTTTGTCTCACTTACGCAGTTTTCTACCGAGTTAAAGGTTTTCCTTGAGACCTGAGAGCTTTCCTAGTCCCTTTCCTACTGTAATAAGCAAAAGGGAATCCACTCCCAAGGGATAGTTTTCACTTGCAGAGGGCTCAGAGGTTTGCTTAGGACACTTGGGACCCATCCTTATGTCCTGATGTAGGATGCTTCAAGATGCCACCTGGATTTCTCAAGGCCAAAAGGGAAGATGTGAGGAGTCCTTTGGCATGTGGAGTTCCTCTTGGTTTGTGTCACCCTCCAGTGAACCCTTTCAGTTGGTGATTTATAATGCATAATGGAAAAGAGGAAAAAGCCATGAAATCCTGACATTTGTCCCTTATCAGATGTTTGTGCTGGCTTACGACTTTGTTTCCCTCAGCTGAGCTGCTGGCTGTGTTACTGAACGGTAACATTATCTGTTCAGTCTTTCCAAAACTAGTTTGGGTTCTGCTCAGCTTGAAGGCAATAGTATTTCTGCCTTTGCTTAAGGAAGAGCAGAACATGAAAGGATGGAAACTCAGTGTCTGTGTTGGGTCTGACTTGCTGTCAGTAGTGAAAACACTTACTTGTCTTGCCCGGTTATCCACATCTATGTCCACGTCCGTGTTTTATTCACTTGTAGTCTGAAGGACTTCTGCAGAGGGCCAAGGTCTGCAGAGCGGTGAGCCCCTCCGGAGCTCCTTCCTCGGTGCCTGTGCCAAAACCAGCCCATGGGAGCCCTGTGCTCAGTGGATGTAGCTGAGGCTCTCTTGATTTGCCATTCACTTCCCAGCCCTTAGGGCTGCTCTTTACTCCCATACTGGATATTGGTTTTTGTGTGCGTTTGTTTTAATGAACCTGATGTGACATGACCACTGGGCTCCACATTCTGCAGCTTCAGGGGAAATATCTTGCGAGTTATTTTGTAGAAACTTGATTAAATCACAGAAAATTGAAAGTGGTGTTTTACAACGAAACATATGCTTTTTTTATTAGCAATTTGACCATTAGCTACTCTTTTGTTTTGCTGAATGCTTTATCCACTCAGAACAGCAGAATATTAGGTTTAAAAATAAGTGAGAAAATACTGTATGGAGCTTCTCAAAGATGAACAAAAAGGATGGAGGCTGCTAGGAAGGACTGTTACACCCTGGGAGCCGGACAGCCAACTTGTGAAATCCCCATAGGGAAACATGTTCGTTTATATGTTTGTCTAGGGTTTCTCTTGTAAATGTGAATATCACATGCAGAAAATCAGGTTTCAGCTGATTGTTTTGTGTAAGAAAACCCAGTGTTTACACTCAGTGTCACAGAGTGTTTGCCTCTTACGAGCCAAAACGTGAGCTTTTGTAGACGCCGGTCCCAGGCCAGTGCCCCTTTCCGCCTGCGGCACGGTGGCACTCACCTCTGGCTGGTGCCCACCATAAGTCAACCTGTTCTGGACACTGCCTGGTTTTCTACTGGGTGACCTCATGACTAAAAATTGGGGCAAATTTAGTTAAGTCTTCCAGTTTCTCAGACTCTTCAGTTAAATCTGTCTCCTGTGTGCTTTGGATTCCATAGTGCTCTCGGGTTGCGACGCAGGTGCCGAAATCGGTGAAACAGCCCCAAGTAAGTGCCCAGCAGCAGCAGTGTGCTGCTCCCCACCACTGCGTCCTCTGGAGATGCAGGACACATTCCTCCTTTTCCAGGGAGCACTGCTTGGTGCAGAGGGTCCAGTCCTCACCTTGAAAACGGCTTTGGTGAGGACACAAGACACTTGAACACTGAGTGTCTCCGAGTGGGACAGGGTTCACCTCCCTGTGTCACCAGCTGAAGGCAGGAGCCTGGTCTCAGCTGATTGTCCAGGCTCTCCTGAGCCAGGGGAGATGGAGAAGCACCTGCTGGAGGTGGCTCGTCCTGCTTGAAGTTGCCTATGTTTCTCCATTGATCACAGAGGGAATGAAGACCCTCTGCAGAAAATAGCACTCAGACTCATTATGTGTCTAATTATGGGAGAAGCAGGGCACTTTCCAGACATGTTTGACTCCCCACAACACCTGTCTGAGACAAAGATTATCTACACTTCCTAATGAAGGACTGAGACTCAGAGGGGTGAAATGCCTTATCCACGGTCTGGCAGAGATCTGAACCCCAGTGCCTTGAGTTTCATGGCTTAAGTCAACTTTTCTCACTAGAAGTCTGAGCAAAGGGATTGAGAAATATGGAAAGAAAAGCATGAACTGGTTCTTTGGTTCTGTATTTTCTTGAAACAAATGGATTTAAATGTCTCAGACAAATGGTCACTTGTTTGGAAGGAGAAAAGGGAGAAGGTTGCTGGGTACCTGCAGATCCTTCCTCTAGGCTAGTGGAGGTTAGAGGGACCTGCTGTCTCCTGGGTTTGAGCATGATGGATCAGTCTCTGCCTTTCTGAGCCTAATCCTGATGCTCTTCCTTGATGCAATGGCTCCTGCCTCGTTTTGTACTAGAAGGTCCTCCCCAGGGGCAGTCACACTGAGCTGTAAGGTTTCTTCTGCACCATGATAAGCTGGTTAATTTTGGATAAATTTGTCATATGTGCTAAATCCCTTAAAGCTTGAGAGAGACCTCAATAGTGTTTACCCTGTTCATTAGGTTCCTTTCAGGAAGCAGTAGTAGAAATATTCTGGTTCTGCTGCTATGCAGTGAATGAAAAATAGGAATCAAGAAAATCAGTCCTGCAAAACACTAAGTTTTTGCCCAGATCTCTATCTCTGCTCAACCCAGTCTTGCTGGGAGGCTTGCAAGGATTTAGTCAACTTTTTAAGACATTTTTTTTTTTTTTTTCTCCAAATCAGCTTCTGGGTCTCTGGGTTTGGGCTGAGTCCAGAAGGAGCCACAATAAAACCATTGGGTAGAGGGTGCATTTCCAAGTACGATCGTGAAAGGATGTGGCTGGGAGCGTGCTTGCCAGCCTCGGCAATAAATGACCCATATCTGCAGGCTGAGGAGCTGCACCCAGAGCTTTTATATGGAAAGGTTTCTTTGTGTGCACGTTTATAGGGAAAGGTTTCTTTGCATATGCGTTTACACATGCAAGGAGCTTGACTTCCATCAGAAATCCTGGTGACTTTAGTGGGTCATCCTGAATGAGTAATGTTTCCTACATAAATGGTTGCAGATTTGTGATTTCATCTGGGTCATAGCTGTATATATTCCAGGACTTCTTTTGAGACCGGGTATTTAAAGAGAACAGGGCAGATTCAGCCCTGAAGGACATTCATACCGACCGTGACAAATAATGGCTCATGCCATTCCAGTGCTGCTTTCATTAAAAAATATCCCTAATAGGGGTTTATTCACATCTTGCTGGACATGGAGCCGCTGTTTTTTCTACATGTGTAAATGATTGTTTTGCACAGACCTGCTCTGCAGAGCCTCTGGCCCATGCTTGGCAAAGCACCTAAGTATGTGATTTATTTTAAACATATGGTACAGTCCATCTCTGTTCAGCAAAACACTTAAGCACATGCTTAATTTTTAGCTTAAATTCACAGGGTTATAGGTTAAATCAATGGGATATTGAGTCAATGGGATTTCTTTCTTGATAAGGAGTGCAGGACTAGAATTTTAATATGGAAAGTCATGGTTTTTTCTAAGTTTATAAAAATGAATATTACAGCATTGTTTTCAAGCTTATTAACTGTGTCATACTGTTATTGCCTTCGGGCTTTTTTTTTTTTTTAAGAAAACAAACAGCAAGTATTTGTCAATCTCAGCCATAAACTATAGTGGCAGCAAACTTAATCTGGTGTTAATTAGGCTTGTGGAAAACTAAATCAAGCATCAGAAACCACAGATTATTTAGGCTTCCTCTAGCATAAACAGAAAGGCTTGAGGATCCATAACATATTATTTTTGTTGACAGTTTTCCACTTTTCCCCCAATTTATTTCATGTATCGTATAGGCTGCTCCTTGATTGCTTTTAGCTCTGTCTTCTTTTGGCCTCAGCGTGGCAGTTTGTTAATCCTTCCTATCTTTGTGTATTTAAGCAGGATTACAAACTTCAAATACACTGTAAAAGGAACCTGTATACAATCCTTCAGAATCACTTAAGGGGGCCAATGACAGAAGTACCAGCCTTGCAAATAAATACAGAACATTTCGGAAATCATCCCCAGTGTTTAGTTATAAGCCATTTTTAATTACTCAGCAGGAATGAATAAAAGGGCACAAAAATGGAGAATGACAGAGGGTTTTGCATTAAGTTACAGCTCATGGAGAGCAAGGGAGTGATCAGTGCTTTCAAGTCTAGATGATTTTGGTGTGTAATTACGACCTGCTGGTTTATTGACAATCTAATAAAATCGAACTGCAAACCTCTTTTCGAGCAGCGTGGAGATCTCTTAAAAGGCTCCATTGGGCAAAGAAAAGAAACAGCAGATATCTGCAACCACGGGCTGGCAGGTAAAGGTGACAGGTAAATAACAGGGCAGAAAACTCATGGTGGGTGACAGCAGAGCCTTGGCCAGGGTGACCGTGGTGGCTTGTTGGAGCAGGAGTTTGTGGGGCTCCGAGTCAGATCTGCCTCTGGACATGGCAGCTGTTTCCCTTGCATGCCAGAGGATTAAAATCCTGCTGTTGGGATGGAAAAAGACCAAGATGCTGTAGCTGTGTGGTCCTGTCCGCTTGACCGCAGTTGACCTGCTTGACCGTGGCTCCCGCTGGTGCTGGGCACTGGACATCTTGCTGCAGTCGCCTACGGGATTGCCAAGAAATGGCAGCGCTCCATGACTTTGCAGACTCATGTGAGAACACAAATAGCACAGATTTAGGATAAAGCCACAAATGCGCAAGCAGCTGGCAGAAGTAGCTGCTCTTGGGGTGGGCAGGAAAAGGGCAGCTGGTGGCTAGGAGACAACCCTGGCAGCGGGAGGATGGAGAGGCAAGCGAGCAGAGTGGGGGGACACTGATCCGCTCTTTGTTCTTTTCACAAAATGTTTTTCTCACAAGTTGTCTGCTGTAAAGAAGTTCCTTTGGTTTGATATTGGGAATGGGCAGATTTTTCCAGAGTGTCTTGTGAATTGATCTCGGAGCCAAAATAATGAAGCAGGGTCATAAAAAGTTGGTTTGTCAATGTGATCCTGAGGCTGAACCCTTGGAGCCTGAGTAGTTACCGCACAACTAAGTAACAAACAAAACGTGGCACGTTGCATCACAGAAATTCAAGGATCTGTAAACGGGCAAGTGTGGTTTAAAAAAAATTCAGTTTACATGAGACTGATAAATAATCAATAACAAATAGAGATGAAATGTGATGGAGATGCAATTTAATTTTTGAAAAGCCCAGCTCAGTGGACAGAGAGAGGATGTTCCCCCAAACCTAAAACAACCCTGCAAAAAGTCATTCTGACCATTGACGCACATGGATGGGAAATCTGTTACAGATGATAGTGGTTTAGTCAAAAGCTTGAACGCATTCCTTGTCTTGTTATTCAGCAGTGAAGCTGGAGGTCAACCTGCCTTGGATGAGCAGGTGTGTTATGGAGGCGAAAGGAGCTGTTTCCTGCAAGCCCTGAGTGAGCACGTTGGCATACAGGAAGCAGGAATAGATGGCAAAAAACAAAATTCAATGTCTTCTGTGCTTATTAACACAATTACTCTTATGCTGTTTAATTACATTTGTTTATGGATCACTTATAAATCAGTGCATCGCTGTAACTGAGAAGCGCTATTTAAAGCTCAGCACTTTGCCAAAGTGAAGAGTCAATATTGTGACTCTGTGTTAAAAGAGAGCTTTCCTGCAGGCTGGAGGATGAATGAGATTATGCAAAAGGGAAACAGTACAGCTATGCCAGGAACGACTGCCATGGAGAAGCCAGTTCAAGGAGGCACATGTGTGAGGGAGCCTCAACGCCGAGAACCGCATGCTCTGATGCACTGTCAGACGCCAAATCCCATAAACAGGAATGTTCATCTGAAAACATCCATTTGCCGCCTCCTGCCAATGGGATGTGGGAGAGCAGCAATTGCTCCACGATCACCAATCAACACAGCAAGGTCACTGTTCCAAGCCCTTTTTGGGTGGCTGTGAGCAATCAGCATTTTCAATGGCATCCAGACTGTAGAAGGACCACTGCAGAGCCCTGACTATTTCTGGATGAAGGATTCACCTACACACAAGATGAATCCAAGAGAAATCCCAAGTTAGGACTTACCAGGAGAGGCAATGACCATCCTCACGCTATGAGGGCACCGCTGTCGCCCCTTCTACTTCTCTCCCCACCAGTATCACCAGACCCTCAGCCAGCAAGAACTTCACCCAGAGGGATTTCCTCCAGGTCTGATCTGTCACCAGCTACTGTGAGAGCAGAGAAACCTCAACATCTGAATTAGGTGTTGAGAGTTTTAAGGATAATTAAAAATCTTTAAAGGTTTTAAAGGAATGGACCATTTATTTGATGGTGTAATATTGCTAACACTGTTTAATCACAGAATGATGATAGGGTAATGAAAGGAGTTGTCACGATTTTCCAGGGTGGGCTGCATGGCCGCATCAAGAGTTTGAGCAACAACACCCAAAGCAACAGGAATAATAACAAAACGTGGTGTGATCTTTTTTTTACCTTAATCACTGTTACAACAGTTGCTTCTTCCAATTTTTGAGGCTGCAGCTTCCTTCTTCACTGGAGGATGTTAAACTTGGAGACTGCGTTAAGAAGACGACTTTGCACAAACAGCTACTTCACCTTTCTCAGTGGCAAGACCACAATTTCAAGATACCCTTCTATCTACCCATATTAGGCTATAGGTACGAAAGCATGTATGTGTGATATATGGTAATACCTGCATTCAGATGCTACCAGCACCACCAGTACAGGCCTCTTTTTTCCCCAGCGTTGATTCTTTCTTGAGTTCCTGTTCACAGAGAGGTTAACATAAGATTGCCTGAGAAAGAACAGACTGTTCATTTGTCTGGACGAGATGATTTCCAAGACGATCTGCATTAATTGTGAAAGTAAGATTTTTTTGTTCCTCCCTGTTTCCGAAACTTGTCATATGAGAGCAAGCCATGCATTGCCTGGTTTTGATCACTTGGCATACTTACAACCAAGCTAATTCCTTAAAGTAAATATATCCTACAAAGATCATTAAGGGTGCAACCAACATGTAAGGAACAGCAACAGGAAAACATTGCTTTAAACCTAATACCACATCATGTTGCATTCATTAGTTACTCAGCATTGTAGCTGGTACAGGAAAGAGTAAAAAGGCATGAAGCAGAATATTTCAGCTTGTTAAATGCTTCAACTAAAACCAGGCCTTAGTTTATATTGGTTTATATTTAGTAAAAAAAGATGACACGCTTCCACATGTTCCTGGGGGAAGGAAGATAACGGAGCCATTCTCCTTCTCCGGCTGCCCCACAGAAAGCTCCTCTCCAGGGTTTTATCTGGCCAGAGCAGGGCCCCGGCGTTCCCGTTCCTCAGCGGGATGGGGCCGGCACGGCTCACTCTGTGCGGTGGGAGAGCCCGGTCCTGCGCCGGCCGCGCTGCCTCCTCCGCAACCACGGCCAGCCCAGCACCGGGCTGATGGGTGAGCAGGGCGAGCATCTTCCTCAGCGGCACCTCTTGGGATTTTTCCTTTGTTTTTATAAAATAATGCAGAATTTGACAACTGAGAGTGGTCAAACAGCACTGAACTCTGCTGCTTTGGGCAGTCGACTGTGCTTTATTAAAGATTATTCAAACTCAGTTTTAAAATAAGTGGTTTCCACAATCAGGAGTCCGGAGTCCCCGGGACATTCGTCCTCCCCCGGCCTCGGGAGCTGCTTTTCCGACCGTGCCGCTGTTTGGCAGGGAATTGCCTGAGGAAGGAGGGATGCCCAGCCTGGGGCATGGCAGATCAAATGCTCTCACTCGGGACCAGCTGCTTAATCAGAACTTCTGCAAACTACTAAAAAATCATTCATAATAAAAACTTGGCCCTGTTTTTTGCTGTGCTTTGCATCACTGATACAAGTCTAAAGAAGGACGTAATCAGGCTGGGCAAGAGAACCCAGCCAAAACTGACAAGTCCTACGTTTGAGAGATTCTTCATACAAATGAATTCGAGCACAATCCCATCAGACAGAGTTCCGCTGCAGGACACACTCGGCAGGTTTGTGGGTCAGATATGTTGTTTTTACCATTGCCTGTAGGCTTTTAAGGTCAAATGTTCCCTTTTGATGAATGTGTTGATAGGTTTGTAGCGATTACTGGGGAATCTGCCCCCGCGTTTCCTGCACAAGCAAAGGCTCTTGCTGCTCAGTGTGCTATTGCAAGCTACCGCAGAAAGCTGGCTTTGACAGGGAGACAATATAAAGAAATAAGACCTTCTGCAGGCTGTTGGGAAAGGGATGTGGTCTGAAAATATGTAGCAAAACTGAGAGTGAATTTGAACAAGGAGAGTGCATTTGGGAAGCCAGTGTGGTCTGCACCGGCACCAGGAGCCACGTGCATGGGTCCCATGTGACCACATCTCTGGAGTTAGGTGGGTTTCCATGGAGTTAGGTGGGTTTCCCCATTCCTTTGGATGCAGGATTCGTGCTGAAAGCCCAACACCGCAAGACACGGGCACCTCGCTCCTTCAGCTGCTGGTAGGAACCGGCGCGAGTTGCTCATGCTTTGCGGACGCAGGACACAACAACGGCTGTGCACGGATGGCGATACGGGTTCTGCTGTATTTCCTAGTTTTTCATCCCGGCCCTCTGATCAGATGTTGACAATTTGCACGTTTCATAGAAATCACAGCTCTGCCTACAGCTCTGAACAGCGTTAAACTGAATCGCTCTTCCGCCAACGAGCGTGTAGCCTCTTCGTTGTCCTGGATACGGAGAGGCACGGAGACACGTGTCCTTTCCAAACGGTGGATGTGTCCAGCTGGCAAGAGGGTTGGCGGTGGCCTGCGAGGGCTCTCGGCGTGCGGCTGGCGATACGGGTTCTGCTGTATTTCCTAGTTTTTCATCCCGGCCCTCTGATCAGATGTTGACAATTTGCACGTTTCATAGAAATCACAGCTCTGCCTACAGCTCTGAACAGCGTTAAACTGAATCGCTCTTCCGCCAACGAGCGTGTAGCCTCTTCGTTGTCCTGGATACGGAGAGGCACGGAGACACGTGTCCTTTCCAAACGGTGGATGTGTCCAGCTGGCAAGAGGGTTGGCGGTGGCCTGCGAGGGCTCTCGGCGTGCGGCTGATGTGGTCTCCGCTCCCCACCACCCTTCGCCTTGCTGCCCCTCTTCCAGATATGGCCAGAGGCACCCGCTTGCGGCATTAGGGGTTGGTGAAGTTACTGCAGAAGAGCTGCTGGAAAACAAGAAATGGTAAATACTGATTTTGCAATAAGTGAATTTGCTTTACTTTGCCACAAGATGGAGCCTTCACATTAAATTAGTTGTTTGAGATTTGATTATTATTTAAGAAAATTAAGCCTCATTTAAAGATACACGCATTCAATTTTCTCAGATGATTATCTGTGTTTTTTTATGAATCATGTTTTTCATCATATTAGTCAGATATGAGGAAACTCTTCCAAAATAGGTGCCACTCTGGCATAGTTCAGCAGAGGAAGACGTTGAACAATGTGGCTTTTCTTTTGCAATAACAAATCATACTCTGATACCGTGAAATATTTGGGGAGGGGGTTGGGGAGGATGAGAAGGGCCTAAGAAAGAGTACATTGTTGAAAAAATGAGGCAGGAATGAGGGAGAAAGGAAGGACATTTGGGAGGCAGGAAAGACATCTGCGAGGCAAGAGGCTTTTTTTCTCTCATTTACCTCCTGATTAGATTTTATCTCTACAAAATCCCCTAGTTGTATATGCTACAATTATTTCTCAAGGGAAATGGAAAAGTGTCATTGGAAAGATTTTACCAAATTCTCTTCCATTCGATATTGACAGCAGAATTTAAATGATGACTCCGTCTGGGCACGCGTCCCTCGCCCTGCGTCTGTGCCTCTCCCACCGCTTATCCATCCGTCTTTGGGATGTCTCCCCATGACCCTTGTCCACAGGCACTTCCCGAAAATATAAAGCAGTGTGTATAAACTGCATTTCTCTTTTGATTTCACTTCCCTTCAGCCTGGAGGGACTGAACTTTCAGTTTTGCACAGTGCTTTTCTGGTGTTTTCTTTCTTTCTATTTAAAGTTACTGTGGAAAAACTAGGAAAAGAAATGAGGTTTGGAGTTTCCTCTGAAGGTACCTGAGCTCTAGAAAAGTCAACTCGAAAGCTTGTGGGAGTGAGTTCAGCACACGCTTCTTGGCTTCTGAGGAAAAAAAAAACCACGGCTTCTGTATTTGGGCTTCTCTCCCGAGCCCTCCGGCTTGCATTTCTCGGAGGACGAGGCACGGTCCCCTGCAGCTGCGGGTGGACGGCACCGGCGTGGGAGCGTGCCTACGCTGAGCAAGGCGCGGGTGGACGTGTGCCTGGCCCCACCGCTGCCGGCGAGCAGTGGCCTCCGCTACCCTGCAGTGGGTCCAGATGTTGGGCGATCCCTCCCGCCGGGTCCAGATGTTGGTAATCCCTCCCGCCCCATGTCCCACCTTTGGGGAGCCCTTCGTCTTTTTTTAGATAAAAAGACAACACCCTTTGGTGTGGCCTCTTCCACTGGCTGCATTTTAAGTAAGAAAAAGACAGCTTTTTTTTCTTTTATGAAAATGCAGAGCTGAGTGCACAAGGGGAACTCTGAAATATTTGTTTGTTGGAGAGAGAAATGCACGCTGTGTTTCTGTTGCTTCCTATCGGTGCCTGATTTCTACAGCGTCTTTTGTAATCCAACACCGTCAACTTTGTGGGTTCCTCTTAAAACCGCACCGCTAGGTAGGAAGGATGTGTCACAGGCAATATCCAGCTGCAGGCACACGTGTGCTGGAGAAAGGGAGCCCGCCGCAGGCAGCCTCTCGCCGGGACGCTGCTCCTGTCCGCGGGAGGCTGCTGCCTGGTGCACACGAGCAGCGAGCGCACGAGCCAACACAAACCCGTTTCTTGCTGCTGGGCTTCCAGCAGGTCCTGTGCTCAGACCTTCTTTTCGAATGTTGTATGTGATTTCCATCCATTTAGCTGTTTTCTTTGCAATTTTGCAATTGCAAATATCAGTGCTTCTTCAGAAAGATAAAAGATGTAAAGGCAGCAAACTATTGCTGCAAGAAGTGCTCTGTTTGGTATTAGGACTCCAAATTAAATCCATAATTTTTCATGTAGAAGTTATGGTGAAATCCAAAACTAAGCACCAATCTAAGAACTGAATATAAGCTATATAAATTTCATATATATCTGCTTCAAGGCCAGCTTGTAAAACACACGGAAGAACTAAATACCACCTATGCTGTAGCTCAGAAAATGCTCTAGCTCCAGCAGAACCAATTCTCGGCCCCTGAGGCAGCGAGGGCTTCATGTGAGGGCCGCTGGCACGGAGCAAAGCAGGCACCTGCGTTCGTGCACTGTGGGCCAGACAGCCATCGAAGACGTCGGTTCATTCTCTAACAAACTCAGCGCAGGCTCAGGGTGTGAGAGGAACTGCAAACTTCAGGACAGTGGTGAGAAACACTTGTCACAGGGTTAGATTTGGCTTCAAGACAGCATAATCTCCAGGCCTCCGGCACACGACGCAGAGTAAGCAGAGCAGCACGGGGGAGATGATGTCCTTCTCGAATGGGGATATTCACCTGGGAAGAAGTAGGAGAAAATAACCTGGAAATAAGGTCATTGTTCTTGAGACATCCCCATGGGAAATTCACGGAGAGCTGGGAGTGTATTAACTTTCCTGGTACGTGGCAGCCGCTTCCCACACCAGCAACAGCAGTAGGCTGTGAACAGTGGCAGTAGCTCTCATACAGGCTTTGGGGAATTTTAGAAATGCCAAGATTGTAAAGACCCTCTGGCCCTTCAAGCAAATGGTCCCACGTGAATTCCCAGCAAGTGAATTTCAGTGAATGAAGCTGGGGCATAACTGGGTTGCTTGGCTGCAGTTTATCTGAGGGTTAACCGAAAGATGAGATGTTGCAACACAACTGCCGAGAACTGGATGCTCTGTGGTGCAATCCCCAGAGAGGTGGAAATAAGCACACTGCTGCTTCTGTATGGTTCTTCGTTGAGTCCTGCTGCATCACCACCTCCAAGAAATGGGTCCAGGCAGTAAACAGCTGACAACAGAAAAAGCTACTACAATTCTAAGAAACTACTAAATTAGAGAAGAGCAGAGATTTATTTGCTTGCACAAAAGGGTCACACTCTTTAATGCTCTGCTAAGCTGCATGATGGAGGAAGAACCCAGAGTTAGAAATAAGCAGAAACATGACCTGCTCTACATCATTAGAGTTAAAAGACCTGAAGCCATGAAAGAAATGGAAATGATGTCAAAGAGGAGACCCCAAGTTGCACCGCTCTACGAGCTGGGCAGTAACACAGCCATGTTTTCTTCGTGTCCCATAGCTATTTCCATTTATTCCTGGAGGTTTGTCTGAGAGCTGCATCCCACCATCATCCCTAACCAGGGCTTTGGGTGTAAATACTAAAATCAGCTTTTTTGAAAAGTTTTTTAGGTTTTTTTTTTTTTTTTTGAGATACTAAGTCAAGCATATGAGCCAGAAACTCAGAACCTTTTCCTTAATTTTAATCACTGTGTCCACTGTTAGATGGTAAGATAATACTGCTGTCAGCAGAATATTCCTGCATGTTCACCTCGTTACTGGCTGGCTGACCTAAGGCATATACTCCATTAATATGCAATGCCTAAATAGGCTTGACAAAGGGTCAAAATTGGCCCTGGGGAGGACTGTTATCTATGAGGAGAATAAGTGCCATGTTTGAGAATATACGTGATCCAGTGAGAGGGGGATGAGAACTGAGTTGCTGCTGAAGCCCAGCCCTGTATTTAGTCTGCTGGAAAACATGGATGTGCAAAGATTAGACCCATTTCCTGGTGACCTGGTGGAGTGGGTAATGCCATGAATAGCGGAGTCTCAGCCCAGAGGGACATCAGTGACATCCAAGCCAACAGAAACCCCATGAGGTGCAGCAGGGCTGATGTTCCCCATGAGGGAAGGTAGTGTTGTACAGGAATAGGTTACCCAGAGGTTGTGGAGCCTCCATCCTTGGTGTTTTTGAAGACAGAGCTACACAAAACCTGATCTAATGTTGGTGATAGTCCTCCTTCAAGTGGGAGGCTGGACTAAACGACTGACAGAGTTCCCTTCCAGTCAACATTTCTATGATTCTGTGAACTCAAACTCAGGTCAGTGCACATGTCCTTAACATTAACTTCATGAGATTTCAGTATGTCCTGAAATGTTTTCCTCAGGAAGATTTTTCTTTCTGAACTGGGGGCTTCATACAAAAATGCTTCATACAAAAACAGAAGAAAACTACATTTCTTTTTTAGGGATTTCTCATGATGCTCCTTCAAAACCTCAGTGTTACTCACCCTGCCGTCTGCTGAAGATTTAACACGTTCAAAACAGCATGGAATGAGGTCTCATCAAAGACTGCTAACCTCACCAGGTGTCTCCTCAGAATGAAAACAAATTCTGTGAAGAGATTTCTTGCGACAGGAAAATAAGGTATCACAAGTTATTTCCTGTATCATGATGTGGTATCCTATGAACAGAAAACACCTTCTGCAGTAAAAGCTGCAATCTAAAACTGCTGTAGACCATAGTCTACAGTAATCCCTTTACATTAAAATCAAAAGCCATATTCTCAAAACCAACAGATAAAAAGAGTTTAACAATTTTGTTAGGATCTGTTCTGACTGCATAATATTTTATATATGCATCAAACTTACATGCAAGTATGTGTGTGTGTGTATGAGTGTGCGTGCATATGATCATATGCTGTTTCCTCTCTGCACTGTAAAGAGGAAACTCAGGCTGGGCTCAGGCATTTACGTCTTAGAAAACTAGCTTTTATCTTCACCCAGGAACACATACCACAGCTTTGTTGAGGCTTTGCCTCCCAGAGCTGTAAGCCTCTGCTCACAGATAAACATCGTATCAGGATACCACTATCACCTGTTCTGTTCCTTAACAGAAAATCTGCACCCCATTGCACAACTTCTCTTACAGTCTGCACAGAAAAGGGCAGCAAATCACTTTAACCGACAATATCTGTACGGTAAGCTGCTGTTAGGACAGGTGTTCTGTGGTATTTCTATTTTTGACAGTGTTGACTTCACACTGATGGAAGGGGACACCTGTATTCTAAAAAAATGCACATGGGAGTAGATGAGGATGAAGGCAGCTTCATTTTCCATGAGAGCTTCTTTCTTAAAAGTTCATATTATTTCATTAGTTAAAAGAAAGCAAAAGCACATTGCAGCTGGCTGCAGAAATTGGTAATATATTGTCACTCAAAGGCAAGTAGGAGGGTGATTTTTGTTAACATTAATGGATTAAAGTTTGGTAAGTAGGGTGATATAATAAAATATTTTATTCTTGAAAGTTCTTACGAATTAGTGATATTGTTGTGATATCTAAAATACATGCTTGCTCTTCTTCAGATAGAAAAGTGACAGGAAAAAAGAGTGTACATTTGCAGAAAAGGTATCTCTCATGACAGTTGTGTAATCACATTACAGCTTTTTTGCTAACTATATGCTATTAATTCTAACTCTAATATACTCCTGCAAGATTAACAAAATTATTTTAAAACCTTCAGAGAGTTCACCTTTCATTTTTCACCCCAGCTCCTAAACCTTCTGTAGTCTGTTATTGCAGTGCTCAGAATCTATAGACTAGGTCCCTGATTACATTGCTTTGTAAATAAGAGGACTCTCCAGCTGGAATGCTGTCTGGCTATAAATCCCTTATTAATGCCATATTAACAGACCTATCTATGCAATATGCAGACAGTAGGTACACAACACACATGGACATAAACAATCAGATCAAATTAGAGCTCTTCTTTCTTAGGCTTCTTTCAGAATTGCACCTTCACTGGAAATCTTAATCCATGTTAAACTGATGATGTGCCTGCACAACAATTATTTACGTAGTTTAAGAATACTGTCTCCAGGGGAATACTGTTTGCATTATGCCAGAAAAGAGCTGTCCCTGTGTGCACAGCCATATGAACACTTTGCAAAATAAAACCATATATAACAAGTCAAACAAGCTGTACCAGTCAGCGCACAGCTTTGTCAATACGTTAGGGACCTCTGCCAGCACAGCGCTGTTGATCTGGGAACATCTTTTCACAGCCACAGTGTAGGTACAGCCCTAGTTTAACTGCATTTGTAGGCAAGCACAAGCCAAATGAACCAGAGTTTCAGAAAATGTAGCCAAACAAGATTTCCCTGTCTCTGCTTGCCATTAAGCTAAGCTCAAGCTACAACTGTGGTCACGAGTGTGGTGCACACCGGGCTGCTTCCCCGCATTGATAGCAGAGGCTGGCCATCATGGCAACATCTGGGGAGCCTTTGGCGGTGGGGCACGGGTGTCATGTCATGCCGCATTCCTGCACGCCAGCGCAGCAGGCACCCACCAGCCACGTGCTGCCTCTCGGGGCTGAGGCGAGACGCCACCCCGCACCTCCTACGAGCAAGTAGAAATTGGGACAGAGAGAAAATGCCAGGGACGGAGGGTGGGGTTAACCCCAGCCTCTGTGCCATTTAGGGTGTCTAAGAAGCACCAGCCTCTGATGCGCCCACAGTTCTCGCCAAGTCCCTGGACGGGGGGAGCAGAGAGCAACCCCATGCAGGTGAACTCGCAGGAGGTGCCACCAAGCAGCGGAGTGAACTGAACCTCGGCAAGCCCACCCCTGCCCCAGGGAGAGCTGTGGGGCACCGGGCTCTCGGGGTGGTGCTGGGGGAAGTGTACTTGAAAGCAAAAAGGGGAAACCTGAGATGACACCCCTCAATGCCAAGGTAAAACCAATCCATGTCCAGAAACACATACTCGGTCCATTCAGTAGACGATAGTTTGAGCTCTGACTGTTTATAGGATTTCCTCTAATAATAACAACAGAATTTGGAAATGTTTTTTTAGACGTGCCAAGAAAGACTCTGCGTCCCTAATATATCTTCGGTGTAATGCTGCTTGCTTCACTGCAGTTACACCGGAGGCGATTTGGTCCTTTAATCACTGCGGGCTGCTGACCGTTCGGGGCGTGCTGCTTGCTCTGCACATTTTCTGGACTACTGGAATTTCTTGTGGAATTCTGTTTTGTGAGGCAACTGCTGTGTGGGCAGCGGAGTGCTATTCAATGTGCAGTTCGAACACAGCCATTAGAGGACATGCTTTTGACTCTGTTGCTTAATCAGTAATCACCTCTTCTCTGTCTCCTTCAGGCTCACTTTTCTGCTCATCACTTCCGCAGTCTGTCACTACATACAGAGGAATGGAAACAGGGCTTTCCCCTGAATGCAGATAGGCTATTTTCCATTTAACTAATATTCTTGTCACAGTATTTTGTAGCGAGGCAATTAGTAAAAGTAAGTAATGTATGCTTTTTTGCCACAGATTTAATCTAATGTTGCTGCAACACAAAAAAGCACTCTGGGCAGTACGGGAAGTTAAGTGGAGTAAATAAAATAATCGATGTCCAGAAACAGATATCCTCAGTCAAAGGCCCAAATTCATCACAGTCCAGTGGGAATAATTTTCCCCTACAAAAGTTTATATGGGCAGCTCTCAGCGTGATAATTTCATAGTCTGAAATATGGATAGATTCCTTACCAAAAGCCGTATAAAAAAGAGTGAGGTAGAAATGTAGGGGACCTAAAGAGGAAAGAACCAGGATCACTGATTAGAGAAGTAAGGAAGACAGAGAATATCAGAGCCAGAGAGCAAAGGAAAACAGGCTGAGTGGGTGAAGAAGGAGGAAGTCTTAACAAGAGGGATGGAAAAAGTTCAAAGCAAAAAGCAAGAGTTCAGACATCTAGATAAACATACTTAGTGAAGGACTCCCTTCGCAAACATAATCACACTTGTAGTTTCTCTTCCATTTTTAATAGACTTATGTGACACAGTTACTGTTTACCTTTTGCTGTCCATCTTTCAGGAATTATGCTATTCATAAAACTTTTCAAATGATAGAAACTGTGTATATTTTAAAACTAGCATTAATTACATGTATTAATTACTGTTTCTGGGTGTGTGCTACCTTGATTTGACACTGGGGCTCAACTGTGCAATGCTTTGTACCTGTGTTTAGTAAGAGACAGTCACTGTAGATACAAACTTGTTGGGTGAAATGCATTAAGAATATCAAGCCCATGCTGACTTCACTACTTAAGTATGGACATAGATTCAGGTCTACCAAAAAACTTTAACATATGCTTAACATTAAGCTGCAAGTGACCGTTGAAATATAAAGGGTGTGCTTCCACACCTTGCCAGATTGCAGTCCTCCTGATCACAGTTTCTGTTTGAACTAGAACAATATATGTGACTGAAGATTATGCACATATATAGTACCTTCTACTTCAAAGTCAGAGAATACTTTACAAACCGTAACAACTGTAAGAGTATTCCCAAGACATAAGGAAGTATTCTCCTGACATACATAACAAGACTGAGGTAAGGGAGACAGAATAAGCATCAAAGAATTTTAAAGTTTGTGTTTTCTAAAAAGTACACTAGAATTGTTAAAAATCCCCTATACATTAAAAATTAGCTTTAGTGCTATGTAGGTTACTTGTTCTTTAATATTCTTAGACTGCCTGGACTACTTCAGCACTTGTCCTAAAATGGGAGGTGCCCATGTTGAATGTCAGTTTTAAGAAATACGGTTCACAACTCTCTGTGAGTAGGCTCAAAGGCAACTGCCATAGCCACTGTAACGTACCAGTTCACCCTTCTTTTTGCCAGATTCCCCCAGTCTGTAAGTCAGTGTAGTCTGTACATTCGTTACCTGTTAGAGCAGTGTTGCTTTAACATTACAACCACTATAAGGATTAAAGGGATAACTAGGATAAAAGGATAATCTCTTGCCTCTCAAGGTGATAAAGATGATCTCAGAGTAAATACCAGTAAACAAAAAACAGGGTATTTCAGTAGAAAGAGAATCAGAGATTCTATGGAATTCGAAAGAGTCAGGGATATCACTTGTTTGGAGGTCTTGGAGTTTCATATATTTTGGGCCTCAATTGGAGCCATAATGTGGGGAAAGTCTGAAAGAGAACTGAGCCAGTACTAAGAGGCTGGGTCAGAAGCATTTTACAGGCAAAGTGGTGAGATCACCCACAGAGACACAACGTGGAAGCCAGGTCTCTAATATTTATTAGGTAGAATAGCTTAATGATTTCAGGATGGCAAAAAAGCCTGAATTTATGCCCATACATCTTAGTATGTAATTTGTCTTCCCAGACCTATTACTTCAGATTGCAGCTGCTCTACAAAACACAATCAGCGTAGAAGGAGCTTTATATGGCAGGAAAAGTTACTGACTGAATTGACAGTCATTATTAGGTGTGTAATGAAAGGAAATATGGTTTGATGACATCAGAATAACTTTCTCCTGGACACTGCACATTTTGAAGAAGTTTTGAACATGCTAAGATAAATGATTTCTTTACATTCTGGAAGATGCTATAGAAATGGCAAAAGATATCATGATGAATCTTATGAGAGTTCCAGTTTTGCAAATTCAACAAATTCAGATAAACATAGAAAACTCCACATTTTTTAATTCTTACTTGGGCACAGTCTTTTGAGGTGCATCTATCCCTTGCAACAGACCACACAACCCTGAGTGAACAAGCTGGCAGGTACAGACACTAATCTTGATAAAATGTAAGGGTCTATTTTAATTTTATCTCTGTGGAGTTCTGTGTCCTATCAAGAAAACTGAGTATTTTCTTTTTCAAATAAAGGTGCTGGGTAATTGGAGGATAAAGTCAATTTGTTTAAGCATAAAGTAATTGTACTAGATTAAGGTACTGAAAATTATTCATACAATGGATAAACTGCCAGACTGTATAGATATTGTGTCGGCCATACAGAAAACTTATCCAATCTCTTTTTACATCTATGTTTAGGGACTATGATGGGAGTATGGTTTAACTTCTTCCTAACATGCTAAAACTAGGAAGAATGAAAATTAATTTGTAGATTTTTTTGGTGAAATTAAGTAAAAGTGTTTTCTGTTACTAAACAAAGTCAGGTTAAACAGACAGGAAAGACTGTTCTTTGACTGAAGACAAAGTTCTTATTAACCTGAAAGGCAGCAATATCAAACCTATGATCTTGAAAGGAAATGGTGATATTGCATCTGTCGTATAACAGGAATATGCTTTGAGCACTGGGATGAACTCTGCATTTTGTTTACACTTAGAAAAATTACTTACTGCAGTATTTGCCTAGTGTTTAGTTCTGTTTAATTATAGCTGTCTATGAGGAATAGCTCAATGATATAGGCACAAGATCTAAAACAGTTTCCTTTCTAGAGCCATAAAGTCAAATTCCAGTGAGACTGACAGCGACTTTCATCAGTATGAAGCAGAAGATAGTTTCAGACAGTCGAATATATGAAGCTTTTTCCCCGTCCCCTGGAGTCATTCAGTGGACAGGGAAGTCGTGTCTGTACTCATGGTTGTTAAGGATTCCCCAGGCTCTATTTCATTAGAGAAGGGATGTCAGTGATGGTACGCTTGACTAAAAATATCCCTATCTCTATGTCATACCGAATGTGGCCCAGAAATTTCTCCTTTTCACTAGTGAGCATTGTGATGCCTGTGTAAATACAGAGTATTAAATGTATGTAAGATTATCAACATGAATAGTGCTCACAGCAAGAACTGGCTAAAAGGAAAGAAAATGACTGCTGCGAAGAAAGACCAGAGGAATGCGCAGCAAACGGCGTCCTCCTCCTGTCGTACACCGTTGTCCTCCTCATCTCATCCCCCTTGAGCAAATTACTGCGAGCGTCTCTGAGATTTCAGGCTATTTTTAGGCGGCAGGTCTCTCTGAGGCAGGGATCTGGTCCGCATCCTTGCCTGCGTAGTCCCACGTGCTGCTGTGGAGCTATATAACCCCTGGGCAGGACGACGCGGTGCTTCTAGAAGGCTCCACAGGAATAAAAGGCACGAGGCAGGCTCGGGTCCTGGCGTAGCACGTCGCCCGCAGAGCAAGCACATGTGGCAGCGTGTTTTTGTAACGTGTATCCAGTGGGGATGCCACACCACTGCTAAGGGATATATTTTGCTCTTGCTGGGTATCACACTGCCATGTATCACGACATGAGCAGAAACGCTGAGCTGACAGCGCTTCTTCCCTCTGGGCTCACGCACTCTGCCTGCTGTAATGGGGCTTTTGCTTGTTTTATTTCTAATTTAACATCTCTTTTTGAGTTTTTTTTTTTTTTTAGGCTTGCAGAGGGCCATCAGCACTCTGACAGCGTTGTGCTCGGTTCCCCACCAGGGAGAAGGCGGCGCAGCCCCCACAGCGCCTCAGCGCCACACGCCGCAGCAATGGCGGCCGCCCGCCGGGCCGCCCGCTTCCCACAATGCACTGTGACGCGCCCCACCTGCAGGCGGCGCTCTGCCCCGCTGCCCCGCGGTGGTGGCGGCGGCGGCGGGGCTCGCCCGGCGCGCGGGGCGGGGCGGGGGGAGGGGGCGTGGCCAGCGCGCGCCCCGCCCCCCAGCTGCGCAGCAGGCTCTTCAGCGGGCGAGGTGGGCGCTGCGCAGCACCGGCGCCATGGTGAAGATCGCCTTCAACTCCCCCTTCGCCCAGAAGGACGAGCCCAAGAAGGAGGCGGCCGAGGCGCTGGTGGCCGACAAGGTGCGGGCAGCGGGCTGCCGCCGCCGCCGGGCCGCGGAGCGCGGCGGGGGGGGTGGGGGCGAGGGGAGGCGGAGGGCGCCGCCGCCATCTTCTCGCCGGGGCCGGGGTCAGTCAGCGCCGGGGCCCCGCCGCGGTGGCGGCCGTGGCGGCAGCGGCCGCGGTTTGTCTTCCCCCCGCCGCGGCCGCTGCCGCCCGGTGCGGGGCTGTCGGCGGCCGCGGCGCCGCGGGCTGGGCTCTGCGGTGTCTCTGGCGGTTTCTCTCACCGCAGCCATTTTCCCGGCTGCCGCTCCGCAGGGCCGGGACGGGCAGCCGCGGGGCAGCCCGCTGGGCCGTTCTCTGGGCCGGCGGCTGGGCGGCTGCCAGCGCTGCCTTTCCTCGCCACTCCCGTAACCCCCTCGGCTCGGCTCTGTCCCGGCGGCCCTGGCCCGGTGAAACCCGCGGGGCAGAGCGCTGTGCCCTCGCCTGCAGCCTCTTCCCACCCCCGGGAAAAGGACTGGTTTGCAGCAGCAGCCGCCGGGAAAACAAAGCGGGTTAAAGCTCTGACACCCTTGTGGGCAGCGAGTTGGGAAGAGCTGCTGCGGTGAGCTGTCTGGCACTTCTAGCTTAACTTAAGAACCCTACCATAAAGGGGCTTTAAATAGAAACCCAGATGAGTACTCTGTGGTTGGCTTTTCCTTCCTAATGAGTTGTCATGCTGCTGGTTTGAACTGAACTCTCTAAATTTGTGGAGAGAGTTTATTTTTGAAGGTGGCACGCATAGACGCGAGCACTTCCAGTCAGTTGACAATCAGCCTGTAGGTAAATAAACTGGTAGCTCTGGAGGAGGTGGGATGGGCCAAGTTTACTGTAATCATGGAGTGGGACTGTAAAGACTGTGATCTTGGATTTCAGCTTCTCGTTTTCCTCAAAGTCCTAATCATGCAAGTAGCTTGCCTCCCAGCTCACAAAGCCTCCCCCTCTCCTAAAACAGCATATTCCTAAAAGAGGAAGGGAACAGAGAGTTGTGGTATTGCTCGGTGGTATCTTCTGAGTTGCTGTAGGGTTGTATGCATGCACACATAATCTGGTGTTACTGTATTGATTCAGAGAGCAAGAGGAGAGGGAGGAAGTTGGGAAACAGTGTAGATGCAGGACTAAGTTAAATTTTGAAAGCTTGATTAGTCTGGCTAGTCTACTGTAGAAGAAACTCAGCAACTACTTTTGAGGCAACCTTTTGTTAGACACACTTATATTAGCCCTCTGCTATACAGGTTCTGAGCATAGTTCTTGCATATATATTACACACATACTTTATGCCCTTCTCTTTCTCATGTTTTCAAGGTAGCCTCAAAATTGAGAAGTGTAGTTACTTAGGTTGCTTTATTATGCTTTTTGCAATATTCTGTGTATGTTGCTTTATTATGTCTTTTGCAATATTCTGTGTACATGTCTTTAACTGCACTCTTCGCTCTGACCTCAGGGCTTAGAATTGCATGTAAACATCAAGTTCACAGTTCTACTCAAAGACAAACTCACTTTAGTGCTTGTTAATGCCTCTCTTCTCCTGCCCCTGAATATTTGGGCAGAGCAAACAAGCTTAATGGCTCATATTGGCTGAAACAGCACAGTAAAAGTCCACTAGATAGTCTTCACAAAACACTTGACTTTGCAGAATGCTCTGCTGTGATTCTTTGGAACAGACTGTGTCAACAGTGTCTCTTGAGCTAGCTGCAGATGTTAACACAAGTGTGTGGTTTTCTTGTTTGTGTTTTTTCTTTTTCCTCTCTCCTCCATTATTGCTAACTTGCTTTACATGTTACTACACCACTTAGAACTGTGTCGTCTTTGCAGTTTGACTCTTGAGCTGAGGCTGTGTAACCTGCTGGAAGGGAATACTGATACTGTGTTCCCTTATCAGCTCTGTACACTCTTCTCAAACTCTGGCTTCCTGCACTGCTTCCTAATACGATAAATGGCTCTGCTCTGTTTGAAATAAGCGTAGTGCAACTGTAGCTAATCGCACGTAGACATCATCATATCATCTGAGCGCTAGGAAGTCTGTAGTGCCAGAACTTGTTGCGGGCTGCTGTGTTTGAGTAATGATAGGCTAGATGGGGAAATAGCTGAAAGGTGTAGGCGAAGGTGGCAGAACATGGAGAGAACAGTACTAGCCTTGATCTTACGAGCAAGATAGTTCTGAAATGTTGTTGCCATATAATGGCATATAGATGTGACATAATTCTGACCTGAAACTAGTTTGTTTTTTGACAGACTCCTCTCCAGCCAATAGGAGAGGCTTATGTCTTGCTGAACCAACACTTCTTTTTCGTTCAGATGTGAGACCAGAATGTAGGAGTGTTGACTTTCACTAAACATAGATTGTTTTTCGCCTTACAATAGTTGCACAGCTGATGTGTTTGAATTTTATACTGCTGTATCTTGCTGAACATAGAAATATGTGCAGCCTTTTTAATAATTCTGTGGCATGTCATGGTCACAGGTCACATATATTGCCTTATACAGAAATGCCAATAATGGGATCCAAATTATGGATGTGGAGGCTGCTGTGCTGAATCTAGGTACTGGCTCTAGGACCAACACAAAGGAGAAGATCTCTTACTACTTGCATAAAATCCAGTTCTGTCCTTATGCTGAGTAGGAAGAGCAGATAGTGAAAGTAAATTGTTAAATACAAGAGTTGCAAATCATTAAAGGGATGTACTGAGCTGAATGTCTAGATTACCTAAACACTTGCTGCTTCTTCCTTCCACCCCCTCCTTTCTTGAGACACACAAATGCCGTTTGCTGTCCGGGTGAATGTCTCTTTTTGCCAGTTTTGTATTTGACAGTACTTCTTGCTGTTGTTCTCCACTTGGCTTGTCTGGGCCTCTCACCTGAAGGACTAGAAAGGCATCTAAAGAACTGGAAGAATGTTACAACTTGCTATTCAGGCACCACCAGCAACTTTGCAATCAGTATTGCACAAGTGATCCCCATGTTACCTAACAGCAGCAGTAGTAGTAGTTTTGTTTGGATGAGGTCCTCTGCTGTTTAAGAGAATACTGGAGGAAAAAAAAATCACTAAAGAGTTCAAATTTAGACTGCTAGAAGCAAAACTTCCCAGGTACTTGGGTGGGAGGAAGAGAATTTTGAAGCTACGAGGGAGGATATGCCACAAAGTTACTTTTTTGAGCATATTTTGAGACTACACTTAGTCTGACTAGTAGTTCTTTTCTGTAGTGATCTTCATTCACGCATGTTACAAGCAAGTTCCAAAACCTGAATGTTTGACTTAAGTGTGAGCTGACTTCCGCTCAACTAATAGACAAGATCACATCATAATTTCCCCCCCCCCTCCCCTGGGTAATCCAGCCTTATAAGGAAAAGTCACGTTACCTTATTCTATCTGATAGTAAGAGGAGGATAGGAAATAGGCTTTGGGAACAGGCCTGAAAACACTGTGCACCTTTAAATGACCTTGCCCTACAAATCTTGCCTTGCTATTATGATATTGCAGCTGCAACGCTGTATCTTTTCTTACAGTTATATAAATTTCTTGCACCTCAGGTCTTCAGACGGGTTTATTTTCTGGTTAGATCTGGATAGAGGTTTGTCAAGAAAGCTTACTCTTAAATAAGACTCTTCTTTCTGTGCTGTTTGAAAACTGACTTTGATATGATACAAAAATGTTTCATGAAAGTATTTGTTTTACAGTGCTTAACCTCTTTCTATGAGGTACGCGGCGATAATCATTGTAGGACTGTAGGTCAAAGTGAAGCACTTGGTAACAGCTCACTTTAAATTTAAAGCGGCTACATCTTCTCAGTTCCCACCTTTCTTTCTTTAAAGGATCCAGAAATTGCCACACATGGAAGTGAAAATTCATCTGGAAGATGTCTGTTGACTCTGTTGGGTCTAGCGTTCATCTTGGCGGGAGTTGTTGTTGGTGGAGCCTGCATCTACAAGTACTTCATGCCTAGGGTAATGTGAAGCTTCCCTTTTATATAGCATCGCTAAGCAAAAAAGTGCAATTACAAACCCTTCATTAAGCCTTGCATTTATATCACGGTGGTAACTTGTAACTGACACCTGAAGGCTACTGGAACTTTTGTACAAGCTCCAGGTGTCATAGATGCCACGTGTCATCTTAGCATAAGTGGTGGAAATACAGTTTTAAAGCATCTTACCTTCAAAAAGTAATCGGTTTACTCTTGCTTTTAGCATAAGGTGTATCGTGGTGAAATGTGTTATTTTGAGAATGAAAATCGGGATCGTGCAGCAGAACCTTATTTCCTCCCCATTGCTGAAGAAGCTGACATTCGGGAAGATGATAACATAGCGATCATTGATGTTCCAGTTCCCAAGTTCTCTGACAGTGATCCGGCAGCGATTGTTCATGACTTTGATAGGGTGAGTATGTGTGAAGCAATGAGAAATAACAAGTCTCAGCAGGAACCTGCAGAGCGGGTGGCAGTCATAATGGCTCCTCAATTTTCGTTCTTGAGGCTTCTAACACTTACTGTCAGTGTTAGCATCTCTTGCGGGGGGAGGGGGCCTAGGTGTGGGAAATCTGACCCTTGGCATAAAGTGTAAAAGTTCAGTTTTAACTCCCTAAGAGCAGCTGTACCTCTGCAAATGAGAAGTGTTATGAGAGTAGTAGGGAAGTTCACACCCATGGTGATTCTGATTCATTTCAGACTAATGGATCTCAGTGCTGTGCAACTTTAAAAATTGTTGCCAGTAGTATGCCTGAAAGTGACACATGCCATGTGGTTAAGAATCCTGTTTAATTCAAATTGAGGGAAAGAGAATTCTGTAAACATGAATTGGGAAACAAAACTGAGGATTCGGTATAAGACTGCCAAACTTCACATTATAGCAAAATTTAGAATTCCAAGCAAGTGTGGAGTCCTACTTCTTGAAAGTAAATGAATTAAAATCATTTAAAAAGTGACCGAAAGCCAGAAATCAAAAATGCTACATTAGTAGCATGTAGTTTCTCTAAAGCAAAGATGGGAGGCTGGTTTTTGGTTTAACGTTTTTATTGAAGTTGCACTGATAGTATTGATCGTTATCCTTAGTCTAGCTGTAAAAGCTCTCCTCAGGTGCTTTGTAAAGCAAATCTTGGAACTGCAGATATATCATTGTAAAGATGCTAGAACTAATCTCTGTATATGCTACCTTTTGACAAATTGCTACCTGTATTTGGAACACTCGCAGAACCTTGCAATAACTTAAAGCATTTGGACAATTTAAGAACCTCAGGTGATTCTGGTAAAGTTGTAATAAAACAAGTAGATATATATGTGTGTGTGTGTGTGTGTATGTATGTAATTCTGTTTTTGCTGGTCTTATACTCAGTGGTGATGCTGAAGTGAATTTCTGGAGACTTTAACACTTGTCCTAAAGAACTGTTTCTAGAGAATGATTGCTTATCTGCATTTGGATACCTTTTATTTGCACTGTGCTTAATTAGACTACTTCAATTATGAGAACAGATTTGCAAGTACTTTCTCTGTATTAATGTAAACTCTATTCTTTTTAAGAGTTAAGATTGAAATGTTTAGCTCTTAGTCAGCTGTCACTTCTGTTCAGAAGTTATGTTGTGTAAACCAGAGGTATAACAACTTTGTTTGGAACAATAGTAACAAATAAGTTCATAGATTAGGTGGTTCCTCAGTGTGTTGTTTTGATACTGCCTGTGCATGCACTCTAATTCTTAAACTTCCTTGTTAGACCTTGCAGAACTGTACTCTTGTAGAACTGTGCTCTAATGGAAAATTTTCTTCCCCCCCCCCCCCCCCGGGCCCCAACAGCTTCTGACAGCATATCTTGACTTGCAACTGGGTAACTGCTACGTCATTCCACTGAATACATCCATAGTTATGCCACCAAGGAACTTGATGGATCTCTTCGCAAAACTTGCGGTATGTGGAAACTGTGCTGTTTAGTTGGGCTAAGAAGATCTCGTTTAAGAATCCTGGATGTTGCTTCTGAACTTAGCTACAGTCTCTTGCTGTAGCAGTCCTTTTGCCATCAAAGTACATAATCCCCCCTGTCTCAGTCACTGTACTGAAGTTTAAGGCCAGCTGTCAGTATGCATTCTGTTGAGTAGATTCATGCTTAATACATTCATTAATACTTGGCTTTATGGAAGCTAAAAGCATCTAGTTAATAAGGATAAGTTTTGCTATTATAAAGACATTTGGTAAATCTCTGAATACCATTGAAAGCCTAAAACTGAAAGTTACTACCAGAAAGCTTGCTTGCCCTTTAAGAGCTTTAATGAAAAAGACATCACTAACTTGTTCTGTTTTACTAGTTTCATAGTTATGAACTTTCCACATGAATCTTCATTCTTCAGTGACTAAAACAGGATTTTCTTCAAAATAACAATCTTATGGGCCAAGCTGGTAAAGCTTGCTGCTACTCCCAAATTACATGATACTGAGCTATCACGTGTCAAATGTATGTTTCAAAAAAGTTGTTGCTGACTGCTCAACACCTAAGCTAGATCAGCATCTAGCATTAACTTGCTTCAAGGAAGCCCCACTTTTTTTCTTTTTTCCTCTCCCCTCTTCCTTCATGAAGGCAAACTTTAAATGCAGCCCTGTGGCCCCACACTTTTTTGGAGTTGAGATTGCGGGGGATGGGTGGTAGTTTCAGTAATGCTGTCTTCTTTGGTGAAGACCCTAACTTTTGTAGATCACATTCCGTGTTTTGGTCAATATGCTTCAAATACTGGAAAAACTTTAAAATTGATCTTGTATTTCTTTTTCTCAGGTTTTAACTGCAGACTTAATACTTGCATACAAATAAATTTGAACACATGAGGCAAACATTAACATAATCTGAGGTTAGCAGTGTTAACTTCACTCTGACTGTAACTGCAACTGCTTGAAATAGCCTCTGTCAGTTTTTAACTACTTTGGTATGCAGCCATTCACAACTAGTGTAATGTTAAAATGAAGGAAGACTGACACCTAGGGTCTCAAACCTTTCCAAAGCAAAGAAAATGGTAGTGATGTTTGTCTATTGTTAATGGAATACTGTATCTCAAGACTTCTTTTCCTCCTAGACTGGCTCATACTTGCCTCAGACTTATCTAGTCCGTGAAGAAATGGTGGTTACAGAGGAGATAAATAATGTGTCTGATTTGGGTATCTTCATTTACCAACTTTGTGTTGGAAAAGAGACTTTCAGACTGCAGCGCAGAGATCAGATAATGGGTAAGTTTCCATCAGTAAAAGAAATCCCCTGTTATAGTAGGGAAGAGGTACATAAATACTAATTTAAAAAAAAAAAAAATCTAAGACTCTGGAAATCTGTGGGCCTTCAGCACATAGGGGTTGACAGAACTGGGGTGCAGGTGGTGGGTTTTTTGTTTTGTTTTTTGGGTTTTTTTCTTCCTCCTTACTCTCAAGTATGAATATGAAGCTTCATTCAAACCTGGTGAGAGAAAGTTTCAGTTACAAAATTGGCATTAGCAGTTATGTGCTCAAACTTCAGTTTAAGTCTATTTCTATTCCATTTTTTTGCATGAAGTCTTAGTTTGACCCCCCAATTCAGATAATCAGATTATGTGAGTCATTGTAGGGCGGCTAGCTTGCTCTGTCTTTGTCCTATCTGAAACTGGGTTACATGAACACCAAGGAAAAGTATTATCTACTGGTTCACTTGCTTTGAAAAGTTGGACATCTAGACCAGATCTCTTCTTTGAAAGAGGAAGAACACTTCATAGGAGGCTTTTTTGTTCCTTTTCTTCCTTGTCTGTTCCCCTCCCCTCTCCTACCCCTGCACTTCTGTGAAAAGGCTAGTTTCATCAGGATTAAATTTGATGTGTCAGTGGCTTGACTAATTGGAAGGAAGCCTGGAATATGAAAATCTGATGATGCTGTAAATTTTACTTCACTAGAGTTTTCGAAGCATTTCATAGCTTGCTGCTCTCACTGAACACATAGCAAACTAATCCTTTGTCAGTTACTGGCTTTTAGAATGCAAATGTTTGGTTTGTCAGAACTCTCTGCTCTTGTTTTCCTGCCAGACTCTTGGGCAAGATTTTCCTCAGCCCAGTTACAGCTTGCAAAGCCTGAATTTGTGTCTACCGTTCCCTAGAGACTACATCCTATTACTAGAGGGAAAACTCTGTATGTGGGAGCTTAACTTGGTGCTCCTGCATAGCTAACAGCATAAGGCAGGTGAAGAAATAATAAATGCTGCCTTTATGGAAGAGAGGCATGTGTGTTTCAAGGATATGTGTGTTTTTTTTTCTTTTAAGTGTTCACAACAGCTAAATTGACTCCTACTGTTGAAAGACTGCAATCTACAGGCAGTGCTGTGAAGAGTATTTATGGTGTTTTCTTAAAATATAAATTATCTTGCTCTAGCATATCTCAGTTCATGTTGCTGACATCTTCGCTGCACAGTAAATGACTTATTCTAGAATACCTCTGTAGAAATGCTCTCTAGTAAATGAATAACACCTCTGGTGCAGTTTCTTTCCTGTAAGTAACCTTGTTTACCCTTGGAAAAAACTCTCTTCAAATGAAAGACCGCTGCTGAGGAGAAAACTGTTCAGGGACAAGGCTTCTCTTGCCTTTCAGATTTGATTTCTCATTAGCTGCTGCCTGGTGCTGCACTAGTTCTCAGATTTTTGTAGGGTTTATAGACTTGCTTGTCAGATCAGTGTGACTCTGGGTTGTTCTGCAGGAATTCCCTGGAGATGTAACTGGAGGCATACACATGACTGGACAATTCATCCTAGCTGTTCAAATATATACCTGGTTACATAGCCACTGGAAACTACTCTTTAGCTTGTGCAGACATCAAGAGAGATGAATTGAAGGATAGCCCAACTATTAATGTTTTTAATACACTAGAACAGTGCCCTGCAGGGTTCGTTTTAAGACCTAATGCTTGTAGACTTCTGCGAAGAGCTTTCATTGCTCACTCTGAACAAGTCTCTGCTTATTGCAACAAGCTGTAAGGCTTTCTTCTGTAACTGCTGTGTACTGGAGAGCTTTGGTTGATCAGCTTGTCTGTGATTGCAGGACTTCATATTCTTGTCTCCTATTAAAAATTCACAGCTGATAGAGGCAAACTGCCTGTGTCAAATTCAGCATTAGCATGCTCCAGCACAAAGAGAATCACTTTAAATATGTTGGGAGAAATTTGAATAAGGTCCTGAAGTGAGAGGTAAATCATTGCAGGGCTCACATCAAGATGAAGGCTGCCACACAGAAATATGCTCTGTGCTAATACATAGGAAGGAAGAAAAGTTCTGATAAAGAGTTAGCTCTTTCTGCATCCTCTCAGAGTTCTTAACTCTTCCCTGCAGTTTGTCTGCTTTTTTTCCCCCTTTCCTTTGTGGTTACAAAGAGCTATGAGAAACTGCTATAAACCATCTATTTAGTGTTCTCTCTTCTCTCACTAAAATAGTGACAGGGTACTAGAACAAAAAGGCTATAGCTTGTAGCTTGTTTTGTCCCCTGTTTGTATCTAGTCCCCTCTTATGTTACCCTGTTCTCAGAATGGGAGGCTATCTGATAAAGAAACCCATGTGCAGCCTTAGTGGCAAACACCTGGAGTTATTTTATTTTTGCTCTTCATATAGTGCTTTGCAGCTACATCTAAGTATCTAAAAAAACAATGAATGAATGCTTCCTGTAAAGAAGTTATAAATCTGCTTCACCTAGACTCTCATCTCCTCTCATCTCCAGGTCTGCAGAAACGTTCAGCGGAGAACTGTCATTCAATCAGGCACTTTGAAAACTCTTTCGTTGTTGAAACAAAGATTTGTCAACAGTGAATGGCGCTGAATAGGAAGCGACTATGTCACACCTTCATTGAGAAGTCTGAGCTTTAGACCTTGACTTCTAAATTAAAATGTGCAGTGATAATCAAAAGCCTTATGCATTTTCTGTGTATTGCTTATATTACAAAAGACAAAGTCACCATTTCAGCTTTCTTTAATCCTTGATATAACAATATTTTTAGTTTTTTCTTGTAAAACTTAAATTTGAGTAAGGTTCTTTTTAGAAGGGTAATATCAGTTTATGCATTGAATGTTTGATTTTAAAATCTGGGAATGGCAGAAAAATATATATATATATATAAAAATGTTAACCAATTTCTTGGCTGGAACCAGTTCTATTCACCTTAACTTTCACAGAACAGTTAATGTATTAATAATCTGTGGTTTGCACATTTTGTGTAGTTTTGTAGAATAGCTCTGCACTCAGTCTCCTGGCTAAAAACCTTCTGATAAATATTGTTAAGGGTTTATTTTAACTTCCATGTGTGAAGCATGTAAGATCTAACCTCAGTGATCATAAACCTCTGACATTGCTTTATTTCATTTTGTGCAATTACTGTATTGAATTCGTATGTATATTTGGAACCTTCCCTAAGCTTACACTTTAATTCTTACACATTTGTTTGGTTTTGTGGTATTTAGTTGTTAGATTTGGATGGAGTTACCCTTAAAGCTTGTCAGTATTTTTGGTTATGAATTCGTTTATCTTGTAGCTTCCTATTTCAAGAATATCTTCTGGTATAGCCCACTTGTGAATGTGACTGTAGTTGTAAACTTAAACTACTCTGGCTTATACAAACTTTTTAGATGAACTTTTTATGAGCAAGTAGCATATTACTCCTGCAGTCGAGAGTATCGTTCCTTTTTTTGAAAGCTGCAGGATAAAGATAGGGAAGAGTTAGTGTCCTGCAGTTGATAAACCTGAGAGTTTTAATAAGGGACTTTATATTGACATAAATTCTGCAACCCTGTAATAAATGTTTCTCTAAAACTTTGGTGTTGGTGTGACTCAATGGTGCTCAGAGGCTGAGCGCGATGCGGGGGGGTATGGTCTGCCTGGGGGCGGTGACATGCTGAAGGCAGCATGCGGTGTTCCTCCTGCTGCTGCCTTTCCGCCCCCACCCTCTCCAGCTTGTGGAGTGGGATTTCCTCTTCCTGTTACTGTGGGAATGCTTAGTGGTGCAAAACACACGTGGGGAGCAGGGCGAGTAAGGAGGTAAAAGGCATTTCGTATCAAACGTGATCTCCCAAGAGACGATTCTCAGTGATGTTTAGTGCTGTAAACTGAATTCGGAGAGCAGACTTCCTGGCACGTCGGCAATAATGATGAATTCTAATTCGGCGTAGCGGAGGGAAGATGCTTTCTGTAATTCTGCACTTTGGATATTGGGATTGGTGGGACTGGTGATTAAGGGCCTTATATTACTGTATTCACAGCAGTGCTAATACTTTGAGTTTCTCTGGCATATTGTGACATCCAAAATCAGTGGAGGGTGGATTGACATCTTACTGCAGTGCCTTTTAGCCCTTAGCTCTGCACTACAGCAAGACTTATGGGTTATGAGAGCTGCAGTGAGTTTTTTCTTGCTCTGCTTGCTCAAAGAGCCACAGTGTGTACTTTACACTTCCAGCTTCCCTGGAAAGTAACTTTGTGCATTTGGAACTAATACAGAAAGCCTGCTTACCATGCTAAGGGCTAGGGAGTAAAAAGTGGCTCCAATGGTAGCTGCTCTCAGTTGTCTTATGAAATTGTCTGTGCAGGAAAAAAATAGGACTTAACTACAGGCCCTGTGCAGTAGGGAATTCTGACACCTTACCTCACGAAAGAGGACAGAAGTGCTGTAATGCAACTGCTCTCCCTAGGTGTGTGAATCTTGGGAAACGTGATGCAGAGGACATGTCTCAACCAAGAGCATTTGGCTCTAAATTTATAAGTCTAGGTAAGTTTTTCCTTATGACTAAAACTTCAGTGCTCAACTACAATACTGTAGAAGACTTGTTCTAACTGCTGTCTCTGAGTCAAATGTGTTTTACTGAGTCAGGGGAAGCAGTCTGCATTAACCAGTTTCTTTTTGTTCCAGACTTGCTCTATGCCTGGGCAGGGTAACTGCTGCTGCGACTTCCCTCTGGATGACCTGAGGGATCATAAGGGTGGGCTCGTTGTCTGATTTGTTCTGCTAGTCTTGAGTGGAGAGACTTGGAAGTGTATTAGTTACAGAGAGCAGGTAAGAGTGTGACTGCAGCATTAAGACTTGGCTCTACTGAAAACTAAAAAGAGAAATTCTCCCTTCCAACTGCACAGCGGTTAACTCTTGCTATACAAGGCTTCAACTTGCTGACTACTTTAGGATGTACATAAGGAATGATAGAAATGTTTCCAGATAGACTGAAACAGTTTCTCTTACCTCTGTCTGGCAAACCTTTTAAAAGAAAGAAAGCTAGTGCCCTAAGAAATTATTAGATGCTCTCGGCAATGAGCCAATGTATTCAAAGGTACAAATTGGTCTCTACAGCTAAATGTCCCAGTTGCCTACTGTTCCTGCTCTGAGAAAGCTGCTGAAATGGGGCGTGCTGGCCTTATTATCTAGCTCGAATCACGTTATGTGGGGGACACATGTTCAGGTCAAAGACCCCTGGTTTTAAGGTTGCCTCTAGAATCGTCTGTCTCTGTTTCAGTGACTGCTGCGTGTAGGCAGCCTGTGAGAAGCTGGGCCGAGGAGCGCGTTGTGTCGGTAGATGGCACAGTCGGCAAGCCCTCGCGCTCCTGGCAGCCGCTCTGCGCCTGGGGCAAAGCGCCGAGAAGAATTTGCATCTCAGCGCAAACTGAGTGTTCATAACCAACTCCTACAACAGCTCATCCCTATTTATTGTGAAATGGAGCTGTTAAGGTGTTGTGCTTTGAACGTCGGTGCGGTACCTGAAGGAATAACATTACTTAGATGCAAATTCAAACTTATTTACAGTAATGACATTATATAGTCCTGTTCACGCTGCTTGATTTTTCAGTAAATACACAATCTGTGGTGTCCATGCACTTGCTTATTGGCAAGTTTGTACTAGCTTGCAGATTATTTTCCTGACACGATACGTAGTTAATTCCAAGTTTTAAATATCTTAATGCGAAAAGGCCACCCAGTGCTTTGGATGATTCTTCTTCCAACATTATATGTGAGGGTTTTTTTTTTTCCAAATTTATTTTTACTCTGGTCAGACAGACATATGAGAAAATCACAACTAACAGCAACATTGAATCTGCTCCTTGGAGGAGAGGCTGTTGAGCTTTGTGGAAGTCAGAGCTTTCTGTTTAAATGAGCTCGTGACTGGTAAGGTGTGGGCTGCTGGTGGCGTTGGGTAAGTGACATATGCAGACACTTTCATTGCAGTGGGTGTTAATTGATAATGCAGATGATAATGTAGACTACCATCTGCATGGCAGTTAGGTTATACATGAGAATTTTAGTTTTCCTCTGGCCTGATTTTGTAGAAATTCAGGGAGACTTAACTGCTGTTTGTATGTATAAACACCTTGAGATGAAGAACAAGGGAATAAAAAATGTGGACAGCTAAGAGACCTTTGAAACACATACTGAGGTCTCAACCTGATATGAAATAGAGCTTTGGCACCTCAGACTTGATAAGCTGGTTGGCAAAAGTGAGGCAAATTTTTCGTCATAAGCTCAATTCTATACTGCAGACTCTTTTAGCTTGGGCATGAAAAGTCTTACCTCACTGCTATAGCAAAAATCACTGTCTGTATGCAGCTATTTGGAAAAAGAGAGCCCTTTTCAGGCTACTTTATGTTACTTTGGAAGCTGATATAATTATATTTACACACAAAACTACTGTGGTAGCAATAGGTGTCCTCAGAGATTATGGTGGTAGTGATATAGGGAAGATAAGGGTCTGGAGGAGAGACTGTTGGGCTGATGAGGGGTTAGGGCAGCAGAAAGGATTTGTTTTAGATAAATTTAGGCCATTCATTATTGTGAAAATCCTAGCACAGTCAAGATGGTTGTAGTTAAGTGGTCCAGGAAGAGCTTCTATCCTTGTTTTCAGTGGGGAGAAAAAGTCATTCTGAATTCAAAATGTTTTGAGCACAAAAGCAGTTTTGGAGTTAGAGTGCCTCCTCCAGGTCCTTAGCTTATCTGCTAATGTATAGGAGAACTGCAAGACATTTTGCTAGGACTTCAACAAGAAGTCTTTCTCACCTTTTCCTTAGCGAAAAAGAAAGGCATATAAAAAAGACACAACAGAAAAGGAATTATAATCATACAACTGGTGTATCAAAGCAATTTGTTTCATGTACACTATCTACTTTTGCTAGTAAAGTCTGTGATATGTAGCTCATGAAATTAGGATCAATGAGTTAAAGTGCAAATTTATTTTTAGAAACGTGTTTTTCTGGGTCCTCTATAGCTAGATGAGAAGAGCCTAGCTCTGAGTTTTGCCAAATGCTCTCTTTCTCGAAAGAAGAAAATGTTTTAAGGAAGACCTGGTCTCATGCAGCCTACTCCAAAGGGCAGGCGGGCTGTCATCCATAGGCAGATGTGCTAGCAGGGTGAGGTTCCAGGGTAGAGTCTCACAGTGGCTGACTTACATTTTCTCTTCCATTGCAGGCTTCAGGAAGCAATCACAGGAAGCAGCAGCCAAAGGAGCAGGCAGAGGATGAGCTAAGGTGAACTGACATGCGTATAGAAACATTTGTTTTCATTATAATTAAGCTTCAGATTTTTAAAAAAGGAAGGTAATAATATGAAGCAAAAGCTTCAAAGACAAAGATGAGTACGTGTACTTGAGAAAGGCCTGGAGTTAATGCAAGCATAGTAAATTTTTTGTTTTCAGATAAATAGCAAATGTTTCATATGTGGAGGTTGAACAGAAATATTAACATTACAGCTACATGGAAGGTTGTAGAAAGCCAAAACACTGTGTAAAGAATCAATGGATAAAGTCAGGGTGAAGGGTAACGCTGGTCTGAGCATGGAAGTTACTACAAAGACAAGGTTAAGGGAGCAAGCTTATGACTAGGAATAGTTTTTTACTCTGATAGTATCTACATTAATAGCCCACATGTAATCATCTTGTCAACATGCCGAGAAGAAGCAAGCATTATTTTACTTTCAGACTTTCATGCTTTGGGGGTTTTGTCCCCATCCAATCACAATCTAATCCAGATGGAATTTGTACCCCCCCCCCCCCCCAAAAAAAAAAAAAAAGAAAAAAAAGAAGATTCAGTGCAAAAGTCTAGTAATGACAGATCTGCTGTAAGGAATAACCACTATACTGTAGAAGAGGATTCAGGAAAGGAGAATGCAGGTCGATTGTTTCTTTCTTTATTGTATCACATGTAACTGCAAATAGCTTTTCATTTTAAGTTGTTTTATACTATTTATTTTCATTTTCCTGAAAGATGCTGAAACAAGTTGTGGAGCTAGTAGGATTAAAATGTACTAACTACTGAAACTGAGGGCAAGAGCACTTTTTAGTACAACCTTTTAAAAGGCTTTAATGGATTAGGGAAATCTGCCTTTCAGTGCCACATCTTGCACTTGATTAGGTGGGGAAGGGAGGGGAATTACATAAACCAACTGTGGGTGTTTAGATCAGGTGGTTTGAGTCATCCTGTGGAAGTCCCTATTCCTTTTCCTTGGCTGCATATAGAGCATAAAGTGCAAGTGTCCAGAGGCTGAGCTAACTACATGGCTGAAACGCAGTAAGCAAATGTTCCCCAAATTGCTCAGAATCACAGGATCTGGATTGACTTCTGTGGACTTACTAGCTCTTGGCATCACGGGGAAGGCTACCAAAAAGACAGACATGCTTAGCAGAGTTTACCATGCATGATTGCAGAAATACCAGAGCTCTGAAATCAGCTCTGAATTTGCTTGAGGCTTCTCTTTTACTGTCCTTAAATCTTCCTTCTCTGCCTGGGATTTGTTCTTTCTGAACTGCTGCAGTTGTGCTTGCAGGAGGGTGGGGCGAACTTGGCCAATCCACTCCAGTCTTTAATGATCCAGCAGTTGCCAGCTTTAGCTTTTGTAGGTGGATATTTTGGTTTCTTGTCCTTTTTTCTAGGTATTTAGGAAGGAAAAAAAAGAGCATTATGGTGATTAACTAAAGACAGCCCCCAAAATCTGTTGCATTTCATCTCATGTTCTCCTAACGTGCCCAAACCAAAAAATCCTAGAACAGAAAAGAACATTTAAAGGGACAGATAAATGTGGTATAATCTGCAAAGTCTCTACAGTGGCACATCAGCTGGGCATGTGGCGGCTGTACCACTCTGGGAGGACTGCACTCAAGGTAAGGCTGGAAAGGATTAGAGCTACTTTTACCATCCAGATTGAGTTGCCTAGAGAGTGATTCAGCTGCCAGCTATGGCACAGCACCCAAATCCAAGTATTGATTGAAGCTTTAAGACTCTAACCAAAATAATTATACACATTATATATATAGTTGCATTATCTCATTAAAACAATTTCCTATATATATAGACAGTCATGACAGTATCTATGCAAAATAGATGGGTGTATTTCCTGTCTTGAGAATAATTTAAGACTTGCCACCTACCACTGCACCTCCAAAGGAAGTTACTTCATATAGTTAACTCTTTGCTTACTTCAGCTTATTTTCTCTCTTTAAAATATCTTTTTGTACTCTAACACCCCTCCCCCCAGGTTTCACATTAACAAATGTGAAAGCGAGTTCATTGTCCAAGAATCACTTATTCTGACTGTGAATATAATAAATTATGGGTTCATTATAGAAGCATTTAGATTCCCTTGAGCTGCTCCACTTTAGGATATTGAAGTTGCTCCAGATTAAGTCCATGAGTGGATACTGTTACTCCAGAACAGGGAACCTTCTTCCTATAAATTTAATCGCCTGCCAGGGTGGAACCAGGTGCTCTGGAATGAAAGTGCCTGCATATAGGAGTCATCAGGAGCAGATCTGTGTATAGATAAACCTAGAGTTTGCAGTTACTATCAGAAATCCTTCACTTCTATTCACTGTGAAGTGATAATATCAGTGGTAATCCTGTTGCGCTCTCACTTTAAGGTAAATAATTTAGTACTTTGGTTTCTCTTTACTTGCCAAACGCAGCTTCTTTGTCATCACAGACTCTCAGAGGGTGTCTTTCACTAGTTAATCCTTAATGCTTAGAGTACAAGAGTGATGAAGGAACCACCATCCAGGCAATTTTAGGCTTACCAACGTGCCTTACCACCCAGTGTGAAGTTAGAAACAGTTAGGTCTTTGCCTTCTCACCTAATGGTAAAAAAGGCAGTCAGACCTCTTTGCACCAAGTAAATGATAGCACTTTTGTGGCTGTGATCTGAGCTGTAACTGCTAGCTTTTCACACAACAGTTTGTAGTCTGAGAAGAAATTAAAGTGTTTCTCTTAATCTTGTACATCTGTGTTGTAATATATGCTGGTTTCCTTGATGTCTAAGTTCTTGCTGCTCTTGTCAAAACTTAAGTATCATCACTCTTGACAAACCACAGCTGAATCAGGTGGCTATCTGGACAGCTGAGGGGCAGGAATGAAACTCTAAAGACACCATCTCCCTATATTAAAGACTCTAGAGAGTATTTTCTATGGTAAGGGTTTGATTGGGTGGAGGTGATGAGGAAGTAGAAGTTTATAGAGGTTGAGAAGAGCTTGAACCTAGAATTGCTGACTGCTGATGTGTTCCTGAGGCCCCATTTTCATTGTAGATTACGACCCTTGATTTTCAGTAGGGAAATGACTCACTAACTGGGGGGAAATGAGAGTTTCTGGCTGACTGCCTTCAGTATGAGAGAAAAGAGTTCCGGATCTCAACAACTCTTATTTATTCTATAAATATTCCATTTGCAGAAGGACTGGATATCTTTCTGTCCCAGGTTCACAATAATATCCATTATGTTTTAATGGAGCTAGTCTGGTTTCCCTGTAGAAAACTTTATTTTTTTGCTTTCTTAGCATCATTTGATTTTCTTCTTCTTCTGTGTTTTCATTTACATATTAAAAAAAAAAATGTTTGCCAAAATGCTTTAACGCTATAAAGTAAAGATGGGACCTTGCTGAAGAGTTTGGATCTCTAGCTGAACACTGATGTTCAGGTGATTTGAGGCCTGTGCTCTTAGTCTGGGCCTCCATCTCTTACAGAGCAACATCACTTACCCATAGGGGGAATGGTTGAACGGGATTTGTTTTGCCTGGTTGCTCTCGCACACCTTCCTACATACCACAGGCCGTGCTGGCTGTGGCTCTTGTCCTGAGGAGCATGGACATGGTCTTCAAAGCCATAAAGCCTCACAGAGTTGTTTTTGCATTCATCTTTTTGTCTTTGGGTAGACAGGGTTGTAGCCGCCTGTTTGTTATTTCTACCAGGGCCTTGTCTTACAAAGACCGGATTTCAATTCTTGCTTTAGGCTGCACTGCTCCATGACTTCACACAATAAGACTGCCCACTGTATGTCATGAAATTTCTATTAAATGATGGACAATACAGGGCTGTTACAGTAACTGGTAGCAATATTACTTATAACTGAATATTAGATTTCGTCCAGCTAACAACATTTTTAGGATTTAGTTGGTTTAAAATTAATGCAAGTGCATGTGAGGCCAAAAAGAAGCTTAAGCAGTTTTTCTATTTTTATGGGCAGTTCTGTAGCTTGTGACAGCACAGAGGGGAGATGCTACTCGGGTGAGGCCAGGGCAGCCACCTTCTCTCAGTTCAGCAGGGTGGCATCGTACCGTGGGTGAACCCCAGCAGTACGCCAGGTCCCATATTGCACAGAAGGGACCTACCTGAATCAATGCAAATGGAGGCAAACTCGTGCTCATGAGGCCCTTGCAAAAGCTAACAAACCTCAGCTCTCTGAGTCACCTGGGAGACTCGTGGCGTCATGCCCTGAATAGTCTGCCCACGTTTTGGTCCAGCAGTGGGCTGAGACCTGGCCTTGAGCCAGCAAATCACTGAAGCATATGAATATGTTTCAGTTGCTGAATATGCTTCAGAATAAGCTTCAGAAGCATACAGATGTTCCCTATGCTTTAGTTCCACAAAAATGTGGGGGCGAAACCCATCAGTAACAAAGTCACCGCTGGGGCTTGAGTCTGGGATTTCCTTCACGTTGAGGTTGGCGCTCACGTGCCTAGTTCAGCCCACTTTTTTTCCATATCTTTGCAGTCAAGTTTTTTGTTTCTTTTCAGCTCAAGATCCAACCAACTTAGTGTGAAATTGACTTTGATGCCCTGCTTCCATCAGTTCCCTGGAGGCCCCGTGTCGAGGCTCTGCCAGTTTCTGCTGGGACCAAAGGAAGTAAGTGTGGATGCTCTGGGAGGACAGGCCACGGCATGCACTGGCGGCGGTGCCTGGAGATGGTCTGCAATCCTGTTTGATTCACAGTCCCCAAATGGAGGACCTTCCTTGTGCTGCCAAGCACCTGTGGTGCATCTCCAAAGGGATTTCCTATGTCCAGAAGCAATCTTCCCTTATGCAGAACTTGTGTTTTTTGAGCCAGGGCCTCTGGCTCCTGCGGGGAGGATTCCCTGGTGACAAGGTACTGAGTGAGGTGCTGAGCAGGGGACTGAGCTAGCTGCAGCATGTTGCTTTTACCAGTAAAAGACACTGCTTGACTTTCTTGGCTGGAATTTGTAGCAACATTTCTGAGGACAGCTCCGTCCTGCTGCTAACATGTCGACTGCAACTCTGCAGCCTGTGGTTTCCTTTAAGGATAATAACATAAGGGGGACTGGGGAATAAATACCTCCTTTACTGCCCTACAGAGAGAAGTTGGCCTTCTCCCCAGCCAGAAACTGCTTTAGAGGGTCCCATTGAATGAGGAATAAGCCAAAGAGCTTTTGAGCTCGGTGCCACCAAGAGTTTGAAACTCTTGGCCTGGGATGGGTCAGTCAAGTCCAAAGAAGCCAGAGAGAAAAACTTTGGGTGAAGTTACTTAGAGGAAAGGCACTGTGCTGCAGTGCAGGAGCCAGCACTGGGAGCAGTGCTGCTGTTGTCTTTGGGTTTGCAGTAGCCTCATTCTGGATTTTATAGACTGTTAACCAACAGGAACAGTCTGGGATGTGGGACTTCAATGGTTTGCATTAATTCACTTAAACAAGAAACCTCTCATCAACCAAGAAACTCTGCGCTGTGTGTTTTTTAGCCTCTGTGTTACATAGGTCTCTTGGGAACTTTCTCTCTAGCTGCGTAGACCTTTGTCTGACCACAAGGAGTTACCATTTCTTTAAATATTGGCGATGTCATGTAGTAGTGGGTTTTGTGCAAGATAATGTCACTGAATCACAGGACTGATGTGCGGACTTGCTGCGGATCAGAGAAAGTAGTCAGCAAACAGTGGTGACTTTTTTTTGGATTTAAGATTTTAAAATTAAATATTTCTATTGGGACTTCTGGAAGGGCGAGTAGAGAGATGGAGTTGATCCTTCGGTGCTTGGAATAAACCACTGACATTTGCATGTTATGGCTGGTAAAAGCCATGACCTTTGCTGTGTGGCACCCCCCAGGTATTCCGTTCTTACGTCATTGCTGAGCCTATTGGGAAAATGGGTAGACAGATGTGTTCATTAATTCTTGTAATACAGTATGACAATCAGGTCATTTATGTTCATCCTACCTTTGACTGTTCTGGTGTTTGTGTTGTTTCTTTTTTTTCTGAATTTTGTGGCTAGATTTAGAAAAAGTGGTGCTGGGGCAAGGAAACCTAAGCAGACTTTGACACCTGCATCAAAAATTATAATTTTGAGCCTAGCTCAACCTCTAACTAACCATGAAGGTACCTAAATTCAGAGATGCTCTGATTTTCCCCTCCTTTAACTTGCGTTGGAACCTCTGCATATGTCCAGAACTAAACACTAGCTTTGGCTGGGGTGGAGATTATTTTTTTGTGGTCTAATTCATGCTGAAGCGTGAACAGGCTTGGGGACATCCCTGCGTGTTACCTGACAGGTTTTATTAGGGAGCTGTTGCTCAGTCTTCATCAGGGACAGGATGGAGATCTCTGTAAAATGCAGTGCTGACTGCCACCAAAAAAACCCACCTAAGCCATAAAGGCAGCTGGTGATGTTTACGGATTATATCCAGTGTTGGTTTGACGTAAAATACAGAAATAGACCCAATAGCAGGAACAAGCACCCAGGTTTTCCCCCTTTGAGGAGACAGCACTAACCACTAAAAGTCATGTACAAGTTTGTTCCCTGTACTCAGCCTACTATTTTTTTTTTTTTTTTAAAAAAACACTGCTTTGATGTGAGGAGCAGAGAGTATCTCCATGCAGAATAGCCTAGGGTATTTTCCTAGCAAGGGGGAAAAGGGATTCAAATCCTCTCATAATTAAGGAAGAATTTAAATGTTTTCCTTCCTTCTTAGGCAATGACTGCGGTTGTTAGGAGCAGCGGTGTTTATCCCTTCCTTGTGTTTTACAACTAGGTATGTCTTTGCCCTGCCTTTTCATGGCTTTCAAGTGGGGATCTCAGTTGTGGATTCAAAAAAAAAAAAGAAAAAAAGAATCCAGCGAGAATCCCCACCTTTTGCCTCAGGATTTCTTTGGCAGGGCTGTGCTTCCAGCCTGTCCTGTCTCTGGGTCCAGCTCGGAGCTGGCCCAGACTCCGTGTAGGGCATCCCAGCGTTTTGCTCCATTCCACGTCTTGGCATCTCAAAGTTGCTGCAATGCTGAATCTTTAGAAACCCAACTCCTGCATTAAATCTAGCACTTGATATATCAGATACACCTGACCCTGAGTCAGGCACCTCCTTCTGTTAGCTGAAGGCTGCTCCCTGAGGAGGAGGATGAAAACCCTAAAGGAAGTTATTTTGATGGCTAAAATTAGTCTCTGTCATGTCTGCAGATTATTCCTAAATGCAATGCAGTGCTTAGGAGCCAAAGGGGCCAACAAGCTATTCCCCTTGTAGCCAAAGGCAGCACAATGAAAAAGGACATTTATATTGCTTTCTCTCCTGTGGTTGTCCCACACTTCTGTCTGGTGGAGCATTTTTGTTATTCCTGTGGACAGTGGCTTTAGCTGTCAGGTTTTAAACAGAGTACAGTGACCCACTCGCCTCAGCTGAGCTAATCCAAGAAATTGTTCTGTTCATTCCTGTTCCCTCTTTGGAGGGGTCAGTATTTCTCATTAATACTGTGCCTGCTGGAGTCAGTAGGAACCTTTGCGTTGTGTTCAGTCTTGGGAGATAAGAAACAATATAAAAATGTGGTTTTTTTATGGTAATTCATCAGTATTGCAAAACTATCCATGAGTCTTTAATAGAATAGAAAATAAAGAAACACTGAAGGAAGGACCTGATGACAAGACAAACCAAGAGATCTCTGTATCTCAGACTGCTCAGTCCAGCTCAAATGTTATGCTTTCCCCCCAGGTGTCTTAGAGGGCTCTCATCTGCTGCATATTTTTCCTCTTAATTTGAGGAAAGAGTCTTTTACTTACTTCAGCAGTGTTACCCATGCAATTAAATTCTTACTAAGTGCAAATCACTATTTTAGAGAAAAAGATCAGTAAAACAGTTGCTGATATCACCAAAATGATTGGTACAGAGAGTGGTGGTACCACAACAATTGTTGCAGATGTGTTTGATTTTTGGGGGGCTATTTTATTCCTGATGGCTTTAATTAACTGGACTTTTTTGCAAAGTTAGATATGGAAGCTTAATCTTTTGACTACTAATCTATATTGCGTAGACTACATTTACATGTGGTTCAGTTTATCAGCTTAAATGCTATAGCACCTCCACCCTGACTAGTAAATGGGTTGCTTGATTGTATAAACAGCTCACACTAATCTACTCTGTTTTGTCTGGGTATTTATAAAACCTTCTCAGACGAGATTTTTTTTTTTTTTCCAGTTTGGATGGGCTTGATTTGTATCTGGGTCAGTCACTTTGCTTTTTCAGTTACTGAGATGTGAGGAGTGGTATAAAACATCGCATGTGCGTTTTGTTCAAGTCTGCCCTGCAGAGCTGCTCCGAGCCGCCCCAGCCAGCGCTGCCAGCTCAGACTGGTGACAGTGGCACAGGGGTTGTGCACATGGTTTCAAGGGCAGTGAGCTATTTTGGTGACACCGGGTAAGATACTAATTTTTAGCCTCTAACAGCAAAGTGAAAAAGGAAGTAAACAGTGAGGTGTCAAAGTTTGCTGCTGATATAGACTTAATCAGAACAGTAAAATCTAAACCTGCCTACAGAGAAATGGGGAGTGTTCTCAAGCTGTTGAGCAACCAGAGGACAAAATGTCAAATAAAATTCATTGCTGATAAAGAAAAAAAAAGGTATGGGGAGAGAAAGACAGTAAGTTGGCTCTTCTCTCACAAAAAAGAGATCTTTGAGTCATGTGGATAACTCATTGAAAATGTTATCTCAGATGGTGGGTGATGGTAAAGGTGAACAGAACTTACAAATTTGTAAGCAAGGAATAGTGAACAACAGAGAAAATTACCACTGTGCCACTGAATAAACCCCCGGAGTGCCCGTGCCGTGGCTCTGTTCCCCCGTCTCCAAAGGGGTCTGAGTGAGGAGGACAAGGCTGTCAAGTGAAGCGACCCCCAACTGAGGCAGAGGAAGGTGGTGGCCCAGGGTCCCCGAGACGGAGAGAGACAACTGACGGAGAGATTTGGCAGATCTCTGCAGTCACAAATAAAGTAGAGAAGATGGAAAGGGAACTGTTCTCCCATAAAACGAGAGGAAGAGGATGCACACAGTTGTCAGGTGGCCAGTTCAAAGCAAACAAAAAAAGGTTTTCAAGCAACGCACGTGTAACTAAAATACAGAATTCAGTGCCGCAGGACAGGACTTAAAGGATTAGTGGGTTCAGATACCTACTGGACAGATGGGTTGAGAAAAGAGCTTTTAGTGGCCCTGAAAAATGATGGTTTTGGTGGCCTTGGGGAAGCCCCAGAAGCAGTGGCTGTGCGGAGGCTGTGCCCAGGGAAGGAGCACGAGCTGCAGGACCCGCTTTCGCTCAAAGGTGATGGTCCATGGCAGGACACCGGCTCGGATGGGCATCTGCTCTGACTCACTGCAGCTGTCCTTATGACGGCCAGAAAGCAGAACGGGAAGGGGGGAAGGCGAGCGCTATCCCACTTCCTTAGCAGCCTCTGCTCTGCGCGTGTGGCTTGTTTGTAAGCATGTTTTCAAGTCTCGAAGTGCAAAAACCCCCTGTCATCTCTCCTCTTGTGATAAGTGACACAAAGGAAGCTGTGAGAAGAGCCGTCGCTGCGGGATGAAGCGGCTTGCAGCTGTGGGGACGGCGCGTGCACTTTCCACAGCGTGTGGGCCCGCAGACACGCGGCCGCGTGGGAGTCGATGGAAACGGAGGCGCGCCGGGGCCATCTGAGACATTCAGAAACCAGCCTCGGCAGGGGAGCTCCTCCTCTGCGCCTCGGCGTCTGCTGAAGCCGAGAGCCTTGCTTTGACCCCAAATTGTGCAATCCAGTTTTACCTTCTCAAGTGTAAATAAGACCTCCCAAAAAACTGTCTTGATGCTGCTGCAGAGAAGTTTGACATCTCAAAGCATGCCTCAAGTTGCCCGGTTTTCCCTGGATCTGCACTATTGCCAGAAGTTGTTTTTTGGGGCTGGAGAAGTGCAACCTCCTCTGAATATGATCCTGAGCTCAAACCAGTGCTCGGTTTGGCGCAGGCCTTTCTGGTTGCTGGCTTCTTTATGAAGTGCCCATGAGAAGCTCCAGCCCCATGTGCCACCAAGCCTCAGTTGTCCCCAGCACAGTTGGTTTTGCTGACAAATTGCAAAGGAGGTGATTGCAAAACAAGAGGGAAATGGATCTCATCTGGCACTGAGAGATGTGCACCTATGTAGGTATCTCCAAAGGATGTCTTTGAACAAGAGCTGGAGATAAGGCTTCGTTTGGATTCCTGGTTTTTACAATGGAAACTTGTATTTTTGACAAGGCCAAAACTTCACAGGAAACCATCTTCCTTCCACTGAAGTTTTCAGGTTTTTTTCAGGGAGGGAAAGGCAAAATTTGGGGAAGTGAGGAACAGAACTAGCCCTAATGGAAGCATTAGCTTAAGTACAGCCAACCCCAAAGTCATTTTCTAGCTGCAGAACTGTACTTGTGTCCCGCAGTTGCAGACTGTCTGTTTTTCAGGGACCCAATTTATACATTTGTCCAAGGAAAAAATCTTTCTGTTTCAGGGAGACTCCTTGAAATAGTCCTCTTTCATTGATAAAGAATAACCCTGCTGAAATGTTATTTGTTATAAATAAGGAGAGAATATACCTTTTCTTCTGGCCTAACAAAGATTAAATCTCACTCTGTGTGTGTCAGAAAGTCGTTTGCAACCTCAGAGCAAAGTCAGTGTGGTAACATAGCTTGAATGTACTTCAGTGCATTCGCTTCTTGCTACCTCCGCAATAACAGCTCTGCTCGGGGAAAGGATCTTGTTGAGCAACCAGAGGAAGTACTTCATACAGAATAAAGGGATCTTTTGTTTTTTTGTTTTTTAACCTGAGATATATTCTTATTAAGATCCCCAGTGCTTTCATTCAGTTAGTTTTCAGGAGAAAAGACTGGCCCTTTTGACCCATGGAAATATCTGTTTCTGCTGGTTTCAGATGACACAGGGAGTTGCAGCCAGCAGTGAGTGATGTCCCAGCGAGGAATCAGCCCTCACCTAGCAGAGAGCTCAAAGCTGGTCAGAAAAACAACCCAAGAGCAGCTGTCCCCGGTGTCGTAGCGGTTGGGCACTACCCTTTACTGACCTTCTCCCAAACCTCCCGTGGCCTCTGCAGCCGAAGCGTGCAGAGCTGGGGGGTGGTAGCTGCAGGGACACAGCAAAGCTGCGATCGCTTTGCAGCCTACGTGCGGGCTGCTGGCACCAAGCTGCCCGAAGCCATCAGCTGCGTGTGAAAACGCGCCCGCCGTTACATAAGCGAAGTGGTATCTTCTCTTGGCCGAGATTATTTGTCAGGCAGATGATCTAAAGGTTAAGCGGAGCGCGATATGCGGCGCCGGGCTCTAGCATAGCGCGTGCTGCGAAGGCGGCGGGTGATGGCGGCTGCCTTGGCCGCTCTGCATGGGGCTCCGGGGTCGGCCCGGCTGCTCCCCACGGCGGTGGGGCTGCCTGCCCTCCCTTCCTTGCTGCGTAATGTCTGTTTTCTCTTTGGCACAGGGGTGAGAATATGCCCAGGTCTGTGAGACAGGAAGGGTTTGGAGGAGAGTTTGGGACAAGCTAAGCAACGTTTTGCTGCTCTGTAGAGCCTTGGGCTTTCTGTGCGCACCGGTGCCAGGTGCCCGGACCCCTTTCTTCATGTCACCCCTGCCAGCGCAGGGCAGCGCTGCTCTAGGTCAGCCCTTAATTTCATTTGTTTGGCAGGAAAATCTCATTGCTGCTCTTCCCCGCTCCGGCGGGGCGGATGCCGCGGTGCGGGGCAGCAGAGGGACCACCTGCATCTTCCAGGAGGCATCTGCAGGGCTTGGCCACGTGTCCGGGAGCGGGGCTGGGCAGATCCCGAGGCAGATCCCGGCGGGATGCTCCAGCCGCTGCGGCGGGGGGGGGCGGGGAGAGCAGCGTCTCCCCTGCAGTTGGCTCATGTGAGATACTGTGAATATTACGCTAGACTTCCTGTAAAAAGAGACCGTTAATACTAATATGAATAAACCACATTGCTATGGCAGCAGGGGAAATTGCTGCTGTTGCACCCACAGTATTTTCTAGGTGGGACAACTTAAGCATATGAGCTTTTCTCATCTAAGTATTTCCGAACTTCTGACACCGCTTTGTGTGAGGTGTCTCTCGTCTTCCGAAGCTAAAAGTAGCTCTGGTCGGGTTGTGCCCTCCTTCCCTCCCACCGCAGCAGCGAGGGACAGGGAGAAGGAGGTCACAGAGAGGAGGGCGCGACGGGCTGCGTGGGGAGCAGCTAGGGACTGTCCTCCCTCTCCGCTCCAGCCTCGGAAACTGCATTTTTGGTAAAAGTGTCTGCCACCCCGTATCGGTTTCTGCCTTGCTCTGCCACCGCGCAGGTCCATGCAGGGGGCATCTGAGAGCAGCGCTGCAGAGTCCCTTTTGCAACGGGCAGCTTGCTATGCAAAAACACGCTTTGCACCCTCCTATCCCCAAGTGTAAAATTGTCCAGCATGATGGTAAAACCGGTTTAGTTTATTCTGTAATAGCTGCTGGGGGGTGGTTTTCCCTAGAGGGCTGTGACCGAAAGCTGTTGGGATGACCAGAACGGTTCATGGCTGCTCTGTGGGGACCTTGCTTTGTGCTGTGCTCCCCAAAACCTGCCCAATTAGTGCTGATAGAGCCAAAGCGGTGATACATGCTGCCAGGCCAAAAGTATGTGCTAAGCGCTCAGTCCAGGTGGTTTTGGTACATGGGGGTACTTTTAGTTTTTAGATGGGTTTTAAGATTTCTTTCCTTTTTTTTTTTTTTTTACCATTAGTACACACCTATTGACGGTTGTCTTGCTTTTCTAACTTAGTATCATTATTTTGCACAGATCCCGATTTGACAAACTCTACCGGTCTGGCCAAATCTTGTTTTCGCTTAGCGAGATCCCAGCCAGGACACCCGGCCTCTGTGTCAGTGCTAAGTAGGCTGCTCGCTCTGTATCTCTACAGGCACATCTGCCACTATCTCAGCAAACGCTATCTCAACACATAGGTCATGCCCGTGTTACAGACACTTTGTGCGGCTGTGCTGATTCTGGTGTGATCTCAGCGCTGGCAAACCTCCATTACACACAGCTATACGCAGCTTCTGCTGGAGGAACTGAGCTTTAACTGCTGCGTTTGGTTTTGCAGCAGGTTGGGTGACAGTGAGTTAAACCAGCAGAATCACAATCTGATGTGCCTAAAGCAAAGCACTCGGTCTGGGCTGGTTTGAAAAGTTGTGTGTGTTCATAAAATGGAGAAAAAGCTTTAAATTCTGCATGCTTTTAAAGTATGAATGCTGAAATGATAAAGGGTGTATGTTCATGTGTGACTATAACCTATTATAGAGGTGACTTGAAGCCATATAAAGACCATCAAGAAGCAGTGATAATGAACTAGTTATGTATATATCTAGCAATTCACATGTTTTTCATAAACATCTGGTGCATAGAAGTTAGACGAGAAGCTTGCCAGTGAGTTTTACAGCAATGTTTTTTATCCCTTTGCAAAAGAGCATTTTGATTTTCTCCACAAAGGGTCACAGAGCACATCCCCACCTTTCTGTTACACCAGAGTCTGGCTGTACAAAATACGGTGCCCAGGAGATGAGCACTGCTGGGATGGAGCGAGTGTGGAGATCTTCGGTGACCCCTAAAATGTATTTAGGTCCATCCCCAGTTCCTTTATTTTTCTGAGCGGATGGGAAATTTTGTTGAGATCTGCTTTTAATGTGTCTGCCAATGTATGAATTGCACAGAGCTGGGAGAAAAATCCCTCATTAAAAATAGGGGGAACCTGAAGTTCCTTGGAAACATCCAGCTCTTGTAAGCCCTTGCTGATGGCCCTCACCAGAGCTGTATGAAATTCCTTACTCTTTGGTTTAACATATAATTCTGTCTTTTCATTTTAGTTATCATGGACTTGCATCCCGTAGTCTTACTTTACTTTGGGCCAAACTCTGAAAATTCAGAGTGAAACTTGCTATACACAGTTCTCATTTGTGAAACAAACCTGCTGGGTTTCCCTAGTCTGTTCCGGACCGATCCTCGGTGTGGCCGGAGGATGTGCCAGGATGCACCCATCTGCCAATGGATTAGGATGCTCTTTAAGCCTGGTGAGAAGGACCATTTGAACGTTATTTTTGTAGTCTTTGGCATGCTCTGAGTACAGCCTTGAGCAACCTGAATGCGGTTCCCTTGCTCTGCTGCTGCTGTGCTGCAAAGGGTGATTAGATACGGCATAATTTACTGACTTAATTCATGTGCGCCAGCATTAATTTCGAGGCATAGTATGGCTATTGCTGAGGCCTATATATGTAAGAGCACATATATAAGAGCAAATTCTGCTTTATTTTAGACATTTGTGACTACGGTAGGAGCTGTATTTGGAAGAAGGGACATAGCAGGTTCTGCCTCCATAAGAGGCAGAGCGTAGCCATGAATTGGTGATGCAGGCAGCTAGAGGTGAGTGGGGCAAGAATTACATTTAAAATTTTAAAAAAGATTATTTTTATTATATGCAACTGGGAATGCAGGTAGAAAGTTGAAAATAAATAGGTTTTTTTCATTGCTGAGAGCAAATTACAATGTGCTACTCAATTTCCATGAATTAGCAGTGCACACTCAGCCAAATGTAGGTACAGACACACGGGAACAAGCTTCTGTATATATGAAGTGGGTTTTTGTTTTATTATGTGGAGGGTTTTCTTAAAAAGAAAAATAATAAGGAAGTCTTTCTGTTTTCCAGCACTCTCTGGGATTTTTTTTACAAAATATAAATGTTTTTATAAATTAAATCTATAAAACAGCATTTGCATTAAATAAAATGTAATATCATCACAGTATTTTCACATTTAAAAATTTAACATTTAAAATGTTCACACAAAAATGAATTTCACAAGAAGGTGCAAAAAAAAAAAAAAAAAAAAAACAGTTAAGCATAAAGCTTTTGTTGTTTGACATTAAAGAGTTTTTTCTTTTAAAAAGTCCATATTTGAGCCTTTCCTTAAAAAAAGCTCTCATAGCCTGTTAGGTGACACCTTTGACTGCATATATTGAGTATCTGAACTGTTCCCATTACAGCAACATTCAAAAAGCTTAGCTTTCTCTGAGTACATCTTAATCATACTGATGTTAATGACTTAACCAAGAGTTGCCATTTTGAAAATTACAAAAAGAATTATTCAAATCATGAAATAATTGAATTCATTAATCTCGACTTTGGACAAAGGAGGACCTGAAAGGCTTGATGGACATGTAGTCTGAATAAATACCCTTAAAGAACAGACTCATGTTTAAAGCTTATCAAAGTCAGCAAAAATGGCCTTGAACTTACTCATGGTATTTTGGTATTTCTTACAGTGATCCAGAAATGGGAACTGATAGCAGAAGAAAAGTGTCTGAACACTTCAGTGACTTTGCATCTTCCTGGGAAGGGCCAGTATGGGTCTGCTGGTTCCTTATGGTTTTCCTTAGAAATGAGCTTGACCCTCAGTCTGAGTCCAGATGGCAACATGCCATTTGCTACACCCCCAAAATCAAGGCCTTGCTAGTTATTTGAATTGTAAGTCCTTTGGGGCAAGAAGCTTAAGTTCCTTGCCATGTAGTCAGTATTGCACTAGGCAGGCTCTTGGCGCTTTGTATATAAATTAAATAGTAAGTGCTATATTATTATATTATCCAGGGGAACATTTCTTGAAGTCCTCCCTTAGTCAACACCTTCCTTCGCATTATTGTGACTTTTGCCAGTTGTGTGAGAATCAAGAAAACTTAAAGGAATTAATTCCAAATGAAAACGGCTTTATGCATTTCACAGTCCTGCTAATTCGTCTGAACCCAGTGATCATGCTTCTCACAGTAACAATTAATTAAGAAAAATATAATATTGTGTCAAGTACTGTTTTTTTGGGGCTAAATTCTTTCTGCATAGCAAACCCCCCAAATCTTTGCTGCCTCTCGCTGAAGTCAGCTGGTGTGACCCGGAGATGGCAGGGCAACAGCCACTGCGGTGACAACTGGGCACGGGCAGCACCTCTCATCACGGAAAGTTTGTGCGCAGCCTCGGGCTTGGGCTTGATGCCTCCAACGCGTCACCTCAGGGTGCTTTCCTGATCCCAGCAGTGGGGCTAAACCAGCTTTGGTCTATGTCCTCCTGGTTACGCCCCATCCTTGTACTCCGCTGCTTTGTACCGGCAAAGCTACTAAACTCTTGGCTGGCCAGCCCAGAATTACAGCCTGTGTGACTTACAGTGTAATTAATATTCAGTGTTCATAGGAAATTTGCAACCAGAGTATTAAATCATCATAGTTTTGGTCTTTTTTTTTAAAACTCAAACACTCACTGAAATCAGCAGAAGTTTGTCTGGGTAGTCACTCCCAGTGTCCTGGGGGAAAAAAATGGGAGCAAACCCCCAAATGACAGAGAGCATTTGGAGTACCTGAAAACCTTTTGGGAAGTCCAGCATTAAGAGTCTACAGCTTGGTCCTTGGGTTCAGTTCTGGGATGCTTCTTCACATAACTTAGGTTGTGTAGCTGAATGCTGTCTTGCAAATCCTGTCTTGAAAGTCGTCTTCTGAACTCATTTGTAGTAAAGTAGTAGATGATTGGGTCTACGCAGGAATTTAAGCTGGCAAGACACAAAGCTACAGCATGAAACACTGATATTACTTTCTGGACGCATTTGTTTTTAATCTTTTTGGTTTTAACAAAGAAATCTAATGGAAAGCTGATATGGTAAGGTGCAAAGCAAATCAGAAATACTAGAGCACAGGTGAGAATCATCTTTAAAGCCTTTTTTTTCTCTCCAAGGTCACGTGAAGCAGAATTTTTTTCTTTTAACGATAAGATAGTCTTCCATGAGCAATATAGAATTATTAGCAGGGGCGTTATGAACCCCACCAATTCACCTATTGTCATCATGGCAATGGAGATGGGAAGGTCAACTTCCTTTACTGGGAGGTCCACGAAACACGTGTTTTTAGCATTCTGGTGAAGTCTGAGAAGAAGGAAAGGCAAACAGCCGATGCAGACTACGATCCACCCGACAATGCTGATATACACATCACAGATGCGTTTGCAATCGCTGAATTTGAACGGGTACATAAGAAACAAAAATCGTCTTACGCTGATGCAAACCAAGAAGTAGATGCTTGCATACATATTGACGTACTTCAGGTAGAAACAAAGCATGCAGAGACCGCCTCCAAACTCCCACGTTCCGGTCAGGTAGTAGAAAATCCTGAGAGGCAAGGATAAAACTTGGGATAAATCAGCAATGGCTAAATTGATCATAAATATTACAGCCCTTTTAGTCTCCTTCATGTAGCCGTAGAAGACCCACAGAGCTAATATATTTCCTATTAGTCCAGGGATCAGGATGAAAGTGTATGTAATCGCGTAATAAGACTTGAGGTCTGTATCATTGGAGCAGGTCGAATTGTTCGTCATGTTTGGTTTTCAGGTCTGAGCTCAGGTGGGGCGGCCTGCAGAGTTCCCAGCTGTCTTCCAGTTCCCTGCAGGGCTGAACATTTAAGAACAGTAGAAGAGCTGCACACTTAGCATCACGTTCGCCCTGTTCCTTTGCTTCCCTGGCCCTCTGGGATGGGTTTATTTTGTTCTTCATGAAGTCTTCTGCTGTGATGATCTAGATGTGCAAAGTTGGTGGTACCGCATGATAACGTTGTTGTCTGTTGTCCTGAGGTTGTCTGTGTTTTAAGTAAAAAAGTTCATCTCTCTTTCCACCCTCGTGTCTGTGGGCAGGGCTTCAGTTGCAGGATCATCTAGTCCAGTTCTGGGAGGAGCTTGGTTCTGTGGCGAATGACTTAAAGTCTTGCTCATGCACTTCACTCATGTCTTCCTCAGAAGTTACTAGACCCTGATATAGTCCCGTGCAGCACTGACGGCGTGACGGTCCACACGGAAATACATCGTTGTGTGCTGAAGCACCTGACAATTTGCCGCTGGCGCTGCACCCTCTGTCACCTTTCGGGAGGCATTTCAGCCGCTTTTCTCAACGCGTGAGTTTGACAACAGATGCAACCCTGCAGCCGAAAGACAGAAAGTTGTAATTATAACGCTGCGTGCAGGAATGGGTCTTAAAAAGCAAAACATACATGAAAACTTGCAGGAAAGGAAGGACTGTTTCTTTAGCGGAAACCTTTTATTAGTGCCTTTGTGGTGGTCAGCTCTTCCCCTGTCTAAAGGAAGCCCTGTGCCTTGCCTGCTGAGGGTGGGTGCAAAGCTGCAGAGGAATAAAGAGAAAGAGAAAATGTGTTTAATTGCTGTTACAAATCAGCTTTTCACGCTGCACCCTCAGGCAGAACTCATCCCTGCTCGTGTTTACTTTCTGTCGGTTTTCTGCAGCAGTTCCTTCAAGCTGTGGACGCCCAGCTCTGGCTTTTCCATCTGGAGGTCCCTTTCGCTTCCACTTTCTGTTTTGGTCGCTCCCCTTCCTGAGCTGTGCAGCTGGTCCTACAGACACGCTGCTGTGACCGCCGCGCTTGCAAACATCGCACTTGCAGCGCCGCTGGATGCTGTCCCTGTGGGTGGGAAAATTGTGGGCCCACCAATGTGGCCTGAAAGAACATCAGCCCATCTGCAAGTCTTCCTGTCCTAAGAGAGATGCAAAGATTTGCTGCCTTTCAATGCACAACAGCCTTGCTAATCATCAGCCAAAACACCCTGTTTTAGGCCTACTGTCACCTTCACGATGGCAACAGCAGCTCCCCTGCTGCCCTGTGCGTCCAGGAGTCCGCCTGTCCCCGCGCCCTGGACCAGCTCTGGGCTGTATTCGGCCACCTCGGCTTCTTGCTTCTAGCTTCGTGTTTTGCCTCGGGGCTGTTGCTTTCCCAGTCCTGATCCCATTCAACTGCCCTCAGCAGTTAGTTCACACTGACTCAGACTTGCTATATTACCATTTTTCTCTTATTCCCCTTAACTTAGAGAAGAAATCAGTGTGGTTTCTGCCGGTCTGTCACAAAAGAAGTGAGCCAGAAAATCAAATTATGCATGTTCTTTCCAGAAAAGTCGTTCAGAAACTGCCCATGATCGCCGCAGCTATAACCAACCAAGAACTGCGAGATCTGAAGACACTTCTCATTGCAAAGCTCCCACTTAAGGAGCTGGTCATTAGCTTTAGTGTATTTTGCTGAAAAGAGCGGGTGCTGCTTTTCAACCAGATGACTTAAGAGGAATACACAATTACAACAGATCGCTGCGGTCTGGGGCTACGACTGCGTTACAGCAAGAAATCTGCTGTTTGGTAGATGAGTAATACTAATCTGAGAAATTAACATTTTCCATCAATTAGTACTACAGTTCTGAATGGCAAGTCACAAAATGGTGGCCTTTCACCAGATTTGGTCATCTGGAGAAAAAGTGCTGTTTTGGTTCTGTGGAGGTTGAGCATGTTTGAAGTCCTGGCAGCGGTTTTAATGGTTGCTTAACTGCGTCTCATTTGAATGTAGGCACAACTGGTGCCTCAGTGTCCATCACCTCTAAAATATCTCAACCCTTACAGCTACGGAGAGCAATGTAGCATGCTTTTTCAGGGTGGCCAAATTTTTCATCTAACTTTTAGAAATAGAGTATAAAACATGCATGAAAATAGAGACAAAAGGCCCATTTATTCAACGCTTTTCCGCACAAAACAATATGCATTATATTGAATATGAGTTTCTCACAACTGCTTTTTCTCTAGCCTTTTTGTTGATGTGAGCTGTGGTCGTTGGAGCTACCAGATATTGCTTCCCTGCAAACTCAGTTCACTGCAGGTGGACTTTGTTTAAAAATCGCTTGCCTAAGAAGCAGCTGATATTATCTGAATCTGAAATAAAGTTGTTGGAAACAAACAAACAAAAAAACCCGATCAGATAAATACAGATGAAATTCAGATCTCTACCCAAACCTTCTGTTCATCTTTTGTTTTGACGTTAAATATTAGCCTACAACTTTAAGTTGTAGGTACCAACCGAAGCACAGAAGGCACATTTATAAAGGCAAAATTAAAGGCTTATATCCTGCTATTATCTGTGATATTTTCTCCTATGCTTCCTTGTATTATGAATGTTTATTAATGAAGATGCTTGATCTACTTCTCAGTGCCATTCCACCAAAACTTTGAAGTAGCTTTCTGTGAAAATACAAAATCTCCAAAAGGAAACCATTCTGAAGGGCAGCTTTTATTTATTTATTCCTATAGTGTCTCATGTCATACCACTGAGTAACCAGTCCAGTAAGACTGAGGTGGTTTTTGTGCTGGCATTGCATGAGCCAATATCTAACATAACCAGTAGAAGAAAAGGGCTCGTAAAATCATCCCATTAAACTTCAGAAGTGATGATTAGTAAGACAGTCAATTAGCCTTCCATCCAAAAAGTTTCCAATTCTTTTATTAATTCTGAGACCAACTTCAGATATAAGAAGCTGTACAATTAATTCTAGAAATGTGAGTAATCGGTTAGTCATGCAGGAAAACGGATTGGTGATTACCTGGGTGTTAGCTTTTATCAGCCACCGGTGGGTGATGCTGACGGAGTGCTTCGGTCTCTGGTTTGGTGGAAGTTTATGGACACAAATAACTGAGAGGGGTTTGTAGAGGGGATGAGTGTTTGGTGAAGTCTGTGACTCCTTCGCCGCTTGCGAGGGTCTCGCTGTCACCGCTATGCTCAGAGGAGATATTCAATACCAGCACATGGTCTCAAGAGGCCACTTGTTAACCCATCAAGTATCTATCTCCTGCAAACTGGCTGGTCAAAGCAAGTCCCTCCCTTCTCCTCCTCCCAAGTGGGCTGAAACAGCCTCGTTGGTCTTAGGAGGATGCTGCGTGTAGGAACACGCGGGCTAGGAGCAGGGATGCACGGGTAGAGGAGGTTATGGTTCGATCTACCTGGAGACTGGATTTCGCTGGGGAAGCGTGTAGATCTGCCTAGTGAGGTTTGGCATTTGCGGCTGGTGCAGAGACGCTGTCTTTCACTACGATTTTCCGTGGTGGATGCTGGGGCGCCCCAAAAAAGCATTCCCCCCCCCCCCCCCCCCCCCCGCCGCGAAGGCAGGCACGCAGCTGGGGTGCCGGGGCTCGTCTACCTGCCGCGGTGCCAGACGCGGAGGTGAGGGGCCTCTGAACCCAGGCGAAGCAACGGCACGGGCGCGTTACTCAGCTGTGCCAGCACTAGCAGTAGTAAGACACACGTAGAATTAGGAATTCACTCTTGGCTTCATCTTAATTTCCCTGCTCCCTCGATACGCCATTGCCACCATCCTCCAGGACGTGGGCACGCTGGCTGGCAGGGCGACGATGGCTGGGGACGATCTGATGCTTTGCCTTGGGGCAATCGTCACCTTCCCACCCAGGATGTCTCAATGGCCTGAGTTTGCCCCAAGCAACAAGGAGCTCAAACGACTGCGCAATGCAGCGCCCTGCCTCACCCTCGCTGCAGATGTCCTGATCCTGCAAATACACAGGTGCTCGACTGGAGCTAGTTTTGTACGTAGTGCTCAGGCTGGGCTACGCGTGGCTGACGGGCAGGTACATGAGTGCCTGCAAGAGCGAGGCCTGAAGCAGCATCGCCCATCTCTTCCTTCCAAGGGCGGTTATTAACAGGGCTGTCTTTCTTCTGGTTTCTCGCCTGGCAGCTCCTCTCCCCTGGTCAGGAAGGCTAACCCTTCCTCTTCCTCCTCTTCCTCCGTGCTATCTGGACCAGCGGGGCGGGCAGGTTTGCCCTTATCGCCGCCCCGGATACCCAAGGGCAGGACAGCCTAGGGCGGCCCCAGCCCAGGGATGCTGCTGGCAGCCTGGTGCACACATGCATCCAGGAGCCTCGGCTTCTCCCCCTGCAACCCGACGCCTCGTTCCCCGGCCCCACCAGGTCCTGGCTTTTCTGCAACACCCTCCTCCTCGCCCCGTGTCTTGCACAGCTCTCGCCCCTTCCCCCCTCGCAGCACCATCCCTCCCGAAAGCCCCCGAAAGCGGGCGAGGACCACGGGAGCCCACCCCGCTCGGAGACGCTTCGGCGAGGCAGCCCGCGCTCGAGCAGACGCGCAGCGACATGAGAAACGGCGCTCTGGAAATCCCGAATAGCTGCACTTCGAAGTGTGGTAGTTCAGCCAAACATGCTGTGTAAAAAACAGCAGGCTGCTAAAAAAAGACTCAGAAAGAGGAAATTTTGTTTCACATGCTGCGCTCTCTTGCTTCTCTTCAGCTGATGTGTTACAGGCGCTTTTTTGTTGTTGTTGGCTGTGCTAAGCATGAGCCTCTGCTTGTATCAAGCTTCCTTCCCTTGCTGTGCCCCTTTCCCCTCTCTTTATTTTGCCAAGGACATCCCCTACCTAGCCAGGCACTTTACGACGACTCCCCTTTTGTACCTAATAAATGGGAACCCTAGATAGGGTTTCTAGCCCCGTTTCTCGCCAGGGTTGGTTTAGAGCTGGGCGCATCCCATGGCAGGTATCTCCCGCAGTTCACGGGCAGCCTCTGCTCCCCGGGCGGACAAATGCAGGATTTGGGGATATGGGAGCAGTTTACGTATAAAAGCAGCATCTGTGAGCTTTTTAACTCTGCCACTTGCAGGAGAAGCGCTCTCCCCAGCGCGGCCTCGGCCCCTCACGCCCCGGTTGGGGCGGGTGAAGGTCTGGCCCTGGGGCAGCAAGGAGGCTGCTCCCCGTGCTGCAAATCCGGCAAAGGCGGGCAGAGCCCGGACTGCGTGTTGCAGCCAGCGCCGACGCTCGCTGTGGACTTACGTTTCGCTGGGAGGTGGGGGGTCCTGCTGGCTGGAAAACCTCCCGTCTCTTTTTCCCGCTTCTCTTCTAGAGCCTGAAATAAAAGAAGAATGGGCAGTGATTTCAAAAAGTAATCGTTTCCCACCAAAGCCGTGCAAAGGCATCGCCGCGTTGCGGTTCTCCTGCGTCCGGGCTCCTCTCCCAGCCGGGCACCTAGGGCTGTGCCGGGACGGGCGCTGGCCTGACGGCAGAGGAGGGTGCTCAATTTTTGTGGATTTCCTGCTTTCTGCAATGCTTGAAGTGTTGCAGCCCTATTGTAATAGAGATAGCTACTAGTAATAGTAATAATAATACTTAACAGGTATCTAATAGAAATGATAGTGAGAAATAGAAACTAATAATTACATAGGACGATTAGGTTTTTGAAAAATGTCAGTGAAAGATTAAATCTCTTTTTAAGCTGTTTTCTGGTAGATTGTTGATTTTGTGTCTTGTTCCACCGAGGCAATTTTACCTCTCGCCACGCTGGCCGTAGGGAACTCTCGCTTTAGTACTCCTTGGGCAGCATCTGCCCGCCGAAGCCACGTGGGGTTTTGGCAGGTATCCTCAGCGCCTTACGCGTTTCGCGGTGTTTAAGACCTCGCTGTGCTTGGCCTGAAGCAGCGCGATGGGCGTCACGGAGGCGCGAGCCTTCGGGAGCCTTCGCCGAGCAGCGGGCATCGGAGGAGCCGTTCCGCTCGGGTTTGGTTGCAGGGTCCCACGTTCTTTCTGTGGTTACACTTTCTGGGTGTTTCCCTGCGTTACGCCTGCCCGTTGCCCGGCTCCTGCTCCCTGAGCGTCCAGCCCGTGTCCGCGCTGGTTCGACGGGTGGGAGGAAGAAACCAGTTTTGGCATCACGTGAATCTAGCAAGGTGCCAAAGCACGTTCTCACCACCTCTCCGGTGGGTTTTGCATGCTTTTCTCCAGCAAGATGTGGCTGGCTCATGCGTCTTGGCTACCAGGTGAAACAGGCTGCTGTTGTGTGAGCATCTCTGAAGTGCTGGGAGAGAAATACGCATTGCCCGAGGATCTAAAGGTCCGAAGTCCGGTCTCCTGCAGTGCCTGGTGCTCCTGCCTCGCACGGATCCAGCGCTGCTGAGGAGGCTCGTGCTTACGGGGCATCGCTGCCCCTCGGGCTGAGCGGGGGCTCCCGCGGCTGCGCTTCTCAAGCCCTGCAAGGCCAAGCAGGGCTTGGGTCCTGCGTCACCGCCTTGGGCGGTCGAAAACCTTTCCCTGCGTCTCTTCGCCTTGCAGCGCGTGGCTGGAGCGAACCCTTCAGAGGGCCGGACCGGGCTGCGGCGTTGCCGGGAAGGGGCCGTGCCCGGCACCAGCCCGCGGCGAGCTGCTGTCTCAGCGCTGGCAGCGGCCACGTCAAAACGAGCGGGGCGAGCGCGGCTGCCGGGGCGGAGAGCGGCTTCCCGGGAGCCCGGCGGCACCTCCAGCGCGCGAGGCAGCAAGGGGGAAGCAGGGACAACGAGGGGAATTTCGGCTGAATAAATCCCAAGAATATGCAAGAGAGAAAACAAGCACTGCTGATTAATGCCGTTTGAAACACGCTGCTTCTGCTCTTTAATTATTTGCCAGAGCCTCGGTCCTCCCTGGGCAAAGGAGGAAAAACAAAGTGCCGGAGCAGCAGCCGCCGGGTTTGCGCTCGCTCTGCTCGCGGCTGCGCGGGGCCACGTGCTTGGCGGCCCCGAGCCCGCGCTGCGGCAATCCCTGGAAAACCAGGAAGGAGAAGGGACCTTTCTTTTCCTGGCTTTGGCAATTGAGTGGAAAATAGCCGGTGAAAAGGCAGCATGTTTGGCAGGGTATCGACTTCTGCAAGCAACAGACCGTTTAGCAAAGCCCCTGACGCAGCTGTAAAGAGGCAGGTTGAAGCAATGAGTAACTCAGATATCCACCCCCCTGCTAAGATGTGCTGTATTTTTTTAGAAAAGTCCATATATTAATGAGTCCCTTTTATGAGGGACCTGTTAGCGAGCAACCACTCTTCTTCACGGCAGCTGTGGGCTTTGCAAAGGTTAAGAATAGCCTGAGTCGTTATTCTGCTTAAATATAGCTTCTTTCTTGATAGTCACATGACAGCAGCAGAAAATGAAGCTTCATAGCTGGATTTTCACTCCAAATTCCCAGAATTTGCCTTGCCGCGGTGCCCAGGCCACCCCACACCTCTGCGGGCAGGGAGCCCACCAGCTCCCGGCCGACACGGCCCGCGCTGGAAGCGCCCTGCTTGGCCGGGACCTCGGCTCCTCCTTCTCCCCTTGGAGCATCGTGGAAGTCGGTGGTTAGTTTTCCCTGCCGCTCTGCAAACAGCCTCCTCGTCTCCTCTTATTTCCAACGCGAGTCGGAGGAGGCAGGGAAAGCCATGGTGCAATATTGGGAAGGGCACAATTTGAACCTCGTAAAAGCTAAAGCAGGGATGACCGCGGCCAGAAAGCCCGCGTGGTCCTACCTGCGCGGTCTCCTCTCCCGGCTGCAGCTCTGCCGGCTCCCGCCCCGGGGCCGCCCTGGAAGACGCTGCTCCGCGGCGGCCGCTTCCCGCTGCCCTCTCGACGCGCAAAGCAAAAGCGCAACTGCCGGGTGCCGGGGCGGCGGGGCGGGCGTCTGCGCGGCGCTGGCAGCCCCCGCACTTCCCTCCGCCGCGGCCGGTGACGAGGCGCCGGTCCCGTGCGCCGCGGGGGAAGTGGGGCCGCGGCTCTCGGCCGGCGGCTTTATTTTCTGCTCGCCGTGTCGGCGGGTGAGAGCCGGGCCGGGGCGTTGGGGCAGAGGTGTGTTTGAGCACTCGGTTGCAGCGTGGTTTGGTAAATCCTGCCGCCGTGCAGGTTCCTGTCTGCTCTGGTGGCCACCACCACCATGTCCTCTCCGGGGCTGCAGGTGCCCAGCAGCACCTGGACAAGGCTGGCCAAAATCAGGGCCAGATCTCGCGGGAGAAAGGATGCTTCTGGGCAAATACCTTCTTCCAAAGACCCCTTTCTGCTAGAGAGACTCAAAACCGAGAGCTGTTTTGCTAGATGTTTTTCCTCCCTCCATTCTGCAGGCTTCTCATCTGCTTCGTTCCCTCCCTGAGATTGTTTCACTCTCTTTTTCAGCTCAACGTTGTGACTTTCTGTCACCCTGCCTCCCTTCCCTGCTTTCTCCCTTCCTTTCCTCTTCCATTCCCAGTGTAATTCTCCTGTTCTTCTCCTCTCTGCTGGTTTGCCCATCCCTTCCCGAGCTCGCCCATCCCTGCGTCCCCATTTCCTTCCCCTCTCTTGGTGGCATGGGAGCTTTCCGTGCCTTTTGCCCGGGCTCTTCCCGCGGGACAGCGAGGGACCGCGCGACACCGGCTTCCCACCGGCTCCTTGGGGTCCTGCTCCCCTTTGCCGTTTGGGCTGGACGGGGGTTTCCCTCCACCCAACGTTGTCCCTCAGCGATGGGAAACGCGTGTTTTGGCCCACGGGCACTGCTCTGCCCCACGCCGGACCTGGTCGTGGTGCCCACGCGGCTCCTGCTCCGCCGGGATCGCCCCTCGTTGCGCGGGAAAGCCCTGATCCGATGGGGAGGCAGCGCCGTTGTAGACCCCTCTTCAACCCCCCCCCCCAAAATCAGCCCCTGCAAGCAGGACGGGTCGGCAGCAGCCAGGACACCACGACCATCACCGACACATCCCTGAGGTCGGTGGTCCGTTCCCCAGCATCCACAAGCGAAGGCTGTGAGGCCGTGGGGAGGCAACCCCAGCCCATGTTTTGGAGCGTTTCTCCTCTTCGGGCCTCCCTGGGCAGCCGGCTGCCGCGTCTGGCTTTCCGGCGGCCGGAGGAAACTCGCCCTGCCGCCGACTCGGTGTGGAACTTTCACACGCGGCTAACGGGGAGACGCAGACACGTTTGTCCACCCAGTCTGCACTTGAGTGACTTTTTTTTTTCCTGTTTGTGACAAATATAGAAAGTGGAGATCTGAAATGACACGAGCAAAATAAGAGTGTGCACTAATCGCAGCTGAAGTCTTGTGTGCTTGGCCCTGGGTGGATCTATTTTAGGGTCGATGGGTAAAGCTGAGAGGAAAGGCTCCATTACACCGATCTGGGGTTGCACCTCCCTCATCGTTAGTCCAGCTTCGCTGCTGGCCTCTTCTCGGGCCCCGTTTGACCTGGAGCTGCAGCGTGTCCAGGGAGCAGCTGCCAGCTGCCCAGATGCAAGGAGGATTTCTTTGCAATGTGATGCTAAAATAGCATCCCTGATGTCCAGGCTAAACGTGGCCTGGAGGCTGGAATGGAAATAGTATCTATTTCTGCCAAGTCTGGATTTGCCAGGAACCCATGTGTGGGGTCAAGTCCCGCTGGTGCCAGATCTTGTTGGGAAACGACCAGGTGACACATAGGTACGTTAGGTGATAACATCTAGTTATCACCTGTACCTTCTGGGCTGTGTCTGCTTCTGGCACAACATAATCAATAGTCCTTTCGCTTCATCTACTAGCTGGGCAATGGAGAAGTGTTTTTTGTTGTTTTTTCTGCTTTTTTTGTTTTAATCTTGAAAATATTTAGGACAATACAGAAATTCCTATTTTGAGTTCATGTGGATGTATTTTTGTAAGGTTTTAAAGTAGCTAATGAGGAGGCTTGACCAGCAGCACGCTGTGCACATGCTTCTCCTTGGCTCTTGCATCTTCTTTATGGAGAAGCAGCAAGTGCCAGCCCCCACTCAGGGTAAGCGGTGCCGGGGGGAGACGGGGCAGCTGTTCCAGGACCGAAATCTCCCTGCTAATAAATGAAGTTTGCCTGGGACAAAATGAGCCTTTTCCAGGTCAGAGTTGGGTAAGTGCAGGCCCAAACAGCTCAAGTCCTAGGCTAAGAGTATACGAGATGCAAACTTCTTGTGGGCCAACAGAGGCTGGAGAAGCTCTGTCTGGCTAAGACCTGTCCTCCAGGGTGAAACCGGAGAGTGGGGGAGCGCTAGGAATCCAAACTGCTGGTTTTGCAAGGATCTGCCACACCGGGATGGGTCTCAGCCGCTTCCTGCCTGTTTTTCCCCAGAGTTTGCAGGTGCAGAGTGCAGGTTTGAGCACGGTCATCGCTGGGCTTAGCAGTGAGACCGCTGCTGCCTCCGCGGTGCCCCGGGCCGTGCGCGGGGGCTGAGGTGGTGCCCGGTCTCCGCACGCGGGGATGTCCGTGGGCTCTGGTCTCCTCTTGCAGAGTCACGCCAAAATGTGGTCCCGCTCCGGCTGCCCCCCCCCACCCCCCCGGCACGAGGCTCTCGGGGGCATTACGTCGTTTTTCCCCAAATTTCTGTAGCTGATGTGAAGCAAATGAGGGCCAGAGCCAACGACTTCTCCCTTCTGGACGAACACCCAGGGCACCAAATCCTGCCCGTTGCATTATCCCGTCTCTCACCCGATGGCTCGCAGGGAGACGAGCAGCCACTTCCCTTGGGTCAGTGAGAAGCAGAGCATTTGTGCAAGGAAAAGCCAGGATTTGGTTAATCTCGATCAGCAGAGGGCAGTGTAGGACACTGATTAACGGTCCGCCAGAGCACAAACTTGCCGCTTTTCTACCCAGTATTGGAAGATCTTGTGATATATATGTGTGTATATATATGTGTGTATATATATGTGTGTATATATATATATATATATATATATATATATATATATATAAAAAGTAGTAATTCTGTAACGATCAGCCTGGTGACTCTAGCTCAAGAACTATTAAAAAAACCCCAAAAACCTCAACTCAATAAACTCAAAATCAAGAAGGCACAAGGATTCTTGATTCAGTTTGTATAGGTTATTTTGAAAGAGCTTTTTTTTTTTTTTAATTTATGTAGCAATTCTACTTAAATTATAACTTCATTACCTGCATTTATTCATTTTCTTGCATGTCCGATCAGGGAAGCTGTATGTGGCCACGTGTCCCATAGCCGAGACGCAGAGGTGCTCAGAAGTACCTGCACCTTAGGAGTGCTGGTTTACTGGTTTAACAGTTCTGGCTAAAGCAGGGTTTTGCATATACCCTTCTCATTGCATTTATAGGAAATGGACCCCCTGAGGATGCCCTGAGGCTTCATCACCCAACGACGGTGGGTTTTGGTCCCGAGGACAAGTCTGGGGCTCTGGGAGGTGCAGCTGGAGCGGCAGCCCGTGGCGGGGGCTCGGCCCCGTCTCCACGCTGCCGTGGTCACTTTAATTAGCTGCTGCTGCTGCTATTTAAGGTTTATGGCCTTTTTGCTTATTTTTAAGTCTGCTGATTGCTTAATGTGCCTTAATTAGCCTTGGGACGGCAGGAGCCAGAGCTTTCAGCACCGCGGTATCCTCACGCCCGGCTCCGTTGCTTTGGGGATGGATTAATCTTGCTACTTTTGGAATAAAAGCATTGGAGGTTTTGGCTTTATTGCTTAGATGGAGCTCGTCCCCCCCGGGGGGTATTTTGTGAAGCATCCCGAGGCCTCGGCAGCAGAAGCTGGCTGCTTTCGCGGCACGGCCGAGCTTGCAGCAGGTTCGGTGGGGAGCTTTCCCGCAGCAGCCAGTGCATCTGGGCAGCCGCTGCCTCCCGCCCCGCAGAGCGCCCTAAACACGGCCTTTTTCCTCTCCCCCGCCCCGAAATCACGTGCTGCAAAACCTGGCAATCCCCGGCTCGAAGCCTCGCATCCTGGGGCCTGCCCGAAAAACCACAAACCGCCGCATCGGGCCAAGTCGCGCTAAACCCGGCGCCGCGCGGCTGCGCGCCGGCCCTGCTTGCAGGCTTTGCTGCCCTCGGACGGGGCCGGGATGCGTCTTTTGCGGTGCAAGCGCTTTATCTGATATATTTTCCCTGAAATGTGCAATGGATGCTCGATTTTGCACTTTCGCTTCCCCAGAAGCCGGCCCGTTTATAGGAAAGAGGAGCCCGCGCTCGGGGCGGCAGCGCGTTTCCCGCACGGCCCCGGGCTGCCGAAGCGCCGGGGACGTCACCGTATCCTGTTTTGCCGGGGCTGCCGCCGGGCACAGCCCGCGCTCGGGGCCCCGCGGCTCCCGGAGCGAGGAGGGGAGGATCGAAAAACTCGTTTCCAGGAGCGGTGGCTCTTCAGAGCGTGCCAGAAATCACGAGGCTCTGCATCTCCCTGGTGGGTCCATGGCGCACGTTTCATTGAGAACTAAGTGTTTTTGCAGGGGCAAAGTAGCTGCGCTGCCTTTGGGCTGGAAGCATGCGGTCACGGTGGGAAAGAAATGCAGAGCGATGTTTTTAGCAAAGGAAAAACGCAGCTTTCCTTCCCTTCTTGCGGTGCCCTAGAAAGCATCGCGCGTGTGAGACATCGCTGATCATGCCTTACCTGTGCTCCTCTACTGCGTCATCTCATTTTTTTCACACATACATATATATATATAAAATACGTGAGTGCATATGTGTGTGTGTATATATACAAAATAAATGCAAAATAAATCCTGACAGCAGCAGCTTCTTGCCTAAACCCTTGGGGGACGCGATGCTCCGGGGCTAAACCCCGCTCCCGGGCGGGCGCGCGAGCAGCGCTGCATCTGCCTCGCCGGGTCGGCTCAGCTGGAAAAGGTCTTTTTTAAGCCCTGAAAACTTTTTTTCCCCAAGCAAGCAAGGAAAACATGTCCCTTTGTCATTCTGGGGTTTTTTCTTTCCTTTTCGGAGGAGATTTCTCTAGCCAGGGACGGACCGATGGGGACGGCAGCGGGTTTTGTGCCAGTCTCCTGCATACTGCAAGTGCCAGCGCCGGCTGCCCGGTGGCCTGGACCTCCTCCGCCTCTCCAGGAGCAGCTCTGGCTAATGCCTCTTACCAGAAACGCAGCGGGGCTGGAAATGTGCATCCAATTACCAGCAAAGCTGTTTTCCATCGTATGGGAGGCTTATTTCCAAAAATCCTCTGCCTGCGTTTGCTCACGTGATTCTTTGAGTGCCTCATTAGCAGAAAAGCCAAACAGAGCAAAAAACGCGCTGCGGAAAAGAGCGGATTCGGTGCAAAGCCTTACTCGTGCTTTCCCCGGCTCGCAATTCCCGCCCAGCCGGCGCCCGGCTCCCGGGAGCACCGTGCACCTCCCGCGGCCGCGTCTGGAGGACCGAGCTCGGCTTTTGGCCTGCCCCATGCCCCGGGCCGGGCTCGCGGCGCGAGGGCCGGTCCCCGGCGGGCGATTTCCGCCTCCGCGGCGTCTGCGGGAGCGGCCTGAGGCGATGAGGTTATTTATAAGTCACAGCGCTGAAAATAATCCCCGCAATGCCGAAATACGTGTTGGGATAATTTTATTTCCTCCCGAGTCTGAAGCCTTAAGGACGCGCTTGGATCAGCTCCGTAAACTTCGGGTAACCAGCGAGGGCTGGAAACGTTTTTGCTCCTTAAGGCAAACCCGAGAGGCTCATGTAACATCTTAATCTATGAGCAGAGGCTTTAGCAAAATGCCAGGTAACACAAGACTCGCAATGACGACACGGGACGGGAGCTCCCGCGCGGACGTGCCGCGGGAAGGACTCCCCGTTCCCTCTCCCGCTCGCCCCGGCGTGTCCCGCTGCAGGCATCCTCCGAGCGCTCGTCCCTCGCTCCGGCGTCTCGTAGCTCCGGCAGCCTCGGGGGCTCCCGTGCTTGGGTTTGGGTGGTTTTTCTTCAATAGAGTCAACTCAGCTGACACAACTCAGCTTGTCCGAAACCTCCCTTTAATACCGGCGTGGATATGGGTTAGCGCTGCCAGCTTGGAGTTTGCTGGCGACCTGGTAGTCCTGCAGTGCAGCCTAGGCCGAGTCCTCGGTGGAAGGAGGCTCGTTCCACGTGGAGATAGTTAACTGTCCGGATCGAGAGCCTAACGAGAGCTCAGCACAGGCGGTTTTAATCGGACGCCGGCAGCTGCAGGCAGTGCTGCAATTCTGCCTGGCGGCACCTCCGTTAAGGGCCGAGCGGCCTGGTTGAAAGCCGGGGTTCAAAAGGGCTTTCGGGAATGACGAATAGATAGAAACACTTCTTTCTGGTCCAGAAATATTCCCCTTTCCTGTGGGACTCCACAGAAGTGATAGGAATTGTAGGGAATCAAACCTGGCTGCAGTTCAGCATGGGAAAAATACTGATTTTAGTGATGGCTGTTTCGAGTATTTTAACAATAACACGACGGAGACCACTGTGGGTCAAACAGTCACTAATAGCCACAACACAACCGTGAAATGTATTTTCATCGAGTCTGGGTCAGACTCTCGCACCTGCTGCACACGGGGGTAATTCAACACCTATTTGGAGACCTAACGCAACCGTCATTCAAGCTCGGAGAAGCACCTGCACAGAGGGAAACGTCTCGCGTTTCAAGAGATGGACTCTAACAAAAGCTCGTCTGGTGGCATCGGAGGAATTTCCATGCTGTTTATTCGACCAAAGAACTTTGGAAGGGACCAAAATTTGAAGCGCGGAAAGCTTCGCTTCTTCATGCGAATGTCGTCGCTGGTCTGCCCGGGGGAGAGGCTGCTCCGCGCGCGTGCGAAGCGCAGCCTCAGGGCAGCACAGCTGTGTCGCAGCAGCTGGTCCTGGAACTCGGATGTCATGAAGTAGTAGAGGACGGGATCCAGGCAGCAGTTCAGGCTCGCCAGGCAGAGGGAGACGGGGTGGAAGCGGAGCGTGCTCCTGTGGATGGCACAGTCCTTGATGATGTTCTCTATCACCATCATGAACAGCGGGAAGTTGAGGTGGTACGGGGTGAAGCAGATGAAGAACACCGCGGCGCACATCAAGACCATCCGCCAAGCTTTCTGCTTCTCGCTGGTGTTCTGCAGCTGCGTCTGGCAGTGCTGCAGGGACCGCCTCATCTTCCACGTGCAGCAGGCGATGATGCCCAGGGGGATCACAAACCCAAAGAGCTCCGCGACCGTCGCCAAAGCGATGGAGGCTCCCAGCGTCATCTGCTTCACGCCCAGGTCCGCGAAGCAGGTGTTGGTGCTGCCGGACAAGGCCGGGCTCCTCACGATGGGCAGCGGCAAGCAAGCCGCCCCGACGAAGAGCCACACCGCAGCGCTGATGGCCGCGTCGTACCGCCGCTTCCAGTCCTTGGCCTTGAAGGGGTGGAGGAGGAAGAGGTACCGCTGGATGCTGATGCAGGTGAGGAAGCAGATGCTCGCGTACATGTTGAGGTACTTCAGGTAGAAACACAGCGAGCAAAGGAAGCTCCCAAAGGGCCACGTGTGGTTTATATAGTAATACATCCGCAGCGGCAGGGAGAGGACGTGAGCCAGGTCGGCCACGGCCAGGTTGATCATGAAAATCACAGCTTTGCTCTTCTTGCTGAGGAAGCGACACAAAACCCACAGGGCAGCACTGTTTGCCAGCAGCCCGGGCACGAATATGATGGTGTAGGTGATCGCGTACAGGGTGGACTGAAAGGACATCTGGGGATTAGTACAGTTCCCGGAGGACATGTTGCTCTCCATCTCGGCTGAATCTCCTGGCTCAAGAGACAACTAAGGTGAACGGAGGGTTTCTGTAGGGAGAAAAAACAGATGCTGTAAAGCCAAAACCTTTTCAGTATTTTCCCACGTTGAATAAATGCACTTCAGTACAGAAACAGAAGTTTTAAGTGAGACGGCTCATGCTGTCAATGCATTTAGATGACAATGTTCTCATGGAAGGGCCCACCTGCCCTGGGGGGTATTTCTGTGCAGCTATGGTCCTATGTACCATATATATATATATATATATATAGTATATATAGAGTATATATAGGTGCATACATATATATACACCTCAAAAGAGAGAGAACAGGGAACAGGTAGGTGATTTACTTGCCTGAGAAACAGATCACACTTACGGTCAAAGAGGACTGAAAACTCTCCCCACTTGGACTGGCAGCCGGGTTTGGGGCATCATGAGCCGGCGCACATCCCAGCCGTCACAGCCACGTCTAAAAAGTCTGCACTGTCTTTCCTGTCCCTCCTCCTGAGCTCAGAAGCACAGAAGGACCAGCTAGGTAGAGCCTCAGCCCTGGAAGGGTCTGAGCTAGAGTTGACTTACAAAAAAGCTATATATGTTTATTTATTTTATATAGGGGTGCATGTGTATGTGGCTAGAGAGCACGTGTGCGTGGGGAAGGTGCAGAGCCTGATCTCCCCTCGTGGCGTTGGCCCAGGCGTCTCCCGCGCGGCTCAGAGCGGGCTTGCTCCGTGCGAGGGCGGCTGGAGACCCTGCCCTCCGCCATCCTCGCGTTGCCACCATGCTCCAGCTCCTCCATGCCTCTACTGCTGACGCTGGGCCACTTCTTCAGCGCCCGGGGGTTTCTCTCAGGACCATCTGGCTTTTATCGCATGCAATTTTCTGCAAACTCCTGTGCGACTGGTGCTCTCTGGTAGGTCTCCAGGTGGTTCAGGAGGAACCATAAGCGAACGCAGATGCGGAGCGGACCGAGCCGTCGCTGAGCAGAGGCTCGATGCGAACCGGCAGCAAGGGCAGCGATCGCCGTGAGCGATGACGGTGCTGGCGGGCGGCGGGCTGCGGCGGGGGCCGGTGATGGAGAGGTGCAGACGGATCTATCAGCGCTCTGGCTCCAGATTCAAGAGTGGATTTAAAAACTAATAGCTGACCGCACGCACGCGGCCTATCTGTCAGTGCTGCTAACTCAATTTCGGTTCTCATGGCACATTACGCAGGCATCATGTTGTAGCAACGGGAATTATCTTCCAGCAACAACTGAGGACACGGGGGAAGATAAATACATTTGTCTGTTAGTTAGACCAGAAATTCATTTCATCTATTTACCCGTTTCTCCTCCCATCGTCAATGCGGAGGGTATCTGCGGATCATGCGTGGGTCACAGGTGCTCGCTCAGGTCTCCAAGACGCAATGAATTTGATGAATCCCGCTATTCCCGAGCAAAGCCCGTAGGGCAGCTCTGCTTTTTAGGCAGCGATGGTAACGCGGGCAGCGGGCTACAAACCCCGGCGGGGTCTGCAGCGGCACTGGGGCAAGGCGGTGCAATTCTGCTCTTGGGGACGGGGTGCCGGACGCGTGGTCTTGACTGCAAGGTGTCACAGACGGCCCGTGGCCCGTCGTGGTGACGGTGGGGGACGGGAGCCCCCGCAGCCGGTGCCGAAAGCCTTTCTCAGGGTGCTTACGTCCCGCTTTTCGAATCAAGTCCTTGCAAAACTGGGTCCTCTTACTGACTTATTTCTTCTCTTTTGGGAAGTAAAAATGAAACACTGAAGTGAAACCGCCCGCTGCATGAACGTGCCCTCTGGCCACCGCGGGCGCCCGGCCTGGTGACCTCCGGTCAGAGGGTTTCTCCTTTCCCTGCCAAACCGGAGCCGCGGGGGCAGGCGGGGACGGGGACGCCCGGCTCGAGGTGGCGACGAGAAGCAAAACCTCGTTTCCCGGCATCCTGTGAGGTTCCCGCGCTCTCGCCGCCCGCCCGCAACCCCGAAAGGAAGGAGCCGGCGCCTCGAGGACGGGCGGGTGACCGCGAGCGGTCCATGCTCTTGGCACTGAGGTTTTTTGAGCCTGGCAAGAAATTGTGAGGCTTCGCCTTGATTTTTCTGCAGAAAATCGGGAGACGATGTCTTGGGGAGCTCTTCTCTGCACGGCTCCTGCATCCCTCTCCCTCCATCCCTCCCGGCGCCCCGGCCCGAATCCTGACGCTGCTCTGGGCAATTGCTGTGCTGCTTTTTTTCAGTTTTTGGTGTTTGTGCCGAGCCCGAGCGCCTGCATCACGCGGCAGTGCCGGCGCGCTGCTCTCGGAGCCGCCGCTTTCGGTTGGGTTGGCCAACGCTTGCTGGGGCACCTGGCGAGAGGTGCGGCCTGGGCTCCCGCCCGTCTCACTCCGTGCAGCGCTTCCCGAAGCAGCGAGCGTTTGATTTGTCATTCTTGTTGCTCGGTTTGGACTCGGCGGGGAACTTTCTCTCGCCCCGAGTCCCTCCACGTCCTGCCACGGTTTGGCACCGGTGACGCTGGGCCGGGACGGAGAGTCCCCCCAGGGCCCCCATCCCACCGCCTGCACCAGCTTTCGGTTCAGTGACTCTGGAAATTGCAGAAAATACTCCTGGCAACTCCTTAATCACTGTGCCATCGCTTTCTTTTCCTCCCTTTTTTTTTTTTTTCATTGCTGAGTTTCATCCAGCTGCACGCTGAAATTAATTCCCGTGCTGGGATCTTACAGTGCCGCTGCAGAGAGGGAGGGCAGGAAGGTTTTGCTACCGGGAGAAGCAGAGCACTGGTGCTGGAGGTAGCCCTGCAATTTTTTAATCAACAGCTGATTTTTGCAATTCGTTAGCAGCTTAAGACAGCGAGGATAATACCCCTGTTTCTTTTTCTGAGCATGTTAGCAGTTTCTTTTTCTAGATCCGAATGCGGCTGTCGTGATTGAAAATCGCCTGGTTATTCTGAATCACCGCGTGCCCCACCCAGCCCTGCATTTCTGCGGTATTGCAGTTACTGCTCCCAGATTTACGGGCACGCTTGCCCTCATCTTTTCCATGTACTTGTTCTTCAAAGGATAACGATGCCGCCCTCCAAACCGCACCGCCGAGGAGCCCCGGCGTTGGGCAGCCCTCGGCCGAAGCAGAGCCGCTCGCTACGGCACAGCGTCCTCCCTCGGATCAGCCCAAACCCTTGGATGTTGGAAGGAAAAGCAGTCTAGTAAAAAAAAATAAATCTGCTTTTGGCTTGAAATAAGTTTTTCTAAAGCTTCTCATTTTAAGCAGCAGAGGCTTTCTGGACCTTTAGTTTTAGGCAGTAATTTCATTTGCTTTTTCAGTCCAGGCACTAATAGAAAACACGTAAACAGAACGGATCGGTTGTAGTAGCTTCTGTCAATCAAAACGGTCTTGAAGTATTTTCTGCGAAACAGGCTTTCCCTATTTACTGCTGCGCACAGCAGGCTTGTGCTCTGATGCGCTGCTCTCCGCTCCCAGCCCTCCGGAATTACAAGAAATAGGAATAAATTGCCACTGTCCAAAGCTGCTGGGGACATTGCCCCAGCGCTTGTCGGGTAAGACCTCTTGGAAAAACGCAGATGAAAATATTGCTCGAAATCGTGATAGCTTATGAAGAAAACGTTAGAGAAATCAGGCTTACCTTCCCGCAAGTCCCATCCTTCGGGGGGGGGACATCCATACTAGCGAGCGGCAGGAGCAAGCTTTCTGCTTTTATTTGCTACAACTTTTCTCCGAAATCCCAGCCCCAAAGATCCTTCTCTCAACTTCAGCATGTTGAGGGAAATTTCAGAGCGCTGAAATCCTGCCGGCATCTGCAGCCCGATACAGCGTCTAGAACAGGAAATCCTGTATTTTGTTTCTCTTCGCCACACAAAACGTGTACAGTTAATGACGTTAAAACAACTGGAAAGACGATGACATCATTTGATCCAACGGCAGCGTGATTTAGGACTCGGGCACAGATTTCTTTTTTTCTGTTTGCACAGAACATGTATGCTGTAATGATTTGTGCATTCGTGCCTTCAGCCAAGCTGGTTTTGCTTTTATCTGCAATCACTTGCCGTTTGCTTGCTAAAAACTATGAACCACAGAAACAAAAGTCTTCCAGGAAGCACCCACTAAAGTAAAACTGAGAGGCGTATCAGGAGAAATTCTCTGGAAGGTACCAATTTTCCTCCCTTTCCTTCCTTTCCTTGGGAGTTTTGTTAGCCTTGAGGCTATACAGGCTGTAGGCTAAAGCTTTTGAGGGTTTAGGCTTTATTCCTGAAATAATATGATGGTTTAAGGTTGGGAGTTTCCAAAAACACTTACTTTCTAAAAAAAGTGTCCATCACCCCCAACTTCATTGGTGCCTTTCTTCTTTCTACCTCCTTCAACTCCTTTCTTTTGGAGATATATATAAATATATATATACAATTAAAAATCACACATATATATGTGGTGTATATATATATGTGTGTGTGTGTGATTTTTTTAATATATATGTGTGTATGTGTGTGTGGAGGGGAGATTCTTAATTCTTCTACTGCCCGCAGAAGACCTGGACACGAAGCCCTCCCTTCCGGACTGTTGCGAACGGCATATGCATACGTTGCCTATACAACACGTGCATACGTTGTAGTGTGACTTATGACTCATTTGCAGTTGGACAGCATTACATAATATATAGTGTCACATCTTATGGCCCAGTGTTTGCAAAGATGGCACGGCTGCTGGCATGCTTCCCTTTCTTATTGTATATAATATATATAAAATCACTTTTTCTAGGTTTTTTTTTTTCATTGGTTGTTTGACCCCACAAAAGGAGCAGAAACACGTCTGAGGAAGAGAAACGAAGGAAGGAAGCCACCTTCCCGGGATGCGACGGCGGCGGCACAGCCACGCGCCCCGTGCCGTGAAGCTTCGCTCCGCGGCTCAACGTCCTCGCAAAGAGCAGGGGGACGGCAGCTCCTCGCCGTCAGCCCGGGGTAGCTGCGGGGGTATTCTGCTGGTTTCCCAAAGAAAACATGTTTTGGGGGAGGTCCAAACAGGTGTAACACCGACACTTATAGACGTGTCTATGGCTCCTGCATTACTGCGTGTGAAGCCACCGTTCACACGGAGCCTGCTTGCAAAAAGGAGCCTGCAGAGCCCCCGCGTCCCGTCCCAGCCGAGAGCGAAGCCCCGGCCTGGCAGGGGTGAGCGTTGCTTGACATTCAAGGTTTTCTCCCTGTGCATCGTTTTCAGCAGCTGATGCAGATCCTTGGCAGCAGGAACGATGCTCAGGTGTTTGCTGCAGCGTTCATAAATTCGTAACAGGAGCTGGGCGCTGCTCCAGGGCAGCTCTCCGCAGGGCTTGGAGGTTTCTCCCAGACGGAGCGGCTGTGTTATCAGGATGTCCGGGCTGCCCTTCCTACTTCTGCGACCGAGGCGCACGTCCAGCATCCTCCCCAGCAGCATTACTCCCTATTTATAGGCACCCACTCAGGGGGGTGGTGGGGCTGGAGGGTTGTTGGCCGTCAGCCTGCGGCGAGGGCTGGACTCGTGCCTTGGGTTCGCAGCCGTGCCGGGTTCCTTCTCCGCTTGTCAGCTCACCGCCGTGCCGTGCCGTGCAGAAGATGGTGGCATCCTTGGCCATGGAAGGTCAGTGGGTTGATGAGCATTAAGCCTGTCCCTTCCACATATACTACAAAACCTCTTTGTTCTTCTTCCAGCTGCGTATATATCTTTACTTAGCTCTTCTGGCTCATTACTAATGCCAAACGTGTATTTTACAGTATGCAATTTTGCATTTTTAAAGGCAGAAGATAAAAGGAATTTTTAAATATCTGTGAAACTTTATTTAAGGCCTTTGGTTCTTTGCCTTCAGGCTGGTATCCTGTGGGCAGAAGGCCAAGTGCATATAACGGGCAGCTCTTTAACCGTGCTGCGTCTGGTCCTATCTGACAGGATGCACCTGAAGGATGTATGGAAAAACAAGCCTGGGCTTTTCAGGAGGAAGAGCTCTTATCCGCACAAAGCCTTGTGCAGAGAGCTGGGACGCTCGGAGCCAAGGCAGCACCTTGGTCTCGGTGCCGTGCAAGCCGGGCGCTGGTGGCCCGCTGCGTACGGCTGAGTTTCACCACTGCTTTGATTTATTTTAGAGCAAAAAAGTGTCAGTTACTCTCGACCTTTTCAGATTAAGCCCTCGTGTAAACTGCAGACCAGGGATTTCTGGACGTGTCTCCAAAATCTATGAAATAGAATGGAGAATTTTCATGCTTTTTGAATTGCCTCCTCGTTTTTGAGCTGCAATCCTGTGTTTACAGCATCTCTTGATTTTTCTCTGCTCAGAGAACTGGTAACTTCATTTAGGGAAAGGCAATAAAGCCGAGGTACTCGCAAAATCCTGCCGCTCGAACTGAGGCTGGAAGAGAGGCATTACGTACCGTGAGTTTTGCCCAGGTTCTGTTTCTTTCCGAGTGCGTTTGGTGTCGTGCACGGGGGCCCCGTTCCCATAGACAGACCTACGGGCTGGGGCTGGGAGAGGAGTTATCAGCGCTCTGGTATCGGTTAAGGTAGGAGGGCAACTCGCTGGCACTGCAGAGGAAGGCGTTTTCTTTTGCCAGCAGATGCGATGCTCCTGGATGCTACAGAGACTGTCTTCTGCCCCGTGCAAGTGCCAGGGAAGGGGAACACATCAGGCCCTGGTTTTGGCCCCGCTTTCTGCTGTAATCTGCAAAAGGGACTGGTTTCGTGAGGGTCTGAGGGAGCTCAGAGAGCAAACGAGGCAGCAAGACCAGGGCTCCAGCGTGAGTGGCTGAGGCTGAGGGTACTCGGGGATGCTGTCGTGGTGACAGGGATGTCACCCTTATGGAGTCACCAACTGTGTTTATATCGACGTTGACTCACTCTTCCAGGAATCGGGGTAGATAAGCACAAAGCGGCCTCAGAGGAAGTAACAAAGAGAACGTGTTGCTCCCCGTGACTGCTCTCATGAGCCTGGGGACCTCAAGGCTCACAAAAAGTTATCCGTACCCCAGTGGCGTTCCCCCAAAAAGCCTTTCCTCGCCGAATGCAGCGTTCAGGGTGGGGGAGCAGCTGTCACTGCCCAGAAACGAGGGGCCCCGTTCCCCTGCCGCTTCCACATCTCAGCCTTGAGCATGCGGAGGACTGTCCTTACCCATTCCAGCCCTCCCCTAAATGGTGCTAGTGCTTTCTCAAGCCACTGGGTTTGGATCTACAAAATGATTGTCGGATGAGACATAGTCTTCACTTCTACTGTTGTCCCTGCACATAAAAACGACACTGGTCAGTTGTCTTCAACCAGCCGTGCCCCGTGCTGGGACACGGACAGCCCCAGGGCTGTGACAGGCAGCTCTCCCAGCACCGCACCTATTCCAGCAGGGAAAGGGTGAAAAGCTGTCCTGCTCTGCAGCACCCCTCTGTCCCCAAAACATGGCTAAGGCCAACTTAAGTGTTATAGTTTAAAAATAGAAAAAAAATCTTATTCAACGGGGGTGAAAACCTTTCTGTAGGCAGGTAGACAGGTAAGCAATCTGCTTAAGGATAGCAAAAGTTGGTAGAGGTCAATGCACTTAGTCATCTGAAGGCAAATCTGTGATTTATGCAATGGAGCAACCGGTCTTGTTTGGCTCCGCAGGTGTAAGTGATAACTATAAAACTCAGCTTACATTTGCCAAAATGCGTTTATTTTTTAAGCATCAATCTTTGGAAGGAAAAACGTAGAACAAGCTACACGGTTACCAGAGCAGTGTCTTCAACTTGTTTTCACTCCATAAATGCAGAATTGTTTGAGAAGGAAATTACAGTAAGCAGCTCCCAGCCACGTGCTAGGTGATCAAGGTCTACAAAACCCTCAAAACAGCCACTGAAACTGCAGTCTCATTCACGGACGATATTATACAGCATCTAGCTCATGAGAAAGCTGCTAAGCTGGCAAGAGTTGCGTTATACATGCTTAACTATACCTGAGCATCACCCTTTGCTCACATTTTAAAGGGATTACGTGCAGTGTGTAAACGTGTATGTATATCACTGGCGTAATAAACCGCCCAGTTAAACCAGTGGAAATATTTCCATTGACTTCATTGGGAGATGGACTGTTCACCTACTCGGCAGTTTCCTCACTAGAAAACTACAGAAACTTGCACGAATACACTCTTCTTAAAAGCTATTTCCTTCAGATAAGCACATTTCAGTCCTCTCACTTACATACAGATAGGATTAAATTCATCGTACTATAGATCCTAATCATCTTTTTACAAACAGGAGAACTACAGTAGCTTATTCTATAGAAACAATATGTCTTCAGCGCCTTTCAGAGGAACTCTGGTGTCACGGTTATCGAAACCTGGCTGTCGTTTGCCTTTCCCCACTTCACTGTGTGTAAAACCAATATGCAGAAAATCTTTGGTTGAGTCAAAACGTAACAAAGTGGAATTAAGTGGTTAGATTTCAGTTATACTTAGTGAGTGTTTCTGAAATTCCTTGTATTTTATAGCAATACGTGAGGTGCTGCCGCTGATGCTTGCTGAGAATTGCTCCGGAAGCTTTTGAAAAGCCGCAGGTTTTCCAAAGGGAATAAATCGGTGCCAAAACTCCCCCCAGCCATCAGCATGCCGAAACCCTGGAAGTTACACAAACTGGGTGAATGCGGCTTAAAACCTGTGGCTTATTTAAAGCGCTTCGGGGGTAAATGGAATCCAACCTTGTGACTGCTTTTAATATATTCATCGTTAATGAAGGCATAAAAATGTAAACAGTAAGAACGTGAGAGTGGCTGATGGGAAAAATACCTGTGAATAATTTACTGGAGGAAATTAGCCATTGCTCGGGCGGTGACATTGTCTCGGCAAGGGCACCTTACTTTTTTCAAACATTTTCCAGCTGATTTTCCTGGGGACGGATTTCACCGTAAAACCATCACAGATCCCCTCGGGCTGAGACAGCCGTAGGCAGAAGAGCGTGAGGACTCGCACGGTGCCCCCGGGGGGGTTAAATGCGGCCGGGGTGGTGCTCAGCCCGGAGCAGAGGGGCTCCCGGCCGCCCTCGGAGGCTCCCCGCGGTCCGGAGCCCCGTGTCCCACTGCGGAGCGGGCAGCGAGGCGGTGGGAGCGAGGGCCAGTCCCGCGCCCCGGAGCGGCTGCGGCAGCGCGGGGAGAGCTCGCCCGGGGCTGCAGGTCACGGGCTGCAGCGGAGAACAAGCTCGGAGCAGGGCGAGCGGAGGCAAACGATGGAGACAGGAAGGGGGGAAGACGAGTGCGAGCGCTGCGACTCGTGGCGTGGGCTTGAAGTCGGCAAACGGAGGCTGCCGCGCCGGAGCAAGCCGTGAACCTTCCACGTGCCGCGTCCCTGAGCGCAGAGACCTGAAACAGTCACTGATGGTTATTGGCCATTTTGGGGTTCTTATACACACTGCACATTTTCAGCTGGGAAGATGCTTCAGTGGATGTCAGCATGCGACTGTCTCCAACTTGGTCACAGAACCACTAAAGCTGGGAAAACAGGAAATCCCGACGAAAGCCTCATTGCTCCCTTCTGCACCTCCACGGTCTGGTCGGGTCAGGCGTGGGCATCGCGTCGGCGGGCGCAGTCACGCCGGCTGGGTCGCTCCTCAGCTACTAACATGCTGGTCTTAAACAAGTTTTTATCGTGTGTAAATCAAAAGATTTCCACCGCCACAAATCTCCCCCGAAAAAGCAGTCTTGCAGGATCTTCCACAAAGGTGGTAAACGAACATCACAGAACAGTCTCGGATTGCATATGAAATATCTGGTTACTCTTTTCAGCCTTCTTTTCACTCCTTAAACGATGAGGCGCTTTCTTTGCTCATGAGCCGGCTCCTGATGACCATGCTGCTGTGTCTCGATATCTGATCCTGAAACTCTGAATTCATAAAGAAATACAGGATTGGATCCAAACAGCAGTCCAGACTTGCAAGACTTAAGCAAAAGGGTTGGGTGTAAAGAGTGATGCTACGTAAGAAACAGTCTGTGATAACGTTCTCTTTCACCATCATGTAGAAAAAGAAGTTGATGTGGTACGGTGCAAAGCACACGAAGAACACGATGGCGCACATGGAAACCATCCGTAAAGCTTTCTGCCTCTCGCCGCTGTTTTGCGGCGGTATCTGAAATCCCCGAAGGGAAACCTTTGTTTTCCAAGTGCAGAACAAGATGATAATGAGAGGGCCCACGAACCCGAAGACCTCCGCCGTCGCCGTCATCAGCACCGTGGCCACCTTGCTGTCGATCTGCCGGACTTCGAGGTCCGCGAAGCAGGTGTTGGTGCTGTTGGCGAGGCCGTAGCTCCGCATGATGGGAAACGGGGAGCAAGCCGCCCCGACGAGCAGCCACACCGCGGCACTGATGGCCGCGTCGTACCGCCGCTTCCAGTCCTTGGCCTTGAAGGGCTGGTAGAGGAAGAGGTACCGCTGGATGCTGATGCAGGTGAGGAAGCAGATGCTCGCGTACATGTTGAGGTACTTCAGGTAGAAACACAGTAAGCAGAGGAACCTCCCAAAAGGCCACGTGTGGTTAATGTAATAGTATATTCGCAGCGGCAGAGAGAGGACGTGAGCCAGGTCGGCCACGGCCAGGTTGATCATGAAAATCACAGCTTTGTTCTTCTTGCTGATGAAGCGACACAAAACCCACAGGGCAGTGCTGTTTGCCAGCAGCCCAGGCACAAATATGATGGTGTAGGTGCTTGCGTACAGGCTGTACTTAAACGTTATCACGGGATCAGGACAAGTTCGGTTGCTCTGTGTCATGACGGGGCTGCTGGAAACGTTCGGCGCGGGATAGAGCGCGTGGGTCATTTCTGCAGGGAATAAAAACAAAGGTGTAAAGGCAAAGGCATTGCAATAGTTATATTTACATTTGCATCTCTTTTTTGACTATTCAGTAGAAAGTAGAGGTTTGGAAATGTCTTCTATATAAAGCATATCGCTTTATTATTCAAGGCTACCTCCTCAGAGGTCTCCCACCACTGCTGGGTTCCCAGAGCTGCCGCTGTCAGTCCCCTCGCCGTGCTCTCCGCATGCCCCACCAAGGGCTTTGCTCCTGTCACCGCTCGTCAAGCAGAGAGCTCGCGCACCGAGGGACCGACCCTTAAGGGCATGCCGGGAGGCCATGGCAGCACAGCACACTGAACGCGGGAGTTTTCAGGCTACCTTAAATATATTTAAACAAGCGATCCAGTTTCAGGAGCTGAAATAGGGGCTGCCTCAAAGACATGAGCGTGGGTGAAGTGGTGCCAAAGTGCTACGCCAAGGGTAGGAGAAGCTGCCCATCCTCTGGCAGCTCAGGACCGCCTACGGTTGGGTCCCTGGGTAATAGCGGCCGCCATAAGCCGGATGATGTTTCAGGAATAAGCTAGAGGCAGGTGTGCTGTAGCCCACCCACTTCTCTTCAGTGGATAATTTTATTTTGAGATATTTCCACCTTCTGGTTCTCCTTTGATTCAGATGACTAGAGATGGCCAAATGTCACAGATTGGACTGTTGTGCTTTCTTTCTTTCATTAGCTTTATTCACTGGGACATTTTTCAGGAGGGTAACACAGGCAGGAAGACTTTGCTTTCACTGGGTATTTCCCCATATGGTTGTAATTCTTGCTAGAGTGATTCCCTCCTTTGTCTAATTTAATGGTTAAAAAAAATTGAGTATCATCATCCTATTTCATGTGGCTCTGCAGACACTGATTCATTGCTTGTGACTCATTTTCTGCAAGCATCATTTACAAGGGGCATTTGCCAAAAAAAGTGTCTCTGTAGGTAGATATTAGTAACTCGTATCCTGTTACTAATGCTTTTTTTTTCTTAATGTTATTAAAAAAGTAAAGAATTTATAGTTCTCAAGTAACAGAGAACATAAATAGCTGTTTTTTCAGTTTGTTAATCATTGTGGTGCTTGAAGTTGGCAGCTAGTACAGACTCTACTCAAGGCTGTTATGGAAGGGTTGTAATTCAGGCCCCAGAAATGTCTGGATGTGGCAAGGTCCTAGCACAGGACATAGTCCAAGCTCGACGCTGCCGTAACGGCTGGCTTGCGTACCCAGACGGTGAGGAGGACCACCAAATACCGCGCCTGCAGGGACTCCCAACAGACCCTACTGCCAGCTTTGTTTTTCTCTTTAAACTTCCATTTCCTTAAGTTTCGTTTTCTCCTAGTCTTCAAAAAGCAAGGCCTGCTGATTTATCTCCTGCAGCACCACCAGCTTCAGCAAATGGGCTGCATCCTTCAGCTGCACCAAAGCATCAACAAAATGAGATAATCAAGAAAGTCTACCCAGTCCACCTCCTTTACGAGGCAGCAGGACCTCAGTATACGCTGAGGCCAGGCGTCTCAACGCAACCCTTGCAGGCTCTTTCCGTCCCTCTAGGGCAATTGCTCCAGGCTGCAGGTCGCTCCCGTTAAGCCTCGTCCCTGAGGCAGCTCTGGAGCAAGCTCAGGTGAGATGTTCTGTTCGGCGGTGGTGGCAGGAGGGTCTTGGCTGTCTGGGAGCTGGCCACTAAGCCTCAATTTTGCATCCAGGCGTTCCTCCTTTTCGGGAGGAATACTTCTCCTTTGCCTATCTGAAATGTCATCTTCTGCGTTGCATGCCGTTTCTTGAGACTGCCTTGAATTTCTGGAGCTCGGGAGGTTTGTGCTCCCTTTCCGCCTGTGTCACCCGCAGCTCTGACCTGTGGCTGATGTCCCTGCTCGCAGTGACAGCTCTGCTCGGTGCACCCAGTTGCTGCCTCTGCACGTGACCTCCCCGTCTGGCAAGAAGCCATCGAGCAGCCACTTTTGAAGTGAGTAGCTGCTTGCGTTTCCTCGGATGTCAGGATTGGGCTGACTGACCTAAACACACGGGTGAAGGCGGCCATTGAAATCACGGAGGGATGGGTGCACTTGCAAAACGTTCTGTTTTGAGGATTATTACTTAAAAACTGGCCAGTGCATCCGTGTTCTCAAGCGAGTCTGAGTTCAAGTGAGTCACAGCAGTCGGTTTGCTCACGGATGCCCCTAGACACCGTTAGCCTGCTGAAGCAGGAGGCCGGCACCGCACGCACACGCGGTATCGCGGTTCAGCCTTCGCCTTCTGGGGCGGAAAGCTGGTGCCCGGGCTGCCACAGGGACAGGTCCCCCCCCGCCCCCCCATCCCGGCTCGTCTCCCTCCGCTAATTGGCCACAAGGTGTCAGAGTTCATCAAGGTTTCGCTTCTTCCCCCTCCTCTGTCGGGCGAGCTCTAAGGGGCGGCTGCGGGGACGAGGGCTGCCCAGCGCGCGGAGCGGAGGTGCCACCGCCGCCTTCTCCCGGCTTCGTCTTGCCATCGTCCGAGACGAGCCCAGGGCGAAAAGTCCTTGTGTGCCGATATAGCCGACACGTGTGATGTGTAAGGCTGCTCCAAGGGCAGCCCTCAGACCCCGGCGTTCGCAGCGAGGATGTCCCGAAGCGCTGCGGCGGGGTGGCCGTGGTGGCTGCCCAAGCCCTTGGCGCTCAACGGTCACGAAACCCAAGCGACAGAAATGCAGGCGTTGCCCTCCCACCCCCCCGGTGAGTCTAACACCTCTGGCTGGTTAACGACACAGATGAGCCCAACCCAAACCCCGCAGAGCCCGAGGAAGGCTCTCCTTGGACTCCCAGGTCAGGCCATGAAAAACAAACCACATATACAATTAATATCTACGTGTGCAAGGTCTGCGGGCTCATCAGCACACAGCGCTTTCTGATACTGAACAACTTCATTGCAAAGGCACAAAAACATAGGGAGATTTAACCATCCCCGTAGCTAAAATGCAGCCAGGCACACGCACAAGGGCTGATTTGGGCAGGGGACCACAAAACGGCTCAGCTCCTGCCCTTCATCCCACTTTTGTTGCTCAGGCTGGAGCCGCATCCTCCCTGCTGCCGGAGCACAGAAGCAGATGCTCAGGTGGGAGCACCACTGAACGTCTGCCCGAAATCAGACTTTCCGCCTGCAAAGCTGTTAGGGAAGCAGAGGCATCTGCTGCATGATGCACAGTGAAGGAAAAGTGCTGAAATGCCCCATCTTATTTATCCACACTCACTTCCATGTTGCAGGGAGACAGTGAAAGGCTCTTCAAAACCAGCCTCCTACTGAAATGTTATTTCAGAATATGCCACTTCAAAAAAAAAGGTAATAAATAAAAAAACACAGTGGTATATAACTAGTGCTTTTTACATTTTAAGTAGAGTTTATATTTCTGAGGTTGTTGCAATAAGGAAAGAATTAAGTGTGCAAGCTATTACTTCTAGCTGCACGTTTGGAAACTATTATGTCGTGGCATTTCCAGGAAAAGGATGTTCATCTTGATAGGGCTGAGAAGTACAGGAATGCCATTCCTCAGTCCCATATCTTTGTCACATCCATCAGCAGATGGAGTAATTGGTTTAATTAGGCAGAAGTGCCTTTCTGCAGGCTCTGCCCTCTTTGCATAGCTGTGAATGTGTCACGCTATTGCACTTACACTTCAGTGTGAAACCTCTGCAGTCAGAAGTGGAAAGTTTTACAGTTAAGGGTATTTTTTTTCTGTTTTTTCTTCTTCCAGAGAAAAAAGAGTAGATCTGGGTTGCCTGATCTGTGACGATGACATGTTTTGGTTTGGCAATGCTAATCTAATTTTCACTTCTGCAGCTCCAGCAGCTGAAGAAACTGCACGCGCAGCAGAAGGGAGCCCAGCCGCCGTGTCCAAGCGCTTTCCCTCTGCCGGACAAGGGCTGTCCTGGGCATGGAGTCGCCTCATGGACGAGATTCCCATGGCTTGGGATGTCTGCACGGGAGCCAAGGGCTGAGCACTTTCGCTGAGGCAGAACTCAACAACAGAAAATATGCCCTTAAGCAAAATCACGCTCTCATTTCATACACACCAACCTACTGCTGAAGTCCTCTCCTACACGAATCTGAAGCAAGGCAGATTGGACAGCCTGACTCACCCTTTGCGGTGTTTCGATAGCACAAAGCGATCCCCAAAGCACACTTCTGATTTACTCCGGGACCCTCCAGATCCCAGCTGGAACCTCGTGCCTTTCTGCCACGCCCTCCGCACGAACGGCTGCGGCTCCCCGGAGCAAGTCGTTTTTGCAAAGCAGGGCTTAAAAGTGTCAGCCAAAGACTCAAGGTAAATCTTGATCTGGGCTGGAGGCTGCAGCCTGGATTGTGAATTGAAACCGCCTCCGAATTCTTGAGGATGAAACACGTCCAACCACCTCTGTTTTTGTCCTGTTGTGTCCCCCCGACTCGAGCAAATACCCATGTGCTACTCGCAATTCGGGCTGAGAGCAGGGCGGATCGCACAGCGCAGCACGTAGATTTTTTTCTTTTAGTATAAATTACTGCCAGAAGGAGCAGATTTGCAACAATTCCCTCACTGTCAGATGCAATTTTAAAATAGAAGATACTTGTTGAGTAATTGGGTAAAAGAAGAAAAGCACGCCTAGTAAGACGTTTAAGACGAGTCAGAGAGCCGTTTGTCGCCTGGGCTATAAACCGGCGCTTGCTCCGGTAACGGTAATTTCGTGCAGCTGCTGTTTAACCCCTCCGTGTGCGGGGACGGAGGAGTGGAGCCCGCGGAGCTCCCTCGCCTCGGCACGGCTCGGCGTGCCGCCAACCTCCTCCCGGAGAGCCGACCCCGAAGGGGAGCTCGGGGAAGGCAGCGCTGCCGTAGGGAAGAGCGCAGGCTCCCAAAGGCTTGTCCTAAATTGCAAAGAGAGAGCTTAAAAGCAGCCTTACCTTGCCGGGCAGGACTCCAGCTCCGGGCGAGCGTGCAGCGCGAGGAGGAAGTGCGACGTCTCGCCCGGCACCGCAGCAGCCTTGTTTACATGTGCGGAGCAACCTGCGTGACATCACCCGCTGCTGAAAGTGGTGGCATGGCCACCGCCGCGCTGGTGCCACCCGTCTGCACGGTGCCGAGCCCCGGCCGGGCTCCCGTCCTGGGATGCTCCTCTCCGAGCCGCCCCGCAACGCTCCCGGGGCTCCTTCCCGCTCCGGCGCGGGAGCCGAGCTTTGCCTCCCCGCCGAGGCCCTTCGTGGCCATGTCCGAGCCCTCGCTCCCGTCGACCTCCCACCAGCTCCCGTTTCCAGGGCGGTCAAACATCCCAGGGGCTTTTTATAGCGCTCGTTTGAGCCTGGCTCGTTATTTCGCTTGCACTTTGTAAACAGGCACCTCGGATTACGCGCGCCGCAGCTCGCTGCCAGCAATGCCAAGCAGCGGCAGCTCCTCAGGCATCCCCGGCAGCGGGGTGAAATCCAGCCTCACCCTTATTCCAGGGGGTTAATGCTCTAAGGAGGCTGGGGCTTCACCCGCTGTCGTTTCTGTGTTAAGACTTTTCAAAGGTTGAATGTTTGGGTTTGCAGGAAGCCGTAGGGAATCCGACCTGCCTTTTCCAGGTCGGACTCGGGCTCGCAGCACACGGCCGCCGCTGCAGCTCAACTCTCTGCTACGCTGCGGTTTAAAGGACGGAGTGAAACGTCACTGCACCTGCTCTCCGACCCAGGGACAACGTAGATGTTGATGCCTGACTCCTCAGAAACCGGCGTTCGGGGCACTGCCTTGGCTTGCCCAGGCATGGAGGGGAGGAGGACAGAGCTGCAGGTCTCTTCCTTCCTCCACCTCTTCCTCCTCCTCCTCCTCCTCGCCGTGCGGCCCTGGCCCGGCTGTGCAGGGGACGGGGCCAGCCCTGCAGAGGAAGCTTCGTGGTTTGCTGGCCGTATCTCACAAGCATGCTGTGATCGCCGCCTCCTCCGCTCTGGGGTCCAGGCTAGGTCATAACTTCTCCAGGATGACTTTCCAAATTCATTATTGCTACTGTATGCTGAAACGAATGGCTCTGATTCAGATAAGGATGACCCCAAATTAACACTCCTTAAAATGCAAGGCTGCGGTCCATAGACAGCTGTTTCCATGATTTGTCAAAGGAGGTTGGTAAAAGCTGGATTTTATGTTATCAGCTGTTTACTTCAGAATTATTTGTACGGGCTTCATGAAAAGCAATAGCGAGCTTTTGGCCAATACTGTGTTTATCAATACATCCCGCTTAGCTGATTTTTTAAGTTGTTCATCAGCAATGGGAATGTATTTGCTGGACTCTATCCAACAGCAAAGCTATCTTTTTAATTAAATCACCTCACTATACTCTGTAGCCCAGCGAGCTCAGGAGAAGCCAGTTTTGGACCAGCTTTTCCAAAATACTTCACTGACTGACCTGACTTATGTTTGTGGAAAACAGACGCTATCGGCTCTTCTGCAGGTGCTCTCATCTGCGCGAGCTTCTCGCTGTAATTCTTTCATCCCTCACTCGCTTGTCACTAATAGAATTGACTGATTTGAGCAAAAGCTGCATTCTTTATAGAAAAGAGATTAAATTAACCATAGCTGCAACTGTGCACTGTGGTACCTGAAACGCATTGCACAGTTGCAAGATAAGCTATAACACCAAAAACCGGCTGCTTGTGAAAACACACTGGAGGCTTTTGAACAGATCTACCTACAAAAGAGACGCGGCTCCCATTGCTGCTATGTGCTTATCCGTATAAACTGTCCCGGCTGCCTAGTTCAGTGCAGGTTGCTACAAAAAGTGTATAGGTGTGAAACAGAGGTTTAAAGGCCGAGTCATAGCACCTGCGGAGTAATTCTGCTGAATTTCTCTGCGCTTGAGTTCCCCCAGTTGCAGAGTGGGGATAATATTTTCCTGTCCTGAACACAAGGATGTTGCCTGGACTTCTGTGATACTTAACTGAAAGATCGCATACATCCAAAGAACTTCCTAGCGAAGGGTCCGGCAGCGTGCTGTCACTCCAAAGCACGGCTTGTGCTAGAAGAGGGGTCTTTCGTAGCCAGCCTGGAGGGTTTGAAGCTTGCTGGCATTGCCTATCGGTTCCCTAAGTTATCCCGGAGGTGAGGAGCAGGCCGTGGCCTTTTCTGCTGACAAAACTGAATTTCCTCTAGAGACTTTGCAGACAGTTATATTGGTTACTGATGGACTTTCCCCCATATCTGTTTGTCCTTGCTGTGTAGGTAAATCTTTGATTTGCATGGCATGCCTAAAATTGTTCCTGCTCTTGGTTTTTGCTTACCCGAACGCTGGGCTTACCAGAAATACCAGAATGACCTGTGGATTTCGGAGCAGCTGCCTGGCCTCAGCTCCAACGTGCCACTGGTGGCTCGTCACCCGTGGCCCTTGGTCCTCAGCAGCTCGCAGGAGGTTCTCCAGGTTACTGCAAATGCCGGAGCCCACCTTCCCGGCTGGAATACGTGGGTTTAACCGCGGAGCAGAGACCAGTCGTGAGCGGGCTGCAGCCCGTGGGTGCCTGCAGTGCCCCTTACGTAATGCTCCACTAAGAATAATTGAGCAACACACGTTCTCATCGCTTTAATGCGAAAAATAGCTCTAAATTTGCCTGCTTGTCTGTCAGCAAGCATCTTTCAACATGCAAGAGTGACCACATGTAGAAACATGTTGCTGCGCCTTTTCTCTGCTTGTGCTTCCTTTCTGAGTTCTTGTCCGAAATCTAGAATAAAGTTGCTGCTATTCATCTTACCAGATGATAACAGCATTAACACATTTTAGTTCACAGAATATTTGAAGCCATTTCTTAGATACGCATGTTTTCCACACGTACAAGGGAAGAAGGCACATGAGGAAAAAAATCAGCCTAATGAAAAAATCACAGCCCTTGAGTGGGAACTCGTGAAGAAACAGCACCATGTCACTATTTGTGACAAAAGTATACTGTCACCATTAATAATACAATATAATTATTAACACTCACCTGAAAAAAAAGAGTCAGAGTTAGATTTCATGTCAAAAATCTTTCTTTTAGCTCAGTGACAGGGTAGCAAATTTATTTTGTTGTCAGCTCAAGCATTTCATGGTTTGGACAAGCACGTATTCAGTGAAAGCTGCTACCAAGAAGTTATTTGACTTTTGTCAAGAGTTGTACTACTACAAGCGAAAAGTAAATATTTGTATCCCAGTTATCCTTATCGCCAATTATAAGGACTTATTTAAAGGAGTACAAACGCTGATAATAGGATGTGGAAAACATAAATGGGGATTAAAGTACATAAATGTGTTGTTTATTAGAAAATACTCATCCATGCTCTAAATCAGATAACAAAAAGAGGAACATGTAATGGAAAGCATTTCAAAATTCTGCACTTTCCCCTGCATATTTGGGCCCTCAGATGATAATGTATTTTTTTCCTATGCTAAAAAAACCAAGAGCAAGCACAAGGGAGAGGTAAAAACTGGGTGTACTCTGAGAAATGATTTCTAATTATCTGCCTGTATTTTGATGGCAACTGGAATAACATTGCTCTTTGCTGGATCTTTTACTGTTACATAGCTAAAATTGCGCAACATAGTTAGATCATGTTGTCAGTGGTTTTCTCTGATCTTAGTAAAAGCACATGTTATTTTTGTCCAAAAGGCTCTTTGGCAGATTTTATTTGAAATATATAGCTTTCACTCAAAACACAGCAGTATTTTTTAATAGGGAAGTCTGTTGGTTCTGCCTTAGATCATCACTTATTGTGTACCACAACACTCGCTCTCCTCCCTGGGCTAGTGAAATTGTGAATAGGATACTATGATGTACTGAAAAGACTCATAATCCAAGTGTTTCTACAATAACAAAAATATTCCTCCCTGATAGTAGAAAGAGATAGGAAATCTCAGAAAGTTTCAGAGTCTGGGGCACCAAAACCTTGGCAAATCACCCCAGATTTTCTTCAGGCTGGCTGAGCACCTCGAACTGTTGGAACTGGATGAAATTCAGAGACTTTCTCGTGGGAGATGTGGGGCTCCCCAGAACCAGCCACAAGTACTTACCCGTCCAAGCAGTTGCTTTTTTATTACTATTTACTTCTGAACTTCTTTATTTCAGCAGAAACTAAAAAGGAGGAAATATGTATTATATTCTAACACTCCAGAGCCTCTGAGAAGTATTTTCCGTGCAGCTGTTGCTAAAAATAGCTTCATCGGTTGTCTTTGCTAAAATGTTTTTGCCCTACAAGTCTGAATCGCTCCATGCCTAAAATCAAGTAACCTATGCTTTTTTGGGCTGGACAAAAGAAAATTTGTGTGCGGAAGGGCCTGGAGGAAGGAACGCTTGCTTATTTTTGTTGGTGGTGATTTTAATTTTTTCCTCAGCTTGTCTAAGAGGTTTGTTAAAGTTCTCCTTCCAAGAGTGTCTAAGTAGTGGTAAGTAACCCTATCTTCTGTAGCAGCTCTTGCAAGCCTCTACACATGATCCCTTTTTCTTATCTGCACAGTGTTTTGGACCAATCCCTAAAGTGGCTTTAGGAATCAGTATGCAGGAACAGGATGAAGCCAGTGCTCCGCTCTGCAGAACACAGTTCTTCCCCAAATCTAGCCAGGACCAGCCCTGTCTTTCTCAGCAGCCCTGCCAGCCAGCGTTTTATCACAGCTCGCCTTGTTGTTCACCCAGGAACCTGGACCTTAGTGGTGGGTGGCAGCGAGCGGTCCGGTCCTGAGACCTGCTGCTGCCGAGGGATGCCCCGCAAAGCCCGTCAGCGTCCCATCGCACAGCAGCCCTGCAGCGCAAGCAGCTGGGGAACAAGCTGCCAGAGGAAACAGTTTGTAAACACATGAGGCCAGTTTTATACCAGCTGTCATTGCTCACCTGTCAGTGCTGCTGGAGGAGAAAGATTTGTGTAATCCGGTGAGATCCAACCAGATGCCAATGTTACACAGCTAACAGGCTTTAGAGCTTCTGCGTCAGGATTCAGCTCTCCATGGACTTCTGCAAGCAGATTCCTGTACTTTCTAGTATCGGATCATCAGACTAAGGGAACCAAAATCAGCTTAGAAGCAAGCTGCTAGAGCTATCTCAATGCTTATATGCCTGTGGCTAACCACTTTTGTCTTGCCAAGCCAATTATAAGAGTAGTGGTAATGAAAGTTTGTGATACTGGTGTGAAGTTGTACATCCTCGGGCTGTTGCCATTGGGAACATACCTGAAATACAACAGCTGGCTTTCAGGAAATGAGATTTTTCAACCTGTTTTGGAACCGTTGGGCCATTCTCATGCCCGCAGCTTGCCCTCCTGCCTGAGCCAGCAGATGTGTTAACTGTCAAGACGGTGCTGCCTGGGTCTGCAGGGGAAAGCTCATGAAACTGGTGTGGGAAGATCCAAGGCTCTGAGTTCAGGTATTTGCATGTTTGCAGTACTTCCTCTCAGCTAGATAGGGCAAAGCAGTTCCCATCGGCTAAGAGACGTTGCCTGCCAGCATGTGACTGCACATCATGGTTTTAGCATGCATGGAGCAGCAGAGGAGCGTGCGTCAAGAAGGCTGGAAGGAAAATGCTGTTTCTTCAAAAGCCATTGGTGTGCCAGTGTCCCAAATACTGCCCGTGATGCTGCAGGCTGCTGCAGCTTGCAAACGACAGCTGCAAAGCGAAGGGTAAGTGTTTTCATGTGAACTGGAACGCAAAAACCAATAAACTCCACAGGGGATTCCCAAGGCTGGAAAACACCCTCCTAACAAATAGCAGCCACCTCTGCTCTTGTACTTCATCACATTTACTTCGTAAGGCTGGGCTTCCCCTTTCATTTCAGCTGGGTAGACAGCAGCAAAGGTTTTGGCAAACAGCAAACTTCATGAAATGTGAAAACTAGGAATAACTTGACAAGAATGAGGTCAGACTGCTAACATACACACGAAACCAGTGCACAAGTCAAACTATGCAAGAGCGAAAGACAAAGCAAGTCAACTGAACTCAATACTCAGAAGTACTGATGGGGCAGGTGGTACCAAAGTTAATCCCCTGTAAGACCCTTACATATCTTCTGCCCTAAACCAAAGCCAGCTGCACCTGAAGGAAGATGAAATCCTTTGCAGCTTCACTGGCCATCTGCTAGGAAATCCCAGCGCATGGGCTGAGGCTTGGGCAGCCGTGAGAGTCGCGGGCAGTCCACAGTGTTAACAGGCATCCCAGTTGGAAAGCTCTCTCCAGGGTCCAGGCAGTGAAGGGCATGGGGGCGGGCAGAAGGGCTGGCAGATATGGGAGCAGAGAAGAGCAGGACCGAAACGGAAAACGTCTGGTATTCACGTTCTGTAGGACAGGGCTGTGCTACAAATGGGGTGTTTCCCATGGGAGGTTAGCAGGTGTCTACGTCCGCAGAAGTTGTGCTGAGCTGGCAACGTCCTGCTGAATTAATGTGGGAAGAGGCCTGTCAGGTGCCATGTAGGACAGACGGGATGCCTTGTGAGCTTTAACACAGGTCTAGGCGTGTGCCTCAAAAACAAGTTCAACGATATCAACACCCAGCCCAAACAGATCAACAGCACAAGCCTGGTAAAGGAGTCCAAGGAGGATGGTTCACTGGAGAAAACAGGCTCATGAAACAACCACTTAATCATTCCATTAAAATCACAAACAGCATTGACAACACCTACAAAACAAAGCATCTACCACAAGGATTTTACTGATTCATTGGGAATAATGAAAAGACGGGGAAAGGGTTTGCTCCTATTCCTACTTTCCATGATTCCAAAGGAGCAGGATGCAGTCTTGGGAGCTGGTTTGGTTTCCCTGCCCAAAGCCAGGGGCGCACATATGTGTACATACCTGAAGACAGAGCAGCTTTATCTCAGGCCTTCCTGAGAGATGTTAGCTTAGCTTAATCTGGTCTTTTTGTTGTTGCTTTTTACCTTACAAAAGTTCTTTATAAGTCTCGTTTTTGCTTTTAGCACTTTAGCACTGAATGCAACAGACTGTCAAACTGCCTGACCATGCTGGACGCCAGTGAAGCTGAACACTACCAGCTGTGAAGGCCAAGACTGCATCTTCCCGTGGATGTAGACAGAGCTATGACTGAAGATCTGCAGAGCAATTCTGGGCAAATAGGCAAAGCAGATCTGGGAAGAGGCTTGATAAAAAGCTGTGGTTTCTCACAGGAAGGTGGATTTGGTCTTCTGAACCTGGTAGGAGGGAGCAGAGCAGGAGCCAAAGGGACTGCACGTCAGACCTGCAGCCTGACGCCCATTTTGGAGAATGCTTTTCTTTGCTTGCATCTCATGAAGACTGTAACTCCAGCTGTATGTTGGAAAAGATGAGTAAGTTTGTACTATTACAAGCAGTTACATTTGGATAGAGGAGTCAAGATTTCCTTGGCAATGGTAATTCATTGGCCCTGTTGATTTTTCAGTCACTACTTCTCCTTTTGATGACTTCTCCACTACCTCTGTCTTTAGTTTGTCTCCTTTTTTCTATTTTCTCTTTTCAGGTTGTCTTTCACTCAGCAGGAGCTATTTTTCTGTGACACCTGGGGAGGAAATGCAACGCAAAACTATCTTAATTATGTACTGCAGCATCCTGCAGTCTTGACATGTTTTAAGCAAACAGAGAGCATCCTTCAATTCTGGGATGGCACAAAATAGCTATATGCTATTTTTCTTACTTCCCCCTCCCCCCATTTTCTCACTTTTTTTTTCTTATCCATAAGGTGGATTGTATGAAACTACTAGTTCCTTAAATGCTATTTCTGAAGCTGGGGTTTTGGTAGTTGCCCTAAGGGATTTGACATTAAGTGGCTGCTTCTAAGTATACATCATCAGATGGAGGATTATCGAGCTAGGAAAAGGAAATGTTTGTTGCATTGGAGTCAGTCTAAATTTGTTTCTCCCTCTACATAGTAGTTGCACTTGTAGAGGGAAAGCACAACTACCAGTTGAACTATCCCTGAACCAGTACCACAAGTACTAGTTGTTCATTAGGGTTTAAATCTGAGGTTTAACTGTCCAAATCCCATGCAAACTCTCCACATAACTTCTAGAGCTGGTAAACTGCTGAAGTTTCTGCACAGAAATTAGGCTCACTTAAAGTGTGTTTGAGCTGTGTTAGCAAACATTAAGGGTATTTACTACAAACAGGTCTTGGCAAATGAATTCTTACATACACAATGCACATTTAGCTATTGTAGCTGATTAAGGATCCAGATCATAATAGTTCTGCTCCTCCTTGAGAAAGCAAGTATTTCATAAACTTCCAACTGTTCGTAAGAGAATTAATTCATCATGTCATCATGGGGATTCAGCAAAAGCTTACAGTTATCATTACTTAGAGGCTTTCCTTAACAGAAGCTTGAAATAGTAGGGCTGGTAGCTTGACCATAGAGAAACCCCACAGAGATATTAATATTGAATGGGAAAAGCATCATGAAGCCCGTGGATCTCTTTAGAAGAGAAGGAGATAAGCCAAAACATTACAATTGCATTTCACTGTAGGACTCTGCTGACCGAGCAGCCTTTCTGTAATTTAGCGCTGTCAGAGCATGGTCTGCACGTGGTTGTTGGGTGCTATGTGCTGACCCACTTGCTCTGCAGACCCAGCCAGGCTGCTAGTCGTGCTCTGGCTGGTGAGAGCAGCCACTGCACTAATTGGTTCTCTTTTTCTCGCTCTGGTTTGTGCTTAGGTGTGAATTTTCTTATATAATTGAAGAAAACCTACTCTGAACATGAAATCAAGACCTAAACCCTTATGAATTTTTAAAAAGGGTGGGTTCTAATTTGATTATAACTTTTAATTTTTGCTGCTTTAAAATAAAAAGCTTTTTGAGAAGCTGTTTGGGGGATTTGGAAGAAAGCATCTGAGATTGGGATAATGCCTCTATTTAAACCCTGCTCAGACACTGAGGAGTAGGGTCTGCAGGCCTCCATGTCAAAGAGCGCAAAAGTTCAGAACTGGCTTCTTAAACAAAATCTAATCTTAGACAAAAAGCAAAGTTCCTTATCTTGCCTCTTCCTGGAAGTCAGTGGAAGAATCCCACATGGTCTTGGGATATTGGACTGAGCCCCAGGTTTCCAAGAAGCTCGGCTGTCAGAAGACCTCATGTAAATCAAGCTGTAGCTAATCACAGTTTGTGTTGGGCTCTAGCTGAGAAGTGATAATTAGCTTTGAATGAGAACTGGACTCTACACTTTCTCATCTCAGGCTGGACTTCTGGGGGCTTTTGTTTTGTTTTTTTCTCTTTTTCGGCATGCAAACCTTCATGAAACGTTTTTGGTTTTTTTCTGTTTACTTTTCATAAGAAGAACACAGATGTTTCCCAGATCTGTTAGTAATTCTCGGGTTCCTCTTCTACATCCGTCTCTCCCCCAGCTCTTCTTTTCCCAGGGCTTCTCAGCACCTTTGCATCTAGATAAAAACATTCTTAGCCACAGTGGATGATAAAACACATTGCCTTGGATAGCTGTATCTGGTAAATGCATGATGCAACCATTTTTTCTGAGAACTATTGTACAGTTAAAAAAAAAAGAAAGGAAGAAACCGCTGGTTTGTGGTCAAGGCATGAACAGCAATGTGAGAACTTTAATCAATAAAACAATGTTGTCAGGATGTAAAGATCAGACACGATGATTCTCCTTTCTTTCTTTCTTTCTAACTGGAAAGAGAATAACTGGAAGCAGCACAAAACAGTCACCGTATTAGGAATTTCAAGTTAGTTCTATTAACATGTATTAATTAGATTGCCACAGAGCAGAAGGCATCAGCCTTCACCAAAGCAGTATCCTGCCTTTTGTCACTGGTCTCAACAGATGCTGCAGAGGAAGGAAGGATCTGCCTTCTGCAGCGTATGTGGCGGTGAGACAGCATGTGTTAGAGCGGGGAGGGAAACTCCAGCGAGAGCACGTGAGGGACGCAGCCGGGGCTGAGCAGCCGGGGCTGAGCAGCGTTCAGCTGCTCGTACTCACTGCGGCTGCATGATGAATGTGTGTTTAGACAACTCGCGCAAACACGGAGTGACTGTGCCCTGAGAGGTGATGCCATGAAAGAGGTGCAGGAAAACCAAAGGCATCAGCATGTCCAGAGCATTTCGCGGAGCAGCTTGCGGGAGGAGGAAGGGGCAGTGGCCAAACAGAGCTTGTGGCTGACGGAAGGTGTCCGGCGCAGACACCGAGGGTGAAGCCTGCCTCTGAGCCGCAGGGCAAGCGCTGCAGGGCGGGGAGGGAGGACCGGACTGCCTGCACGTGCAGCCAAGCCAAGGCTGCAGACAGGAAATGTTCGTTGTCTGCAGGCAGTATGGGCTCTTGCTAACACCGACAGAAGTAATTAATCCTACTCTCCCGGGGAGTGGATGGGTAATGGCAGCAAGATGTACTCCTGCCTGCTTAAAGCATGGATTAAAGCTATTGCAGAAGAGACAGGCGCTCTCTCAGAAACAGAGAGCCAAAAAACAGAGGGAGGGTTTTTAATTCTTGCTGTGATGCTGTTTGAATGTGAGCCTCGTCACAGTAAGGTCTGAACTGATCTCCTCACATAGCTGAGCAGCCTCTTCTGTTACAGCCATATTTTACAAACTACATGTTTAACCCCCAAACTGAGCCACCCTTCTTCTCACAGCTATTTTTTCAGAGAAGGCTGTATATAACTTTCCTCTGAAACTGGCTGAGAACGGTGCATGGCTGCTTTCTGCTCACGTACGTTGGGGCTAGAGCCAGTGCTTCTGTGTATCCTTGAAAAATTGGCATTGCTGTGCCTGATGTTTGGCCTCTGAATTTTCTCCTCCAGCCCCAGGGGAGGTAGGCACTGGAGGAGAGCTGGCCCCATAAGCAGGGAGCTCAGAGCGAAAGCTGAGCCTGTGGGTACGTGATCTTTCCCTCTCCCTTTCGGCTCAATGAATCCTGAATTCTTGGCTGCACATCTGGAAGAGATGAGAAAGGAAGGGTGGAGAAGTCACCTCCCTCTTGAAAAGGAATAATTTACTAGTGCAGTAGTTAGTGCAGTCTCCTGCGAGGGATGCGACCAGGGTGTGAACCCAGCACGGATGCCAGCCCTGAGCCCGAGTGGGTGCTCCAGCCACGTGGCAATTACAAACAGGGGTGACAGTACCGCCACCACCGCTGCCAGCCACATGGGCTGAAGGAATAGCTCTCTCCTGGATTCCAGCGGGATTTAGGCGTGAGTTCGGTGTTCAACAGCTCCAGATGGGCAGTTCCGGGCACGTGGCACAATTTAGGGATCTGCTGCATGTGACTGTGATTTTGGTACCTCTACTCTACCAAAGCCTCATTTAAGAAGGCCAAGTCCTTTGTTCAAGCTCAGCTTTGGGTGCTCAGGAGTGTGACCGCTGATGAAAGACTGATCACCCAGGGAAGACAACCAAGAGATTTCCCCATGTAGGTCACCAAAGAAAGCTCTGAGAAAAAAATGCTTTCTTCTCAGTCCTTTTCTTGGCAAGAGAGTAAACTTGGGTAAAGCACTGCTAACGCTAGCACACAGACTGTACAGCTGCATGACATGCAGCGCTGGCCTGCTGTGAAGTCGCTGAGGTTTCACATTTGTTCACAGAGTTTTCACTTTGCAGTGGCATGCCTGGGAACTGCCTGTCCTCCTGCGCAGACTTGTCGCTCACTGCCCGCTGCACGTCCGGATTAATTTGACTGAAGTGTAAGCACCCTGGCCAGGATCCAAACCAGCTCTGCCCTGCTGGATAATCCAGCGGTGCACAAATCCCAGTGCCTCCCTGCCCTGCACTCGCTGCTGCAGGCATTACCTTCAAACCGTTAGCCAAGTGCAGCGCGGCTGTAACAGTACGGTTCCTAGCACGAGCTGTCTGGATATTTATGCAGCTTTGTGGGCAGGCTTCGCAGCCCACACTGTTTCATCTGCTGTGGCTAGTCTGCTATTAGTTCCCCAGGCAGCAGGTCTGAAGGCTCCTGAGGTATGAGATGAAGCATAGACACGTGTCTGTGCATTTATATAACATCCCTGATGTAGCAGTTGAGCATCTTACAGTTTTTAATGTTTTAATGTTAACTCATTAGCCAAGGCAGTGATATTTGCCCTGTTTCACAGGTGGGGACCAAGGAACTACAAAGACTAACGCTTCTGATTTTTCATGTTGGTCTTGGTCCCTTCACCCACGCAACCTTTCAGGTCAGCGTTTACTCAGCTCTGCTGTTGCAGCTGGCTCCCGTAGTGAGAGAACACAGTGTGCAGAGGCTGATTCACACTCGGGTGTTGCTGGTGGATGCAACCACGTCAAATCAGCTGGCCAGCCCACACTCCTCCAGAAAGACCCTCACAGATTTTAGGGCCTTTTAGCCTTCCTAAATACTCAGAATGTGTCCAGCATACCATGGCAGGTCTCAGATCACTCCCTTCCCAAACAGCAGCGGGTTCTTGATCCATTCACTGTACCATCCAGAAAGAGATTCAGCAGATGTGCCATTAGCATGTGTGTCCTGCATTGCAGGACAGATCAGCTCTCTTCATTGCCTGCACTTGCTAACCTGAACTCCATGGTCACTAGGGCTGGTTCTCAGATTGTGCCGTCTTTTCTATTTACTTGCTCACGTGCAACTCTGGCTAGAGTTTTTTTCTAAGCAGCCCTTGAAAAAAGACTGCAAGGCATGAGGCCACTAAAGGCAGAGAGATACAGAATTACAACAAGCATTTGGGGTGCAGTATTGCAGGAAGGTAGGCCCGTTTGGTGTTTGTTCATTGCGCTGCATGCCCCCAGGCCCTAGAACTGACAGCTTTGGTGGTTTTCTAGTATTGCAAAAAACAATCTCCTCAGACCTGACTCTTGGAGCAATCCACATGAGCAAGGACAACAGACAAGGTGGATGAAAGACTTGCACTGAACACCAGTGGAGAATTCCTGGAGTTCCTCAGAGCCCAGCCCCGCAGTGGAGGGAGGTCTCCGAGAGGAACCTGGGCAGCAAGGAGAACCAGTGGTAGCTGCCGTGCATGTAAATGCTCACACACAGCTCACAGCTCTTTCAGGAGCTGTTTGGGCCTTGGCTCTTGCCTCTGCCTCTGCCAAAGCCACAGATGCTGGCTCCTGCAGCAGAAATGCATGCACCCTTCTGCCTCTCTCTGCTTTCAGAGGGCTCCCGTTGCTCAGTGGAGCCAGGTGGAAGGTAGGGCCCCACGAGAGCATGCAGGCAGGATGCAGAGCAGGAGTGGGAGGTGGAGACCATCACCAGGAACATGCTGTCTGTGCTTGGAGGAGGCCAGTAAAGATCGGCTGAGAGGAAAGGATCAGTGCAGCATTTATGAGAGCACGTTCCCCGCACTTTGCTCAGCAGTAAAGGCGGCAGGGGAAGAGAAGCAAGAGACGTCTTCCTAGAAAGGGAAGAGGACTTTTTTAGGGCCTGGTGTGAGAGTGACTCAGTGTCAGTGTCTTGTACAAAGGTCTGGAAAGCTGCAAGACTCTACAACCACCTCATAGCAGTGATGTTTGCCACCTGATGCTAAATCTTTATGCTAAATCAATAGGCCTAAATGGCCCTGAGCAGCCTCACCTGGGGCCTCCACCCACCCTGCCCATGGCCCTGGGGCCCATTTAAGCTCAGCCCAGGGCCCTTACTCCCTCCCCAGGCTGGGCTGCAGGTGTGCACGGCTCCAGCCCTGGCCCTGGCCTGGATGCAGAGCTGCAGTGTGAGTCCTTGGCTCTTGGATGGACCCCTTGGTTGTACGCCGGAGGTTGTCTCAAGCCCTGGCTCCTGGAGGGACTTTGCACCTGTGTTGCAGCCTTGTCTCCAGCCCTGTCTCCTTTTGCTCCTGCCTGGGCTTCCTGGATGGGCCCTGGATCTGGCTTTTTGCCTCCTGTGTCTGGGGCTGTTGATGGAGCCTGTTGTGAGCACCTGGGTCTGCTGCTGTGCTCTGCACTGGTGGGATTGCATCCATTGGTGAGGGCACTGCCTGCACCGGGGTCACGTTGGCTCCTGGTTTGCCTTCCCTTAGGGAGCAGCCAGACCTTGTGCTCCCTGACAATCTTCTGTGTTGCTTGAGATTTTATGTAACTTCCTGAGATTGCCTGAATAGCTGCTTGCTCTCAAATAAAGAGGTTAGAGCGAATAAAAAACTTGTGGGCTTCAAAGTTAGGTACTAGAGTGGCTAATTCTAGGGTTTTGGAATGGGTGAAGAACTGAGATGTCTGTGCTTCCCATGTATCCCCTGGGCAGCTCTCTTAAATTGGGACCTGGAGTAGCCAGTATCATGTACAGGTAGCAGCCTGAGGAGAGATGCTAAGAAACACTTAGGAAAGGGACCCCTTTTTTGTTTTCTTTATTTTTAAAGAAAATACTGCCTGTGTTGCTATGTGGGGATCTGATGGCTCTTGCCATCAAGTCTGTGGGGCTCCTCGTCTCTGGAGGACAGTTTGTAAAGGTCCTGTGAGGGCCACAGTGAGTGCTCCATTGCTTGGTCAAGCCCGGCACGCTTCGGGCAAGTGCCGAGTCAGTCACCTCCTCTGACTTCAGGCCCGCAGTGGGGCTCTGGGCTATTTGTGCTGGACTCCTCTTTTGGTTACCAAAAAGAAATGGGTATGTTTAGGGTGTGATGCTTTTAGATGTCTATTTTAGAAGATAAATGTAGCCATTGCAAGTGTTTTCCACCAGTGACTAAAAGGAAGTCTAGATGACTAGCTGGCATCTGAAGTTTGCAAGTTGTATGCTATGCCCTGTGTCTGGAGTAGCTACAAGGCTGAGGTGAGAAGTGCCTATGGAGTTTAGACAGCAGCGGTAGGAGAAACTGTGGGATCTCAGTTCTGGATTTAAGTGAAGTCCTCTGTTAGTTCCCCAAATCCAGTTTTGCTATAGCCTGATATATCTGATATAAATGTCAGGACTAGGAACTGAGCCCTGGTCTCTCTCAAGCCGGTGGCTTTCCAGCTACTGAACTGTATTTTGTCCTTTCAAATATGAAATCCTAAGTAAGGGACCACCTAGTCCTTCCTACCCATATGACCTGTTTCTTGCTCTCTGGCAGACACGGCTGTGGAGTTCGTTCTAACTTCATACAGTTGCATTCACAGAGCAAATTATTTTTTAACTATGACTTATTACCTTCTTGGGTTTACTTGCTATTTTAAGGTGGGCTTTTTGTTTTTTGTTTCTTTAGCTTCAAACTCTGGCTAAATGGACTTTCCCCTGCTGAAAATTTGCCTTCAGAACAGGAAGGAACTTGACTTTGTAAAGATTTATGTCCCTTTTAACCTAATTATGTGACTATTTGTAACAATAAGCTTCAGTTCCACTTCAGATAGTAAAATTTCTTCTGTAAGCAGTTATTTGCCTCAGGCTATGAGGTATCTGCTTCTGAAACTCAATGAAACAAATTTACATGTATTTAAAAAAAAATTAAAAAAAAAAAGGAAAATGTGTTAAAGTCTGGGTCCTGTCCTGAAGTCTTTGTGAAAAAGTCTTTGTGGAGCAAGAAATGCGATATATGTGAAGCTGTACAAAAGTGCTAAACTCCCTAAAGTGATTCTTTTAAGTAATAACTAGTTTTAAAAGTTGTCTTGCTGAAATAAAAACAAGAGTGGAAAAGAATCCCTGTGTCTGGAGATGCAGGGAGAGCAGAGGGTTATTTCACTGTTAATAAGACTACGTGAAATTAGGAAAAGGTTTTGCTTTGAAACAAGAAACTTAACTTTGACAAAATCTTGAATTTTTTTTTTTTAAGGATTTGTAATCACTTGACTCTTATCTTTTAGCCTGACAGACGTTAGGGAATCGTTGCCATCAAAGCGCACTTCCTTTCGCCGGTACATGGGTGTCCCAAGCACTTGAGCAATGCTGCCAGCCCAGTGCTGCATCTCCCCGTGTTCTCCATTCCGCCCTTATTTTTTCTCTCTTGGTAGCTGCTGGTTTTTTTTTTTCTCCTTTAATTAAAAATATAATTGGACAGGCAACAATACCAAGCCCTGCTCCCTCCCGCCCTTCCTCCTCCTCCCCGGAGGATGCCCTCCGGCAGGAAGCGAGGCGGCGGCCGGAGCCAACCGACAGCACCGCTAGCCGCAGGAGCGGAGGAAGCCAGCGTCTGCCGAGCCGCCGGCTAGCTAGCGGCCATAAATGAGTCATCGCTTGCTATATCTGTGTGCCGGGGGCAGGAGCCGTCGCCGGGGCAGGTTTGCCCTCGCTGGCCTCGCCGGGCCGGAGCCGCGCGCCCGCCGGTGCCGCCTTCCCAGCGGGGATGAGGGAGCGCGCAGGCCGCGGGGGCTGTTGCAAGGACTTCAGATAGCCTCCTTTTTTTTTTCTTCACTGTCACTGTTTTTCTTTTGGTTTTGTGTGTTTTGTGTGTGTGTGTGTGTGTTAGTTGGGCAAAAGCAGTGATACTGAAAGCAGGTACCCGAAGCATAAACACATTGCGACAGTGGTGACGGCAGTGACTCAGCCGCCGGCTGGCAGGGCCCTGCGGGACACGCGCTGTGGCTGCCGCTTCCCGAGGCGCAGCGTGCCGCGGCCGTCTCGCTTCCCCTGCAGGTGTTGCCGCGGGGGTGACTGATGCGCTTTACGCTGCCACGAGCCGCCATGGGAGCTGGGGCGGCGGAACGTGCCGGAAGGGCTGTGGCAGCCATCTTGGCTGCGCCGCCTGGGCTGAGGCGATGGCGGCTGCCTCTGTGTGGGCGGCCGCCCCGCGCTGGTCTATTCCCTCCAGCCCCGCCGCCCCCATGCAAGGCTCGAGTGGGGCTGCGGCGGGAGGGGAGGTCCCGGCTCCCCGCGCGGCATGGCTGCCGCCTCTGCAGTGAGGGCTGTGGAGGCTGCCGTCCCTCTCGCCGTCGCGCCCAGTGCCGTGTTTCGGCTCTGGTTTCCGAGTGTCTCGGAAGGTGCCCTGTTCCTGTTAACTACATCCAGCAACACGACCGCCAACACTCCTGATCTTCATCTCTCTGCACAAGCTTGGCTGAACTCTTTGCATCACTCATGTCTTCCGCTTTCCCCTATACACCTCTCCTGACAATAAATACATGCTTTTTTTCTGCTTTCCTCTTCATTTTGCACTAGCTTTTTCCCCCTGTCCTTGCTACCTCAACCCTTTTCATATCCCCTCTGCAGCTCTCTGTTTTGGTGTGTCTTTCTCACCGGTGCTTTTCTGTCTCCTTGTCCTCCTCAGCTCTGGGGACTCTTATTATGCAGGCAGACCACCTTTATCTTTACATCTCCTATCTTTGTTTTCACTACCGTTTCTGCCAGCCTGCCACTCATTTCACATTTATTTCCTGCTTCATCAGCTTTCTTGGCCTATCCCCCACCCTGTGCTGTTTCGGAAATCCTTACTGCATCTCTAGAAAAGCCTTCATCACTGTCAGCTTCTTCAGGTCTCTGTGCTCCAGGCACTCCTCCTGCCTCTGATCAGGTCTGGTTTTACCTCCTTCGTTTCTGGTGCTTCCCATCCCACCTTCATGCACCACCCGGCATCCCATACCCCTTTCTCCACTTCTTCCCCATGTCCTGGTTGTTGACAGCTATCTTCACTCAGCTCTTTCTCATCAGCCACCTTCTCCAACGTCAGCTCTTGTTTCTTCCTCTTCTCCTTGCGGGCTCCTCCTCTCACCCTCCACAACCTCAATGATTCATCTTGTGTTTTTGCTCCTTCCTCATGTGGCATGGTCCAGCCTGACAACTCCAGACTTGGCCTTTTATCCCACACCCTTTTTCTGGTTCCATATATATCTGGCAAGAATCCCATCACTTTTCTCCACAGCACATGTGATTTCTTCTTTCTTGCTAATGCCGTGCTGTTGTACTTAGCAGTTCTCCTTTTCTGGGTTAATCACATCCCAGCCCATAATTCTAACTGTTTCTTGTCACCTTGATTCACCCCACAAGACCTAACTTCTTCCTGCTTCTGAATCTCCCTTCACACAGAATAGCTCAAATTTTTCCACAGATAGAAATGAAAAAATATACAACCCTCACCTGAGATCACCTTGTCCATCCTGTCCTTCCTTATTACTCTCTTCCTCTAACCCTCCTTTGCCCTTGACAGTCTATTCAAACTGCTCTTGTCAAAGTGTCAAATCATGTTTTGAGGAGCCAGTTCTTAAAGGCAGTACTCTATTTTCAATCTCCTTGTCCCCTCAGCCAGTACTGGTCCAACAGTGCTCTTCCTGAAGTATTTGTCTTCCCTTGGCAACCAAAATGCTGTAGTATTCTGGTCTGGGTATTCCTCCTGTCTCACTAGTCCATCTTTTAGTACATCTTTCTCCCTGAATTTTGTAGGGTTCCTAGAGGGCTTCATTCTTCATTCAATTCTCCCTCTACACTTAATTTCTGGATAATCTCACCCTCAAATACAAATATAAAACATTTGTCTATGCCGAATAATCTACAGAATTAACTGGCTGTTTCTGGTCCATCTCCTCTTGTCCAAGCCAGAATCTCAGGATGACTGGACATGAACTCAAGTCCAGCACAGTGGTTCTTCTGTTCCAGACTCTCACCACTTCTTCTGTTTTGACCACAGGAGATAGCACAAGTTTTCTGTCATCTGGTATGGCTATAGCTATCATATCAGCTAGAAGAATTTTTGGCAAGTCATGATAACTCAATATCCTAATGTGCAGCAAAGAGCTGCCATGTTTTCATTAATATTGTGACATGCTAGAGTAAAAAGCACAGCTTTTTCTGTTGGGTGGGTTGTTTGCCTTAAGGAGTGGAGACTTTACTTCTTAAAAGAATCAGGAACAATTGGTTGCTGTTAATCAAAAATGATCTGTTCCCCAAACATCATCAACACAAGTAATGTTCCAGGCTGTCGCCTTCCTCTCCTTTAGACGGTCCCTTCTAGAACACCCAGCTGTGTTATCATAAAAGACTTTTAGCTTCTAGCATTTAGCTCCTGCTCCCCTGAAAAGAGCCATGCCAGCTGTCCTGAAATTGAGGGTGAACTGCAAAAGCACTTGGATGTGTTCATGAATTGGCTGGGTCACTGCTCAGAGCTGTTCAGGACTGTGCCTGTGCTTCATTAGAAAAGGGAAAAGAAAACCCGGCATCCGGCAGAGTGATGTTAGAGTGGGTCCAAGCAAAGCACTAGTGCTTTCAATCTGGGATTCCTTAATAGCTTTCTAAGAGGTGTGAAAGTGGGGGCAAGAAGAGCTATGCTCTTGTAAACCTCAAAGGAGAAATAATTTGGCTTAGGTTTGCTTTTTGACAGGTGGTTTTTTTTTTGGTTTTAACTCCTTTGACTGTGTCTTCTTTGAAGCTCAGACAGTTTCACCTCATTTTTTTGAGGAATTTGAGGGTCTTTCAGATTGCCTTTCGTATTAATATTCCCAACCAACTATGCTCAGTAATGAAGGCATCAGCAGTTCAGTCTTCTTGGCTAACAATCACTCTTTAGCTTGTCTTGTTGCAATATGCCTTTTAAAATTATTAGATTTTGGTTTTTTTCTGAACACTAATCACACATGGTTTGCACTTTTTAATGTGCTGGTAACTTTATGAGCAAATGACTGGTGAGTCTAAAAATAGCTTTTAAAAATCTCCTATAATGACCACATTCCCTTTGAGGGCAAGTACACTTTGGATCAGGGAATTTATAAGCAAAATCACCACCAAGCATACTCGGTACCTCAGTTCTTTAAGAGTCTTGTATTGCTAATTTCTAGCATTTATATACTGCTGTTTTCTTTTACCTACTTGCAGAATTGTGGCTCTGCCATCACAATATTTGCCAAGGGGTGACTCTGGGTGCAATTTCAAGAGCATTTTGATAATCCATGGCTCATTTCTTGAGGCAAAGATGGAAGGAGGTCTAGAAAACAGGTGCACCTGGAGCTCGTTCCCCACCTGAGCCTCATTGCCATTTCTAAAGCAGGATGGGAAAGCCAGGAGAGGGCAGACCCATGGGAGGAGCAGACTGAGCTGCTTGGTTTAGAATGGCTCTGGCTCTCCTGCTGCTTGTACCATCAGTTTTATTTGGGAAAAGATGCTGAGCTGTTTGGAGTGGTAAGCAGGAATCTGATCTTAATGCCTAGGAGTAGCTGATGCTATGCAATGCTTGTAGATCTTGCAAAACAGTGGTGTTTCCATTTACTGGCTGAACTTTCTAGGTTAGTGCTTTCTCTTGTCCTTTGTTTTTCTTTCTGAACACATGAGGGCAGTACATACCTTAGGCACTAGCTCTGATTTTTAATATTAAAAGTAACTGACTGTAAACCTGTAATCCTTTTCTTTACAGTAACTTCTAAGAAGTGAAAGAAGTATTTATGCTCCCATGCCTAAAATAACTTTCCTTTTTAAAAGTGCAGTCCTTTCCAAATTCCTCCCCCTCCCCTTATTCCTAATGCATCTGAATTCCTTCCTGGTACTGTGTCCTGTTGCTTTGAGTCACAGTGTTTCCTCTGCAAGGTGCTGCTTCTCATGTCGATAACGGGTTTGGGAACTCTGCTGATGGATCAGTCTGTAGCTCAAGGTGGTGTAATGGGAAAAGCAGTATTTGATGTTGTGGCAACAAACCTTTCATTGAAGGAATTTGTCAGTGGTAGATTAAAGAAGGTAGTGAGCTTAGAAGAAGAGGACCTTCGGAAGTAGTTATAGGAAGGAGAAATTCTGGATATGAACATGTGGCATGAGGATCTGGAGTGTTGGACTCGCTTGGAAAACAAGCTTTCAGGTGATCTGAGGCTTCTGAAGGACCTTAATGATTTTTTTTGTTTGTTTATTTACTTATGGGGTCCTGTGCATATTCCCACTTAGCAACGTTTTTTCCTCCAGCCTTCAAAAATACTCTCAAATTCCTCTGTCAGGAGATGAATTTACAGAAGACTGTTCTCATCGTGATGTATTTTATTGATTCCTCTCAGCTTCTGATTCCTGCTTGCTTTCGTGTCCCACGCCTGCCCTCTGGTGTTGCTCTGGCTCTGCGTGGCTGGCCCTGCTGTCTGTCACAGTATGGCTTTTCTGGTTGTCATTAAGCAGTTTTCCATACAGACTTTGTAGCCTTGAGTTGCTCTACTTTTTGTTTCATGGTGCTTATTTTTAGTATTATTTGTATTTGAGGGTGTGATGATAGTATCTGACCAAGGGGGATCATATAAAAGAAAAGGCAGAAAGCAATTTTGAGAAACCTGCCATTTCTTTAGGCCCTTGCTGCCTCTAATTGCTTCATTAGCCTCTTAGTTAACTTGGGCAAGCCATGAAACAGTGCTGCTGTACTCAGCTCTGAATGACTGGCTGCACTATCCTCAGGAAAACAAAAAGAGCACTTTAAATAAGGTACAAACACCTAAGCAGATGTGGAGCTAGAAATGAAGATGCTTCTCTGAAAAGAAGAGGTAGAAGGCAGCAAACAAGTGAAATTCAAGGCCCAAAGTGTGACCATCTTCTCACTGAAGACATATGTACCTAAGTATATGAATCAATAATGCTTTTTAGCAGAAGTGTGGAAAATAAGCTGTTAGTCAAGCCCCTGGTCGAATTAGGAGAGCCCATCTGGGAAGGGGAAGGTGGTGGATGCCTTCTGTGGGTTAGGGAAGCTCAGAGCAATGGCAGAGCTCATCTATTCCATAGGGCTCCTGTGCCTTGGGCAGTTTCTCGTGTGTGAAGGCAAAGAATAAAAGGGAAGGGGATGCTCTCACTGCTCTAAGCACCAGAGAAAAACTGACCATGTGAATACAATCACTTGTCATTGGGGGACACTTTCCTTACACGCAGAACCCCAATAATTAGGTGTGTAAAACTCAGATGCACCCTTACCACCTTCAGGAGTCAGACTTTTCTAAAGACTACCTTTAAAAAAATAAAATAAAAACGTCAGGTCAGCATGGTTCTGACAGGTATCATTAGGGGGAAGAAAAGAGGAATTTGTGCATGCTCTGTACTCCCCAGTCCAAGCCCTGAAATCCTGAGGATGCTGGTAGCAAGTCTTAGCAAAGCGCTTCCAGCCCTGGAGAGGTTAATTAAAGAGGTCCCAGGCCTAATGACAGCAAGTGCAAAACTACAAGTTGCACCCAGACGTTTCCTGTGGAGTGTATTGACACAGTCCTCTTGCAGCAGGATGATCAGGAGAGGAGACGAGTAGCTTGTGCGTTTAGGGAACTAACACACGCAAAGTGTCAGTGCTCCCAAGTGGCTTTGGCCAACCTCCATGGGTGGGAAGGGTTTCAGGTCCCCTTGCTGGGAAAGAAACATTAATTGGAACTGACCATAAACCACTTACTGGCATTGCCAAAAGGGGTCTCGTAAGCAGTTCTCCTCCTGATACACTTCTAGATAAAAAACTGATATGTAGTCTTGGGTATAATTTACAGCTGAGTTATGTACTTGGGAGAGATTTGGGTGTTACAGATATGCTTTTTAGAATATTTAACTAGAGCTCACTTAATCCCAGCCTGGGCTGTCACTGCTGGCAGATATATGGTGTAGAGAAAAATCAGTCCTTCCTAGATGGGGGAGGAAGGAGGTTAAAGGGCACTGACTCTAGCACTGTGCTTAAGGAGGTCACAAATAAGCAGCAGCTGCTGCAGAAATGACTTCCCAAAGCTGATGTATGAACTGCCTCCTCGCAGCAGCAGTTCAGGAGGAGCTGCATGGGCAGGAATGGGGTGAATGTCTTCACTTAGTATCTCCTTTCTACACGCTTGAGATGCTGCCTGTAGTTAATACTGAGAATTGCAGTGTGTGACTGGGGAAGGAAAATAGCAGCAGACTGGCTAGACTGGGCTGGAGGAACTTATTCTGCAGAAACTGGTGTCCGGTGATGCCAGTCAGGAGCTGAGGGAAGCAAATGCCTTGGCCCTGGGTGATTTCTGAGCATAGCGAACTAACAGTTGCCTTCCCCAGCAATGGGTAAGCTCTGCAGAGCAAGGGCTGTTGTGGTGTGTGTGTGTGTGTGTCTGGAGCACCCGCCGCAGGGATCCTGAGATCGGTTTGGTGGGAAGGAGTGCTGTAATGTAGATCTGCAACAGATATAACAGCTTGGTGAAATTCTGCTCAGGAAAGCTGTTGTGGGTACTCAACTCTCTTGTCCTTGGTAACTACTTAGGAATGACTGCATGTGTGTGTAGTGGTGGGGAGGCAACTGCCTGCCCTTTCAGCCCAAGCTATATGATTACATGTGGGGTCTTGCAAGAGAAATTGGGCTTTCCTGGCTTTCTTGATACTAGCAGCGATATGTTTATTCTTCCCGAGTTCTTACAGTAGCATATGGTCATTTTTGTAGAACAAAACAGAGGATGAGTTGGCAGCGTGGATCCTTTTTGGGCTGGATGGCTTTGATGTTGGAGGTGATATCTTCAGCGACTCTGGACCTAAGAATCTCTACTGTTTCCTTCTTAGCCAACTGTGAGGGATAGGTTCAGTGTGTGATGGATTCGTGGCTATAAACAAGTGACTCCTGGTTTAAACTTTCTTCCAATTTCATGCCTTGTTCTAAGCTTCTCTTTCCTGTCTGTCCTACATCACTTCTCTCTGCCCGGTTATCTTTGCTTTCCAGCTGCTTTCCTCCTTCCTTCCCTCTAGTTCTTAGGGGTTTTCTTCTGCTCTATCTCTCTGCATTTGCCCAAGCCCATCTTGCCCTTTCATGTCTTTCCCCCAGTTGTCTGCATGTCCCCTTTTCCCTCTGCTGCATCCTCTGGTCCCCTGGGCCACCAGAGAGGTGGCTGCTCCCTCTCCTTGCTCCCATTTGGGACGGGACTGTGTCGTGCTGAGGCAGGCAGGGCTGACCCTGTTCCCCTGCTACCTGCTCCTGCCAGGAACGTAGCAGCTAGGAGGAGGCCTGGCTGGGAAGTGCTTGGGGGCATTGCTGCTCAGTGACGTCCCAAGGCCGAGGGGCACTTGGCACATACTGGTCCTCCCCTGGAGTGCGTTTGACAAGCAATAGACACCAGATGCCATAATCTGCTCATCCGAGCAGTGATGCTCGATTCACTCAAAGCGGCAGAGGTGGCTGCTGTGAGCTTGGAGATGTCTGCTCTCCAGCTTGGTACAAACTTGAAAAAACAGAAGACTTCCAGATCTACCTTCTCTACTTCTTAATTCGGTGGAAGTGTTTGAGTTACCTGACTGACCTGTGTTAGCTGATCCCAGCCTAAACTCTGGGTTGTTGAGTTGCAAGTAACACATTCAACTTGGTAAAAATCAAGATAAGATCTTAGGCTGAGGAAAGGCATCTGGGGAGCAGCAGGTGCCAGGCAGTATCCAGGTGGATTTCCATGGGCAAGCAGGTGGCTGCAAAGCCAGCAACAGGACCAATTTGGCCTTCAAAGAGGGCGGAGGGTTCTGCAGGTGGGACGTGCCTCAGTGCGGCTGGTGTCTGTGCCTGGAAGGTGACGAGGGTGTTGAATGCCAGCTGCTAACAATCACCTTCCTTTCAGGATCTCCCTCCAGAGGAGAGGTGGAAAAGTGTGGGATGACCCCCATACCTGGCCTCGTCTCATCAGCCCTGCCACTGCATGAGGGGTAGCTCCTGCCCCCAGGTCCCACCAGCGTCATCCCGCTTGCTGCTGAGCATCGGGCCTTTGGATCAGTCGGAGGTAAGGAGGCAGCACTCGGCTGCTGACTACGTGTCTCGCTCTTCCAGAAATGCTGTGTTTTTATTGCTCGCAAAAGCTGAAAGGAAAAGATGGCTTATGTTCTAGAGGCTTGCTTTGGAGAAGAGATGCTTTGCGTTTGTGTTTGTCACGGTGTCTAATGAGCCATCCCGGAGACAGTTAAGGGAACTGGGGAAGGCAGCCGGGGGATGCAGGTAGCAGCGGCCCTGGGCCCTGCACCAGCGCGATATCCTTGGTTCATCTTTCACTTGAAACGAGCACCAGAGCTGTGAAGACCAGAGAGAAATACTGATATTGGCTATAAACTAAATTCTCTATATTTTGAAATAAATACACAGCTCCCTTAGAGCTCTCATGTGGAAACAAATGCATCAGCAGTGTTTCAGCATCACGGGGCCAGGTGCTTTAATGATCATGGCAGTATCTGAAGTGAAATCCAGCATGTGTGGGATGTTCACAGCCAAACAACACCAGCTGCATCCTTCCCTCTTCTACATTTGCCTTAAGTGGTGGGTGTGTAGAGGGAAGGACAAGACGTGCTCGGTGCTCGGCTTCAAAGTGGGAGGCTGCGGAAGTGCTCGTGCCCGAAGCCGCTGCGCTAGTGCGGCAGTGGTTTGCTGCTTCAGGTGTCCAAACTGCAGCAGTCTGCAGGCTCTGGACAGGATGCTTTGTTTCGTTGGTTTGACTGTATAATCGAAGGTATGCTTTTTTTTTTTTTTCCTCCATAAAAAAACAGTTGTCTCATTTCCATGGGTGGGGAAAAATACCCTGTGCAAACAGCTCTGATGCTGATACAGAAATGCAGTAAGCCGGGAATGATGCCATCCTGGCATCATGCCTCAGGGCCAGCTTGGCACAGAGGTTTTGGAAGCTCCCTTCTTCCCTTTGGTTTTGGGGCATGGCTTCAGGGAGGTCTGGACGTGGGGCTGGGCTTGGTGTCAGCTTCAGCCGTACCTGCGTCATAGCTATATCGGAGCTGGAGGAGCTGATGGGTGTGTGCTCGTTTAGGAACAAATGGAGGTGTGTAGCACTCTGGGCAAGTTTTCTTCTACTCTGTGTATTTCTGACTAAACAATACAGAAGTCAGTACTTCAGCTAACGGAGACAATCCAGGCTCTTCAAAGGGCGATTAGTTCCCATGTCAGCCATCTGCCCTGCCTCTTCCTCTGTAGATCACCGTGACTATAAAAGGGAATTACTGCAATGCTTGGGGGCTATAACAGCAAAGACTAACAATACGTTTCCGCGTGATTCTCCAATGTATGCACCACTGAAAATGGAGCCGGTTTCACTCTCTTGCTCTGCGTCTTCACTAAAGCTTGCCTCTTCCCATAGGGAACAGCGTTTTAAGTGAAGTACAGGTATATAAGAGCAGACCAACAATTTGTAGATTCTGAAATGAAGGATTTTTGCACTAGAGGAACTTTTACTTTTAAATAAATTAAACTTAAAAATAAATGGAGCTGTCTGTGTGTTTGTCACTGGGTTTCTTGTAGTAGTTATAATAACAAAGCACTTAAATAATGACCTTTCTGCTTTCTCTGCTATCCTGAAGCTAGCTTAAATAGGGTCGTTATGGAAGTTCAACTTTGTAAGGCCATATGGATGGGGTTATAATTTGACTATGAATCAAGCAGCAGGAGGAACTGGATAAAAAGTCTCTTTTATCCAAATACACATCTTCAGTGGTGATGACCTGTGACCAAAATTCCCACCCTGATTTCCTGCTAAAGGTACTTAAAGACGTGCAGTGTTGCTGCAGTGCAGTAAGAGCTAACACAAACCTATTTTCATTGCTAGGAATAAATAGCCTTTTCTTAGGATGGTCTCCAAAGTATCACTGGAGCTTTACATAGCCAAGGCACAGTAATGCAACCTCTGTATTATCTGCATCCCTTCCTATTTCAATTTATCCTGTGTTTCCTTAGTTAAAGCATTGTTTTCCAGATGGGAATGGAGCTTCCTTCCTTACTTGCTTTCGGTGTTCCCAGTGTGAACAGAGCAGTGTGAGTCAGAAAACAAACACTGACCAACAGCTTTTTCCCCAAGGAACTAAGTGACAACTTGGCAATCTCCGGGGTCACTTGGTTTTAGCCTATGGCTTCTCGCGGCCTGGAATTCTTGAGTGAAATGTTGTGAAAGGCTGAGCTTCGTCACTACGATAGCGACTGGAGAGATGGGGGTTTCGGAAGCATTACTTTCCTTAGGCCTGTGAAATAACTGAGATGGGAGGACTTTTCCCACAGCGGGAGGCTCCAGTCCAGCTCTGCTGTTCCATGCAGAAGAAGTTGTGACCTTGAGCTGCAAAATTTGACTTTATTTGATAAGCACCTCACAGTTCTGGCTTGGAGAGTGTTATAGAGCTGTGAGACACCCACCTTTCATCAGCTCTGCAAGGTGCCTACGGGCCTCTCGCAGAGTCCTTGACTCTGTGCTTGGGGCTGAGCACATGAAAAATTGGCTGGTTAAATTCTTGCTGTGAATGTGTCCTTTAATGTGTCTCTGCAACTTTGTGGTGGGGCTCAGCCCAGCCGGTACAATGTCAATGATGCAGACAGATACCAGGCCCCGTCTCTGGTCTTTATCCAGTGCAGTCATGCATAAGCTATTACAAAAAAAAAGTTAAAAATATGCTTGATGCGCTTTCATGTGAGAGCATTGTGGAGTATGCTCTTTCACTTTAAACTCTGCAAGAAAAGGAAGTAAATTTGATCTCCAGTCCTTTCCTAGAGCCCTTAGGTTTCTTTCTGTTGCAGTCAAGTGAGACAAAGCCAGTAAAAATATATCCTGTGCAAGCCATTGGTCTCGCCCTGCTCCAGCTGCAACTGCCTGTTTAACTTTACCAGATGAAATTTTACTGCCGGAGCGAGGGCTGTGGAACTGAGCAGGTTTTATGAGAGGCTGCTTTAAATCTCCTGTGTTACCCATCTCCCCCAGGTGAAACTTTTAGCAGAATAGGAAGAGAAACAGCAGTCCAAGAGAGAGGTGTGAAAATACTACCAGCAACGGCTGCTTAAAGAGTCGCTGCTTGTTCAGAGCCCTGCATGGCGTTTTCTTGGATTTCCTGTTCAAAGCACAGACATGACTGTGGTAATGATCAGCGTTGGCAGATAAAAATCATTTTTAATGGTGACAGTTTACTTAGGAGATGCTTCATGAATCAGGGTGATTATATTATTTGTATATGGATTGGTTATTTAATCATGCAAAGCATCAAGCATGTCCATTAAGAGCAGAGGCCGTGTCCTTCTTTTGTGTAGAGCATCCAGAGGACACCTTGGTTGGAGACCGGGACCCTGAAGAGCTCATTTCTCCTACAAGTCTCTGATCAGGCCTGGACTTCCCTGCCTGGATTCTCCCTAAGAAAAGGCAGAAAGATGGGGCCTGCTTCTGAGAGCTCCCATGCACAGGAGAAGTCATTCTGCAATCGCAGGGTAATTCCAGCTCTAGCGATGACCTCTGTGTGTCACAGGGTTTGTTGCGCTATCACCATCTTGTTCTATATGTCTGCTATATAGATCTGCTTGTAACGTATCCTTTTTACTGAGATGTCTATAGACACATATATATTCCTTTTCATGCCGTGATACTTCAACATGTATTTTCCTGTAAGTACCTCTCGTTGCTGTATCTTTACCGCCGTGCATTTTCCCCGTACCAGAGGCCGGGCGTTTGGCTGCCTTGAAATCCTCGCCAACTCTAATCTACAGCTCGAGTGACTTGGCACCCATTTCTCACAAAGAGCCTTGCTATCCTACACCTCTGTACACGCCTCAGATACTTATATTTATCTCTGCCTGATTAGGGCTCCTCTGCTGCAGAGTTTCTGCAGATGTTTCTTTATTTAAACCATACTCCGTGAAGGGAAGGAAGGTGAGACATACATGCAGAGGAAGGAGGTGCGTTTCATAACATCATATTTATTCTGAGGTGACTGTGGTGCCAGAACAAACATCCACATCGCTCATAACTTTTTTTGTCTCATTTGTTCTTCCCTCCTACTCCCACCTCAATAAACAGGAATTCCTTGCTTACTAATTAAATCTCCTTACCTATAATAAACCAAGAAGGTTATCCCTGTAGCAGCATGTGGTCAAATGATGGCTGGAATTGCTCAGCAGGAAATTTGGTAGGGAAATACAACTTCAGCAGCTTAGCAGACTTTATTTTTAGGGCGCGTGAGCTTGTTTAACTTGCAGATGCAAACTGCCAGATTTCTGTTGTTGTCAGATGGCTCGTGTCCCATCAGGCTGAGTCAAGCTGTTGACTCACAGGCAAAGAGGAATCGCTTTGGCAAGGGGCTGTACTTTTCCTCCCTGCTCTAGTCTGAGATGCTGCATGATAGATGAAGCTTATTTGAAAAATCAGTTTCCAGTTTGTCCTGGTTACAAATTCCTGCTCGTAATCAAAAAAACAATTGCGTTGCAAAATCGTCTCCAAAGCACCTGATGCGTTTAAGTTTGGTCCTTCAGCGGTGGGACGTGGGCTGTCCCCGTGCGCGCTCTGCACGGGCCAGGTGCAAGTCAGCGCCGTGACGGAAACGACAGAGCCGCGTGAGCTCAGCGCTGTTCCCGAGCCAGCAGCCCCTGCCGAGAGCCTCGACTTATTAAACCTGGAGCGCAGCGCTGTTCTGGGGCAGTGACGGGGATTTCAGGTGCGAGCTGGCTGGCGTCCAGCCAGCTTGGCAAGTGGATGTAAATCCTGTGCAAGATTCAAGCCCATATATTTGGGGAAATCCAAGCTCTAATTTTGATTCTCTCCCTCCCCAAATCTTCATACTCTGCTGTAGTATAAACTACTCGTTCTAGAAATCACTGCATGAATTCCTCCAGAAATATGCATGTGGGATTATCCTGAACTCTTTGCTGTACTTATTTCTTACCCTCCTGTCTTTGTAGCTCTTTAAAACCTCGTACTCATTCGGATACCAGTTTGGATACGGTGAGGGAATTCTTTTAGGCCATTGCTCATAGATAGGGGAGAATCTTAGGGCACTTCTGGTCATTTTTTTTCTTATTACATGCCCTAAACGAGGTCGGGAAGTCTAGTGCATTGCAGGAGCACAGTAGTTGAGCAAATGAGCAATGCAGGGCGCACACCCCCATAAGCATTCCCTTATCTTATACCTGGGTCAGCGTAGAAGGGCTGAAGGGCAGCAAGCCTGACTGTCTGGGTTTTCCTTTTTCTTCTTTTTTTTAAACCATTGAAATGCTAGGTTGTTTCTTCAGGCTCATAGCACTTTGCAAATATCTTGCCAATTCGCTTGGATGTTATTTGGAAGGAACGAGACTTGCCACATTTTTCTGCTATCACCATCACCAAGAGGTGTTTGTACCTAATGACTTGTCACCTTGCCGGGCGAGTGTGTCATTCCCAGCGCTGATCCCCCATGTGTGAACTTTCTCCTCTGCGTTGTTACGAGTTCGGCATCACTGTCTGGCAGCTGTTCAGGGGCCGAGGACGGGAATTGTTGTTGTCAGCATTGAATTACGTTTGAGTATGCCTGTTAAAACGAGTAACAAGCCTCTTGCTGTAATACAACGTATTGTTCTGTAGGCCTTGTCAGTGTAAAGAGACAGATGGCCTTAGCAAAGACCTGATTAAAACCCGATTTACTTGGTCTACTATAGTGTGACCCTTATGCTTATAACAGGCTTGCGCTGGCTTAGCTTGCAGTGACCTAGGTGCTGAGCTGTCAGTTATGAGTTCATAGTTTGGTAATCATGAGCTTGGGTTTTGTTTATTTAATTTTTAAAGGAATTTACCACTGCAAATTTCTTACTAGGCCCTTCACTGAAGTGCTATAGATCACGCAAAGTCTGAGGCTTTAGTGTCAGACAAATCCACATGTGATTTAAAAATCCCTAAATAGCCAAAACATCCAGTCCTGCAGTACTTGCATTAATCAAAGTCTAGCTCAAGGCCATGGCTGTCTGTCATATGCAAGGGCTCTTCAAGAGCTCAAACAAATGTACTCGTTGCTTGGCAGCAGTTATCCTTGCTCTCTTTCCAGTTTGGCCTTGTAACTGTTCTACACGCTCAGCCTGTCCTGCTGTGTTTAACAGGGATGAAGCAGTAACTGTCCCTCCTCAACGGTAACCGTACTGAGAGCTGTGAAGGATGCTTGTAACAGCATCGCTTATTCTTCTTCCAGTGGCATGTTGCTCTATCAGTAGAAGGTACTTTGGTGCTATGAGAGTTGGACAGCAAACCCAAGCAGGTTAAGCTAAGTAAAAATACAGCATGAACCAGGCTCCTGAGTTGAGGAAGGCGGCTGTTTGCTGGGGGATGTCTGTAGCCTGTTATGCAGTGCAAATGATGCATGCAACAGGTTCATTTCTGTTTTGAACTGTGAAACAGTGTTTGAACCACAGTTGATGGTTATGACCTGAATTCCAAATGTGTGTGCTGACCTCTAAGGATGGGGCCAGATCCAGTGAGGTGCTGGTCTTATCAGCTCGGGAGTTCAAATGTTTAGCTGTTTTTTAAGGCCTCACATGGAATTTAAAACCCCTCTCCGTTACACGGCCTACCCTTTAACGGGGGAATGCCGTTCTGTGATGCACTGACCTGAGCGGCAAAGTTGGCTTGAAAAGTTGCCACTGTCCTACCTGCACAGACACCCTCCCCTCAGCCGTGCCAACACAACTGCTGATGGAACAGAGCTTTTAACAGGAATTGGATTAAATAACCCCCCCCCCCGCCACACACACAAAAAAAACCCACCACTTGTGAATCCAGCCATCAGGGGGTATCAATTAACCAACACAGGCTTTTTTTTTGTGGGGGGAGTTACTCCAGAATACCTGTCTGGGAGCTCGAGTGACTACTGCCTGTGTGAAGTGTCTCACATGTTCCTCCTCCTCATCCTCACCTCCATCTGTGGCCCCTAGCTGCAAAGCTAGTTTTTGGTGAAGAGATAATATCTGGGAACAAGCACAGGTATCTGAAATGCTGAAGGGTAACGTATTTATTGCTGTGCTGTGGATACAACATGCTTATGGCTTAATGCAAAAAAGGGTTTTATAAATATTTGTCCTTCTCTTGGGTTGGGATGGGTTCTATTGCTCGGGTATGTCCTTGCCTTCCCACACACGAGTGGGAGGGAGGTTGCAGAGTCTTTGTTTGTTTTCTCTCCATTTAAATGAAAAAATATGCTCATAAGCAGTGTTGAGGAAAAAAATGCAATTCAAATTTGCAGCAAAAAACCTTTAGGTTAGTGCAGAAACTTTAATGGAAACCCCTGCCCCCTTACTCTGTGGCTTCCTAGCTGTACACAGTGCAAGTGCAGTTACACTGCACAACCAAGGACCAAAAATAGTAATCACTGGAGAAGATGTTTTCTACAGGGAGAACATTTAGCAGGATGTGACTGTGGGACTTGAGACTAAAATTCATCCTTCGGTAAATCTGAATATCTTATTTCTGCACAAATCTGAAAATGAATCCAAGTCTACTCAAATCTGTCAGCCATCCACACTCATTCGCTTATTTTATTTTCTGGGTGGGTTGCAAAGTCAGGTAGTTATGTATATGGCTTCTTACTGGTTTTAAGAAGTTGTTCTGCGTATTTGATATTGCTTATGTGCAGAAAAGCTGCTTTTCCCTCTGACAGTCTATTGTTTTCCACTTTCTTGTTGAGCTGGTAGAGGGACTGCTGAACAGCCACTGCGGAGGATTTGAAATCCTAGGGATGTGCGTGTGTCAAACTGCAAATGTCAAGGTGAGCTGCAGATGTAGAAAGCAAAACCTCTCTTGTGGTAGATTTACGTGCTCGTAGCTGCAGGGTGGCAAATTAGTGAATGCCAAATGCCGCTTTTGTTATTGCATCGGCAGAGGAGAGCAACATGAAACAATATCCTGGAAGGAAAAACTGTGTGCTTGCTTGAGTGCAAAAACTCTGACTTCCAGCCGAATTTTGTGAGGGAGTTCTGTGATATATGGTAGATAATGAGCTCTTCTGAGCTGCAGAAAGCCACGATAAATTAACCCCATGGAAACGTCAGTTCCTATCTCTGTGATGATACGTTCAGGATCAGGAAAGGGTTAAGAAGTTGTTTGGCAAATGAGATTCTGCCAATTGACCAGCCTGAAGATAAGGAAGGAGACTGGTACGAAAAGGCTGGGATGGCCCTTGTGAAAGGTGCTGCCCCCGCTGAGCTTGTGAAGGGCGAGGATGTGTGCTGATGCTGGTGATTACCATGCTTTGTTGACCAGGAGAAAGGGGGTTTTGTTCAAAATTGAGCTTCAGGTGCTTTCTTGTGAAGTTTTTTTTCAAGCAGGTGAAAATGTGCATCTCTTTGAAAGGGGAGAGCCTGGTTTAACTCATGCATTGCCTGGTTTGCTATGGCTCTACAGCTGTGTGAGTGGATCTCAGTTCTGTTGTAATTTTAAGCCTGATATTGGGGCACCGATGATGATACTTATGCCAAAAAGTATTCTCATGCTAAAATGTCTTTACCCCATTACCTGGAGCAGCATGGTCAGCGCCTGACTTTGCTAAACTGTGCCCTACACTTGCGCAAGATTTTATTCTGTTTTTTTATGACTTTTTCCTTTATTCCTGGATATAAGTGTTTTACTGCACATGTTCTTTTGAAGGCAGTAATGTACAGTGACAGGGCAGACTATAATTTGTAATGCAATAATGACAGCATGCCACTGTTATGACAGGATAACAGGTCTTTTCCCTTTTTATGCAAGTGATCTTTGTAGAAGTGTCTTCCAACCCAAGATCTAACAGCGGTGCAGTAGCAAGCGGCCTCAGAGTGATGTCTCACTGTGCTGAGTTGTTGCCGAGTTGTGGGACACCAGAATTGGAAGCACTTTCCCCGGTTGCCCTATTGCAGCTGATTTAGTTTAGCAAATGCAATCATATCTCCCCTGTCTGTCAGCTCCTAAATCAGTGTCGTTCAAAGTGTGACGTGCGGTTCTCGGGCTCCTTGTGCGAGATTGTTGGAGGTCTCAACGCCGACTTTTGCAGAGTTCGTTTTGCTGCCAGCTCATTTATGGAGATAAGACAGCCTGATGCCAGTTTTGGAAACAGCACAGCCCTTCCAGTGGGCAGGAGAGACTGAGATTAATTTTTTGCCATTAGTATGAGAACACAAACTTTGTGCCACTGTTGGGCTTGAGATTCAAGTGTAACAGCCAAACCGCCAAATCTAGAGAAACGCTCTCCTTTTCCCTTAGAGGATATCTGTCCTCTCACTTTCTCTTTGGGTTGAGTGCACTGTGACACCAGCCTGCTCCCTGGCAAACTCCTCCAGCGAGGCAGCAGAAATGGGAAGCAGTCGGGGCGAAGGAGGGCCCGCGGACGTGCACGCTGGACGGAAAGCAGCTGGGGAGGCACGAGCGGTGCCGGGAGGGTGCTTTGGCAGCCCGGCCTCCGACTTTATTATCCTGTGTCAGAGAGAGAGGATGTCTTCAGGGAAGTAAATTCATTAAAATAAGTTCTCTGGCAACTGCTCTGGCCTCCTCATCTGTCTGTGCTCTTTGGATGCTGACTTTCAGAAGTGATGGAGTGACTGACTTCAAAGGGAGCATTGCGTGATTCCAGAGACGCTTGAGGCTAACGATGTGTTGCCACAGAAGAAGCTGGGGGGGATTTATATAAAACAACAAAAAGGGAATGACCAGTTTCCCATACTTATGGTTTCCAGGAAATTCTCTGTGTGATGGATGTAGCCAGAGTTTCTCAAGAGGTCTACAGAAAACCTTCAATTTAAATATTATTCCAGTTAATATGTCTATTTATAGAAGTCAGAATAAATGAGCACACTCACACATACTGTTTTTCTGGAAAAAACTTTCCTTTTTCATTATGCGCACGCACACACACGTGCACACATATAAAAAAGCAGACAGTGCAAAACATGCGTGTTGATAACTTCTATGCAATGTTTACACTGGTCAAAATCCCACAGGCAGAGAAAAGTTAGCACAGGATTTTCTTAGGTACTTGACAGACAAGTATTTTGGGAAAACAAATGCACCACGTAACTGCCTGACCCTAACGAGAAACCACCTGACTCTCCTTTTTTGTCCCAGTGTTTTAGGTGTGTTTGTGGGTCCTGTTGCTTTTACATGGAAGAGGTGAAATTTAAGACTTTAGAGAGAACTGCCAGTGCAGTTAAATATTATTTTTAAGTGAAGTGACACTTTCCAGAGAAAACCAGAAATAGTGCTATGCTTTCCTTTTTCTTCACCATGAAATACGCCTGTTTTACAGAGGCTAAAATCACTGCATTAAATGACAGGCTTGAAAGTCCATTTGTCTGTTTTCTGTCCTCCCTTTCCCCTACCCCGGCAGGTTCTGAAAATCCAGCAGCCTTTTTTCCTGCAGGGAGACCACTGGCAGGCAAAAAGCTCTGCGCAGACCCAAGTCAGCTTGGCATCCTCCATGCCTGGCATCCTCCATGCTGGGGCAAATCATTGGCATTCACATCCACAGCAAAAAGCACAGTAAGGAACAAGGCAAACCTTTACTAATATGCATATGGAGAGAACAAACATGAAAGGGAAAAGATTTCAAAAGCTGGAATCAGCGTCTAGAGAAAAGGAGGCCTTGCCAGTGAAGGCTGTTAGATTTTCAGCTAGTAGCAACAGTCCCTGTATGTCTTTGATCGCTGTTTTGGGAAGTAAAGAAGGGCTTTTTGAATAGTTCTTTCTCACTTTGTAGGCCCTGGTTGAGTGCAACATTTTAAGTCTCTCATTAACTTAATTTTCAAAATAAAATGCCTTTGCAGCACACCACCTCATGGGTGTTGAGAGTTGTGGTCCTTGGGCGTCTATCAGAGACTCGGCCCCCAGCTTGCACCCAGAAAGGACTCTCAAGCGTAAGCCTGAGGTCAGCGCTCAGAAGTTAAAACTCCAGCTTCTTGCATTTGGGGAGGAAAAGCAGGGCTTGGACTTCTAATCTTAGGAAGAATAATTGTGCCTCTTTAATGCTGACAAATGTCATCTATCTACTGAAAAGGGGACCATTTGGTTATGAGTTCTTGGAGCAAATCATGCCCTGAGAACCGCTTGCAGCCCATCCTTGGGATGCAGCAAAGCTTTGGGGTTTTCCTGTGCTCAGGGCTACGTTTGCTCTGCAGGTGCAGTGATACCCAGCCTGGCTTTTGGTGTGCCGACACCAGCCTCAGGAGCGCGGGATGGGCTCTCCTGACCTACACGTTTGTGCACCCAGCTTCGGAGAGGAGCTGCGGGAGTGCAGAAGTGCAGCTGTCCTGCTCCCGGCCCGCGCAGCTCTGTGTGTCTTGTTTGGGCTTATCAGCCTGGGGCAAAGATAAGTGGAGGTGTTACTGGGGAGTCCCTTAGGGACACAGGCCTTCAAGAAGGTCGTTAGAGGTGCTATATAATCTTATCGTATAAATACGATAGGTCCCATTTTTCTCTACAACTGTTTGCTAGAGGGGAGACTTCTCTGAATTATATAGCGGATTTTGTCTGGATAAAGAGAGGAGAGGGAAGGGTCTTGCCTGCAAAACCACAGGGAGGACTCTCAAAAAATGTCATGAAGCTGTTTTTAGAGGGACCGAGAGGTTGAATCCACCCAGCAGATCTCCGAGATGGGCAAGGTTGGCAGGAACAGAGCGTGCCTTTCTGACCAGGAGCTCATCCTCCTTATGCAAGGAGCCAGTACGCAGCTTTCTACGTGTGACCTTCTGCTGCCTCCTCGCCCTTGCAGACCACTTCAGATTTGAGCCTGGGTAATTCCCACTAATTCTGCAAAGACAGGGAAGACTTATGCTGTCACCTGAGCACTTGGCACCTTTCTTCTGGTGTGGATCCTGTTCTTTAACTAACAAAAACCCGCTATAAGAGGAGGGCTTTCCTGGTGACCGTAACACAAGGCTCTGCTTCCTCATGTAACGACAGCTACCATGAAAACTTGCAGACTGGCATTATGTAGAGATGTGCATGTGTGAAGGTGAGCTTGAGCAGAGAGGTTTGCGTGTTGTTTCTCAGAGCTTGGGCTTTCCAGAATGGGAAAGCTTTGCGAAGTGAGGTGGTGAGCTTACAGCTGAGTGAGTCACTCAAGGAGCAGTGGGGAATGGGAGAAGGGAGCTGGCTGGGAGCAGATGAAGTCTTGGATTAACGTTGTTGTATGTTCAGCATCCGAGAGGACTGCTGCATCCTGTCTCTCAGCTTCAGCTAGATAAATGCATTGATGACTTCTTAATTTGATTTTTTGCGTTTAATCTGGTTTGTACTGTTTGCTGACAATAGCCCTTTGTTAGAGGAGAAGAAAAACTCGGCTGCACGTTAGCCAGAAAAACTGTGAATCCAGTTTTCATTTACCACCATCGTTCCTTCCAGCTTGTCTTGACCAACATCTGAAAAATTACTTCTCCTCTCTCTGAATGCATAATTGGTTATTTATATACAAACCATACAGCATTTACTTGGTATACCTGACCTAGAAAAAAGATTAGTCAAGAACTATCCTACCAGATGTGAATGTCAGTCAACATATGATCTCCATATAATTTATAAGGTATTAAATTACAAAATAATGAATCTTTTCAGTTAGCATTTTGGCACATGATGATAGTATTACATTTTATGTGAGACTATCAACCACAGCTCTTGCCCCATAAAACTGCAAACAGAAATTTGTAAGCATTGGCACTGGTTTCACTCAGAAAAAGACAACCATTATGCTCGTGTTACAGTTGAGCTATGTATGCACAGCCTGGATGTTGTCCAGTCACACACAGTTCTTTCCCCCTCTCTTTTAACGTTTCCTTAAGGAGGCTAGACAGTGGTTTCTAGGTTGGATTTTTTTTTTCTTTCTTCACATTTAACCAGAGGAAGGTCTGCAGAGCATGGAGCAGAAGGTCTTCCAGGATTCTTGCAAACGAGATGTTGCTTTGTTGCCAGGTCTGCTCTCGCTCGCACCGGAGCAGCTAAGCTGCCGCCGTTAATGAGAACAGCCTTGTCCCAGGAAACTCCCAAGCCCTGCGTCTAACTCGCGAATCTCATCTTTCTGCTTCTTGCTTGCAAGTGGAAAGCAGCAGCTTTAACCAGGAGATTCACAAGCTGGCAGGTAAAACGTCACCCACTGAGATACAGCTGGCATGTAAACAAGTTTCTATTTTCTCATTGTAAAACTGAAATAAGAAGGATTTTTGCCTTGGAGAACTGCATTTACTCATGTACCATATATTTTTCTTGCCCGCAAGAAGAGGGCTTGAAATGCATCTCCAACACCATAATCTCAGCTCTTTAAAGTATCCTTTCCACTGCTGTTCTGTCTGCCACCCCTAAAAATAGAGCTCTTGTGCCTCATTAGATACAGCTGTGAACCAGCAGACAGTGGTAGGGCAGGGGAGCTGGGGTGGCCCCTTCTGCCCCGCGACGCGGGATGTGTCGGAGTCGTTGATGGCTGCACGGACCCCTCTCCTTCGCTCGACAGTGCTGCGGTGTGAAGGACAACTTGCTGCACATGGAAACCCTGCTTGTATCAGAGCTTGTAAAATCCCACTTGCCTCACTCTGGATTTTGATCCGAAGTTATGGAAACAGCTTCTTTGAAAAAATATACATTTTATGGCAAGTGTTGAAACGGGCCCGTCAGCCAAAGGAAATGGGGATTTTGAAAAGCCTCCTAAGCGGTTCAGCTTGGGCCTGTACTGGAAGGGCAGAAGGGGCATGGTGCTTTGCCTGGGGTTGAATGGCTGTGCTGAGTTGCAGGGACGCGTGCGGAGCTGCACGGGAACCTTCATCTCGTGGAGGAGGCAGATGAGAACCAAGCTAGCTGCAATCAGCTGTGGGGGGGGGGGGGCTTTATGCTTCTTGGGATTTCGGCATAAGCAGACAGGGAAACGCATTCAGCAAATACCGATACTCCTTAAAGCACGGCTTGCTGTTTCTACTCAAGGTAAATTTTTTCTGGCCACTGACAAAATCACGGTGTTCCAGTCCTGCCACATCTATCTCATTCTGCCAATTAGCTTGAATGACCTGTGCCTGCTTTCCCATTTCTTTTCTGCCTAAAAGTGGATCAGTTGTTGTCTGAGGGTTCAATATGCAGCAAAAATCTCCCAGGCCAGTCTCACATGCAAGCTGAATCCAGGCGTAACTCAAAGCTGAGATATAATGGTTTGGCTGCTTTAACACTCCCTGCTTATAACGAATTTATTATATACTTGTTCTCTGCAATACATGCTAAAAGCCAGGGGCACTATATAACCAACAGTCATTTTAGAACTAAAATGGAATGACCTCGAGGGCTTGTCTTAGGCTTGTTAAGCAAATTACTTTTTCATTCAAAGTGAAAGTAGTGCTACATAAACATTCCTTTTAAAACAAAACTTTTTTGCAGCTGAGTCTTTTCACACTTTTAAAACCTCTGATCGTGTTGAGAAATAATTGCATTTGATGTGTGACTCTCAGTATTTCATGAGATTTGATCTGAGAGAATTAAGATAAGTGGTTCAGTGGAAGGCATCTGTTCCATTAATTTTTTATCTGTCTTTTATTGGCAATATAGCCCTAGAAGCAGCTTTATGCTGTCCAGCAGAAAATGTACACCATTCATCTAGCAAGTAGTAACTTCATTCTTTTCCATGTTAACTTGGTTATCTCATTTACATGTCTTACACTGAGGAATGAATCAGCCAGTTAAGGTCAGTATAGCTTCTGTCCCTACGAAGGCTGCAGGAATGAACCATTCAGTAAAATGCAACAGCATACAGATAGTTAACTTTACATATATATTTATATAATCTATATCTATAAAAGGAAGTGCAGGATGTAATAAATTAATTGCAAAACAAGAAAACACATTGCTATCACTCCCTAGGAAAACAGTGCAGCTAACTTGTTTTACTTATTTCTCTTTTGGAATTATTTTGTGACCTCCAGTTTAATTAGTTGACCATGTAGCAAAAAAATAGCAAACAATCACTTATGAGATCTTCTGCTAATTGGCAGAAGATTAATTCTGCTAATAGGACACCAGTTGTCTATATCCAAACAAGTTCTTTAGCAAGATCAGCACTCCGTGGTTCTTCAGTCCTTCCGTTGTGTACAATTTCCATGTAAGAGATTTGGCCTAGAAAGAACTCCGGGGTTTCAGACCCTTTCTTTCAGCTGACTTTATAGTCCAGCCCTTACCAGAAATAGTCACGCATAATCTCCTGGGATATAAAAACCCAGGTGCAACACAGCTGTAATGCACTCTTTACTTCTCCCTGGAGATGGCATTTATAACAAAAAGCAGCTTAATCGTACAAGAATGAAACTTATTTCTAAATTGCTTCATTAATTATTCTTTCTTATTAATTTGCTTTTATATCAGCAAGCAACTGCTTTGCTGCCTTTTCAAAACAGAATTATTTACACTCCAAACCTCTCCAAAAAATAAATTTAAAATGCCTGTATCTAGTAAAACCAGGATGTATACTCTTGCAGTGAAATAAGAAAAAGCCAAGGCTTTTATTACACCTTTTTTTAAGCAAACATACATATTGTGTGAAGTTATTGAGTTAACATATGAAGATTCATCTCCAGAAGACATGAAATATTGGCAGATATCTCTAAGAAAATTAAATTTTATATTTCCCAGCTGGTCCCATGTCAAATGCTGGGGGGAAGAAATGCCAAATGTTGGCATCTTGTGATTAAAGAATCTGATCCATTCCCTCCTTAGCTGGTGTGTGTGTTGTCACCCATCCATAATCTCCGAAGAGATCCATCTGGATCATTATATCTCATGTTCTCAAGTGGAGATGCCTGTTGCAGCTGATGGAGCAATCCCAGTGTGAGCGTTTGCCCACCTGTGTAGTTATCCCCCATTAACTTTTCTTCAGTAGCACCAGGTGTGAACCTATGTTCTGAAACAACTGTTTTGCACGTCGTGTTAATGAAGAAATGAATGGGAGATAACTGCATGTGTAAACATGTCACTAGAAATGTGATTCAGATGTTGGATCTCCCCCATTCGTAATAGCCTGGTCACTTATTTCATCCTGTGGTGCTGGTAGTGCAGTCTTTGTGAGAGGTGTTTCAGTCTTGAAAAGAGAATCCATTTTTATCTGGGTTTTTATGTTGAAAGACTTCTGGAAGGATTCTGATGTGAAGTAATAGATGAACGGGTCAAAGCAGCAGTTCATTGTAGCGATGCACAAGGTGATTGGGTACATTGTCCTGGCAAATCGCTCCAAGGAGCAGTTTGCTATTGCTTGGGACCGCACGAGCGCGTACAAGAAGAGTATGGAATTGTAAGGCACAAAGCACACAACAAAAATGGCCACGTGCACAATGATCATTTTCAGTACTTTCTCTTTGTTTGTCCCAATCTGAGACAAGGTGGCAGGTTTCCGAAGAGTCCTGAGTACTAAAGAGGAGCATGTAAGGTTGAGTAGCAAAGGAATTATGAATCCTACCACTTCAATAAATATAGTGATCTTAGACAAGTAGGTTTTCCAGATACGTTTGGAAAAACCTTCAAAACAGGTTGTGCTGGTGTTAGAGACGTTGGTTGTAGAGAACAGTGAAGCTGAAATCCCGCCACTGAGGACCAGTATCCAAACACCAGCACATACTATGGCTGAATTTCTCCTCGTCCTGATGGTACGAGATCGGAATGGATAGACGATAGCAAGGAAACGGTCGACGCTGATGCAGGTGAGGAACAGCATGCTGCCGTAGATGTTAGTGAGAAATGCTGTACCGGAAATCTTGCAGAGGCTGTCTCCAAAAGGCCAATGCCTGTTGAAATTATAAAAAATTTTAAAAGGCAAGGTGAACACAAACAGCAAGTCTGAAACAGCCAGGTTTGTCATGAAAATGGCTGTTTCGCTTCGCATTTTCATCCGGCAGCAGAAAACGAAGAGGGAGGCACAGTTAGTAATCAAACCGAGGATGAAGACCACGCTGTACACAGCTCCGTACAAGTTGTACTTAAAGGAATCATCTGTCAAGCAGGTATGATTGTTGCTGTGGTTTCCCATGCCAGGTTTGTGATGGGCTTCCGAAGAGCCTCAAAGTCTATTTCAGTGACATCCATAAAATAAGGTAGTGATCTCTCTTCCTCCTGAAGAAGCACATCCCAGGAAGGTCGCTTGACGCCTTGCTACCATGAGTTTGTCACGAGTCCTTTCGTCCTAAAGGAGAGACAAACAGAAGCTATCAGTCCTGCAACCTACTATCCTTTAAAGTGTCTGTGCAAAAGAGCAGGTATTCTTTCCTTTCCGAAGGAATGGACGCGAAGACAAGACCAGTAATTAGTTTACAATGTAGTCCTCTTAAATTCTGCTCTTATTGGAATTTTTCAAAGTTGACCACAGCAGTTACTGAACTGCCTTTCCTTTCCCCTCCCGCTTTGCTCTCTAGTCTCCTGTTGGAAGGGAGAGTGAGAGCTAACTCCAGCTTTCTGCATTGGAAAGGTTTGTCTTAATTTTTAGATGGAGGTGGCCCAGTGCATTTGGAAAGAAATTAGATCATGAACCCATGATGTTGCCCAGGTATGGAAGCAAATGACAATCTAAAGTATTCACCTAAACATGTACTGAGAGCAGAAAGGAGTTGAAATTTTTAGTGTTTGCCTTTATCTGTGCAAAAATAAAACTTCTATGATTTTACAACCCTTTTTTTAATTAAAAAGCATTAAGAAAAACCCTTTATTTTGGCAAAGTGCTGCTTTGCCTTTTTTCTGTTTGAAAATAAGAACATTCTAAACAAGTTTTTGAGAGTGAAAAACTGAAATGTTGTATTTCAGAAATGTTTACCGTAAATGCTTTCCAAAAACTAAATGCTTGACGCTTTTGGAAAAGTTGGGGAAGGGATTCCTTCTAAATTTCTGCAAAAATGGTAATATTTTGCAAAGCATTTTACATTTCCCCCCCAAAAAAAGAATTTTCTAAAGGGGACTCCTGTAAGGTTTTGACAGCTTTACTTTCCCTTCTCTTTGTCCAGGTTCAGAAACAGAAGTTTGAGAAATCTCATAAATCGCGCGCTCGTAAGCCTTTGTCCCAATTCAGCAAGCTTTACAGAAGCGTGTAGTTGAAGTAAGCGTGCTGTTTACCAGAAATAAGTGCTTTTAGTACTCTCTTGATGTTCTCGTATTGCTATTCTAAGTATGTATTTTTAAGGTCTGTAAAAAAGTGGCCAGAAAGTCTCATTAATCGGAGAGAGAATAGTTTGCAATGTGGGACGTGGGCATGGCGGCTGGTAACGTCTTGGAAATGCGGAGCAAAGCTGGATAACTACCGGAGGGACCTTTGCACCATAAAACATAGCAAACCAAATAGGAAACAAAGTTTGTGTCCTCTGGTAATCTGTAATATAACACGTCTTAGTTACTAAAGCGATGGAGCAGTCTGGGGAGATGAGGCCATTGTGAAGAAGTGGATCTGTTCCAGAGAGGGGTCCTCTGACAACGGGGTTTCAACAGCAAACGCGTAACTGAAAAAGTTTGTGTTAAAGGTTGAAATGGCAACATATAAACAAACAAATGGGTGAAGAAAGCACGGAATCGAGACAATCTGGGATGCAAAACCTCTGATGAAATTTAAATGTTTTCCATATGTTTTCCTACTGGAAACGCTTACGCTGAGGGTTGTTCTTGCGTGCCGCCGGTGAGTCAGCCGGTGAAATGTCCAGTGCTGAGAGAGGCGTCGTGGTGGCGGCTTTGCCGAAGGACAGGTGAGTCCTGCCCTCGCCCGGCAGCGCGTGGACAACACGGACCCGCTGCACCGGGGCTGAGGCCAACGGCAGGCAGCGGCCGCCCTTCGCCCCTCCGGACGCGCTGGGTGCAGAGCGAACCAGCAGGAAGGGAGGATCCCCACATCTCGCTTGCAGGAAGATGACTTTCAGATGACTTGGATCTTTTGGCGTCCAAAAGGATGACTTGGAACTGTGCTTGTGTGCGTCCTGCCGGGGGGATTCGTGCCCCCGCCTCTCTGCAGGCCCTGGCGCGGCAGGACCGGGGCAGGGCGGCGTTGCCTTGCGCCGGTCCCTTGTTCTGGCTGCCGTCGGCCGTGCGCGCCCCGAACTAGCAGAAATCGCTGTAATTTCCTCAGGAGGCTTTGCTGCGTGCCCTTCAACCAATTTAGCAAACTCTGTCTTCGTTTTAATTGTGTTTCCAGTAACACGCTTGCGATGAGCTCCTGCATTAGCAAATGTCCAAATCGGAGGCAGCCGGGCTCTTACCTGATGGCTGTTGGTTGTGGGGCATGGACAGCTGAGATGAAACCCAAACATGTTCGGGTTTTTTCTAGAGCATGTGTAAACGGCCGCTTTGTTAAGCAAAGAGGGCAGGAAGGGAGCTGACCGTGAGGGCACTTGCCGGGCAGGGAGTAAACTGCTCCTTAGACCCCTTTGGGCTCCTGCGCACATCATCTCAGTGCTTTTCCTACTAAATTCATGGCAGAATGAACTTCATTGTGAAATGGTAGAAAGTAGCTTGGAGACAACATCGAACATTTAAACTGTTTGGTAATAAAAGCTCAAAGGTGCATTTTCCTTGTGTGTGAAGCAATCGAAATGGCTGGAGTCTCATCTACAACCCGAAATGCCATCGGGTGCCAAGGCGCACGTTGGCTCCAACGGGAATAGTGTTGCCTCTCGGCTTAACGCTCAGCTGGACAGGTCAAGTTCGTGGCTTGCTACCCTCTTGCAGCATGTAGAGGCTGCACATCATCTGCACCAGAAGCCGTTTTTGCATTTGTACTGAACTCAATAAGCAGATTTTTTCCTCCGCGTGAAACCGCGCGGGCCGGCCTGGCCCCGTCTCGCGCTGGGGAGCTCCGAGAGGCTTGGGTGTCCCTCCGGAGCTTGCCCAGCCACGTGCCCGGGAGGGATGCAGAAACCCCCCTTTCCAACCTGCGCACGCGGTGCAGGGTTTGGGCTGCCCCACAAAACCCGGCCCGGTGCAGCCCGTTTTCACGCGCTGCCCTGCGCGGGAGACGCGGTGCTTCATCCTTTCATTCCGTCCCTCCTGCTCTGCATCGTGCAACCGTGAGTTTTTCTAGTGTAGAGGTCCATGGGAATCGCCTGCCAGCAACTGTCCAGCTAAGTTATGGTCTGCAAAACACCGGCCTGTGGTGTTTACCTATCTAACGCTGAGGGGTTTAAACAAGCTGACGAGTTGCTTTGAAACCGAGCCACACGCTTCAGACTCTGAAGCCCGAGTCTACGGGTTCAGTTCTCCGAGCGTGAGACTCGTTTCCCTTCCCTTCCCTTGCAGGGAGAATCGGAGCAGCAGGATGATCTCCACGTCCATCACGTTCACCGCTGCTTGTGCTTCGCTGGCGGAAGAACCTCTAGCAGCGCGTTTTAAAACACGGAGCTAAGCAAACATAAACAAAATCACTTTACACTGTGCTTTTTCAGGCAGACCAAAACTTTAAGTCCCGTATCTAAAACGGGGGGGAGAAGGGGGAAGGACCCTGCCCAGCTGCCAGAAGTGGCACCGCGGCAGAACGCGGACCCGGCTTTGGGTGGTGACACGGAGGAGATGCTCTGCCTTGTACCGGGTGCTGCAAGCAGCCGGCAGCAGCTGGGACTCGCTCGTGTGGCCCCCGAGGGCTTCGGCAGAGCCGCTCGCGGCTGTAGCTTAATTCAGGCCAATCGTTCGTTTGCATCAAAAATAATTACTGCAGGTACAAAGCAGGTTTTAAGTTCAGCTACTGCAGCTCTGCTACGTGGCACTCTTTCTGTTTCCATAGGTTTATCTTATTCTCCACAAGTCCGTTAAACTGAGGTCAAAAAGATTACAGTGTGAATTTTGGGGCTGATACTGCATCTCAATGTTTACTTTTTCTCCTCCTTGTTTTTAAGAGGAGACGTGAGATGAATGTATCCTTATTAGCGTGACCGCGCGGGGCATCCTGTGCGTGTGTTTACTGAAATAACCAAAGCTGCAGAGCCGTTTCACGGGACGTTTGTGACCGACCGAATGAAGACCTTTCAAATCTGAAAGACTTTTTTTTCTGGGTTATTGCTATCTGTACCTGCATTATCTCTAAATCCGGTGACAAACAGGCTTTATAGAGGACGGTAGCTGCGCAGAAGCCAAAAAATTGACAGACCAAAAGGCAGGTTTTACTAGCTTTTGGGGTTTTCTCTGGGTTTTGTCCAGAAACGTCTGTAGGTTATGGTAACTCTTGTTGTGTTTTGATACAGTCTCAAACCTTGACCTCGCAAATAAACAAGTATTTTCCTTGGGCACAGCATGTGCTTTATGCCTTCTCTTGACAAGAATTGCATTCATCGGGAGGTTTTTACTTTACTGGTGTTCACGCAGTTGCGCGGGGGCCGTACAGCACGCTGCCGGGTACCAGACCCACCTGCGAGCCCCGTGCTGTGGCTCTGCAGCCACATCAGCTATCATTTTCTCAGTTTCTTTTTTTACTTCCCTCCTTTGTTCTACCTTGATTATGTCAGAGGTCCAAATAGGGTTTTTCTGAAGGTTTTTGTTCAGATCATAATTCCACATAAGGCTCTAGCACTTGGGTTCTTCTCGCAGTGAGAAGTACTGTATTAAGGTAAGCCTATACTGCAAGTGTCGACCTTATGGATGGACTAGTGGATGGCAGGATAGTGAGTGTGTCCCAAAGCGATGCCGACTCCGTTTTCCCGGTACCCGGTGGCGAGGGCTTGCAAGCCGCTGTACCTGGATGGAGCAGGAGCTGCTGGTCCCACTTCTGCTGCCTGCTGCTGCAGGGAAACAGCACTAACAGCACTCGCAGCTTGTTTTTGATGGATACAAAGTTCTGCTTCGGCTTTTAATCTGGCCACCTTGCAAAGCTGCTTTGAGCTCTGCATCCCCCACTGTACTCCTTCGGTTTTACAGTAAGCTTTTCCTACGTTTCTTCCCAGTGCGGTACGAGCGGGAGAAGCCGATGGGATTATACACCGGGAAACAAAGCGCTATTGACCATAAAAAGTGACGGAAAGCACAAATGCTTTAATCTCTTTCATTTCCTAATCCGGAGTGATGTATTCGAGAACAGTAGGAAAGGAGCAGACAGGAGCGTGGCTTTGAAGTCCAGCAAAGGTTGCTGCAGCTTCAAAGGACCGTTCTTCCCCGGGGCTCACCCGAACGAACGCTCAGCCACGCAGGGGCGAGAGGCAGCGTCTTCAGGCGATAAAAGACGGGCAGAAAGGCCCTTATTCATGGCTTTGACGCTTATTGTGCCAGGATCCTCAATGCCAATGCTACGTTGATTCCCCGATCCTTACAGCGCGTCTAGTGACATCTCCCACGCCTGATAGGAAGGTGAAATTGTGAGTTACTCTTGATCATCTCAGTCGATCAGATTTCGCCATCTGATTTTCAAATTCTGTCAAATCCTCTTAGGCAGAAGAAAAACAAACCCCCTAGCACCAGGCTCCGTGGGGGCTTCCCAGCCTCCCCGACCCGCCAAGGGCAGCAGCGATTTTCCCTTGCCGGGAGGGAAGAGGGTGACCGAACTGAAGCAGGACCCCAAGGTAATTCGGCTTGGAGATGGAAACCTGAGCCGATCAGACCCACTCCTAACACCCCCCCCCTTTTCTCTTTAATTGCTCAGCACTGCCGTTGTCTCCTAACTGTCCTCTGAGACCTCCAAAGCATTTCCTGCTCGTGGTGACTTCTCTGCGCTGTATCTGTTTTGTGTTGAGCTAATTAAAATGTTTCCTTCTGAAGAGGAGAGTGAACTGCCTTACCCCACGTTCAGCCACTGATCCTCAGGGCATGACTCGCTTTTTGTTTTCACTAGGAATGTCTCTCGCCATCTACATCACCGCTTAACCCTTGCCGGGCTTCGGCAGCCCGTCCGCTGCAGCCCTCCGAGGGGCGAATCTACGGGCAGGGACGACGGAGTTCACCCCGAGCTCCCCAGCTCAGCCTGCATCCTTTGCTTCTACCAGAAGGACTTTTTTTCACTTGCAAAGGAGCTGCAACAGGATTTTGGAATATTGTATGAACACTGCTTTTTTGCAACCTCAGGCCCTTTGCTACGGGGACATCTCTTTATGACAGCATTACCAGGATCTCTACTGGATCTTGCAAGAGAAGATTTAGATGCAATGAAAAAAATTGAAGAATTGATGAAAAACAGAGTTACGCTGTTCGACCCAACGCTCGAAGGTTGTTTTCACTCTGGAGTAGGAACCGATGGTGCAGGTAGCGCTGTCTTTGATGCAGTCCTGTTTATCGACAAAGAGCATTAAAAAAAAAAAAGGGGGGGAGAGTCCCGTTGCCCTGCATACTCTCAGGGATCCAACAGCAGGAGCCAGTTTATTTGCTGAGGGCTGCAAACCCCTTTCCAGCCAGCTCTCTGCCCCCAAAGCATCCTCTCTGCGTCTGGTGGTTCTGGGTGCCCGTGCAGTCCTTGCCCCTCGCTCTGCCCGGGTGCCCGGCCCCACGCTGGGCCCTGCCTCTGGGCTGCCTCCTTGTTCCAGGCCCTTTGCTGAAGCAGCAGAGCTGAACTTTCACCTCTGTTTATCCAAAATTACAGGCTTTTTTCCTTCTCTCTGCATGCATCAGCTTCAGCAAGCTTCCCGCCAGCCTGCAGCAGCACAAGCGCCCGTTTCGGCTTTTGGCAGGTAAAGCTCGGCGGCAGGGACCCGCGGCTGGGTTTCCTCCGCGTGCGGGGCGTGTTCCCCCGCAGGGACGTTGCCGGTGGCCGCGATGAGCACTGTGCTCAGGTGCTCGGGACCTCGGAGGATCGGTGCCCTGCACCGCTTCGCCGCAGGGAGCTGGTCACGCAGGGCTTTCCGCTCCGGTTGCTTCATTCGCAGGAGACGGCGAGGTTGGAGCACTCTTCCCCCAAGAGCCTGGGCAGGGCTGGGGCAGATAGGCTGAGCTCAGCTCCTCGGGTGAGCCCGGCCTTGCGGGAGCAGCAGGCTCTGGGTGCCTCCCGCATTGCTGGGCACCGCCGGGATGAAGCCGCTCATCCCCTGTTCTCGGGGCACGTTTGGCTGATCTGGAGGCATGAGCGCGGTTTCCATGCTCCCCCCTCGCCACCCTTCTTGGGCAAAGCATTCACGTCTCGAGGACTATTTAGCGGTGTACGGTGAGAGCGCGTGCGAGGAGCGAGGACGTGCAGCTGCGGTGCTCCTCAGCAAGAACTGCAGAGAGCAGAGTTGTACTAATGCGTTAAGCATAGCACGACTTCACGATGCAAAACTACGAAATCAGAGACAGCGAGGGATGTTTCTGCAGCTAAGTTTCACAGAAACCATTTCTAATAATGACAGGAGTGAAAGGGAACCGGGTTTTGGCATGCTATGAGGCATGCTGCTGTTTCTGGGGAACGCGGTGATTCCCGTTTCCCATGCGAGAGCGAGCGCGTGTTGTGGTGGAAGACAGTGTGTTATCCACAGGTTCATAAATTAAAATGGGAAAAATATTAGATGAAAAGAAGAGCTTCAGTTGTGGCTGTCTATGGGCACAGTAGGCATTTAAAATATTATAAAAGCATATTATGTACAGAGAAAGCAATGCATTATGTTGCTTGCATGCATCTTTGTCCCTGGGCTCGGGGGCCGATGAATGCCCTTCAATGTGACTTGCGCAAACTTGCCAAGATCAGGAGGCTTTGCGTTTTCTGCAAAGCAAAACCCCCCCATTGCAGATAACTCAGAAAACTTTCCTTGCCACCGGGGTCAGCTAAGGTGAACCGGGCTCTGAAACCATGGCTCCTTACCCCCCTTCTTGGGACTGAATTCAGAGGATGATGCATTTGAGGAAACCTTGTGGAGCCGCTGTCTGTTCCTGCGACTAAATAACTTCTCTTTCCAAGGAGAGAATCTGCCTTTTGTGAAAGGCACTGGGCTCCCCTGCCCTGGGACTAAGCCAGCGCCTTGTTTACGGAGGAGATGCGACACGCGGAGGAGCGGAGCCCGTCTCCGTGCACGCGCTCGACCCGCAGGGACCTGCGGAGCGCTGGATATGTGCTTTCCAAACACTTCTACGGGAAAGAGGATGGAAAAGTGCCACGAGGGGGGATATCCTCACCGCTGACCCGTGGACCCCGCACCTCCCGTCCTCCAGGGTTTACTGTGCTGTTCACACAGGGAGCAATAATCAAAGATACGGTCGTCTCCTCTCCAAAAAGGAGTAAGGAGCGTTATTAAAAACTACAAGCTTTTCTTGCACACTGCGCTGCAGTGGACTTGCTGCATGAAGTCATATTTCTTTCAAACAGCTGCATCTTTACATGGCTCTGAGTGAGTTGTGCCTCTTGCGTTTTACTTCTGGCAATTGTTTTTCTGTCCGTGTATAGCTGCATTCAAGTTTTCGTGTGGCATTTTGCAGATGAGTTTAGGAGGAGTTTATTTTAGCTATGAATGAAAGCCAAGGTGCTAGTTTAAAGTTTTCAGTATAAAACTACAACTTTTTTCCTGTTTTTTAATGTAGTTTGTAGGAAGCAGATCTCTTGATCGCAGTACGTGAAACTAGGAATATATTATTGTGAGCTGAAAGTCTTGGCTCTCGCCACATTCATCTGCTTTCATCTCTTAAGCTTGTGTTAAAGACTGTCTTTATGATACTGCCTGCAAGTACAAAAAAATCCCTCGGCAAGGGATATTTTCCACCAAGCTGAAACAAACAATAACGGCGGAAAAGTCTTGAGCTTGTCCCCTCGGTGACGTGAGCGGCATTACGGCGCGAGCTCTGCTGATTTCCCTGCGCCAGCACGGACGAGCAGCTCCTACGGGAACCGCTTTCCGAGAGCTTGCACATCACGGCTTTCACTTTAAAAAGAAATTTCCCCCCGCCATCCCAATCGTGTCGTTGCTCCGGGGGGAGGAACGAGACCTGCCTGGGTGGAAGCGCGTTGCAGATCCCTGCTGCCGCGCGGCTCCGGCCGGGCGCCCGGGCTTGTGCCACGGCTTTGTGCGAGCTGGATTTCAGAAAACGTTAAAATCTTGGGTTTTTTTTTTTTTTTTTTCCTTGGTGCCAACATTAGATCTGGACGGTTTTATGCTGAGTTAGGAAGCGAGGAAACCAGCTCCCCGAGGCCGAGCGGAGCGGAAGGCCGGGGCCGGGCCGGGGCCCTGTGCAGCCCCTCCGTGCTCCCCGTGGGGCTGCCCCACACCGGGGGGGCCGCGCTTGTCCCCGAAGGACGCCGCGGCCGGGGCCATCTCCAGCCCTTTGCAGGGGGAGAAGCTGCCGAGGGAAGGCTGCAGCCATCACGGCTCGGGGAAGGGGCGTTGAGCCCGGCCCGCTGCGCAGGGGGGCTGGCGGGGGGCTCCGCGCCGGCCTCCTCCCCTCGCAGAGCATCGCCGGGCCCAGGCGGCCCCCCCGGGCAGCGAGCGGCTCGAGCGCAGCCGGCGATGGAGGAAGCCTCTTTCCGGAGCACTTAGCTGGCAGCCGCGGCCGCGCGAGCGTGCGTGTGTGCGTGCAGCTCCAGCCTGGCCGCCGTCCCCAGCGGGGAAAGCTGTTGTAAAGCCCCGGTTTTCCTTTGCACAGCTGTGATTGTTTTTCCTCCCGATGAAAAAACTAAGAGCAAAGAGGCGAGGGGAGATCTGGGGAACGGGAAGGCATTTGAAAGCACCTAGGAGCTGCAAAGCAAAGCAAAGCAAAGCAGGGCAGGAAAATAAGATCTTTCTCAACTGAGATTTAATTTAAAGTGGTTCTTTTGCAAACGCTCTCCGCAGAGTGAGCCAGCGCGGGCTGGGGGCTCGTCCCCCAGCCGCTCGCTGCAAAAGCCTGGGCTCCCGCTGGGAAACCTGTAGGATCTCATGTTTATGGGCATAATTGCAAACCCTGCCTGCCCCGGGAAGGAGCCCCGCTTTGCCTGCTGCCTCTCTGCCGTCTGCCTTCCCGCAAGCCGCCGCGAGCTCCGCTTTCCTCCCTTACCTTCGATACCGGCCCATCAGCGGGGGAAGAGGATCTCCCGGCCGCGGGGAAGGGCAACGCGGGGAGCGGTGGATTCACCTCGGCTCGCTGGCGGAGCCGAGCGCTCGCTGCCCTCTCCTTTCTTCCCCGGCCGTCTCCAGCTCCATGGGGTTGCAAGCCGGAGCCGCCGTTAAAGCCCAGCCTCCCGGCTAGCGCGCCTCGCCCGCGTTGTGTCCGCTGCTCCTTTTCCTCCGCTCTTTTTGGCAGCTCCCGCAGGCAGCCGAGGCCAGTAAACAACTCATTGTGCGGCTGCAGCTAACGCGGTTCCTGGGGCTGCTGGGTGATACAGCCCCGCTCTGTCTCGCTCCTGCCTCGCGCCCAGCTGCCGCGGGCTTTTATCCAGGCGACTCAAATAACTTCCTGAACATCTCACGTAACAGCCCGGCTCCGGGCCGCGAGACCTCGTCCTCCGCGGCTCCGGGTTCAGGCTGCAAAACGCGAGGGTGGATCCGAGCTGGAAACGGTGAAGGTGCTTTTTTTTTTTTTTTTTTTTCCCCCTACTTAGCATTCATTGAAAGAGGAGAGGAAAATCTGGCTGCACTGGAAAGGGATAGCCAAAAACTTTGAGCGTGGCACTCGTGGACCAACGTGGGTGTCGCGTTTGGGGCTGGGGAGGGCTGGAGACCAGCCCCTGGGGATTTTCCCGCTGGCTGCACGGAGAGCCCGGTTGCTCCGGTGCGATGCAGCCGCTTTTCCCCCCGGGACCCGTTCTTGTGCGGCGGGCGAGTGCTCTGCCAGGGCCTGCGCGAGCAGCGCGTCTGCGCTTGAAATCACTGCGTTTAAATGGTTTGCGGGTCGTGCCGCAGTGATGGTACAGAGCAGGGTGAGCGCGCCGAGGCCCTTTGCGGATTAGCATCTCGCGTCTGAGCCTTCAGAGCTACCGGCCACTCGGCAAACCCATGAGAAACCCGGCTGGCAGTATTTCTGCTCAAGCTGGAATAGTGGCAAATTACTCCTTGACGTATAAATAGAGAGTATGTCCTAAAACAGAACAAAACTTCTGTGCGTTGGTCAGAAAGTGGCAATTTTGCCAACTTTGATGCTACTGGAATTTACCCACACGTACTCGTGCGCTCTGTTTGCTTTCTCTCTGGAGCTATTGGTTTAATTAAACCCTCCTAACAGGTATTTTTGGCTGTGGCGAGTTTCAGGGGCTCTCGGGAGCTTCTCCTTACGGCGTTACCTGCAGCCTAGCAGGAGGCTGGGGTGGTATCTCTGCCCCTGCGGAGCACCTCCGTCTGAACCGTCCTGGTGATGCTGCTCTCCACCGAGTTCAAAAACTTCTCTAGAGAACGGGTTATTCACTCACCTCCATTTATGGGCTTTTCTTTAAAAAGGAGCATCCTTTTGCGCTAGCCCTAGCGCAAGCCTAGAGGCTGGGCAAGCAGAATCCCTGAGGTTGACCCATGGTGCTATTCTCTATCTTCTAGAGATCATAAAACCCCAAACTATTCACCACTGGGGCAAAAGAAGTCTTTGCTATTAGCGTGAAAGTAAAAGCCCGCAGAGCAACGTATCCCGGCTCCCCTCCCAAGGACATTTCGCATCGCAGCACATATGTGCTTTTACCCTCTTCTCCATGCCTGTTTAAATAGGCCAAATGTTGTGCTATCAACGTGCTCTGTATATTTTTTTTAAATAAATAAAGTATAAACATTTCCAGCAAAGTACCCTTAACATAGGTTTATTTACCAAACAAGAAAAAAGGATGTGGCTGCCTCTCCTCTTGGTTACAGTTACAGGCAAGTGTTTTCTTTAAAATGGAAAAACAATGAACAGGCTCCGGGGCTCTTCATCTCGCCTCGCTGCAGCGGCTCGTGGGCCGTCGCCGCCCCGACCCCGTGGTGCTCCTCCGGGGCTCGGGACGGGTGGGATTCGGCGCGCTCTCCTGCTAAAACATTGGCAGTACATCAGTAACCTCCAGTGAGTTTGGAAAACAAGGCACACCGGACGGTTATCTCGGTGGAAAGCGTGGCTGCTGGGAAGGCATGACGTGTCTAAGCAAAAAATGTTACCGCCTGCTTACGCTGCTCAGATTTTCTGCTTGCACCTTCTTGCAGCTCGGCTGGTGCGTCACTTCTGCAGCGCTGGTGCCATCCGCGGTGCCAGCGGTCTCGTATCAAAGAACCAAACCACGGCTCTTGGACAGGCACGTGAGATTTGCATTGCTTTCAGCCAGGCGGGAATATCTGAATTTAAGGAAAAACTGTGCCCACCGGAGTAGTTATTGTGTTCCCAGGTGATTAACACTTAATTCTTACGTTGTCAAACATACTCGGTATTTGCGGTCAGTTGATGCCTTATCGTGTCAAGATTCCTGCTTTAGGGCCTTTGTGAGCACTCCAAAAGGAGCCAACAGCACAAATTAAATCCAAATCGCATATAAAGGCCAATAGACTCTATGTGATATAGACATTAGCTTTTTCCCTTCCTCCTCTGTTTATTGGCAAGGTTTATTTCCCATCTTTGCTCTTCTACAGAAGCAGGCTTAATTTGCCATTTGGTAGTTAAATATCCCATGGCTTTGTTCCTGGTGTGGTGGCACGTATCAGATGTTCTGAGACTTTGTGGAGCTCTGCCCTGCAGAAAAGAGTCTGCAAACAAGCTAAAATTAAGCTGCAGAAGTCAAATCACCTTATGGTCAAAATGAAGCATCCAGGAATGGCTTGCTGGTGTTACAGTGGTATAGTTACCCTGCTTACAGGAACAGGTAAGCCCACCTTGCCAAAATAATTCCCTATGAGCTTACAAATGTCGTTGTATTTAAAATTTTGGCTCTCTGCAATGTAGCCTTATGATATCTGCATTATTTGCACACTGTGTCAGGCAGGCAGCTTCTTAAGGTCTCACACTTTTAAAACACCAGTTTTAGGACTACAGCTCCCACCCTGCAGCAGCTTCTTTGGAATAAGGTTAACGTTTGGTGACCCCAAACGAAACATTTGGCTGATTAAACCAGAAGGTTCAGTTCTGGTTGCCCAGAATATTTCTTTTAGATGTTCCCCAGGAAAGCTAAGGGAAAAAAGTCAGTAATACTGACGTTTTCCTGGAAAAAGGTCACTTTGCAGAAACCACACTCTCTGCTGGAAAAGATTCCGAAGGAAAATTCCTGAGCAGATCTAGCAGGACGCAGCAAGAGCTCACTAATGCCGCAGTGTTCACTGATGCTTAATGCTTTGTCAGTGTTTCCATTTGAAAACCTTTTGAAGAGTTTTATAACATGGCCATTAAAAAATCATTTTGGAATCAAATGGAAGTGCAAAGCCTCAGCCTGTTTGTTTGTTTTTTTTTCAATATGCATTTGGAAGGACCTTATTTAGTCATTTTAAATGTTGCAGATAGATGGTATAAAGATGGGAGTGCCCATTTGAATCCGTATCCTTGCAATTTTAGGAAGGCTTCATTTGAAAATTTTATGTTTTGTTAATTTGCCAGCACTGAAAGTTCCACTACTTCTCAATCCAACAAGACCTTTTGCTAATAAACGACAGGATATTTCTTCTCCAAATGTTTATTCACATCAAACCCTTGGGGGAGGGAGGGGAAGGTGCCGTTGTGCCAGCCGAGCGACTGAGCATCCAGAGCGTCCCGCTGCTCCCAGTGCTGCTGACAGCTTTTTAGTGAAGATAACCTCCTAAAACATTAAATATAATCCATCCGTTCATTAAGGAGTGGATTAGCTAATTAATCTTTAATTTATTTCTCTGACTCTTAGAGCCATCAAAGAGCAATCATTTTCTTTCCGATGAGTCCTGAGGGCCTTTCTTTGCTAGGTGCAATTAAGTGGAAGCAAAGGCATTAGATTACGAACTGCCGAAGAGTGTTTCATTGTATAAAAAGTAAAATACAGATTTGTAGTTTGCTAAGTCTGTCATGCAACTCTCCAGCAAATGCCTGAAACTGAAAATTCCTCCAAACCCTGCATTTTTTCCTAAACCTTTGCTTTTCTTTGCTATGTAGCATCATCAATAAGCTGAGTGAATGTCAGTCTTTTGGACAGTGTCATCTCTGTGCCTCGAGGCCTGCCTGTCTCTTCGCTTTCCATGTTTTGTGGGCTCTTCCAAGTGTTTTGTGGGCTCTTCCAAGTGTGTCTCAGCACTCTCAGAGGCTTTCAACTGAGAACGGATTCATTTTGCAAACTCCCCTCTCGTTAGTCATTTTCCCCATTATGTGGAGCAATTTCCAATTTTGCACGACCAGAGCTAGCTCATAATGTCAGCTCGCTTCAGAAATTGCATCCAGCATTGGATTTAACTCAGAAAAACGTCTTCAGGCAGGAAATACCTGATTATTCCCTCCTCCAAAATTAGTTCAGAAACTTGCAGCGTCCTGCTTTGGTGGGGGATCTGGACTCGTCGACTCTTTCTATCCGGTTCAAAGGGACTGGTTTTTAATTCTGCATGCTTCAGGGTTCCTGCTTTGATAAACACGGGGTAACGTATCCCATTGTTTTGACAAGAGGCGGCAGTTATGCAGAAATCTTATCCCCTGGAAAACGGAGCAGGTGTTTTCCAGCAGAGCCGCTCGGCTGCCGGCGCGAGACGCTGCCAGCACCGGCTGATGAGCAGCCCCATTTCGGAGTTGAGCACTATTACTCTTGTTGTGTTGGAGGGCGACGTCCGAACGTGTCCAAGGCGAGGCTGAGATGGCCGCCCGTGTCCTCCTGTCTGGGGCAGCTGAGCAGATTTTGACAAAGAGCAGGTGGGATTGAGGTGTTTTATTCTTTTTCTGGATTCCAGTGATAGCCAGGCTTTGCCCATGCCTCCCGTTGCTGGCATGGCAGGGGCTGGTTTTATTTAGCCGGTGCAGCCACCACGAGACCAGACCCAGGGTGGCCGTCGGTGGTGGCAGGAGGTGCCATGCCTGCACTCGCGCAGCGGGGTTTCCCTGCCCGGGGACTACAGGGTAGCCGTCATCGTTTACCGCAGCGTGGCATTGCTAAGGGCCGGCTTTTTACTGGAATAAACTGAGTTTCACCAAAGAAACTGGGAAGGACTAAGGATGAAGAGCTACGATGCCAGGGACAGATAAATGGAGCGATTAACTACGCTAGCAGCGAGCAATGGTCTAGGGGAGCAAAGCAGCCGCGTTGCCCGCGCGGTAGCCGGGGACGGGCTCTCGGAGCGCAGCGCTGGAGGGATATTAGGTTTCAACAAAACAAATCCAGAGGACATGAAAAGCGAGTGAATATGCTCTCAGGGCACCAAATCAGAGCCTGAAAGGAGGCTGGAGCACCTCGAACAATTGCAGGCGCAACCAGGCAGGAGCTTGCGATTCTGCTGGGCATGAATAGAAGGAAGAAGCAGCTGAATATCAGGAAACGTTTCTAACAATGAGAACTATTAGGCTTCGGGTTAGATTCCCAGGGGAAGCGGTTAAAGCCTGCACGGTTAAAGCCTGCACGGGCTGAAGAATAGAGAACGAGACAAAGCCACAGCGTACACGTACTGGAAAGAAAGTCTGAAGCGTGGAGATACCCCATTCACAGTGCATTATCTCGTGAAAATAGCGTTGCCGAGGTATTTTTCCATGCACAGATTTAGAAAGAATTGTTAGGAAAGAGGCGGCTGCGAATTTGTGCGTGCCGTTTCCCTCGCAGCAGGCAGGTCTGCATTTTCTTTAGGAAGCTTTATCAGCCCTGGTCCGACGTCCCTCTAGAGGGCAGCTGCATCCTTACAACCAGCCCGAGCGACCTCCCCGCCAGCATCTTTGGTTCCCCTTTTGGGAGGTAACAGCACTTGCAGGGTTTCAGCTCCCGCCACCAAACGCAGGGGATGATGCACCGGGGTTTCGCAGCCCCCAGCGACCTCCTCCCGCCCGCGGGGCTGTGTCGGCCGGGGGCAGAGGAGATGCTCCTTCCCCGGGTGGAAAGAGAGCAGAAGGGGAGTTACATGGAGATCCATCGCGGTCTGTAGCTTCACTATCTCGATAGTCCCTTGCAGTGTCACAACACACGTGGCTATGGTTGCTATCAAGGAATTTGTTGATAAAAGTGCTAGAATGAATGAAAAGGTGCTCAGAGCTGAGCTTGCCGGGCCGTCGACGTCTCTGTTGCTCGGAGCTACAGTCGGAAAGTCCTGTGCACACCCCAACGAGGTCACTCGCGTCGCACCACCGCTTCACTGCCGCGCTCCGCAGCCCGCCGTTGCGGGCACTTTGGCGTCGGGTCGATCTGATTGCAACTGGGCTTTTTGCAAAGCGCCGTGCAGGGCTGGCCGCGCCGGCTGCCGCTGTTCGGGTTCTCGGCGGTTCCCCGCAATGGCCGTGCCGGGGAATGTGCTGTCCGCCGCGCTGCTAATGGCCTTGTCTCATAGTTTTGATAATACTTTGTGACTCATGGAGGCTATTTTGGTACTAACTTTCTTGTTTTACTGGTTTCCAAGGGAAGAAAAATTTATATTTAATGCCCTAAAGCAGTGCATTTGTTCTGAAGCTTTTTTCTATCAGCAAAAGACTTTCTCAAAGTTTCTTTTACCAAAGACTCAGAAAAATGTGTGTTTTCTCAATGAAAACAGCTATAAAGAGGAAAGATTCTGATATAGATATTAAGGGCTAGCTATTTTGCCAATAAATAAATGTAGAAATAAAATGAAGCCTGCGATTTGTTTTGGAAATAGGCTGTATTTCCAGCTGAAGCTTGCTGCATTGCTGCAGCAGAGTCCACGTGCGGTCACTCACTGAAAAGGGGCAGAAGGCCTCTCTCTGCTCGTTATCGAAGGCAGCCGTGTCGGATTAACGATGTCTTGTGTCGGAAGGCCCGTGCCTCAGGCAGCCCTCCTCCTCTTCCTCCTCCTCCTCCTCCTCGCGGGGAGGAGGCTGCTCTGTCGGGCGGGAGCTCGGGGTGCCTGTTTTCCCTTGCACGCTCCGACACGGGCCTTGCATTCTTCTCTGCCTCAGGACATTATTTTGGCACTTGGGGGGTTTTTTTTGCCTTTTTTCTTTCTTTTCAGATGAGCTCAATGTGCAGGAATTAGGCTGGTCAAGTCTTTTATTTTACATCAGCTTATAGGGATTGCGGAAACTCTCCCTCTGTTGTTCTCAGCTATTCTGAAGTCCTCCCTTGCTTGGAATCCACCTAACCCAGAAACTGCAGGGAAAAAATAATTCTTTAACATCTGACCTAGCACAGCATTTCTTCCACACTCTCTCTAACACTTATCATTTCTCTCCGCTTTGCCCTGGACCCTCATATTTCATTCTGCAAGTCTAATTCTGTGAAGCGCTATTTGTGTCTGTGTTAAAGCAGCAAACGTCAGGTATTATAACCTAAGCACTGGCCAATTCGCTTCTATTTTAAGTTAAGGCAACTTGCAGTCATTTAGTGCCAGGTGAGAACATGAAGGTTCCCCTGGAGTAAGGACAGGTCAAAAAGCCTCATCTAGAGCGCGAGAGAAGAGAGGTCTCGGCTGAGAGCTCTGTACCCCCTCGGTAGCCTGCAAGGAAGAGCTGCCCGGGCCAGTGTGATCTCTGCTGAGCACTGGAACACCTCCAAAGAGAAAAATGGGGAGAAGCGTACGTCAGGGAGCTCTCGTAACCCCTCCCAGCGCTGCCAGGACCTGACATTCTTCCTGCAAACTCCGTCTTTCTCCAGGACTGCAACAGCCTCTGAAGAGACACTTGGCATTGAGTGGAAGTTCAGTCTTAAGTTACAAATTAATCCCAAAGCTTCTAGTTAACAACCCAGACTTCATGCTCAGGCTGACGCTGAAGAAGCGTCCTGGCTGTCGGGAGCTGTGCTGTGCTCTGCTCGTTGCCAGATGTTCTCCAGAAAGTGAATTCAAATACTTTTTCATGGGGTCACCTGGAGAGAAGTTATTAATAGGCCAAACTGAGCTCATACGCTTCAGTAATAGCTTCCCCCAGGAAGGAGGCAGTGGCAAATGCCTAATTACATATCCCAGTGGCAGATCGGTTAAGGCTTGGCTTAACAGGCTGTCATTGATACAAGGCAAGCTGTGCAGCCCGTGCGGTTCAGAAATAGAGATGGATCCAAACGACAGCGTCTTGACCCAAACTTTGCTGCAGACGTGGGGTGTTTGGGGCAGGCGTCTCAGCAGGAGCCACCTTGGAAACGACATAGCCAGGGCCATGATTTAAAGTCGGGTCGGGTGCCGTTCACAGATCACGACACATGGTCTCTCTTTGCTTCCTCGGACTGTCCAAAAGGCTGGTTGAAGGGCTGCAGACAGGCTCGGTGTGTGACACCTGGACACCACTTAGTTACTGCAGCAGGTTGCGGTGCAGTGAACACAGATGTCACGTCTGGGCCCCCGCCACGCTCCGAGGTCCAAGGGTACGACGAGAGCAATGTCTAGGGAGGCCCGTCTTGGTGAACGGCTCGTTCCTGGAAGCACCGGCTGCCGTGGGGCACCTCAGCCCAGGGGAGGTGTTTGTTCAAGCAAGGATGAATTTCCACGGTACAGCGTTACGGAGTGACAGGCTCAGTCCTCGTTCCAGCTCCCGCGCCTCTCCGGAGAGACGAGCGGCGGCACACGGTGCCGTTCACCGCACAGAAAGGCGGCCGAGACCCAGGGCTCTTCTTACAGGAGACGGGCATTTTTCTGGTGTCATCAGGCTGAAAAAAGAGCATCGAGATCAATAACCCAAATACTGAAAATCGACATGATAAAAGCTGCTTTTCTGAAGTGTTTTTGCTTCTGAAGGGAGGAGGCGCTTGGAGAGGCAGCCTGCCCTGCCAGGGAAAGGCCACTCTGTCTAGAAGCTCCCGGAGAAGAGGGGAAGCCCTTTATGACATTGCCCTTTGTTATCGCAGGGGAAGAAACGCTTTAAAAAAAAGCATTGTTTTTGCAGAGGAAAGCAACACCAAGCAGAGGAAAGCAACTTCTTTAACCTTTCCTCTGTTGACTTGCTGACACTGGTGGTGGCTTTCCAAAATGAGCCTTGAAACCACCCCTGGTTGCTGTACCTGCCATGGGCGCTCCTGGTCCATAGAGTTTTCTTAAAGGAAAGGTTTCGCTTAATGTTTAACAGTGATGCCTTTCTCCTAAGTGTTATTGATTGAACTTAGGCAGCAACGGAAACTGGATTCCCCTGGTTCTGTTTTTGTCAGAGCTGCAGAGCTGATTTTCAGCAAAAGACAAGCTGGGAAGGCTCTTCTCCAAATTCAGCTAGAGAGTGATGTGCTCAGGACCGTGGGTTCGCTGAGACTTTGATGGAGCTATTTTGTGGGTGTCGGAAACGGCCTTTACTAACCTCGTGCAACCAAAAGCTTCCAAACGGCCCAGTGCCGGAGCTGTCGGTTCCTGTGCCTCGCTCCGAGCTGCCCTCCCTGGGCAGGGCTGGGGTCCTGCTTACTAGCAAGGTTGCGACCATCAGGCAGCAGAGCATTCAGTGACCCAGGGCCTTGGTGCTCCTAGGAGCAGCTTGTATTCCTACCGAGAGCACACGCTTGAGGCCATACAAGTGCTTTGTCCACAGTGACAGTGGCATGCAGTGGCATCTCCCTCGTTCCCCTGGCAGAGGAACCTCTCCCCTGCTTTCCCTTGCTCTCCTTTAGCAGCTTGCTGGGAAGGTTGTGAAAGGCGAAGTGTCGCCCTGGAGCAGCAGAGCAGCTCCACCCGCCTTCACAGGTCCCTCCGCATCGGACAGGCCTTTGCTTGTCAGTCGCCTGCGCATGCACGTCGCCCTGCCCGTTTCGTTGCAGACGGTGTCCTTGCGGAGGATGACGGGGCTGATCCTCCTCCCTGTTCTGCAGGTTTGGCGTGTGGTGGTTGCTGGTGTGCAGTGGGGTTGCTGCTGGTGCGCACTGGTGAGCCCTGCTGCAAGGCAGCCCCAGCCCCGCGGAGGGAGGCAGCTCCTCTGCAGCAGCTTCAGATGCGGTTTCCTCCCAGCATTGAAAACCAATCAGTTTTCCATCAAGCCAGCGTCTTTTAGCACGTTCTCAACTCCGTGCTGGGGGAATATGACTCCAGCTGCACCATGCTACGCTCCGGAGAGGAAGCAGAGGCAGCACAGCCAGCGGGAAGCGCCGGGGGAATTCAGGGAGACAGGAGGCAATTAAGTAACCTGGAATGCGTCCAGGTCTTTGGGGTTGTCACCCCATCTCCTACAAAACGTTAATGACCACACGTGGTCTGGATCTCAGCGTTGGGCCTCCTCTGAGATGCAGCATCGCTGGCGGTGTGACCAGCGCAGCGTTTCCTCGGTGCCAAATCCGAGCCAGGCTCCAGCTGCCACCCCCCGTGCTGCGTCCTGCAGCGGTTCGGGGTGGTCTCGGGTGCCTTTGCTCCACGAGCTCCCGCTGTGCCGGTGCCAGTGGCGTGACAGGACTCCGCTGGGGCTTGCGATAAATATTCTCATGCGAATTTCCAAGCAGCTTCTTGGACCATTACTAGCAGATGCTATATTTATCCTAATGCTGACACGTCTTTAAATAGCTTGGGCTACGTTACAGGCTCCCTGGTTAGGGAGTTTACCGCAATCACTTCGTCGAATGCAGCTCTTTCGGAGCGGTTTGAAAAGGAGCAGAGCTTCCCTAAGCCGTGCTTTGATCTAACTGAGATGTTTCTCACAAGAAAGAGTTGCCAGAGACTCTCCCTTCTCTGTCAAGACTTTGTTATCCCTCTTCTGCAAACATTTCTTCCTCTCTTTTTGCTTTCTTTAGCTTTCTCAAACCGCTTCTCCTACCATCTTCCAAATCCTGCTGAATTGCTTCCAAAATCCCCATCGCTCCCCTTTCCCTACACAGCATTTTGGCACAAACCGCCCTCTCTCGCCAAGCGTGGGGCCCTCCACTTCACCTTGGAGTAAACGACTTACTTCTAAACATCACTTAAGAAGTACGAGTTCACCTCGTTGGCTCGGGTGCCCTGCTCCAGTGTTGGTGGGACATCTGTGTGCAATGCGAGCGGTTTAAAACTGCAGCTTTTTTTTTTTTTCTGCTGCTTCTTCTTGGCTCTTCTCGCTTAAACTTGGCTTCTGCTAATTGGTGATGACGACAGATGCAGCTTTAATCGTGGCAGCACTTTGCACCTACCTCGGGCACCTGCGAGCCCTGGTGCTGTGCGAGCTGCTCTGGCCCAGGGTTCGGTGGGGTGGCTGCATGTCCAGATTTCTTTTCAATGTGCTTTTATTTATTTTGTTGACCGTACTATCAGACTAATGAATCAGAACTAAGGACTTTTTTGGGTGGTAATCACTGGCTGCAGCAGCTTCCTAAGTATTCTCAAAAATGGTTCTTTACTGGGAGAAGGAGGGAGGGAAAATCTTAGCAAAGCCATCGGATGGAAGGAAAAAAGCTTAACTGATGCATGGGCTCATTCTGTCCAAAAAAGGGGAAAGGAGCCGCTGAAATGGGCACTGCTTCCCGTCAGGAGATACTGCAGGCCACGAAGGCCAGCGGTCCCGGGAAGCATCATTTCTCCTCCCCGCTGCGGATGCATGGCCTCTTCCCATCCGTGCGTGGCTGTGCCACATCTGCACGCCTTCCCCACGCCTTCCCCACGTCTTCCCCCTCCACCTCTCGTCCCCCGTCCACGCGGCTGCTCAGCGGCAGCTCCTCTCCCCTCCGGGACCCTCTGCTCGGGTTCCCCCTCAGTTCGGTCTTGCTGCGAGCGCAAGTCCTGGCCGCTGCTCTGCCTTTTCACAGTGTCGGGTTTAAACTTTCCCCTTGTTTTAGGAAAACACATGGTTTTGCTTAGCGCTAGCTGAGGAATGACAAGCCGTATGTCTTGAGCATGGATCTGCCAAGGTAAGTAATCTCTGCTGCGAGCTTGCACAATCCACACTCGTGGCTATTTGTTTTCCTACGTATAGCTTTACCAGCTGCCGCTCTCAAACATCTATCGATGTTTTCTTTCTCTCTAATCAAGGCGTTATTGCCACGTTTAACCAGGCAGTCTGCAGTGCGCAGCGGAGGCCGTGGGCCACGCGATGCATCGGAGTTTCTGGTGACCCCATGGCGTTAAGGTTAGGGTTTCTGGTGACCCCACAGCGTTAGGGTTTCTGGTGACCCCACGGTGTTAGGGTTAGGGTTTCTGGTGACCTCACGGCGTTAGGGTTAGGGTTTCTGGTGACCCCATGGCATTAGGGTTTCTGGTGACCCCATGGCGTTAGGGTTAGGGTTTCTGGTGACCCCACAGCGTTAGGGTTAGGGTTTCTGGTGACCCCATGGCGTTAGGGTTAGGGTTTCTGGTGACCCCATGGCATTAGGGTTTCTGGTGACCCCATGGCGTTAGGGTTAGGGTTTCTGGTGACCCCATGGCGTTAGGGTTTCTGGTGACCCCACAGCGTTAGGGTTAGGGTTTCTGGTGACCCCATGGCGTTAGGGTTTCTGGTGACCCCCCGGACCGCGTGCTCTATGCCAGCACACCTGAGCTGTGCAGCCCACACTTGCTTGCACAAAACAAGGGAAAACCTGACTCTGGAGCCGTGAGCCCTGTTTGTGAGGGGCCTCAGCACCTTTCGCCCCTCGCTTTGTTCTATGTAATAGTTACGTTTCGAGGGAAAACTTTGCAGGAAGGACGTAGCATGGAGTCATTTTTACTGGCTGCCGAACTTTCTGACCTGTTCACGAACGGACATTTGGGTTCACAGGGGACGAAATCTGCAATAAATTTCCAAGGCGTCCTTGTGCGCTGCCCGTAGCTGCGCCGCGCTTGCCGGCTCTATAGCTTTATTTACGTCAACAGCTGTAGTTTGGACATGTGGGATGGGAACAACTGGAAACTATTTGCACTGTTTATGGTTCAAATCAACAGTTCTCCATAAAGCTTATACTGAAAAATTTTGAGCGTTTTGAGCCATGACATATCAAAATTAGTCTTAAAGCCTGTGCAGAAAGAGTTTCAGTTATGATATGGATGCTCAGCAAAGGCAGAGGGTTTGCTGTGAAAAAGCGTGCTTTGCAGAACTGCCTCCACGGCATGGCCCCGGCAGGAGCTTCAAACCATTTTGTCGGCTTGCACGTGTTGCTTTTACAAACAAAAACAATTTTGCACACTTTGTGATCCAGCATTTGCCTCTTACCTAGCGTCGTATCCTCGGACAAGTGCACGGAGAAGGGTGTTACCGATTCAGGCTGCACGTGGAGTGCTCCAAAGTTAAGAAATGCCGCGGTTTCAGTTATCTGCACAGCTTCTGCAGCAGCAAGTGCTTTGCTTTCTCCGCAAGTTGCCACTGATTTAGTGCAGAGAATGATAAATAGTAGGTTTGGGGACCTGATAAACAGCTAAATCTTGACCAAGAAGGGTTTGTCTGGCTCGGAGGCTCTCTCCTGCCCAGATTTCACAGGCTCCCTGCGACAGTGGAAGCGACACAGGCTCGTGGGGCAGGTTTTGAGAAAATTTTAAAATGGATTTGGGGAGCTAACGTCACTTCCCCTTGTCGTGGAGAGGAAAGGAGGTCTGAAACAGGGGTGCTGCCTGATAATCTACTCATGTAGATGATCATTTTGTTTAGTCTCCTTTTTTAGTCTTGCATTTAGTCTTTTAGGCTAGGCATATAGGCGCAGAGCACTTGCAAGGTATCGCTAGCCCCAGGGGAAAATTGGGAGCAGCCCAAGGCTCAGCTTGTGGATGGCCCCATCATCCCGCCTGGAAAAGCTCCACCTGCGCTCCCGGCACCTCTCGCGGGCTTCTCTGCTTTGGTGCAGAGCTCCGCAGGCAGAAAGCAGCTGGCAAAACCTCGGCTCGCCAAGTCCTGCCGGGGCCCGGCCTGCCTGTGCCCTGCGGCTCGGTCACGGAGCAGACAGGATCCGGCTTGCTCCCGCGTGTCCTGAGCGCGTTTCCTCCAGCCAGCGGTGCCTCTAAGTTTGTTTTTGTTTGTTTGGGGGTTTTTTTAATCTACCCGGGAGGATTTCCTGAGCGGGGTCTATTCCGGGCGCGCTCTGCGCTGCTGACTGGGGACACTGTGCTCAGCGCCGCGGCCGCCCCGCTCCCGGCTGGGCAGGTTTCTGTGCAAATACGCAGGGCACAGCAATCCCTATGTCCGCTGGGAGAAAGCGCAACGCTCGAACCCGCCGCTTAAAAATAGCCCAAACGGAGACGGAGACATGAAAGGAGCCCGCAGACGGTCCACAAAACACAACCCCTTTAATGCAGCGGGGCAGCGGGGCCGGGCTCCCCGCTCCGCCGGCACAAGGAGATCTGCTCACCCGTGGCCCCGTGAATAGGCTGCTTGTGGGAGGCCTTGCGTGCAACCCGCACAGGCAAAAACAACCTTCAATGACGTCTTTTAGAAAGCGCTGCTTTTTCAGTCCGCGTTTGGCTTTAACATTTAAACTGCCGTGAATTTGATACCTCCGGATTCAAACTCATTACAGGAGCGCGCAGAAGGGTGAAGAGCAAAACTTGCTGGTCTTGATTTTGGGGTAAACTTAGACGTCTCCGGGAGCGTTTTTCCTGGCTCTCTGCATGAGACGGAGCAGACAATTTAACACGTTTGTGCAGTTAGTACACGCGTTAGAGACGCAGCCTGAGCAGGGACCCGCGAGCCGGAGCCGTAAGCGTGGAGGCAGCTCAGGGCAGTTTCGTGGCTCGGAAGCGCCGGCAGCGCTGTGCAAACACCCCGGGAGCCCGAGCGCACGCAGGGCCCGGCCGCCGTCGAAAAAGCGCCTGCAGCCTTTCTCTCATCGCCGTTGCTGGTCAACTCATGGGCACTAAGGGCACAGAAATCATCTCCCTTCGAGGCTGGATCTAGATAGTCCTGTTCTTTCTCCAAACTGGCTAATTCCCCCAGAGGAGAGGTCTAGCAATGGCTCTGTGGACATCGTCGCATCCCGCGGCGAGGGCTGTTCTGCTGCTGCCGGCAGGGCGCTGAGACGAAGAAGCAGTTCCCCCCGCGTCCCGGACCCCCCCAGTCCAAACTCGAGAGAATTACGGGATTTTTCCTCCTAAAAGCATCCTGCCGGGCTGAGCTCCCCTCCGGCTGGCCGCGGTGCAGAGCTGGGAAAGCAGCTGGTTGAAGACTCAGCTTGCCGAAGCGGCGGTGCTTTGCCCGGGTTCGGGGCTGTGCCTGCAGCCTCCACGGCGAGCCGACCCCCCTTCGCAGCCCGTTGCAGGAGTGAAGCATCTGCTTATTTTTAAACTTGCACTGATATTTTTGCTGAGTTGGAAGAGCATCACCCAAGGAAGGAGGAGGTGGTCATCCCTCGCCCGGCTGCACACCCAGCCCCGGCACGTGCCGAGCCCCCTCTCCCGGCTGCGCTCTCTTCTCATGCTTTCAAAGAACGAAAAAACAGCTCAAAATTGTAAATATGGGAATAAACATTCCCACAAGTCATCTGCTGTTAATTTACAGTTGAATCAATTCATTTTAATCCAAAAACAGCAGAGCAGCTTTCGGTCTCTCAAGACCATGGAAAATTATGCTTGCTGTCGTAAGCAGAGGGATTGCAGGGCGTGCGTTTCCCCCCACTGCTTTATTTCACCGAGAGCATTTAGGGCTTCGCCAGCGTCTGTCTCTGAGGGTCACTGCAAACGTGTCTCCCTCTGCTTTTCGTACAAAGCTGAAGAGTGAGCTCTGATGTGCAACTCGTTAAGTATTCCTCCAATTTGAGCCTGGAGGCTCCTCTTTTTCAGTGCATGAGCATAGCTTGCTCCTGCAAGCTGATCTCCCCCTCGAAGAATAAATATGTGAGTGAGCGGGGCTGCAAAACGCGGGCGAGGGGCCGAGCTCGGGCTGAGGTGTTTGCTGGAGAGCTGCACGGCGAGAGCTGCGCTCCCACCTACGGCCAAAATCCCGACCCGTTTCCCTGCCAGACCGGGAAGGGAGCTGGGATGCATCTGCCTACAGCACCGCTGATTCAGCGTCTTTTGCTGCGTCTGAGTCCTCGCAGCTGCTTGGGGTAGTTAATTAATCGGGGTAGTTAATTATCCCCTTAAAAGGGGGATTTGTATTTTTGCAGAGTGACTAGCAGGCCCGTAGAAAAGCTCACGAGAGCAGGGACGCAAATGTTCAGGCAGACCTGGAAAATGCTTCGTATAGCCACGCACGCGGCTGCAGCTGAAGGCTCGGTGCTCCCTTTTAACCTTGCAGGTGATATATTTTTCTTTTTCTTTTCTTTTTAGCCTTTTAGACTAGTAACAGGCACGTGGAAGTGATTAACGCAGCCCAGCGAGGCTGTTCCTTGTTTGTGCAATCCTCAGCACGTGCTTCATCTTCCGAGTCCCGAGCAAACGCATTTGGCGTTTCTCACACGAGGGAATTTGCCAGCCTGACAAAACGCCGTTCGGTGACGCTGTTTAAAGATACAGTCTTTGCTTCTCTTTTGCCCCGCCGTGGCCTGAGCTCGGCTTTGCAGAGCGGCTGCTTGCGCCTGGCTCGGGCTCACGCCGGGGCAGGTGGCAGATGGCATCGCTACCGAGAAGAGGTGATGGAAGAGACGAGTGTAGACAGCTTTTCTGCACCCGGGCCAGCTCTGGGGCAACGAATCTACAGACGGGCAGGCGATCTCCAGGTCACACCTCCCGGGTTGCAGGCCATGAGCTGGGAACCAAAGGGAGGTGAGGAGCCAGCTCCAGGGAAGCAAAGACACCCAAAGAGCTTGTTTGGAGAGCATCTTCCCGAGGATGCTAAGCATTTAACACACCAAGGGAGCTGAAAACTGCAAATATTGCAGAAAATAAATACATGGCATGTGTGCATAGCGTTGTAAAATGAAAGGGAAGTTAAGTCTAAGTATAATGGTGGAGGGAAATGCTGACAGGTGGCCAGCTGCTCAGGTAAATCCCACCGTGGTCCCAACGTTAAATCCCAAAGGAACAAGGGCCGCATTGCGCCTGCGGTGGGAGCCTCAGCGGGACCTGTGTTCGGTGCGGTCGCTGCCCCACGGCTGAGCCTTTTTCCCTTGTCTAAACCCTGATACAAAGCCTGCAAAGGCAGCACGTGCCTGTGCCTAACTCAGCCTGTCCAGGAAGGTTGCATCGGACGGAGCAAATCCCATCCGTACCACACAGCCTTCCCCAGCGGTCGCAGGTGAACCGTTCGCTGCTTCTGTAACTCTTCCCCCTGAATACTTTTTGATTCTTTCTGCTTTGATGTGTCTTTTTGACTAAACTTATACAGCATGCTGCTGCCTGTTAAGGCGCGTTAGGGCCTCCTGAAAGGTCTGCAGGAATCGGTTAGCATTGCTTGATCCCCTTGAGCTTTGTTTGCATGACTTTCTACGTGCCCTTTAGTTCTGAAGTCCTCTTTTTGATCTTTGTTTGACTAATACTTGGGCCTCTTGATGCACGGTGTGGTTTTCTGGGCTCTCCCAAGAGGTGCAACAGGGAGTAAACGCAGGATACGTGCCGGGCTGCTGCAGCAGACCTGGGTGGACATCCACCCGGACGCCCTAGATATGGCAGCCCAGCAGATCCTTTCGTGTCGCTGTCTGGGCAGCTCCGTTTGCAGTACGACTGTGCCTATTCTGGAACTTTGGGAGTCTGGGAAATACGAGATTAAAAACAAAAGACCTATTTTGACCGAGGTTCATGCAGTAGCTGGGAGGAAGGATGGGGCCTGGGGCCACGTAACCGGCCTCGGACACAGGCGTGTGCGGCACGACAGCAGCAGCAAGGCTGGCAGAGGTGCTGCTGGAGCAGGGAGCTCCTGTGCGTGGAGCTGCAAAGCGTGCAAGGACAGCGGGTGCAGTGTCCCATCGCTTCAGGGCTTTTGTCTGCCTTTGCCCGTGGCTCGTGGCTAATCCGGTCCAGCAGCACTCTGGCTTTTCCCAGATCCCTTTGTTAACATATGGGGAAGAAAGTCGCTAAGCTGTTGGGAATGGGGAAAGATTCACTCAGTGTGAGAAAGCAAGTGAAGAGGCTGAAGCAGACGTCCTCGCGGGGACAGGAGGAGATGACTGTGATTTTCCTTCTCATTTCTGTGTTCCTGGGAAATAAGTAATCCAAAGTCCGTGAAAAGGCGGGTGAGTGCTGGTGGAGTTAAACGCACGGGGCATCCCATGCCCGCTCTGACCTCCGAGCACCGTCGCGTCCTGTCCCCGTCCTGAGCTTCCCAACGTGGAGAGCCACCGCAGGTCTCCGCAGTCTGATCCGAAGCACGTCCGTGCGCTGCCTCCCCCGTGCTCGCCGTGCCGGTTATCCGTCTCTGCGGCTACAGCTGCCACGAAGCCGGGGGAAAGCCGCCAGTCCCGGGAGCTTGGGAGCGAGACGTTGCACAGCTTCACAGCCGCGCGTCGAGCCGCCAGCTACGCCGCTCTGCCAAGGACAAACGCAGCCCCCCCAGCAAAAAGCTCCTCTTCCTGTCTGTTGGACCGCAAAAACCATGCCTGAGAAACACCGCTCAGCACCTGCTGCTCCAAGAGTCGTTTTTTCAGGTTGTCAGAAGAGGAAAATAACTGTTTTAACACGTAGCCGATGTATCGCAATAGCGTGGGGGTCACTACGCACCTATTAAGCGAAAGTCTGCGTAGAAATAAGCCTCAATATGTGCAGAAGTTGTGCTCGTGTTTAAAAGCATGGATAAATGGCAAAGAGATGCACCGTGAACATCTAAAACGTAGCTCCTCTACAGCAAGATCATGGTAGGGGTGTAAGAAAGGGCAAGCGAGGCTTGGTGGGTGCTCCTGCACCGCCGTGGTCCCCGCCTGCACGTTACCGGTGGCAGAGAGCTCTGCTCCCCTCCGACCCGGCCGCCCTGTGTCACCTCCCCAGCCCAGAAGATGCAGAAGCCGATGCCTTTGGCCGCGTTAGCAGCTGGGGATACCTGGCAGCTTTGCCTTTCCCGCTCTGGTCGAAGGCAGATCCATGGCCCATTTACACTGACAGCTGGACCTGAAATAAATGCAATGAGCCCAAAATATCCTGCTTGTGAATAAAGATTATTTTCCAGATGAGCATCAGTGCGAGGTCCAGTCACTGTCCTTGCCCTAGCAGCTGTTTAACTCTTTAGAATGACGTGATCAGGTAACCTAGAAGTTAAATTTATTTTCAAACACATGCCAGGTTATAGCCCGATTCTAGGACAAACAGTTAAATTTGTTTCCTTTTCTCCTATATTTGAACTCATTTCATTGTGTACAGAGCGCATATGAGATAAACCTTTTGCAGTAAACGTGTGAATACAAGATTCTGCAAGGAAATCGTCTGTTGTTTTCTTAAACTAGGGCTTCAAGTGGATTCTTCTGTAATTCTCAAGGTCACTGTTAAATATTTTAAATAGTTGGTCAAATGCCAAACTATTTTCATTGCCGGAATTTCTCTCCTTGGAGAATTGTTGCAGACAACGAAATGTGACATCTTCAACTTTTGTGTCAAAGACAAACTTACCATGACAATCGCTTTGTAACTCGGGAACTTAATTAAATGCTGTATTGTGCCGAGTAGGACAAGGAGTCTCACAGTATATTTAGTTGTTAGGTCTCTGTCGCATCCTGTATTGAAATCATTGTCGCTTTTCTTTTTCGTTTTATAGCAGTCTACATCTTTCTGTCAGCTTAAAAACGAGATTATTGCCTGCAGTCTAGGACATACGACGTTTCCCAGACCGGCAGTTTTCAGAAGAGTGAGGTTCGGCTGCCGTTTGTGTTTCCTGGAGGGTGGGTGCAAGGAAAGTCCCTGGGCAGGAGCTCCGCCGCTGCCGCCGGGATGCGGATGAGCTGCTGGAGCCGCGGAGCTGGTGGGGCCCTTGCTGGCCAACGCTGCCCTTCGAAGGCTTGTGCGTCGTGGCAGAACGGTGGGCGAGAAGACCCCAGGCCTTCAGGAGGTGGCCAGCCTCCAGCTGACCCCACGGGCAGCAGGGATAGACCTCCCAAACGGACCACACTGGAGGTGGCAAAAGTGTGCTCAGTTGATCTGCTCTGCTTCTAGGCACGCTGAGAAGGTGTAAAAAAAGATCTTACTTCTCGGTTTTGTGAGAAATTGGGCTTGAAATCATTGGCAGCCTGTAGAAATACCTAGACAGCACAATTGCGTGCTGTTATTAGTCTTGACGTTCATTTTTCCAATGTTCAAGTGCTTTCATTTTTTAGTTGCTACATATAGTGCACCAATTTTCAAAGAAAGCCTAGTCAAGGCGTTAGAAAGACTCCTTGGCCCTTTGGATCAAGCCTTAATCAACAGGGGAAGGAACGGAAAAGTTTGGATCTTGGTAGACAGTTTGGTTTTATATTTTCTGAATTTTGTACTGGAAACAAACTAATTAAGCTCTTTCCGTGATTCGCTTCTCAGCACCACTTTCGTTATGGAAGGGGTTGAAGGGGCTTAAATGAGGCTAAGAAATCTGCAGCACTGAGAGAGGGTTTGTCCAGTAGATACCGTATCTGCGCTGTATGTGAATATTGATCACAAATGTGCAAATGAATGCTATATTGTCTGCCTGTCTGTGAGCTCTCATTTGCTCTAAGGAAAGAGCAAACTGAATTTTCTGAAGCAGGATTACAAGCAGATTTGGCATTTGCCTTCCTGTTGTTAGAACAAATGAGCCTTATTAGTGCGACAACCGATGAACCTGCGCTTGACTGAATGAAACACAATCATCTTTATTCCCCTCAAAACCGTAGCTTTGATTTCTGCGCTTGATTGACACCGATATTCAAAAGTATCTGGAAAGAATTGGGCATTTATCCCTGCTACAAATCTGCCGGCCGGGGATGGTATTCATTTGCCTTAGATTACCCATAAACGTCTAAGCCTGGCTTTAGCGAGGGAACACGCTCTTCGCTAAGCGGCCGCTTCCCGTGGCGATGCCGTGTGCCGGGTCGCGGTCCTGTAGCACGGAGGGAAAGCGCGTGCGACAGGTCGTCTTTTAGCAGGACACGGCCCGTGACACGTCCCGTAGCCACCAAAGCGGCGTCTGGCAGACGAGGTGAAAAGGCCCTATGGAGATGTCAATGCGCAATTTAATTAGCGACACCAGCGATCTTGAAAAATTGCATGAAAAAGATTATGAAAGGCATTTCGCTTTGTAGGGGAAACACAGAACTTTTGTTTTGCAATTACTTGATCTCTTTTTTCTTCCCCCTTGTTGCTCCGTAGGAGATTTTTTTAAGGGAAGGAAAGAGCAGGGTGAAAAGCTGTGATTAATTTCTTCTGCTGCTTCCTTGCGCTTAATGAGAATTCAAGGGGACCATAACCCAGGTAAACACCTCCCGTGAAAGGAGGGGAATAGCTCTTCTGGCAACGCAGCGTTGCTCAGAGGTGCGTCGGTGACTGCTCTCTGGTCGGCCACGTTTCTGGAGCACCGTAACGCGCCGGCACGAAGGCTGCAGCCCACCAACCACCTTCTTTAGCTGCTGCAAAACGAGTTGTGCCTGGGCTCGTTCCAGAGCTGGAGGCAAGCGTGAAATGATGCCCTCTGCTTCTCATACGCTGGTTTTGCAGCTTGAAAATCTTTTTAAGGTTTCAGATGAAGACTCTGGGAGAAAATAGTACAATCCTGATCTTTTTATCGTCACAGCTTTAGCGGGTCTGGGCGCCTGTGTCTGATGAGTTCACATATGGCTGTGTGTGTTTGGCAGCAGCATATTTTGGCTCCCTAGATTTTATTTTACAGTGAGGATCTACATTTCTAAGCATATATTTCATAACCAGCAAATAATGCAGAAGAGACAGTGAGGTTCACAGGATTTAGAAAATGGTTTCACGGAGCCATCGTCCAGATCCAGATGAGGCTGTAGCAACACCTGTTTGGTTGGTTTGGGTGTTGGCAGGGTTACAAACTGTCACAGTGTTGGTAGAGAGGTGAAGACGGTGTGTGCAGGCTTGACCGTCGGCGTTAATGGACTTTCCTGGCTCCAGTGAAGCATCCGACGTTTCTGTGCCGGGGGAGCGATGCGTTGCCTTTTCCCAGCTCTCTATCCAGTTCTCTTTGCTTATAATGAAGGAAACTTTTCAAAAGAATAGTTTCTCTTTCACCAAACACATTACATTTCTGAAAAAAAACCCATCATGTAAGTGCGGGTGATTTCTGTGTGCAGGAACCTCTCCCTCCATCGAAATTCGGAGCTACCATGGCTTTTACCGGTGGAAGAACATCAGAGTTGAGGCGTTTCCTAGTGTAAATGTGCTTCTTCATAACCTTCAAGAGGAGAAGTGGGAGAGACTCAACCCTCACCTCTAAGGAGAGAATTTATCACTCAACAGCGAAGAGATGCTGTAGCAAAGCCTGGGAGCTATAGCTAGCAAACCAAACTTGCTGCTGCTCCCTCTTCCTCCTTCCACGTTCAGGATGGCGGTACGTGACCGTTCGATCTCTCCTGTTCTTCTTGCGCTTCTGCCCAAAGTATTCTCCTTCCTGGCTTCTGCCCCTTTCCACCAGCGGCACCGGCGCGTCCCCCCTTTCCCGAGCTCACACAGTGTCCCCAGAAGTTTCTTGATTTCTTGATAACGTGGTTTCTACCTTTAATTTCAATTTTACTTGCCCAGAAAGGGGCAAGCAGTTGTCCCCGCAGCGCTGCCTGGACGCCGGCCCGCGCAGGACAGCGGCCGCAGCCAGTGCCGGAGCCAGCGCTCGCGCCGAGGGGAGAGGAAGGGAGCTTCGGCCTGCGCCGCGCTTTCTTACTCTAATTACTGGTGTGCACACCCAGGGTCAAAGCGAGATGAATTAATGTCATTCCCCTTTTTGTTATTCCTGCTTTTATCGGTTTGAAATTTAATTTACAAGAAATGCATAAATCGTGTGTCAGCTGAGAATGTTCCCATTTTGCTAACTCAGTGCAAGTCTTTTTCCAGATAAGTCTTGCATAGTTAAACAACACAACCTTGGAGTCTTAACTGCAAGTATATTATATATGCTTGGACTTTCTTTTATTAAGCCTGTTCCATCAAGTTAGTGCAGTCTTGGATGAGCAAGTTTTATTCATGTTGTGTTTTCACATGCAAATTCCGTTAAAACTAAAGTCTCATACACTGCCGAGTGCGGAAAATAAGTCCCTTATATGTTGCAGTTCTACCTCTAACTCAAACTCTGGCTGCTATAAACAGTAATATAGAGATGGGGCTCTATAGAGAAGCCTATCGCTAGGGATGTTATTGCTTTATGATCTCGTTCCTGGCCTGCTCAATATTTGTTTTACACAGCTGCCTCCAACATCTGCTTTTCATCTCTGTTCTTTATCCATGTAGACATTCAAAAATGCCTTTCTTCTTTCCTGCATTCAGCTGCTTTGTGCGTCTCCTGTCTTGTCAATGAAATGTTCAACTAAGTAAATTCAAAAGTCACTTTAAAATAGGATATTACAGACTTTGTACATAAGTAATTAAAGGTTGTAATTTCAGCTGACTTCCACATTAAGGAAGGTGGAGGAAGAGCACAAAATGAGCCCAAAATCGCTCAGGAATCTAAAATTAAGCTGGGCTCAATCAGTACTTTTCAGGCTGAGCTCCAGTGCAGCCTTTCTACCTGAAGCCTTTAGGCTGCTTCCCCAACCTCCAGCCTGCAGCAGGGTCCTCAGAGCCAAGCTTCGACCCGCAGTGGGAGAAGGTGACGCATTTTTCTATGTGCTCCTTGGCCGTGAATGCGCAGGTAGCCTGAGCAGGGGGAAGGTGCTTGTTTTAGAAGGGGATGGAGCAGAGTTTGGTGACCACAGCATTGACTTCCCAGTGGATTGGTTTCCACTGATGGAGCAGGTCACAGATGTGGTCCTTGAATCTTCACGTCCACAGTCCAACAGGCTTTGATGAAACGGAGCAATTTTTGCACCTTATACCTCGGCTTTTCAGGCAAGGACCATTTCCAAAGCATCCGGCTGCCCTGGTGAGCAGCTTCTGCTGGTGCAACTGGTATCATTAAGGTGAGCAACGGCTTTCGTCGCCCATTGGCACGAAGATCCTGCTGAGCAGCAGTCCTGCGCCGTGCCGGCAGCGTCCTTGCAGCTCTGCTCTGCCTCGCTGACCAGGTCGCTTGCACGTTGCGCGATGGCTCTGCTTTCAAGCAGCTCTCCCACGCCGGCTCTAGCGGGCAATCCTCTCCCCTGCCTCCTCCCCCAAGTAAAGGCAAAGTTGTTGCTTTTGGATGAAGGAGGCTGCAGCTCTGAGGCACTTCTGAAAAAGCAAATACAACTTTTGACCTCAGCAAGGAGCAGGATTTTGCCTGGTTTGAAGGTCAGCAGCTCCCCGAGCCGCGCAGGCTGATGCCTCCTCCCTGCGATACTCGGAAGAAAACCCATTTCCTAGTCAGAGAACGGCTCGCCATTTCACTTTTTTCCCTGTGTTATTAATCTGTGTTATTTATCTCCTTGGACAAAGTTTCCCCTTCGAACAACATCCCTCCGCATCACACGTGTCCGTATTTCTGCGGCTGAACTTCTCTTGCGTCCTGGATCAGCAGCTTAACCGGCAAATCCCTGTTTTCTCGGATGCTTTAAGAAAATGCCTGTTAATTGCTGTTAATAACAGTAAGGGCAGACTTTGAGCTCCACTTCTGACACGGAGACTTATCAGAAGCTCCTGCCGTGCTGCTGCGCCGAGGCCGGTCTCCCCCGGACCCTCTTCCACCCTTTCCCTCGAGCGGCCACAGCTAAATGGGACCGATTTGTTTTTGCGTGTTCATATATCTGAAAATATAAACTCTGGTAAAGTATCTGCTTTTGGTGTGACCTCCTAACCCAGGGGCTTTGCTCCCTTCTGGGGCAGGTTCCAGCAAACCCCTGGGCCGCGGTGTTTACAGGAAAAACGCGTGCTTCGTGTGCTCTCAAGGCCACGACGTGTCATTGGAAAATGCACTTTAGAAAAAGCAGATTAGTTAGCACTGCTCTCTTCGGTGAGCATGCAGGGGATGAGTGCTGCTACTCCAGTATTTCTAGGGGGAAAAAAAGAACTAAAATCAGCTTTGAATAGTGCTTTGCTCCCTCCTCTGGCGATGCATCTGGTCTGAGCTTTGAAGCAGAGTGGAAGAAAGCAGCGTGATCGCAGGGGTGAGGCCGGGCAGCACGGCGAGCCCCCTCCCCGGAGCATCGCCTGCGGAGGGATGCTGGCTCCCCGCCGCGGCAGCGCCTGTAAGTTAAACACCCTAAACCATTCGCGTGCGGCCGCGGAGGAGAGAGCCCGACTGCCAGACGCCCGGCGGGGCGATCAAATCAGCGTGCTTGCACAGGGTGCCGATGCCGGAAGCTGTCCCAAAACACCCGCGATTCGGCCGCCGCGGAGCGCAGGAGGGATGCACGCGGCCCGGCCGGGCCCCTGGGACAGCGACGGTTGCTCGATAATTGCCTTTATGGCCATAAAAGGTAAAAATAAAGGATGAAGCACTGCGTTAAGTAGCGCTGCTGGCATGGTAATGATCTGGCAGAGGATTGCTCGGAGAAACGCTCTGCTTGAAAAAACAATCATCTTCATCGCTTTTACTTGTTTGGAATAGAAAACTGTTGGCATTTATACCATAAATTACATTTTGCTGTAAATTATCCCCCGAGCGCTGATGGAGCTGGCGGCATCCATCTCGGAGCACCGGCAGCAGCTGCTGGGTCAGCCGGGAGCACCGAGCCGGGGTCCGGGTCCGAGCTGGTCCCGGGACAGGGGACAGTGCCCGGTCACTGCTCCTCTCCCCGAATGCACGCACAGCCCGGCAGCCGCTCCAGCACGGCCGGGCCTCCCCTGCAGTCAGGCTGCACGTGCTTCTCACCTTCTCGCTGGTTAAACTGTCCGGGCAGCCTCAACTGTGCTTCTTTTTGTGCAAACACCCATTACAGGATCATTCCCCTAGGAATCAGGCGTGCCCAGGGGATTTCGTGTCGTTTTGGCCATGCTGATGGCTTTGGCAGGAGGTGGTGTGCAGGGAGGCGGTCAATCACGGTGCTTTAGGGGACCTGCATAAGAGTGAAGATGCTCATAATACAGAGAGGGAATCTTTTTCCTGTAAAAAAAGGCATTTTAAGAAAATTAGATAAGAGAGAATATTTGTCAGACAGAAAGTTCCTTTCTTTAGGTGACAACTTTTGCTTTCAGTTTCCAGATGAAAAATTGGAGCTTTTCTTTGTGCGAGGTTTTGTCTATTTGAAGATGCAAGGTTGCACTGAAAAGCAGGCTCCAGGGCAGAGCTTCATCCAGCCGTGGCAGGGCCCAGGCCTGAACAGTTAAACGTACATGCGTGCATCAAGAAACAGCATATGCATATTTTTCAGTTGCTTAAGTTTTCATTATTTGGGTCTTTTGCATGCAGTGCGCGCACATTAACATAACCTGATTTTTGGATGAGTTTTCTATACATTAATTTCCCCATTATTTTAATGCACCGGCGTTTGAAGGCGGGGGGGGGGGATAAGAGCTTCATTAAAGCCGTGGGGAGGCTGGCGGAGGCCTGAGCAGCCTTGCTGCAGCGCAGAGCTCGGTGTGCTCCGTCCTCGCATGGCCGCTGGCCACCGTGGCCTGTGTCACCCTCGGTCACCCGTGCCGCACGGCCAGCCCCTCGGCACGTCTACGCCTCGCGCTTCCTCGGCAGCCGTCCATCTACCCGTCACAACCATCCGGAGAGAAACAGAGAGCATGGGCTGCACCGATACACGCTGAATTTCTTTTGGGTCTATAATACCCTAATCCAGTCTTAAATAAAGGGAGTGATATGAAACGCAGGTCTTTAAGAGAAAGTTTCTGGTATTTTGCTTGAAAAGTCTCCAGACGTTTCTTCTGTAAATGCTTTCGGTAGCTGCTTTCCTTCCTCTTTTTCCCTTGGACTCTCAGTGAACAAACTGTTTTGTTTGAGCTAAACACGGTGAATCATTGTGGTTTCTCGGGCATTTATTCTGCGCCGCGCCGGGGAAGCAGTGGGCTAGAGCTGGATCACCGGCAGAAACGTCGCTGGGGCCCAGTTCCCCGGTGTGCTTGCTTGGAGGACTCGCACAGCTCCAGGTTCTCCGAGGAAGGAGCAGCAAAAGGCCTTGGAAACTTGGAAAGCAGCACGAGCCCGTCCCGGGCCTGGCCGGAGCCGGACACGCGTGCACCGAGCCCGAGTGCCGTCGTCGGCCCCGCTTCCCTCGTCACCGCGCTGGGCACCAAACACCAGCACCGCGAGCCGGGACACAAGCAAAGCAGCAAACCTGCCTTTTGGCTACAAGTTTAAAAAAGAAATTCAAAATGATGTGTCTATCCATGTTAAGCATTAATTCCTATTAGGAGCAGTATTTATTTATTGCAAACCTGGTGGCACAGATCTATTCCTTCGCATTGCCTTTGCAGCAGAATAACCTCCTTGACCGAGGTCAAGTACCCGCTGGTGCAAGGGGGGATAGTCGGCGCCGGCCGTGCAAAGCCGAGCTCCCGGGACAGGTCTGGACGAACGGGCAGACGCAGCAGAGGGTGGAGGCGGCGGGATCCCCGCGCTGGCTCTTTCGGGCCGGCCTAAGCGTCGTGCTTCCAGCAGAGGGCAATGCACGCCAGAGAGCAAGGTGGTGGCCCCCGACGAGCGGCGATGCTGGAAATGCTCCCGGCGATGGTGCGGTGGAAGGGGACGAGGTGCCGTGCGGCCCCCGGCAGCCCCGGTGCTCGGCTCCTGCGCGGGGGCTCTGGCGAGTGCCGCCGCCATCTCCGGACAGCCCTCTTCCCTGCGGAAATCCCTCCCTTTCTTTATAGAGCACCCCGAGTGCTTATTTTAAACATAATTTTGAAGGATTTCCGTGAGCTGAAGGAAACCGAGCCAGCACCTGTGTGAAGGGCTGTGATTGCTCATCATTGCCCAGGATTTCTTAGACATCGATGCCAAAATAGCAGCATTTTTCCAGAAGTCACTCTGTTTTAATGACATAATTCACTGACGGGAGCAAATCCATCTTTTCAGCCAGATCCGTTCACTGTGACTTGTGCGAGGTCTAAGTTAAAGTCTGCTGTTCGGCTCGTTAATGCTGAAGAAAACAGACGTGTGAAAGCTGACCTAGATGCAGAGGAATCCTTCCCTGTGTGACGGTCCCTGCTCAGAAACGGCCCCTGGATCACTATCAAGCTTTCTCTGAAAAAGGCTCCTCAGCCAAGGCGAGCGTGAGAGGCGTTTCGGTCTCACCTTAATTGTTAAGCAAGGAAAACGTCCTTAGTCCAAGCATACGTTAACAGCGCAGCTCTGGCCGTTCCCACGAAGACCTGGGCAGGTCCCTCCTGGTGCACCAACACCTGGGTCCCCAAAGGAGCTTTATTGCACCTCTCTGCTCCCGTCTTGCACAGCGTCACTGCAGCGACGTGATTCGTGCCTGAAAGGTGCTTAAAAGGACCGAAATGCAGACGGATGTGCTTTCGCAAGGCAAAGCTCACGCGCGAGCCTGGCCGCGGGGCGGGTGGCAGCGAGAGGGGTGGCCGCTGCCACACTTGTTCCCTACCTCCGTGTGCCACCACCGCGCCGGGCCCTCGCAGGAGCTCCTGGGCTTTTCCCCAGGCTTCTCCGGCCCCCGAGCAGGCACGCAGCTAAGCCTTGCGCCCTGTTTATCGCTAGGCAAAGACCATTTCCACCCTATGCGGTGGCTGGTGACCATGAGCATCTATTGCTGTCTCCTGCCCTCGTCCCCCGGAGCTCTGGTCCCTGGGGACAGCAGCATCCCGCCGTGCGGCATCTCGGGGAAGTGTCTGCACAGCTCCTGCAAAAGCCGAGCCTGAGCGAGGAGCAACAGCGTGAACACAAGGTTTCCGCAGTGCTGACACCAGAGAAAAAGGCTTGCGCCGCTTTTATTTTATATTTTAGAAAATGATTTTTTTCCAGCTTTGGAGCGATTCACCCAAAGCTCCTGCTCCCAAGCAGCGGGGAGTGCAGATGTGCGGGGGCCCGGCACCGCCAGCCCCCACAGCGCCTGTGCTCTTCTGCGCCCGCTTCTCCCCGGTGCCTCCTCTGCCTCCGTCTGCGGGAGTTTTGTTGGTAGTTTCTACAAGCTCTGCCATGGACTTTCCGTCATTCTCCACGGTCCCATGGGCACACGCCGCTTGGGAGGACTGTGAAAACACTCGGTGCCTCTGAGCTTTTGCTTGGGAAGGTCTTTTAGAAAGGGAGCTTGGAAACCACGGAAAGAAGTAACGTTTCCCAGGGACCGCTCAGAGGCTGGACGATAGCCAGCCATCCTCTTCCTCCTCTGGTTTCCCCTTCTCAAAACGAATGACCCGCTGTGGTGACCACGAACAGCGTCGCTGCCCCGACTGCCTGGTCCAGGTGAGAGGACAGGGCAGCTACAGCCCCCTCGCCCGCGTTGCCCGCGTTGCCCCCACCAACCCGAGAGCCAGCAAAAGAGGCCGTGCGTGCTGACGGCAGCCGCGCGGGTGCCCAAGGTGCGGATGCCAGAGCTGGAAGCAAAGCCGTAGACCAGAAGCATTTGCGGATGTCTTCGGAGGAGATCAAGGCATGCCCTGAGCCACCGCGGTTTTGCAAAGGTGTCTCCTGGCAGGGTTCAGACCTTTCCATGACCTCCACCACCCCGGCTGACAGAGTTTCCCCTTTGCTCATGCCGCGGCTGTGCAAAATGCAGGAAGCTGCTGCCATCAAATGCAAATCTCATCTGCAGCTGGTGGCCCCGCACCAGCAGCTCCATCTCCCTGAAACACCACTGCCGAGAGATGCTCTGCCTTTCCCTGGGTCCAAGAAAGGCTTCTGCAGCCAGGGAGAGGGGAGGGTGAAGCGGGTTTCCTCAGATGACTAAAGAAATGGGAGAATCTGTAATGTGCGTGGAACGAGAGGGAGAAATGTTCTAGTTTTTCGCTGCAGAAAATAGGCCCAAGTTTTTGATAAAACGCAGACCACTCTGTGAAGCTTTCACAGAGAGCAACTTGACCTTTGAAGTACAGCTTCAAGGTCGGGTGTTCTGGTTTGTGAACCAGGGTGAATCGTTTAGGGAATAATATTTAAAGTTAAAAAAAAAAAAAAAGGCAAGTCTGTTACCAGAACTGCGGAGAAATCCCCTTTCTTTCAATGAACTTGAAACCTCAGACGAGAATGCAAACCCTGGGAGTGTCGGGTCTGTCATCAGCCACAAAGTGCTCCGGGGATTCCAGCTATGCAAATCTCCCCCGGATTTGGGCTGCTGCCCACGCTGGCGATGTGCAGGGACTGAGCTTTCGTGCCGAGCATCCCTCCCCATCTCAGCGGCTGGTTGGCGCGGGGTGGCTGGCGGCAGGTCACGCGCTGCTCCGTGGTGCGGCACGCCGGTGAGTGCCTTTTCGGCTGCTGCAGTTCCAGGGAGATCGCTGCAGACCCATCCAGGAGAAAAGGCGTTTAGTATCTTCAGGTTCTGCTTCTGCTGGTGGACATTCGGGGCCGGCATCATTGTCTCGTCCCATCTGTCAGCAGTAGTTGACTGAACCCGAGAGCAGCAGTCCAACGACCGAAGCTGCTTCAGGAAAGCATCTCAGATGCCTCTTCCATTCTCCTTGTAGCCTCTGCCCAATAACCGGGCTTTGAAGTTACCACGTGCCTTCACGTATGCTTCTAGCAACCTGCGGGCACAAACCACCGGCAGGTTTGCGTCGTGCGCCCGTGGTCCCTGCTCGCTGCCGGGCTGTGCAAGGCGCACGGCATCGTCCCGCACGAGCAGGCTGGCCCCTGGCATCAGCCCAGAGGGCCGGTGGAGATGAGGCAGCAGAAGCTCTCAAGCCCACAGTTCTGGGTGCGCAAGGGCCGTACTGGCAAAGTGAAAAGCTAAAGACTGCTTGGTCTCTTGTGGACTTATTTCAAAACATCACTGAATACTGTACCCAAAGCAGAAATGCTTCGGTCTTTAGATGAGAGGAAGAGAGTCTCCCCTCCTGCAACAGCCATAACCCGCTTACCGAAACCGTACGCCGACCCCGTGGCAGGTTCTAGGGCACACAGGACTTCAAGCTCCCCAGAGGATTTTATTTATAAGGGGAAGGAAATGCTTTCTATTATCAGTCTTATCATCCTGTGTAGGTTTTATTTCCTTTACGTTTGCGAAGGTGTTCAGAAGCGGGGCTGATGGGGACCAGATTGCTGGAAGGGGTGTAGCAGCGAGAGTGTGGGTTTCCTTTCCACCGCTTAGCTCTAGAACAGGAGGTGCAAGCAGGCAGCATCTCCCTGTCCTTTGATGTTTCTCTGCACCCCTGTTTCCCATGTAAGGAGTCAGGTTTGGTTCAAATGCAGCTAGTTCACCAATAATATTGTCAATAATATTGACTGTAATAAGGTAATAATCTTTTCTTTACATCATAGCTAAGAGAAATCAGATACCTGAAATTTTATTTTGCACCTGTTAGCTTGGTGAGCGTATGATGCCACTTGGGAACCTCTGTTCCTCAGATAATGTCACTTGTGGTGGAGGTTTTAAGCTCCACTCCAGGTCTGATCCACAGTCACTGGAAGCAGAGACAAACTGGGTCTCCAATTTCAGTGCAGATGAGAAAGTTGCCATCAGGCTCTGATGTGCTTTACATTTTCTTGGGATTTTTCTTGCAAACCTGTCAAGGTGGAGGTACAACAATCAAAGCAGCAGGAGCAGCCATGGTCATATGGTCATACTTTTGCAAAATGCTAACAGTCCCTAGGCTTTTGTGCTCTTTCTTCTCGTTTTTATTTAGCGTGAAGAACTATTCTGAGGCATTTATTTGCATAACAGAATGTGCAGTTAGAAGACACCGAACGAAAATCTCAGAGTGGTGGGATTACTTGTTTCTATGTGTATATTCCTCAGGTTTCGAACAGGAAAGCTCATTAAAGAGCTCATTGGTGCAAGAGCAAGCAGAAGGATAGCAGATTGCCCAGCTTTGGCATAAGAATCTGCTGCTGCTCTTATTCCCTCCTCCGTGTTTGTGTTTGCAGTTTATGTTTAAAGTTCTCCATCCACCAGCCCCTTAGCCACTGCAGGAGTCTCTTCTGGTGGAGCCAGTTCTTATACACACGCAAGTGCTTGTTGGAAGTCCTTGTTCCTCCGATTTAATATTTACTTATTCAAATAAAATGAACCACTGTGAAGAGGAGAGGCTGAGCCCGTGGGCAGGAGGTCACAGCGAGGATGTGGGACAGTGGCAGAGCTGTTACGCTGAGCCTCGACATCTCCCACATCCTAACCAGGCTCTTCTGCAACATCTCTCACACCCCCTCTCACATCTCTCATATTTCTGGGGTAGAGAAGCAGGGAGATGAGCACAGTTGTTTTATTTTCTGTTAAAAGCTTTGAAAGGTCTCTCTTTTGTCCCAATGTGGAGTAAGGAGGTAACTGAGGACATAGTATACTATAGATAACAGCAGAATAGTTTCCTGTGCAGCTCTAAAGAGAGATAATCTAGTCTTATTAGTATTTCTGATAGCTCTCCATGACTGACTTCTCAGCAAACCCATCTGAAGATAGCTCCCGAGACAGTATTTGGGGATTCATATCAAGTGTAGCCAGGCTGGAATAAGCTGATAACCATCATCATTTCCATTGCTTTGGATGGTAAGTGGTATTGTACTGACATTGGCTAAATTCGTTTTAGTTGTTAGTTTAAGACTAGTTAAATGCTCATTCATACTATGAAAATGAAATGAGTCACTTAGGATTTAAAAGAAATTTTCTGAAGTCTCATTTTGCAAAGTGTGAGACTCTCAGCTCTGTTCAGTCCTTCTTCTGTGGTAAGTCTTGTACTAAATGGTTCTTTTTTTTTCCAGAGTATGTGAATTTAGGATTTTTCTGAATGTTAGAATAACTGCTTTGGCGCCAAAAGGCCAGGGAAAACAAGTGGATGATATTTATTTAAGGCTTGACCTGGTAGTGGGTTGAAAGACATGTCCCGGTATTGTAAGACACCGAGATAAATAAATTGCCTGAATGTCTCCCGTACAAAAGAGCTTGAAGTAAAATTGAGAGACAAACGCAAAAGAAAGTTTTAATAGAAGTTTCTTAAATATATGTTTAATAGAAGCAAAAGTACGTTTCCTTTACGTGCTCCGGAGTGCATACACACCGCATATGGCACAAATAGCCCTGCTAGCTCACGCGTCTTTGGGAGCAGCCGATGTCCAAAGGAGGCACCTCCGGAGCGTCTGCAAGGGTCACCTTCCTGGGCACCACCACCACAGAGCCGCACGGGGCTGTGTTTGTGGCAAGGAATATTAAGGAATAAGGTTTTATGCAATTCTCTGAATTTATAACCTGGAAGCGTGGGGCGGGGGGAGGTTGCAAAATCTTTGGCAATTGGATTGTGCAACCAGAAGAGACGGTTGCAGCTAGCAAAAGTGGCCTGATGCTTTTCCCAACCCTCCTACCCTGTCGAATGGGAGAGAAGGGCGCCGGGGTGATCTCATCCCATCTGCTGGGTGCTGCAGGGGATCAGGCTGACTTCTGGCACCTGGATTTACGGAGGGTTTCGTTATCCTCCTGGAATCGTTGTGCTCTGGGTGCGGCAAGGTGCTGCGCGGCAGGGCAAGCTTGACGGCCCGCCGAGCCCAGGGCTGCCGATCCCCAGCACGGAGCCGCGAGCCTCAGCTCCTGCCGCTCCTCAGTGCCTTCGAGTAGTCTCATTTTACTCACTGCTTTTATAAAATCGCCGGAGATGCAGAGCGATGACCGTGGCCTCGTCACCGCGGACGAGGGAGCCGGTGCGTTAGCGGTTGCGCCGGCGCTTTCCTGGGACAGCCCTGACCGGTGGACGGCAGCTCTTTGGCGTGTCAATACAACCGATAACACCTCCATCTCGAGAAGTCAGTGCCACCTTGCTCTCAGCTTCCTTGCTTTTCCGCCACCCAACCCTTCTGGTTTTATTAAAACTGCCACGACGGTGTTAGAGCAATAGCGTGATTTTACCAACCCCGGGGGAGAGGCCCGGGAGATGACCCCGCTGTGCCGTCTCGTTAGTCCGTGTTGAAATATCTAGATAGACAAGGGAGGATTTAAACCCTTAAAAATAAAACAAGAAGAGACAATGGGCAGCAAAGGGCTTCCCCTCGCAGCTGGCCGGCAGCCACCCCTCTCCCCGGGGAAGCCTGGCGCGGCCGCGGTGCCCTGGGAGGAGCGGGGAAAGGAAGATCCCCACGAAGACTGCACGGTCCTCATAAATAACATGCATGCTTTAATAAAACAGGATGATATTTAGGAACGTGGTAGCGAGTCAGATGTTGACAAATACCTTGAGAAGCTGCTTATATCTGCCAGCCCAAGCAAACCAACCCGGTTGGGGACTATCAACACTTGAAGCACAGCAGAAGCGTAAACACTTGCTTAATTACAGCACTTCGAGCAGCATTTAGTTGCTCTTGCAAGTCATATTTCAGGCTTCCAGAATAACAACATGTCACAGCGCATCAAATTATTAAGATTTCCTTCTTACAGAAGGAACCGGCTCGGTTAGGCAACATCCTAGCATAACAGAGCGCGTCACAGCTTTTCTGGGGCAGAGATTCAGCCCCGTCTCAGAGGCCGTAGCAGAGGAGACCTTCTCAGAAGAAACGCGTCCTCGCAATCTCAGAGCTTCCCATCTAAAACACGTGCTACCTGGGCTGGAATATTTGCCTTTCGCTACACCTGAGCTCACTTCAGCCGACACGTAAAGCAACTATTTTGTTCCCCGCACGTCGGAGGCGATGCGGCCCTTGCTGCGGAAGGGAAGGACCTCTCGCCGGCGCAGCGGGCGCACGCGGGTTCAGAGCCCCTTTTCCTGGTGCTTCCCTTCTGGTCTTAGTGAGGGGGAAGAACCACCTCTGAGGCTGACCACGAGCAGCGTGACCCCAAAATTTGAGGTCTGATCGGTGAGGGGAGCGCAGACAGAGCAGGAGCCCCCCTGCACTTGCCTTTTCCTTCGTTTTTGTGGAGCCGGATCTCTAATTTGGCAGCCTCTGCGCACATTGCCGCCTTGGGTTAGACCGCTTCAAAACGTTGTCACAGGTTCAATTCTCAGCTCTACTAGTTTAAGCACTGAGTAACTCCTTTGCTACCAGCGGGGAATCTCAGGTGTTGACTGGGACAATTTTGACTGTAAAGGTCTAACACAGCCCAAAGAAAAGCACGTCAGAGCTTAAATTCGTTGCACTTGAGCTTTGTGCCCCAAAGCACGTGTCTTCTCAAGTGGACAGAGTTTTATTGCTGCGTTCGAGCTGGCAGGGTGTATTGAAGGTGTGGAAATATGACAGAGAAAGGTTGCAAATAGCAGTTTGGCAATTAATACACTTTTTTTGGCTCATTTCGTTTTTATTTTCACTTTTCAAATATTGCAAAACATGTCACAAAAGTTCAAGTTCTCAACACTCCTTTGGGGAGAAACGCAATTACTGCCGTCCTCACCAGGCAGACAAGGAGACCAAGGAGCAGATGTCAAAGGTCCCGTCCCTCGAGCGGTCTCTGAAGCGTGACGCCTGTGTCCTCAGCCTTGGTTTCGGTTTCCAGCGCTGTTGCCCATCGGCAGCTCCTCTCCACCAGCCTGGTCCTCTCTTCTGCCCCGCTCCTCGGGGGAGCTGGAAGACCCGTGCTAGCGCTCGTGCATGTCTCTCCATACGTCAGGAGCACGGTCACCCAAATGACAGCTCTTGCTGGACCCAGGTCTTCAACACAGAGGTCTTCAACACAGAGGTCTTCAACACAGAGGTCTTCTCAGCCTCCCCTTTGTAGAGCTGCAGGAAGCAGCTTTGCTCTGGCCTTCCACATCCTGTTTATCTCTGGCAGGGGCTGCCGAAGGAGCTACTCACTGGTGCGTGGCAGCGACCTCCCAAGCTCAGCTCCCGGCAGCGCCCGGAGGCGTAGCAGCTCGGCCCTGCTCTCCGGCGCGGCGATGAGCCGGATGCTCTCCAGCTGCAGGATGAGCCTGGGTAGTCTGGGTCAGCGCGGAGGCCACCTTGTCCCTTGATCCTACCTGCTGAGCCTCGTGATTAACCTGAGTTATAGACGTTTTAGGACATAGATCATTTTTTTCAATATATGGTATGGCCCTTGGCTCAATAAATCCCTGAGTCAGCCTCTAAGCACCCTTTTTATGTAAAAATATTTGGATTGCCTCACTTTTTACAACCATTCATGAAATACCATTTGTTTAATATGTACGATGAATAAACTCCAGATTGGAAACAACCAAAGCAAGCCTGTCTTGCTCTGCGGCTGTTGACACCACCACAGCCTAGCTTGGTCTGGTTTCCCTGCCAAGGGGCACACCAACCCCTTGAGCTCCTCACAACAAGAGAGGCCAAATAATGTCAGAAAACAGGAAGGTTTTATCTCAGTAGTGTTCCAAAATGTGAGCCTTGGTCCCGGCTTCCTGGTTGTTGAATGTTTTTCAAACCGATACGTTCAAACCGTGTTGAAGCATGTTCTGTTTGGTGTCACCCAGCTGCTTCTTTGGGGAGTATCTGCTATTTTGTTTTTAGTGTAGATCTGTTAGACATACTAAAAAATATTTTGTAGTAAAAGTATACATTGACAATTCTTAAAAATATCCCAAGGAAGTAACTGAGGGACCTGAGAAGAGCTGCAACCCTGCCTGAGAGATCAAACACCGAAGTGCAATGGCTGCTGATGTGAGCAGATATGCTGCCGGCTTTCAGGAAGTCTTCCGTCTGGAATATGACACACTCCGCAGTTACTAAGATCCAGACGATCCTGGATGTCAGTTTGGCATTTTTCACCGTCCTTACGTGGCGAGACTCCATGGGAAAGAACGTTATTAAATAAGCCTCGAAGGCGATGCAGCTTAGCAGCAAGCAGCTAACGTGTGCGTTTGCAGTAAGGAGATTCTGCAGCAGGGCTGACGTAAACGCTGTAGATAAGATGCGAACATCAAAGGTCCATATGATCATGTCAGAAACAACGCAAACAGAAACCAGGATGTCTGCTTTTGCTATGCTTGAGATGAGAACCGTAGTAGACTTGGACGAAACCTTTGCAGACTGCAGGAGGATGATCGTATACAAACTGCCCAGCAGGCCCAGAAAGGTGCTGACAGCGTTTGAAGACGACAGGACGAGGTACTGGATATACTTAAGTACCAAGTATCTCCTGAGATCCTTCATGTGGTCTCTCTCCATAGAAATGCCAATTAGGGAAGAATACCTGAAATACATATAGGAAAGGTTGGTTACATGTAAAATGAGTGGGATGGAGTCCAGAGAAATAATTTTGTGCTTGCATTTGCATAGCCGCATGCTAACGTCCTGCCCACTAGCATAGTCATGACACTGGTTGGTTTCGTAGCTTCAGAGCTGTTGGGTGTGTGAAATTCTGAGAGTGGATCAGTTAGGAAATAAATTGAGTATAAGCCCAGTGGACAGCGTTTTGCTATAGCTAACACTGTTATCCGTCAGGGGCCATCGCAGGAAATCGGAATGACTCTGGACTGATGCTGGAATAATTTAGGTCAGAATATGACTGCGTTCATTGTGCAAGCTTTTTTCTGTTTGTTTGCCTTCATGGGATGATAATTCCAGAATGAAGAATCCATTCTTTACAGTGTTGCAGCAGGAAAAAGATTTCCTGTTACGCTGTGCAGAGGAGCAAATGAGATGTTTATTATTCATTCTGAGAAACAAAGTAATAAACTAGTGGGAATGCTAGCCAAGAAATGTCCCGGTTGATTTAGTAACTGAGAATTACAATACAAATACTGTAATTTCTGCAAAATAGAATTTCACTCCTGACGGTGGTATGAAACAAGAGTCTCAGAAAAGGTATTTGGCTTGCTTGGATTAATTCCGAGGAAACCCCTTAAATAAAGATGTAGGTAGCTTTTGCATGGATATCTTCCACACATTTTGGCGTGTCCTTGCAGTGTCACCAAAAAAACTTCAGTCAATAAGGAGAATTTTAATAGATGAGAGAGAAGAGACAGGGGGAAAGAGCATGTTCTGATAGAGAAGAAAATCTTTTTCTTCCGTATGGTCGCTCCTCTCAGCTAGTGATGTTTCCTGGCTTCTGCCCCCAGTCATGGCCATGTTCTGTCATGCAGCTCAGCCTCTGCAAAGTCCGGCCTGTTTGGCCTGTGTTTGGGCTCCCTGCTTGCTCTCTTTTTCCTGTCATCCTGTAAACCCTTCATATATATTCATTTGGAGGCGAATTTCTGAAAAAAATAGGATGCCCAAGCACAGCATGTAAAATGCCAAAAATTACAGATACTGAGCTACTGGGGGAAGAGGTGGGCTCAGGCAGTGCACAAGCCACTGCTGACCCAGAAGCCCGGAGGGTTAAATTTTGCTGACCAGGGATGTGAGCTCCGGCTCGACCCGTGGACGGCGGTAGCATCCCTGCGCTCGGTGAAGCTTGCCTCGGTGCCACCACCATTGCAAAGTTCGTCTAATGTTCTGGTTTTATTTCTACGTCTCTGTGGGAGTAAACCAAAAGCCAAGAACCATTTTAAGAATAATTTCTAAAACCTATTGTTTGAGTTTCTTTTTCTTAAGTTGCATTAACAAAGCCTAAGCCCAACTTGCTATTTTCCTGCGAGGGTGTGTTACGTGCTTGGCAGCCACTAGCCTTTTATTTCCTGGCCTTAGCAGAGCTAAATTTGGAGCAGCTCTCCTTTCCCACCCAGACAGCTATATCGTTGTGTTTCCATTTTGTTTAGTAGCTGCATCTCCTAACGCAACTAGCTGGATGTGTCTGAGTCTATGGTCCCACCAGGCTGCCGAGGAGATTCCTTCTCCATCTGATCGTATCTCACGTAGAAGGTTGCAAATGGGCCCTTTCCTTTTAATTCAGTGGCCAGTGGTACCCGGATGCCCCGATTCTGCCCCGTGGGATCCTTCACACCTCATGTAGAGTATTTCAGGTCAGTGAGATTAAGTTTGCTGTGTGGCTGTTCATGATCATTTTGTGTCAACATGCTGAAGTAACCTGTGCATTCAGGGCCAAATCCTGCAGCTTTGCTATTTCCTTTACATGCAAAGTGCCGTCGCTTTCAGCTACTATTTTGCATGACACTGGGAATCAACAAACAGCTCGGGACTTGACCTTCTGTTTACACAGTCAAATCTTAAGTAGATCAGAGGTTTGTAAAGTGCCCAGATATTTTCAAGGATTAGCCTAATTTGTGTAATAGCGTGTCATAAGTGCATAGCTATGAACTATCCCGGTGTGGAATAAGACTATAAAGACCCGCAAAGACTAATTTGGTTAAGTCACTAGTTTTCTGGTTATCTCAAAATCAAGAGTGAATTTAAAAAAAAAATGGAGAGTGGCTCATATGACTGAGGATTAATATAAAAGAACAGCATAAACATGTAGGACTGAAAGGCCAAGACACAAGATGAGGTGCAGCTACCAAGCGATGTAAGGGTAAGGAGGAAACGTCCCATAAACCTGTTGTCAGAGGAAAGAAGAGCAAGGAACAAATCTGCTCCATGCCAAGTTTACGCTGTCAAGTGATAATGCCACAATCAGAGGACATAAATTCTTTTCTTGCTGCGCTCTTCTCCAAAGGGCACACTTATGAACTGGACACTCGACACAACTAAAATTAGGAACAGAAGAACTCAAGTGAGATTTCTGACTAGACTAAAGACAGTGTGTTTTCAAATCCCGAGCTTCACAAAATGTACCCAGGAGCACTTAGAAACTGGCTGAAGCAATTTCGGAGATCGTCGTGGTTATCGCTGAGAAGTCTTAAAAGACAAACGGGAAAAGTTCCAAAACTTGAAAAAGCAGAAGTAATGGCTGTCTTTGAAAGGGAGGAGTAGGGCAGGGGGAGAGGGCATGGTAGGGAAGAGGCCAGAATACTGTAAGCTTCAGTTGCCAGAAAACTACTAAAATAATCAAATTGTTATCTAGGTGATACACAGGAGATAAGAAAGAACAACAGGGATTTCTCATGGATAAAGCACATTAAAGCAGCCCACCTTCCTTCTGTGGCAGGATAATAGATGTCATGGGTGAGGAGAGAAGCAGCAGGCATCACATATCTTGAATTTTATTTAGACTTTCGATACTGTTTCATGAGGCATTTTTATAAGGGAGCAAGATAAGGAAATGTGGACTGGATGAAACTGCCATGAAGTCATGCACAGCTGGAGAGAAAACTAAGATGAGACTATCTGAAATCACTGGAATGACCTATCAGATGGGATGCTGTAGAGAGCTGACCTTTTGCTCATTTTCATTAACTCCGATGAAGGAATAGTGATCCTGCTTGTTACGTCTGCAGCTATCGCACAAGCTACAATCACAATTTTGGACTCCATACAAAGGCTGGTCCCCGCGTGGCCGTGAGTGAGAGGAAGGAGGACATGTGGGCAGAAGGAAGGAGAAGGATGGCTGCGTTAGGTGGCAACGCGGACGTGAACAGCGGCCCGCGAGCACCGGTGGCTGATGGCACTCGGAGCTCGGTCCAGCCACGCTGCCGGGCTGGGGGAAGGTGGACGCCGTAAATAGCGGTACGGTCCGTAACTCCATGGGATGAGTCTTTGGTTTTGCTTGGTGGCAGTTAGGTCTTGATGGTTGAAGAAAGATATTGACTGAGGATGTTGCAAGGAGACTGGTGACAGTGAGCAGAAGTGTAGGAAGCATGACATCATGGAAAGAGAGGAATTAGGCTCATGTAGCCTAGATCAGAAGAAATGTCCGCTTGTTTAATATATGTTAGGGCAACTTAGATCACAAGCAAAGAGAACTTTTTAACAGGAAGGATGATCAAGCACTGGAATAGTTTGTCTCAGGAAACCACGGACTCTCAGCACAGGAGGTCGTTAAGAGCACTGCAGGCTCGTGGCTGTTAGGAGGACGTGTGGGTATGGGTATGGTCCTCCAGTACGTCACTGTACTTCGGGGCCTTTCAGCCCTGTTTCCTAGGTGTCTGTGAAGAACATTTAGATTAACAAATGATATAACACCTACCTATAAATGAGATAGTGCCTATTTTGTCAAGAACGATCTATTCACATAATGCTTAGGTTGTGGCCCACGTCACACCTCAACATTACTTCATGACCTTCATTCTGCAGACGTCCTGGGAGACAGCAATATGTTCTCTGTCCAGGAAAAAATATTCCTCATCATTGAAATAATACCACTGTTACAGTTATCCTAATGATTTTGTATGAACCATCCACAGAGCCGTTTGTGCTGTGACTCGTATTCATCATTCAGCTGTGCCTGAGCTGCTTGCTGTAATGCTTCCAAACTCTCTCCGGACTGTGTTGATTTCCCTTTATTCTGAATATTTGATCTGAAATCATATCAGTGGTGACATGACCAGAGATTTAGCTAACTATAATAACTTTTCTTTCATTTTTGAGCACTTCTCTCTTTATGTAAATTCTTGTTGTTCTTAATCTGAGCACCTTGGAGCTCGTACTACGAAGCTTTTCCGGCACACTTACCCAGCAGGTCTGGGTGGTTGCTTTAGTTCTTGTCTGCTTTCTGTTTTAATGAGATGATGGGAAACTGATAACTCTGAGTGATTCCTGTGACAGTTATTATACTGAGCCAATTTTTTTAAGTGTGGGATTTCTATTGCTTGTTGAGACTTGACTTGTAGCAGATTTACTCATTCAAGATCCACATGCGCTATTTTTTTTTTTTTTTTGAGTATCTGAGCCAACTTGTTAGTGGAAGAAGTTTTTGGAAGAAGTAGGAAAAACTTAGTCCTGTACCGTATCTGGATTGTGATACAGTTCATATTACCGTGATTTTCCACAGTGATTAATGAGAAAAACGATTCTGCGTTTTCAGTAAAAAGTAAAATCTTTCTGAAATTACAATGGTCTGTGCTCTTGCCATTAAATCAAAGGCGTTTACCAGTAGTACAGGTCCCAGCCCTTCAGTGTGTACTAACTTACCAAAAAATGGCTTTGCTTCACTGCTAATGATGAAAGAAGAGGTGAGAAGGAGGGTTAATCTCTGAGTATCGGTTTGACCTTTTTGGGGGATACAAAGCATCGATGAAAAGAAGATTTACTCTTGGAACAAAGCCATCCAAATCCACCGCAGGAGAGCTGAGGCCTGTCGCTGGTTAGCAGTGGGGGAAAGCCAAGCTCTGCTACGCTTGCTTGAACTCTGATTTATCTCGCTTCTCAAGAAAACTACTCTGTATTTGCAAAAGTACTTAACAACATGTTTTGTACTGTTTTTGGACTGCAACCTAGTCTCATGCATATTTTCATAAAGTATATTTTTAGGAGACAAATGATATCGCTTGTAAAAGCTCTTTGTTCATTCCACAGCTACTAATTGCTCTCGGGAGTTGTTGTGTGCTGGCAAGTACACGTAACCCGGCCCCGGCTGCTGCGCGCCTAAGATCAATACCTCCATACCTGGCTGCGGGACCTGAGCTCAGTTCAAGGCTGCTCAGCAGCATCTGTTATTCCCAGATGAAGTGAGCAGATAGATCTAAGCTAGCTGAACCAGAGAGGAAAATGTGCAATTCATTAGCTATATGATTTTACATCTCCTCTGGAGAATGTGGAAACAAGACTTCATTGGCAAACGAATCGAACAGAAGTTTGCCATGTGGATGAAAACAGATTTCTCCAGCGAGCCCGTCTCGTTCGAGTATTTCCTCCATTCTTTCTTTTCTTTTTTCTTTTTTTTCACTTAAGAAGCTGGGAAGGACCAAGACGCTGATGGCTGGATTTGCAGCAGAGCTTCATCACAGCTGTGCCGAGCGCTTTGATGCCCAGCTGTGGGTGATAAGCCCTTGGGCTCTCCTAACAGGGAGGATTAGGAAAGGAGCCAGAACAACCAGTCCAGCAAGAAGAAGTGCCCAGAAGCGCTTCCTCCCCTCTGGAGGCCTTCGGTGTTTTGCATAACGCTGCCAGCATTTTACGCAACGCTGCTGCTGGCGCTTGGGAGGGGAACGCAGCGTTTCTTCACGGAAGATGCCTTCGCCCTCTCTGCTGGAAATGTGTCAGCGTAGCCTTCCTTTCGCAGCACGGCAGGAGACGTGGCCAGTGTGTCTCCCTCCACTGCTTGCTGACCTGATTTAATGGTTAAAACTCCTCCTAAATGTAGAACTAGGTTCAACGTCCTCCCGTGCCTCGCGGAGGCAATGTCCCAGCAACCAGGCCACGGGCGGTCCTGCGGTGGGGGCATCTCGACGCCTCCTCGGGAGTCTGGGCTCAGCGCGGGGAGACACCCGGCCCCCGCGGACAGAGGCAGGGATCGGGAAGAGGCTCGTGGCTCTCTGCGCGCATAGTTGGGGTGTTTGCTCAAGAAAATGGAGCGCTGGGCTCCGTGTCCTGCTCCCGGTGCTGCTTGGATGCACCTGCTCTAGCGAATTCAGCAGAGCCAGGAGACGTTCCTGGGCACCGGAGCGTGACTCCTTGTGCCGTTTAGTTGCAGTGGTCCCGGGCACAGCTTTGGCACCTGCCCCCGCGCACGGTCTCAGACGCTGGGGGGGCCTGGGTTGGGCTTTAGCCGCGCTGAGGACCATTCCCCGCTGGCGGGCAGGCTGGAGGCAGAGGGCGAGGGGATGCTCGTGGGCTGCTGCAGCCAGCCTTGGTGCCAGGGAACGGTCCCGGGCACGTTCGCTAATGAGACACAGCCTTTAGATATTAAAGATTAAAGAGTTATCAGATGAAGAGTGCAAGCGCAGTGTAAATACGAAGAGCCCGTGAGGCTTGGTCTGAAGCCACAAACTCCTCCTTCGGAGGAGGCGGCTGCCAGCACAGCTCCGCGGAGCGTCCCCGAGAGTTTCCCTGCTGGTGCCAAGATTCTCCTTCAGAGCCGACCCACCAGCGTTCCCGTGGCCGGGAAACCCTCCCGGCCCGCCGAGGGCCCTGGGGGGCAGCGAGCAGCTCCCGGGCACGGACGGGACGGGACGGGACGGGACGGGACGGGACGGGCACCCTGCCCGCCAGCTCGCAGCTGGTCCCGCCGCGCGACGGGGCTGCCGGGGATCGGGAGTGGCAGCTCTTCCCAGGACAGCCGCTCCCATCCTGCGCTAATGGCTGGAACGGGTGAAGAAGAAGACAATCTGGGACAGTTCATGGGTTTATTTACAATTTCAAAAATAACCCCTTGCAGTATTAATTTCAGATGGTTTATAGACAGGTTGCTGCCTATAGACAGTGACACGACAGCTCTTACCCAATTTTTATTTAATCCTTATTCAGACAAAACCTCAATTCAGACTCATGGGAGGTTTTCTGAAATAGAGCTTTGCCCTTTCATTTGCATTGTCCTTAGTTTCTGCAGAAATCCTTCTCCCAAGACACTTCACAAATTCCAGTTAATAATAACTTCTCACTTGGCATTTTTGTCATTGTCACTGAGAGATGCATAAAAATGTCTCCTACTCTTAAACACATACTTCCCTTCAAAACTCCTCTTGAAATCGTTTCAGAGGAAATACAGGTAAGAACAAAGCTTAAACCCAAATCCCCACTGACTATCATGAGCTGATATTATATCTCTTAGCTTAAAAGCAAAATTACTTACATTTGCTGGAAAAAGCAGCCAGAACTAGCTTTCTCCATCACTGTATCCCGTGTATGGTCTGTAGCAGAGCTAAAATGTGCTGTTGCCCTTGGATGGCTTCCTGGTTTTTATATATGGCTTCATGTATTATGTACCACGTCAGACTGCTGGATGATGTTGACAGAATTTGTTTTGCTAGGCAACATCCCCAAGCTGGTTTCACAAGAACTGCTTGCTTGAATCATGGCAGTCATTAACTTTCAGCTGTCTGGAAAAATTGATGCCCTGCGTGGAATAGGAGTCCCAGACACTTCCTCAAATACATATTTCGAGATGAAACAGATGACAGAGAAAGCTCGAACGTGTCGGGGTGTCGTGCGAGCAAGCACACAGATCATCCGTGAGTAAAAAAAATAACTTTTCCCTGAGTAAAGGAAAGATGTCCTCTGGCCTCCAAAAGCCCTGCACCTAGGTGCATTGGGGCTATCCCGGGCGGACGAGTGTTTGTGTCGGGGTTGCCAGGGCTACGTGGGCCCCGTCGGGGTGACGTCGGTGCTCAGCACAATCTATTGTTCTCCAAATAACGGCATCGGCACCGCGCCGGCTTGCTCGCGCTGCGCTGAAAGGTAGCGTCTTCGCCAGCGGAGCGGCGGAGACGATGCTGCGAGCGTGCAGACGGACGGCTGCGTGTTCCCCCCTCCCCAAACACCTGGAAATCTCCTGGCCCCCCTGGAAGGGTGCTGCCGGCTTGCCGCGCGGCCCGCCGGTGCTCGCTGGCGGTCCAGCGCCCCGTTGCATCCCGTATCATAACGGGCTCGTGTTTGCCAGAGTCTCTCCCCAGCAGCTTTTAGTTTTTGCTACTTCTGTTTCTGTAGTATTTGGTTATTTCGCTCGGGATGATAAGCTGTGAGGTGCAAAAGCATTAGCGAGCTCCACGCTTTCGCCACGGCCCCACGTTTCGTAACATCATCCCCCCCCGGGAAGGATAGCAGGAACCGCCAGGGCACCACCCATTTTGGCAGCGGTTTTGCCCTGGTGGCACTGACTCTGTAAAAATAGTCACAAAAGGAAGAGGGAGGTGGAGGGGGGTGAGATTTCGGCCCCGCACGAGAGCTGCGGTGGCTTCGGCCAGCCTCCGTGCCCGGCTCTGCCTCTGCGGAGAGACCGGACAAGCTTGGGGAACGGCCGCCGGGATGAAAGCCTTACCCAGGCCCCCTCGGTTAATCTTTCCCTTCGTTAGCAACGGCTCCAGATGATTAATCGTTTCCAGGGCTCCTCTCTGAAGCCACCTTTGCGCCGGCATCTCCTCCGACGTCACCAGAAATGCCCATAACGTCCCCGATAAGGGGCTTTGTACTGATTTGTTCAGTGGCGTGAGATTATTTCCAGCATTATTCCCTCTCCTGTTTATTCTGTGCTACACCTTTGTTTGAGGGGTTTGGCCAGCTCTCTGCGCTGACCAGAAGTGTTCCTCGCCGTTGAGGACTTTACAATTCTTTTTCTTTGCTGGTTGAAATACTTGATCCTTAGTAATTAATGAGATAAGTTAGCAGTCAGGACTAGGTAAGAACATACCAAATCTTTCTGTCCACAGTGTTTTGTCTTACATTTGACACCTGAGTGTTTCCAGCGCTGTTTTCCCACCTGCCCCTTTCTCTAGACGTCTCCTTCACATTCCTCCTCCGTCTCTTCGAAGCAGCCAGTGCAATGTGATGCTATTTCAAAACACCGCCAAGGGCCTCTGCAAAAATTGCCCATCATTCCTACAGCCTCTTTCTTGAAAAAAGAACAATAGCTCGTGTCTCATTCCTATTTATTTTCCTCTATACCGTGCTGAGAAGAACCCTGTCAAGGAAATCCACATAAATGATATCTCTGATCTTCTAGGCAGCAGTAAGAAGATGCTTTTCTTTTTAAATAACTCTGCAGCTGGGTCCTAAAGAAGTCCTAACCTTTATTCGTTGGTGATCTTTATCTGATTCTAAAGTAGCACCAGCTGCTGCAATTCTTTGGGCCCTCCTGATTTATTTATAGGCCCATCTCATGCTGCTATTCCCTAGTCTCACGAGTCACAGTAGAAAACTTGCATTTTTGTGCTAGCTCTTTTTCCTTAGGTTGCTTAAGAAACCAGAGTGATTGCTATCTGGTCTTCAGCCAAGGCTTCCTGCCTCTTCATTTATTAAACTGATGGAGCATATCCTGTCTGGATGCCTCACTTTGCCATTTCCCATCTTATTATCCTCAGAGAATATGTGTTTCTCCAGCGTCTTTTCTGGTTACATCATCTCGCTTCTCCGCGGTGCCTCGTCCTCCTCGGTGTCTCCCACCAGCCTCACGGAGCTTGGAGAAGCTCATCTGAAAATCCCAAACTGGACAAACCACTGTCTCTGCTGCCTGGGATAGGGAGGTCTGTTATCAGGCGGAAAACAGCAGAGCCTGAACCTCGGAGAAGCAGGAATCACGGAGTTTCAGTCTTCTCCCTGCTGCTTTGGGGCTTCGAACAGCGGAAGGACGAGCGTGCTATCGGCGTGGGCGAGGGACCTCCGAGGTCTCCAAATCCAAAGCAGCTGCTTTCCTGGCACCGCCTGCCCTCCTCGGACGGCACGCACGTCGCGGGGATCTCTGCCCGTGCCGGCAGAGGAAGATGATGAATGTCCCCGGCGACGCGCAGCCAAGGCTATTCCAGGAAACTTGCTGCCGAGGGCATGGCTTGTGTTTGCCGCTCCGTAAAACACGGAAGGGTAAAAATGGAAACACGTAACGTGGGCGTATTCTGCACTTCTTCTCAGGCAGCTTTTCAGTTTCTACCTTTCCAAACAGCTCGTGATCAAAGATCATTTGTTTTCTTGCCTCTATTCTCTTTTTCTGCTATAGAAAAGGAAAGCCACTTTTAATGAGGGCAAATACTAGGGAAAAGCAGTGCTAAAGTTTGTGCCCTGTGGACAGTGAGTGCAGGGATAAGACATCCTTGCAAGTGGCTTGCATGATTTCATGGGCCTTTTTTGTATGAAACGGAAAAGATTTCCCTGCAGAGAACCAGGGAAACTGTTTATCACGTGGTTTCTTTCGTTTAATGTACTGAATGTATCAAAACTACAGACAAAATGCCAAGAGAAACTGTGGTGATTCATAAAAATGGCTGGCGAACTAGATTCAAAAAAGTTAATGGAAATCTTGTTTGGTTTTGGCTTCCTCCTTCACCGACTAGCCTTTCTAATCCTGAAACCTGGGCAGTAGCCGCGCTTTGAGAGATGTCCCCACCCAAGAGGAAGGAGCTTGCATGAGTTTGCAGGTTCTCAGCTGAGAGCCTCAGGAAACCAGAACCGACTGTACTCGCGTTTTCTAAAAGAAGAACCCGGGAGAAGCCTGAAACTTCCCTGCGGCAAAGTCTCCAGGCTCTCCCCGCGCAGCCGTGACCCTGCCGCCGGCACCGTTGCTGCGAAGGTCCCTGCCTGCTTCTCTCTGTGCTACGCCGCGAACAAACCTCTGTGCCTTTCGACTCTTGCTCATGATGTGGTTTTAGACACGGGCTGCCGTTCGCGTTCGGGGCTCCCGGAGGCAGCAACCCAGCAGCAGCTCCCACAGCCATTTCAGGCTGCTTGCAGCCTGGGGCTGGAGAACGTGTGGCTGTTGTCACCGCTGCATTTCTGAGCTAAATCCTGCCCTCCTGCATTATTCTATTTCCGAGGCATAATATTGTTTCCTCTTTACTTAGCTAACTGAATCATAAAGTTAAATACATTTCAGTTTAAGGGGATTTATTACAACCCAAGAATGCAGAGCGTTTTTTTCACTGCAATTATTTGTCCAGCGCTTTGTCTTGATTACATTTCAAAGTCTCCATCTAATGACCTCTCCTGCCCTACTTTGATATGCGCTGCCAAGGCAAGGAGCTCTTCCCACTGCAAATGGCACTTTTGCTTGCTAAGTGTCCTCTTCTTACTTGCATCCATTTATCTAAATTATCCTTCATTCATATCCTCTGATCTCCCTCTATTTTTTTTAACTTTCTTGATGTTTCTTTGTACCTACTACAAACGCAAGGTTTATTTATAGCCTTGCTCCTAGAGTCTAATCTGGTATTTCATAATTATAGCCAACTATTTTGACTTCGTTAGCTAGAAGATGCACAGGACAATCACGAAGACTATGCGGGAAGTTTTCACCAGCTTTTCCAGGAAAGCAAGAGCCAAAATCATAATCTGCAAGATGCTATCGTGTATGCCCTGCATGGGAAAAGAGTCTATTTTTCAACCTCAGGTCAAGATACAGATATACAAAGTTTTACTTTTCACATATTTCCCGTATTTCACATCTGACCAAATGTCTTCTGAGGCTTTGGTCTGGTTTCCTTCCAGATTGTCTCTGATGCCTTTTTTTCTTCAGGCAGAGATCAAACCAGAGCGTGACGCTGCCCCAAGAATTCATCTGCCCTGTTCTGCTGTTAGTTTGTTTTTCAGGCTCTGCCGGTTTATTTTCTGCAGAAAACTAGGTGTTGGCCAGTTGGTGTGAAACCATCCTCACAGCTGGGGCAGAACAAGCAAACAAAAGCGTGTGGGAACGCAGAAGACTGTGTCGCCCTCAACTTCCCCGCTTGGGACAGCGAGCCGGTGGCCGTGGCCTTGGTAGCGACTGGTCCTCCAATTTGGGCTGCATCCTACACGTACGAGTATTTACTAGGCAGCCAGCGCGTTTCTACAGCGGCCGGGGGCACCGGGCACGGAGGGCTGCTGACCCCGGTGAGCTTCCAGCAGCAGCAGCTCCCGGGAGCGGGGAAGCTCCCGCGCGGATGTGCCGCTGCCACTGTGCTGGAGGGGGTCCAGCAGCGATTTCCCAGAAAAACGTCCGACACACACATCGCTCCACCTCGCTTTCTGTGGAAATCGCTTCCTCCAGAAGCACTTGCGATGCTTCCCCTGGATCCGAGGCCAACTGCGGTTTTCCCTTGAGGCCGAATCACAGAAATTGTTTTCCAGTGACTGGAGCTACAGTAGAAGAAAACATTTGCAAATATGCTCTCAACTCGGCGTTGTTTGTTTGTTTTCCAAGGCTACATTGGTTTGAGGCTGGGATTTTTTTGTAATGATTTTTGGGGGTTGTTTTGCTTTCAGAAAACTGGGTTTTGTTCAGGCTTGTAAACTGAGATAGTAAATTATCGTTGGGTGAGGAGCAAGCAACCAGCGAAACTGAAAATTCAGTGATTAACCGAAAACAGCTCTTGAGGGCTGGAGACAGGGAGAAAATTGTTGAGCAGAAGGAAATCCCTGTTTCCGAAAGGCACCGAGACGCACTAACCTTCACACCGACGGGGCAAAAGGAAGGGCGAGCAGGAGCTTGCTGCCGTGCCTGGAGGTAAATTCAGACTCATCGGAAGAAGCTAAAGGGATATTTGGGATTATAAGAGCTCGGTGTACATGTGGGGGCAGTGGGGCAGCCAGTCGAGGGCCGGCGCGAGCACCGCGGCTCGTCTCCGTCGGGATCGTTGTACGTACAACGTGCGGCCCTGCGAAACAGCCGTCCCACCGCAGAGCCAAGCCGGAAAGGGCAGCGGTGAATTACTGCTAATTGTTTGTCAAAAAAGTGCTTTCTCTGAATTGAGAATTAACATTTGTTATCCTCAGCCAGCATGGGGGAAAGCTGGTTGACAGAAAGAATAGTTTATTATTCCTTTAGCAGGAGATGTTAGGAACTGCTCAGAGCACTGCTGTTGCCAAAAAAAATAAAAGGAGGAAACAGATTCTGCGCCGTCTCATGCGATTCCCTCCCTAGCTGTGCTCTGTTTAGACGGGTGACGGGCATCAGTAAACTGTTTCTCAGTGAAACCACACAGATGGACAAAAATAGCTTACATAAGAAAACCAGTTAATTAAGAGAACAATCTAACTGCACCCTTGCAAAGCTCCAGGTACCCTCAGCAGCCTCATTGGCAAGCCTAGAAATATACTTTGCAAGCGTATGTGTCCTAAAGGAGTCATTTGGGCCTGCTTAATACGGGGGTTGTTTAAAGCTTGGAAAACTTGTCACTCTCCCTCACCGTCAAGACTTCCTTGTGTTCACATTTTGCATTTTTGTGAGTGGATAATTTAATTAAACGTAGGCAGGTATAAACAGGCAGCGCACGCCTTTGGGTAAGCAGTCGCTGAGCGTCGCGGGAAACAAAAATCCCTATTGCTGCCTGCAGCCCCGCGACCGCCCCGGCGCGCTGGGGCTGGAGGGGCTGGCGGGGACGTCCCGTGTGAAGTCCTGCCCGCGGCTTCCGCGCAAAGCGGGACTTAGGGCTCTCTTTTTCGTGTTAGCAGTTGAACGCAGCGGAGGAGGACGCTGGAGGGGATCCCGGAGATGCCACAGCCGAGCTTGAGAAGGTCAGACTGGAGCAACTGGGCTTGGGCAGCTCGTTTGGGGGGTGGGAGAGGGGGAATCCTCGTACCATCCCCGTCTCATCCGAAACCCTGCCGGGTGCCGGGGCTCCCGCAGGAATCCCCCCCGCCGTGGGCGAGGGAGCAGGTGCCTGCAGATGTGCAGGGTGACGGGCAGCGAGGATGGGGCCGAGGCTGCACTGGAGGAGACGCATCACTTGGGAGCAGCAGGGTAAGTCGAGACGCCGACAACTCTGTCCTCGCTATGCAAACGCACTGAAAAGGCTTGGAAATTTGGGACAGTTAAGAAACACTTGAAGTTGCTCAAGTGAGGATGCCAGCGAGACCGAGCTGCACAACCCGGGAAATTCCTGCCGGCAGCCACGGGCACCCGCCGCCCGCAAGTCATCTCCTCGCGCCTTCCTTCCCACGTCCCCGCCGCTGCCAGGCTCGCTCCGCAAACAGCCGGCAGCCTTGGTTTGCAGGCAAGCACGGGCTGCGGAGCACGTGGGGCAAAAGCTTGCTCAGAAATTCTCATTTCTGGAGGCACTTTTAAGGCGACACGCGAGGCACCAGCAGAGCCTGGCCCCTCGCTCCGCGTTTTGGCTGTCTGCCCCTCGCCCTCTCGCACGCTGCTGCACCGCTCGGGGGGCCGCGGCATCTCGCACGTTACTGGAAAATATTTGTTCAGCTGAAGAAAAGCTGCCTCGTATTTAAACTTTCCAGTAATCTTGGCTTCTGCAACTCAACGTTCTACCTTATAATTGAAAAAATAAATGAATTAATGTGGCTTACAGACTGTTGCATCTTGCCAGATTATCCAAGGAATCTGGAAGTGCCAAAACTGTATTTTATCGTGGATGCCAGAAAAGCCAAGTCTTTAAAGGCAAGAATGTGCAATTGTATTTGCAGTCGCCTGTGTCTCACTCTGCGTGCAAACAGCATTGCTGTTTGTGCAGACTAGACCGCGGCACTCACCCGGAGCCGGCGAGAAACTCGGCTAAGCCCTTGTGCAAACCTGCATTTTAATTATGCAAATTAGACGCACATAAATCTGTGAGACGAGTTTGCAGCAAATGCACTGCGATGGAAATCACGCCGTTCCCATGCGAACGCAGGCAGCACCGAAGGAGTGAGTTAGGAGAGGAGTTTCGGGATCCCGTTTCTATTTCCTCCAGCCTTCGCCTTGTCATGTTTGTATTATTAGCGACTCGCTGCACTTCCTTTCTCCCACTGCAGCTTTTACGATCGTGTTGCAGCCACAGTGTTGTAAAGCCTTGGGGGGCTGGTTTGTTTTCCAGGCGTTCATAGGAGGCATGGATAAAACTGCAGCTGAAGGAGGGATGCCTGCGGCACCGAGCAAATCCCCCCTCGGGGAGCGCCGGCCCGAGCCGTGCTGCACGCGGCTTCGCGGTCCTGCCCCTGGCGCTTTGCCCTCTCGCGCTCTTACGTCAGGCGGCTACCGGCGAGATAAGCAGAAGATGTTAATTCTGGGTTTGCAAGAGGTTCTTCTCCTGCCACATCCTCCCCGGAGGGCGGCGGGAGCCGCAACCGAGCAGGTCCATCTAGCGGCTGCTGCCCTGGATGCTCCACGCCCGGGGGACGGGGACGGGGACGGGGACCGCCGAGCGCTGGGACAACCCTCCCAGCGCGCTGCCCTTTCGCTGCCTTCGCCCCGGAAGCGAATGCTTAATTCTTTGGGTTTTAGGGAACTTGTCAATTCACTGCAAATCATCCATAGGTTCCTCCCGCGGCAAGGGCAGGGCTTCGGGCCAGCGGCTGGGGACGCGGGGCATGGCCCCACCGGAGGACCGCTGCGCTCAGCACGGGGCTGGAGCCTGAGATGCTGGCACCGGCCTGACCCGCGAGGCTGTCTGCAGACGCGTGAAGGCATCCGGGTTTAGAAACTAAACCCACAAAGTGCCGGGGGGGAGGAGAGCCTCCTGAAAGCCGCCTCTTTCTGCAGCCGCTGCGGGTGGGTGGCCGAGGAGGCCAGGAGAGCATCGTGCCTTGGGCGAGGAAGAGCTTCCTGCGAGCGGGGGCGGCTCCGGCACTGGTGTCCGGGCAAAAAAGAGGAAAAAGTTGTTTGCCGCTCAGGGAGAAATACCGGTCTTAAGGTCAGATAAAGGTGGTATCGAGACATCCAGGGCTTGTCACTTGGAACATCACGTGTCTGCTGAAGCTGATAAGATAAAAGATCTAACGAGAGCCTGGGGTGGGAGAGAGTAACATCTCTGCTAGATTGCAGAATTGCCGGAGGTTTGCTTTTTTCTCAAGGCCACACAAGTGGTTTTCAGAAGAAAATGACTTTCGCTGTCAACCGAAACTGCAGGTGAAGGGGTGCGTTGCCCTGCTGCCCTAGACCAGGAGCCGCGTGTGCTCACGTGGGACTGCGCTCATGCAGGTATCTCCACAGCCTGCGTGCAGAAGCTTAAGGGATTCCTGGCTCTTGTTTACCTAACGGAGATTCGCTTTTTCCCTTCCCCGAAGGAGCACTGGAGCGTGCAAAGTGCTTCATATCGGCAAAAATGCACCAGGCAGGCAGGTTCTGCGCCTGGTCTCTGCAGCCATCTCACTAGCGGCTTGGACCAAGAAACTCTGGGAAAAATCAGACAGTAGCTCCTCGCGGAGCTAAACGTGCTCTCCACGACCACGTGGACACACTTCCTGCAGAAGACAAGCCCACGGGGTGGGTGTGTGGATGTCATCAGCTGCCCGTGCTCTCCTGAACCCTCAGGCGTCCCAGCAGACCAGCGGCAGCGGCACGGCGGAGCTGGAAGCTCCCTGGCAGAGGGACAGAGACCTGCAGGGTCAGACCGGCATCCCCAGGGTGCTCAGGACCATCTGTCATTAGACTTGAGAGTAGTCAATGCAGTTACTGGTCCTTGGCGAGGAGCTGAGCAGCCGTAATTTCTGCAGTGACACATCCCTATGGAATTGCTGGGACCGATATACGTGCTAAAGTCCTGATGTTTGTAAAACAAAAATAAAAGATAAATAACGAGAATCCCGTTCTATGGAGTCCTGTAGTTCCTTAGAAAGAAACTCGGTGGGAAAACTTAGACAGAAAAAATATAAAACATAAAAATAGTAATGCATAAAAGTACAACCAAATAAATAATGGAGCAGGCCAAGATTTCAGCTGAACCAAGTGCTCACGGTTCCTGCGATGGAAGTCTGAAAGTCTGGAAAACAATAGCTGTGTAAGTATTTTTATCTTTTTACCTCTTTTGCATAGTGTGATGCAAAATATACCCTCTCAAAAATGGGCAGAGCTGAACAAGGGCAGCCACAGCTTGGCACATGCAAGGTGGGAAAGTCTCACGGCCGCGAAGGTTGGCGGAAACCTGCGTGCGAAGGGTGGGATTTCATGGTACTTAGACTTGCCAGAAGGGGGTTCAAAAGCCCAGGGAACCGTAGGGTGTTGTGTCACCACGAAACCAGCCTCCTCCCAGCACCGCGGCGCGGTGACGGGCGCCTTACCGGCACGCTGCACACAGCCGCCCGCTCTATTAAATGCTGCTTACGGAGGCAGCGGTGCGGCGCGGGGCTGGTCTCCAGCCCTTCCTCCCTCCTGCCGCGGGAGACCATCGCCAAGGCAGACGCGGGCTCGCAGAGAGGACGCCAGGCGCCCCGCCGGCACGCACGTGGCCTCGTGAGAGCAAACCTGGGGCCTTTCTCCGTAGAAAGGAAACGAGAACAGGAACCTCTTGACCACGGCTCGAGCCAGCTGCTAAAGGAAGAAGCGGTGCAAGCAAGCGGTGCTCGTAAGCTACAGCCAAGGTGAGCTCCAGAAGGGAGGTGTTACTAAAAACAAAGTCCTTCCAAGTATTTTAAATTAATGATGTCCGTTTTCACTGCCTGAAAGGCAAAAAGCTTTCGATGTGTTATGAAGGCAGCATTTGGGGAGAGCTTCACTAGCAGCCTCTCCCCGAGAGGTAACTTCAGGAGCAGGCATGCAAAGGAGGAGCAGGGAGCAGATATCAAGCCCTGTGCTGAACACTGGCTTTCCTAGTTCTTACACACCATCAGCCTGGCTCAGAAAAAGAAAAGTGAGCCAGGTTCACAAGCAGGAGGCTGGAGAGAGGCACGGCAATTCGGTTCCAACGGATTGAAAAATAGTCGCTATTCTTGTAAAAGAGAGATTGCAAAGAGGAGTGAGGGGGGTGAATGTGTTGTCCCTCATGAGCAGAGCAGTGGAAGTGAGTAGAGGACAAGCAGAGAGGGTGGAGGAATTTTGTCGCACAGAGCATTTGTCATCTTTACAGGCAAGGATGAGAAGTTTAAATCTGATTTTGAAGGCAATGGGGAACTTGGGTGTGAGCAGATTAATGAGATTAATAGTGAATTATTAGCTTTAGCAGAGCATTGGGTGGACACCAAAGCTCCGCTTTCTGCAGAAGTTGGCACCTCGAGCTAGGCGGCTGTGCCTGGTCTGCTGCCCTCCCTGAAGGACCAGCAGGTATGAAGCACACAGCAAGTCTGCATGAATTACACTCAACTGAAATACGGTGGTGTAGAGCAGGAAAGGCCCTGAAAGAACAGCTAAGAAAGCTGCCAGACAGAAAGGATCCATTTGATTCCTGCGTAATGTGGATTATGCACAAGTGTCGGAGCCTTTAACACGAATTTCTCGTCAGTCAGGGCATGAGTTGAAGGGAAGCATAGCTGTTTATCTCACTGTGCTGAGGTTGCCCAGAAGAGGCCCATTTTCATGGCACAGGATGCTCTCCGGAGAGAAACCGTCAGTCCTAAGTCTCTCAGGAATGGACACAGTTTGCACGGAGGGCTGAATTCCCCCAAGAAGGGGTTTGCCCGTGGTTTTTGTTTTTGAAGCACAACCACCCACAGAGGTAAACATACACCGCACCAGCACAGCGGTATCTGTCTACACGTGCTCCGAGTATTGCGAATTCAAAACAAGGGAAACGAAAATGCCCTTCCAGCCAGGAGATGTGGGAAGCTGGAGGCAAGGTAGGAGCGTGGGCGCAGGCTGCAGCTTCCCAAAAAAGGCTTTGCCAGAAAGTCGAGGAATGACCTGTCTCCACGGACGGCACCTCTGGGCACCGAGGCCCGGTGACCGGCATCCGTGCGGCTCGCGCAGGCAGGGACAGCAGCATCCCCAGGATGCAGGAGCGGCAGCGCGTAAAAACTCCTTGTATTACATCTCGAAGGCATTCGACTTGCATTGGCCTGACTGATCTATCTGCTATCAAAGAGGAGGGAAATGGAAATCCCAGAAAATCTTGTGTTATAATAAGCCTCCCAAAGGAGACAGAAAAGCCACATACATACGAAAACATAGGATACACACGTATATATAATACGTATGAAAAACCAAGATGCTGGCTCTGTGCCTGTAAAGAGGCTTTCCGGTGTCATTATAAAAGCTACAGGAGGAAGCAAGTGCTCTCAGAAATGAATATCAAGTTTCTGATTTTTTTTTTCCCAAAAAAGATCACTCATAGCGATTCTGGACCAATAACTACAGCCTTCCTTTGGCTCTCTGCTTCCTGGCACTTAAAAATTTACTGGAAAAAGCAGAAGAGGCATTAACTGTAACATGAGGATATCTTACTTCTGTAAAGGCAAAAGCAAAACCTCCACTGATAGCTGCTGGACAGAAATCATTTCAGCCCAAAACAGGGTATGCAGTTTGTCGTCCTCGATGAGAGGATGTTTTCTTCTTCCAGCACTGTTTTTCCATATTTGAACAAACTTTGGATGTATGAAAGCGCAGACATGTTGTCTTTGGATTTTGTAGGCTGCTGCCAAAACTCGGAGCCAATTTGATTATAAAGTTATAATCTTAATAGCTGCTCTATTGAGTTTGAGATCCACACTAATGAATCGTTTTGTTTCATGTTCATTCCAGATGGTGCCCTCAGTCTGAGCCCAAAAATGTGGCTTTCCCTGGAAGTGACGGACCAAAGACGGCAGACTAGGTTGCCAGCTCCAGCCTCTGCACTGCATTTTAATTATCGGTGCTCAGAAAGGGAATGACTTTGTGTGCAATTATTTTTAGGAAAGGTTTCATACCAGCTAAATTAGCTGGTCCCCTTTCCTTCCCCAGAGCGAATGAGCCATCGTCCTGCACATAAGCCACCGCCTCTCATGGATCCGTCCTTCGCTGAGGAGCGGCTGACGTCCGAGCAGGACAACTATCGAGTGTTCCCAAATACCATCACAGTGTCTCAGACGTCCTTCCATCTCCATGGTCTCCTTCATTTCTCCTGCCTGTTTTCTGCCCTATTTCCCAGCTCAGAAGGAAGGATGCTTCATGGTTCCTCAGTAGAGCTGCACTAATTAGTTTATTAAGTGTTAGAAATTCCGTTCTCATTCGTTATAAGATACTTTTTCATTAACATTAAAATGAGTAACTCTGGCAAGAAACACCCCTCTGTTGCTAAGGTGGAATACAGAAACCTCAGTACTAAAGAGGATTAGGAACTTTTATTCTGAAAAAGGACAGTCATTTGATGCAGTTGCTATAACATGCTTCATCATACAGCCAGGACCTTCTTACATTCTTGCTCTTGTCATTTTGTTTAATTTGAAGTTGATCTGATTTGATTTTTATGTTGGTTGAGCTCTTCTGGCTGCAAAAGGCTGAGGGAAGTAGGAATTATGTGGTACATCGATCTTCATATCTTCATTAATGTCCTCAAAATGGGGTCTGAGAATGGATGCAACCACGAGTGAAGGCAATAAAATTAAAAAAAAAAAATCCTAAATAGGACCTTAAAAGAGAGGCAAAGAACGTGAGGGTAAAAATAGCTGAACAGGATCCCCTTTGTGAGGGTGCTAACTGGCACATTGGGAAGAAATAAGCTGAAACGTGTGCTCGTCCTAGGGATGGATTCTCTCCCGTGACATGAATGCACAGCTGCCTCGCACTTGTGAAGACAGCTCATGCCGTTGAGCGAAGGATTTGAGCAGATCAGAGGCTGTGCAGAAGAATGCACTTGGCTTCGATCCCTTGCTGAGACCTTTAGGACACAGATTAATTCATCTGCTTTATCCATAGACTTTCAGCAAGGTAGTGGAACCAGTTTTGGGCTACTTTTCCTGAGCTGGTTCATCACTTATAAATGAAGATAATGGTTTTTGTCTCCACACGGGGAGATCTCACAGATAAATATGCTTAGGATCAGGAGCTGATTAGATGCTACCGTTGCGTTGGTATGTAAGAATATTGAGTAAAGAAATCCGTTTAAAGGATGGCAATGGGCCGCAAATCCGACTGACAGGAGCGTGACACGGCCTACGAAGAGCAGCCGGCGGGTAAACAGGAAGGTACCAGCCCGCTGCAGTAAGCTTGTTGGCCAACCGCACGTCGGTACATTGTGGGCGCAGCATTGTCAGGAGATGGGCAGACTGGAAGGATCCCAAGAGAAGAGCATAAAAATAGAAAGATCCGGAGGCAATGTGTCTAAAAGGAGAAATAATGGAATAAATTCTTGAAAACTATTAAATAAGCAAAGAAAGACATTTGAAATCAAACCAGAGGCACTTACAATGAAACACTTCACTAAATCCAGCAGAAGGACATTTGCACCACGGCTTCCAAGTGACCGTGCAAGGGAAGGTAAGTGGGAACGGGCACCTACCAGAGATCATTAGCACCAGGAAGAGAGAATAATTGTTGGAAGTGATACTGCAGATTAGAACTGGAAATCGTAGTACTAATTTAAGAAGAAGGTGTCTTGAGACTAAACATCAGAGTAATTTCTTGAGACAAAGAGCCCAGGTAGACGTTGATTTCCAAGAACTGCATCAACAAATGCGTGTGTGTCAGTAAATGTGTGCCAGTGCTGAGCTGAATATGATGGGTAAAGTTTGCGTGTTCCAATTTTAAGGGAAATATCTTTCTTCTGAGGCTTCCTACTAATTTCTGCTCTCTGGGAAATAGCAGTAATCTCAGGAGAAATGCCAGTACCACCATTTGACCATGATTTGAAAGGTTAACTTTTTTCTCCAGAAGCAGAGCAACTTTCATGAGAGACATTTTTATCACTTTGTCATATTCACTCTCTGCACTTGCCAAATAATTTTGCTTTGTAAACTGAAGGAAAACTAAATCCTGTAGCACTTAAGATTTGGTGAATTTCCAGGAAATGAAAAAGCCCAGTCGGGACTGCATCTTCCCCTCGACTTCAGCGTGCGCTGGCTGACGGGAAAGCACGAGGAGCCTTCTCCCGTTTCCAGCAGGTACCGAGATGTTCTGCTAGCGCCGTGACGTCCTCTCCAGTCCTGCGCTGAGGTCTGCAGGAATTAGGATTTATTCATTCTGTACGATTAGTTCTGTATGATTAGTAGTTCTGTGCATTATTAATTCTGTACAATCATAGGAAAAGTCTATCGAAGTGCAAAAGCACAAAGTGCAAAATTCTTGTAAAATTTGGCTTCGACAGGCATGCTAATAAAGATGTCCAGTTTCCTGTGCAGGCTTCACTGCATGAAATACAGCGAAACACTCCAAGGGCCATCTGAAATACACTGGTCTCTCTCTTCAGAGTAGCTTTGTTTAATCTTCCATTAAAAATCATCTTTACTTGCCCGTTAATTTTCCATATTATTATTTAGGCTGTTATTTAGGCAGCTCCCAGTGCATTTCTTTCTTTCTAGTCACAAGGAATTTTCTTCTCAGTCCATTCTCCTCCATCTATTCTGTGCCTGATTACAACTGTTGAATCATCCCATCATGAAAAAACTTGTAATTGGTAAATGCATTATTAATTCTGAGTGATCGTGGGAAGAGAATATCCCAGTGCGAAAGCTCAAAGTGCGTTTCGAAGTACTGAGTATCGCATAACACAAGTAATGCAGAGAAACAAAAGCAAAGTTCTTGGAAAGACATTACGGCATGGGTTTGACAAGAAATGACGAGTTGTGAAACTACAGAAGCCTGTGATTAGCCTTTTTAATGACTGGACTAGATTAGCATGAATGCAGTGATTCGTGAAAGTATGCAGGTACCAAAATAATAATATGAAAATAGCAATGAAAAATAATACTCAGGCTAAGCTGCCAAAGTTGTGCGTGGTGTTTCATTTTGTAGGCGAAGAGACTTGGTGCTTTGTATCAAACAGGGATGGAGCTCAGATCCTCCACTCCGAAAGTCCTGGCAATCCCCTGACCGAGCTGAGGAGGCGTCCTGGTAGGTAATGGGCGTTCGTGACATTTTACGTGCGTGGTCTGTAGCGTGATTTGAGTTTTTGTACCGAGCGGACCTTGTGGTCGGTTAAAAGGAGGACACCTCTTGCTGTGTCAGCGGAGATGGCACGATGTCACGTGTTACAGTCGATGGAGAGTTGTCTCGTGGTGTCGGCCAGCGAATGGGACTCTGCGAGGGTGAGTTGGGTGCTTGTGTCCGGTTCCTGATGGGCAGCTCTGAAGGCCGTTGTTGCCTGTCCCAGGACCAGATGCGCCTCAGCCAGGAGTTACCTGGTCCCCTCCACCTTGCACTTTAAATGATCCCTAGAGGTGAAAGACATCATTTTACAGTTCCTTCTGGGTTTCTTTGTTGTGATTCCTGTTCACAAAATCACAGAACAGTTGAGGTTGGCAGGGACCTCTGGAGATCATCTAGTCCAACCCCCCTGCTCAAGCAGGGTCACCTAGAGCACGTTGCCCAGGACCGTGTCCAGATGGCTTCTGAATATCTCCGAGGATGGAGACTCCACAGCCTCTCTGGGCAACTTGTTCCGGGGAAGGCTTGCTGGTGTTGCGCTGGGATTACCTGCTCATGCTGTGCGTCCATCGAGCGTTAACAGCCTGTCACTATTGACAGAGTTTCGGCTCCCAGCCAAGCGGTGGAGATCTCTCTACCCACGTCTTTTCCTTTGAGTCATCTTTGCCTCTCCCTTCCCCTGGCTGTTTGGTGCTTTGTTTAATTAGAAACTGAGGAGATCCATTTCCCTGTAAATTGTCCAACCAGACTGGCTTTTAAACTGCTCGGTGTGGTCTGTAATTGCATCCAGAAACCTGCCATTTCAGTGCAGACCTGCACCTGGCGGTTTAGCAGCCGATGCCGCCAGGGATGGGGAGCTGGAGCAGACCATCGTTATTGCCTGACGGGATAATGTCCAAAGGCACATTGCTTCTGAGCTAATCTAGAGCAAACCCTGTTCGTGAAAACTCCTTCAGCTTTCCTCTGACAGAGGCAAGATTTCCTGCTTTAAAGTTGCAACGAGACCAGTGGAGAAGCAGTCTTTTTTTGCCTGTGACTTACAGCTACACACGGAGCAGATCAGGGAGGATCCATAAGGGAAAGCAAAGTCTGATCCTCATCAGGTAATTTTTTTCCTGTTCTTTTCTGAAATTCTTAAATCTACAAAAATATGGCCCAGCTGACATTTAGTTCACCCAGTAAAAGACAAAAGCAACTTCTAATCTTGCAAAAAGTGGCAACGCACAGAGAAGTTGAATCATGACAGAAAAAAAAAGCCATATCCTTCTCGGGCGAGGTTAAAAAAACTTGGCACTTGCTTCGAGATGGGCAGATAAGAGCCACCGCAGAAAGCAATAGGTTATATAATTGAAAGGCTCGATTCAGCGCCCGGGGAAGTCGCCCTTTGCTCTGATCGAAAGCTTCTGGCAGTCAACGGGACGCCTGAACCAGGCACTTAACTGGGGCACTGAGGCTGCGTTTAATTAAATCCAAGGGGAAAGCACAGGCTGGGGGTGCGGGAAGCTTTGAAGCGATGGGTAACGACTGAACGAGAAGGACAGCAGCTGAGTGCGGTGGTGCATCGCGCACACCTCGTCCCTCTGACTGTATTTCACACGCGGTGCTTCAGCACCAGAATTATTTTCAGTCGGTTCCAGTAGTGACAGTCAGGAAATAAGAATATATAACTATTAAGGCCCAAATTTCTGCTATGTCATAAAATGACCCTGGGATATCTTCCACTGTAAGTAATCACAGATCTGTTCCAGAAGCAGAAATGCAAAACTGCTGTAGGTGGACACCGGTAGCTGTAGGAACTAGATTTAAGATATATAGAGTTAGCATAGCTGAATCTCAGATTTAAACAAACGACCTACTTAAATATGTCATCATTCGTCATGCGGTTTTTCTTTTTCCATTTTTCCTCTTAAATCAACAAGCAAAAAGAACAAGTTGAGAGCTTGACTGCACCAACAACAGGAAATTTCTAATACTGTTTCCCCAAGTGATTTTAACCAAATTACTTTGCATATCTGTTTATCTGTGCTGATCGTTCGCATGTTGAATGTCGCATTTTTGTTAACTTAAATTTCCAAAATGCAATCGCATACCCTGCATTGCATGTCAGGAGAGGCAAAATGCTTGTCGGTTGCCAAGCGTTCGGTGAAATGGGACCGTTCACCTCAATTTAAAGCTGGATCTTTTGCTAATTTGCTGTTTGCATTGGCATTAGCTTCCCTGATATTTTCATTTTCTGACCAAAAACTCCGAACGCGTTTCTCTCAGCAGGCCTGAAGGCGTGTGTTTGATCGCCTGCAGAGCCTGAAGCAGGCAGGAGACCACCAGCTTTCAGCTGGTGCCTTCTCCGTTCTCCGAGAGCTTAATTAGGCTTTTTGCTGTGTCGTTTTTTGCTGCTTTTCAGATCTTGTTTCGCTCCCTCTTCGTACAGGGCCCGTTTGCCGTCGGTGCCAGCCTGGACATCACACGCGTTGCTCTGCAGACGTCAGGAGCCCAGGGCCCCCGGGAGCCGGGGCCACCCGCCAGGGACCGCGGCTGAGATGTCGGCAAGGGGTCTTTGCTTGTACAAATCCGTCGCTAACAGCCTCCTCCTCCTGACGCAGACTGTTCGTTTGGCTTAAATACAGTTTGGAAGGCAAGGCGTGTTATCCTAAGGAGAAATAATGAGGCAGATGCTGTTTGCACAAAGCTCTCCGTGAAGATCTCTCTCTCCAAGGCTTCCCACGAGCTGAGCTCAGATTACAGGAGCGGCGGATGCCGTTCGTTAGACGCTACCTTCGTTAGAAACGGCCACATAAAGCGCTGCGGCAAATGCGCATTGGGAAAGGGAACTGGAGAACGGAACGAGAGACCCCTCACGCTGCGCGCGTGGCCGGGGCACGGGGTCGCAGGAGCCGTCCTGTAGGTCCATCACGCCGTAAAGCAAGAGGAGGCTGCAGCGGATGCCGTCGCTCCACGGCCGGTTCCCGCGCTTATCCCTAACGTGCCGCGCTCGCTGCTCCCTGGCATCCCTTAGGCTCGGGTACGACGCAAGGGCAAAGCTTGGGAGAATTAAAAAACCAGATGTTTAGCGACCTTCTGAAATGTTTTAACGCTTCCCTTCAGCATTACGCGCGGCTCACGGCGGGTGCAAGGTTGGGGCTGGCGCACGCACGGGTCCTCACCGGCGCGGAGGAACGGCCGGGCACCTCCCGGCCCAGGGCCAACGCTCCCGGGCACCCGGCGGCCCCCAAATCTGGGGGAGATGGCTGGCCCCTCTCCCAGCAGCTGCGGGAGGGCAGGAGAGCGGCGGGGCAGGACTTCGCAGGCACCCGGCGCCGCTCGCCACGGCTCGTCCTGTGACTCATGGGCCGGGGCTGAGGAAGGACTGGTCTCCCGGGGACCAGCTCAGCCAGCCGCCGCCCCGTGTTCCCAGCGTCTTTCTAGGGCAGAACTGGGAGAGAGAGCGGACGAGCGTCCACGAACTGCAAAGATGCTGATGGATGGAGTAATTACAGAGTGAAGCCCAGCAGAAGACCTCGTCCGTTGGCAGGACAGCGTCTGTTCAATTAGCAAAGATCGAGTGTGAAGGCTCTGCCTGAGCTGGCACTTCTCCGTGCTTTAGAATAAACAGCTTTCACTGTTTATTTTATCAGAAGTAAATGGCTTGGGTAAGGCGAGCCGTTTTAAATGCTCAGCTTGTCCGGAGGTGCAAATCACGAAGCGTGCACGGCCTCGGAGCCGAAGGGCGGACGCAGCAGTCTCCGCCGCGGTCTCCTCCGCTCGCCCCGTCCCCGCCGCCCCGCGGGGTGCTCGGTGCCACGTCCAAGTCACCCGAACCAAACCCAGGATATTTCCTAGGAAAAGCCTACTGAAGCCAAACGAAATCAAAGTCACTTGTGAGGGGTTCGTGGTCTTATTCAAACACGAGTAGACTAACATGATCTCCAATATTTGGAGGCAATTTGCTTTACACATACTGTGCGCAGATAATTATCTGGCCATCCCCGAGTATCTGGTAACAACACGCACCAAGAGGTGCACTAGATAAATATAGTTTTAGTTAAGTATAAACTGTCTCTGTGTTTAAAATGTTAGGGCACATAAATTTTCCTTTTAGTTTAGATTTAAAAAATTTTCCAAGTGCCACAAGATCCAGAATAATTCCGATGCCAAAAATTAGCTTATTTCATGATGTTTATACCATTCGCTTTCCAAAAAGAAAAAGCCAACTTTCATGTGCTATTTCTGGCTTTTGTTACTTTCTAAAACGAGATTAAAGCAAAATTTCCCCGTGAGAAATATTTTCTCGTGTAGAGTTGAATTTGCCAAAGGTCAGTTTGTTTTCTCATCTCCCCGAGGAAAACAACTCCGGTAGTTCACGCAGTCAGAAAATTATCCTATTAAAAAATGAACATCAGAGGATTGAAATGCTACTTTAATACTGCGGATGGGAAAAGTTATAACAAAAAACACTTGCCAGATGATTTAAATTTTTGTAAGTTGTACATCATAATTATTAATTTTTTACAAAACGGTCTTTTAAAAATCAGTTATTCTAGTTTGCTACATGTCACTCCTCCTTCCTCTAGTGTCACTATCTGAAACAGAAATAGGAACTAAAAGCAGAGCTTTTGGGTCAGTTTGGAAGTAAATACCAGTTAAGTTTTCCCAGACAGAGTTGCTTTGACACAGATTGCAAAGCCGAAAGTCAGCGCTGATGCGCAGAGTCCCTGAGACCCCGCTCCAACCTAAAGGCAACAAACTAAACTAAAACTAACCTTAGGTTAGTCTCATTCTGGAAAATTAGATTAGAATCATGGAGTATTTTGGGACATATTCGCGTATAAAACAGGTTTCACAATAGCTCTAACAAAAACAGGAAAATTAATGTAATTTCCCAGCTCCTGGAAGACGAAGCCTCCAGGAACAAGGAAAGAGTCTGCTGCTTCTGCGGGAAAACGTCGGTCACAAAGCGACGACTGTCGCAAAGGCCCCTCGTCTCCTGGCTGACAGGTCTGCAGCGCGGCTCGGGGACGATGGTGACACCGCGCAGCATCGCCCGCTCCCACCTCTGCCCCAACGCTGCCTCGTCGCACTTGCAAAACAGGAAGAGGAAGTTACGATTGGCCGTATCAGGAGAGAATCTCCCCAAAATGTGGCCCTGGTGTTTACTGCACGCTGGCAAGCCGGGGCCGGACGCGGCGCGAGGGAAGCGAGCTTCTCCAACGAGCAGCCCGCGGCTCCGCACGAGCTGCTGGGAGTCTCGGCCTGCGACTGGAGACAGCAAGGCTTCGAGGCGTTTGGGACCCGTGGGAAAGGCAATCCCGTAAGGCCAGCAGCAGGGTAAAATGGCAAGCCTTTTCCTTGCAAAGCCATACTTGGTGTTCTTGCAGGGGGTGACCAGCTGGTTGCACGTGGTCCCGTCATGCTCCTTAGAAAGCGCGGCACAAACTCGCACCTTTTGGGTGAAGCCGTAGTGATGCCTGTCTTTTTGATGAAACAAAACCAAAGCTTTTCCTTGCCTGATGTCTTCTGCCGTTGCTTACAGCAGTCAGTCATCCCCATCAGCTCCTCAAAGAGAGATCTGTGTGTGCGAAATAACAACATAATTCCCCAAATACTGAGGCTAACAAGTGTTTCGCAGCTACCTGCGAGGGTCACATATACCAACACCAGTCACGAAACCCAGTGGAAGACAGGGCCCATGCTGGAACGGTGACATGAAGTTTGTCCGCAGGGTCCAGGAACCTGTAGAAACGAGTCCCGCTGGTGGGGACCGCAGCAGAAACTGCTGGAGAAAGAGAGAGGAGAAAGGGTTGGGATGTTCTTGGCAAGGACCAGAAATTACTTTCCCGAATGAGGTATCACGTTTGCAGACTTGCTGAAGAAGGAGGTGGGTAGACCCATGCGACTGCAGCTGCTGATACCTTCTCCAGCATCTCTCCCCGTGGCTTTCTGCCACGCCGACGCGCTGACGCAGGCAGCCGGGAGGCCACGTCGTGCCGCCCAGACGCACGAGCAGCCCGGCCCGCCCCGGCCGAGCAGCCCCACGCAGACACGCTGGCACGAAACTCTCGTTTCAGAATGACTGAGGGGTTTCGGGGCTGCTGGCAGTGGAAATTTGCATGTGAAAGACTCCTCATCACCTTCCACACTTGAGGGACCTCTCCAGACCTTCCACTTCCCTGCATATTTCCATCCCTGCCTTCGTAATGGGGAGCATCCCTCGTATCTGCTATATCCACCCCCACCACACCACTGCTCTTCAGGCTTTAGCCCATGCCAAAAGGTTTCTTTGCCCCTTCCTGCCCGTTTTCCCCCCGACTGCCCTCCCCTGCCTTTGCTCCTCCGGTGCTTTCGTTCGTCCTTGGCAGGGGAAGGTGAGCCCGGGCTGCGGAGCCCTGCGCAGGCAGAGCACCAGGAGCGCGTCGCTGCACGGCTCCCGACCGGGGCTGGCTCGGCTCCAGCTAGGTCAGAGTCGGCACGGCAGCACTCGACTCCATCCCCAGTCCCTCAGCGTGACCGAGCGGTAAGTCATGCTTTTTTGCAGAAAGTGCTTCGAAGGGATGTGAGTGCCACTGGTCACTCGCTCCCCGAGTCACGTAGTCCGTTTGTTGTAAATAACTGAGCAAGTCTGACCTGAAGCTGAAATCACTGTCCCTTCCACACAAGAGTCATAGAGAAATGCCTTATTTTAGAAAGTCCCAGGAGAGGAAGGAAACAGAAGCTTCTTGTAAGGACCGAAAGTTTCCCTCAGGACGAAACATTGATGGGGACCACCTGGCACTGAGGAGGTGATTAGACGTGGTAGTCAGCAGCTTTGCCTGCTGATTGCAGAAGATGTGCAAGCTATGCATTTCAGGTGGTTTCCATTTAAGCTGCTAGAAAAGAAATGACAGTGCTGTTATAAGTGCTAGGCAGTAAGTGCTGGCAAGCAGGATGGTGGTGAGCACTGGTACTGTGAGCAGGAGCTGCTGAGCCCTTCAGCACCCTCCTGCCTACCCAGAAGTCAAGTTGTTGCTTGGTTAGTCCAGACTTCTAGCAGCTTTGAGAGCTGAGAAATTGCTGTATGTCATGTTAGAAGTGAAATGCCAGGTAATAACTGCCACCCTTCTGTCCCCAGCCCCTAAGCACAGCTCTGGTTCCCTGCTTGAACTCCATCCCTCTCCCAAAGCGCCCTACAGTTCTGTCCTTGCTCTCTCTTCCCTTGGTGTCCAGCCATCATGCTATTCTTTCCCCCCCATGCAAGGTTTTTGGTTGTCCCTCCTCTTTCAAACTCTACCACTCTCTTGTGTTTTGACACGGAGGTTTCTCACCTCCTTTAGTTTCCTGATGTTCTGCCTACCGTTCTCACCTCATCCTCCTCCGCTCTCTGTTCTTCTGAATTCACAGTTTCTTACGTCGTCTTCCCCCTTGCTTCTTTGAACTCCCATTTCTGAGTAGGATTTCCCCCTCAGAGCGCAAGTGTGCTCTCAGCTACGACGCTAGAAAAAATATCCTGGGGCCTATCGTCTTCTCTGAGTAACTTCTCCCACCGTCACCCCTAGAGCCGCTGGCTGCAGCCTGGGGATTCCTCATCCCGGCTCACCTCCCGAAACACCCTCGGTCTTCCCGGCCTCTCGCTCCGAGAGCTGCCGTTCGGCCTCCTCCTCGGAAGGAAATCCTTCCAGCACGGAGACCTCCAGCCGAGCCGGAGCGGACGGCAGCCTCCCCTGGTCCCCAGGCCACCTCCGCTCCGTCCTCGCAACTAGGAATCTTCCTGTTTTTGAGAACAAGGAGAAATAAAAGAAGAAGAAAAGGAGAAGGAGCAGCAGAAAAGGAGAAGGAATAACAAAACTGAGCAGCAAAAAGCAGAAGGCAAGGCAAGATGAAGCAGCGCAAAAAGCAGAAGGCAGGGCAGAACGGAGTAATACCAAAACGCGGGGCCCAGCTGAGCGAGCTCCTGGAAGGCTTCGCGGTGTGGGAGGGCTCAAGCGGCGGATCAGCCTGCCCGGAGAGGGGGAGCCTCTGTCCTTCGAGGTCTTCGAGACCGGGCGGTGGAAAGCCCTGAACAACTTCGTCTGACTTGGCGTGAGCAGGAGGTTGGACCAGAGGCCTCCTGAGGTCCCTTCCAACGAGGATGCTCCCGTGATCCTCTCATCCGGCTGTTCCTGATGTGCTGCCGCGCGGTTCTTGCAGGCCGGGGGGGTTTCTCCGTGCGCAGGGCAGGCCCGGAGAGCACGGGACGGCTCCCGCCTGAGAGGTGCGTGGAGGACGCGTGCTTCCCCGTCACGCACCTTCGCCGTTCCTGAAGAGCGCTGCAAAAGGGGAACTGTCACCTGCACAGCACCGGCGTTTGCCTGCAACGAGAGGACTTCTGCTCCCGGTGCACGTCGCAAAAGTCAGCGGCACCTGCCAGCTGCAGCGGCGTCGGGGACCCCAAGGACGCAGGGACCGGTGCCGAGTCCTGCGGAGTCTCCAGGAGGACGAGTGCTGCCCCGTCGCGGTCTCCAAACCTCGGCTTTCCCTGCGCCCTGCAGAGCAGGGAGGGAGGGAGGGCAAGAAAACGGCAAACTGCAGCTTGCAGCGGCACGTCAACAAAACGCACAAATACGACCCCCAAACCACGCGTCCCGTTCCGGACCTGCCGTAACGCGGTCTCCAAACAGACCGTCCTCCGGGCACCTCCAGGGCAGCAGGTACTAGCTCATGGTTGACCTCACTCGTGACTCGTTCCTGAAGAGCAGTAATGAGTTTATTGATGCGGTGACATTTGTTTCATACTAAACCATTTATCTGAAAGGCTCAAAGCAGCAAGATCTGTAATTAGTGCCCTTTTGGAGGCGGTGTTGATGCATCTCGCAGCAAGAGAGGGTAATTCAGGTGCACGCGGCCGTCTCGGCGCTGCCGGGCTGCAGCCCTCGCGCGTGCATGCCTCCGCGGTGCGTGGTGCCGGTTGTGCCCGCGAGCCCCGCTGACGCCGGGCGGGCAGCTGGGATCCCCTCGCTGCCACCGGGAAGCCCGGGACGCTCTCGCTTCCAGGTGCCGCCGCGCGGCGGAGGGCGAGGAGTCACCGAGGGCCACTGCACGCTGCCGCGGCAGAAGCAAAAGCATGGAAACAGTTTACGAGAAAGCGGAGAGCTGCAGGGAAGTCACACGCGGGGCCGGGGCCAAGCGGCAGCTGTAGGAGCCTCGGGCCAGGAGACTCCCTTTGGGACGTGGGGACAGCGCGCTCGGGGCATCCTCGTGCGGGAGACGGGCTGCAAGCAGCCTCCCCTCCCTCTCCCACCTCCACTTGCTTCCTTGCCTTCCCATCCCTCCCCTTTCCATCGCGTCGTGCGCTTGCGTGCCAATCCCAGTGGATTTGGGAAAGAAAAACATAACCGAAATGCTTTGCCCATACCTTCGGTGCTGCTAAATAGCAGCTTGGGCAAGTGCCTTGCCTGGGAAACGGGCCACTGCCTCGAAGCCCAGGGGACCCGCCGCGGAGGCATGGATGGGCGGAGGGATGGTGCCAGCTCCGCGGTGCCCCAGGAGCAGGGCCGTCTCCGAGCCCCGTGTCCCGCAGTGGGGAGCAGCACGTACGCGAGCTCTCAGCCGCTCCGCTCCTCCGTGCCTGCAGCTTTGGGAGCGATCCCTTCATTCTGGGGAAGTGCACTAATACTTACTAAGAAAAAATCTACTTTCCCCAAGAGAGGCTAAAGGTTAATATTAGAGCACAGTAAAGTTAGCACCAGGCGTCCCTTGGAATTGCAAGGAAGAAAATCACTTCAGCATCATTCCTCGGCCACGACAGGGGCCCCGCGGCCCCGTCTGCACGAGCCCCCCGCCGCGAGCAGGGAGCAGCAGAGCCCTGCCGGCACGTACGGCCCTGCCGTGCCCGGGCCCGCAGCGGCGGCTGTTTCGCTTGTGCTCCACCGGGTCCCCTCATCGCTTTGCAAGCTGCCCAGGTCGCTCTCGGCACGAGCACCTCGCTGCCCGGGCCACGCTCCTGCCCTGCTCTGCAGCTGGGGCTGGTCCATCCGCGTTCGCCCCTCGCAGCGCTGTTCAATAGCGCTTTTTGCTAGCCGGGTGCTTGCACCGCTGCAGCAAGAGGTCAGCAAGCAGCCATCGAAACGGGGCCAATTCAGGAAAAACAGCTCAAAGTTTGGCCGAGCAGTCACCCAACCGTGCGTGAAAGCTGCGGCTGCAGGGCAGGAGCTGCTCGAGCCGCCTGACCCCCAGAAGGAGCCGGACAGGGCTCGCCGGTGACCCCGGGGGGGCATTTGCCGGCGGGTGTCTGCAGCGCGGCGAGCTCCGGTGCTGCCGTCGCAGGCAGCCTGGCCCCGCCGCGAGAGGTGGAGAGCGGGGGCGGCCCCGGGGGGCCGGGAAGGCCGGGGGCGGCCCCAAGGGGCCGGGGAAGACGGGGGCGGCCCCGGGAGGACGGGGCGGCCCCGGGGCGGGGGGCCGGGAGGAGCCGGGCCCGGGGCCCTCCCCGGGCGCGCCGCGGCTTAAGGGCGGCGGAGGGGCTGCGCGGGCAGAGCTCCGCGTCCGCCCGTCTCGCCTCGCCTCGCCTCGCCTCGCCGGTAAGTGGGGCTGCGCTCGCCGGGGCGGGGGGGACCGGAGCCCCCCGGGCCGGGGCGAACCGCCGGCCGCAGCCCGGTGCCGCCCGACGGGGCGGCCGTTCCGCTCCGCTCCGCTCCGCTCCGCGCGATGCCGCCGGCTGCGGGGCTGCGCTGCGCCTCCCGCCCGTCCGTCCGCGGGCGCGGAGCGGGGTCTCCGGGCGGCTCCTGTCCGGTCGCGAAACGCCGCTTTTCAGCCCAATTTAAAACGAGCATCGTCCTTGCTGCTGCGGGTTTTTTGACCGCGTAATGACATTTTCGGGACTCCTTCCCGTCCGGTTGCACCGGGTGAAACTTGGAGGGTGACAAAACTGAATCATGCTGTAGTCGCTGAGGGTTCAGCCTGGACGTGGCTGTTTCTCCCTCAGCTGCAGCCCGTCCTCGCAGCTGTGTACATTCCCGGTGCAGGGAATTCAGCAGCACATAAATAAACGGTTCAGTGAACTGCGACTAGACAAATAAAAAGCGGTAGACTGCTGTTTGTCTTCGTTTGATATGATGCAAAGAGTATGATGCCAGAAGCCCCATCTAGGAAACTTTTTTTCTTTTTTTTAACAGATATATTGGTACATTTGGAGCTCCCCAGTGCTTTAGCTGCTTGCATCAGTTGCATCCGTTTTCACTTGGGTTACAAAAGACATTTTAAATTATGTTTAGAAACATGATAGGTATCAGCTCTAAGATGGGTTTTAAAATACTGCTCTGTAGGGTTGTTCTCTGTTTGCTGATTTTTTAAGAGCAGCTGAAAGACTGGAATTTAGTCCTCAAAGGAGGAAAAAAAGTCTATAATCCAGGTCATTACGGCTTAGAAAGTATGCAGAAATGTGGCTTAGAGATGAAATAAGACAGTTTAGCTAATGAGCAAATGCTGAGCTGCAGCATTTGTCCCCTTTTCCGTTCATCCTTTGTAATGATGGTATCTGTCTAAAGATGGGGGGGAAACGCGAAGCGCAACGGAGCTCGCAGCAGCCTCGTCATCTCAGGCATCTTGAATTATTTTTTGAGTCTGAGAAAGAGCTGATATCGGGTATCTCGGTAGGCGTGCAGATTTTATCTGTCTGGGTTCTTGTGAGCTAACTGGGGCAGCAACGTCTCGCCCCGCGTCAGGCGGCCCTGCAGCTCGGGCTGCCGGCGGGGCTTCAACGCGGCGACGAGGGTGGCGGCAGCGAGGGCGCGATTGCCTGCGTCGGATTTTCTTGGCGGATAAAAACCGGGCGAGGGGATCGTGCAGCTTTGCTTGGAGGGCGTTATGCTCTTTCTCTCTCCCCCAAGCAATTTGTTAAAACCAGATAAACATCACGGCAAACGCGTTCTTAGCCGTATCTCTGCAATTTTAAAGCGTTATTGCAGTGATGCTCTGTTGATGACCTGCGTGCCCGAAGCGAAGACCTCGGGCGACTCGGGGCCCCGAGAGGGCACCTCCTCCCAGCGCCGCGTCGCCGGACAGGCGTCGCAAAGCAGAAGTGCTGGGGGGGGAGGCTTCTGCCGGGGGATTTGTGGTGCCGGGGCCGCGGGACTCCAGTTTGGTCCCATGGGCGTGAGCCTGGCCAAGGCGCTGGGTGGGCTGGCCGGGCTGCAGGCGCAGGGACGGGCTGCCCCGAGGCCGTGCTTGCGGCGGCAGGGGACGAGGATACAGCAGCAAACCCGTTGCATCTCCCTGCGGCCAAGTATTGCTGGCAACTGGGTTGTTTGCAGCGAGCATCCCTAGGGCTGAGCTTCTTCTATGCCAGGGTTCAGCAAGCCGAGGTGAGCTGTAAATGACGATGTGTGATGTGCCGATCTGAGACTCGGCAAAGCCGCGTTGTATCTTCGTTGCCTCCTTCGCCCGGAGACGGTCGTGCCGTCGCGCCGGCTCTCGCTCGCACGCACCCACCTGCCCGCAAAGAGTCAAAGGGAAAGAAACGTCCTCTGCCGTGGCAGATTTTGCTTCTCGTCCCATCTGTGCTCCCTTATTGACATCTGCTGAGCTTTAATGCGTTTTGTACACTGCAGATAGTCCAAGGGTTATTTTAAGGCTGCAGGTTCTCCGATAGCTGAGACCTGCCTGGAGCCTGGCAGCCTCGAGCATCCCGCTGTGGTTCCCGGCTCCCAGAGTGACCCGGCGGACGGCCGTGCCCCGGCGCTGCCGGGCTGCTGTCATCGATGGAAACGTGCCCTCGGCCTCGGTTCTGAGCACGTCCGTAGTGTGCGTTCTCGTAACCAGTCTTGTCCCAGCCGTCACCTTCATTCTTGGTTTTTCAAGCCATGTCGCTTCACTGCTTGCATCGGGTGCTTCTGACGAGCAGGGTTTTGCAGAACCTCATTTGCAATCTGAGATCATTTATCTGAACCATGAGATACTGACAATGAATGAGAAAAGCATGTAAGGGAATGTTCTGCTCTTGCTTTAATTTAGGAAAATCCAATTTAGGAGCCTGCTGTCTCCCTGCATGCAAACAGATGCCTAAATTAAATGGTAAATCTTCAAGGATGAATGGCCGAGCAGTCCTGAAACCCGAATTCTGGCCCTGGGGGCTGGCTGCTTCGGAAACCGCCTGCTCGTGAGCGTCACTCAGAGCAGCACGCGGGCGCAAACCCTTCGCTCGGAGCTGCCCGGGCGTTGCGGTGTCTCCAAACCCAGGGGCTTGTGCTGTCTGCGGGGAGGCAAGAGCCCCGCCGCGGCCTCCCCGCGTGTCCGGGGACCGGCACCGCTCCCCAAGGCGGGAGTGAGACCGGAGCCCCGGCGTTTCCTGCGCGCTGTCGCGATCCTTTGCATTCTCCAGATACCTGATATCTTTTCCAAGGCTAATAACTAAATGTTTTTATTAACACAGCAAGTTAAAAAATAGTGCTGCCTGCGAATGGAGGAGAGCAATGCAGGAAAATTGGGGCAGCTGATGCTCATCTGTTCATGCACTGAGCAGCCTCTGCCTTGGACCCCTTGGAGGGGTCTTCCAAGCCCTGTGCAAAGGATCTGGGCTCTCTAACCATTTTGTTGTTTGTTTTTCTGGAAAAAGGCTTCTTTGACTACTTTTTTTTACCATTTCAAGACCTATCCTTGGACTTTCTCCTGCAGGGATCTGTCCTTACCCAGGCAGGCTCGGAGATGGGAGCCGGCATTTGCCGGACAACGTGGAAAGGGAGAACCGAACAGTTATTAATGACTAGATTTGGTCTTTCAATTTTAAATTGCATATTGCTATTGTCATCTTCCTCGTTCCTCGCTCCCATTTTAATGAATGGCTGCTTTGGCTCCCGGGGCATCCGACCTTGCCTGGCATCTCCCCTCCGTGCTATTGCAGGTCATGGGCTGGCGATAGCGGCAGCGGGGATGAATTTATTGCTGCTTCATGACGTATGGAAATCTAAGAGGGCTTCAGAGCTTTAGGGCAGGGACTTTGCAGAAGCTCCCAGCAGCGGTCTGAGCTCTACCACGTGTCGCCTCTGGAGGAAACCTTGGTGAGGCTTCAGAGGAGGAAGGATGCAGCTGCTGCTGAGGACTTCTAAAAATGTGACTTTTCGTCTCAGAGCTTAACAACAGTAGCTATAGTTTTCCTGTGAATACTTATAATAACACATATCTAGTACATTAGGTCTGTACAGATCCACATCCCTTCCTAGCTGTCCCCCCCCCCCCACATAAAAGAGGGATTATAGGGTTTTTCCCTATTTAATAATTGTGTTTTATTCTAATGTGCTGCTTTATATAACTCGCCTCACTTTCTCGTCCTTAGGCCTGAAATTCATTGCCAAGGAAAATCGGTCATCGCCCAGGAAACATGACCATCCTGTCCAATAACTTGTCGTGCCATCACGCCATCGATGACTTCCGCAACAGAGTGTACTCCACGTTGTACTCCATGATCTCGATCATGGGCTTTGTGGGAAACGGCGTCGTCCTGTACGTGCTCATAAAAACCTACCGGCAGAAGACCGCCTTCCAGATATACATGCTGAACCTCGCCGTTTCTGACTTTCTGTGTGTCTGCACGCTGCCTCTGCGGGTTGTGTACTATGTCCACAAAGGAAACTGGTTCTTCAGCGATTTCTTGTGCAGGATCAGTTCGTACGCGCTGTACGTCAACCTGTATTGCAGCATTTTCTTCATGACTGCAATGAGCTTCTTTCGTTGCATAGCCATCGTGTTTCCAGTCCAGAATATCAACTTGGTCACGGAGAAAAAGGCTAAAATGGTCTGCGCCGGCATCTGGATTTTCGTCACCCTGACGAGCGCTCCCTTTCTGCGCAACGGAAGCTACGAACACGGCAACAAGACCAAGTGCTTCGAGCCTCCCGAAAACTCCCAGAAGACAAATCTAGTGGTGATCCTGGATTTGATTGCCCTGTTTGTGGGCTTCATTCTTCCCTTCGTCATCATCACCATCTGCTACACCATGATCATACGGACCTTACTGAAAAACTCCTTGAAGAAGAACCAGGCTAACCGCAAGAAAGCCGTCTGGATGATCGCCATCGTGACAGCTACCTTCCTGGTCAGCTTCACCCCCTACCACATCCTGCGCACGGTCCACCTCCACGTGCTGAGGCTGAAGAACGCCAGCTGCGAGGATGCCATCTACTTGCAGAAGGCCGTGGTGGTCACGCTGCCCCTGGCAGCTGCCAACTGTTGCTTTGACCCGCTCCTCTACTTCTTCTCCGGGGGCAACTTTCGGCAGAGGCTCACCACGTTCAGGAAGGCCTCTTCCTCCAGCATGACGCAAGCCTTCAGGAAGAAGTTCTCCATAAAAGAGAAGGACGAGGAACCCCTTGGAGAGAGCCACAAGGAGAACGGGAACGACGCCGGGGTCCCTTTGTAAGGGGGCTGGCTTTTCCCGCAGGATCTCAAGTGGGCAACGGAGATCGCAGAACTTTTGGTAACCATGAACAGAGCCCGCAAGTCACTGTCGCAATTAGAGACATAATCGTTAGAGCGGACAGTCCCCGGTTTATCCTCCTCGGGAACGGTACTGGTGCAGCGGCCGGTGCAGAGCTCCCGCTTCTGCTCCCTCCCCGGGCGTCTGTCCGCAAGGAGCATTTTCTAGTTAGAGATGTTAGGAAGGATTTTGTCTGCCTCAGGATAAGCTGGTGGCTGCTGTTTCCCCATCACCACCACAAAAAAATGCAAGGGGGTGAAATACTGGCTGCATTATAATGGGTGAAAATCTTGCTGCTGGTTGCAGCAGGACGATGTTCTCGCCCGAGGAACGGGCGGGTTTCGTGGAAGCAGCCGAGCCGTCGCGTTTTGCTGGTGTCCGTTGCTTCTGGTGCGTTGCATTTGCCGAATTTCTAGGAAGATTTTGTTTGTGGGAGCAGTTTTTCGAAACTGCGCTCACCTAACGCACAGTCAAAGTTTGCTCCCGTGGGTCGGGTCCTCTAAGGGCTGCAGCCCTGGGCTCGTCCGTCCACTTCTTCCCAGGTTTTACCTACAGCTGGAGCTCTGGGAGCTGAGAGTCCGGTGCAGGATCCGGCCTGCCTTCCTGAAGTATTGATTAACTAGGTTAAAAAGTCTGTAGAAGTGATTTTTTTTTTTTAATAACCAAATACAGTTGATGTGTGGCCCCATGCAAGACAGTGTCTCTTTGGGACATCTTGCAGAGGAGATGCAGCCCGGGGCCATGGGAGGATCTGGGAAAGACCGAGCGCGAGGAGCCCGAGTGCCAAATGTCTGTCGGGAGCCCGGGCGACACAAGGCTGAAACTTTCTTTGCGTACAGCATGATGAAAAGAGGGTTTGGGCCGTGTTTCCTTTGTAAATAGAAACTTCCAAACCTTAGACATAAGAAAACATTCCTGGGCTTTTCAGGTGAACCACCAAAAAGGCAGCAGGGCTCCCTTCTTTCGGGGGGTGCAGCAAAGTCTGCGCCGCGGGATACGTGAGCCGTCAGGAGAGAAACAGAGATTTGTGCAGGATTAGGATGTTAGCTAGAAAATAGGAGTTAATAGTGAGAAGCAAACATGTTTTGATGTTGGGGTCTTTATGAAGATACTTGATGTTATCTTACATAAAGCAAATTGTTGCAACCCTGTAAAACAGGAGCGAGCAGAAGGGTTCGGGTCTTTGGCTGGGCGGTTCAGCGCGGGAGAAATGACCTTTATGCTGACACAAGAGGGTACATGTTTCCTGGGTCATCAAAAGGCGATTTAGAAAGCAAATTCAGCTGCAAAATAATTCATGGATGTGAATTTTTAAGAAGTGCTGAAACCTCTTTAGAAAATTTTAGGGGGTCTGTAAATTGGGAAAAGCCTGAAAACTGTGCATATGGAGTCACATGCATCGGTACAGCCCCCCTAATCCCCCAAGGGCACGGCGCAGCGCAGCTCGGTGGGGACGGACCGGTCCGAGGAAGTGCATGTAGCATGAGAACTGGCTCAAACTTCTTCCTAAGGGTTACTACTATTATAAATGTGTCTCAAAGCATAAGAGCATTGTGTAACTTTAAATATAAATCATCTTGAAAAACTGAGTTTCAGAATATATAGAAATAATACACACCTTCCCAAATTTTTATTGTTTGTGTATTGTACAGTAAAGCTATATATATATATATATAAAAAAAATATGTCACGAACCGTTCTATTGTACCAAATGTCTTTTTCAAGGAGACAACGGGAATGGCAAGAGAAACGGCAGGTTTTTTTGCAACGGGGAAAACTATTTATGAAACGAGACTGCAGAAAATTAAATGGACGTGTTGCAAGTCCAAGCTGAAGAGCTGCTCCGTTTTCTGTGTCTTCTTTTCTGCGCCAACAGGTTCCTCTTAGCTACAGCACGTTCTTACCTACGCGCAGTGCTAGCATGTACTTGTCCCCGACAGTCTTTTATAGAGATATAGCAAGGCGTGGGTGCTGCCGGCGGTGCCGATGGCGTTTGGATGGCGAGGAGGGACGGGAGAGGCGTGTGTGCGATGCCAGCCGCCGGCAGGGCTGTCACACGCCGGGGCTTGAGCTGCAAGCGGTGGCGCTTGGATGCGTGGATGCAAAACGCCGGGAAGCGAGGGAAAGGCCGTGCTGGCGTAACGGCACGCCGGCCGGGAAGGCCGCGGAAGGGGCCGAGCGTGTGCAGGCCCATGCTTGCAACTGTGCATTTTTTTTTGGCGCACATGCTGCGGTTTCTGGTGCAATAGTGTCACCTAGCGCTGGCTCACTCGCAGCACGTCGCCGCGGCCCCGACGTTTCCGCTTCCCCGGGGACGCTGGAAGCGGCCGCCAGCGCGGGCTCCTCACCCGGAGCGCGTCTGCTCCCGCTGCAGCCCCTGCCCCGCTGCATCCACCGACCTGGGGCTTTTTCCTCTTTTCCCGGACTGATTTCCAGGGCGGGCAGCAGCCGTGCTGCGAGCGGCAGCTATGCCGAAATCGCCAGCCAGCATCGCCATCCCGATAGCCGCAGCCAAGGCCGCCGGTTGCAGCCCCGCGCCGGGCACCGTGCAGGAGCCGGCGCTGCCTTTGCCACGTCGCCGCTGCAAAGAGAAGTGCCTCCCTCAGGGATACGGGGAAGGGGCGAAGAAGGGGCTCCGGCAGCGTTGCTGCGGGCCCAGGAAGGTTATTTCTCATAGATATATGCTTTTATTTATATATATACATTTTTATATATACATTATTTTTATATATATTATATGAAGATATAAAAATATATGTATATATAAAAATAAAAGCATATATATATATATTTTTTTTCTGATGTGACCCATTTTACAGCCAGGGCCAAAAGGCAGCACACCAGGCAGAAATGTCCCGAAACGGGGAGCAGCATCTCCACAGTCGTCTTTGAGCATCTCCCTGACCGACCTGGTCCCCGACGTGGCGAGGGGCGACGACCCAGGCGTTAACGGGAGGCGGTTCGGCAGGTGAGGGGACGCGGCTGCTGGTGGAAACTGTGGCTCTAGAGCGCTGGTTTTAGCCAGCACAGGTCAAGCCACCAGGAAAGTCTGCCTCGGGCCAGCGTGCGGGTGTTACATTGCTTTTAAATTAAGCCCAGGGCTCAGGCAGCGTGGTAAGTGCATTGCAATAAACGGGGCACCCCGGCCTTCCCCGAGGGAGGACGAGGAGCTTGCTGCGCTGCGGAGCGGCACGGGAGCAGCCGGGGGCCCTGTGATGCTCGGACCCACAGGAATAACCCCCGACTCGCGCCGGCGTCTCCACTCCGCCACCCGCCCGGGAGCAAAGCACAGCAACCCTGCTCGATACGAGAGAAAAATTTGTGTTTTTGGCCCCTGCCACCACCGAATTCCCCTGCTGCAGCCCGATTTAGCATTTTTCCCCTTTCCACTGCGGTCTGACATCAGAAGAGGGACCTCGTCCCCGCGGTGGGAGGGGAACACTGGACTCTTTATCCTCCACCTGCGGCAGCAGAGGCTGCGATCTGATTGCAAGAAAAAAAAATAGTGGTAAAAATGAAGGAAAATACATGAGATTTCAAAATCCCGTCAGTATCAGTAATAAAATGCTACCAAGAATGCAGGGGGAATTAAGTGATCGTGGCGGTTTCTTCCGTGCGCCTTCAAAAACGATGGCACAGCCTGGAAGCAGCCCGGCGAGACGAGCCGCTCCGGCTGGCGGTGCCGGCGCTGTGCATCCCTCTTCTGGCGCGCGGAGCTGCGCGTTTGGGGATTGAACTTCAGCTCTCCGAAACCATTAATTTCAGCTCGGTGAGTGTCCACATGTACAAGCAAATATTCCGAGTATTTGCAGACGTGACTCGCGGCTGAAATGGTCCCGTTTCTTTCCCGTCGGTGCAGCCGTAGCCCGACTGCACTGCAACGAGACCCAAAACACGATGCTACGGCGCAGGATGGCCCCAAATCCGCGCCAGCGGCCCTGGCCCTTTCGGCGTGTCTCTGTCGGCACTGGCGCCCACGGGTCCGGGGATGGCCCACGTCCAAGCTAAATTGCTAAATGTGGTCACTCTCCCCTGCGGTGGGAAGCTCTTCCGATGACACAACCCCAGCTCGTTGCAACCATTCGGTATTGCACCAGGTTTGCATAAATATAAAGGCATCGAGCGCAGCAGCTTCGGCGAGGAGCGCCTGCCTGGTCGTGTGCCCTCCGCCGCGGGAGCTGAGCCCCTAGTCTGGTTATATATTCCGCTTTTCTGGCTTTCCCCTGTTCAAACAGAAAGCAGCAAAACATCATGGCTTTGGCCACACCATGGACAAGGAGTCTCCTGATCTCCATCCACATATTCCTCTCGCTTTGCCCAGCTGAAGTGTTCCTTGGATCACGAAGAGAAGAGAACTGCTCAACCCCCCTCACCAAAAACCCTCAACAACAACAGCGATGCTGGAAGGCTAAAGCTGAGGCTCGATCGGGTTTTCAGACCACAGAAGCCCAAAAGCTGAACGGTCAATCCCGACCTTGATTCAATCATGCAAAAGAGATGTAAATGCTTCAACCACCGGTTTCCCTGTAAAATCGAAACCTTTACAGATTGCCAGGTCTTTAATCCCAAATACGAAGCTGCTATCGATACGACCCATCCCCGCTGGGCTCCCCGGGGCAGAGAGGGAATTTGGGGCTGTTTGACAATATAGCTAGATTGGGGGGGGGGTGTCTCTTTTTATTTTATTATTAAACTTTGGGGGCTCTTCTTTGGCTCTCCTTTTCGCAGCCAGCCCCCAAGGAGGCACCAAGAGCATTTTGTCTATCGGGAGGCCTCTAAAACACCCACCACGTAACCTCGACCCGTGGGCTGCTGGGGAAGCCGGGGCCCACTGCCTCTGCCGCGCCACAGACCCACCGCGGTTCGGGTAGGAAGGCTGAAGTAACGGCCAAGAGGGGAAGTGAAGCATGTTGCTTCATTTTTCTGAAATGAATTTTTCCTCTATTTCTCTCAAATACGCGTTCTGCGTTTTGCTTTCAGCTGCGTGGCTGGAACGAAGGCCGGGGACGTGCGCGGTGCTCGGGGCAGGGCTGGGGCTTCTGCTTACGGGTGGCCTTACCGGGCCCACGAGTCCTCCTGGATTATCCACAGTGCAAATATTTATTTTCGGAGGCTTTTCTCAACCTCCGTTCGAAGCATGTAGGATGAACGGGAGCAAAGACGGTCACTTCGTGCTTTTACCGCAAGTGCCAGGGCAGCTCAGCCGCAGCAGCACCGAACCTGCTCTCGCGGGGAACCTGCTCTCGCGGCTCATCCCTGCTCGTCTCATGGTGCGCGATGTTGCCCTGTCCATCACCGCCACACACGACACGAGGACTAAGCTGCAAACGGGATACAAAGTCAAGCTTTCCCTCTTCGCGTTTCCAGGTTTGAGGTGGTCTCCTGCGGGCCTCGGCCGAGGTTCGTGCACGAGATGCGTCCGCATTGGGTTGGCCAACTTGGCCCCTGGTCGCAGAGGAGCTTTTGGGTGAAGGACCCCAGATCGGCTCCCGGCTGGTCTCCAGGCTCCCTGGCACAGCTGCAGCTCGCCCCGCTATCACAGCAAAAGCGCAACCCCTCACCAACTCAGGACCTCAACCTCCCCACTGAGCAGGGAGCGACTGCTGCCCGCAGGGTGTGGGGGGGGGGAGCTGCAGAGGGACCCCATCCCGCGGGAATCAGGGGGCCGGGGATGCCTCCAGCTGAAGGCACGCTCACGGCAGTGCCGTTATTGCATCCCCTCGCTTGTGCTTCACGTTCATCCTTCTTTTCTCATAGATCATGGGATGATTTTTCGCTGGAAGCTCGGTGACAAACCCCACATCGATGAAACACCGTCAGCCCACATCCGCAGCCTCCGGAGCCGCTCGGTCAGCCCTTTTCCAGGAGCACCAACTCTGCAGGAAGCCGAGCACAGGACGTGCTCCGTGGCTTTGCAGAGCAGCTTTCATTGAAGGTGCATTAAGAAAAAAAACCCCAAACCTACGACCGCGGCAGCCTCCTTCCCGCGGCGTTCACAATAGCTGCCACTGGGCTTCTTCATAGCGGGAGAAGATGGGGAAGGTGGGAAGAGGCCAATTTTTTTTTCTGCTTTCTCAGGCACAAAAGGGTCCTTATTCATCTTAATAGCAGGTCCTCTCACATAGCAATCAACCCTGTCAGCCAGACGGCGGAGAAAGGAGCCTTATGCAGGCACCGCAGGCAGGGTATTGCCACTTAGACCGTCTCAGCTGTTTTCAGAGGATGGGAAACCAGATCCATGACAATCTCAAAATGGAGAGCATTAGCCCTGAACAAATAAGTAGATTGTAATAATGGATACAACGTGGAGGTTTCCTCGAGGAGCCAATATTTGTATTCTTCACAGCTGCATCTTTTTCTTTCTTTATTTTTTTTTAGCCTGAAGTGCTCCCAAGTGCTTCGTGCCATGCGGCTGCTTCTTATTTGCATCAAAGCCCTGATTCAGTGCTGCTCGGCGCTTCGATAGGTTACGTATGCTCCCGCGGAGCAGGTGGAAAGCGCTCGTCCGGCAGCGTCGCCAGCCCCTCCGGCAGCGGCACGAGGAGCGACCCGAAGGGCCGGGACACGGCGCGTCGGGCCCAAAGCGGGTTGCGAGTGTCGAGGCTGGAAGCGGGAGCATCTGAAGCATCCTGATGCACCTGAAGGATGGTAGGAAATGACTGAAAACGGGAAGGGCAAAAACGGGGTGCGCAGAGGGAGCAGCATCACGTGTCGCTCGGCACCCGATGATTTCCACATTGCATCGATCCCTGGCTGCTGGCGCTTCACCCGCGGCCTGTCCCGATATGACATCCAGAGCAAGTTAGAAAAGAGACCAGCATTCACGACACAGCTCTCGGCCCCTTGTCTGACGGGAAAATCAATTCCAAATGTTGAGATCTCAATACAGGATACGGTTTCGTTGCAGTCAGGTTTATCCCGCTTGTTATCTTTCCTTCCCGTCCTTCCCCTCCTCTCTGTTCCTCAGAAATTGGCTCCAACGCTTCCCTCTGACTCTCCGAAGACCTTTTGCAGCTGAATTTCGTGGGGCAGGAAATGAGCCTCTGCCCTGCCGGTCGCAGGAGCAAACCTGCTCTTGCAAAATCCCCGCTCTTCCGGATGAAAACGCCGCACCTCTGGCCTGCCAGCGGCTTGCAAATGTTACCTCTATGCAAAGCTGCAGTCAGGGAGGTTCATGGGGGCTTTTTAAAGCATTTTTCAGTCTTGTTCATAAGAACTTAGGGGAAAATTCATTCCCTCTTGCCACCCCTCCGATAGCTGGTGCATCCCCAGGTTGCTGCAGGGAAGGTGCTCGGTGGCACCAGGCAGCGAGGCTGGAGCCGGGCTCCCGCTCTGCTCCCGCGGAGCAGCTGGCTGCGAAGAAACGCCGCTTCGGCTCGTTCGGATGCTCTTGCTCCGCAGCACACGGTGACCTGCCACCCTGGGTGTGCTTTTCGCAGCGTTCGCTTGGGCCTCTCGGTTTCCAAGTGTTTTGTTGCAGCATGGATTTTTTTTTCAGCCTGTTTGGGTTGGGGTGGTTTTTTTTTTTGGTTTGGTTCTTGGCTTGGGGGAAGAGTTATAAAATGATGTGTAAACAACACAAGTGTTTGGAATGAGACCGAATCTGGATGTTTGATTCCTATCTGGGTCCTCAGTGACTAATTTGAGGAAGAACCAAGCAAAAAGGCCCTGCAGAAGGTGGCAGAGGCGCAGGAGAGCGATGGGGTGGGGGCAGCCCTTCTCCCTGGATTCTCGTGGCTCTTCTCTGAAAAGCAGCAGAAGTTAACGTGCTAATTATGGGGACCAAGCCGGGCGAGGAGGCAGCTCTGCCGCTCTGCACCCGCACCTGCAGCTCGGGGGAGCGAGGCCGGCGAGCCGGGCGCTCCCGACCTGCCCAAACAAACCGGCCGCTGCACCTTGGGCCCCCGGGGAGCTCTCGGCTTTGAAGAGGGCCTTGCAGCCGCCTCTCTCCTCCCTCCAAAAGTTGCTGGGCTGTAATTAGCCCGCCCTGGCTGGCAGCCAGCATCCGGCTTCGGCGCAGCCGCGCTGCCCTTCAGCACTCGCCGCCGCTGCCCGCGGTTTTCCAGCCGTCTCGGGCGAGCGCGGCGGGAGCTCCGGCGGGCCCCGCTCCCCGGCTCACAACAGCTCGGCTCTGCCTCCCCGCGCGCAGACAGCGCGGCGATGGGGCTCCTGCACAGCCAGGGTTAAATTCCCCGGGAGGCTTTTCCGCACGGACCCCCTTGCATTTCCGAGCAACTCGGTCAAACCCGAGGACTGGGGCAGAGGAAGATGCGGGCGTAGCTCCAAGCCAGGACACAAAGTGTTTATACAAGGTCTACGCCATATAATAAGTGAGAGAAAGCATCGTAAAACAGATGTTCTGTGCAAAGTGCAAATTACCCAGGCGCTGAACTTCATTCCTTTCCACATATAACAGCCATAAACGGATGGTATGTTTGCTGTGGTCTGCGAAGGGTTTCTTGTTCTGTTTTGCACCTTCCTCATTATTTTGTACTGCTGATATTCTGTACTCTGTATTGCTGATGCAATACTGATATTCGATGAGTTCATGTGAGATTTTTCTTGACTTTCTCTGCAAAAAGTTTCTGGTCTGGAGAGAGGGATTCACTGGGGAAGGCACCGCAGGGAGGGTTTCTGCCTCCTACTTGGAGAAAGAAGTAGCAAAAAGCAGTGTCCATCTTCATCACCTGCCAGACTTACCTACCAATTCATTCTTGCCTGTCTGTCTTGATGACAGTAGCTGTCTTGTTTCCTTTTAAAATGTCTTTTTTTCTTTAATAATAGCCACTAGTTCCAGTTCTACCAGGAATACAAATCACTGCGCCCATTGAGAGGGCAGGAAGCATTGTAAATATTACTAGACTCAGAAATACATCTCCATGCCTAATCAGAAATACATCTCCATTAAAAAAATGGCATTATTGGGTTATTGGGGCAAAACTATGGCATGGAGTGCTGGAATGATTTAATGCCTCTGATGGCACCACCTATTAGTTCAGATAGCATTGACAGATGTGAAGTCATTTCTGCTAGCGATGACTTGCTCCGGGCGTTCATTAGTAAGCAAACAGCAAATTCCCTGGAATAGATAGGGTTGCACCATGCATGCAGAACAGCAGCCCTGTTTCATCTACCTGTGAAGGAAACTCCTGCTCCCTTTGCCCGGTGGGTTTTTCCCATTGAGCCGCTTTCAACATCCACAGCACGCAGCACTGCTTGGCGCTCGGCAGACCAGATCCTCAGCTGGAGTAAACACTCCTAATCCTGTCGAGGTGGATGGAGCCGTGCCAGTACATACTGGCCGAAAACCTGCTCCAGTATAGACACTGTTTACTTTTGAGGATCTAAGCACATGCGCTTCCAACAAAGTGTTGTTTGATAAAAGTTTGTTTGCCAGGTTGCCTTGCCTCGCTCCCTCCTTAAAGCGTATACAACAGTATTTTGTACCGTATAATAAGGGAAAATGAAGTGAATGCCTTCCAAGACCTCTTTCACAGGTCCTAACGAATCCCAAAGAAGGGCGACTTTGCTAGGCAGTAGTTAAAATAACCATAATCATCATCATTATTCCTATGCAAGTACAGAAAAAAATGTTTTTATTATGGGCTGGAACTAGAAATCCACAGCAGCTGCTAATCACCCTGATGTGGGTTGTTGGTTCGGAGGGGGGGTTGTGCATCCAGCTACTTGCTATGTCCGACCATAAGCAGCGGTTTCTTTTATTTTTCCAAGCTTCCCAGCAGCCTCCCAACACCCCCCTCCCTCCTCATGTTCAGAACGGAACGGGTTTGGTGATATTCCTCCTATCTCTCATTTCTCCACTTTCTTGTTGAAGGCTTTTCCTTTCCATTTAATAGTCTATTCCTTTCTTCCTCTCCTTTTTTATTAATTCTCCTAGAACAGTAGAATTAGTAAAGAAAAAATAGAAATTACAATTCAAATTTTTCTAATGGAAGGCTGGGCATATTTTTGGCACAGCTGCTTGCCTTTGTTTTACTAAGACTGACTCTCCTTAGCTCTCCTTTTCCACTCCAGAGACACAGCCCTTCCTTCATAAGCCCAGATTTCTTCCTATTTATGCTCTCTTCCCTCCCTCCTGACTCATTTCCATTTCCCATTTTGGTAGCAGTTTTTTTTCTTTCCTTTTGCTTCCACCAAATTATCTCTGATCTTATATTCTGCAGTCTTTAATCCCTTCTTCCCAGGCGCAGATCTGCCCCCTGACCCAATACCATTACTGTGTGTGCCTGCCGTGGCTTTCTCGCTCCGAGAGCGCCTCGCGTGTCAGGAACAATCCCAGGACACCTGGGAAGGCGGAGTGACACGGACACCTCCAACCCCATCCCCGACCACTGCAAAGTGGCGAGGGAAATGGGCATCCTTGCGCGTAAAACCTGCCATCGCCACTGTCCTTGCACAGTTCTTACGGCTCTACATTAATTCCAAAATACAGCTAAAGCGCCACAGACTTGTTCCATTCTGTTTTGCAGCTTCCGACCCGTCTAACTAGGGCCTTCTTTCCAGGCAATTTGGTCAAAACTACTCATGCCAAATATTTCTTCTGTACAGCTTTGCCATCTGGAACAACCCACCTATATGCTTTGAGCCTCATTGACTGGCCATATAGTTTCCAGTTCCAGCTGAAGAGAATTTTCCTTTACTGTCATCCCATAACAATTTGAATGTAGGATGTAGGCAGCAAAAATTTGGACATTTATTTTCTGCGGTGTGGGAATAGTTCTTGTACTTGAAGCAATTTCAGTGCTAAAGGAGCCCCGGAGCTTGTGGAATGTGGGCAGCTTTTACATCTTTCATCCTAAGTCTCACCAGCAACTGGCTACGATTTTGTAAGCTTTTCCATGAGACATCATATTTGCTAGAATTACCAGTGAATACCTTGCAATTACACGCAATATATTTAGAATGGAAAATTAGGATAAAAATGATTTAATGAAAGCAGGGAGGGAAAGGAAACAGGATTTTTCTGAGTGCAAAAATACTAATTATTACCTACAAAGGAATTCTTTTAATAATTGAAGCAGGAAGGCCCAACAGCCTTCAGAGCAAAGAATGCTCAGCATTCACCTCCAAAGACCTTCTTTATTCCGGATATCAGACACAGTATGTTCATGATGAGGAATCAGACCTCTGTATATCACACAACACCACTAGTCATAACTTCGAAGGTTTTAGCTGGCAATGAATAAATATTGAGCCTGTGAATTCAAAATAGTCCTTGAATTACTGCTTTCAGCAGTAACATTCATTTTAAGCAAGATATTTCACATTTGCAAATCGCATCCTGATGGGTCTCTTTCAGAGGATCTCCCAAAAAATTAGGTAAAAATATTTCGCTTAAGAAATGCAATCCCCAGGGCACTAGATATGCTTCACTGCAGATTAGTTAGAGCCTGTGGAGTTATGAGATTCCTGAGACGGAGAGCTGAAGATTCCAGGAATTCTCTCAGAGGTGAAATGATTAACCAACCTTTTGTTCCTAGACGACAATAACGTAGAAAGCGGGTCTGCATTCGCTGAGTCCAGTACTGGACTTGTCTTCTACTTTTTCTGAAGTATTTATAAGCCTGAAATCTGAGATGGAGTTACACTTTCATTTTGCAATTATTAGTGAAATACAGATCAAAATATTAGTGATAAAAGTAAGACACGACTTAAATGAGTAGCAGCTTATCTGCTTTGAATCCTTTTCTGAAGATTTAAATCTATTCAATAATTAATTACTAATTTTTCAAACCATAGTAAAACACGTGATGTGCTGATCCTCACTACTCAACAGGGCAAAAATAGGAGCTGCTGCTTATCTGTACCAGAATCAGGCCTGTTGTCACATGCATGTAGTAAAACTTGCGGAATAGGTAGAAAGAAGAGGAAAAGTCAGTGTGGAGACCATGAAAGAGGTTTTGCCAATTACCTCATAAACAGGAAAAGTTTCCTGCCTTCTCCACCTGGAATTGGCCACCAATCCAGCTACCAAATTTTGCCTTTTGGATCACAAAGAACATTGCAATCAGCTGCTCAAACAAAGCAGCTCTTATACATGTCCCAAAGCTAAAATTTAAGCACTTAGGGGACTTTCACGGCCAGAATTTGATGCTAAATGATTTCTTTTTTAATTGTCTATGACATAGTGAAGCTACTAAAGTAAATCAGTGGGAGGGTAGAGGAGATTCTGGATTGACTTTTGGATTTTGCATGTAAATTCTAGGTCCTGCTTTATATGCCTGTCTAGAGTTTACCCTAAAAGTTTTAAACAAGGATTTTATATCGTAATACAAAACAAACAGGGATGACAACAAAGATCACAGAGTGAAAAGGTAATGAGCTCCTTGCAAGAATCTTTTTTTTTTAATATGCCAGCAGTGTTGTTCTGCATCAAATGTACGTTTCAGTGGTGCTAAAACGTAATAAAAATGCATTGGCTTGTTTTCTCCCAAAAACAAAAGTAAAACACAATTCATCCAAAAGCATTAGTGGAGTCTTCTAATAGCTGATCAAACACAGCAAAAAAGAAAGGGAAACCACTTCAGCAACACACCAAATGCACACGAATACAAACTGAAGATGATTTGATCTGTTCTTTCGCTGTTTGGGATCAATATGCGGAGTACATATTCAACATTTTATGGGCTGAGGTGAGTACAATTAATTGTAAAATTACACTGCCTGTTTCTGTGACTTTTATTCAACAAGGTAAGTTGTTATTACCTAGAAATTCAGCAGACGATAACACCTCTGGCCTTCCTTAACACTGCTTGCTTATTTAAAAGATCGACAGAAGTTTATTTTAGAACTGTTTAGTATGGGTTGTTTAGTAAGTCAAATCAACCACTTCCACCAGTCTTCAGAGAGAAATCTCCTGACACAAAGGAACAATTTCTTTATTCATTATAAAATGTCCTTTATTCATTAAAAATATACCTAAGATCAATCTGAGGTAAGCAGATGGCTATATATTTTAAGAGGTTAGTTTCTTTATATATACTATATAGTCTGTGTTTAAATGTTGAAGTTAAGCTTTTTCTTGCAAATTCTCGTGATGTAAAAGTTACTTGAAGCTTGTATGGAAGCATAGCTGTCAAATTTATTTTGCATGCAGATAGAAACTGACTTCCATGGTGCATGCAAGCACTCCTCAAATCACAGCTCTAAAAATGTGCCTTAAATCTGCTTAAAACATGCTAGAGCAATTATCGGTGCACACTGTCCAAGGGAAATAAACTGATGAGTGCACGATTTATGGCTGCAGCGCTTGCCGGGGAGGCTGGGTCTGTTCACAGGGGCTCTGGGCTCTTCGTCCTGCTCTTTTCTGCCCCCAGCCTTGACTCTTTGGGGCCTTAACCCACTGCTCGTGGCTCCCCCGGGACGGGGGACTCGCAGGTTAGCGCTGCGCCGGCGAGGGACAGGAGCGCGCGCGGAGGAAGGAGCCGCGGGCCAGAGTACCTGGCTGCTAGTCGTAACAGGGAGATAAAGAAATCTTCCTTTCTCTCCGCATTGCTTTGCCCACTTAAAAAGCTGGTGTAATGCTCCTCACTGTTCCTCGGTAATCAGCATTAGCACTTTTTTACACAGTACGGCAGTTTCTGAGCGTTTTGCCTTCGCGTGTGCTGTGACCCAGGTACCACCTAAGCAGGCAGGGAGAGGCGATAAATGTATAAAACGCCCTTCCCACCCCGGTTTCGAGGGGATGAGATGCGCGTAGATCAGCTCTCATTTTCCTAATTTCTGCTTTCCCCTGTGGGTGTTGAAGGTGCATTTTGGGGGGCTGCAGCCCCCTCACTGGGGCAGGCACCGCGCAGCCGGAAGCTTCCAGAAGCTTCCGGAATCTTCCGCAGAGCCTCGTGGTGGCGGCAGTGGCTCGGGGCGGGCCGGGGTCCCCCCGGTGTGGGCACCCTGCTCTCGGTGGAGAGGAGGGCGGCATGAGGGAGGAGGCCACACCATTCGGCCTCATCTGTGTGGCTGCCACCATGCGCAGGGCACTGCATGTGGCCGGCCGCCTCCCGCCGAGGCCTGGCATCTCCGTCTGCTCGGTGCCACCTCTGCCATGAAGAACTCCTTCTGCCCTCCTCCATTGCCACCACCATCCCGCCTCTCTTTTATTAAGTGCCCGCCCTGCCCTGCATTAACCGCGCCAGGGGCCCACAGGCCACCTGCAGGCTTCCCCCCGCCTTCCCGCCGCCGCCCCCCCGCGCCTCTTTTCGCGGGAGCGGGTGTCTGATAGACGGAGGCGGCGGCGGGGCCTTTGGTTGGGGCGCCCGCCCGCCCTCCCCCGGCCGGCGGCGGCGCAGGCGCAGTGCCCGCATTCCATCATGGCGGATCGGTCGGGCCGCGGTCGGTGGCGCCGGGGCTGAGGCGGCGGCTGCGGCGCCTCGCACGGTGAGTGCCGCCCGCGGGGGCCGCTGCTGCCGCGCCGCTCCGGCCCCGCCGCCACCGCGGGGCCCGGCTTGCCGCCGCTTCTGTCGCCGGCGGGCGGCGGCGGCGGGGCCGGGCCGGGGGAGAGCGGCGCTCCCCACCCAAGGCGCGGTGGGCAGTGCCAGGAGCGGGCGGGCGGCCGGAGCCGGCGGCGGGGCCCCGGGGGGGCCGGGGGGGCGACTGAGGGGGCGCCCGGCGGGGAGAAGCGGGCGGCCGGTGCGTGGGGGAGGATTAGCGGCGGGCGGGAGCGGGGGTAGGTGGCTGGGGGGTGAGGGGTGGCCGGGTATGGGGCAGATTTGGGGGGGACGGGGCGCCCGGCTGTGGGGCACGTTTGTGGGGGAACGGAGTGCCCGGGCTATGGGGCAGGTGGCGTGGAGCAGGGTGCCCGGGCTATGGGGCAGGTTTAGGAGGGAGAAGCAGAGCGCCAAGGATTTGAAGCAGGTTTGGGGAGGAGCGGGGTGCTCGGGCTATGGGGCAGCGGTGTGTGTATGGGGGGGGAAGCAGGGTGCCCGGGCTATGGGGCGGTGGGGGGGGGAAAGCAAGGTGCCCGGGCTATGGGGCAGATGTGTGTGTGGGAGAGAAGCAGGGAGCCTCGGCTATGGGGCAGGGGTGTGTGTATGGAGGGGGGAAGCAGGGTGCCCCGGCTATGGGGCAGGGGTGTGTGTATGGGGGGAAGCAGGGTGCCCCGGCTATGGGGCAGGGGTGTGTGTATGGGGGGAAGCAGGGTGCCCCGGCTATGGGGCAGGGGTGTGTGTATGGGGGGAAGCAGGGTGCCCTGGCTATGGGGCAGGGGTGTGTGTATGGGGGGAAGCAGGGTGCCCCGGCTATGGGGCAGGGGTGTGTGTATGGGGGGAAGCAGGGTGCCCCGGCTATGGGGCAGGGGTGTATGTGTGTCTGGGGGGGAAGCAGGGTGCCCGGGCTATGGGGCAGGGGTGTGTGTATGGGGGGGGAAGCAGGGTGCCCGGGCTATGGGGCGGTGGGGGGGGGAAAGCAAGGTGCCCGGGCTATGGGGCAGATGTGTGTGTGGGAGAGAAGCAGGGAGCCCTGGCTATGGGGCAGGGGTGTGTGTGGGAGAGAAGCAGGGAGCCCTGGCTATGGGGCAGGGGTGTGTATGGAGGGGGGAAGCAGGGTGCCCGGGCTATGGGGCAGGGGTGTGTATGGAGGGGGGAAGCAGGGTGCCCGGGCTATGGGGCAGGGGTGTGTGTATGGAGGGGGGAAGCAGGGTGCCCGGGCTATGGGGCAGGGGTGTGTGTATGGGGGGAAGCAGGGTGCCCGGGCTATGGGGCAGGGGTGTATGTGTGTATGGAGGGGAGAAGCAGGGTGCCCCGGCTATGGGGCAGGGGTGTATGTGTGTATGGAGGGGAGAAGCAGGGTGCCCCGGCTATGGGGCAGGGGTGTGTGTATGGGGGGAAGCAGGGTGCCCCGGCTATGGGACAGGGGTGTATGTGTGTCTGGGGGGGAAGCAGGGTGCCCCGGCTATGGGACAGGGGTGGAGGGATAGCAGGGTGCCTGGGCCGTGGGGCAGGTTTGGGGGGGTAGCGGGGTGCCCGGGCCGTGGGGCAGGTTTGGGGGGGTAGCGGGGTGCCCGGGCCGTGGGGCAGATTTGGGGGGATAGCGGGGTGCCCGGGCCGTGGGGCAGATTTGGGGGGGTAGCGGGGTGCCCGGGCCGTGGGGCAGGTTTGGGGGGTAGCGGGGTGCCCGGGCGGTGAGGTGGATGCGGGGGGAGCGGGGTGCCCGGGCTGTGGGGCACATCTGTGGGGGGAGCGGGGTGCCTGGGCCGTGAGGTGGATGCGGGGTGGCGGGACCGGGCGGGCGGAGGGCGCTGGGGGCAGCCCCATGCCGGGGGGGCCGGGCCCAGCGGGACCGACCCGCGTCGGCGGCGCCCGGGCCGGGGTCGGTGGCGGGGCCGCGGCAGCCTCCGCGCGGCGCGTTAACGGCGGCGGGTGCCCGGGGCTGCGCTTCCCTCCTCCGCACCGCCCCTGCTTGCGGTGGGGGGCCGAGGTCTGGAGTCGTGTCCCCCCCGCACCCCCGCCCCAGCCTCTCCGCCCCCCCGCCGCTCTCCCTCCTCGGCAGCCGGAGCCGCTGCCTGCAAATGCCACGTAGCCTTGTAGCTGTTCCCCTTGACTGCTCGGCGGCCGAGCACCAGACGCCTCCCCCCGCTCCTCCTGGGTCGGGGCAGGGGGAGGTCAGTGCTGTCAGCCCGCGTTTGGGTGGCGACCCTCGCTCGCCCTCCCCCCGCCGGCTTTGCCCCCCTCTGCCTTGGGGCAGCGGCGAAGGTGGGGACCCTCCTGCGACCGCTTTCCAGCGCGGTCCTATTTACCGCTCCCTCCGAAAGGCGGTTGACTTCGGCAGCGTGAGCGCCAAGCACTGGGGAGGCCGCAGGGGCTCGCGGCCCCCGGCCCCTCTGCCGCCGCTCGCGTGAGGCGCTGCACGAAACCTCAGAGAGGAGGGTAACGCCGCGGTGCTGGCAGGTGTACCGGCTTCCTGCTAGTAGCCATCTCTCAGCTGATTTCTGAGTTTCGTTTCTCTTGTTTCGGACTTGCTGCTCGGACGTTTTGTTGGAATGATGCATATGCTCTGTAAAGCTAATGTATTTTCATAACTGGGGTGATATCATGTTCTAACGTCTGTGTTTTCTTTGAGTAATATTTTTTTATCTTTCCTGCTCTGTAATAGTTGAGGTTTTAACGTTGGAAGTCATTCTTTGTTTTACCAGATGCCCGGTTGTTAATGTTGACATGCAGCGCTCCTTCAGATAAGTTCTTAGCTAGCCTGGTATGGGCATACTTATAATATGTACTTCCTAATGTTCTTTTAATGTATTTATCCTTACAACACTTGCTTCAGTAGGGAAATAGTATCTCAGTCACAGATGGAAAGACTGAGGCACAGAAATATTTATGGCCCAAGGTCACACAGGAAGTATGTGGTGAGGCAGGGAATTGAGTCTAGATTTCCTGAGACTCAGATTAGCATTTTAACCAGTGAAGCATCCTCTCTGTATCTGAAGCCAATAAATTGTCCTTGGAGTTAATACTCAGGATAAAAGAAAGTACTTTGTGTTTTGTTCAGTATCTTTGTGAGTATAAGGCAAACCCTAAGTTGCTCCCCACAACTGCGCTCCTTTTTCTTGATTTCTGTAATTTCTATGTGGAAGGGATTAAAAATACAAAAAGTGTTGACTTTCTCAAGACTATGTGGATAATCATGCGTCTGCCAAAAAAGCCATCTATTTTGCTGTCTTCCCTTCCAGGTCTTTTTACCTTACTGTGTCCCAAATCTTTGCAAGCTTTGCAATGCTCTTGCTGTCTGGGAGTATTTTGTTGTTAGTTAGGATCAAATGAAGCTAATATTTTATAATGCTGAGTTGAAAGCAGCCTACCGTTCACTGGTACACTGGATTTTATATCCTGTATCTTAGTTTGTAATTTTTAAATATAACACTCTGAATAAGTGACTTGTATTGATCATCCTAAAAGTCTCTTGAAACAAGCTCTTACACGTTGATCGCTCAGTTGTAGGTTCAGTAGTGCTGCAGCAAGTTTTTGGAAGCTTGGTGTTAACTGCAATTAAGGAGCACTTTGACAATGGAATAGAATAATTACAGGTTCTTGTTATTTGTATCTGCACAAATGCATATTGCAGGCAGATTTATTCCTAAAATACTAGGACAGCTTATGTTTGTTCATAGAAGTGGTAGTTAGTTTTACTACAGTGTTTTACTTGCCAATAGTTTTGAAGGATTGAACGTTAAATAATTCAAAAGAATAATTCCCCATATATTCACCTTTGTAGAGAATAAAGATAACTTTGTCTCTACACATTTTTTTTTCCTGCCACAACCCTTGATCACAAACTGCATCCTTCTTTGATGTTGCACTTAAACCAAATTTGCAACAAAGTTGAATAGAAGTGTTCTATATAAGATTTTTAACGGTCTTTTGTTTGGGTTTTTTTGGAGGCTAGCATTTGCATCATGGTGACTGTGTGGGTTTGTCACGCCCATACCAGCAATCTTTCATCTTTTATATTTATTTTTAGAAAAGTTTTGGTGAGTCCTTAAAAAACAAGATTTCGTCTGTACTATGCAGACAGTAAAAATTCCAGTGTTCTTTTCATAAGAGATAGTGCTTGGCCTTGGCAAACACCCACCAGGAATGTGCTTTTGAGCGGCACCGTGTGTATTTGTAGACCCATTTGTATGCCCCTTACTGAAAAATGTTTTGGAATCCCTTTGGGTGAATTATAAGTAAATTAAAATACATGTTTATTTTAAGTTCAGAAAAAGGAAAACAGCGCTGCTGTTGGATGTCCTGCTAATTCCCCAACTTGGAAGGCTTCTCGTCAAGCTGCAGAAGTACACACACTTGTGACTTTCAAGAAAATATATAGCTGGGAAGACATTCTTACAATATTCTGTATCAAAGTCAAAAGCTGGTATAAAATATTGTAAGAATGTTTTCCCTAGTTATGTGTTTTCTTAATTTCCTGTCATCGTTTCCTTTAATCAAAGAAGAATTTTAAATTTATCTCTGAAACCAGATGGGAAAACCTCAATATTAGTAATACTGCAATAGTCAAGAGACTTAGAAGGAAAAAATTAGTATATGTCACTTCGAACTTTGCTAGATCTCAAAATGATTGAGTCTTTTAGCTGAACTATTGATATTTAAAATTGCGATGGCACCTTGCTCCGATTACAAGATATCAGAGAAGGAACCTTTTCATTTTTTTCACCTGTTTTTTAGCAAGTTGTCGTGATAGTTACCAAGGTCAAGATGGTTAGTTTTCAGCTGTTATCTTTGCTGCAAGCCAGACCTTAACTGAAAAGTTTTGGATTCCTGAGTGAGGAGCACACACTGAACTCTTTATTGCATTCTTGAAGAGCTTATTGTAAAAGCAGCGATAATTTATTCTTTCAGTGGTGCTAACACAATCCTTTCTGTGTATTGACCAGCATGGACAGACCACTGGCTCAGAGCCCTTAGTCTATTTCAATCTTAATGTAAATCTGCTATTGTTCCGAATATCTTGATTGATGTGGAAAATGCTCGAGATTCATTTTTACAGTATTGAGGCCTGGGACTTTATATATTTTTTTTGCCCATGTCTCACTAAAAGTAGTTTGGGAGGACATGATTAGGCTGTGACTTCAGAAACATCTGTGACTTCAAGACAGTATCACCTTTCTGGTGAAAATAACAATGGGTCTGCTGTGTTTGCGGGACAGCGTGAGAGCTTCTCCTGTCTGGCTCAGTGCAAAGTCAGTCAGCTTCGTCTAAGCTACCTCAGTGAACTATGGGACAGTGACTTCTGATAATATTCCAGTAAAGATGCAAAACATAATGTCAGTGCTTACCTTTAGAAGATCAATTATGAATTGATTAATATTTGCAAAGCCTTCAGTGTTTTGGCTCTCCAAACTATATGGCTGGCAATTCATGATTCTTAATGTGCAGACAGTTTAGGAACTGCAATTTGGTACTCGATCCAATAGCTTGAGATGCATATACATATTTTTTTGGAAGTGGATTTTTTCATTATTACTGTCATATAAAGGAATAAAACTTTGAATAGATAAATATACTTAATTGTCACAATGCTTTTTTTTTCTTTTCTTCTTTTTTTTTACTGGAACCCTCTTCATTGTATTCAAGTTACTTTTCAGTGATTAGATCATAGGTTAAGCAGTGGAGTGTCTTTTGCTAATATGACGTTAAATGTATATAGGATATGTTTACACAGTTGTCCAGTTTTGCATTCTGTACATACTGAATGTGTAGAAGGCTGTGTGAGGTCTTCCGATTTTTTGTAGTGGAATCTTCCTTGAGTTTTACTTGCCGATTCTAGTGGAGTTAATCACTGGCTGTTCACTGATGGTTTCTGCTGTTTTATTGAGTATAAGTTGTTTCTGCACATTTTTTTTTTCTTAAGACTTTCTGCCTCCCACTCACTAAAACCTTTTTTCTTTTCCTTTTCCTTTTCCAGAAGGAAGACTGAGGGATACAGTACAACACATTGCCCACACTACCACAGGCACTGACCATATACCATTAATCAACAGGAGCAAATTCACATCAGGAGAGTGTCAACGGTAATTAGACATAATTTACTGTTCTCCCAGATTTTACAAAGATGCTTCTTTTTTTTTCCTAAGGTTTCCAAGTAATGTTTTAAGAATATAATAATGTGAAAGGATATAGAAAGGATATTTGACATATATAGAAGGATATTTGACAGCCTTTTAAGCTTAGGACTCCTTTTTTTGGACGAAATTTTTGGATGACTTATTATCAGATGGCAAAATGGGTGAGGAGAGAAAGAACTAATAGCATTTTTGAGGTAAGAGGGCATTCAGTATTTCCACATAAACATCATTAATTATAAAATCATGAATGTACAGAATATGTTGATTAGACTTTCACTCAACATTCACCTTTAGAGAAAATTCTTATCAAAAGCTTCACTGGTAGCAGCCTTATCTTTATTTTGGCATTAATCTCACACTTTTCTTTCTTAGCTGGAAGTCTTGTCTTAGTGAGACTTACATAACTGGCCTTTGGATAGGGAAAGTAAGTCCTGTTTTTAGTAAAATGCATTTCTTATGCAGAATACAGTTCAAATTAGTGGTAACATGCAGGTAAGTGACCCATTACATGATGTTGCTTAGATGTGTTGTTTTTAATTGGAGCTCATAGAATTGAAAGTGTCTATCTGTTTTAAAAAAAAAAAAAAAATCCTGGAAGAAATTTGTCATCAGTATGATATCCGTTTTTTTTCTAGTGAGAGGAAGAATTCTCTAACTGACTGTCTGTTTTTTGATGAAGATTTCTGTGAATTGTCTTGTGACATATAATACTGTAAGACCTTTATGAAACCACAGCAATTGCTTTCATGGAAAAAAAGATAAGTTTTAGAAGCTATTGGCTAGAACAGTGTGTTTTAAATGGAAGGAGAATAAGCAGATGTAGTGTGAAATGTTTGTGAATCAGAAAGCACCTTTTTGATGTAAAAGCACAAAGTGAGTATGTCCTGGAGACCATTGTTAAGCTCTTTCTAAAAAGAACTTTTTCTTGAAATATATTTCAAACCACCTGTTGAATTGATGGAGGCCTAAATATTCAAATTCATATATTCGAGTTCATGTATCACTATCTATTTGTGGTTTAGGAGAGAACACTTGTTAATATTGCTCAGAAAGAATATCCACCTATGCTATGTAACCAATACACTGTAATTAATTAAACCTGTCACGTGACAAATTTTTGATCATTTTGTGTGCTTAGAATGCTGGCTGTGTATTGTTTACAAAATTGTATTCTTTTTGGATTACCATGACTGCTGCTTGAGGCAAAAAATCGTGCATCTCCTGTGTTGCAGAGGATGAAATTGCATTTTTCTGTTAACATCTTGGAGTGCTGTCTAGTGGGTTGAAAGGCAGCCAGGCAGGTTTTAGATTTTCTGAGGTTAGATCCCCTCTAACAAAGAATTAGTTTTCACAGTATGACTGTGCCAAAATTCAAATGCAATACTTATGGTACGCTTATTCTGAACTTTGTAAAGGGCAGTTGACCAATTCGAGTTTCCCCAAATTCTTTCTTGTTTGGTTCACAATTGTCTAAAGTAATCAGGGAAAGACTTGAAGGGTAGCTAATCAATATAGAATAGAATGAGATAGGCAAGTAGGTGATTAAATACAAAACAAGTCTTTGGGGAGAAAAGTTGGTGTACATTGTGAGGAATAGATCAATCAGCAGATGGATTTCTTATGAAACATAGAAAAATTGTGACAACCGCATCATAGTCTCCTGGAGTTGAGTAGGTATCTCGCAAGAAAAATGTTTCATGGATGTTAAAATCGTGGCTATAAAGGAAGTATTTTTATGTGCTGTTTAATGCCCTTTAGTAAATAGCTTCAACATTGATATCTCTTTAATTGGGATCCATTGCTTTTGGTGTGCTCTGCAGAGTATTAAAATATTCCAGTCTAGTTGATTGATCTGTACCATTAATACGTAACTTTAATTAGCTCATCACACTACAGTTACTTGAAGGAGTAAAGGCTGCCTTTAATACCCTTAAGTACCTGCAAAACAGTGAATATTAATATTATGTGTGTATTCTTCAGCTTTGGAAGGTGTTATATATGAAAATTTTTTAATATTTTTTTAGCTGTAATTTTACTACATAATGCCTAACTTTCTTAAAATATAAACTTCATAAAAACAAGAAAAAATGTCACTAGATTCTTCAAAACTGTGCTAGTTTCCACTGATGCTCTTATATGAAGGTGTGATTATATACCCAAGCCTATAGCAATTTAAGCTGATTTACTAATAAATATTTAAAGCTCAAATATAGAAGCAAATTACTTTAGTGTGTTACCATGCGTCAGCTGAACTACGATAAATGGTTATATGCATATTCATGGCCTGTCACGAATGCTGAGTGAAGTGTGTTTGCTTAAACCTCAGGTGTATGATCTCATACTTGCATTTTACCTTGCATTTTCCATAAACTAAAACATGCACATGGTCCATTATCATGAGACTGCTCAGATGTGGTAATTTAAGTAGTTTATAGGTGTGTTTTAGCCCTTGGTCTAAGTATAACCTCTTTTAACTAGACTAGTTTGATCTGCTGTGCAGCTAAAGCTTTAACTTGGATCTCTTTTCATGTTGAGCAAGAAAAAGTCTTCAGTTTGTGTATCAACATAATTTTTTCCTTGTTTAAAGTTTGTATAATTTCTTGGGTTTGTAAAAATGGTTTGTTTTTGCTGTATTTTTGTGCTTGTTTTTAAAGTCATATTTTGTAAGGCAGTGCTTAATTAAAAAAGGTTGTTTGTATCAATGAATTGACGGTATACATCACACACATTTCTAATTCCCAGAAACAGATTGAATCAGAATTAGTAGGAAACCAACCTTTGCTTTCCTTAGTGTCTGTATAAACCTGAAAACAAACTCTTGATTGTATTAGTGTTGTGAAGTCCTGTTTTTACCTTGTTTTGTTGGATTAGACTACAGCTGACTACTTTGACCGAGGTCTTAGTAGAGAGCCTTTCCTGGAAATAGTGCAGTTGGTGTTGCTTTTGATAATCTGAATGGTTGCTTTCTCTTAGAACCAGGATTCTTAAAAACTTGTTGTTTAAAATTTGAAATTTAAACATTTAGAAAACAACTTTTGGAACTTTGAAGCAAAGAGCTTTTTTGCCGGGTGTTCAAGAAGGCTTGTAAATAAACTTGATTCTTTTGGCGGAGGCAGGGGGAATTATTGTAAAAGGGATTCAGCTTACATTCCACCTCAAGACCAAATTTGTCCCATAGGGAAGAATTCTGTTTAGCTATCAAAATATGTAACCCGAATTCCAGAAGTTTGGAGCACATGCAGCTATCTGTGGAAACTTGCAGTTCCCATCTTGTAAATCTTGGCGCTGATTTAAACACTTTGTTTCATCTGTTCAGATGTGTAGTTACTTAAAGGTGTAAACTCTAGCTACCTTTTTAGTGACTGGTTAGGGTTTCTCGGTGGGTCATTGATGCATTATCAGCAAGATGTGGAACAGATTGTCCTATTTTTAGGTACTAAAGGATAATAGGGCCTGTGCTCTTAAGAGCAGTGTTGTCCTTCTAGAGTTGCATACGTTTTATTTGCAAAAAAAAAAAAAAAAAATCCTGCTAGCTTTCCAGCTGTTCTTATCCACTGTTAATGTAATGACTTGCACTGCACTGTGAGAGTCCTGTGAGGATGCTGTCACTGTTCTTGTTGAAATGAAAACTTGGTAAAAGTGAGAAAGGAAGATCCTACAAAGAGAACAATGTACTTCTTGTGATACAGGTCTGAGTTCTTCTTAGATTATGCACCTATTTTTGATGGAACATGTTGTATGTTACTTCCATAACTTCAAGTCATTTAGGTAGACATTTGATACAGCATTTCAGTAGTATGTTGTTAATGTGTAAATAAAACGGTTTCCCTCAAGGCCTGAACAACAAGAACACTGCTTTGAAATTTGGGGAGTGCAGCTTCACATTTAAAAAATCATATTAGAAATTAGTATGTTGTTACATTGAAGGCTTTTTCATCTAAGTTTGAAAATTTTGTGCTTTGTGTAGCTTTAGGATGTTAAACTGAACAAGTTAACTTATTCCAGAACATCTCATCTTTCTAGCCAGTGGAAAGAAGTAGTCAGTTTTGCATTTAATTCTTTTTTTAACAACACCCATACAACTGGAAAATATCTTAATCCCATTATTTTTGTTATTTGAAAGAATGAAACACTTCAAGGTCCTAGTCCTTTGAGGTGTTCAATTCTTTTCAGTTCTTTCAGAAAAGGGAATAGCACCTTTCAGGAACTACTTGGTTTCGTTATGGGCCTATGCACTTAGAAAGCAAATGCTCGCTACAGAAGTGCCTAGGATATCATCTACTTTGCTGGTGATAAGAGTAAAAACATAAAATACCTAAAACAATGAAAGAAAATATTTGTCTAAAAGTAATGTAATGTTTGCATTATAGAACTGTAAATAGAAACTTTACAGGCCTCTTAAGTGAATAATTAAAAAGCAGAGGTATAGACATGACCCTAATATGACTAATGAGCATATTGTCAAATAACAATTCAAAATAAGTCAAATTTAATATACTTCCAGTGTTGACAGGTAGTCTGTCTTCAAGCTTCCAGTTCTTAATAGTGAAGGTGCTCTTGTGAAGAGCAGTAAGAAGCCCTGCTTTCACTAGGGCAACGTGTATTCCCCTATGGGATGGACATTGCCTTTCAAATTGTGCATTTGCCTCCGCCTCCTCGCCCCCATGGTTTAGATCCCTCCAAAAGCTTAAGGGATGTAGTATCAGATTACAGAATAATTGTCTGAACTACTATGGCCAATTGCTTGGATAGTTTTTATGGGGGAAAGGAGGAGGATTTTTTTTATTACTTTCCTGACATGGTCGCATCAGAAACCTGATCCCAGCTGGCAAGGCAGAATGAAAGTTGATACTATCACAGAGTTCCCATATGCCTTAGGATGTTGTATTTGCTGTTACTTTGTGGCTTTTTAGGATTTTTTCCATTGCCGTATCAGGGCTTTCCATCTCAGGCTTACATCTCCTTCAGGGAGCATCTTACAGGCGATTAGGTCTCACAGTACCCTGAGGGACAGGCATTAATACTCCGTAGAAGAAAAGTGCCCTTCCCTCCCCTAATTTGCTGATTGGGGTGTTTTTCCGGATCTCCCTCCTACAGAACACTTACGCTTTGGGACTTTTCCGTCCATGGGTCATTCTCATCAGTGGCCCCAAGAGCCAAGCAGAACTCTGCAGTTTTTAAGAAGCTACTTGAGGTCCTTCTGGTGATTGACCTAATGTATTTGCTTCCCAGATGATCTTTGTGAGGGTAGAAGGACTAACCAGACTGTGATAAAAGGTTTGTAGTTGCCTTCTGTATTTTACCATGGAAACTAATTGCACTACTTTGGAAAAAGCATTTAAGTAAGTTAAACTCTCTGGAAAATACAGGGAAATATTTATATGGGCCTCTTCAGAGTTACCATCTCTTTGGCCTCTTAAGGTATTCTCTGCTGTACCTTTGTAAGTTCCCAAGAAAGTAATTGTTACAGTTGTTGTTTGGGGCATGGTCCTAAGAAGCATCATCTCTTGTGGGATGGCAGCAGTAGTGAAGTGCTAAGATTATGTGATTCTAATTCCTACAGCCTCTGATATTTAATGTGTAAAACATGTAATTCTATACCATAGCATTGGAAAATTCTCACTTTTTTGGATCTTAAAGGAGAAAAATATTTTAAAAGAAGAATTTCCGGAAGAAAATGTTTAATGCAGAGCACTGAAATCTTATGACTGTAGGGATAGGGGGGCATTTGGTTGCTTTTTTTGTTTTATTTAGGCCCCAGACCTTACCTAGGTCACAACTACATTGAGTTTTTCACAGCTGTAAGTATTATAAATTTTGGACTGTGCATACTTGTTGGGTAAGTCATGAAGAACATTTTCAGTATCAAAGTTGTGGTGCCTTTCTGGCTAGAAGCCAAACTTCATATAAGATGGTGCAGACAAATTCACTTGGGTATCATTATAAATTATTTGCAACATTTTAATCAAAACATATATTTAGTTTTGAACAGATGACTGTTATGGAGTGATGGTGGTCTCTTCAGAGCTAAAATTGTAACTGAGCTTCTGTTAAGTCTGATTCTGTTAAGTCTCTCACTCCCTTAATCTTGCTGAAAGTAAACCAATCCGCCTAGAATGTCTCATGTGTGGTCCTGTGGTGGAGGAGAACTATTTTAGGATTGGGATGATATCTTACACACCTTGTTAATACTGTTTATTTGAAAAACTAGGGTGAGAGAGGGTATCTTGTATCTTTTTTCCTAAATGTTTCCTACCTCAGAGTTGGATACAGCATAAAGTTCAAGTCTGGAGGGATGAGACTTTTTAGTATTCATAAATAAGGATTGGTGTTTTTGACTAGATTATTCCTTATCCTGGGGTTGATACTTTTTTTGTTTGGTCTGTTCTTTTTAACAACCTTTGGACATTACTGATTCAAAACGTAACTGACAGATGATAGTGGTTTTAAAATATTCAGAAATCTCAATTTGCAAGAAATCTTCTGGAGTTTAAGGCATGAAGTATCTCAGTGTTTTCTTTGAAGCAAAGTACGTGAGGTTCATATGTGCATTGGGCACAGATCCAATTCTGTACATGCCTTTTCTACAAAGGTGAAAGTCACTAACAAAGTATGTTACCTATAATGAGACCGGTTTGTTTTTTTTTTACCGTTTAGAGAAAAATATACACTGACCTTATCCTGAACAAACAAAATCTCCCTTCTTAAAAAAAAAATTCTTTCCTCCTCAGAAAGAGACATTAATTTTACTCCAAAAACTGAGAGATCGTAAAAGTTGTGAAATACTCATTTAAGGTATTGACACCACCTGTAATTCTATGTTTTTATGATTACTAATTATTTGGTTTTTAGTTACGAAGCTAAATCTTCAGCTACCCTAAGAGAAGCTCCTAACAGCTGCAAATAAGCTCTGTTAAGAACTGAGGTCATCGTTCCTGTTTTACTCACTTTTTTGCCGCCCAGGTGTAATGTTGTGCTAGTTCCTGTCTGTATGTGAACCTGGAGAGCACGCTTAACTTTCCAGTATTGGTGAGGTGGCACATTAAAAATACAGCTAGAGAGAAACTTTCTTGTGACTGAAGCAGGTGACACAGGTGCCTTCTCTTCTTCTCTCCGTACAGACTACTCAAAACAGCTAAGTACTATAGTAATAACATCCAGTCTTGATTTAAGGATTGAGATGGTAAAAGCTTAGGAAAATCCAGCTTTGTCTATAATTGCTTTCTTTTTGAAACAGAATCTTAATGCTGCAATTCAGATTTAAAATATTTTGAAGTTGCGGGAACCCCTTTCCCAATTTGATTTACAAGGTAAAAGTCTAATTGAAGCTTTAGTTTTTAATACAATACTATTCTTAATAAATAACAATATTGTAATGGTTTACTTCCGCTGATAAATATAAATTTATTATCAGGCTGGAAAGTTGGGTAAGGCACTGAACCTAGAAATCAGGAAGTCTGACTTAAATTTCTAGCTCTCCATTAGACTTCCTCTTTGGTCCTGGACACATTGTTCTTTTTAACTTAAGCACACTGCATTTAAAAAAAAAAAAAAAGTCTTGATCCATTCAAGTAATAAACTTCCTGGAATAGGAACTTTCTCATATTAAATCCAGTACTTAGACTGGAAATACAGTCTTTGTGGTAGCTTCTGTGTAGGTTTATAACTTTTTACTGTTGATGAAGTCTGGATAATGAGATCAATGTGATTGGGTTAGTCATGTTTGCTTTTCTGAGACTTGTGCTTTGCCAGGAAGACTTTGCTGTTTCAGACATCTATTTTTATCAGTGTTGACTAATAATGTAAGATTTGGGGAAAAAAAATATGGAGGTCAAGCTAATATGGAAGATTGGTGGTGAAATGGTATTTTTCTTCTTATGAGGTCTCAGTGCAGCAGTCCAGTATTTCAACCTTCTTTCCAAGAATTCTTAATGAAACATAAACTACACATGCTGCTCGCACTGTATACTAATGGTTATTACTTACTGTCAACATTTTTAAGTCTGAAGAGTTCCTCTGCATCATGTTTCAATGTTATTCACAAATAGCTATAGAATCATAGAATAATTTAGACTGGAAGTGATCTGTGGATGTCATCTAGTCCAGCCTCAGGCTTTTGTCGTGACCCTCTGAGAAGGCTCCATTTCTGCCTACAACTTTACCCCATTAGTTTACAGGTGATGCCTTTCTGGAGAGATACTTAAGATACTGGGAAGACATTTTGATATGAAATAACAGGATCTCTAAAAACTTGTAAATACATGATACATTTCACTAGGAACTCATATCTGTAAAATTATTGATCTATTGTGGTGTTTACTAGTAACTGTTCCAAGGTTCTTGATAAAAAGGAAGCAGTGCATTTATAAACACATAACTCTTTATTAGAGATACCGTTTAAAACTCTGAAGTTGTTTCTATTGTGTCATTCAAGTAGATGTGATTATATGAATTGAATGTGGCACCTTATTCCAGGCTGGAAATTGGCAAATGGTTAAGTGATGTTTTATGAATCTAATATGTAATGAGCTTTTAATTTCAAAGTATCTCATGAAAAAACATGAAGTTTTCCAAACCTAAAGTATGAATATCTGGTATCATATAGACCCAGTAAGCCCACCTTTGTTTTGTTACTTCTGTATAGCGAGTATAATAGCTATTTTGTCTGTTTGTAAGAACTCTGCTTTACCAGTTGAGACGCTGACTTCAGATGGGAGTAGGCGTGAATCAATGAACACTGAGTTCAATGAGAATCCTTGGGAGTTGGATTGGATCCAGGATGACTGCAGCACTGGTTTAGAAGAATTTGGGTTGGAGAAAAGGGAAGGCCAATGTTTCAGTCTTCTAGAGGCTCTGCATTTTTACTATGTCAGGAAGTGAGGTCAGTCGCAACCACTGTATACTGCAGTTGTTTTCTGGAAGGTTAGTCATTAATTTTTTCTGTTTTTCTTAGAAGCTTTTGTAGTGCGAGACTGTCAGTGGAAAATATTGCCTTTTCTAATATGGTTAACATGATTAAACATATTACATTAGCACAACGTTGAATTACTGAAGAGTACTTCTCAGGATACATTTTTAAAATGTGAACTGGTTTTATTTGATTTAAAGGTCCTTAGTATTTTATTTTGTCATAACTATAAATAACAAAACAGAATTGTTTTAAACTCCTTTAATATTGATCAAATAATCTGGAATTCAGCTTTCAAAACTATTGGTAAGCTTTTATACAAACTAATCCTCCTGGAAGTTTAAAAAATTTTATTCATAGATATTGTATTAGAGCAAAATAGTGTAATTCAGAAACAGTTGTGAGTGCTCAGTGTAACGAGCAGTATGCATTACATTTATTGAGTGCATTTCAAAGTGCACTGTGGAGTACTGAAACAAATTCAATTGTTAAGACATACATAATCATTTTCACTTATTTGTGTTCCATGTTGAGACATTAGAATGAATTTTTTTCAGATATACTAAATGAATATGTACTCTGCTATGGGTTAGACTTTAATTAAAAATGGTTTGTTTTGTGGAATATGACAAAACATTTCAGGATTTTAGGTGCATTTAGTCTGAAAAAATAATCTTTAAAAGCAGTAGCTCAAGCTATCTCCAGTGTACATTTTTGTTAACTTCTGAATGTGAGATCCACTGTTACTTGTTTTTGGCTTTGCTAAAGCAGTACTTCTGAAGGTTTGTTTCTGAGATGGTCAAATCACTGTTTTTTATTAATGGCTATTTAATTCACCCTTCCGTTCAGCCAGAGATTGGAAATGACCTTTTGCTGATGTGTACTAGAAATCATTGTAAAGAAATGAATCAGGCAAGAAGTACCCTTGCAAAATCTAACCTTTCTAAAAGTTAATCTATTTAATTCCATATTAACTCAGAAGCCTCCAATGCATGGTGACAAAGCCCCACAAGATGCATCTACAGATTATGTAATTGATGCATAGATAATGATTCACTAATTCTCAGTATATTCTTTTGCAGCATTGAAAACTGTGGAATTTGCTTTTGTCCCTGATGCTTGCAGAGGGAATTTATTTCTTGTTTCAGATTTATTTATCTGGAATCTCAGAGTTTGTGTATTAGGTCATCTTTAATGTCAGACATAGCCTGTGAATTTTCAGTGCAAATGCTTTTCTTTTTCCCATGCCCAATCTGGACAGTAGATAGTGATGATAAACTTTAAACTTCTAGCTACCAAGAATAGAGCCTAGAAAAAAGCAATCTGAGCATCTACTACCAAGCGTGTAGTAGAATTGACTAACCTTCAGGGGGTTGAATCAAGAAGCTTTTTGATTCAGTTCTCACTGAAAGTTCTTCTTGGGCCACAAACAACTTGCCAGCTGGATTTGCCTGGGGAAGCTGTGAGACTTGGTAGGACTTTGACTGTGGGCACTGTGGATGGAGATTTGTCCAGGATCCTCGCTTCCGCCTTTCTTACTGCGCAGTGGCTGCTTCCTCCCTCTGCAGCCACAAAGCTGCATCACTGATCCTGCAGCTGCTTGAAGTGGTAAGAGTTGGGGGCTGAGGTGGAGGACAGGAGGGCTGGATTCCTTGCTGCACCTAGACTGGCAGTAGAAGAGGATGTGGGTAGTGAAAATAAAAACTTTTGATGCACTGTGTGAGGTTTTTAGTTGAATTTGTTATTATGAACCAATAGTTGGATTTTTTTCTCCTGTTTCAGAAATCATTGACCTAGAACTTCAGGCTCAAACTTGAGCTTGAACAATGGTTCAAATCAAGACCCAGTTAAAGAAGAAAATGTTCCTAGTGGTTTGTGGTTCTAATTCATTCCCTGCGATTTCATGTTATGTTTAATTAGTGTAACTGCCAGACAAAATTTTGTCAGTAACACTTCACCATTGATTATTTCCTAGTATTTTTGAAGAATGTATACTAGCACTACAGCTAGTACAGCAACACAGCTTATGCAGAACAATACTAGTGGATACAAGAATGAGAAAGTTAATGAAGGAAGCTAAATAACACCTTTTAATTTCTGGGGGAGAAGACAGGAGTTTGAGCAGATTTCCTGCCTTCCCTCAAAACTCATCCTAATGAAAATGACACAATAAATACTTTGAAGTAAATCTTGTAGCATTTCGAGAATGAAATTGGCCACTATGACATGTGACCTTGCTCTTCTAGGAAGTCTTGACTCTTTCAAGAGGTTGTTAAGTCATCACTTCTTTTGGGTTTTGAATCTTCTCTTCTGGCTAAGAAGCTTGAAAATGTTTCCAAACCAAAAAAAAAAAAATGTATTGAAATAAAATTCTATCCCCAGCAACATCTTGCACCCAAATATGAATTGATCTCCAAAAGAACTCTCAGGGCAGAAATGGCTTTTCAAGAAAGATTAATAATTTTTGTTTCTTTCCAGGGAATTCTGCTGAGTATGCAACAGCTCTTCAAGGATTCACTTGTATTTATCCAAATACCCCCTACTTGGAATGAAATGGAGGGTTGGGAGTGGGGACCTGTGGGTATCATGTTCTGGTGTGCTATTTCCCTGGAAAAGTTTTACCTATTAACCTGGTGAGGGGTTGAGTCCCATATTTGCTTTCCAGCAGAGATGATACCTTTGAGTGCAGCAATGTGTTTTGCTGCCCCTTTATCAGTATTTTCAACAAGTGAAGCTGTGCCCTGTAGCAGTCAATTTTTTTAGCAAAATCTATCAGTATATAGTGGCATCTTCCAGTATTTTGTTCACTTTCAGCCATCTGAGCTCAGCTGTACAGCAAAGTGTTACGTTTTTGGAGTCAGACGAAACTGCCCAAGACTTATTAAAATGGTTTCATTTATGCTAGTACTTCCATTTTCTCTGACCTTATGGAGGGTCCTACAAAAACATGAAGTTATTCACTGTTTTTTGAAATTGTCATTAATCGTATTTTTTTAATAATATTCAATGTGTAAGTTCTTCATCTGAAAAATTCAAGGTTGCAGCACTAAATAAAGTACAGCTGTGTGTATATATAGCTATAAATATAAATACTATCTGTGTAATTAGGAAATAGATTCAGGATCTTAAACAAGCATGTAGAGTTTGATCTCTTGTGCTTGATTACTTATTTTTATATGACAGTAATAGGACGTTTACAAATTACAACAATGGAAGCAAGCACTGTTCAGCGTAAAATGCAGCAGGAGTTTTATTATCTGAAGATTTAAGGTAGGTGTATTCTCAGGGCGTATTGTGGTTTAGTTCAGATCAGGGGAGTGTGTGTTGGAAGCAAGTCTTCCAGTTGTTTCCACCTAATACATCTTTGCCTCGCAGAGCACTCTCAGTGCCTCCAAGCTGGATTCCTTGCAAATGAGACTGATCTGGAGGAAGCGTTGCAGGAGGACACGTAGCGCAGTCCCCACCGCGTTCCTGCGTGGGACTCCGGTCTGCAGGACCAGAGCAGAGTCACTCCTCTCTCCCACCCTGCAGCAGGGCAGTGTGGATGCAGGTTTCGGCACCAGCTGCTCTGCTCTGCAGATCCGTGCTGACTGCACTACGCTGCTTGCTGATGCAGGCAAAGCCTCAGAGGATTGGTGTGGTAGCGTAGGAGACCAGGATAGAAACTTTAAACGTTTATTTAAAGTTGCAGGTGGTATTGGGACTTGTTTCAGAACATGTTTTTCTGCAGCTGGTTATTTTAGTTAGTTGAACAGCTGAATGCATATTTAGTAGCTCTCTGGTGAAGGGTTTTCCCCTTTATGTTAGGTGCGAATTTCTGTTGTCTTTGAGGTTCTTAGATTGGGGCGGGGGGGAGACTGCAAGTATGTGTGTGTGCGCACATGCATGGACACGCACATATGTGTAGAAGTTAAGTATTCTCAGCCTGCTTGTGTATACCAAATTCCTATTAGGGGAACAGTTTCTCTTAAGATTTAGCTAGAAGCCTCTAAAAGAGAGTTGTAGTAGAAGAAACTACTGTCTTAATTTTAGCATAGTGGCTAGTGATGTTACAATACAGGTATTTTTAAGTGGAGTAGTTTATACGGTCTGATGAGTACATTTGCTTGGCAGCAGCAGTTCAAAATCTGGCAAATGGATGGAAGATTATTTTATTCAAGAAACAAATAACATGCTAAGCTAGTTAGGTATGTTTAAGACAAACCTGATTCAAATTTAAACTTCAGAGGTCATGTCTAGCCCTTGCACCTGTGCAGTGGTATTTGGTCTCTTAAAATACTGTTACTGGAGCAGACCTGGGAAACAACTGGTGTGCAAGAGGAGCTTGTTTCTTTGGCGGTGTTGGGTATTTCATAATCTTGAGTTTTGTGGCTTTGTGACTGTGTCAGTTATTTTGAGATGCTTCTGCGAATGAGAGAGAATATGTTTTTAAGGACAGATACGGCCAGTCTCTTTACCTTGTTAATACCAGAAGAAATCCTTCTAAAGTTTATCGGAGATGCTTTCTGAATGGAATGAGTTATCAGCAGAAAAAATGGTCACAGTCAGGCTATGATATTTCTCCCACTGTTGCTAATCTGGTGAAGATGCAGTCCCACAAGTGCAGAATTAATCAGGAATTTTTCCTTCTCCACCCCACCACTGTTGTTTCCGTATTGGTTATATGGAGCTGAATGAGATCTTAGCAGTCGTGTATAGATTAACTCAGTTTATGCACAGTTTAGGGTTTCGTTTGTTTGTTATTTTTTATAAATGTAATGAATTGGAATATCCTAAATGCACTTTGGTCTTCATCTGGGTTATAGGAGGTAACAGGAAGGGAGAAGGAAATGTCAGCATTTCCTGCATCCTGTTATCTTGTGCTTTTTATGGACGCTGAATTAACGATACACTGAAAATTCTTTAACAGTTGGACTGTATTTTGACTTACTGTAATTATAGACTGTACAGTAAAAGCTTGGGAATGATACAGTGCTTTTCCATTTACCAGTCTCCATGATACTCAGTTAAACGTGTTTTTCAAAGGTCTCTACTCTTTCTCTTATATTGCCCTAAGCGTTGTTTTCAGTGTGTCAGACTTCTGTATTAATAAACAAGTTGCATCATTGGGGAAATTGCAGTACTTTTTTTATACATGGACATTTCAGTCCACGAGGTGATTATGTAAATTATTTGTCCTAAAACTTAGGTTCTGGAGTATAAACAATTTAGAAACTGTAACTGTAAATTTAAAAAATGAGGTGCTGCGTAAGTGTAAATTATGCTACTATGTAATTGCATCACCTCTAAGGAGAATTTTTGACTTTTGTCAGTATATCACTTATGGAGTGTTGAGCTGAATGTGCATGATATGTGTTTTGAGAACATATTTTTGGAAGAAGAATGTGTATTGCTTAAATGCAGTACTTAAAATGGAAAGTAGGAGAATATCTTAGACTCTGTGGGTATATTCCATTATAAGGAACTTGGATATAGGATCAGTGATTCCCCCCCTGCTTCTAAAACTGTCAGTTTGCACATGTTTTAAAATGTGCAGTGAAGCTATAACTGGATGTTTTGCAGTAACTTTTGCCTCCAGTTGAAGTCATTTTTTTTGAAAACTTTTGGGGAGAGTTATGAAGTATTGAAATCTGATGATACTTTGCACCTCGAGTTTTCAAATATTCCTGAATTGTTGTCATTAAACGATTCCACTAATGTCACAGTGTTTGACTTTCTTTTGTGGGGAAGAAAGAAAACCCAATGTCCTTAAGGAACTGGTGTATTTATCTTCTGATATGTCAGTACCAACTTTGGCAAAAAAAAAAGACAGTTATTTTTAGGGGAAGACTTAAGTCTAATATTGGCCCTCTCTTTTTGTTTTAGCAAGCAGTTAATGTGAGCAATTGTCGATGAATGATTTCCAGACATGATGGCCGACCAGCCGCCTCCATTAGAAGCTACACCTCTATTGAATGAAGTGCCACTTCTACCTCATATGGTTAATGGGGACAGCATACAACAGGCAAGTAAATCTGTTCAACTTTCATACAAGCCATGTCATTCCACGGCTGCAGTGGTAGTAGGGAGATTAAAAAAAAAAAAAAAAGAACTGTCTTACAACTTTTTTGATAATTGAAAGAGGAGGAGGTTTGAAAGAAAGCAACTGTGGTACTGATTTAGAAGCTGGAAGAGCATTCTCAGCACTAATATCATCGGTAAAATAGCAGTCTCAATGTAAAGAGGAGGAAAATCGTTAAACATTAATGTAGTGGAAATGTTAACAGATACATGTAAATTGAAAGGAAGGTTTGCGATACACATTTAAGTGCTTTAAAATTAAACTACAAAATTGAAGAATACAAGAAAAATTGTAATATATGGATTTAATATTTAATAAAGCACTAAGGTTCGAAGTCTCTGTTTAAAGCTCATATAACCTAATCAGTAAAGTCTAGAAAGTGGCTGCAGTACTCTGAACTAAGAAGTATATAGAAGGGAGACACAGAAGACAGGAAAGACCTCTGGTTTCCTGATATTAGATATCTTCATTAATAATTACAATGCACTGATGAAACTTGAGTATATTTAGTTGACGCTTCAGAATTTTATTGGACACAGCCATTCAAAAATACCTCCTACGATTAGAAATGCAGGCAAAAGTGAAGTTAAAGCATTTTGAGTGAAGTAGAAGATGGTACACAGGTGTTGGGAAACTAGAAGTAAATTTACTCTTTGGCAGTAAAAGATGACTGCCTTGTACCACAAATACTGAGGTATCTTCCCATAGCTGGGAAATAGACTTCTAATGTGCATTCAGATATATTACAAACTTCTTGATATTTTAACATTGGATCTTAATTAAGAAGCATCTTCCCCCTGCCCCAACTGACGTTGCAAACGTCCCTGGTCAGGTGGGAAAGACAAGTCGCTTTTAAAAAGAGCGAAATAGCCATTTGTTGGCAAGAATAACAAAAGAAAGCATAAATTTGAAGGCTTTACGTGCCCAGGGTTAAATATTCATTTTGCTGAAGCAAGTAATAAAACTGCCTATTACTTTAATCTGATGAGGATGTGACTTTAAGAAAGTAAGTATTTGACGATAATTTCATTAGGAGTTAATGGGTTAATCTAAAAGGGAAAGTTACATAAAAGTTTCCAGAACGTAAGAACTGTCATGTGGAATAATTGTAAAGGGTAACAACGAAGACCTTGGCATACTTGAACATACAATGGACAAACAGGGTACCATAAAGTAATCCTGAATTGTTGAAGGTCTGGTAAACCATAAATGTGGGAAAGTTTTAAACGAGATTTCCTTTCCTTTGTTACTGTTACAGTAGGGGAAAGAGAAGAGGTTTATGTTGTTTTGATTGTAGTATACTTCTTTGTGAAAATGGTAGGCTTTATTTTTTTAAAAAAAAGTGAGGAATGAGTGTATTCTACTTTTTTTTCCCCTCAAACTTTAAAGATACACGTACAATGACTGTGTTTTGTAATAGGCAAAACTAAAGAGTGTCTACACTAGTTCTGAAGTTCTGGCATTAGCAACATGAAATTTTAGACGCTGACCAGCCGTGAGGTTATACAGTAGCTAGTGTTTCAGGTTACACAAGGAAAGTAGATTGAGTAGGTCCAGTTGGAGGCCAGCTCCATAGCTATGTGTTTGTGTAGATCGGTATGTATATTACTAGTGTGTGTTGAATGACACAAAGAAGGTGACAGTCATTGAAATTTTCAGAACCTGATGGAGAACTGTTTGCAATCAGGGTGGTGTAAAGAGGATGAGTTGGAGATGCACAGAGAGAAAATCGCATTTGAAGAGTAGACCTGAAGACTGATAGTCTCCAAAACTTATAACTGGGTTGTTTTGAAAATAATGGATACATCTGTCTAGTGAAAATTGGTGCATCTATCTTCCCCCGGGGGGGGGGGGGGGGGGGCTCATGTTAATGTACCACCATTTCTCATTCTAGCTCCTCCATATATAAAGAATCATGTCATGTTGCCATCCTTTGGTCACCTAACAAATATACTTGCCACTTTTGTTTGCTGCACATTCTCTAGAGCAGAGAGGCTTTTATTAGCCACAGAGTCTCTCATTTGGAAGTTTGCTTTTAAATAGAGTATTAATTTAGAAGCTTTATTTATGCATATTTTTTAATTATTTTCCTGCCAGTGATATAAAGGACAGGCTAATTATGAAGTATTATATAGTGTTTCTGTTTTCAGAAATAAAACTTGCACTGTTTGGCAGGTCACTTCAGTCACATGCAGCATCCAGTTGATTAGTTTGATTTCACATCAAGTTTAAGTAGGTTGGAAGTTTCCTGGAAGTTTCTTGTTCTGAAAGAACTCAAGCAGTGGAAATAGTGCAAATAATGGGTAAAAGCAAAACAACGACCAGTGCTTTGAAGTAGCTTCCAAACTCTGCTGATCCCACTGATTCTGAAATATTGTGCAAGACACCTGAAGGTGTTGACATTACTGTGAATCCTAGCCCTGCTCTGTCTTCTGACTTGGCTTACACTGACTCATTAGAAACACTCAAGCTTCCCGGAAATTTTCCATGATGGAAGGTAGATGGAACTGCATCTGCTTCATTAATTACCGTGAGTCATTCCTCCAAGATGTTGCCCCCATCGCATTCCTGAAATTCCAGTCTCTGAACTGCTCTACAGTAGTGTGGTTACACCACTTACTTGCGATCCTTTTAGCTGGGTTCGGTTAATAGTTTCCTGAACTGTTTGCGAGAACTTTAGTCAATTGGATCCTGTTTCTAAGATCTAGCATGTAGTTGCTCAAAGACTGAATTTCAAAAAGGATTCCTTTCCTGCCTATGAATTTTTCTAGCCCTTGGAGATTCAGACTCATCATGAGGTTTAATGTCTGCCTGTGGAGTCCTGTCTCCTTGTGATGTGTCTGTCCCCAGCAACTGCTCTTCTCGGCAGGCATCATCTTTCCATGTTCTTCCCAGCCCATGATTTTCTCTTCTGTGTTTCTTAAAACAAGTAACATTGCTTTTCTCTCTTTACTCCTTGAAATTGGGTAGAGGTAAAATTATAAATTTGCTTATATGCCAAAAGGACAGACCTACTGAGGTTTCAGTGTTTCAAGCATGCCATCTTAAAAGTGCTGTCCGTCTTCCATCCTCCTCATGGGACCATAATAAATATTACTGACTGACTAGAAGACTCTTTCCTGGGATATTCGGTGTTTTATTTATGTCCAGAACCAATTCCTGTAACTTAACTTAAAATAGTTTCGTATACTGTCAAGTCATTGGGGCAGAATAGGGTCTGTCTATCTTCATTTTATGCTTCTATATCCACTGTTATAAATTAAAAAAAGATAAATATTATAGCAGTGTGCAGAAGCTGCAGAATTGGTGTTAACTAGTGAGCATTCCACAATCTGCTCCTTTGAGCCTTGTTTCACACAAAACATTTTAAATGTAACAGATCTATGCAAGTCTCCAGTTCTCTGCAAAGAACACTTTTCAGGCATATTGTTCAATGCAAGCAAGGGTATTTATGTACAATGTATAGTTTAATGATTTCTACTTCAAGCAGATCAGTAGTTTTCACAGTAATTCAGTACTTTGCATGCAGAAAATACTCCTTTCCATAGTGGCACAAGTTTATTTCGTTCAAGTTTATTCATGACTAGTTTTACAAATATGTATTATTTCAATTTTTATAGTGGCCTTTCTCCTTGCCGTGCTGTCGCTATGGTGGAATTTGAACTGCGTAACTTCGCAGTACTTACATGGCCCAAATCCCCATTTTACTAAACAAGCAGACCTACATCTGATATAGTAGAATCTGGCTGTAAAGTTCTTGTAGTGGAGTTGCTGATATGTTACAATAAAACTGAAGCACATGTTATAAATGGGGCTGAATGAGGCGATAGTTTCTAATTTCTGTTGTCCAGCACAAGCAAAATGATGATTTAGATTGCCTGAGGAAAAATTTTGGCAGACATTTGCATTGATTTCTGTGGAAGTGAATATGATCATGTTCAACCGATCTGATGAACCTTACTGTTTGTTGTATGGCTGTAACTACAGGGTCACACAAACGCATGAGAAAATGCATCTGACCTTTCGAGAGCTGTAGAGAAGAGGTGCTGGATATGTGCTTTACTGCCTCTTTCAGCCTCCAAAGGACTGCATACTTTTGTTAAGTTAGTTGATAGCATCAGAGAATGTACTTTTCCAACATGCTTTCAGTGAAAAAACATGTTTGAGTTTTGGGCAAAGCATCTTTTTATGTTTGTGTGTGTGTGTGTATGTATATACACATGAATATTAATTTATGTGTGTGTATGTATATATACATGCATATAAATATGTGTATATATATGTATGTATATATATACACATTTGTTTGTTTGGTCAGAGTCCTGACTTTGTCAATTTAGCCTCGAAACTGAAATAATCTCATAGCGAAAGCTTGGAAAGCAAGATGAATCTTAGATAATTTAGTGTTCTAGTAAAAGAAGAAATGTCAGAATGAAAAATATTGAAAATAAAACAGCTATTTCAGGTATATCAAGGGAAGAACAGTTGGTAGTATTCAGAAAAAAATGCTAAAAATGCAAAATTAAAAAACTTATATCAAAGCCTGAGGGGAGTTTATTCTACTTGTCAGTGTTTCTAAACTCGCCCTTTTTGTACTGTCTAAGAATGTCAAGATCTGTATTGTTTGAATCTAATGAGTAAGTATAAAGGAAAGGTTTTTCTCAAGTAATCTCTAAAATTAAAAAAAAAACACTTTTGGTTTTTACAGGTTATTCTTGTGCAGGTAAACCCAGGTGAAACCTTTACGATTACAACTGAAGATGGGCACGTTCAGTGTATTCAAGGTAAAAGAAAGACTGAAGTACTGAATCTAAATATTTGACTTATTCTGCAGATATCACAGAATTACTACGAGCAGTTGTTTCTATAATGTCAAATGTGTTTTTAGATTTTCTGCAATGCAATAAATTAGATCTTTTGGTTTGTACTTTAAACACAAATGAAACAGCACTGGGAAATTGCCCAGCTTCCTTGCCTTTCTGCAGACTTTGCTGCCAATTTATAAAAGGCTGGCATTTCAGCCATTTTCATAAATAATAATTTGTGTATAACTGTCATCTCTGAGTTGTAATGCATGAATTTGTGTGATTTAATCCACGCTACCATAAACAATTTTAATAGACACTGGGTGACCCTACCTTAATGTAAGGTAGTGGCATTAGCAGTCTGCTCATATTGAGGGAAGCATTAATACCCTCTCTGTGTGGCTACAGAGTGACAGAACTGCAAATTTAAGACGTGGTTTAAAATATCCCCTGCAAGTCAGGTTGAATTTATCATTACTTCCATTTTTGGAATATTTTTCACTGTTTGAAGTGATACTATATAAAATGTGTCCATTCTACTTTCATCAGATCTCTGAGAGGAATACTTATTTCAGCTTGATGTGAAAGATAATACATTCTCATTAAAACAAAATGATAGCTCAGTTGTTGGCATTACTATATTGTGAATGTTGTCACTACAGACTTTTAACTGTGTCACTATGTATGAACTAAAACTTATCTGTGCTAGTTTTTGTACAATTAAAGAAATGTTGTCTGTGTAAGTGTGGAGGTTGGGATAAATCTAATCTGTTCTTTTTGTAAAATAAACATGTACAGCTACACTTATCTAAAACTCTGGGTGCTTCCTGAAAGTTATTAAATTATATGTAATGGATATTATGAATGGGAAGATGGGTTAGCCTTGGTGACATAAATTATATCATTTTTCTTGATGAAAACTTGGTAGAGTCACCGAGTTTCTTTCCTAACTGACTTTTTGCTGGGTAGTTTGAGCCTTGCTTCTAAATCTACTTGTCTAAAAGTAGATCCATAAATATGGATTTGGATGTAGATGCTGATTTTTTTTTTTCATCTATATACCCACTTTCATAAACCGAAGTGAACTAATATATTTGAAAGAAGTTGCCTCTAAAATGTATAAAAGCCTTGTGTGATGGAAAAGTGGCACTTTCTGACTTTTCAGGTCCAGCACATGTTCCTATGATGTCACCAAATGGTTCTATGCCTCCCATATTTGTGCCTCCCGGTTATGTATCTCAGGTAAATGTTAATTTATTCTTACATTTAAGTGTACTTGTGGTTGTGGCTTTTTTAACAGTAAAGATATTGATTATTTTATCTGTAACAGCTGTTAAAAGAAAGTCGTAATTTTTTCCGTTGAACTTACCAAATATTGAACGTATCTTGATGTAGGCTTTGTCACTTAGTAAAATTCAGTCAGGATATATATATATATTTTAATTCAATACTACTAAGCCATGAAAGGTTGCTTTTAGTAAGACAACAGATGTCTCTGAGTTGGCTCTCTGTTGAGCTCCGTTAGCACTTGCTTTTTCTGCAGTCCTGTTTCCGAAGTGAAAGTAGGTGCTTAGGTTGTATGAACATCATAGTTGACCGTAGGCTGTGAAGTATCAGAGGACTGGGGAGTGCGGGTTGTGCTTAGCTCTGCTAGAAACAGTCTGATGCAAACATAGCTAATGGATAGTGTGCACGCTATGCATATGAGACTCATGTTCCCTATTTTGAGGTTATATGGGCCTTTTGCCAGTATCATTGTCTTTCATGCATCAGATCTTCTCCCCACCCCTGCCCGGGACAGCATAAGATATTTCTCTTAGTATCTTCTCATAATTCATAATTTTTTAATTCTTGTATAACGCTACTTATCAAAGGTTTTCAATGCCCATTTCTTTGTAACTCTGGTCTCTCTAAAATTCAGCAAAAGACTCAGCTATTATAGTAAAAGTGTCAATGCTAGTGATTTATGCCTATGAAAACAGCAAGACTCTGGGCTCCTTTCCTAGCTTTACTTTTCCATTCTCACTCATTTTCCACTCTTCTACATACTTCTTAAGTCATGTGCGCTCAGACCTGTATGTGGTATTTGAAGTGTTGTCAGAGATATTTGAAGTTACCAGTTTGATTTACTTTTAAATTAACACATTTTTAAAAGAAAATAATTTAAAAAAAAATTAAATGGGATAGGCTAGGCTTCCCCCCTCCCCGGTGATGTTCAAAAGAGAGTTTTCTGAATCTGCTTGAAAGCTATGTAACCATATGTTCTTGAGTTCCTCAGGCCGTTGTCTTTTTGCATACAGCTGTCTCTGCAGTTTTTGCATCTGCTATTATAACTAGATACTTTCATATAGAGCTGAAGAAAGATCCCTCAGATAATTTATGCATCTATATGAAATTGAGTCTTCAGTGCAAACGATGTGCAAAGCACTGACAAATGCTGACGTGTACAAAATGAAAAATACTTCTGCTCTGTGTTTGCTGTCACGTGAAGACTAGTGTCGTTCCCTCCCACACACACACACCCCCCTTGGCCAATATGACAGGGACAGACGAGCTTGAAACCAGCTTTAAAGCAGAGCTTGAGTGGAACAAAGTATTTGAGCTGTGGATAATGGGGACGTAGCAGCTTCAGAATGTAAAATCATATCAAAGTCTTTTTGTATTAATGTAACCCCTTTACCAAAAGTTATGCCCTATGTTCTTGCTTGTTTAATATATAAACAAGGTTGAGTTAATATAGCCATCAAAATTTGCCATGAGTTTTTGGTTACGTATTTATGCTATATTGATATATTAAATAATGGTTATTATATAACATAATTTATGTATTAAATAGTATGTTATAATACCATGTAATGTAATATAGTTGTAGTTGTATATTTAGTTCAGTTGATGGACCAAAGAGCCCCCAAAATTGCTTCTAGAACAAATTGTATTCAGTGTAACAGAAAATTAGGTGACTTTTTTGTAGTTTTTTTCTTCTATTCAAAGTCTCTTAAAAATTACTAATAATACAGCTGACTCTGCAGTCGTATCACAGCTGAACTTTGTCATAGCATTTTGTGAGTGGGCACATTCTATTTCCCTTCAGACAAATATTTTCTGGTTGATTTGCTTTATCTTTTGCTGAGGAGCTTTTCAAAATGTGCTTTTGGCATAAGTCATATTTCAACATCCGTAATTCCTTCTTGGCCAACTAGGAAATGCTACAGTGATTTCTTATAGCCAAACTAAACATACCCTAAGAGAGGATCTCGAAGGAACTAGCAGGATAAAACATATGGTCAGCTTTTGTGTAAGTGCTTTCTTTAAATGCCTGAAAATACAAGTTCTTCATATTTTTAGTAAGAGGGCTATGTAGATAACTTTAAATTGTTTAAAAACAGTTTTTATTTTGTCTCTTTTTTTTTTTTTTTTACTGATTGCATAAGAAAAAATCAGTTTTGCATCTCAGTTTTGTTTACCAGTGTCCATTGAGAATGGCCCCCACACACACTTGCATCCATAGATAATATTTTGTGCTGACTACATTATCCGTCTATATGTTGATACTAAAACACTGGAAAGCCTTGCCTTGTTGCGTTTGTGATTTAAATGCAATTCAGAGAAGGTGGCAGATATAGAAGGAAGGAAGCATAAAGCTGAGGACTAATTTTAAACCAGTCTAGGAAAAAGGCTTGTCTTAATGGGACTTGATTGCTTTTGAAGTGTATTTCCTTTTAATAGTGAACATTTTTCTGTCATTGCTGTTTGTTTTCCTATTAAGTTGGTCCTACCTGATGTAATTTTTTGTATGAGGGAGAACAGAAAACAGTTGATTCGTTGTCAGCCTCAAATGGAATTTAATAAAATCTTGTTTGTTTCTGAGTCAGACTTCTCACTAGATACAGTCTGAAATCTTTGTAATCTTTTGGGCTTCTGTATTGCAGTAAAAGAAACAGACCTGGGTACGACCAAGGTGGTTTTTCTGATGGTCAACTCGGAGGCCTTTGGACCTAGAGTCAGAACTTTAGGTGTTGAAAACTTAATCCCTCAGATAGGCAAAACAGGCTGTAACCACAGACTGAACTTAGGTACTTCCAGGTGGCAAAGAATTGGTATAGATGTTTTGTATCTGTAAAGCTATATACCCTACCTGTAGAAAACACCCTGGAGACTTCAGCCTCTGCTTGTCTCTTTGAAATGTGTTAAAGATGAGGCTAAATGGGCATTGTTTTGCTTCAGTGTCGTCATTGTTTCGTATGTCTTTGTGAATCCCACTGTCTTGTTGAAACCTGTGTTCTGTCCTAAGTCCTTTCTCAGTTTAAGATTTAGATGTGCATTATTCTGCAACACCATAATGTGTGTTAAGTCTACTGTAGAAAAGGTGATATATTGAGACATGAATATACTTCAAGCTGATGGAATTAGAATCTAGAAGGAGCCTATGTATTGCCAGTTTAGGGCAAGAAGCGTGCATGTGCATACATATGCATGCACAGTCTTCTCTGCATGGTAGAACATTAGCATCTTTTTATCCTGGAGTTCAGACACACAAACAGGTTCCTTGTCTGAATTCTCTTAGCCCGTGGCAAACATGAAGTATTTTGACATTTGAGTTGGGTTAAGATCATAGTGCATGACAGCAGAGCTAACTTGTAATACTTTGTACTTGCCATCGGCTAAGAATGCGTATGCAGATATGTACCAGAAATCAGATGACATGCAGTAACTTGTATATACGATAGCACTGTCAATCTGGATGTGTTCTAAAACAGGTTTCCTAACTCTAATTACAAGCAGACTAGGAATTACACCATGATCAATTCACATTACTTGCTTAAAAGAATGTGTGTGTGTGTGTATGAATATACATATAATACGTAAATTCTAGATTGCTTAACCCTTCAGTGTGTGAGGCTCAGTTTTTTACAATTGACTGCCTAAAACTCTGATTTCTTCCAATAACGTATGCCAGGTTTCTGCTGGTTGGGATTCACTTCCATGTGCGTATCCCTGATTATCAGACTGTACGTGTAAACTGGGGCATAAAGAATCTTTATTACATGTACAATATTTACAAGATTGTTCTGTACTGACTGCATTTCTTCTGTTCCGTGACAGGTGGTAGAAGAAAATGGGGTTCGTAAAGTGGTGGTATTGCCGCACTCGGCTGAATTCCACCCTTCCATGCATCCTCCTCCTCCTCCTCCTCCCCATGTGCCACATTACATGCATCATCACCACGCTCTGCTTCCCCACCCACCTCACCCAGTGTACCCCCCCGTTCCTGGGACAGGAGAGCTGCCACCACAGTTCCTTCACCAGCATCCACCGCCACATGTTTTTCAAGAACAAGGTGAGACTGCCGGTGTTGTTTTAATTAATGAGGCGGCCTTTTGCTCAATGCATCTAGATTGAGAGCAAGAGACCAAAGCTCTATTGTTAGCTCTTTCACGCATTTTCTGTGATGTTGGGCTAGTTATTAACCTCTCCAAACCTTACTCACCATAGGGTTTATGGTATATGCTTAAAATACAGCATTGTGTATAACGCATCATGGAGTCTGGTCTGAAGGCCCTCTCTATGTGCAAAATATCGCTGTATAAATTTTGAATCTGTTGCTGTTCTAAGGATGCAATGCAAGCATGGTAGCTTAGAAATTTTCTGATACTGTGTATATTTTTAATGGATCCTTATTTTTGGTTCTGTAAATGCCATAATAATTGCACATACCTTTCTGTAAAATTGCACACTCTGAAACTGCTCTGCTTTGTCACAGCCTTGAGGTGAAGTTTTTGAAAAGGCACTTACTTTTGATGTGTGAATGTATTTTTTGCTGGACAGAATCCAAATACCACTGGAAAGAAAATAGAAAGGAATAACATACATACAACAAGAACTTACCTAGTCATCCATGTTAGAGAATGAAATGCAAGTCCACTCCATATTTAAAAACTGAATGAAGCATTACTTCACTGGAGGACTGGGATCATTGCTTACTTAAAGCAGGCTATAAGCCTGGTTATATACACAAGCATTTAACACAAAAAGAACTTAGACTATGGAAAAGCATTCTTTGTCTCTCTATCAAGCTAAAATTGGTAACTAAGCTATTTTGGCCAACGTCTAGGGTAAAATACTCACTCACACCTAAGTTACATTTTAAAAGGATAGTGTGGATCCTACACTTGCTCACACTCTCTTGAAAATGTGACTAGTGGTTGTAGTGGGGAAGGAAGGCAACCATAAGATACAATCTTGACCAGCTAACAAAAAAGGAAAGGTCTGAAATATTAAATTAGAAAAAACAGAAAATCTAAGCTCATGAAGTGATCAAAAATAATATATAAAAATAGATTCATTAATTTGAATACGGTTTAAATAGAAGGAGAAAAGAGTTAAATTAATGAAAATTTTTCTTGCAGATATTTTTATGTATTTTAATATAGTATTTAAGATTGATCACATCTCTAAACAAGGAATAAACAGACTTTGAACTGCCTTTCTTTTCCTGCTACCTGATCTTTATGTTCATGCATTAATCAGCCCAGTTCAGAAACTCTGTATCAGGTGAGGTCCTTTCAGTCTTGTGACGCTCTGACAGTCAGCAGTATGAAATGTGCCTGTTTCTTGTCTGTTCCCTGCTGCCCAGAGACATCTGAATATCACCAATGAAACTTATGAGGACTTCACATAGTTTCAGCTCGGTGCAGCTGTGAGCCACTGCAGCTCTGTTCATCTGACTGACAAAACGCTGTGAAATTGCATGTTTTCTCAAGTTCTGGTTTTATTGTAGTCATTCTTCTAACTTCAGAACATTTCTCAGTTGTCGGATAAAGTGTACCGAATAATGAAATAAGTTCTCCTTTGCTTTATAGAACCTCGTTCTCATGGAAGGACAAACTTTATTCAGCGAGATGAAAGGAGTCTTAAAATGCAAGAACATCTAAAGAAAAGACTAAAAGACAGACAAGCGAGCGGTCATACTAACAATAAACTTAACAGTCCTCCTTCTTCGCCACATAAAATTAATAATTCTTCCAATACAACTATTCAGAATGGAAACGGGAAGGGACAGCAAGTGGCAGGAGGTCCGCTGAAGCAGAAACAAATAGGAAAAACAAAGGGCAGTCCAGATGCAGAGATAGGAGGTAGGTTGCACTGAAAGGAGTAAAAAACACTAGATTCTTTTGCAACAGAGGATCCTGTAAGTTCATTGCAAAATAGTTTCTGAAAAAAATTGCATTTATAAGTTTCTTAGGCTATTCAGGATTAGCAAAAGCCTGAAATACTTTTCATTGTGTTTGGTTTTTTTTTTTTTCTTTCCTTGAGAGATAATAGCAATGTCAAGCTTGGTCGTCTTGAATTTTATCAAGCAAGGTCTTTGGAAAGATGTACGAGCATGTTTAAGTATAAGCTCATAAAATGTAAAGTGGTAGGATATCTTGCTAAAAGTTAGTTCTCTAAAGTGTCAATTAGCTCTTGAATTACGAGGTACTAAAAGCAGTTCATAATCACATCATCAAGAATTCCACTCCCTCTCCCTCTGTTACTCAGTGTTCAATTAAAAAGAAAAAAATCAATAGTTTTTCAATCACCCCATCCAAGGAAGCTTAATACAAACCTAGAAAATACTCTTTCCTTTTTAATCTTTCAGATTCCTGTAAATTACAAACAGACTATGCTTTATTGATAGTTTATCACTTTCTTTTCAGCCATCACTTTCTACTAATTTAGAAACAACCTGGGAAGGGAAGAATGTTTTATCTGTGCTGCGAAAGTACTCTTCATACTCTTCACAGATGTAAGATAGGGAATTTTTCAGGAACACATTCTGTTACTATTCATACATACATACTTTCAAACTTCTTGATTGCTGTTACTGTGAGAGATGATGATTGATTATATTTAATCTGTGTGTCTTTGTCTTGGCCTTTTTTTATCTAAAATCAATAGACCTACATTTTTTCCAATGTTTCTGTCTTTCTGTTCCTCTTTTTTACCCCTCTTTAAACCTTTTATTTACTGCTATGCCTTTTCTAACCTGGAATTCTGACTGATAGTCCAAGTGAGGGTGGCGAGCTGTGAATATTTACCAAAATGACTTTTGATTTCATTCTTTGCATTAACTTTTCAGATATATAGGAGTTATTTAAAATTTCAAGTAATGAGAAGGTTTGAGCATTAAACAGTTTTTTTCCAAGATGCTGTTTGAGCAGTTGTAATTTCAGCTCAGCACATTATTTTGCTCAAATTAATCTTTGAGCTTTTTAATAGCTTGCTCCTTTTTACTTGCATGTACTAAAATACCTTGTGTACAATATCTGTCTTTCATATTGTTTTTGAAACAATATTTCTGAAATGCAAACAGTTTCTTACGATTCCTTAAAAGAGTTATGTATCTCTTAGTTGTGTGTGTATGTGCGTCTCAAAAAGTAGGTGGTCTTGTTAGGCTGCAAGGTCTGCTCCTCATCTGTTTCATTACTGTATTTAATACCTCAGAGCAGGAAAGCAGAAATCTGATTTTGTATTTTGGGAAGTAAATAGAGGTGGAAGTTCTTATCTAACTTGTTTCAAGGACTAGAAATATACTCGATTAAAGATTTGTCTTAATATAGGCTTGTTTTTTAAAAAAACTATTTCAGTTTTTCTTTAATATCTAGAATTGTTGAACATATAGGCAGTAGATATTTTTAGTGTAGTTTTGATCAGACTTTTTTCTGAATTTGACCAAGGAAAATGGCTTGCAATGGAAATTCAGCGGAAAAAAAAAAAAAAAGCACATACGATAGAGGTATAAAATCTTACTGTCAGTTTTTAACACATTTAATTTTCTGAGGAATATTTTCATGTTATCAAAGAAAATCCACTTATGCTCCGAATAGGAAAATATACCCTTTGTGCAGGATGTACTAAAAGAGTTTTTGTAACACTGTTAGTTTTGGATAGTTCATGTTTCTACCCATCATGCAGCCAAAACAAATAGGGGAAATGAACTTTGCACAATAAGTACTATTGTTAAACTCCTAATGAAGCGAACTCCATCTTGTGGTGGCACTTTCGTAACAGACTGATTTACTTTTGGGGGATTTTCTGTAATCTGTTTTGTATTTGAATTTTCAGAATCTGACACAGAATCCAAGAAATATGATATCCAATTGAGCATTGGCAAGCCAGTAGTAAGTATTATCTTTTAAATACTGTTATTGTCTATGTATATACTCTCTGTGAAATAACATGCATCTTTCTCATTGATTCTTTTTTTTGTGGTTCATTTTGTAATGGAGAAAATGTATTTTAGTTGTTAGAGGTTATAGCTGGGAAAGGGCAGTATGATGTAGAAGCTCACTTTTTCTCAGCTCTCTGAAATGGTCCACCTGACTCAGTTTCCTAGTCTTTAAGGCAAGAGCGTTTCCATGATTGAAGTTGTCTAGTGTGGCTTTAGTACCTTGCAAACAAAGGGCCTGGTAAGCTAATGGGAATCTGTCTGCTCTGAGTCTTTGAACCATCCTTCATTCAGCCTAGAGAATTTCAGAATGTTGATACAGAATTTACAAAAATAGTTCATCATTTTCATGTTATGTTTAGAAATTGGAGTAAATATTTGAGTATTAGCGGAATATTTAGGAAGCTGGAGTCTTGTGGTGACATTCATTTAAATATCTAAAGCCTAAAATTGCTCTGATTTTTGATCTTGAACATGCTTAATGAAACTCCTCCTTGCATCACCTGTACAGTAAGCGTGGGTTGCATTCTTTTGCTCCAGCCTTCCAGCCATTCTTTGTTATGGTAGTGTTTTTCCATTGCTGCCTCTGCCATCTGTACTTATTGCCAACAGAAGGCTGTGTTGGCTTTATGTCTTAGAAAATTTGCAGTATGGGAATTAAATGGTGAAAAAGCTTAGGTCAGAAATCTTAGTACTTAAAAATTTGAGCCGCTTAGTATCTTCTAAGTCAGTGGTTAAATTTTAAGATTAAGTGAGGGAGTTGTAATAGAACTAGAAAGACCATCTGATTGTGCCCAAGTGTAGATCTTGTGCCAGTGTTGAAGACTGCAAATGTGAAAATTTGCTCTGAGTCCTACAAACAGTGCAGGTGAAATGGAAATTTCTCCTCATATACTGAGACAATGTCATGCATCGTTAGTCAGATTATTTGTCTAATGCTTGAAGGCAAATCTGTTAATATGATATTTCAGAAATGAGAACAGAACAATAATTTATATTCAAATAATGACTCAATATTTCCACTGTGAAGATAAAGAATTCCTCCAGTGAGGAACTTCATGGGCAAACTAGCAACACCATGTTATTGACTAATATACCTTTTATTACAGAAAGCAAACTTACTTGCATTATTTATGCTTTTAATAGGTTTCTGATATACAAGCAAGATCAGCCGTTCTGTCCTGGAATCTCCCAGTTAGTTCACAGAATGGAGAGAGCCATAGTCATAGTCCAGCAGCATTTACATTTGAAGTAGCAATATCCAACAGTGGTAAAAATGGAAAATTTAAATCTGTCTATGTGTAAGTTTAGTTTCTTCATTTAAGCACAATACTGATGTTTAAAAAAATTAACCAATCAGCAATCTCTTTATCAGGAGCTGTTTTTTGACTTGCAGACCTACCTACTTCACATGAAATAAATTTTAAGTAATATCAGTAAGAGTTACATGGACAATGGAAAACATTGCAAATTAAATGTACGCTACACGGCTTTGCTTTTCAAAAAGCTTTAAAGTATAAGGAAGAGCTGTAACTCATTTTTTTTTTTTTTCCTTTTCACAGTGGGGAAGAATTAACAATTACACTTCCTGATCTCAGACCAGCAACTGATTACCATGCCAGGTATGTTTCTGGAAATGGAAAACTTAATGTCGTTGTTCATGTTAATAATTGAATCATTTCAGCTTCCTGAAAAAGATGTAATCACAGATGGTTTGGGGAATATTCTGTGTACAATATCATAGCTATGTACATTACGGTTGCCATCTAAATTCCTACTTACATGCTAGTTACATAAAAATGCCCATCTCATGTTCTTCAGCTTTCTTTGCTGCCATCTTTCCTTGTTTCTCCAAAATGCAAACTTCACAATATCCTCTGTTGGTACTCTTAGAAAGACAAGTTTGGACTCAGTGAAAGGGATTCTTATAGGCCAAAGACAGCAGCAGATAAAATAATTTAGACTTTCACAAGGATCTGGGAGTTTGACTTCTGAGCTCGATTGTAAGGATGCTTCTCTAAACTGCAAGCCTCTGTAGCAATGCAAGGAGGGAAGTGGAAGCTGGTTGAAATGGGGGTGGAGACAAAGGAACAAGACATGCGAGATTCAAGAATAGCCGTGCAGAGTTCTTGAGCTCACCAGAGTAAATAAATACCTCCTCCAGTAATGCTTAGCTGGTCAGAAAGAGGGCAAGAAGCTGGTTAAAGAAACCAGGGGAACATTGTGATCCAGCAGTAGAAGAGAGAGCCTCAATGTTTGGGCACAGGAGGAGGCGAGTTTTAAGATTTATTGAAGCAAAACCCTATTCTTACAAACTGCAAAACAGGTCTTAGTGTGTGCCAAATACTCAGCACAGCTCCACTTGTGCAGTACAGCGTGTGTTTGGTTCATGGTGTTACCTTCCACGTAGGCCAACATTCTTTTACCTGCAACTCATTTGAGAAGACAGACAGTATTTCTCACCTTTTTGAAAAATTAGTGAAGTCATTGCTTATCAAAAACAAATGCAAATGAGCGTGACTGTTTTAGAGATTGTCACATTTGAACAGTTATATATTAATACATGCTGTGACTTTATTGCCTGAACAGCTCACTTAGTTTGTTTTAGCTTCTGTACACTCGTAGGAGTGCCATCTATATTTGAATCAGAAGGTCTTTTAGCAAAACGTTAATTTCAAGTCAGGTACTCTCTCTCATTTGTTTGGTAACATTTGTTCTAGTTTTTATCATGCCCTCTTTATTTCATCACTAAAATTTCATTATTGTGATGAAATGAAATGCAGTCGGCCTTCTTACTGTGATGACTAGGAAAGAGCACTTGTGTGAATAACCTTGCTATTGTTTCTAAAAGGCCAGAGGCCTTGCAAACCTGTGCGAAGGGGACTTGTGTTTTTGTCAGCTGTCAAAGCAGTACGAACAACAAAAAGGATTCTTTGGTTGTTAGTACATTTTGAAAAGGAAAAAAGTAATTGTAAAGTTAATGAAAGATGCCAAATGGACAGTCTTCAAGATTAATAGATTTAACCATGTGAACTCCATCACGCTATTCTGTCAGCATGCCCCTATCTTCTTGAACTTGAAATGGATAATAGTGTTTCTTATGGCGTAAACATACTGGAAGTTGGAGTGAGATCGTAAACTCATTGTTTATTATCTGCTCCTGAAAAAAAGGCATGATACTGTCGGCTTTTGGAACCAATGATTTGAAAGAATGATTGGGCACTTCCTTCCAGTAACTGGAGCAGTCTGGTCTCTTTTCTTTAACCACTGCCTGCAGTTAAACACTTTTCTAGAACTGACAGCTCTTTCCTTAAATTTTCAGTTGCTAATGCATTAACAGTGTACTCTAATTAATTGTCCTTTGTTCAGAGTTTCAGCAACCAGCAGTTCCATAAAAGAATCTGTTTCAGAACTGGTGAGTTTCACTACAGAAAGTTGTGAGCCAGACTCTCCAGCTGCACCCAAGCTAATTAACAGAACCAAGAACAGCCTGAGTTTGCAGTGGAAGGTAAGTAATCTGATATATTCATGTGTGATATGTTTACCTTTACTTTGTCAATAATTTAGTATTTCTTTTAGATGTTGGCTTTTAAGTTGCTCAGTGAAGATTGATAACGGAAATCACGATTGCTGCTTCTTTCTTTTCTTGCTGCTTATTCAGTTTCTCTCGTATGAATTTAGTATAAGAGCTGGCAGCAGGTCTCCCTAACTATAAACTATCCAGGAGGAAAGGTTTTTTTGCTAAAATGGTAGCATATGAAAGGATACAGCATTAGTATTTTTGCTTAGGGCTCCTGCATGGTAAATATATATGGCTTAAAATTATCATTCAGAGTTCTCATAATTATTCTAAGTAACTCTTTATGAATTCCTTTTGGCTAGCTTGAAGATTAACTTTTTAATCTATTTTTTGCATATTTACAGTACAGTCTGTGAAGACTTTGTGGTAACTGTATAGTCTTGTCTTTTCATATTTTTCTTATAACTATGCATATATCTGGAAAATGATTTGTAGACAAATATGACATTAAGTAGTAAATTATTTATATAATCTGTGCCTAACAGTATGGTAAGTTTCCAATTCATATGTTGTAGCAAGTAGAAATATTGCTTACTTGAATGCTTGCACTGCTCAAACAGAGAACTGGTAAATACCAAACACAAGGACACGAGGAAAAACTGTAGGAATAAAATTTCATAAAATGAAACTATACGTAAGTTTATATTCTAAGCTATCAGAATTAATAGAATCAGTATAGTAGCCCAGAGAACCATCAGGAAGGAGGAATTAAATTAGTTGCTAGTTTTTACCCTCTCTAGCTCACTTTACTGAGCACATCTGTGCCCGCAGTAGTCTCAAATTATCACAAGTGCGTGGAAGAGGGCTGTTCTGTATGCATAGCACAGATGCCTTTTCAGCTGTACGCTAACTTTAAATATATGGCTTTAAAAGGCAGTTGGAATATGTTACATTCAATTATTAAAATGTTTTGTTAATATATGTAAAAATGTATGTGAAATGCAATGATTTGATTTTAACTGTTTTTATTGTTTCTTTATTTTCAGTCCTCAAATGACAATGGTTCCAAAATAACTAATTTTCTTTTAGAATGGGATGAGGTAAGCCCTTTTCTAGTGCAAAAAAAAAAAATCGTAATAACATCTGCAGGCCAGTTATATTTAGAAATACTTTTTGCTTGGGTACATCATCCTTATTTTTATTGCAACTGTCCAGATAGTTTTAAAGGGACTAGCCAAATCAAAATCTTGAATCAGATTGCTAGTACAGCAGTGATTCAGGTAGAGAATCCCTTCAGAACCTCTGAGAGGATAGTTAAAACTCTCTAATCTTATTCTTGTCATTCATAATGTCATTAATTCCCATACTGTTTAAATGGATGAGTATTTGGCTTGTGTCTGCAGTAGCTGTCACAAATATCACTGAAATCTTGAAGTTCTTACTGAAATATATTCTGAAGTGATAATAAACTTCAGAAGGCTTTTTTTATTATTATTTTGGGTGAAGGAGCTTGTGCCATAATTTGGACAAGCAGCAAATGGAGCTTGTTTGCTTATTGCTAATTTAGAAAATCCTGTAGTTTCATAGCAAGCCATTCTGTGAGATTTTCAGGAGGTCCTCTATATTCCCAGTCCTCTAACCGGGAATCCTAGGTCAGGAGTCATCCATCTCTTCGCCTTGGTAGCTCATTCATTTGGCAGGTGATGATGTACAGAACGCTTGGTGGCAGAACCTCAATTGCAGTTATTACATTTTTTTGTCAAATGTCCAGCACAGAAACATCAGATACTTTGTTTCTCATTCAAAATGTGATTTTTACTATCAGCAATACTCAGGTTGACTGTGGTGACTTTCACTTCTTTTTTTCTTAGACTTACTTTTTTTTCTCCGTATTATCATTAAATTGGTGAAGTGAAATTTAGGAAAAGTTAGAGATGAAGGAGCTGGTCTTAACAGAGATCATACAGTCCCTCTTTACAGTACTCAGGTTTTTTTTCATTTCTTTAAAGGGAAAGAACGGACCCTTCAGAGAATGCTACTATGGGCATCTGAAGCAGTATAAACTTACAAAACTGTCTCCTTCTACAAAATATTCACTCAGATTAGCTGCTAAAAATGATATTGGAATGAGGTAATGAACACAATATATCATGTGATTTATTTTCTCATCAACTACATCTATTGCTGTTAACATTTTTATAAATATACTTTTCCAGTGGGTTTAGTGAGACAGTGGCATATTATACAGCAGGAATTGTCCCGCCACCCCCATCGCCCCCTCTGCTTGTTGAAGCAGGAGTGACCTGGCTGTCATTAAAATGGAGCCCACCTAATGGGGTGTCTTCAGATGACTCTCTGACTTACAGTTTAGACATGGAAGAAGAAGGTTCTGTAAGTACTGGGTTTATTTTATATATGTCAAAGCCTGATATGCAGTCAGGCTTAAATAAAAGTGTAATCCTGTATTTTTACTTCCAAATGAAATAAGAAAAAATACTGCACTAGAATCTCAACAGTTGGCAAGCACTGCATATATTCATAAAATAAAATGAAGATGAAGTTCTTCTATAAATGAGCTAAAAAACCATGATCTTTCATACATTTTGGTTTTATCAAGGAAAATTAATGACTCCATTTGTTCTTATTTGTTCTGCTTTACAGGGTTATGGTTTCCAACCACAGTACAATGGAGATGAACTCTCGTGCACTTTAAGAAATCTTAGGAGGAGTACTTCCTATAAGTTTAGGGTTTGTACTGTATTTTGTTTCTAATTTAATTATGACTGTATATTTCTGGAATTTTAGCGTTTTCATGAAATGAAAACCTTTTTCTGTAGAGACTTAATTTATCCACAGTAATTTTGGAGTTATACGTTTTGGTGAATTGTATTATAAAGTAGAGGGTTTTTTCTGCATGAGCTAATTTTGTTTTCCTTTTAAATTGTTGCCTTTCCTGTTTTTTTGCGTGGAAGAATTTTGTAAATCGCCAAGATACTGTTTGTCATTCAATCAAGCATTTGTTTTGTGTTCTGTTCATTCATGAAACAGCTCTTTGCCTACAACAGTGAAGGAAAAAGTAATCCTAGTGAGGTTGTAGAACACAGCACCAATCCTGACAAACCAGGACCTCCAACTAAACCCACTGTGAAGGGAAAGATCCATTCCCACAGTGTGAAAGTTACATGGGGTAGGTTAACTTTTGTTAGTGTTGTCTTTGAGTATTTCTCATAGTTTTGCATATGTACACTCAGTAAACAGAGGTAAAATTTTTAGGCTAATTATTTCTCTCTTCGGAGATCTTTATTCTAGGAGAAATACTTAGCATTACAAAAAAGTTGCAACTCTGTTTTAGAGCTAGTCTTGTTATTGTGTGTGTGTATGTATATCTCAAAAGCAGTGGTGTTCTTTATTCACTTAAAAAAGCATTCAGTGGTATTGGCTGTTTTAATAGCCTTGAATTTACTGTGACACTTAAATAATTTTCATGTGTTTTTAAAATATAAAAGTTTATACCTGAAGTCAGCAGGTCTATTTCATACTCTTCCTCCTGGCATCATCACAATTAGTAATAGAAAAAAAAATATTGATCTGGAAAACACCTTTTGAATAGAGAAGTATGGTCATAAAATTAAAACTTGAAGGTAGATTAAATTTTATATTGCAGTTTCTGTTTCAATTGAATTTTCTACATGAATGTTCTCTGAAAATGTAGATTACAAAACAGTGCATTATCTTCTGTAACTTATCTTAAGATATTGCTTTCTTTCAGAACCACCCAAAGATAATGGAGGATCAGACATTTCTAAGTACTTCTTAGAAATTTCAGAAACTTTAGTTGGTAAGCAATCATCTTCAAGTACTAATTCAGCTTATGGCTGGTATCTAAATATCTGCATTATTCATTGCTGTAGCAATTATTGTACTGTTTTGCATGCCTATATGTCTGTTATACATGGTATTTCTTTACATATTTGATCCTTTAGTTTTGATTCTGTGCCTTGATTATTTTCATAATTAATAATTCTGTGAGAGAATTTTCAATGGCCCTTTCCCCCCCCCAAATTTCCCAATATGGAATAGTGTCTTTCTTTCCTTAGGAAGTAAATGGGAAAACATATACAATGGTCCCCAGAGAGAACATGTATGTGACCATCTCAAGCCTGGTACTTCATACAGAATGAGAGTTTACTGCATCAGTAAAGGTGGTGAAAGCCAGGTGAGAAAAGATAGATAAATTTGGTCCTGAAAGGTGTTTTTTTAATCTATGTTTTAGTGAAATATTGTTTTGTGTTTCCATTCCTATATTATTGCTAGGTTTCTGATGTTCTGACTGTTACGACATCAGCCGTTCCTCCTGGACCATGTCATGCTCCATGCCTGGCAGGCAAAGCTAAGCCCAAGGAAATCACTTTACAGTGGGGTAAGCTCCAGAGTTTCTAAACAACATATTTTTCTGATTTTAAATGTCAGAACAAAAATGAAAAGTCTGTTGAAGCCTTTAAAAAAATGTAGCCCAGGTCATTAGTTTTTTAAGAAAGCATAAAACTCACTAACCAGCTATGATTTGGTGAGGCCTACATGTGCGATAATATGGAGAGAGTTAAACATACATAACTGTCTTCCTGCGAGAAGGCTTGCTGGCTGCCTCATTACAGACTTTTATTATTGGCAGTTTAAAAATGAGTCTTCATTTTTGGTTTTTAGCTCAGGAAAGGAGACAAGCAAAAAGTAGTGAAGGTACAAATTTTTTAAGGAAATGTATCAAAAATATCTGGAAGAATCTGAGGAAGGCTATGTTAAACTAATCCACCAGTACCTGAAAAATAGAAGTTCATGAAGTGTTCCTGTTCAAATAGGTGATAAACACTTGCACTCCTGCTTTTAGAATTCATCTGATTTGTAGCTTGAGATGGCCAATTAGAAACTAGTTTAAAGAAAAAGTGATTTCTGAAGTTAATAGCAAAAAAAAAAATTCATTTTTTATTTCATAGGCCCTCCTTCCATAGATGGAGGTTCAGAAGTAACGGAATATGTTATAGAGATGGCAGACTCTGAACAAGATGAACGCAGACAAGTTTATCAGGGTCCAGCATCGGAATGTGCAGTAAACAACCTACTTCCTGGGAGAACATACTGCTTCTGGATACGAGCAGCAAATAAAGTTGGGGTAACCACTCTGCTGATCAGATTTTGTTATGCAAAGGACAGTAATGGTGCTATTATGTTAGGAGCCTGATATTTTACAGCTATGTTCCATGGTAGTTTCGTTGAAGGAGCAAAAATTCTTACAATAAAAAAAGATGATGTAAAGAAGATTCAGCAAAATATGGCTGAAGAAAGGACTGAATTCACTGTCTAAGGGAATGTTTGTTGCTGTGTTGCATTTTTGCTGTTGTATAGTGGATTATTGCTGGTACCTAAGCTAACTAGTTAGAGTTAGCTCTAGTAATTCTCCACTACTACTAGGCATTTGTTTGACTGCAGTGTAAACCCCATCTTTCTCACTGAGAGATAACCACTCGGTGTTTGTGCATTAGGAAAATGGCTTGTGTTTTATGATTAGTGTGGGTTTTGCAGATTGGTGTGGGGAATACTATTGTACAGAGAGGGTGTGCTCAAATAATGCCAGGTTTGAACAAGGTTGGGGTAAACACTGGTTGCATAAAAGCCTTTCTGAAACAGAACCCAGTTGCTTCTGGAAGCCAGATCTTGACTACAGGGAAAGCAGGAGTTATGAAACCATAGGGGTATGCATTAGTGGAAGGATTACAGATATTGTGTATGCCCAGGGCCAATTTGTAGAGAACTGTCTGAAAGGAATTTTAGATGGTGCTGTGAAACTAGCTAGCACTGAGTTCTTCAATTTAATTGCCTTTCAAGTTAAAAACATTTTGTTTTTTCAGCTCATACACTTGCACATTCATTTTTGCTCTACAGTTGTTGCTATATTCATGTGATTGTATTTTCTTACAGTTCGGTCCTAACTCTGACAAAGCAGAGATCTCTACTGCTCCAGGCCCCCCTGATCAATGTTGCAAACCCCTGATAACTTGTAAGAGTGCAACTTGTGTTGTAGTTTCATGGGAGGTAGGTTTTAATAATTCTCAGTAATACACAAATTAATATTTGGCCTTTTAGTAACATACATGCATGGAAATGGAAGAAATTACAAATGTGTGGGTGAAATATTTCAAACACATCTCTTTGCAGTGGCATACATTGTTTTTGTAAACTTTGTTAGCTGTGAATCTCCATCTTAAACTGAATAAGCACAGTGACATTTAAATCCTCCTCATGGTAACTAGCATTATATTGCTGATGTATTTAATTCATCCAAGTGGTAAGAGATCTTGAGTCATTAAAAATTCTAGTCTGAACAGTGTTGTTACTATGGCCATGTATTTAGATGGAAAACTTTTAACAAGCTGAACTTAAAATCATGCCCTTGGCTGTTGTTGAAGGTCTGAGTTTAAATTTACAGCATGGTTTTAAGAAATCTTCATGCAGTATGCTCTGATAATACTAGCTTCAAATGCATGGATACATTATACCAGCAGTGTTTCATGCTAGTAAAGAGGCTGAGTATCGGATGTTGAGAAATAAGATAGTTCTCTCAAGAGACGTCAAGTTTTGAACCTCAGTGCTTCTATTCTAATGTCTTTGTTCAGTGTAACAAGAGATCTCACTTGTGTGGTGCGCATGTACATATATGTAATAGCTGAATGAAAACTTACCACTTAAACCTACAGAGTCCTGCATGCAATGGTGCAGAAATCAGTGAATACAGACTGGACTGGGGACAGGTGGAAGGATCAATGCACATCATTTACACTGGCCCTCTCCTGAGCTATGAAGTAAAAGGTCTCACACCTGCAACCACATATTATTGCAGAGTACAGGTATGAAAAGCCTTTTAGTATGTGTTACAAAAAAAAAAATACAAACAGTTTGGAGAAATATTTAAGCTAGAGATGGATAAAATTATGTACTGTTACCTACCAATGCAGTGTAGAAGGTAATTAGTAGAAGGAATACTTTTGCTTCTCCCCCAGCTCCTCCTAATGATATTTATCTAGAAATGAGGTTTAGTGTTGCATTAAATACCATACATTTTGCCTGATTACACTCATGTCACAAAATGGGTGTGATCAGGTACCTTCAGTGTGTGCCCACTGTGCATTCATATTACTCCATAAACAGTGCTTATGTTTAACAGCTATCACTTACTATTCTTCCTAGGCAGCAGTGCTGCAAAATACTGCTTTTTTCAGCTATCATGCAAGCAGTGCTGCTTGGTTATAATCTCGCTCATAAAAGTAAAATCTGGTATTCAGTTCTGGATTGACATGTGTACGTTTTATTTGGGAAATTTTCCATGTTCTTTCAGATTACTTGTACTGACGTGTCACATCTATCATGCTTCCATTTTACTATCTGATTAGAAAAATGTGTGCTCAATAAACAATATGTGGTCTCTCTTTCAGGCTGTGAATATCGCTGGCGTTGGGTTGTTTGGTGATATTGGTGTGGTGACAACCCCTGCATCAGTGCCTGCAGCAGTATCAGTACTGCATTTACTTGAAGAAGATCAAATGGAAATTTCTCTTCCTTTATCAACGTGCCTTGCAATTCAATGGGAAGAACCATGTTGTCATGGGTCAGAGATCACTGGATATAATATAGAATATGGGGAAAAACAGCTTGTAACTATTGATAGAAATACGAGCCATGTTCTTGAGAATCTGCTGCCTGACACTCTGTACAGGTGATAATTTATTGTTCTATTCTGAAACTGCCTTTGTAGGAATTTCAATCCATAGCTTTAAGGGCAGTAGTTTGAAGTTTTATAGCAGCTTCATTCAGACTACAGTATATTTTGCCGTAGGTCATTTCTAATGGGTAGTCTTAAGCAAACCAGTCGCTGTGAGTGTGATCTGAGAGGTGATGTAAATGGAAAGTAAACAGAAGTTCTGTTGGCTTCTAAATAATGCCATACTTTGTGCTTCTGGACAGAGCAAGTGTTCGTCACTGATATATTGTAGACAAAACACAAATGCTTGATGAGAGCTCATTTGTTAAGTTGATTCTGCTTTGATGGGACTTGCCTCTCTGTCTTCCCTTAATATTGAGAGATTCTGCACTCATTCCAAACATGTCAGATAAGGGTCACTGAGTGAAGTACTTATAAACAAATTGGCATACACTATACATAGGAGAATGAGTTAGGGAATTCTCTCCTTAGGGTCTGTATAGTTAGCAGAGAGGAGGTACATAGTGATTGAAGGCCTTAGTCAATAGAGAGGTAATTATTTTGGAGCTTTGCTCATAACTTGGGTAATCAAGTCCCTGAAATAAGTGATGCGATTATTTTAGTAGGAAATGATGATACTTGGCTAGTTCTGTATCCTGTTTCTGGCATCCTTTGGTACAGGGTATTATGGGAGAGACAAAGAAAGTTGAGAGATTTCTTCATAAAATGGTCAGTAACTGGATTTGTCTCACTTTCTATATATCTTTCAGTTACTTTTTTTTTTTTGTTCACTAAAACATGTAGAGCAGAGGTTTCCTCTAGCTGCTGATACGATTATCGGGCAGCATTCATGAGAAATCTGTTACCTAGCTCATGAACAAACTAGTTCAGGTGGTAGCCTTTACCTTTAGGATGCTAGCAATAAGCCAGCAAGTTCCAAACAGCTGTGTTTATTTTACTTTTTTGTAAATTATTTTTCCAAATGAAAAAAATTATTGAAAAATACTTACTAAAGACAAACTTGCATTAAAATATAAAATGTCATTCATACTTTGCTGTACAGTTATATGTACTCTACCATTCTGCATGTAAGAGCTTTAGATCCCCTATAATCTGTAACCTTTTCTTCATCGTCTATAATGTTCAAGTAATATGCTTTAAAAAAAAAAACCAAATAGCACTTGAATATTAGAATTGGTCTTTCACAGGTGTGACTCATGAAATGGTCTTTTTTAGCACCATAATATTTTTGTTATCTTATAACACTTAATGCTGGGAAAACATCAAATAAGTGTCATTCCTATATAGGTTGCATTGCAGTTAGACAGTATGCAATATATAAACATATGATTTTTTTAAGGGTGGAGGAAGAGGAATAAATGCAGACTTTACGTATGTTGCATTATGCAGTCTTTTGCTTTTGTTAAATATCTACCTGATTTACTCAGCAACTCTAAAAAATAAGACTAAATTGTCATATTCAGTATTAAACCGTGATGTTTAGGGGCAAGAGGGAATGCTATATTAAGGTCGTCATTCTATCTCAAATCCAAGACAAAATTCCAGGTTTTGTGAGTTTAGAATTTTTTATTCAGAAGCAATATATATAGTGGGAATGATCACCAAAAGAGGATGAATGTATGGATAGGGTAGCTGTTCTTGTATTGGGCCCTTAGGTTTGGTTAAAGTTCAGTTCAGATTATGGAACATCGTTATGGATGGGAGGCAAGCCGTTCAGGTTAGGTGATGTTGGGGGACCTGGGCATTTGTCTGTTGTGTAGAATAAACCTGAACAATACTGAGAAACACTGAAGTTTTGTTATGTTGGAAAACAATGTAATTATTTTGACTCATTTTGAAATAGATTATTTTTTATAGTTAAAGTTAATTTCTACCTGCTTTTTAATTGTTTTGTTGTTTGTAGCCATATTTGCTACAAATTTTGACTTTTACCTCATTACCTAGTATTTTTTCAGGACTTCAGTAAATTACTCACGTAGCTGCTCTTCTCACATTTCTAGAGTTAGAATACAGGCCATAAACAGCTTTGGAGTCGGTCCTTTCAGCCATTCCATTAAAGCCAAAACAAAACCACTACCTCCTGACCCTCCTCATCTTGAATGTGTGGTCTTCAGCTACCAGAGCCTTAAACTTAAATGGGGTGAAGGTCCTAGCAGAGCTTTAATCACCAACCCTACACAATTCAATTTGCAGATGGAGGACAGGTTTGGCAGGTAAGGTAATTAGAACATTGAGGATGTCGTTATTACTTAAAAACTTGATGTTCAGTTTTTAACACATTTTAAGTTTTCTTACCTCTGTTTTCACCAGCAAGTAATGGAAAAACTCATTTGGACATCATAAGTTTGCTCCTTAAGTTCCATTTTTGCATCACAGCTTTCATCCAGAAATGTTTTTAATAGCTGTTGTACTAGTACTTATTAGTAAGCAGTAGATTTACTAGTTAAATAGTAGTATGTTACTATCTTTCTGTATTGTCAATTTCTGTATTTTTAAAAAATTCTAAAATGCAGTCCAGTGTGCACATAATAAATAAGGAGTTGACAACTGTTCTTTAACTTATCATTACAAATGTATCTCGTATATGCAAAGGTCATTCTCTTGGTTGAAATCAAGAATTTGGTCATGTAGTTTCAGAGGTAGCCTATGCATGGCTGTAGTTTAGTGCCTACATGGGTTGAATGAAGGCTTCATGAATTTAAATTAAGACTTCCACCAGTATGAATGTTGTGTGTTGCTGTTTTAATGCGCATCATGAACCACTGATGACAATAGCAGAGTTTGAACTGCTTAACATTTCTTTATGCATGTATGTAGTAAGCTGGGGTAAGGGGAAATGTATTGTGATATTTTTTGTAGTAAATTTCGATGTGAAAATGTTCACCAAGCTCACTTGCAATATTAACATAGAAATTTGTGATTATTGAATAATTCTAAGTTGTGCATATAAATATGTATTTCTTTCCTTCCAGGTTTGTTACTGTTTATAGTGGTCCTTGTCATACATACAAGGTACAGCGACTCAGTGAATCCACTACATACTATTTTAAAATCCAGGCGTATAATGATGCTGGAGAGGGGGAGTTTTCTGAAGTTTACGCTTTCACTACAACTAAGTCTCCACCAGCATCTCTGAAAGGTGAGCTTATACAGCACTAGAAAGCTCTGTAAGCCATTTATGTAGTATGTTAAATGTTCACACCTGACTCATTTCCTGATCCAGCCTCTTTCCATGGCCTGTGTGGGACACAGAACAGAAACTAGCTGTGTTTGAGCATTATCTTGGTATAAGAAGGGTTTCACTGGCTGAAGACCAGTGTAGCCTGCTCCCACACTGTATCCCTTCTACCTGTGACAGTGGGAATATTCTCTACCTATTTTCAACTGGTTTCTCAGGGTAGCTATCATTTGATACAAGTTAGCATGTAGGCAAATGAGAACACAATACAAATATATCCTCTGATCTTCGCTTCATAACATGAACGTTAAAGATCCCTTCTAGAGAAGATCATTATGAAAATCAGAATGCTAAGTATTTGCAAGAAAATCAGTTTAGTGAACCTTGTTTATAGCATTTAATTTCAGCTCTGGAGATATGGGGACATAAATGACGTTCTCCCTAGTGATTTGGAAGTGTTTACTCATCTGGACAAGCATTAGGCTTTAGAAGCTCATCTTGTCAGCTAAAAAGGAAGATAAATGTAACCTGCACTTACTGGAATAATCATTTATCTCATGAAATATAGCATAAAAAAGAAAGTAGTACAAACGGAAAAGCTTAATTACTTAGGATGATCTGAAAGTCTGTTGTTACCTTTAAGAATAACTGTTACTTCTACATTGTTACCAAATGTGTTGGAAAACCCTTCCTAAGGTTTTAAATTGTCCAGTCACTTCCACTAGAACTGATACACTTTGATTTTATACATTTTCTGTTTAAAGTGTATTTTAAGCAAGAGCGGGGGAAAAAAATTCCTTATTGTCAGTGAAACCAGTGAAAAGATGAAGAGTTTGAATACCTCTTTGGAGATACTCAAAACCCGACTGGTCATGGTCCTGGGCAACCTGCTATAGCTGACTGTGCTTGAGAAGGGGTGGTTGAACCAGATGATCTCCAGACGTCCCTTCCGACCTCAAATATTCTGTAACTTAAAAAAAATGTCTTGTTGGTGTTGCCTGCCCTCTATATTAAGAGAATTTATTTTTAGTTAGAAACAATATTGTCTAATTTCTATTTATGAGGTGCCAGACGAACTCTTTGTGTAAGAGGTTCATTGCCCACTTAATACAGTAACTGTGAGTATGAGTCACTGTAATAATTAACAATTTTGGCTCGTTTTCTTTCCATCTAATTGGAAAAGGCAAGAACATTTGTTAAGACCATTGTTCTCTTTCCTAAAATACCAACAAATAACTTTCTTCCAGCACCCAAAGCAAATCAGCTGGAAGAGAACACTTACGAAATCACATGGGAACCTTTACAGCCGATGAAAGGAGATTCCATTGTTTACATCCTTCAGCTTGCTGCTGGGAGAGAGTTTGATCAGGTACTTCTTATCAACGTAATTTTTACTTGAAATATAATTTTTACTTTGAAAAAGTATCGCAATAATTATCTTCTTGATTTTTACCAAATCTGATTATATTTTCAATAGTAAGTTTTTTCCAAAGCACATTACAATTCCTGTCTTTGTTCAGCTTACTTCAAATGTGTTCAAAGCAGCACTTTTAAATCTCTTCATGCGAATCATGCATTTTTAATCACATCCCAGGAAAGTAATGAAACTACAGATTGTATGTTTGGGCATCTGGGGTTGGGCAGATAATCAGTAGGCAGTCTTTCCTGAGTGTTTGTCTTGAGATTAGTTTGCTTTACCCAACTGCAAGTACTTTTTTAATGTGGAATTTTGTCATCTAAGGATTTCCCCCCCCCCCCCCCCCACAAGACTGTCATTTATCTTTGAGGTGCTTGATTGTATGGTGTGGGTGTGCATAAGCTCTGCTGATGTTCAAAGACTTTTTCTTAGCAGTATGTGCATGAGCATATACACGCTGTGTCCAAATGGGTGTGTGTTTTCTCATTTTCTGTCAATCTCTTGAGATTCTAGGTCCTCATTGTAGTACCAGATGGGAGGCTGTCTTTGTCTCTCATCTTAGCTATCCTTGTTTTGAGGTTTAATCCTGCTCAATTTATTGCATTTTATTTTGGAAGAACACTTTCACTTCATTGGCATGCTCTCGCCTTATGGAGGGTCTTTTCCCCAGAGATTCTCTGTAATGTGGCTACTCAGCACAGCATCTGTTGCTTCTGCCACCAGCATAGTAGCACGACCTCCTTCAGCCTTTGAGGTTTGCCAGTCATATAGAAAATGAGTTTTGACTTCCAAACATCACCTGCTCTGGAATGAGGAGTATAGCTCTTCCAAGTTCATGTGAACATGCGTGCTCTTGACCTAAACAGTTTTGAGTTACCAGTTCACAGTTTAGTTTGTAGTCCATAGTGCTGACCTGAAAAGAAACATCCAGCTTTTAGCAAACAGATTGGTGCATGGTTCTGTAGCAGGTTCTCGAGTTTGATTTTAGAAGATTGGCATCATCCCTTCATCTATGCTGAAAGGCTGTGCAGTTTGATACGGTCCTCGGTGGAACTTCGTTGGAAATCCCAAAAGGAATGATTAATCGTTTTACAGCACAGAGCTACTGCTACTCACCCATTCAGGACAATAATTCACAAATAATGGTGGACAGTAATCCCTTCACCATGTTTGGCATTAACAAGTACTGAAAGCTCATTTTTTAATTCCAGAAGGTCATCAACCCTTGAATCTGATGCGTTGAGTGTCAAGTATACCTGCATGTCTTGCTTGCCTAGAGTTCTGACCACCTTAGCAGATGGGTTCAGTTCCTTTAAACTGGTATCAACATGCTACACAAAGCTTGAGGAAGAAGCCTGACTTCCCTGTGGAATGTCTCCGCCTGCCAGTGGCTGCTGCCAGTCACTAGACTAGATGAACCTTTGATCTGACCCCATAGTTATGTTCTTCCTGAATTTGTCCTGCTTTTTTTCTCCTTTCCTCTTTTTTTTTTTTCTTTTATCCTAACATTATCCTCCCGGTTGTTTTCTTGGCCTGCTGATGAAGCAGACAGTCTGAATTTCTACTTCCTTGTACTCTTCCTCTCAAGCAAAACCACTTAATAGGAACTGATCTGTAAAGTGAAGGTCTGTAATGTTTCAGTTCTATAGTGAGCTTTTGCTTGCACTGTAAAAGCAAATGGCTGCAAAGGCAGGCTTGAGAGTCACTGGGAGAGCTGCTTATGCAGAAGTGGGTTGACACTGTTTTAGCCTGTTCTCCCAGCATTTCCCTTGACTCGTTGATTCTTGAGTGTCTCAGTCTGTGGCATCATTGTCTTCGTTAGTCACAGGCAGCACTTGCCCCACATTTGTCAGCACTGTAGAACTTTATTTTTTCTGAGCTCCAAAATCCAGGTCTAGGATCTGTCACTGTTCAGTAGAGCATAATGGGATGCTTTTGATTATTCACTCTTCAGAAATAAAAGCTGAGATTTTAATTCAAGATCCGTCAGGTTGGCTGGAAGAGAATGACTTCTGGCTGTGTCCAGCATTGCCTGTGTCATACAGCAGAATGCTACACGGAAAGTATCACTTGCTGTTTGTAAGATGAATCACATTTAAAGTGGTTCTCCTTCCTCTCGTTCTTATTAGGTATACAAGGGGCCAGAGACGACGTTCCGTCTCACAAGCTTGCAGACAAACTGTGAATATCGGATCAGAGTCTGCGCTGGCCGTCAGTCCCAAGACTCTACTGGATCGCAGGAACTGTATGGACCTTACAGTCCCAGTACAGTATTCTCATCTCAGAAACAAGAGCTGGTTCCACAATGTGCTGATCTGACAACAGAATTGGCAGAGACTAAGAAGACATTGCGTGAAGAACGCTTCATTGCTATTGTTCTTCTTTGCGGATTTGCAGTGGTTGCTATTTTATTTGCTGTTGTTATTCAGTACTTTGTGATCAAGTAGACTAGAGCCTATTCCGTACTCAGCTTTTTGTACAGGAGCTATTTCGGGTATTTATGGTTAGTTCGAATTAAAATCTTAGCTGGAAATGTGTAGATATGTGCATTTCCACTTTTGCTGCTGGCTAACAGTGAGGCTGGGTTGGCAGATCCTTTCCAAATACTGAACACAGATTTCTTGTAGAAAGGGTAATCCTGGGTCCTCTGTAATCAGGGTTAGCTGTTAATAAAACAGCAAAAAACTGCCTTATCATGCACACTGGTGTGTGTGCACACTCTTCCTCTCTCTGAATGCAAAGTGGGGGCCCTTTGGCCAGTTCAAGAGAGAAGGCATTATTAGAGCAAGTCCTTTTAAAGTACAACTAGAGCAGTGGTAGTCAATCAGCAATGTTTAATCAGGTATTGTTGTAGTTTGGTATACATGAAATACAGCAGCACAAATGCTTAAGCTTAGAGCAGTACTGTATTGCAGAACATTACTAGAGCATACCACATTTAATATACTGTAGAAGGAAAGCAGAATATTGACTTTGACTTAGTGATATTACTACTTTACAGTTATTTTAATATTTGGGATTCAGTAATAATCATTTCAAGTGTTAAAGTAGAGGGTGCCAGCATTTTTAGGATTTTAATTAAAATGCTAGACAAAATGTTAGCAGGACGTAATGTACATACAGCAATTGCATTCGTATGTAACATTGCAAAAAAGGCCCCTTTTGTATTGTACATTTCTGAATGAAATGCTTTCTGCTGTTGGTGAGCAGCTGTTGGCCCAATCCACATTTCACTCTCAGTGCCTGAGAGAAAAGTAATTTCCTGTGCTTCTGATTAAATCTTTGCAGTGTTTTCAGAAAAGCACAGGTATTGTCTTTAAGGAGAAAGAGTGCATTTATGATAAATGTTACACTATTTGGCTCAAACTGAGCAAATGTTTTTGTACTATTATTAACCTAAAAATAAAAAGTTGAAACTGCTTTTGGATGCCCTTCTAACTTAATCTGAATTATCAAATTGTACATGAAAGAACTCTTTTTAGATAACATTTATACAATGTTTTAAACAAATTGCTATCCCAGTGGTAGCAGTTTCACATTCCATTGTTTTCTAGATGAGAATGTTCAGTCTGCTATGAACTTTTTCTGAAACTTGTCATATTTGTCTAGGGGTTATTTTTGTGGACACTGTGCACTACATATGACTGTTCTTGTTAAATCTATTTGCAAATATCTAAAGATGAGTCTGACAGCTGTCTTCTTTATATCAAATATTTTGAAAGCTGGAACTCGCAAATTTAGAACATGTTTCAGAATGGGTCTTCCTAATAGCATTGGCATATGCCATAGAAAGTTAGATTTAGCGTATTTTGCAAAGACTACAGCTACACTTTATATACATCAGAACAATGCACTTGTACGTGGAATGTTGGATGTGATAGTGCTACAGGCTAAGTATTTCAAATAATTAATCACTTTAAGGGTCTTTCTCCTATGGCAGTTGATGAATAATGTTACGGTATAGTTTGAGGCATTGTGTTGTATTTCAGATGTGGAAAACCTAAATTATGACATAGTATCGCTTAATACTCTTAAAAGTAGATTTATGGTGCAATCTGAAATTAATCTTTTCAAAGTGTACTCTTCATTTTGTACTCTATTTATTTTGATTAAAAGTCCTGGAAAATGTATGTTTGAATGTATTGTTCTACTTGTAGCAGAACTTTAAGTTAATCATTTATTATATCATAGAAATCTCTCCCTCCAGTGTCGGAAAGAGTTTTATACAGATATTAGTGTCTTTAGTTTGCAGAAGAGTTTACAATCTGTCTTTATTTCTCTTCATAGTCTGCTTTTAGCAAATAAGACTGCCTTCAGCAAATCTCTATTGCCAAAGGGTTATTTCTTTAACTCTTAGAATGAAGTTTGTAGAGATTTATTTGGCAATAATATTTCTGATAATTTTAAAAGATAAATTAGGATTGCAGAGTAAATACTAACAAATCAGGACTCCTAAAATGTAAAATAAAGTTCTCCTGTAATTGCCACAAAATGTTCATGTTTCCAGAAAATATACTGGAAAGCCTACCATAATATAGATTTTTTTTTTTTTTTTACATCAACTATTATCCATTCCAGAATGATATACCCTAGTGGCATTAATGTATTAGGTATCTTTCCATTTTTCTTGTATTGTAATTTTGAGGTATCTCAAACTTATGTTAAAGCTGCCATGCATTGTATTACTAAATTGTAACTATCAAATAGATAATATATTTAATACAGCCAATAAATAATACAAATGTATTCAAATTTGATTATAGGGTTGCTGTGTATTTTTGTGGATTTTTATTCAGGAGCAGTTTTATCATTCGTGTAGTTGTATAACTGAAGTTGAAGAAATGCATATAGAATGGTTACTAAAGAGCATTAAGGGCTGCCTTAAATCCTTCTGCAGGAAAAATTCTTTGGGAGAATTCCAGGACAAAATCTGTTAGGGTCCATACATTTTTATCTCTGGATGAATAAGGTGTTTCAGATGGATGTCCCGTACAGTTTTGGCAACTTCAGTATTATCAAAGGAGGCATATCCTTACTGACCGTGCCCTCCGCCTGCTGCACCTCTGGGGACACTTCTGCTGTTGTTTTTCAGACTCAGTACAACGGAAAGAGCAGGACACCTGGAGTCACTGCCAGGGGTACACTGTTAATGCCCCGGACTCTTCTTGAGGAAACTTGATTTATACTGGAAGTGGAGAGGATGCTGTGTGTCTGTCGGTTAACTCCGGCGGATGTACTTGCAAGGCAGAGGAGGAAAATGCAAACTGGCTCTTTCCTTCCAACCATTTTTGTCCTGAAAATGAAATCTAAAGCAGTGGTTTACCCCTGCTTTGGTTTCATTTTGTCCCATGCCATGAAGGGTGTATGGACTTTTGTTTCTTAAAGAATGGTTTTTATCCTGCCCTCAGAACACAGCAAGGGGGTGCAGAAACAGCTTTGTGTGGCTCTCAGCCACATCAGTGAAGTCAATGGTGCCGCTTTACTTCTGCGAGCCTGTGGCAGTATGTTCTGTCAAAGTGATGAGTTCAGACCTTTGCAGGTCATCCTTCCAAGGAACCTGGTATGGGGACGCCGTGACTGAAACCCCTGTTGAATGGCAGGTGGTTGCAAAGGCGCATACTGAAATTCAGCACTTCTTCTAAAGTTCTGTTTAGCTTTCGATAACTTCTGTAAATGCTTTTCCCAGATAAGAGTCAACGCTTTCCACCTGAGTCTGCGCTACTAGGTTTTTATTTTTCTTCAGAAGGAAAGGAGGAGGAGGGATAGGAAATTACATATGTTATGTACTGGGGTGCATAAACAATATGCCTTGTGTGACCCAGAGGGTAGTTATTCTGCTTGGCTGTGGGTCTGTCAGGTGTTTGTCACTGCAGTGTGGTGCTCCAGTTTGGGGTACTGCATTTTCAGGAAGGGGCAGACTAACGGGAGAGATCCCGGGGGACTGCATGGACAGCAGTCCTGAGAGAACCCGTGCGACTTGCAGAAGAAAGTCCATGTGTGTGTCTTCCTAAGGGAGGAATGCCTTCCAACAGGCAAAAGGCTGTCTCCAAGAAAGAAAGGGGGAATAATTCCCTTTCATTCTGCCTGAAAGGAAACAGGCTTTCACTTTCAGCAGGGATGGATGTTAAAACTTTGTACAAGTAAGGATAGGAAACCACTGGAAGAGATACCAGGAAAGTACTATAGTCTCCATCACTGCAAGTTTTAAAAAACAGGTTAGACAAGCATAATCAAAAATGGCATAGGAACAGTTGATCTGAGGAGTGGCGGGGAGTGGGCTTACCATCCACGCTGTCATTTCTCAGCCTGCTTCTCTGCATGATCACTCATGATGAGCACCACTGGTGGTGTGTGGGACGTGCACTCTAGTCACAGAGTCAGACCTCCACAGAATTTCTTGTAATTTCTTGCAAAAGTAATTTCTCATCAGGCTCTGCAGAGGTAGACTTGCTTTAACACAGTATTGTCCTCCTGGTTCCTGGCAGATGTGTTGGTCTGGGGGACCAAACAGCACGATTCCTTGATCCCTTTCCTTTGAGGTCAGTAGGGCTGGGGCAGACCATGCATTGGTGATCTGGGCTCAGTGTTTGCCTGTCTGCCTAACAGATAAGACAGGCAAATACTTTCTGCTCTTGCTTCCCTCCCCAGCAATCTCCAGTATCTGTAGTTTGTCCCTTGTCTGTTTGGATGAGCTCTCAAGGCAAGGGCTGTTTCTTGCTAGACATTTGCATAGTGCTTAGCAGAGATGGGACACAACTTTCCTGAAAGCTTGGTATAGTTTGAATAAAGAACAGGATAAAAGGCTGAAAATGAGGGAAGTAGCTCAAGAGACGTGAAGGGTGAGTAATAAATCAGTCTTTGCAAAGGAGGCAATGCTTTCACAGTCTCAACAGGTAAATAGTTTCCTTTTGCTTTCCTTTCAAGTATCTTACAGATTATATTCCTTGTATTTATTTGCTGAAAGCAAGCAGCTGGACTGGCGTTAACTTCATCTTTCTTAGCTTCTGTGAGAAGAAAATAATGAATTATGTTTCATGAAGTCTGTGTTTAACAAAGTCTCTGGTCCAAAAAACTGAGCGACAAATCCCTTAAACAGGAGCTTTTTGGACAGTTAAGCCTGCAAACGTGGCTGGTAAGTTCACTTAAGAGAAAGCCCAGTCTCTGCCAGTGTCTGCCCCTATTTGTAGAAATAATTTTAATCGACTCTAAACCTCCTAAAATGTCATAAATGTATCTCAGGAAACATCTAGTGAAAAGTAAGTCCTCACATTCAAAGGACAGCCTTAAAGCATGTTCTAGGCAGCATGTTCACAAACTACCAGGATTTTAATCCATGTCACAGCATATTGGCTGGCAAAATGCTTAGGCTGCTAGAATGAAGTCAATGCTGGACAGTTTACGTGAAAGAACAAAGTTCTGTACTTTCAGAAGAAACCTTCTCACTCCTGGTCAGGCGCCTGCAGAGCCAAGTTTGCTTGTGATGCAGGATTTTGCTCATTGCTCGTCTGTATTTCTGTGACATGATATTGTAAAGTATTGGGTTTATAGAAGCCCCAAGGTAGAAGAGAAGCATGGAGATGAGGTTGAAATACTGCGTGAGGTCATACAGGATGATTTCAGTCTGGGCGAAGAGGATTCTGCCGATGTGGAACGGGAGCCAACACAGTACAAAGGCCAAGACTACGACAGCTAAAGGGGGAAGAGAACACAGCTTAGTCATTTTGAGCGTAGTTTCTTCTGCTTCTTCAAACTATTTAATGACCGAGACATCAGCCTGTAACATTTAGCCCAGCAAAGATGAGACCTCCTGCTCTGAGCAGCTCCCGTTGTGCTGCGGTTACTGGTGACCTCGAGCAACGTGGGTTTAAGGTTGCACACAGGAGTGATTGCAATTAGAATAGAGCTCTCTGCACCCATGTTGCCCAGTGGAGATAAGGAATCAAATCGGGCTGGGGCAAAGCAGCCCCAGGCCTGTGAAAAATTAGAGGCTACTGCCCTCTCTTTTCCTAAAAACATGGGTCATCACTGAAATCCTGCTGTGGGTCTAGGGGTTAGGGGGAGGAACAGGAGAGGGGGGAGATGGAGAAGGGGAGCAAACCGCAAAGCAAAGCAGTTGAGGAAGCTGGGGTCTGGGAGGTGCCACGAGACACTGAGGAAGAGGAGGGAAAACAGAGCACCTCATAAGCAAAAAAAGAAACTGGAGGGAAGCAGCCAATGAGTAGTGAAACTGCACTGTTCTGCTGTGGTCTGTTTTCCTGCAGGTATCTATAGGTGTGGGTGCTGCTGGGTCCCTGCCAAAAACCCGTTTCTGGTGTGGGGGGGCTTGGGAGGGGGAGGCTGGCTGCATGGGGGAGAGTTTGCATAGGGAACTGAAAAGGGACCTATTTCGTGTCCTGGCCCTGGGCTAATCTTTGGAACATTTCCATTGCAGAAGGGTACCAAAAGAGTCTGCGGACTGCTTGAGGCCTGACAGACGGGTCCTTTGGCCCTTGCTGTGACACCGGCACCGCTTTGGAAGGGTGAAAGGCTGGACAGAGGCACCTCTCTCCTCGCGGTGAGTGCACACCCAGGCCAGGATGCTCGCGGTGGGACACCCAACGTAAACCACCTTGTTCCACAACAGCTGCTGGGGGTGACTCTCGGATGTGCCGTAACAGAGGGGAGGAGAGCCAAAACCCTCCGGGTTCAGTGAATCTGCCCCAAGCCACAGGTATCAGCTGGGGCAGAAGAAAGATCACATTCAACTAAACCCAAACACACGCGTAGTTACCATCCTGACCAAACCTGAGTCACTAAACTCTATATATTTTGCAGGGAAAGTGGCTTTAAAACCTTTCCGTGCTACAGGAGGGGAAGTGCTTGGTCTGGTTTTAAGTCACAACATTTTCCCATTTCTTTACTTTAATCCCACAGGGTCAGAGATGGGGGTAGAAAAGAGGAGTGTGGTCTCGAAACAAGCAGAAGCCACGCTGATTTGCTTCCCTTCAGTGCAACAGGATGCTGAGCCTGAACACTGTTCGGACGGGGACTCCCCTTCTCACCAGGAAAAGCTAGGAACCTAAGTCCTAAGTCATAAAGCTGTTGAGAATCTCCTCTCCCCCCGCATCACGATGGCTTGCCCCGCGGGAGCGATTAGGGAAGGCGGCTTTTCCAACTGGGTTTCTAAGACGCTCTTACCCAGCATTTTGACCGTCTGCGCGTGGTACCTTTTTCTGCTCGCAGCCTGGCGCCCCCACAGCCGCTGCCGGCTTCGCCACAGCTTTCTGCAGATGAGCCCGTAGAGCAGGGTCAAGCAGAGCATCGGCAGGAAGAAATAAATGGTGGAGACCCAGACCATGGTCTCCAGCAGCCCCGTGCGGGCGGCGCGCTCCATGTGCTTGCACTCCTGGCTCGCCTGGGGCTGGCTGCCGTTGCGCTCTTCCACCCCGAAGAGGAAGAGGACGGGGCCGGCGCTCAGCAGGGAGCAGCCCCACAGTGCCAGGATGACCCATTTCACCCGGCACTTCGTGATCGTCACCTTGGCTCTCAGGGGGAAGCAGATGGCGAAGTACCGCTCCACGCTCACCGTGGTGATGTGCAGGATGGTGCAGTACGTGCATGTTTCGCTCAGGTAGATTAAGAACTTGCAGAGAAAATCCCCAAAAATGTACGGCCTGTACTTCCAGATCCGGTAGAGGTCCGATGGCAGGCCAAGGAAAATCAGGGTGTCCGACAGCGCCATGCTGGACAGGTACATGTTAACGGTCGTTCTCATTTCCTGCGAGCGTTTCAAAATTAATATTGTTATCAAATTCCCAGAAACCCCAAAGAAAAACAAGAGGATGGAAATTATAGTCACAGGCACCAAAATATGAATGTCAAACAAAGAAAAAGACTGATCTTCATAGTAGCCTGTGTCCATTCTGGAATGGCTGTAATTGGAGATGGAGCCCATTTCTGGCTTCAAAACAGAGGGAAGGGCTGGCTTCGTGTCTCCTTTCGATGGAAACCGGATTCATGACAAGAAAGAGGCCTGTTTTGTCCTGAGTGCCCAAGTGCCAGTGAAGCTGCTACACAACGGTTCTTAAGTGATCAGTTTAAAAAAAAAAGTGGTGTTCATAAACATTTTGCAAATGAAGCTAAATATGTAAATGATGATTAGTCCATTTTATGAGAATGTGGAAGAATACTAGATTCATACATCTAGCATTTTCTAGACATAACCTTTTAAAAACATTATTTACCATTATAAAGCAATATTTACCACTCCCGTTTTTACCATTAGCTTCACAGTGATTGGAAAAGTACCACTTTTTACATTTCCTCTCAAGTCCTGTGAATCCCGCTAAGTGCGTGGCTTTCAAGATGGATCTGGTGCCATCGCTAGAGATCTGTTGCAGAGTAACAGCAAGGAGAGGCCGTCCACCCTGACACGAGCAAGACAGGAAAAACCCTCCGGATCTCTTCAGCAGTTTTCCAGATTCTTTCAGCGCTTGCAAACGACAGGGAGTAGAAATGTTCAGGCTGAGATGAGCGTTTCCGTGCGGCTCTGTGAATGAGCAGGGATGTTTGCAGGTAGGTCCTGGCACTGGGCGGACGCAGGACACTTCCACTGCAACATGCAGAATGACTTTTCTGCCTTCGGTGACTAAGGTGCTCTTTGTGCCAGGAGGTTCCCGGGGCAGCTGGAGTTCCCCGCACAATTTCTGAGGAAACGGGCTGGGGCACTTTGATTTTTTGTCGTCGTTTCCTGTGCCTGCCCATTATGCAGTAATCCATCTTCCTCCCCGCCATCTACACATCGCTAATGAGGCTGTGTTAAACATGCATGCTTCACTCTGCTTTTCTCCTTACCCTGCAAAAACTGCCATCAGTTACCAGGTAGACTGAAACAGTTCTTTGATACGGGAAATTTAATTAGCCCATTTGGGCCAGTTATGTAATATTCCATTGTGTTGTGTTTACCTAAGGCCTTTCCCGCTGGAGCTCCTCCTCAGCATATGCCACGGAGTGAGAAATGTCTACTGACAGTGTTTTAATGAGATTATTAAGATAGGATGGGAAAGTTTTTATTTCAACATCAGTCTTAAAAATGAGACAGTCTGACACTTAGTCTTGATTTACTTTCCACTTCAGAAAAGAGCAGAGATTATGAGCTGGTAAGTGCCAGTGTGGGGGAGGCAAGGGGAAAAGCGGGCCAAAGCGAGTGAAAACGCGAGGGAAGGCTCGGGGAAACTGGAGATTAAGTGCACATCGCCGGGAGGGAGCAACGACGCTCTGTACCAGACATGCTAGGTACTGCGCTCGATTTGGCAGCAAGATGTGTCCTGCCGCGGTCTGAGGAAATTCCTATATTCCCTGAGATCTCGGTCATTGGCAGGGAGTGAGCAGGGTACCCAGTACAAAAATAAACTTCTTATATTCTGTTCTCCTCAGAGCTGTACCGTTTGCAGTCTTCCTTTTCTTAAAAGCTGTTCAGAAGCCAGCACTGTATAACCAAGCAGTGTGGGATTTGGGCTCGAAAGGTCAGTGCTGAATACAGGCACTGCATTATGCCGATGCAGCTTTGGTTTTAACGCTAGGGAGATTTCTGCTGCCGTTTCCAAGAGATGCGGGCACCGCCTGTGCTTCCCCAAAGCCGCTCACAGATTTAGGCAACTAAATACCTCAAAAAAAAAGAAAAGCGTTCTGTTTGCAAAGGCTGTGCTTTGCTGCACCTCAAACACCCCTGTAAAAGCTTTCCCAAGAGCAAAATCCCCAAAGGCTGACTCTGCACGGCGAAACCACCGTGGCGGCCTCCGTGACTCGAGCAGATCCCTGCCGGCGGGGACACGGCTGCCTCCGAGGTGGCGGCAGACCCCGGAGCCAAGCATCCAGCCCGGCAAGGAAGCGACCCGGTTTCCTGCTGTGCAATTCCAGCCGAAACGTTGCAGGTAGCTATAGCTCTCGATTGTGTAGCTGGGCCTGAAAAGTCACTTTTTGTAGCAGGGTTGGCCCAGGGATGCCGTCACGGCAACGAAGGGAGACCCTTTGGGCCCCAAGGGCCGCTGGCTGCTCTCTCTGGTAGACCTGGAGCCCGCCAACGTGCAGCACCGTCCCTTTATTTTCTAGCAGATTGGGAATAAATAGCAGCGGCAGCGGATGACCGGGTTATGCTTAGTCTCAGCCTAACCCGCTGCCTGTATCCAGTCCGCGGTGAACTCCCCTCCCCCTCTTCCTCAGAGGAGGAAGAAAAGTGGGTTTTGTTTGTTGTTTAAGGCCGGCGTCTGGAATTCATCCTCCGTTCCCTCCTAGCAGGATGTTTTTGTGTAACATGCTATGACTCATGAAAGTCAAATGACTTGGCCTCCAGCGCTGCAGCCGAGCCAGCCAAGGCGGCTGGGCAGCTTCCCAGGGGCTCCGCACCACCCTCGGGGGACGAGGAGGGACGGAGGGAGCGGATCCCGCTTCTGCTGCGCCTCGTGGGCGTCCGTCAGCCAGGCCGAGCGCTGTTTATCCCCCCGTCCCGACCCGACGGGGAGGTTGGCTTCCTTCCCCCGCTACGTCAGCCGGTCCGATGGGGATCCTGCCCGCGGCTGTCCCGCGGTGCCTGCCCGGCCTTCCTCCCACCTGCAGCAGCTGCCGAAGATGGCGGCAGACACGGCGCGGGTGGGCGAGATGGAGGCAGCAGGGACAAAACAACGTGGCAGCTTTATCTGTCAGCGCCATGAAAACAGGGTTAAAGGGCTCTCGCTTTTCAGTGACATCGGGAAAACCCACAATCCAAAAAGCTACGATCAGCAAAAGGGTGGTGTGAGGCCGCTCGGCCGCAGGCCCAGCCTGCCACCGTCCTGCAGCGCCGGGCAGCCTCCGGGTAGACGCCAGACAGCACGGGGCCGGTGATGGTCACAAAGCTCACGCAGAAAACTGTGTTTAAAAAAGTAATTTTATTTAAAAGAAATGATTTTCTGCATCGCAGAAATGTATTAAAAAAAAAAAAAAGAAAAAAGACAAACACTTGGTTTCTGACCAAGGACCGGGCTCGGGGGGAAGCGGGCTCCCCGCCCCGCCCAGGCCTCGCCCGCGGCCGGGCCCCGTCGCCATGGCACCGCCCCCCGCGCCGCCCGCCCCGCCCCCCCGGTCACGGGACCGGAAGGCGCCGCGGCGGCAGAGCGGAAGCGATGGAGCCGGCGAAGATGGCGTCTCCCAAGAGCGCGCCCAAAGACGCGCAGGTACCGGGGTCGGGGGGGGCGCGGGGAGGGGGCCGGGCCGGGCCGGGCGGTGCCGAGCGCTGTCTGCCGCCCCGCAGGTCATGGCGCAGATCCTGAAGGACATGGGCATCACGGAGTACGAGCCGCGCGTCATCAACCAGATGCTGGAGTTCGCCTACAGTGAGCGGCGGCGGCGGCGGGGGGGTGACAGGACCGGGGGGGCCGGCGGGGCTGGGGAGGGGTTCGGGGGTTCGGGGGTCCGGGGGCCCTGGCGGTGTCACAGGAGGGGCCCGCTGGAGCCTGGCACAGCCGGGCCCGGCCAGACACTGTGGGGAAGGGGCCGCTGCCCTTAAAAGCGCCTCCCGGGTGGTGCTTTCCCTCTCCGTCTTTAAACATAATTTTGAAGAAAGCAGTGTCGTGCAAGTTTTTGCTTTTTCAGTCATAAATAGGCGGTATCGAGGGAAAAAAAAGGTCTTTTATTTTTACTTTCAGACTGTTCTTAATGACACATTCTGTTTTCCGCAGGGTATGTGACCACTATACTAGAAGATGCAAAGATTTATTCAAGCCACGCTAAGAAATCTAGTGTTGACGCAGATGACGTGAGGTTAGCGATCCAGTGTCGGACGGACCAGTCCTTTACATCTCCACCTCCAAGAGACGTAAGTAAAACTGTGGTTATAATTTCAGAGCATGATAACAAAACTGCAGATGGGAGTGTAACCGTATCTCTTCAGTTCTTGTTAGATATCGCAAGACAGAAAAATCAAACGCCTTTGCCATTGATAAAGCCTTATTCCGGACCCAGACTTCCACCTGACAGATACTGTTTAACAGCTCCAAACTACAGACTTAAGTCCTTACAGAAGAAGGTAAGGGTTCTGGGTAGCGTTGTGTTTGGATTTGACAAGGCACCAAATCTTCACGCTGTTTGTCAGGAACGTTCAGGCAAGTTTTTCACATCTCTGAAGGATTCATGTGTGCAAACGCTGACCTGTGCCGACCAAAACATGATTTGAAACTATGTCAGTCGTCTTTGTCTCTCAGAATTTCCAAATAGTCTTACTGATAATAATTTCAGATGTGAAGTGTATAAGAAAATGGATCTATGATTCTTTTTAGCCTTACAGCAAAATTCTTCAAGTTTTATAACAGCTTGTAAAAGGCAAAACTAAGATTTAGATTTTTAAGGAGTATTTTCTACTTCTTATACCTTAGATGTTTTTGTGTGTTTTAAAGGGAAAAGATTCACTTTGCTTGCTGAAAAATACTGAATCTCTCCGTCTGTGGTATTTTGTCTTTATTTCCCCCATTTTAAAGAAGAATTTCAACAGATGAGCCTAAGGTTCTATTCCAGATATTGGTATGGGATATGTCTTAGTGCTAGATATAGAGTAGAAGAATAAATACTGATGTAAAAAGTTGTAATTATTCTTTCCTGTAAAAATTAATGATTGTCCTGAATGCTGTCTGGCAGATCAGTATCTGCTGATCTTTGGCTTAACGTCAAGTCTGTGATCTGCCAAACTGCTCTGTGAAAGCTGCGTAGGCAAAGCAGTTCATACCTGCTGTGCTCCAGTTTTTGAGATGTTTAGAGGGGTCAGCGTCATCTTTAAAAAATGAAGAAGTTTGGCTTGATTTGCAGAGTGCAGACCTCTTGGTGCTCAAGAGTGCCTGATTATATATTGCTGGTGCTCCTTATTGTCAGATGGAAGGTCCAGTTTTTATTTTAGCTGTTCTTGATGAAGGTCTGTGTGTTCCTCATGGGGTTTTGCTTCCTCATGGGGTTTTTGCTTCCACAAAGCGCCTTGTAGAGTTGTTTACACCACAAAGACTTTGAGACCTTCTGTGGTGGAATGCATTGACATAACCAGTTATTGCTGTGAAATAGGCTGTCTGTGGTTTTCTAGGAGGAAGCACTTCTTTTTTTCATGTTAAGAATTGTTAATTTCTAACGTGATGCTGAATTAAATACTCTCTCTTGACAGGTCTCTTCCTCTGCAGGAAGAATAACAGTCCCTCGCTTGAGTGTTGGTGCTGTAAGCAGCAGACCTAGCACACCTACTTTAGGTAAGAAACAGCTCAGTTGTGCTTTCCCATGTTGATTTTGTGAAGGAAAAATTTTGATGAGTATTTTGAAACCTTCTTCAACCATTTAAGAAACGTTGGGAGCCATCTGAATGTCATGTCATTGTTAACACCTTTTTTTTTTTTTTTTAGTTGAGATGTTAATTTCAAACCTTATTTTAACTTGGGTGTGTTTTTATGTTACTGGCCTTCTGTATTTTTATTCCTGTATCTCTTTTAACTTCTATATGCGAAGAGGCCATTCAAGAAGCAGAAATAAGTTTGATTTTTTTTTCTACAATATAAATGATATACTGAACCATTAATAGCACTAAACAAAATCCATTTTTCTGGAAGGTTCACAAAATTTGGTGTGAGCATTTACATTTACGAGTGTGCAAGTGTGTGTTGCTAGCCTAGGATCTCATTGGTCATGAATAAATGTGCAGTTGCATCTGAAAATCTGACCAGTATCCATCCAGTATCAATGTGTTCCTATGTTTTTTCTTATTTCTTTGAAAATAATAGATTCTGTGTTGAAAGCAAACTTACGAGTGCAAGTTATTTGTTTTCTTACAATCTTTTGCCTGGGTTGTTCTGAATTCTAGGTACACCTTCAGCACAAACAGTCTCTGTTTCAGCAAAAGTTGGCACCCCAGTGTCGCTGACTGGTCAGAGGTTCACCGTACAGATCCCGTCTTCTCAGGCAACAGTCAAATCAGGTAAAATGGAAGCTGTGAAACACCGACTTCTCAGATCAGTGCCACTTTTTTGTTGTTCTTTTAGCAGAACAGAAATTAGTTAATAATGTGTGAAAATTGTTTCACTTCCTCAGCTTTTAAATATTGCTAGTCTTTGCACTAGCGGCTAATTGCATTTCCTCACACAAGACAGGCACTCCTGTCTTTGGTCATTCCGGTAGCTTCTAGTTTTAATTCATTTTTCTAGCACAGTGGTGGTGACCAAAATATCTAGTGTTTCAGACAGCTTTCCCTTACAATTTAACTATCAATCATCTCCATATCTCTCTCTCTCTCTCTCTCTCTCTCTCTCTCTCTCTCTCTCTCTGTCTCTGTCTCTGTCTCTGTCTCTGTCTCTCTCTTCCTCGCTCTCTCTCTCTCTCTCTTTTCCCTCCCCCACCTGTTCCCTTGCCCTGCTGGCTCTCTCCTGTCTTCTGTTCTTCTGCACTCCCAGTATCATTCCAGGATTTTCAGCAGTTCAGTTGCTCTACGCAGAAGTCAGTCTTATATCATCCAGTAAAATTTGATTTTAGATTTAATTTTCTGTTTCTTTAAAAATGTAAGACTCAGCAACCAACAAAACTATTAAGTACACTAATGATCTCAAATGCCCTGTCACAGTTAAAGGCCACATATGTATGTGCTTTGCTTCTCAGTCTGTTATTAACATACTTTGTCTCATCATAGGTTTTAAGTGTTAATGTAAGCAACAATTTGAGGCTGCTTTTGTCTTAATATAGCTGTAAAAGGAATATTGGTACCTAAAATTGTAAAATGGTTATTATCTATGACATGAAACTGGTGCAAAGATTTATAAACATCGATAATTCTTGTAAAAAGTGACGCCAAAAAAAGCTTTAGCAGCTGATGTACTAACAACAGTAATAAAACTCGAGCGCGAGATGAGGTTTCCATGGGGCTGGTAATGCCTTTGAAGTGTTACAGAAGAAAAGAATTTTGGCGCACAGCAGTGCTTGCTGAGGGGAGGCTGTTGCATGTTTCACAGGCTTGGAGGGAGTACTTTCTTTTTTTGTTAGTTTTGAAGTGTGGGAGGATTAGCTGCTGTTTTTCCCTCAGTCCATTTAATGACTTTTTTTTTTTCTTTACAGCCACACCAACAACTCCGACAGTTCAGAATGTTCTAATTAATCCTTCATTAATTGGGCCCAAGAACATTCTTATTACTACAAATATGGTATCATCACAGAATACATCCAGTGAATCAAATCCCTTGAAAAGGAAGCATGAAGATGATGACGACTATGATACTTTGTGACGAGACCGTCTAGTCCCCTTCCTTTCTTCGGAGCTGTGATTCATATTGAGTCTGATAGGGTATTTGCTAAATGGGCTTTGTAAACTGTATGATAGTATGTAAATATTCTGTTGATACGCAGGTGGTTATAGCGTCAGAGAAAGGTCATTGCCCTGTGGAGAGACTAAAAAGCAACTGATTTTCTGTGGTCTCTAATGTCTTTTAGACCTCAGTAGGAATGATAACTGTAGTCACTGGTACACCGGAGCCTGGTCTTCATGTCGCTTCTCTTGCCTGTATTTCAAACAGAAGCGTTTGTGGCTTTGAAGGCTGGTGAGTCAGGTGCTTTTGTAGTACTGTACTGTGCCAAGTAAGAATAACTTTTAGAAAGCACTGGGTAATGTAGAATTGGATATAGATACTTAATTTCAAATCAAGTAAAAAAAGAACAGAGTCCTCAGTCAGGAGGGAAAGATCCAGGGAATATTGGCCTTTTTTTTTTCCCAAATGCATTTACTGCTTCCAGAGTATGTTATTTCTATACTCTATTCTCCCTGTGCAGTTTTAGTAAGTGTGAAGGTTATGTCTTGCAGTAGAAATACAGACAGAGGATGGATTTTCTACAGAACACTTGCTTAGTTTGACCTGTGTTATTGATAAATTAGTGATTTCTGTTGGCCTTAACAGCCCCAGCAGTATACACATGACTGTACCTAAGGATAGTGGAAGAGGTAAAAGCACAGCTATGGTTTGTCCTTTATTTGTTTCCAGAGTGTACCTGTATCAGTCATCAGTTCACTAAGCTTGTATTTATATGTGCATTTAATAAAACATCGTTAACAACATGGTGCGCAGGAGGATCCAACTAAAGGCAAAGGGAAAAATACTGTTTTTCAAGAGCAAGGTGCTTTTGAAAGCTTTTGTTTGTATTTTGGTCTGTATTAAGAGCCCAAGAATTCAATGGCAAAATGCTGAAGAACAACTTTAACATGGTTTTATGTATTAAAAAAATAAACAAGTGGTTTTTTTTTTTTTAGTAACTGCTCTTTGTAAACATTTTGCCTTGTACTGCTTTCCTCACTGCCTCTTTTCTCATGCTCAGCTTGGCAGAAGTTGGGCTGGGGGATCTGCTGTGTGAATTTGGGTGCAATTGATAACCTAGAACTCCTCTTTCCTGCTAGAGGCTCTCAGGGGTGACCTAGGGCAGCTGGCAGTGTCATACAAAAATGAATGCAACCTCTTCCAGGTGCAGGTGCTTTCCATGAGCAAATTTGATTGACAGATTCCCCCCACCCACACTTTACCACAACAAACAGAGCCTCTTCCAGCTGTAGGCAACTGGGGCCCTAAGGGAGTCAAAATGAACCACAATCCTGAGCAGCTGTTTTTCAGGCCTAGGAAGGAAGACATGGCCTCTGCCCCCATAGCTGTTCCCAGACCAGTGGCCACCCACACCCCAGGCAGGAAGAGCAAAACCCTGCTCTCAGCCCACAAGCTGCGTCAGTGGATTTCCTTTTAAATACTCACTGGTACAAGTAGGACAGGTTTACTCAAACCACAGAGCTTTCTTACCTTGCTTTTTCCCTCCACACTGATTTGTTTCCTTTGTGCTATCGTTTCACTCCCCACATCGAACCTGTGCTAGGATTATTTTATAAATCCCTGTGTGCAGGATAGGAAGGAGAGTTGCAGGTAGTGTTCACAACTTACAAGCTTGATTAAAAAGATGCTTGTTTTAAAGCCAGTTACTTTCAAAGCATATGAAATCTCTGATAGTTAAAGATGACTGACTCTAGCAAAGAAGCCCTCTACCAGCTCTTGATTTGAGCTGACTGGATGCAGGATTGCCCCAGCTGCTAGTGTCCTACAGAGATCATAGCACATAGTACCTGTGAAAGCACTTCCAGTTACAGCACTAACACTGCTTGTGCTATGGGCACACAAGAGCACACACAGAGCCTTGCTCTGCTACAGTTACTGGAGAATTTACTCATGGAAGGAATATTTCAACACGGGAGAACTGTTAAATCCTCACAAAGGAACAACTTCCCCTTCACTGGGCATTACATGCTAATGTCAAGGGCACTGTTGCTCATTCACATTGACCATGGCAATACTAACTTTATGCAGGAGAAAGCATCCAGTTATCCTTTGATGTTTATTAAAGGCTTGTCTGAACCGTGAAGGTGCAGATGAGCCTGTGCTACTTGCACTGAACCAGGTGGCCATGGTTAATGCAGCACCAAGCCCCAGAAGATAAAAGGCAGAGGGCTCTTAAAGCTCAGGGCAGGTGCAGTGCTGACACAGACACAAGACTTGGAGCATGGCAGAACAGACTTGTACCTGTGTGCAAGTCATCCTGTAGATGGTGGTTATTACTTACCAGCACAGAAAAACCCTTAATATGTTTTAAATTAAGACAAGCAGTATCACTTCTTCTGTAGCTCAAAATCAGGACTTCAGGAAATGCATCAGCACTACCCTTTTGGGCTTCCTGCTTGGGGTGAAGTAGAGCACAACTAGATCTAGAGAGAGTCCTCACAGTTAGCAATGCAACAGCTGTAATAGTTTTGAGGTAGATTTTAAATAATGATGCTAATTGCAGAGGTCCCAGAGTGGACGCAATGAACCACACGGAAAATAGAAAAACAAAAAAACAAAACAAACAAAAACCACCCCCACACAACAAGCCTCCAGTTTTCTTTAGTAGTTCCTTTATTAAAGCTACAAAAACAAGTTAAAATTACTACAATATTCACATATGGCTAGCTAGTTTCTAACTTCATTGAACAAAGATCAGTGCCCAAAGAGGTACAGAAAACACTGACCATTTCATAGCTGCTAGCTAGTTTAAGACTAAAGACAGTGTCTCATTAAGATCAAGCACCATCAGAGCTCCTGTGGTAGCTTGGAACAGTTCCTCATTCTGCACTGGAAGAGACAGTGCCCCGATCGCCAGTGCAAATCCAAAGACTTTTTCAAGATCACAGATTAAAATCGTACACCCAGCGTGTTCACAGCTCAGGATGAGGAAGGCAACTGGAATGAGCAAACTGGATACAGCAATTCCACTCACTACAGAAATTCCAAAGAGGAAAGAGCTTTTCTCACCATCGTTCTGGTACAAGACATCCACCCAAGTCCCACCCACACAAATATTTAGAAAGAATTGGACACAATCTAGGAAGAACTAGTGTTCGATTCCCTTGCTGATGCCAGCAGCTGTCAGGCAAACCAGCCACCAGGCTTATTCTGCAGCAAGAGATCTCAACACCTTTTTAAGTCACCAGCATCTGTGGCATTCAAGAAGTGCAGCACAATCCACTTGTGGGGCATCTTACAGGTCCCTCAGTCAACTTCCTCTTTGACAGGGGTACAACCTGAGAAGAAGCTGGTAGTGCTGCTCAGCATTCTCTTCTTTCTCTTTACAAATGGTATCTGGTTCTCTTGGGACTCGTCGTCTCTCATGATCAGGGAAGCAGCGGTGCTGGGCTTCTTGATAAATACCTCCTGGTCCGTAATATCCTTCAGAACCTATCAGGAAAGCAAGGTAGATGATTTTGAAGAAAGCCAACCAGCTTTCACTAAAGCTTGGAGGCAGCACATATAAAATTCCCCTGGCCAATTTCAAAAGATTTGCTGAATTTCTTTACTCAGGTCAAAATCTAAAGACCAATTCACAGGCTGAGCTGGAGGAGACAGCACTAGGAATCAGTATCCTGAGGGTACACAGGAAGTTAATTGAATTAGTTTAGCTGAGGCAAAAACTACTCTGACTTCGCAGCTGAAGTTAAGAACAATAAGTTTAGATGTAAACAGATACAATTCTGTCCTAGTTCCCCAGTTCTGTCTCTCTTTTATTGCTAGAAGGTGCAGCAGGAAAGTAGGGGATGTGAGAGTTAGTGAGATTAGCACCTCGACTCCAATTCCTTTCACACGCACTGCACAGGAAGATGGTGTGCTTTAGTTTTCATACTAAACCTTAGGAGTTCAGCATGCTCAGAACTTAAATATCAGCTGCCCTGAGAGCTGCAGTGTCTTCAGAAGCTCCTGGCAGCTGTTTATTTTCTTTGGATTTTGTGTTCATCGCTAACCCTAAATGAGATGTGCACACATTCAGAACGACCTGTTCTTTCTCTCAGCTTTGAGCAGTACCTTGGTAGTTGGAGTGATAAACACTGGTTGAAAGAAGGTCTCTCCTGCAGTCACTTCAGTGGGGTCTTCTAGTTTGAAGGATCCTTCAGAGTTCCTTGTTTGGTCCTCACACAACGTGGCATCCTGAGGGGCAGCACTATTCTAAAGCACTTTTACAATATCCAGCTTTCCCTTTCCTACCAATAGTCAAAGAAATACTAGGGGTCTAAGTGACCTTCTCTCCAATTTCAAAGCAATTCTTAGAGCATCTGGCATCATCTACCATCAGGCAATTGGTTTCATAGAATAGTGAACAATTAAAGAATTGCTGCCTCTCAGCAACACAGTATGGGAGGTCTCTGCTTCAGATATCCAAGGGCAAGGCAGACCTTTCCAGCAAAACTTCTAGTGATCAGCAGTTGCTCATGAACCATCCTGATGCTACAGCCCCCCACCCTAACTTATTCCTTCCAACCTTTTAAAAACACCTAAAAATGAGTTAAGCTTTTTTGCAATTTGAGGCCAAAAATAAAGCTTTTACTTACTAAGTGTAAAAAAAGACTTAAATTTTTTTGTCCTCAGATTTCTGTCTGACAACTAGCAGTGAGTTATTCTAAGTGATTTGGGACATCACCTGAATTTCTGTACTTTAGTGCAAGAGTTCTGCAGTAGAAAAGCTGGGACTCTATTATCATGAATAAGCCATTGAGTTACCATGATATTTACAAAGGTTTCAGAGAGGTATGTATGATTTAGCTTGACAAATTGTGCATGTATGCTAGTAGCACAATTGCTTATGTATTCACCCAGGTTTGCTCAAACAAAACATAGGGTCTGGGTGCCTAGTGCAAGCACTTTCACATCCACAAATACAGCAGCACTCACCGAAAAGCCAGGGTCTCTGTTTCTGCATTTTGTTGAGTCACAGTTACAGCCTTCGGCGCAGCCCACCTTCTGCCTCCTGCAGCCACACTGTCTATTTCCACATCGGCCTTTGCAGGAGCACTAGATAAGAGAAAGTTTTGTGCAGAAAGAGCTTTGATATTTTATAAACTGCATCTAGATTTCCACAGCTATGAACACGTGAAGCAAGCTGAAGGACAGTACTATCCACAAGCTATCATGAACCTTCTAATTTCACTGTCAGTCTCCCATCCCAGGAGAAGAAATAAAGTCCTCTTTCCACCTCCTGAGCCATCTCTTGATCAAATAATCTCAAAACAAGCAGCTTTGATTTTGTAGTCCCTGACTTCAGGGTACCCAAAAGGAGGCCAGTCTCAGTGTCAGTTGAACAAGGTAACATATACACACAAGAAGACACATCAGTATCGCCATACTTAGGGTCCTCCATCTAGACTGAAGTGACCTGATTTAGCTACTTCATGGCATATTAGAGCAGTGAACCCCTTTGCATGGTCCAGCTTCTACAAGCGGCAGTTCTGCATTGAGAAGTAACTTGCACCAGGGTTCCACATATGGACTCAGAAAAGCAAACTGTTAAACACCCTACTTCCCGCAGTGTGACCAAAGCCAGATTAAACAAACAAAACCCCGCCACCCATACAACCCACCACACAAGCACAACAAACAGCCTCTTCCCCCCCCACCCCAAACACACACCACCACCACCCTTCAGTACTGCAATTCAAAATTCATCACTTCGGACAAGCAGTGAAAGAAACTAAAGTTAGATCTTAAAATGCATAGGCTGCTCTGTGGTAACTCCCAACAAAAGCAAAACATGTAGCGATTTACCCCTTAGTGAAAGGGGAAGAACACGTCTCATGATGGAGGTCTACCTTCATAGCAATTCAAGCCCGAAGAGGGCTGTTAGCTCACATTGACTCATATTCAGCACTTAGAAAGAGGAACCTTGCATATCACCTCTTCTACCCTGGCAGGAACTAATCGAGTGGAAAGCTGAAGCTTCAGGCTCAGCAGACTGATGTGAACAGAAGACAGAAGCTGTAGATTTTGTTGTGGTCCCATACAGTGGGACCAGGGACTGCAATACAACACAGTGGGACCAGTACCATGACAGTTCACCCCATTTTTCCCTTAAAACAGGCTCTATAGAGGGATACAGCAGCTGTTAGTGCACACTTTTGCTGTCATCTAAAATGTCTAGGCCAGTTGTGCAGCCAGAGGCAGTACAATAGAACGCATTTTGCTCATGGTAGAATCTATCTGATGAAAAATCATTTAGAAAAGTGTTGCTGAGACTGTACTTAACTTGCTTTTTCTGCCAGAAGATTATAAATAACCAATGCCAGGAGTAATATCAGCTTAAGACTGCTCAGAAGATTAGTGGAGACACCAGTCTCACTTTTTCCTCTGTACACACACTAGATCCTCAGGGACGCAAGCAAGTGGTTCCCTTGTAGGTAGTAACAAGTCAAAGGCAGACAGTTAGGTAACTGGATCTTACCCCCATCATGCTTTTCTTTGCTCCTCTGACTGCTTTTACTGGAACCCACTCTGCATCCTCCAGCTCCCCTCCAGACTCCCCCGAGTCAGAGAACAGCTCTTCCACATCCATTTCTGGGGTTGGTGCACGGGGTTTTGCTGTCGTTTGCTGGCGAGCCTTTGGCTGCACACAGAAATAAATAAGGGTTGAGGGCTCAGAAGAAGTGACAATAGGTCTGTATTTTATTAAGGTAGGGTTTTCAGAGTCCTGTCAGCCTAGCCCCATTTCCCTCAGACAGCCAAGGGAGATACAGAGTCAGGGAGAAGGCAAATCATCAGACTGGCAGTTCAAACACATATTTGGTTTAAATTGCTAAAGTTTTTAAAAACATAGTTGACAAATCCTTAGCAAATTAATAGATTTGTGTCACAGTCTTGGCAAAATGATTTTGGATCATTTATTCCTCCCAGCACTAAGATTTAGATCTTTTGCAGGGCAGTGATTAAATATTCTATGACAGAGGCCTTGCTCCATGATTCAGAGACTGGAAATGCTACAGAGATAACACCTGGATTACTGAAGAGGATACAGTCAGACATCATTAGACAGAGGGCACAGAGTTTTTAAAAACAGAAAAAAAGTACCAAATAATTCCAGAAATATTTTAAAAATGGAAGCCTTAAGGACTGCCTGAAGTAGAGACCAAGCCTACTTCAGTAAGCAGAACAAGATGCCTTGAAAAAAGCAAGCTGGCAGAAAGAAGCCAAGACTATTGTTAGTAGCCAACGTAAACATCCAGAAAGAACCCAGGCACAATAGAAGCACAACAACTAGTAGGCAGCTGCTCTTTACTTTGGGTGGAACGTAATCAAAAGGAGAATCTGGGGACTCAGATGGCACTTGCTGAATGCGTCGGAGCCTCTGTCCACTGGCAACTTGGAGAAGCAGCAGTTTCTGTTAAGACGGACAAAAGTTAGCTTTGCAATATATTCTTACCCCACTGCCAAGAAGCTCTTATACGGCTTAGGTCTGTACAGCTCTCTACCTGTTTAAGAGTCTCATTTTCCTGGAGAAGTTCTTGGTTCTTCTCACAGAGCGCTCTCATTTTCTCCAGCTCTTCCTCCTGTTTGCAAAACACAAGGAAATCTATAGGCTTACATGGGGGCAGCACAAATAGTTATTTGGGACAGATTTCTCTATTTGGATCTTTCTTTCAATGTCAAAGGGGTTTCTCTGTATTTTCCAACTGGACATCAGCTTTGGTTTCTAGAGCAGGAGAATCATTAGTGCCACTACTTACTTTTATGCATAACATTGTCAATACAACCGTGAAAGGATCCAGTCTAAGTGATCATTTCAGATCTAAAACTTCCTCTATTTTGAAGGCTTATCTCCAAATTAGGGTCACCTAGGACTGAAGTAACTTCAATACAATCACTATGTCCTTCCTCAGTAGCTTACTACATCACTTAATTCTCTTAGCTACAAGGCAAGAGGCAGCTTGTAACATGCTAACATCATCTTATAGACAGTTCTCCTCAAGCTAGAGTTCCTCCACTGCTGACAGCACAGACTGTGCTCAGCAAAGCACTAGTAACAGGGCATTGACTGTCCTAACTAAAGGTGTTCTGAACATGGAAGAAGTTTGCACGAGCTGGTCAGAGTGCAGCAGGCCTCGTTGCTGAAATTAAGTTTATTTTGTCTATGGAAGAAGATGCACAAGAACAAACAAACAAAAACAAAAAACCCCATAGGCTTAGTTCAACCTGTATAGCAGCTATCTCAAACTCCACATAATCAAGCAATCATAGTTACAGACGGAAACGCCCTTAGCAACAAACCCCTTTTGCACGTTCCTCACTCTAAAGCTACTATTTCAAATAACTGCATGTGCAACAGACACCCCAATGAGGAGACCCCAAAAAACCATATCCAAAAACTCTACCTGGAACTTGAGTCGCTCTTGTAGTTGTTTCTCCTGCTCATTTAGTGAATCTTCCAGTTTCTTCTCTGCTGCTTCTTTTTGCTGAAATTGGCTGAGGAGGTACAGAACCTACAAGCAAGATAACAGAGCAGAGACAAGCAAATGCAAATTCTTGAAGAGATATCTGGCAGATTTGACATTGAAGGCCTTGGCAGTTTTCTCAAAAACGTTGTTTTCTGCTATTTCCAGCATGATTCTGTTTCGATCCATTTTAAAAATTAACGTGCTCAGGCACTACAACCTCACCTCAAGCAATATGGAAAAGTTACTGGATTAAAAAAACTTGCAAGGGCCAGAAGATGAATAGGGAAAGTTTGGCGCTTTTGCCATCTATCCTGCAAGAGGCCAAAACTTAAACAGATAGATAGCAACAGATCAGTCTTGTCATGCCACTCTTGCCTTTTTCCCTGAGCAGATACGGGAATCAGAGTTCCAAGACATTTGCACAGGAGCTCCCAAGATTTCTGTCACTTGTGTTTTACCTTTTCCTGGTGCTGCTGCTCCTGCACCAAAAGTTGATTTTGGAACTCAGCCTCCAACTCTGTTACATGGTTTCGCTCTTCAATCAGCATCTTTTGTACGTCTGAACAGCTAGCTTTACTCTGCTGAAGATTGCTCTCCAGCTTGCTTTCCTGCACTTTTGAGGAGACCAGCTGAAAGACAACAGCAAGGAGGTTGCTTGGGTCGACGAGCTCCACATTGTGTAATGTATTTAAGACAGAAATGCTTCAGTGAGAGTAAAACAGTTCTGTTTAGCTTATAACCACCTTATGAAGGGGACCAGCCATCAGCAACAGAGGTAGCAGACAGGAGGTTCACAGCTGACAGCCAGTGTGGGAGCACAAAATGGAGATAACAGGAAATCTTGCTAACAGTTCCTAAATTAATCTCCTTTCCTGCAGCACTTGAGATGTGAGGACTAGAAGAAACCCAGTGAATGCTCTCCCATATTTCTTCCTTCATTCTTTTCCTTTAGTTTCTAAGCATCTGGGACTGCCATGTGATTTTGTCATTAAGTTACTCTGGCCTTAATTCCATATTAGCCTGATCTCTACTCTCTTCTACTCCCAGTCTTCTTCAAGCTTCTCTCATCCCAACATGCATTTCAGTGTTCCCTCATCTGACCTCAGGAAATACTCCTCTTGCTTTTCTCCAGATTGCCTACTTATTCTGGAATTATTTTTAGGTACTTTTTATGTTTTCTTCCACTTCTGAAATTTGTCTCTTCCCTTTTACTGTTCCCAAGCAAGGCTCCTACAAGCACAGCTTTAGCCGATACCGCCAAAACAGTGTCTGTTGTTTCCCTGTTCCCTGTTCTTTTTGGATTTCACTCCCCAAAATGATCTCGAGTACAGGAGAACATTTTAATCAGAAAACATGAAGGAAGTTAACCTAATCCAGTACAACAGTGCTTCACTTCAATTTATCCCTGCTCTCAGCCTATTAGTCACTTCCTTTCATTCTTGGCTCAGAAGGATGAGGTTTTAGCAATGAAAATTGGAAGACTCAGGATTTACCTCTCCAAGGAGATACTTCAAAGCACATTTGGCCTCCAGAATTGTTGCAATGTTGTCCCAACGCTGTTTCACACGATCACCATTGTCTGCATCCAAGAGTTTCTGCTGTAGATCTGCTATCTGAGCACTCCTTTGGAAGAATACATGCATTTGAGATGAAAGCAGACAAGAACCTGACCTAGTGCCTGAGCTAGAACTACCGTTATCAGAATGTTAGACAAAATAGTACAATTTAAAATTTTACTACTTAGTATGGCCACTGGAGTGTGCAGTTCTGCACTACGGACTCTCTCCTCCCTTCTACACCTCCAATTAAAGCAAGAGTACGGTGTTCACCTCATTTGAAGGGGATCACAAACAACTAAGATGAGAGCAACCTTATTTTTGCCTGAGTAGTATCCTCAGCTCCCCATATTTTGGAAATTTTCAAGCCAGGAAAACCACACACTCTTACTTCATAACTTTTTTATGTTAATGTTATGAGCTACTTGCGTTTCTCTTGTTTCACAAAACAGCTATAGAGATGAGGAAAAAATAGAGGTAAGGCACAGGCTGTACACATCAGCTTTGTAGTGCTGCTTTACCTTAGCTCCATCTCAGTTTCCAGGCTCTCTATCTGCTTTGATATGGAAAGGTCCATCTCCGATAACTGCAAATCCGCGATGGAGTAGGTACGTCTCTAAAGAATTGCAGCAATAGACAGAAGTGAACAATGGCTGGAAAAATGTTATGAAATAAACAGCATGCAAGACAGGGCTTTCATTTGTAGACATTTCAAGAGAGGAACAACATTATTATAAAAGCTTCCAAGTATCTTTTAATAGCTTAAATCCTATTGCTCCTTTGCAATAGAATAAAGTCTTCAGTATGGGCTGTGACCTGCTCACACCTGTCAGATTCACTGTACCAACACGTCACACCAGCACCTATGTTCCCTGACGTGCCAGAAGACAGTGAGAACATTAACCCTTACTTCCAGAAAAGGAACCATCTCCATCTCCCTTCTCCGGGGGAAAGGATTAAATAGCAGTGAACTAGACTAAGTTACAGCCAGTGGTTTGGGACAGGGGACACTATTTCCCTCTCTTACCCGGAGCTTTGGAGGTGGGTTCTCCCCAGCTTCTTTCTTCTCTTTAAGCTGAAGGAGCTCCTGTGCCAAGATCTTTCTATCCTCCAGAAGGTCAGCAAGGTGCCGTCGAGCTTCCTCAGTACTAACAAGGACCTCTACTTCATTTGCAAGCCAGCTCTGGAGGAAAAAGAATAAAGTGGTTCACTGTAGTCTTAACTTGGGACTGGCTCCTTCTCCGAAATGCCTTCACAGCTATACTGAATAATTAACACTGCCTCCCTTCATGGTAATAACTCACTCCATGTTCCTTCCCTTTGATCTCCAGCTGTCAAGCCCCAGCAGCATCTAACAAGTTCACAAAGCCCTTTACCTATTTTTTTGTAGGGATGCACAATGCAGTTACCCACCTTTACTCGTGCAGCGACTCCTTCCATTCCCCGATTTTGACTCTCCTTCCGTTTGTCCGCAGCCTCCCGTTGTTTCTGCAGAGCATCCTTTAGACGCTTGTTAGCAGCTGCTGCCTGCAAAACATTTTACACAAAAGCTTAACAATAGTCACCTCACCTAGGAATCCTGCGACAGTTAAAAAAAACAAGACATTCACAATGCAAGCCACTGACAGCCAGTGAGAAAAGAGTGCATAGTTTCAGATTAACACATCCTAAACACAACTTTAGAATTAATCAGGGACTAGAGTCCCTTAGTTTATTTCTTTTGCTGAAAGTCTCAATTTATAAAGAATCTGCTTAGAAATTAGAATGGCCTAATAGCAGAAGAAAACATCCAAAAAAATAGTGTCAGATGTATGTCTTCTCTGCAGCTATCCTGAAATAAATTTGAACTCCAATCTAGCAAATCTATTAGAGCTGATTTTCTATTTTCTAGCTTGGGTATCCATAATAGACAACAGCCTGATGCTCAAAGGGTAATTTATCCTTTAAGGGGCAGATTTAATTAGAATCCCTCAAAGGATACCAGACAGAAGCACAATGTTTTCTACAGAAAGAAAAACGATTATTTCCAGACCTCCAAACTGCTTTTAAGAAGTTTCTGCATAGTCCACTACAACCTCCAACAACATTTTGCAATCCTTTAGAAATTGGTCAGGAGTTTCTAGCATGTACTGGCTCCTTACCTCTTCTGTTTTGCGCCGAAGTACATTAGCCTGCTTCTGGAAGTCTCGTTCTAGCTTAAGTAGCTCATATTGCCTCTTGCGATCCTGCAGAGAAATACGTTAGATAGAAAAATGACACGTCATTTTAATAATTATGGCCAATTTCACATTTCATGACAATTTCACACTTCATGGAACAAAATGGTTGCATAGTAGAATGGCAAGTTTTAGTGCTTCTTGATGATGATTTTGCTGAACATTACAAGGTTAAGCCACATAGTGCCTTTATGAAAAAAAATGGCCATTAGGCTTAAAGCAACTAGAAAGGGCTCCACACTTTCTACCAAGAAAGTTTAGGAACCGGAAGGTTGTAAGAGATTGGAAGTCACAAGTCTAAGACATAGCGTCCCAAAGCATTTAGGAGCTAACTTCTTACAGTAAGAATTTTTGCAAGACCAGAAATCAAGAGGTGCAGATGTCTGCTGTCCATTAAACTTGAATGCTGCAAGCATTGAATTTCATTAACAATTCTTGCTGCTTACTTGCAGATTCAATATTCCTTAATATATTACATACCTCCCACTCTGTGACCAAAACCTATGACTTTAAATACTTAAAAATATTTAACGCTTTTGCCTTTTGCTTCAGGTCTGAACGATGACGACTGTCTTGACAGCTTTAAGATCTCCAGATATAAGCGAGTGCATTTATGACAACTGGTGAAAGGTGGCAACCATATGAGCTAATATTTTGTTATCTTCAAAGCATTCCCCAGATGTTTTTCAGATGCCTGTTAAGCTAAACAAAGCCTTGCAGCAAACCCTGATTAATTGTTTCACTCTTCAGAGGGAGGTACAGTTTGGGGGCTTATTGTTTGCTCACCCGTTCTTTTAGTTGGATCACTTCCTTGTCCTTCTGTTGTTTCCACTGCCTAAATTTCTCAGCATCATCTTTCATCTGGCGTATCAGCTGTACCCTTTGGTTTTTCATTTCCTGAAAAATATGAACAGCTAGGAAAATCGTGCAGTTCTTACTTTCTGGATAGTTTCAACCTACACTGCCCTGGTGTGTGTGGGGAGAGTGCAGGAAATATTACAGTACGCTGCCCACTCAGAGGACATGCCTAAACCCAGGAATTCATCTTTAAAGCCATAAAGGGAAAAAAACAAAACAAAACAAAAAAAAAACAAAAAAAACCCCACCACACACACAAAATCACATGCACAACACACATGCGGAAATCAAAGTGAAGTAAAGTGACTTGACTGAGGCAACAAATTCTCAAAATAGCCTGATACTTTAGACTTCTTTTCTCTACCCAAATCTCAGTGGTTGCCTGCCTATTTCATCATCAGCAATTGCACTCATGTAGGAGTCACAGAGGAATCTTGGAGGGGGGGGAAACGACACCATACACCACACCCTGGTGTTCTCAGTCTAACAAAACAGAAATCATCAGCATCTTCCACCTGGAAGTTGCTCTGTCTATACTAGGACTAGTCTGAAATCTGCATGTCAGGATTATTTACCCTGATCTCCTGGTTCAGTTTAGAGACTGTACGTTCTGTGGATTCCTTCAGCTTTAAGAGCTTTGATTGCTCATTCAGCTTCTTCTTCAGCTCATTAATTTGCCCTTCCAACTCCTGAAGTCTTTTCCGACGCCGTTCACTCAGTCTGTAAAGAAATTCCATTTTAAATACAGACCCCTAACTACTGTCATTCTCAAGCAAATTTAGAGGCTCCTTATGAAAGATGAGACAATGCTGTATTATCGTCTTTCCTACTAATCCTATCACATTTTTCAGCAATTCATTCACCTGCTCTGATATGTTGAAGGGAAGCTAGAGCCTAGGAAGCCCACAGTACCTCACAATTCAATAGCTACTTATCCAAAATTGTCAGGGGAACAGTCTTCTGTAAACTAAGAAAGACTCGGACATAAGCTCAGTTATTTTCAACTGACTCAGCACTAAGAGGGAGTTAAAGCGTAGAACAACCTTGTTGTGACCACAAGGTGGGCAAGAGAGGGCCAGATACCAGCAGAGAGACACTCGATGTTCATGAGGGGTTTAAACAGGATAGATTTAATGAAGGACTTCCACTCCAAGCTGAACCCAGGAACCACAATGGGGGGGTCCCCGGCAGGAGGCTGCTGGAGGCATAGGTCTGATGCACAGGTCAAGTGCCCAGGTGGGACTCCCCCATGTAACCCAAGGGGCTCCCCCCTTTTATCTACTAGAACTATTTCCTTATCTTAGCTGTGCTAACTGTGAGAAACTACTGCCTGGGAAGCAGCTAGACATTGTAGACAAAACAGAATATGCATGCCTGGTTCAGATGGGAACTTGGTCAGTGTGTAGTTTCACATGCTGGGCCTGCTACTACGTACTCTGCCAGTCACCAACTCCTCACCAGATCTTCCATAGGTGTTCTCACTACACTTCTGCTCATCCCTAGTCCTGTTACAAGAACCAATACTTTCCACAGACTGTCAAGAGTCACAACCAAGAGATCAGTGCTACTGAAAGAAGCCAGGGCACAAAGGGCGAGAGAGTTGTCCAAGCTCAAAGCCTACAGCAAATCTAGATTTTCTTTATACTCTAGTTCTTTAGTTATTTTTAATTCACAAGTGAATTGTAAAGGGCCTCCTTTTCAAATCCTCAGAACAGCAACAGCAGACAGGCTAGCCTCCTCCTAGTGTATATACATATGTATTTTGTTTAATGTTTGGAAAAATATACATAGCTGCTCCTTTGAATTGTATGACTAGTCCAGATCTTTATGTCAGTTTAGGATAAAAGTTTCCAACACTCTGCCATGGATCAGTGGTGCAGTGTTCTTTATCTTGTTTGCATCAAAATAAGAACTATTCCAAATGGCTGAAGTAAGGCCAACACAATGAGTTTTCATAGGTGTGTTAATCACAATGATTTTCAGTACTACAAGCCACATAGCTTGTGCAGTCACTCTTACTTGGCTTGGTTGACATCCTTCTTTGCCATATGCAGGGCGAGGATCAGGTCCTCCTTTTCTTTTTGCAAACTGCTAACCTCTGATTCTAGGTCCTTGATATTAGTCTGAAAAGAAGGACAGGAGTAGTAAGCCCCCAAAATAAAAACTTTGAAACTCTACTCCCAGAGACAAAACTTTGAGACAGGGGACCTTAAGGAGTCCTGTTTCTTCCCAATAGGCTGCAAAACACCCTGTCTGAAAACAGCATCAAAAAGGCTAGTCCTCCATACACGGAAACTGTAGTCAGTCCATAGAACCACTGTAATACAAACTAAAAGTTATGACTGAACAATTTCAGAGATGGGAGATACCAGCACAGCTGATGAATAGGGGAAGCCAGCTCAGATGGCTACATGATGGAAGTTAACAATGAAGTACTTTCATTTTGGCTTGGTGCAGCCAAGCAAATCTGAGTTAAAAAACAAAAAAAAAAAAAAAACCCACACTGTTCTATTTCACACAGAACAGCCAGTGACTACTGGCTTATTTCAAGGAAAAGACCATCTTCTGGTAGTAGAGTTGTTTGTAGACAACCAGGAATGTTTCTTCCTCTCCCTCCCCTCCATTCTCCACCAACACTTGTAGCTAACACCCCTGAATCTGCCCTGCGCCCAAGCCAGCAGTGAGTGACCCAGCTTCAGTAAGTGGACATAACTAAAGACATGCTCACAAAAGGATAGATCTTCTTCCTGCTTCTCTCTTCAGCAGGGAAGAGACTGCTTTAATTGGGAAAAAGAAATTGAGCAGATCCTTACAAGAGCCATTTTGGAAAGAGTTTACCTGGTATTGAGACTGAATAGGCTCCAGCTGACTATCGTTCTGCGTCATTTTTTTGGCAAGAGCCTCCTTTAGAGCCAGGGCTTTATTCAGTTCAGTCAGCTCTTTGGACATCTGTGCTTGACGGAGGGCATGTTGAGTGGTGAAGTCACCTGGAGATCTCTTGGTATCCTGGCCCATTTCTGCTTGCTGGAGGAGAGACAGCCATGAGCTAGAGGCACCAATCCCAAGGTCTCTAACTATGCAAACACAGTTTCTGCAGAACATTTCAAATTCATTTTTTACAGAAAACAATTAGATTCTCAGAGATGAGAACAGGTTATTGATCTTAAACTAATTTAATAAAGAAGGGTGCAGAAAAGCAGCACACACGAGTGGCACACTTGTAATTTAAATGCTTGGTAAATAGACTAGTGTAGGGATGCAAAGAAAGGAGAAGTAATATGGGATAAATCATTCCCCTTGGCAAGGTCTATGCTGTTGGACTCCCCTCACTTACAGCTGAAGCATCTTGTTCAGTGTCTGCCATCTCTGCAGCAGCTTCCATCATGGCAGCACTTTCACTCTGTACGGAACAAACAGAGAAAACTTTGGCATAAAGTGAAAGCTAGAGAAGTAAGATAAATTAATAGTGGCGTGTTGGTGCAGGATGACAAAGCCCAAGTTATTCTCCTCTGTCCAAAAAGCTGTCTCTGGAAAGAGACCACCACCTTTCTACTCTAGTAGTGAGCAGACCCCTCCCAGACTGGCTGGGCAAGGCATTCTTTATAGAGGCATACCTTGGAGATACTGTGGGTTCAGTTCCAGACCACCAGAATAAAGCAAATGTCACAATAAAATGAGTCACACAAGTTTTTTGGTTTCCCAGTGCATATAAAAGTTACATTTACACTATACTGTAGTCTATTAACTGTGCAATAGCATTATGTCTAAAAAGAACAATGTACGTACCTTAATTAAAAAAAAACTTCATGGCTAAAAATTGCTAGCCATCATCTGAGCCTTCAGTGAGTCAATCTTTTCACTGTTGGAGGGTCTTGCCTCAATGTTGATGACTGCTGACTGATCAGGGTGGCGGTTGCTGAAGGCTGTGACAATTTCTTAATACAACAATGAAATTTGCCACATCAATTGACTCTTCCTTTCATGAAGGATTTCTCCGTAGCACGCAATGCTGTTTGCTAGCATCTTACCTACAATAGAATTTCTTTCAAAATTGCAGTCAGTCTTCTCAAACCCTGCCACTGCTTTATCAGCTAAGTTTATGTAATATTCTAAATCCTTTGTTGTCATTTCAACAGTGTTCACAGCATCTTCGCCAGGAGTAGATTCCATCTCAAGAAAACACTTTCTTTGCTCATCCATAAGAAGCAACTCCTCATCTGTTAAAGTTTTATCACGAGATTACAGCAATTCAGTCTCATCTTCAGGGTACACTTCTAATTCTCTTGCTATTTCCACCACATCTGCAGTTTCCTCCTCCACTGAAGTCTTGAACCCCTCAAAGTCATCCATGAGGGTTGGAATCAACTTCTTCCAAACTCCTGTTAACGTTGATATTCTGACCTCCTCCCAGGAATCACGAATGTTCTTAATGGCATCTAGAATGGTGAATCCTTTCCAGAAGGTTTTTAATTTACTTTGCCCAGATCCAGAGGAATCACTATCTACGGCAGCTATAGCCTTATGAAGTGTATTTCTTAAATAATAAGACTTGAAGGTCAAAATTACTCCTTGATCCATGGGCTGCAGAAAGGATGTTGTGTTAGCAGGCACAAAAACATTAATCTCATGTACATCTCCATTAGAGCTCTTGGGTGACCAGGTGCATTGTCAATGAGCAGTAATATTTTGAAAGGAATCTTTTTTCTGAGCAGTAGGTCTCAACAGTGGGCTTAAAATATTCAGTAAACCATGTTGTAAACAGATGTGCTGTCATCCAGGCTTTGTTGTTCCATTTATAGAGCACAGGCAGAGTAGATTTAGCATAATTCTTACGGGCCCTTGGATTATGGGAATGGTAAATGAGCATTGACTTCATCTTAAAGTCACCAGCTGCATTAGCCCCCAACAAGAGGGTCAGTCTGTCCTTTGAAGCCAGGCATTGACTTCTCCTCTCTAACTATAGGAGTCCTAGATAGCATCTGCTTCCAATATAAGGCTGTTTTGTCTACATTGAAAGTGTGTCGTTTAGCGTAGTCCACCTTCATCATTATCTTAGCTAGATCTTCTGGATAACTTGCTGCAGCTTCTACATCAGCACATGCTGCTTCACCTTGCACTTTTATGTTATGGAGACGGCTTCTTCCCTTAAACCTCATGAACCAACCTGTGCTAGCTTCAAACTTTCCTTCTGCAGCTTCCTCACCTCTCTCAGCCTTCATAGAACTGAAGGGAGTTAGGGCCTTGCTCTGGGTTAGGCTTTGGCTTAAGGGAATGTTGTGGTTGGTTTGACCTTCTATCCACTAAAACTTTCTCCATATCAACAATAAGGCTGTTTTGCTTTCCTATCATTCGTGCATTCACTGGAGTAGCACTTTTAATTTCCTTCAAGAACTTTTCCTTTGCATTCATAACCTGGCTAACTGCTTGGTGCAAGAGGCCTTGTTTTCAGCCTGTCTCTGCTTTCAACATGCGTTCCTTGCTGAGCTTAATCATTTCTAGCTTTTGATTTAAAGTGAGAGACATGCAACTTTTCCTTTCACTTGAACACTTAGAGACCATTGTAGGGTTATTAATTGGCCCAGTTTCAATATTGTTGTGTCTCAGGGAATCGGGAGGCCCGAGGAGAGGAGGCAAGATGGGGGAACAGCCGGTCGGTGCAGCAGTCAGAACACACACAACATTTATCGATTAAGTTCACCATCATCTGGGTGCAGTTTGTGGAGCCCCAAAACAATTACAATAGTAACATCAAAGAACAGTGATCAGATCACCCTAACAGATATAATAATAAATAATGGAAATTTGAAATATTGCAAGAATTAGCAAAATGTAACACAGAGATGTGAAGTGAGCACATGCTGTTGGAAAAATGGCACTGATAGACTTGCTCGACGCAGGGTTGCCACAAACCTTCAGTTTGTAAAGACTGCAACATCTGCGAAGCGCAATAAAGCGAGGTATGCCTGTAATCTCTCCCAGACTCCAGCACTGCCAGCCAGTTCCTCACAAGGGTAAGGAGTCTAGGGACAGGGAGAAATGTCTAGCAAGGGAGAACAGAAGTTCTCAATTAGACAAAGATTTGGCAACTTCTATTAACAACTCCATGTCTCCGCAATTCAGGCTGCTGATTAAAAATACTGAATTTATAATGCAACTTCTAGCTTCTGGATTGTAAATCCATGCTAATCTCCCAACATAGGTTTCTTTTCTGGAGACTCATTTATTCTCCATGTGCAGCCACTCAAGCACAGGTGGCCTTTCTGTAGCATTAAAAGAGCAGCAGGATGGCTTGCTTTAAAGTAGATATCAAAAGTCATTTAGTGTTTATAAATCCTGGGGCCTTAAGCAAGGTTTCTGCCGAGTGGAATCCACTGCTCAGCAGATTGGCAGAATAGCACTAGGTTTCATTAGTGACCTCATTTGACACACTGTCTTCTTTCCCTGGATTCATTCTTACCTGCAACTGAACCAACACTTGCTGCAGATTGCGAATCACCTCTACGTTTTCTTTGAGTTCCTGATCTTCCACAGTCTCTACCAGCTTCTGCAGATCAAGCTTGCATCTGAAACACAGACACAGGAATGAGTCCACCAGTCTTACATGGCATGTTTGTGTCACACATGTCAATATATAACAGCTTTCCCCACCCTATATACAAATGAGTTCTGGATGAATGAACACAAGTTTTCTGTATCCAGTTCATCCCAGCAAGAACTTCTGATGCTGAAAGGCATTTCCTCAGCACAGACAGGGTGTGGAAACAGACTTACACAGCATGTTGCTGAAGTTGCTCTAGTTTGGCATTCATCTTCTCATTTTCTTGTTCTGTCTAAAAAAAGACAGAATTATACTGAATTGTAGGAAATGCAAGATGAAAATAAGGAGCCAGAAGACACAGAAAATAAGTTATTTGTAGCAAAAGATACATTGTTAGTCCATGGCAAATCTATGCACTGAAACATCTTCCATTATTACTTCCATCAGTTTTAGACTTAACTTTTTTGGTAAGAAAACAGATAAGAATAAGGATATACACTGCAAAGAATCAAGAAGAGAAATAGCGCATGAGCAAGTACTGGCACTTAAAAAGCATTTAAGCAAAGGAAAAGCTGAATGACTTAGGTCAACTCTTCCCCCTGAAGTCACCAGATCTGACTACCTGATAGCTGGGTATTTCAGATGAATGTGAAAGTAATACTAAAGAGATTCTTAGTGTGTCATTAGTACAAGAGCTGCTATTGACTAACCACCAGCTAAGAGGAAAGTGATGCAACTTAAACTCTTCTCAGGTAATTGAGCCTTACCAGAATCATCCTTTCCAATATCTGCGCTGTCTGACCAGCAGCCTCACTCATCCCTCTGCTCAACTTTTCATTCTCTTCCATTAGTGACTGATTCTTCTCCATCAAGGACTGCAGATTCTCTGAAGGCGCCATACTGCTGAAATATCAAGGACCAGCTTGGTTGTGAACATGACTTCGCTAGAGTTTTGCGATGGCATTAAAATTACCTCCAAGTTTCCTAAATAACTTGCAATGAATATAGTTTGCAGCAGTGGAACAAAAATAACTGGAGGAAGTCTAATATGAAGTCAAAATTGCTGAGCAATACAGCATACCAAATGTAGACTTTTGCAAGAAAAAGAAAGAGACTTTTAAACAATAATGCTGGTTGGTTATAGCCAACAGCAGGTCTAGAAACTGCATTTATTTGGGTTTTGAAACATCCTTAAGACAACACCCATGCATGTCACCTTTTCCCTGCATTTTGTGCTTTTAAGGACAATGGAGGTGGATTTGGGGCATGCAGGCAGAAGAGAAGAGGTGGGGATGGGTCTAAGAAACAGATACCTATGTTCTCTCAAATTTCCTACAATTTATTTTTGCAGTCTTAGGGGTTTTGCTACAAAAATAAACAAGCCGTAGATGCATGGAATTTCAGTAAGCATAACCAAAACCCTCACCCTACAGCACTGTCACCTACAGCAAAGATCTAGTGCTTTTGGCAGTGTATGGTGTGTATCAGCTACATTGAGCTTGAATCTACAAAGCTTACTTGATAGACACTGGGAGGGTGCCTCCATGGGCCTGCAACAGTAACACCTGTAGTTGTTGCACCTAGAAACAGAAACAGTTACTACTTGTAAATCTTTCATACAGTCACTATATTGTTGAAGGAATTACTATTAAGGTACTTAGTCTTAATGTGTCACCTGCTCCAGAACAATTGCCCTTTCATTGTTTTCTGGGGAAGGGATCATGTCTCTCTCTATGGTACCCAAAGGAGTTTGCTTCTAAAAAACAAAAGCTACCTCCCACTCACAGAATCAGAGGAGAGGTCTCCCACTTTGTTAGTGCTGAACCAATGGTCCCTTGCTGCCTTTCACACGAGATAAAAAGTCAGATTGCTTTTATTCCTCAGCTGTGTGAATATGTGATTTGGATTTACAGTATCTTAATAAACATTCACTAAATTCTGGTGAAATCTCATATGAAAAACACTTTACTTGCTCCATTTTAGAACCAAATCATTGAGTGCTCCTATGGAGGGTTGGCATGGAAGAGTAAGTATATTATATGCTTACTGCCAAGTGCGTGCAGCAAACCTGGTTTAACTGCCATTGGTAGACAAGCCCTTCAGCACTTCTAGCTTTAGATTTAACCAGTTCATTCCAGTTTACGCAGTTTAAGTCCCCCTGAAGCTAAACCCACAGGAACACTCCTCACTTCCCACTCTGTGCTAGACATAGCTGCATAAAGTGAGCAAGGCAACCATCACTGCTGGTCTGTCCTTGGCTGTAGGCTCATGGGCAGGCAATGATACATTCAGCAGAAGGGAAACGCAGACTGCACTAACATAACCATTTTTCTGTGACCTCAGTGGTTGCTGTAGAATTACAGGAAATATTCAGTTCCCTTCATAGTACTTACACAGCCATCTCAAGAGACAGAGAGACACATACTGAATAGTTTTCATATGTTCAGCAGCTAGACATCCTATAACTTTGCTTGCTCTTTAATGAGCTTACTTCCACAGGGATAGACCTACTCTTGTCACATGAAGAAAGGACCAAGTACCTGTTGCTTTAGATGATGTAACTCAGCTGCCTGAGGATCCAGATTGACGATTGGCTTATTTTTTATTTTTCTTGCCCTGTCAGCATAACGCAGAGTATTTAAAGTTTCTTCTAGATTGGAATCCGCTGGGCTTACACAAGCAATCATAAGAGTGTGGCTGTTACCACCCAGAGAATCTGAAAATGGGATATAATTGATGCTTTGAGAGAGCACAAGAATGACCTAGTAAGGCATCATCATACCTAAGATAACGTGAGTGCATCGCCATACAACAGATAAAAGAAATCTAGCTGAAATTTTCTGTCATTGTCATCTACTTTCTCCTCTGCTCCAGCAAGTGCTAAAGAGCATTCTTTGCTTGTCAAAGTCCCAGAGTTGCGTTTCAGCTCTAAGCACTGGTGATTTCACACCAGAAGCCTCTGAAACATTGTCACTGTGTTGAGTATATGTAACTTCCCATACGGTTCTTTCAGGTTCTTTCCCCTCCCTTCTCTCACACAGCAATAGGCAAGACCTTCATGGCTATCCAGACATCTGAATTCTTATTATTATTTTCCAGTTTAAAGAAATAATGACTAAGAACACATCTGTTCAGATGATTAAGGTGCATGGTGTTTTATCCTTTGTTTTTACACTAACACGTATTTCTAATCAAAAGTTTTAGGTATGCAAAGAGGGCCCCAAACCCAACTCTGCATAGTCCAAGTTCCTTACATTCGATATTTTCAGATATCTAAAATACTGAAGAGTCTAGCTTTTGGTAGCAATTTAACTATCAAAAAACAAACAAAAATCCATTCAGTTGCATTATTATGGCTATGCCCATATTAAAATATTAAGACTAAGTTATATTAAAAGACTTACAACGATTGAAAAATAAGCACTATAACAAACAGATTCAGACTAAGAAATTCTAAACACAAAGATATGAAGTGCACATTTAAGGCATAGACAGCCTGAGCTTCCTTCTGGCTGTGATATCCTCCAGTAAGTAGCTACAATCAGGATATAATAATAGGTCTCTGCTTCCAGACTAAACTTCTCACCTTCCTTCTCCCTACCAAAAAAGGATGCACTAAGTTTATCATGTTTCTTCCCATCACAGAGGAACTGCAGGACCGGAACTTATTTAAGTGCCTGTCTCAGTGCAATTGTAACCTAAAAATCAGAGTACAGAAAAGGTCTAGCTACAGCAAGAAGGGGAACGAAGTCAATAAAAGCAATCACATTGTCAGCAGCAGCCTCCCATTTCAGAACATAGCCGTATGGCTTTCAGTATTTTTTTTTTTTTTTTAAATACTTTGTTATTTAAAATGCCTCTGTAGATTTAGGCTTTATCGTTATCTGGTTCTTACCTTGCAGCAGTCTTGTTAACTTTGAGTCTCTGTAGGGGACAAAACCACCCTTTTTATTTTCATCACCAAGAGCACTAATTACATTCCCCAGGCAGAGAAGACCTCTGTTAATATTGATACCTGCATACAAACAGATGACAATGAGTAGAGCTACCTCAATAGCTAGAAATTGGTTATTTCCTGTCCTTTTATAAAAATGCAAAAAGGTAAAAGAAAAAATGCATTATACCTAAAGAACTGCTTTGCTTCTCCTGACAAGGACTCAATTTACAAACTCAAAAGTGGTAAGAAACACAAGCTATACCTGTCCTCTACTTACTGACCTTCCTTGAGTCGGTCTCCCTCAGCCTTGGTCTTCTTCTGTCTCTCAGATCCGGCAAGATCAACCAGGTGTAGCTTGGAGTGAAAACTGCTGTTCCTATGGCAGAAACAGAGTATTTTACTCTCTCAGGTAAACATGTAGCTAGGAACAGAACAGTCTAGCTGTTAGTATAGTTGAGCTACTGGGCTGAAAAGTACAGTTCACAAAGACAGCCAAATAAAGGAACTGCCTCAACTGTAGCTTGGCTGAGTTCATCCAAGACTAGAATAACAGACTACAAAATTTGCAGTAAGTCTGACTCCTAACTGCTGCTAGAAGTAGCTGTGCTGTCACACTTACTTGTCATTTTTCTTCTTCTGATCAACAGAAATGGTGAAGATGGCATGTGACCGGGAGGACTGGGAGTTCATTGCTGTGGAGGCCACTGTTCTGGAATTGTTCCCTTGCTCTAGGCAGAATACAGTATCCTGGGCACAGGTGACGTTTCTTTCTGTTAACCCTATAATCTGTATTCAGGAAGAAAGCATCATTTATCCTCTCTTTCCTGTTTGCTCCTTACTTACTGCTTCACAAAAATTCTCTCGTCTCAGACTACAGCTGATGAAGCAAAGTCCATGCAAACATACGTTCACACAAAGCAGTCTCATTTTAAGGGAGAAGTTTAGTATAGCTGCCCTAGCAAAAATCTGCTCTGAGCTTCACATCAGTATCTTCTAAATCACATCACCTCTGTCTCACCCCACTCCTGCATACACATACCAAGCTCTTCTGTGCCTGAGAGCCAGCTGGGCAATGGGATGGAAGCAGGGCTGCTCAGTACTCCATGGAGAAACCCACAGCAGCCCTGGGATATCCCCTCGCCCGGCTGGTACCACAGCATCTAGGCAGGGGCTGAAAGCTGTGCCAGTCACAGGAGGAGGAAAAGGAGACTGAATGATGGGGGCAGAGGAATTGCGTGAAAAGCATAAGAGTGGCAGGTATTAGGGACATAGAGGACAGAGGGGACTAAGTAGTAGGGACTAGTAGGGTCTACTGGTCTCTGTTCTTGGCAAGCTTGAGCTTTCCTGAAAAAGCCTGGAAATCCTATCTCCCCGGAACATGATGCTACTACTAACTGCTTAATTACCATACAAGTAGGTAGAGCAAGCAGCAGCATGAGGTTTTTCTGCACTATACTATAAATACACATCTATAGGAAACCGTTAAAAGAACACGGTAGTCATTTGAATAGCTCGTGTCAGGATCCTTTTGTTACACACAATTTCTGCTAAACTGAAGAGCACAATTGCAACAGTGAAATTTGATTAAAGGACCTAAAGTACATATTCGTCTAAATCAGTCTTCAAGAAGAGCCATAAGACTTGCAAACAGCTTTGTCATGAATGTCTAACCCTATTGGTCTTACTTTTTGGGAAAACTTAAAAGCTCAGCAACAGGTCTGTTTTGAGATGAGCTAGCAGTTGTGATGATTTTATACGAATATGTTTATACAGAGAGCAGTGTGAGAACAGTCCTTAACAAGACAGACAATTGTTTTATTGAAACATTTGTCCCTAGCCACGCTGCTTGTGTACCCAGCATGCATCCATTTTTAACACAACAGACCTTTATCCCTTCTTTAGGATCTTCCCGGATACTGATTTGAGCAGACCGTTCTCTAGATGGGCACAGTAGGTCTAGAATATCTTCATTGTAGATCTGAAAATATCAGAATAGCAGCTCAGAATTAGCAGCCTTGCAAGAGAACAGCTTACATAAAGAACAATGTACAATTAGGCTCAGATCGGAGCTAACTTTGCAGGACACCGTACCATTTTACTTTTAGTGGGAGATAAACAGGACTCAGAATTCAGATTCTGAAGACAAGACCTTATAAAATTTTAAGTTTTGATTTCATAAATTCCTATTACCTGAATGAGGCAGCCTCACTAAGGCTCACTTTGCTTACAATTCACAATGTTGTAATATTTTGGGGGGAAAAATAAAACAAAACAACTTTTACCTCTAAATAGGAAACTTTGAGGATGAATTCCCAATCCTGCCTCTGCTCCTTTTCTTTAAATAGCAGTTTGATTACGCGAGGGATGACCCCCACACTAGGTTCATGCTCTTGATTGGCAGTGTAGGTACCTCCCATGGAGTATGTTTTTCCAGATCCTGTCTGTCCATAGGCTAAGACAGTAGCATTATACCCTACAGAAATAAATAATGCCTAGATTAGAAAATCAGGTGGAGGCCAGCAGAATACTTTGACAAACTAAGCAGCATTCCAGTAAAAGTATCCTTCCAAAAAAGTACTACTGCTCACCACCAGTTTACACAACCTTGATGCACAAGTCACAGTTAACAACATCAGAGGAAAAAAAAAAAAAGTCAATGAAAAACACCCCAAAGCATAGATACAATTATTTTTCTAGCTTTTTAAGGACAATGCTACTGCTTTAACTAAAGAGAGCCATAGATACTCTGTCATCCCAACTCCACTCTGGCATCAGTTAAGCTTTCTAGTATAGGATGCTTATCAACTCATCATATTACTCTTAACAAAACTCTCTTACCTTTAGTAAATATCTTCAAGAACCAAAATGACTCAATGAACATGTGTAAATTGTCTTGAAAGCCCTATAGAAACCTACAGGTTATAAACAGGCAAGATTTGGCACTTCTCACTGCAGGCTAGAATCAGGGTCTAGAGAGCAGAGAGTTTTAATTTCCAGGAAGATAGAAGAAAAAAGGACTCAGAACAGAGAACTGAACAGTGTCTTCTTTCACACACTTGAACCCACTAGATACCCCAGCACTTTAAAACAGAGTTTGAATTCAGTCACTACAAACCTTTGAAGATGCCTCGTATGAGAGGAGCAACAGCCGTGTTGAAGACTTCCTCTTGCTCAACCAAGGGATCAAAAACATAGTCATATGTGAATGATTTATCATTGCCTACGATTACCTGCAAAGAAGATGAGAGCGAACACTGCTGACTACACTGCTGTAGGGGCTTGAGGCTGCATTCAGCATAGAAAGACATAGGTATATACATCTATATAGAGATATATAGATACATGTAGGTGTATATATATACAGGTATATGCAAGGCTGACCCGTCAAGCGCAGCAGGCCGGCTCCCCTACCTGAGGCTCCCCCGGCACGAAGGAAAGGCACATCTGGCACCCTTCGCTGGTCTCCTTAGGCACCAAGGGCCGGCAGCGCAGTGCCACACGCACGGGGATCACCTTGTCATCTTCTCTCACCATTTTCAGCTGCGTGGGCTGCCCTGAGGACGAGCAGAGAGGGATGAGGCTCTCCGGGAGCAGCGCCCGCCGCTGCCATTACGGTATTAGCCGGGTCCGCTCAGTGTCGGACCACGCGAGGCCTAGTGCTGAGGCGCGGGAGCCCCGTTACGGCCCCGGAGCCTCCCGGCCGGGAGGCTCCGGGGCCGTAACGGGGCTCCCGCGCCAGGCCTAGCCGATCCGCAGCCCTCCCCAGCCCCGCAGCCGCCTCCAGGCGCCATCCCGCACCCACCTGCCTCCGCCGGCCGTTGCGATGGCGGCTCCCTAACGGCCAACATTCAAATCGGCGGCGGCGCGGCGCGGCGGCCAATGGCGGGGCGCCACGTCACGGCGCGCGCGGGGCGGGGCAGGGCGGGAGGCGCGCGCGGCGTGACGCAGCGCGGCCGCTGAGGCGGGCGCGGCAGCATGGAGGCGCGGCTGCCCTACGACGACTACCCGGTGGTCTTCCTGCCGCCCTACGAGAGCCCGCCCGCCTGGGTGCCGCCGCACGAGGTGAGCCCGCTTGGGCGGGGAGCCGGGGACCGGGGCCCGCGGGGGAGGCCGCTCACGGCGCCTTGTCTTGCAGCGCGTTTATCACCCCGACTACAACAACGAGCTGACGCAGTTCTTGCCCCGCACCATCGTCCTCAAGAAGCCCCCCGGGGCGCAGGTGAGCCCCCCCCCCCGGTACTTTCCTCCCCTTACTGCTTTGGACAGGGCAAGGAGAAGCCGTGCTGCTGCCCTGCCGTGCTGCAAAGGCAGGGGAGGCTTGGTGGGTTAGGCAGAGAACTGCCATAACTCATGACATGGATCCCCTCAGGGACAGGGAGGAGCCCTCAAGGTGGGATGGCCGTAGAGGTTTGCAGGGAGGGAGCGTGCTCACAGCTCCCTGCGCAATCACTGCGGCTGTGACACCTTTGCCCCATGATGGAGGGACACATTAGCAGTAGGCAGAGTGCTGGGCCAAGGGGATGGTCACACTTCGCTGCTGACCTGGTTTCTCACACAGCTGGGTTTCAACATCCGTGGAGGAAAGGCCTCGCAGCTGGGGATCTTCATCTCTAAGGTGGGTCTCTGCTTCTGCTGCTCCCTCCCTGTGTTCTCTGTTCCCTGGCGTGTTGCCGAGCTGCCTGTTGCACGCACAGCTCACAGCCGTGAGCTGCCACTTGCCAAGCAGCAACCACAATCCCACACCTATTCCTTACCTGTGCCCGACCCGTGACTTGCTGCACTGCAGTCCTCACGCTCTCCGTCCCCTCCTAGTCCCACATAAGCGCACTGGATGCAGGCGCTGTGGGGCTGGGCTGTGTGCTGAGGGGAGCCCCAGCGCTGCCCGCGCAGAGGGTCAGTGCTGCTGCGTCTGCTCCTGCGTTCTCAGGTGATCCCCGACTCGGATGCACACAGAGCTGGGCTGCAGGAAGGAGACCAGGTGCTCTCAGTGAACGATGTGGATTTCCAGGACATTGAGCACAGCAAGGTGAGTGCTCCTGCTCTCCGGCTGCTGGGGCAGGGACACAGCTCGGCCTGGGCCCCAGCACGCTCTCACCTCCGGAGCAGGAAGAGAAGGGCAACATGTGCTTGCCTTGTCCTTCAGGCCTCTCAGCCTGCACCAACTCAGTACCTAACTGGCAACCTGCCACCATTGTCTAACAGTTAGGATGAGTGTGAGGCAAGCACCTAGATACCTTCACTGACAACATCAATCTTTTCTCTGTAATTCCCCCTCACCTCATCTGTACAGTAGGCAAAGTAATTCACAGTGCAAAGGGCACATATCTAATTTTAAAGAAAATACCCTCACTGATGAGGAAGAGCAGAGGAACGTTAACCTGGGGGGGCATAAGTCTCAGTGTTCCTCCTGAAACATCTGACATCAGATCCTGTGCAAAACAAGCCATTGCATTGCATAGCTGATGCACTGCTCTTACCTCTCCTCCAACCCAGTGCAGTCACCGAGCAACTCTTTCTGCTTTCAGGCTGTGGAGATCCTGAAGACAGCCCGTGAAATCACCATGCGCGTACGTTACTTCCCCTACAGTAAGTGCCTGCTAGCTTCTGAGTGCAGTGGGCTGGCAGCACTTCTCCTTGGGAAGCAGACTGCCGTGCATCCCTGCCAATTCCACCTGAACTTAGCTGTTTTGAGTCTAAGGTCATATGAGGTGTCAAACTAGAAGCCTGCAGGTCAGAAAGGGGGTTAGATTTTGATTTGGGGTTGAGGACAGCTACCAAGTCAAAACAGTAAGGAATGGCTTCAGCTGCCCACATACAAACTTGTAGAGCAGGGCTTAGCAGAGCAATGCTAAAAGCTAGAATGACTGCTTATGAAAGTGTTAATTTTAGAGCTGCAGAAGGAGCTACTTATCCTCAAATAACACAGGAATTAATTTTGTCACTAACAGAACCATGCTGATGGTGGACACTGCTTGTAGTTTTATCCCTCCCCATGTATGTTCAAATTTTGTTGGGGGGGTGGGGAGAGGGAATAGCCAAATTATTAACTCCAGGTTTCTGCACCCATGAAGTCTGGCAATAAGCAGGGGAGCAGCAAAAAAATTCAAGAAGTCAAGGAAACAAGTATTCTTTGTAAAAATGGAAATTGACCCTTGAATGAAAGCCAAAAAAGTAAAAGTAAGGAGCAAGGGAAGAGATGACTTTAAAACATACTTTTCTTATAAATGCTTTAAAAGAACTTGAAATGACTGGCTGGGATGCTAGCATACTATTTTAAAGCCAGCTGCTCTCCAGGAGAGAAACAAGCACTGCATCTATTTAAGGAGGTGTAAACAGAATTCATTTTGGCTGACTTCCCTCACCATCAGTGACCACTTCTGCCCTTTCAGCCTTGCCGTCTCTTTCCCTTCCAGATTACCAGAGACAGAAGGAAAGAACTGTCCACTAATAAAGAGCTGCCTGCTGGGGCCTCTCCAGAGTGGCTGTCCTGCAAAACTGTCTCCACTACCTTTCCTCAATATCCAAGATGACGCATCAAGTTTCAGCTGTCACTGGAGGTACAACTGTCCTGTTGGCTGCATGGGCACCAGCTCCGCTTCCTACTTGGAGGGACACTACAGAGTCTTAATTATCTGGAAGATGGATGGAGCTTTAGTCTGCACTCCTTGATTTAGGTCTTGAAACAAGCTCTTGGTGCTGATGTGGAAATGGGTACTGGAGGGCAGCGTCTTTAGTGATACCTGTGTTTCTATTCTAGTAGGACTTACTTTCAAAGAGTGCTCTGATGGTTCTGGATCAACCCTTGCTTCTAAGGTGTAAGGCCAAGAACATTCAAGTGTGCTCAAGCAGAGCATGGCCATAGTTTCCAAGGGATCAGCCGGTTCATTTCCTTTCTGGTGACACAAAATCCTTTCCCCCTGCACTGTCCTACCTCTGCTCTAGACTACTGGGTTTCAAGGAAAAGGAGTAAAATCCAGTCAAAGTCAAAGCACATCTCTAGCTGTTCTGCACTGCTCTACCAAGGCATTGTGTTTGTACCTCTCTGCTGGTTAGAGCCCCCGCATTACGGGATCAGGATGCTTGGAGCATGTTTCTAAACTCTGCTGTGGACACTTGGCAAGGTCCCTTCTGATGCACTGCTTGTGTGTTTAAGGGTTTCACCTGCGGGAGCTGCTTCCTTCACTTGGCACAGCCCTGTCTGTCCCTCTCAATCAGAACTCCCTGCCACTTTGCGGGAAACTCCTCCCCTTCCCTGTTCCTCACACACCATATCTCCTGCTGGGGCAATTCACCCACCTGCTATTAAATCGGTCAGATGCTGGCTGTTCTACACAGAAAAGAGAAAGCCTGCTGTGCCCTGTGCAGGGAGAGCACAGATGAAAGAACACACTAGTTACCAGCAAAGCTGGGCGCAAATGCACAGGGCTACACCACTTAGCATATGGGATGGGAACAGCCCTTGCTCTGACCTTCTATGCACTGTTTTCCATTTGCCTGTAATAACTGAAATAAAACTAGTATAGCAACTGGACTTTATTCTGAAAGTCTCTGCGGAGGGTTGGGTTTGTTATCGCTGTCAGTGCTACCCAGAAGAAATGCACAGAGCATAGCTGACGCAAGGACCAGCTCCGCTTGTCCCTGCAGCCCGTAGGAGGAATGTGTTGGACCCATGCCAGCTGCCTTCTCTCCATGATAAGGGTATTTTTCCACCATAACCAGTGGTTCAAGTCAGCCCCAGATAAGCATGGAGTGGCATTTTAACACTGTCAGAAAGATTAATAGCTGCAAGGGAGGATTTTGTCCATTTGTCAGGGCACTAACTTGAGATAGCTAAGAGCAGCAGCCCTAACGTAGCCAGGTTAGCTTAATGCAGAACATGGGGCAGAAAGCTGAGCCAGGCTGAAGTAGAATTAAAGACAAATAATAACTATTTTTTTCGGCCAGGAACAATAAGCACCTGGGAAACTTTATAGAGAGCTCTTATCTTACCTCCTCAATGAGTTACAAATAGAGAGACAGGCCTGCGGGTCTCACACAACATTCACCTCTAATCTCACACCATTCTTCCAGCATTTACCCATTCTGTGGGGAAGGAATACACCCTAGTTACTACAGTGCAACACTTCTCACTACTCTGTCCTCTTCATCCATCTGTTGTGCCCCGACTTGCTGGGCTGAAGGCTCCGTGAGCAGTCCCTGGCCCCACAGCTAGACCCTGTGCTCTGCTGCCTGGTGGAAACATGGCAAGCAAATGCATGCATCGGGCTTTTGGCACGCAGCGGTACTGCTGAGGAGCTAAGAGGTACCTCGAACACTGCCACAGAGGGGACTCGAAGTACAGGCCTGCAATCTGTCAGCGTTCAATCTGTTCATCCTGCCTCAGAGGGGACCCTCTGCAGCAGCTCCAGGAAGATCGGCTGTGGCCGGGGCAGCTTCCTCTCCCTGCCGTTACTCAGAGGGTCGGATGCTCTCAGCCATCACGCTGCCCCCGTAACTGTCTTGCTGTGGGCTGATAGGAATGAGTGGATTCCTCCTCAAGACACATTCATGCCTTAGATTATCCTGACTGACCAAGCAGTAATACGGTTTGCACTGCTCGCTAGAGTCCATGTCATCCTTCTTCCTGAACTGGAGGGAAAGGCTGGATTAATTACTGATTCCTGCAGGGAAAACAACAGGTCCAACAACATCAGATTTTTTTTTTGCTGCTCACAGAGGCAGTCACATGCACTGGAACAGCCTTAGCTTGTCAATGAATAACTCTCCAGTCAATAAAGCAGTGAGCCAGAAGTACTGCAGGTAACTTGACCTTCTGGAGCAACAGTAACCGTCCCAGAACAAGCTGTATTGTGTTAAGGCACAGCAGATTATACCTGAGAAATGTACTGTACAATGCCTTTCCCTGAGCATAACACAGTCAAGACAGTACAGGCAGCCTGTGTGCTCCTGGCCCCATTCAGTTGCTGTACTGAATGGGTCCAGTGTGCGAGGATCCACAGCGCCACTTCATGAGAGGAAAAGCTACCGCCCCAGAGATTTTTTTTTTTTAAACAGTCCCCTACCCCTCCTTTTAATGTAAAGCACGCAGATGAGCCGGAGCAGCATCACATAGTGTTCCTTCCCACAGCAACAGGAGCAGCATCAGTTCTCCGAGCCACTGTGGTCGCCTCTTTCTTCCTTCACTTCGGACAGGCCGCTCTCATCTATGTTCTCCAGCGAGGCGGCACGCTGCAGCACCAGCTCCGACAGCGCCAAGGCAGGAAGCTTGTTCTGCTCAGGATACAGCCAGGGTTTCATGCTCACATTGTGCTGCTGCTTCCAGGCAGGATACTTCACACAGGCCTTGTGCAATTTCTTCAACATCTGACCAGAAATAGGGAAGCAGAGGGGAAAAACAACCATGGAAGCTTAAAAGAGGTCTAGGCACATTTCCCATCTAGCCACTACTAACACCTGATCCGTTTCTTTTCTGGTTGCTTAAGGGGCTTGGGGCCCAATACAGAAAAGGGCAGGGCAGTTAAACTCCTTTAGGGGACCATTTTCTGTTTGCCTAGACCCCCTGAAGACACCAGCTGCTTTAGGAAGTGTGAAATTGAAGATTTCCCACACATCAGCTAGGGACTGGAATCCTCTGGTGTCACAGCAGGACAGAGTGGCAGAGACGCCCTCAAGCACAGCTCTGCCGCTCAGTTCAGGAGCTCCAAAAGCTACTGAGCCTCAGGATCCGGTTCAGATGGAGCATGAACAGTGGGGATAAGGCAGATCATTGTGCAAAAGTGGACCAGAGCTGTGCTATTATTCACTTCCTGCTGGCTTCAGAAGTGAAATCAGTCAGCTGGTGGGACTGGTAAGGCTGGCATAACGTAATACCACACCAGACATTAGCTAAAACACTCATTTCTAGTGCAGCCCTGCCGCAGAGGGAGGCCCATCCTCTGCAGCCCTTTGCTCCAACTGCAGGGGTGAGGCTTGGCACACGCACGCCGGAAATGCTCCACTCACCCGTGGTGCCAGGTACTGGGAAGCTTTATTTACAACCCACTTCGGCAACGACCCTAATATATCGAGGGGGAAAACCAGAAGTTAGTGTGGCAGAAAGTAGCTGTGCTCCTACCAACCACCCAGCAGCCCCCACAGCAGGCATTAACATCAGTGCATGCCAAAGGGGGTCTGGAAGGGAAGTGCTGCAGACTTACCTTTTGGATCCACCTGAGCCAGGTAAGTCAGACTGCAGCTGCTGGGCCCAGTTGAATGCACCAGGTATCCCGTTAAGAGGGATACTGCCCTTACCAGATCCTTCCGTGGAGGATATTTCTGTGCAGACACATTAGACAGTCAGATACCACCTTCCATCTTCCCTGATCTCTCCCTCCCTCAGCTCTAGCACTGAATACACAGGGCAAACAGACTAGGTGAGAGGCACAGAGGAGGTGCCTCAAGATAAGGGCTCATAAAGAAATTGCACAGCTACCTGGGTAGGTGCTTGGAAGTCCTAATATATCCCAGATGCAGGCAGGATCTTGCTGTCTACAGATATCCTGCTGCACTTGTGAGAGGATGGCACTGAGCAAGTGTAGCTCAGCTATAAGTTGTATCCTATTCAACAGGCCATCCTGACTCCTAATCCAGGAGAATTCATGCAGCTAGGGACTAACCAACCCTGGGATGGCATTTTTGTCCTGCACAGGACTGTCCAGGCCCTGTGATCACTGAAACTACATGGCCATCCAGCCCAGCCGGCTCTTCACTCACCGGGTGTTTGACAGAGAAGTTGATGATGGTGTGATACCCATCCTGAACCTGCCAGGATCGCAGTGTCACCACATCCCTGTTCTTTAAAGGCTTTGGGCACCGCCCTGGACAACAAAAGAAAGAAAACCGCCTTATCTTCCTGAGCAAGACATAGGGTCTGCACAGACCTGCAGTCACTCTACAGGCTTCTGCCTTGCCTGAGTGTCCTCCTTTAGTTCACTTATCACTTCAGTTCACTCTCACTGCATCCTACAAGCAGCACCTCTCCCACCCCTCACCAGCCCAGCTGCGGCTGGGTCCTGTAGCAGAGGTCCCAAGGGGTATCCCGGACCCCAGGTGTCTTTCTCCTGCCAGGAAGCCGGGCCAGGACGGGCCTCTGTTTAAGAGGAGACAAGATTCTGGCTGAGGAGGGTCAGTCCCGTCTCCTGTTGCCCCCCAGCCCGCACTCACAGGCGTAGTAGCCCACGTCGGCGTTGGCGGCCACCTGGGCGATGTCATGCGTGTCGATGACATTGGTGTCCCACTTCGGGCGGTACTCGACGTCGTGCAGCACGTCGTACACCGTCTCCGCCGGCACGTCCGGGATGTCGATGCGGCACTGCGGGCGGGAGCGCCAAGGATCGGGACGTGCTCTCCCGCCCGGGGATGGGGCACCTCCGTCAGGGAAGCGGATCAGCCAGGCAGAAAGGCCCCTTCGCGCCCCCGGCACGCTCCAGGCTCCGGTTCCCGAAATACCGCGCAAGCGAGGAGGAGGAAGAGGCTCACCGAGGGCGCGGAGGGGGGATCCCGTCACGCCACTCATCCCGGGGAGCGAGGAAGAAGCAGAGCAAGAGAAGCAGAGCCACCAGCCCCGCCGCCTGCCCCCGGGGCGAGGGGGGAAGCCGCTCGGCCGCCGCCCCGGTGTCGCCCGCCCCGGGGGAAGCGGCCCCCGGCCCCGAGGCGCCTCGACGGCGCGGCGCCGCCGCCCCACCTTGAGCCGGTGCACGTCGGAGCCCGGCGGCGGCGCCTGGATGCAGACGGCGAGGCCGTCGCGGCCGTAGCAGCTCTGCCAGCCGCCGTCGCCCTCGCACTGCTGCCGGAAGGCGCGGAAGGCGGCGGCGTCGGGCACCCGCGCCGGCTCCATGCGGGGCCGCCCTCTGCCCGCCGCCGCCCTGCGCGCTCTGCGTAGGCGGCCCGGCCCTGCCCACGCCCACGCCTCCGCCTCCGCGCAGCGCCCGTCGTGAATACCGCCCCCCGCAACAGGTGCGCGGACGCCCGGGCTCCGCCCCCGCCTAGGCAGCCGCCAGTCAGCGAGCGAGCCCGGGCAGGTGGGGCTCCGCCGCCCGCGGATTGGCCGCCGTGGGTCGGGCCGGCTTCAACGGATTGGGTACGCCGGAAACGGCGGCCGCGCTCTGATTGGTGGGTTTCAAAAACTAGAGGGGGCGCAACGGTCTCGCGGCAGCCCCGTTAGCACCTCGCATTGGCTAGGGCGGGGGGAACGCCGTGCGCGCCACGTGGGCGCAGCAGCGCCGGCAGCTGCCGGGCGGGCGGGGCCGGAAGTGACGTGAGAGCTCCGCCCCGGCGGGGAGAGCTGCGGTCCGGCGCTCCCGGGGGAGCAGCGGGCTCGGGGGCGGTGCGGGGCGTCTCCGCCGCGGACGCCGGGACCTGCGAGCCAGGGCTCCCCAAGACAGGCTCTCACCCCCAGTCGCTGCCTGTCCCCGGTGCTTGGCAGCTCTGTGATGCCTCGGAGGCCAGGCTGCTCCTTTTGCGAAGGTCTCCCTGCTTTCCAGTTCAAAATCAAGATTAAACTTGCAAAATGCTCCAAATCCAAGTAATTAGCAAAAATGCCTATGCTCGAGACTCTCTGGATAGTTCATAAAAACAAAGAAATAGGGCAGTCTGTATTTTCACTAGAACAGAGGTTATGGGCAGGATTCCTGGACCAGCGCTCAGTGAACACCTCACTGCTCACAGTAAGAGAAGCGACCCACACTCCCCAGCCCCACAGGCCTTCCCTTCTGAACTCCTTCACTGCCAGAGCAATGCTTAAATCTGATAAATACATTCTTTTTCTATAAATACACAACATGGGACAGAGGCTTCTTAAATACAAGCAAGCAAAAGCAGCACAAGCTTCCTCTTCCGAAGGAGGACAGAGAAGGCGTTGGTGAAATAACTTTATTTAGTGTGATACACGGCTGTGGTCAGACAGTCCATATTCATATTAATAGTCACACTTACTTGGCTAACAGCTAGGAGACAGCGGGGCCAGAGACACACACTCAATATTATACACATCCATAGAGAAGACAGTGGGAAGTGAACTATTTCGTTTCACTAGTTACCCCCCCCATGACTTAAGGTCTCCCCTCCCCCCCACTTCCCTCCCACCAAAGTCCAGTGACTCCGAACAATACGACAGCAGTGGCAGGGCACATCTGCCTGTGAGAAGGGGACAGCAAAACCTGTTCTACGGCAGACACAGACACACTGACAGAACATCAGCAATTCCCACACAACAGGGAGTATGTACAGAGGAGGGGACTGAACTTCCCACCGCTGTGAGGTTCAGAGGGCTCCAACTACGCCAACTATCTGGGGCGAGAAGGGGGGACACTCCAGAGTGAAATGGGAAACATCCCAGCTTCCTCCTGCAGGCCAGCTCACATGGAGAGGAAGGGACAAGGCTCTCGGGAACACGAGGTAAGTCACCTGCAGCTAAGTAACTTGCAGCAAATAAGTCACCGCGGCCGGAGAGCAGCTCTGGCACCACGTGAGCAGGATGCTCCTCCAGCAAGGACCGCCAGGCGCCAGGTCATTACAAGAGCGACGGTTCCTTCCCTGCTCTGCAAGCTCTGCAGGCTTCAAAGTGCACACACAGACGTCACTGACCGACAAGGCCTCCTGCGAGGGGAATGTCATTAACCTACCAGACGCTGTAGCCCCGGTTTGCACCCTTCACACTGCGCTGCCCCTTCTCATCCCACCAGGATTCCCCTGCCAGCATGACACAGGCCAGGTGATCAGAAGAGCAGTGAACGGCTTAGAACCATCTTACCTATTTTTTTCTCCTGTCAATGGACAAACCTATTGACTTCTGGATGGGAAAGATGGACAAGACCTCCACTACAGTTTCTGAAGAGCTCTGTTAAAGTAGTTAGAAACAAGGGGTGTAGAGCAGGGGAAAGATGAAAGTATTCCTGAAACTCAGAGGTTCAGAAATGACTACAAAAGTCACTTCAACAGTGTACATTCCTCTACCCCCAGGTCTGATAATAAACCCATGTCACTACTCATCTCAGTTTTGGCAATGTTACAGCTTTAACACTATTCCAAAAGTGAAACTGCTACTACATGCTCCCCCCCAGTCTACTACCAGAAGCAAGTAGCTACGACGTAGTATATGATTTCATTAAGTAGCAACCTGGATAGGAAAGTAAAACAGCTGTCACTGACATTCAATCTGCTGTAGCTCTCCTGCTTCATGTGAAGAAATTCCCAGCCTAGGTGAAGAGGAACAGAAGACAGACCAGGAAAGGAACCTGAACAGCACCAATGACGCCCACGGCAGATATTGCCACTAGTGAGGAATTCTAGGGGATTGTTTGCCTTTGCTATCAACAGAAAGGACCCAGGTCCCCACAAACCGCTCCGAGGATCTCTTTCCACTCAACCTCATGCTGCAAGGCCTCCGCACCCTCTCCTTTCCCCATACCTGACAGCCAACATTCACCAAGCACCAACAGCCTCAAGGAAGATGGGAAGAAATTCCAACTGAAGAGAGCAATCTGTGCGATGTCTCTGCCACAGGAATGGGAGCAACAAGGCCCAAGCTATCAGAGTTGAGGGGTTTCCAGTGTTTTGTGTCACATAAGGGGCTGAGTGTAGGGCAAACCTTAGAAGTGATGAGCAAGAGTTAGCCAAGACCATCCGCAGAGAGGAGAAACTGAGCAGCTAGTATTGTGTGCGCCCTGCAGGAAGCAAAGTCTAGAAATAGATCACCTGCACTGTCAAAAAAAAGGCAAGGCCAAGTCAAACTGTGACTAGTTTAAAAGGAGTAGCCTTTAAAAAGAGGAAGTAGGGATGTAGGACAGAAAGACATGGCTGGAGTGGACAGGGAAGTAGTTAAGATGCAAGGCAATGAGGAAGGGGGAAAGCCCACCCCCAAACTTTGCTTTTGTTTTCCCTAACTTGGTGGCTTTTTCATTGCATTCACAAAAAGGTATATCTGAGCAGAGGGGCTCAAAGTGGGGAGAGGGAAGAGAGAGGAAGAGAGAGAGAGAGAGAGAGAGAGAGAGAGAGAGAGAGAAACAGAGAAAGAGAGAGAGAGAAAGAGAGAGAAAGAGACAGAGAGTGTGTAAAGGGCACTACAGTGCCAAAGTGCAACAACATAAAAAAATAAAAATAAAAGACAGGACACTCATTCTGCACTCAGGGCTCATACCATGCAGTAAGAGGGGCGGCCGGGGCTGCTCCCCACCAGTAAACAGGGAGTTCACTTGCTTAGTAGATTGGTTTTTCAGCCCACGAAGTAGGTTTGCCTAGCCAATGAGCAGTGATGTTCTTCAGTGAGACTGGCCGGTTGGGGAATGTGCTGCTACACGATGGGCCTGTTAGCAGGAGCAACCGCTCTCCGTTACTGGCTGCTCAGGAGGTTTCTCTAGTTTGATGTCAATCACTGGAGGAGACAAGTTAAGGAAGTCACCTGGTTCAAGAGGAAAAAAAGTAGAGAACAGGGAAAGTGATCAACTTAGCCTTTTTTGGGTGCCAGAGACAGACACGGGCTTCATACAAAGAGAAGCCAGGCTGACAGCTTCCAGTCAAAAAGTGTACAGATGTTTATATGTCATCCAAACATGACTTTAAACCCAGCCCTGATGACGCTGGCCATAACGTTTGGAAGAGCCGATAGCACTAACTTCTTTAAGGGTGAGGCAGAACTGAAGGGTCAGTTACACTCGCCACTTCTGATACTGGCTGAATTGCCTCAAACAGCATCTGTTCCTCCTGTTCCAGCCTTCAGCTCAGCATATTTTGCCAATTGTTAATTTAAAACTAGCTGCATTTGGAAGTATGGATGCTATGGATTTTATCTAGCCTTTTACACAGGCAGAATATGACAAATTGCTAGCACAATCACTTGTGTGCTCTATTACTAGACGCATGTAGCATGCAAAACTGCAGCAGCATTCAGTGGTTACAATGACAGCTCTGCCCTGTGAAGATTACTACTGTCAGAAGTCATGGATTTGGCTTCTTAGCCTGTTTAGAGTTGGTATAAAAATAAAAAAAGCAAAACAAAAACTGAGCTTAACAGATTCTATTAACAGTTATTTCTCTCCTACAATTTTGAAAAGCTTGTCAGCTGTCCATTCTTGGTGATGGCAGATGCTCTAGCAGAGCAGCACACATCTTGCCTGAAGAGGATGATTAGTAATACCAGTGGACTGGGTATGTCAAGACCATTTGGAGGACAGTTCATTCTGCCCACAAGACAGCCCTGTGCAAAGAGAAGAAAATACCAAGGCATTTTGAAGCTATGCAAATTTTGTCCTTAAGCAGACAAGCTTAAAGAGAGAATGCAAAACTTGCCCTTGCAGTTATAAATTGCAAGGGCATAAGTAGGGTCTTAATTTATATCCATAGGTAAGCACCACACTATACAAGCTGTTCCAGCCGTGTGTCTGCAAAACCCCAATAATGCCCACATTCACAATGTACCAAAGAGTCAGCAAGTCCAACCTGACAAAAAGATAATTGCCAAATCCTACAAGAACAGGAAAGCTACTGAAAAGAAAGCAAGGATACTGTCTTCTTTGCTCTTCTCTGGTGTGCTGTCCATCCCAGGTAAAGCAGCAGCCACACGACGGAAAAGCTGAAAAGTAACAACAGGTAAATGGAAAGCTTGTCAGAAAGAATGCATGTTAAAAAAATAGCTTTACAAGAGAACTTAGAGTCAGAATTTTACAGACTTGTTACTTGGACTTTTTTTTTTTTCCAAGCAAAGCAATGATCAGCAAATGCCATGAGAATTCTACCCAAGATATTTGGGTAGGTACCTGAGATAAACCCAAGGTTGGTAACAAAATGATTACGTTACCAAATGACTACAGACATGAAGTTTTATTTTATCTGTTGCTAGTTAACTGAACATGGCATTTTTCTTTATTAATAACAGTGTTCTAAGGATACACAGAACAGTTCCCTCCTGTGCTCAGTAAGCATGTCAGAGGCTGCAATTTACCATTTTCAGCCTCAACTGGTTTTGTATACAGGAACGTTACACTGCACAACCCAGGAGTTCTGATAAGCAACCTTGCAACACACTGGAAGTTTAAGAGTAAGTTTAAGAATAGCCTAGCTTTTTAAAGCCCACCCTTTAAGTTCTGCTTCAAAACAGTCATCTAAGCAGAATGGCTGGCTCAAGTGAGCTGCATCTAAGCTATGAAGGATTTGCTAAAGCTAGGAAGGACTATCGTATCCCCATATAAAACAGACAATGCTTTCGCATAATTTTTCAAGTTGATGCCTAGAGCTTCTTCTGCTGACACTAATACAGCAGCTAACAAATCAGATAATGCTAGACAAGTCCGGTGGACAGAGCTGTAGAAAGATGTATTTCTACTTGAAAAACCAGAGGAAGGAGACTGATGAGTGCCAGCCAGTGACGATCTTTCTCAAAGTACTTTGGCAAGGGCTTATCATCCACCTCTCCAAATCGTATTACGTGGAAAATCAAACCGTTGAGGTACCAGCAAAGCCCTGCAGTTACTGTCTTCCCTCAACACCTTTAGTCACAGAAGTTCTCGTTACCAACACCCGCATGGCAAATAAAGCAACAGTAAGTTAGAACCAAAGATTAAACTGAATTATATCCATAGGAGTTTAAAAACACTCCCTCTCCCCGCCACAACTAAACCTCCTAACATCATTATGATGACCTCCTAACCATCTGGTGTGCTGCAAACTAAGTTCATGTGCCAGTTGGGTGACTTCCTGACATCAGTAGTACTTAAGCTCCCTGCAAATCTTTGGGCCCTATAGTTGCCTTAATCCCCAAACTCTGTCATGCTTCAGAACAATGCTTCCTGAACTAATGGGGAGTGGGCTCACAAGCTCCTAGGAAGAAGCAATGGGCACAAATTGAAACACAAAAAAGAACTGATCACCAATTTGAAATCTATGATCTCCAGAGGTCCCTTCCAACCTCAACTATTCTACAGTTTTCTATGTTTTTATATTCTATGGTATTCTATGTTTTTTCTGCCAAGCTTGAAAACAGAACCAGGAACATCTACTCTGGTGCATCAGCATACACTATCAGCCTGACTGCTGTCAACACTGATTTTAGAAAACACTGCATTAACTGTTAACAAAAGCAAAGGGAACGTACAAAATTATGTTTGACATGCTGTACTGCAGAGTGACATTCCTATCCCTCAGCAAATTCCATTTTTAGATTCTCCTTCCTTTCAAGGTAGGTTAAGTTTGCTTAGCTTTAACAAGGTACCACGAGCTTGACAGGAAAGAAGCTTCCACTAGATAAAGCAGCAGCACTGGTCATTAAGCAAGAAGGATTTCAGGATCTGACAAAGATAACAGGTAAGTACCTGATGGAGCACAAACTGTAAGCCGAAACTTATTCCTCTCCCTTCAAAGCAGTGAAGTACAGATTTACTGATCTTTAAAACATAACATAGATCTACCTGTTTCACATTGTATCCAGTCTTTGCACTGGTCTCAATAAACATCACATTCAGCTCTTTGGCTCTTTGTTCACCTTCTTCTGTAGTGATTTGCCTGGACAAAGGTGCAAACAGAAGCAGAAAGACAGAAGGGAAAGACAGGAAGAATTAGAGATATCTGTGACTGAGACACTTTTCAATGGAGGTCCTCTTCACCACCCGTTACAAGAGTGCATAATCTACAAACGGAGACCTCTGGACCTCTGAGTTTTTAAGACCCCCAGGTTCCTCATTAGGTTCCAGCTAGAGAAGAAACAACCTCAGGTAAGTAGTTCAGGGAGCGCTTGGACTATGACTATTAAAAAAAGGATCATCAGCACAGGATGAAGTTTGTGTAGCACATCTGAGTCTCATTCACAGCATCCTCAAGGGAAAAGAAGAATCCCCATTAGCTGCACCTAATGCAAAAAGCAGTTCCCCAGAAGTCAAGTTGCAGCAACAGTGCTGCTGCTTGAGAGAAAGCACCTGCAAATGCATCTCTGATCAATATCCTGTACATACCTGTTTCACATTATATCCTGCTTTAGCACTGGTTTCAATATACATCACATTCAGTTCTTGGGCTTTTCTCTCACCCTCCTGTATAGAAACCTGTCTACAGTAATGAGAACAAATCACAGAAAAGAAAAAAATAAAACAAAAAAATAGTCCAAGAAAAAAAAGTAGAAAAACCAGCAACCAACTGAAGCAACATTAGCAAGAAAGCTAAACTTAACAGGCTACACCAAATAAAAACAGTGCTATTAGCAGTTCAATTCTTCAACCATGTTCGACAGTAGAACTTAATTTTCATCATCACTTGGTTTTAACCATAGGATGAATGGTTTCCTGTAGGCTCTATTTAATTTCAGAAAACGTGACCAATCTCAGACCGATCTGTGGTTTTGTCCAGTCTTAAGAGGCCCAGTATTTCAGCTTGTCACAAATCTCTTAAAAGCAAGAATTCATAGGTAAGACAAGGAGGCTTCTTTTAGTGATAGCTTGTGCTGATCAGCACAGCTGAATACACCCCCTAACTCCAAATTCTAGGCTAGTCCAGGGCTACTGTCACTTACATTGAACTTCTACAATAGGAATTTCTGCTGCCACATGAACTCCAACTTTAGCTGTGATGCAAACAAGTTTCTAGTTGCCTTATTCTTACGACAATGCTGGACAAGCTATCCTGCACACGCGCGCACACACACACTATTTCTGAACCATCAAAAATAATCAAAGGCAGCAATTACCCCATTTGGTTTTTCAGTTCCAGAAGAAACAGGAGTTTGTTAGAAATTAGAAAGCCTCAAATCTAACTTCCAGATCAATCAGTTAGGAAGCTGGAGTTATTTTCAGCTCCCAGTAGGGCATAAGAGATGCTAATTTGTCAACATACGGAGCTGTCTTAAGTAGAACAGCTTCTCAAATTTTGCTCAGTTGCTTTCACAAGCTGATTTGCAAGCTGACCAGACTGCTCTGAATTCTTGCCACCTGGATTTCTTAATTCAAGCCATCTATACACATTTATCTATTTGTGAAGCTCTGAGCACCAAATTTTCCCAAAATTTCTGAAGTACATTGCACAAGATACTTCAAATGGCCTGCAAAGGAACTGGGGAAAGCCAAACAGTTATCAACACTAAAGTGGTCCCGCTGGTAGACACAACACATTTCCAAGAGTATCAGCAGCACAAAGACCACACGGCACTCAATATCTAACTTCATTTTTCCTCCGCTTGCTCAAACCACATACCAGTAATAGAACTGTCTCTACTTTTCCTGCTAGGCACAGCAAACTAAAAACTAACAGTGTGGCTTGTACAGAGACAAAGGATGAAGAACAACTCCTGATACCAATTTGTGTAGCCAAAGATGCTGGGTATTATCTCTCATGTGAGCATTTAGGCAACACCAAAACCACAGGGGAAAAACAGGTCATAACACATTTTGAAGCAATATTTACACATCGGGAATAAAATCAGGTTTAGAATTTAAAATGTGACAGCACCCAACAAGGAAACAGGCAGATCCCTATTAGGCCCATCATGCTAAGAAGCAGAGTAAACAAACTGGCAACTCAGGTATTAGTGCAAATTTTTTTTGATAAAACTTTTAGATTCCATCTGTAAGGCTTTTCAGACTGTCTTTCGATCAGAAGTGTGTTATTAACCGCAAAAGGTTAGACTTTTGATTTTGTAAGAGTATTTAACTATGAGATCCAAGTGTTTCCCATTTCTGCCTTTTTTACATGGTTTCTTTTGTGACAGTTAAAAATTCCCATCACTTCAATGCTTCGTATGTTCTACAGATTAAACCATACAGTTTAGAGTAACTAACTGGCATATCTGAAGTGATTCAGTTCAAAGTATTGAATTTGTAAGGAACTGTGTGGCTTATTCCCATCATTCCTTTGCCAACTGTTACTGAAGCTAACCACTAATAGGAAGACTTTTTCTTATCTACACTATTTCTAATGTCCTCATAAAGAATGAAAATCTCTCAATATAAGAAGTTCTACTAATTCAACAGTCAAGAAAAGAAATAGAAATGCAGAAGTGCAAAACTCTGGTCTTCTAAGAAGCTATTACATTGCTTACACTGGTTGCAGTAATATTGTAGGATTATGAGTTTTAAAACTAAAATGCTTTATCTCTCAAAACATTGAATCTCTGTGGTTTTAAAAATTTAATTCATTTTCTCCATCTCTTGGGGAAATCTGTTTTCACTTATCTGGTTTCCCCTCACACTTCCACAGTATCACAGTTTATGCTACATGTGACATGAAATTTATCCTCGAGGGAAACCTTCTAGACTCATACTACTAAAATCTCATGCTGCATCTTACAATAAGAAAAAAAACTTTACTATAATCTTTTAGATTTGCACATTCAGAAAGAGTCACATAAATATGACTGAAAAAAAGGCAGACTTCCTTGCTTTTGAAGATATCTTTTCAGTTTTATCTCAGCACAAAAAGAAAAATTAGACAAAATACACTATGAGAAAGATGGCACAGAGAGATACTTAATTTAAGTAAAAGGAAAATTTTTAGGTGGGTCTATTTTATCCCAAACTATTTGTAGAATAATAAAACAGAATAAATGTGCATATTCTGACATCAGAAATCTGAATATCATTACAAGCTATGTTATGACTATATATGACTTCAAACGCAAGCTATTCTTGCTTTTGAAGACAGAGAAGTCAGCCAGTTCCCTGCTTTTACTGGTCACAGCAGCAGGGCCAGCAGTTCCCCATCATTACCTCTTGTCTGCCAGATCAGTTTTATTCCCCACCAACATGATGATGACATCACTTCCTCTCTCTGTTCGAACATCATCAATCCACTTGGAGGTTTGCTGGAAAGAATTCAAGTCTGTAGGGGAGAAACAAATTGAGAATGCTGAGGACCAAATTTCTTCCAAGTGAGGGGGAATGCTTATGAAACTGGCCGTGCCTGTCCATGTGTTTCTCCAAGTCTTCCCGCACCACATATAAACAACCCACAAATTGTTTTCTACCCAGACAGAAAAATAGGGGGAAGAAAGGAAGAAAACAAAACCAAAAACAAACAGTTTCCAATGTTAATTATCTTTCTGCAGAACTACTGGCTGTAACATACCAGTTCTGCTTACATGTAGTATTTCAAATAATGAGACACCAAAGCATCACTCACTTGTAATGTCATAGACTACCACAGCAATGGTGGAGTCGCGGATGTAGCTGGGAATGAGACTGCGGAACCGCTCCTGGCCTGCTGTGTCCCAAAGCTGCAGCCGAACCTGCTGGTACCAGGCCAGGGAGAGCAGAGAGGCAGCAAGAGAGAAAAGAAAGGAGGAAACTGTCCTTTAGAGAAAAGGCCATTTCTAGAATTCACTGTATGCAGCTCCATCTGAGAAGCTGAGACTGACCTTGTAAACTTGCTCCCAAACATCCAAAGAGCACAGAAGCTGGCTTTGCTGGTTTTCAGTTTATACTAAATGCGTTTTAATTACCTCCTTTGTTTGTCTAGAGATCCTGCCATTCCCCCAGTCACCACATCCCAAAGAGCTCTACATTACAGCTGCTGCCCCAGTTATCGCTGCTAATGGTAGCTAACGAGCAATACTGAGTTGGTCTTCCTTACCCAGGACCATGTATGGTGTCTCCACAGTACTCCCAAACTACACAGTCTCGCATCAAAGCTCTCTAGGCAATTCCCACACGACAGACATGCAGTTTCCTCAGCACAGACACCAAGTAGTGAAACAGCATCCAGAAGGTGTAACAAGGATTTTCACGCAAGATTAAGGCAATCAATAAGTTAAGCCGTAGCAGAAACAAAAGCAAATGCTGCCAACTGTAGGCCACATGTGACACAAAGGGCATTGGATGCGCCCCTTTCAGATAAGCACAAGAATCAGAAACAAGCATCAAATTCTATGAGAAAGAGATGCAGTTTGATCTCCAGCACCAGAGCTATGCCCAAAATACAAATTGAGCTATTATACGATAGCTCTAAAGTCTGCTTTATTTCTCTTCTTTCACCTATCTTCTAATCCACATGAACATCTTGTGCGTATATTAAAGTAATAACAATCATTATGTCCACACAATGCTGGGACTTGCCTATTTGAAACAGAAATGGTCAAAAAATACCCAGCTACCACAACAAATGCTAAACAAAAGCTTTTAACAATGAGCAATCGGGATTGATGCCATTTCCTTCCAAGTTATCATTCCACACAGCTGGCTGTACAAGCAGTGCTACACAGCCAGAAAACAAGATTGCTGTTGACATTCTCAGTGGCCACAAGTTCCATACAAGGGTAGATATTCTCTCCCAAAATAATCTGGCTGGATTATATGAATTAAGTTAGAAGTTCTCACAAAGCTACTCGCTCAACAATGAGGGATAACAGCTTTTTAAGTTTAGAACATCTGTTAATATGAGAGCTTGCAGAAGACTGGCTACAAGGGAGAAAATAGTTTAAGAAGGACCAATAGTTATTTGGCTTAGAAGAGAAGTTTAAACAGAAGCTGGACAGAGTACATGTCTGCAAAGCACCCTGCTACAAGCACATTCAAAACAACATGATACCTACATCAGGATAGCCACACTGCTGCCATCAGTGTTCAGGACAACTAGGGCTTATAGTTGAAGCAATTAGCTCATATGAATTGTTCTCTTCATTTTGGAGACAACCTTGATTACATCAGCAAGAATTGGGGCTCTTCAGCAGCCCAGGAAAATGCAGGGCAATGAACTCCCAGCACTTGGACAATATTACACCAGTGCTGGCAGATCAGATTGGTAATAACAGCTTTAGGCTCTCGCTTCTGGACTACACAATGAGCTACCACAGAGAGTCCCGAGACATTGCTGGTTCACCCAGAAAGTTTACCAAGCTGGTAGTTTAAATACTCCAAGCTTCAGACTCATGATCAAAAATGTAGCTAAAGGAAGTACTACAGACTTGGCGGAAGACTGATGATCTTGTTGTAGCGAAGGGTACCACTGTTTGAGGGAAATCATTCAGCTAGTCTGGAGGTACTGTGAAGGCATCCCTGAAGGGACCTAAGGAGGAAAGTTAGCTACAATATTCCTGTAGCCTCTGGTTTCTAGAGGTCAAAGTTGTACAGCCATTTTTTGGAGACGAAGAGAAAAATACAACCCTCCCAAACAAGACAGCTTGCTAATGACAACACTGGTCTGGAAAGATGAGAGGTTCTCAATCAAGCATTAATCTGAACTCATGCAGAAATCAGCACAAAAGGTAACTTGTTCTGCAAGGGGCCAAGTTGCAGTATACCTCACCATTTTTCTTTCTATAGCCAACTAATACTTCAAAATGCCCAGCAGATTAACACAAGCAATTTTTCTTCTTCTCGGCCCACCACATAACCAGCTAACAGTCTCGTTCTACTGGTTAACATCTTGGCTGGTACTTAGGTATGTCATATGGAGCTGTCACTATTTTACCCTGCCATGATGCTGACCAGCATTAACTTATAGGAGACTCTCTGAGGTTCCTGAGTACAGTGACTACTAAAAGACAATGCATATATACAGCTCTTTACAGGGTAAAGAAAATTAAATGTGTATTCCCAATATTAATAGGGTTCACCATTATCATCACCTCAGAAGTATACAAGCATGTTCCTTCACAAACACAAGAGATTTAAAAGCCTCTCCCTGGCTAAGAACAGATCAAACAGTAGGAAGAAGAAAAATTAAATTATCTGAAAAGATCAGACTATTACCAAGGCATGATGAGATCAGCTATCACTAAATCATTTCTGATAGGTCTGGAAACTTAAGAACAGCCTAGACTGCGACAGATTCTTCAACCTGCCTATGTAAACAGCATCTTTTACCTGTCCCAACAGGAGGACAAAAAAAGTGCCAACTTCTGCAGCATGCCACTCTCTCTCATTTAGATCTGTTCCCCAAAAAAGTAATCATGCGCACGTCTCGTTGCTCCTCAAACCCCAAGCAGATCACTTCAGTTTTATATTTTTATTTTGTACCAAACCAGAAATCCTCCCCAAGTATTTAAGCTACAGGATTGGAATTTCAAAGACCATTTTACTATGTGCCTTCACTGAATAAGAGAAATGGTAACAGAATTTTGTTATTACCCGTTAAGCATTTCTGTTTACCAAAGTGCAATAAAACCCTGATCTGTAAAGACTCACTATAACCTAGAGTTTGTGACAGAATAAGAGTGGGCCACAGGTTTTTCATCTGTGCTTCGTTCTTTACTTAGACTTTGTCTACACAGTATCAGCTCACTGGTACAAATCCTGCGTACATATTTATGCTGCTACTATAGCTTAACTGAAAAAAAAAGAACAAGTGGAATAAATAACAAGGAATTATAGTGAAATAATTATTATATTCATATTGTATTTTATACTAAAACTCTCTGTACAAGAGTTACAGAAAAGTGGCCTCCAAGTTTGTTCATTCTTTAGAAGTTATGGTAATTATAAACTTGCCTCTTCTATTTCAGAAGCTCCCTGGTGGCTCGTATGACCAGCAAGCTCTCATCTTCAATGAAATCAAAGTTCTGAATCCTCACAAGTTTCTAGGTAGCTTTTATTTAAACAGGTGTTGTACTGTTTTACATAGTATGACAATGTTTCATTATTTTTGCATCTGTTGTTGCTACTTTTATTAATTCTCTAATTATCCAGAACAGGGGAAATTTTCATTTCAACGTTAAAAAAAAACAGAAAAAGTAAAAACCTTTACAAAGGCTATCAATCACCAAGGACACACGAGAAGATATAAACCCAGTTCACCTACCTGATAATCCTCTGCATGTCCCTTCCAGTTTGAGTGGACAAGAGATTCCCCAGTTTCTATGTCATGGAATGCAGTTACTACTGGGTGTGGGGTAAGATGCTCAGCTACTTCCCCTCAGTAAAAGCAGATCCATCCATGAAATACCTACAGTCCTGGGGCAGAGGGCCTATCTTAGCTCCTTTCAGAAAACAGCCTTTTCTGAAAACACCACCACTTCCAGTGCATAAAAGGTACATGTTAACAGCAAGGCCTCTGCAGACACCCAGGCTCAATACCTACTTGTAATGTCAAAGACAATGACAGCCACAGCAGAGTCACGGATGTAGCTGGGAATGAGGCTGCGGAACCTCTCCTGGCCGGCTGTATCCCACAGCTGCAGCCTGATCTGGGAAACGGAAAAGTGTAGGGGAAGAGGGAAGGGAAAGAGCAGGAAAAATGGAAAACAAAACCAAAACTCAAGTGAAATAAAAAGAAAAAAATTGCAAGGCAAAAATAACCCAACAAAAGGATAGTTAAAATGGAACAGAAGTATGAAAAGAGCCAACGATACTTCTAACCCCATCCTTGTGGTAGCCTCAGTCTAACACATCAGAGAAACCTCCCTCCCTCCACAAGCTCATTAATCCATCTTGCACACACATGATCAAGCTTCTCCTTTTCAACGGGAGAGCAAGATATTCCTAACATATCTTCTAACACCATCCACTGATGGAAACAAGCATGCATACCTACCTCAGTGCATCCTGCCACGTCAGGATTCTGCCTACAATGATTATACAAGCAGATGGCAGCCTATGTGTAGCTAGATGTGGTCACACCTAGTTGTAAGGACTAGAACACCCAGCTACTAATTAATCCGCTGGAAAGCCTGATGTGAAGTGCTGAAACATCGTAGTGACGTCCAAGCCAGGACAGCAAACATCCTCTAGATAAGCCTATCTTTCACTCAAGCCCAACGAGTCTGCGAAGGTACTGCGACACAGACAAGGAAGTACCATTCAGCCTTTCAAAACTGAGGTTGCAGCTGTGACACAGAACCGTCAGCCTGACAGCCAGGAGTGAGGATGGGGCTTCTCATGGCTCCAATCCACTTAGTGCCATAGCTCCCATTGTACTAGCAAAGTGCTGTAAATGACACACTCACGATTGCAGTCTACCCAGAGCTGATTTTGAAGAACTCCACTCCACAGGTATTTGTTCCTTCTGCTGCCTAGTATGTGCTACTCAAGCCATATTTAGAGCTGAGTGATCTGGCACAGGTGTATTTTTAAGGGAGGGATACATCAGACATGGTAAAGCATACACTGCAGTTACAGGCTTATTCTTCATTTCAAGCATGACAGTCAAAGCCTCTTCTAAAATGCAGCACTAGCCATATCTGAAAAATTACTTTAGTGTCTGAATTCTCCTAGCTTCTATGCTGCTATTTCTCCTTCATCTATAATCAGGACCTCTGTTATTTAACAGGCTTTATGGGCTCTGCTGGACCACTTACATAATGAAGAAGGCTTATATCAGATATTTGAAAGAGAAGGATGTTTTCTGGATAGCACGTGAGTGGGTGACCTACACAACCATAAGAGTTCAAGACTACCCTTGAGAATTACGGACTATTGAAAATGACATACAGGTATTCCAACTTGCCTTCGCAGGTGTCAAGCAGCATTCCCAAGATGGCTTTTTTCTTCTACTACTGCTAGCACAGTTGGAGAACGTTATCAAAGTAGTTTCTTCCATTCAAAGATTAAGCAAGGTCTTTTCTAACAGTGAACCACTGGTAAGATGGCAGAGAAGCGATCAGGAGACCCACCATACTCACTGGGCAGAGACTGCTCCAGAAGCAACACACCAAAGCGACACAAAACTTGCATCACACCTCCGACCCCCAAACAGTTTCATCCTTAGCCAAGGGCAAAACTAGCAAAAAGGCAAGTACTACTGAACATGAACTACTGAAAAGACAAATATTGAAAGACAGAGTAGAGGGATTTGAGAGGTCTCTTTATGCAAAAAGGAATCTCATGCAAGCTAAACCCAAAATTGCTTTATTAACAACAAGCCAGAATTGCGTTACTGACTGAATCTTTTTACAAGGATGAATTCCACCACCACCGGTAATCTTGAATGATTTCAGAACTACCTTGGGCCCATTCAGACCCACTTATACCAACAATCCCAGAGGCAGAGCTGCAAATCCTGTGAGCAAACTATGTCTACAGTACATGTGGCAGACAGCCCACTCCCCTGTGACATGGACATTAGCTTGCCCCAATTTTGCATGAAAGGTTTTGACTGCATTCTAGAAGTATCAAATATTACTAAGTAGCAGAAAACAGGAGACTGGGTCAATGATTTGATTCAAACACAAGAAAAGCATTCATATAGCATGAATTAACTGCCTGAGGAGTCCGGTGTCTCAAAGGCTGTCCCTCTGAAAGCTGCTGTGGGATTTCAACAGCCATTGGAGGAACAGCCAGGCAAAACAGCATGCACAGCAACTGCTGCTCCCATGACTGCAGTTGCCATGCTATCACACAGATGCCTCACTTACCGTGCGATCTTCAAGATACATTGTTTTTGACAGGAAATCAATTCCAATGGTTGCCTGAAAAGAAAAAAAGCGTTAGTAACTGCAACTTGCCTTCCATATCTGCAAACCTGATCTTGCTATGCAATCTCTCAAAAATGTTCACAAACTTACAATTAAGCTCTTCAAGTCATTTCCCTTCAATACAATTAATAAAAAACAAGCAATATAGGTATCTGCACCATCTTCAGTTCACAGCACTCTTCAAACACTTCTCAACTGCACAAGATCCTTTGAGTTTCTGATTTTACCTCTCAAACATTCATGCACCTTAACACATATCATATCAGAACTGGCATCTCCCTTCCGTCTACAGCAATTCAGTCTAGTAAGAATTCTATTAGAAATAACCAAAAGGCAAAGCAAATGTTATTTTGAATACTGCTGAGAAATTACATGCATAAATTGTGGGTGACTGTGCTGAAACCTAAAAAGCGATGTTTATTCAGGGCTTTTCAGTTGAGAATGCGCTTTCCTTTCAGTGAGATTCAAAGGCTTCATTTCCCAGACAGCTCTTTGCAAGTCTCCTCCCATTCACATTCCCATTGCTGTAAAGCAATTGTGGCATGGAGACATATGGAGTAATTTACGAAGTTAGATGTATTAAACATTTCTCTGGCACTTAAACCAAGCAGGTGTCCTAGTCCACCATAACCCAGGGAGAGAAGACAGAATACTGATGTAGCAGATTTAAGTGTAGTATTTTAGGGGCCTTCTATACCCAGTATTATGCAACAAACAGACAGCATAAACACTGGTCTGGAAGGCCTCCATCAAAACACGAACCTGGTAAGATTAGAAGAGACCGCAACAGTCAGTTTCTGTAGCTAGCACTAATTTCTAGGAGCCCTATTTCCTGGAGCCAGGACACAATTTACAATAACTATGACAGCTAGATAAAAACACAAGAGCACTTTAAGAAAGTCAGAAAGCAGAAGAGGATCCAGTTTTACTGAATGACTTATCCTCTAGACACCCATCTTTCTTCCTTTTTTCTATTTGCAGCTTAAAATTATTCCGGTTTAAGAATAGTAACTCTTTCTGTCCTGAATTAAGAGAGAGCACCATAATCTCATCTTCCTGGAAGCCAGTTTGTATTTCCTTGAAGCTACTTCATATTTTCTTGAAATACCCAATATTCTTGATGCAACCAACTCCTCATGAAATCCTCAGTTTCTGTGATTACCCCAATTCTGCATTCAGCCCTCTTACACATCTTTAGCTTTTAATCTGAAGGCTCCTCATCCCTGCCCTACTCACTGTCAGAATTTCCCTGGCTTTTTCTATCTACAGCATTTTAGGTAAAACAAACAAACAAAATCTATGCCAACATCTTGCATATTTATCTATGCACTCTGGACCCAACTACTACTATATACATGGAAAAAGTCTACAAAGACTCTAGAGACCAAGAAGCGCATGAGCACAATTCATCCATTATTGTGTTTCCTGACACTTCTGCATCCATATTCAGTCTTCACCATCACCTTGTGATCCAGCTCCATAGACGAACGGCTTCTTTACCCTTTCTACTCCAGATTCTCACATATCCAGACAGCATCTCAGTCTTGCTGCTTTTCTCTACACTGCATATCCTCACATCATACTAGATGCTTGGGCTTAGTCATAAAGTCTCATCTCCATTTCAAGGCACATTACAACCTCACATATGATACTGAATTGACATCTCACAGAGAAGTGTGTTTGCCCCTAGATCTTAAATGCATATATTTTAATGGCGGGGAGTAGATTTACCTCTTTTTCAAAAAAGACTACCACGTACCTGGTAAGTATTGTCGAAACTGTCATACATAAACCTGGTGATCAGAGAGGTTTTCCCAACTACAAAAGAAGAGAAAAATTACTTTCAAGCAGCCGGGCGGGGGTGGGGGGCAGCACTGCTTTGGGAGTGGCACTGTGGTAGCGCTGTTCATAAGAATGAAGTTTCCCATCTAAAGCTATTTCCCAGCTACTCCCTCCTGTGAAATAACTAGCTAAGAAATTCATTCACAAAATGATAGGAGTGTACTAAGCCAAATCAATTTAAGTAGGTCAAAAATTAATCAAGATGAAAACTTGGTCTGTAATTTTGGTGTGTTGTGATGTACATGACAAAAAAATTATTTGTTTGCTCTTTCTTTGAGCAAGCAATACATCTATTGTTTTACACATTTGATACTTAGAAAACCACCAAGTCTAAGACCTCTAGCCACAAAACCTCAGAGAAGGAGATGATCATGGTCTGGACACTATTTAGCTGCCTCTGACTGGATAGAAAAGCAACGTTTAAGATGTAGATCCTTTCTTCAAAACAAAACTTTACAGACTGCGTAAACTTTGATGACTTGCCTAAAAGCTTTAAACCTTTGTCTGCGATATTATCAAGAGGCACAGAACGAGAAATGGGGACCAAAGATAAGATCCCTGTATTTCTCTCCAAGTTGGAGGAAGCCAAGAAAAATTCAAAGGACATGGATGGAAGAGAACATGGAAAAGGAATAAATTGCCCAGAAAGGTTGTGAAATTGTAAGCATTGGAGAGGGTTAAAAAGGGGTCAGATAAATGTCTATCAGGAGCAAAGCTGATCCTGCTTCAACGAGGTAGGTGAATTAGATGCCTTCTAGAAATCCCTTTCTGTCCTACAGTTCCGTGATTAAGAAATAGGTAACCAATAAGAGATCTAAAAGAGAGTCACAGAGCAAAGCAGACTGCAATTTCAAGGAAAATATACTATTCATCCTTATATTATGAGGGCAGGGAAACAAATGGGAGTCAACCTTCAAGTAAAAGACAAAATAGAAGAGGGAGCACAAAAAGGGTGCAACAACCGTTCTATAAAAATAATACTGCTTTACCATTTATTTTTTCCTTTCCAGTATATGTCATGCACACAGTGACAAGAATAGGGCACAAGAAGAGGTACAACGTAATGGGCTGCAGCAGCAGCGTAAGAGCCAGCATATTCCTCCAAGAGGCCAGAAACGCGCACCTGCCTGGACCGGGCCCCACCGGCCGCGCGCAGCCGCCCAGCACGGCTCCGGCGCACTGCAGGCGAGCCTTGGGAGGAGGCCCGGCCGCCTCCACCGCCGCGCCGAGCCAGCCGGGCCCGCAGCCGGGGGGCCGGCGCGGCCTGCTGCGTGCGCCGGCAGGGGAAGGGGGAACGCAGCGCTTGCCGGGCTCGTGCCTCTGGCCGGCGGCGGCCTAGCGCCCTTCCCGCGGCGAGGAGAGGCCGGGGCCGCCCCGCCCTCGGGCAGACGCCCTGCGACTGACGCCCCCGCCGCCCTCCGCCCCGCGCGGCCGCCTTCCGGCTCCCCAACCCCCGCTACCGGCTCCCCACCGCCCCCGGGGCCTCTCTAACGGCTCCTCACCCCCCCCCCCTCCCCGCACAGCTCCCCACCGGCTCCTCGTTCTCCCACCGCCCCGCCCGGCGCAAGGCCCTACCAGTTCCTCACCGCCCCCCCCCGCCTCCTCCCCGGGCCCCCAACGGCTCCTCCCCCGCCTCTAAGTCGCTAACGGCCCCTCTCCGCCCCCCCCAGCCCCCCTAACGGCTCCTCACCCCGCCCCCCAACCGCCCTAACGGCTCCTCTCCGCCCCCCCAACCCCCCTAACGGCTCCTCACCCCGCCCCCCCCAACCCCCCTAACGGCTCCTCACCCCGCCCCCCCCAACCCCCCTAACGGCTCCTCACCCCGCTCCCCAACCCCCCCAACAGCTCCTCGTCTCTGCGCCCCTAACGGCTCCTCTCGCCCCCCCCCCCAGCCCCCAATGGCTCCTTTTCGGCGCCCCCCAGCCCCTAACGGCTCCTCGCCGCCCCCCCCCAAACGACCGCTCGCGCCCGCGCTCCTAACGGCTCCTTCCCCCCCCCCCCCGCCCCCCGCGGCTCCTCCCCGGCCTCCGGGCCGCTGGCGGCTCCTCCCTCCGCCGCCGGGGCCGCCGCCGCCCCGCTCACCGCTCTGCTCGCCCAGGAAGACCAGCTTGAACTTCCGCAGCGGGTTCCCGAACTCGCCGCCGCTGCCGGGCGCCGACATGGCGGAGCGGGGAGGCCGAGCCGGAGCCGTGACTGAGGAGCAGGAGACACCGCCGCGCGCACCGGCACCCGCCGACCGCCCCACCCGCCGCCGCCGCCGCGCGCGCGTCACTTCCGCCGCCCGCCTTCCGCCGAGCGAGTGACGCCACGGCGCCGCCGGTGACGTCACGGCGGCGCCCGCGCTGCGCCCGTGTCGTCATCGCAGCACAACGGCGGCAGGTTTCGGGGCTGCCGCCCGCGGGGGGCGCCGCGCCCTGCCAGGCCCCGCGGCCTGGGGCCGTGGTGACGCGGCGGGGACACGAAGCGGGTCGTTTCGCGTAGATTTATTTATAAAGGTGCCACAGGCAGGGGACGCGGTGGGGCAGCCCCACAGCGGCGGCCCGGCCCGCCTCGCCCCGGCCCTCCCCGCGCCTCTGCGTCCGGCCGGGGGAGCGGAGCGGAGCGGGCCCGGCCGCTTGGGCCGCACGAGGCCACCGAGGACCCCGCTGGCCTCGTTTTTCTATTGTAAAAAAGTAGAAGAGAGAGAAACGTTCCTCTCTGACACCGTCTTCCGCAATACAGAGGGGGGAGTGACTGCACCCTTGGGAGACGACTGGGTGGGGGTGCGGGAGCAGCACGCGCACCCTCCCAGCGACGTGACCGCTCTGCTTCGCCTTGCCTTACCCAGCAACGCTCGTGCCCAGGAGCTGGGGAAGTCAGGCGGGCTCTCCGTGAGACCCCAGAGAATGCCTCAAATGAGCCGGGTGTTGTCCCTTCCCTTCACAAATCCTATCTTACACTTGGCCTGGGCAAAAGGGGGAGCAGTGAGATGAGACCCACAGGGAGGTAAAACTGGCTCATCCCCACCTCTGAGTGAACGTTGCATCTGTGGATGCAAAGAAGTAGAAACGCCTGGGGTTTCTGTTCTACAGGGAACCGTGATTTCAAATATAATATCATGAGTAAACACATCAGCTGGTTTTGCCGCTGGACTCAGGACTTGGAGTCAGCACAAGGGGTGGTGTTTGAGGGAGGAGGATACACCTACAGGGATATATTACACCACGGGTACAGGACGGAGGTTTGCTGGAATACTTGCACTGCGCTAGCTATACTGGGGAATGCGCTACGGAGATCTGCGTCCCAAATTCTGGTGCACGGGACCGCTTGCTACCATGCTAGCCAGGCAGCTGGTTAGCTCTCTTCTTTGTCAGCTTCCTCCTTCTCGTCTTCATCGTCCTTTTCCCCCTTGAGTTTCTGGCGAGCGAATTCCTCGATCACAATGTCCTCCTCGCTGGAAAGGAGAGCGCAGCGCAGTGAGGTCTGGGGACCAGGCCTGAGCGCGCGTCCCCCCGCCCAAGCCAGCCGGGCCCCGGGGAGCCAGAGAAAAGGGCAAAACCCCTGCGTGCACCCAAAAACACCTGCTCCCACTCGGGGACAGTGCGTGCATCCCGGAGGCGCCCGGCACACGGATGCGTAGCAGGGAGCAATGCGGTATAGACGCATTCCTCCTCCCCGCAAGGGCTGCGAGCAGCAGGTAAAGCCAGAGCAGCCGGAGACACTTGCTGACCAGAATACACAAAATCGAGGATTGATGGCGCCGGGAAGCTCCTGGCACTCGGCCGGCTGCTGTGCGGGTGTGAGCGGAGATGGGGGAGAGCCTGCAACTTCAGGCATTTAACACAATGCTTTGCATTGTCAAGGGGAGAAAAGGGAAGGAAAAAAATAAAATGGAGATTAGTTACCTCCTTGCAAAAGGGAGGACATCAAGGGAGAGCCACAAAGTGAAAAGCGGGAGAAGAAAACAGAAGAAAAGAATCAGCAAAACAGATTCCAAAAGGCTGCGAATGTGAAACGACTTGGCAAATTCTGCGGGGAGCGACGGTGGGGACCGGCCAAGAGGTTTAACTGTCGGGAAGCTGAAATATCCTCCCGGAGCTGGGGAAGTGGGTCTGGCGCGAAAGCCCTGGAGTCGCAGAGCGAGTTTCCAGACTCTGAGTGCCAGTGCTCGTGTCCCCGTGCAGGGTGTAACCAGCCACAAAAGCCGTGTTTTGGGGCTTTGCAGCCAGGGGATGAATGCAAGGCTGCTCGGAGGCCGCGGCCGCTGCCAGGAATGGCTTTGGCACGCGGCGGCGCCCAGAGGGAAGCAGCCCCAGCCCTGTGTTTTGGCTGCAATAAGCCTGTGTCACGAGAGAGGAGGAACGTGACAGCGGCGAGCGTGCCGAGGGCGCAGGCTTAGCCCGGGTGGTCCCGGGGGACGGTGCTTAGCTCCGCGGCTGCTGGCTGCACGGGCTCTGCTGGCGCGCTCTCGCTCGCAGAGGCCTGGAGCTGTGCGAGGCACCGTTTGCTGCACGCTAAATTTTCCTGCCTGTGCTAGTTCATGCTGCCTGCAACGTCGCGGCGATATCGTGCGGCTTGTTTTGACACAGGGGGCACAGGATTTTGAGGTCTGGGTGTTTTGATCCAAGGACAGCACCGTAATTCCAAGCGGGAATGGGGCATCATGTCCATCTGTGATGGATTCGTATAGTTTATTTGTTAGAGAAAATACTAGTTTATAGCATAAGAAATTTTTTCCTTACCTTGGCTTATCTGTAGTCCATTTATAAGCACATCACAGGGAGGCAAGGATTGAGAGAGACACACACGGGTTAATACAGAAATGACATTTCAGCAAGCATCTGCTTCCTTCTCAGATGTTTCTTCTGGAAAGACAGTTCCCCCGCATGAGGCTTTCTGAGGTTTAGGCCATCGCAGGATGGTCTTTGGAGCAGTAATGCGATAACGCAGTCGTGTGATCGTTTTCTGCACACCTCCCCTCCCCTTTGGGACTGTCCCCTGCCACCGGCCTGAGCAGGTCCCCCCTGAGCAGGGCTTGCCCCGTGCCCCCCGTGTTCCTGCAGCGTTGCTCACCCTCCACGGGCTTCGGGTGCATCAGGATGACCGGCAGCTCCACGCCGACGTCGCTGGAAGGAAAAGCGCTTCGGTCAGCGAATCGGCCCGGGTGGCACCAAGCCCCGCGCAGCCGCACGCTGCAGCCGCCCGCGTCGTCCCCAGCTGCGATAGCAGCGTCGGTGCTGCCGCGTCCCCCCGCGCAGCTCCGTGCAGGGCTCCCCCCGGCTCCCTTACCTCGAGGTGAGGTCCCCCAGGATGCTGCGCAGCGGAAGCAAAGGCAGAGGATTAGTGGAGGGAGAGCAAAGCCGGCGTGCGGGGAGCGCTGCGGATGCTCCTCGAGGCAGCGGCTCCCTTCCCGGCCCTGCCATCCCGGGGAGATGGGTCTGGCAGAGCGTGTTGCTGTGTCGAGGGACCCCGCGGCGGGTGCTGCCGGCAGAGACCGCCTCGAGGGCTGGGGCTGGCGTCCCCTGCGCGGGACCCGACACCCACGGCCGATGCATTTCTGCCAGCCCCTCTTTGCCGCTCCCCGGTGCCAGGGAAGGCTAGAAGCGCTTTGTAATAAAGCAGAAGATGCTTTATAGTATGTTAGATGGTGCTTTTTACTGAGGGCGAAGGGCAGGGGATGTGGGGACACGCGGTGGGGAGGGAGGGGAGGGAATCGCCATGCACAGCATGGGCGGGAGAGCATCCCTGGCAGGAGCCGCTCCGCGGTCCCATCCCTCCGGCATCCGCCCGCCCCGGGGCCGCCCGAGCACCACGGGCTCCGCGCTGGGAGCTCCTCACCCTCCTCGGGACACCACCAGGTTGACCTTCACTTTGTACGACACCAGGATCCCCAGCACCTCCTTGTCCATGCCGGGCCTCAGGCTAGGAGGAAAGGGGGAGCGAAGCTGTGAGTGGTGTCATCTCCCCCCCAAGATGGATAAGTGGGGCTGTGTCCACGCCACAAACCCCTCTGCTTTTTCAGCAGCATGGGGTCACCTCTGGCATGGGGACAGCGGGCAGAGGAGACGCACGGATCCTTGCTGGGAGTGAAAGGGGAAAACACCCAGAACAGCGGGAAACGGCAGGGAAGGGGGAAGAGCTGGGGCTGTCCCCATGCTGGCGATGCTGGGGCCAAGCCGTGGGGCGAGGGAGGGTGCCGGGAGCCCGCCCCGCTCTTACATGGTGGTGGAGGCCAGGTTGGTGTCCTCGTGCTTGAGCTTGCCGTCGAGAGCCAGGCCTCGCTTCTCGCGGTTGGCCGAGAGCAGGGGCGTCACGGAGTAGGTTTTGGAGAAGGTGGAGTTGGCCGCCACGTTCTCGCTGCGGGGAGCAGAGGGGAGGTGCTGAGCACCGGCACCGTGCTGGACCGGGGCACGTCCACGCAGCAGCACGGTCAGGGCAGGTCTACGCAGCGGCAACCCGGGCAAGGCGGGCGGCCACCTCCTCTGTACTTACTTGATCTCCTCGTTGCACACAGTCTTTGTGTATTTGTCCAGCGAATAGAGGACCACGTCTGTGATCTGGTCCACTGCAGAGAGAGAAGACGGAGCAATGTTGGGTGCACGGAGGATGTTGCACGGGCGCACACCAGTGCAGAATCCCCACCACCCCAGCAGCCAAAGAGGCAGCGTCTCCCATCAGTGGGCTGGGAGGGAGGTTCCTGCAGACTTTTCCCACCACTGACTTTACCCAGGTGACTACTGAATATGTGATGTTTCACATGGGCTGACGGTCTCATGGTCACATTACCCCACTTCTCCCTGCTGACAACCAACAGCTCTCAGCAGGACACAGACAAGATGCCTGGGCTGCAGCTTCAGCGCTGGCAGCAGGTTTCTTGTGCCCATCAGCATCGGTCAGTGACAGCTCTGCCCCGTGTTCAGGCCACCCCGGGGCGCGTGGGCCCCAGGGCAGGGTGGGGGCCTGGATGTGCCCCTCGTGCCTGCTCTCACCTGAGATCTTAATCTTCTTCACGATCTTGCTGGTGGTGTTGTTGATGTTGACAGTCACACTGATGGGGTCTCCGTGGTAGTAGATCTGCGGTCAGAAGAGACTCGGTTACACAACCGGCAAGCAGGGAACAGCCACGTTTCGGGTGCCTGAGCAATGCCTTGGTGTGGCGAGGGCAAGGACTGCGGTGGGGAGGGAAGGAGCTCTGGGATGCACCAAGGAGTGACAACCGTCAGGTAGCGGAGGGCACTGGGGGAAATGCATCTATGCATCGCACGCGAGACTTTCCCTTCCAGGGAGGCAAGAAATTCGCAGGTCCTGGGGAGGGGAGGAGGGCTGCAGCCAAACCGCGGAGCCCCTGAACCCTTGGGCTTGCAGGGCATATTGCAGGTGGGATGCTGCACATCCCGGGAATCCAAACATGGAGAATTTCCAGTTTGAACTTTGGCTCCAGCCTAAGGTTGCACCCTGGTATCCAAACGGTCCTGGCCAGTTGCAGGCTGCAAAAGAGCTGCGAAGCAGAGCGATCGCCCACGGGGTGCCGCGGGCAGGAGGAGACCCCGGCCGCGGCGGGACGGAGGGAGCCGGCGGCCCGCGCTGCGGCAGCCTCGCCTTGCAGTGGCTGCTGGCTCCGGCGGTGGAGCCCCCGGTACCGACCTCCTTGTCCAGCGAGGCCTCGAGGTGCAAGGGCTTGTCGGACATCATGAACTGCCGCGTGGTCTCCGACTTCGGCGCGGGCCCCATTTTCACGGGCGCGAACTGGATCTTTCGGATGATGAGCCGCACCGAGTTCCTGCGGGGACGAGAGCCGGTCACCCCTACGGATGCAGTGGACCTGTCCCACCCCGCCGGCCCCCTCCTCCCCCGGGCACTGAAAAGGGACTGGAGCCTCTTCTGCCGTCAAAGACCGAATCCGGACATTTCAGAGGCTGGAAGCGGGGCCCGGGATCGGCCCGCGAGCCGGCCCCCGACAAGCAGCCTGGCCGTTGGGCTGCAGGGCCCCGGGAGGAGAGGGATGCGCTGGAAATACCTCTTGTGAATTTTCTCCTCCAGATTTTCAGCGCAAAATCCTTTGACCTCAAAGTCCACTCCGCAGGCCTGCGGGAAACGCGTGGTCACAACGCGGGACGGGCTCCGAGTTCCCTGACGTTCAGGTTTATTCACCTCCTTTTTCCCCCTCATCACCACTTCTGCTCGCCCGGAGAAGCCGGCTCTGCTCCCCAGCATCCCCGTACGGGCAGCCGCTCTCTTTTGGCCCCACTGAATTGATCATCCCTCCCTCCGCGGCCACGGGTCCGAGGCAGCAGCTCACCTTTCCCACATCGTCTGGTCCAGGCTGGAGGGTGACCGAGCAGGGCAGGTTGGTCGCGATCTGGGGAGAAAGGGGCCGGAGGAGACCTTCTCACTGAGCTGCCCGCGCGTGACCCGGACGAACAGGGTGGTCGGTGCCCCGAGGGGACCGCCCGGGGCTGCCGGGGGCATTCGTCACGCGGTGACGGCCACGCCGCGAGGTCAGCCCCGGCCACGCGGTCCCTACCTCGAACGTGAAGGGGTAGGCGTTCTCGCCCAGCTTCTTCAGCAGCTTCTCCTGCAAAGGCGTGAGGGTTTTGGGCACCTGGTCCGGCACCGGAGGGAAGAGCTGAGTGGTCAGGACGTAGAGGTCCTTCCTGAAGGTCAACCCAATGACGTCGAGGTCGTCCCGGCCGTAGCGAAACGCACACGTCAGCGTCACGTACACTGGCGTCGGTGCAGGGCGGGTGGAAATTAGGGGAAGGGAAGGAGTACGGGAAAATAAAAGGCACAGGGGAAAAGGGTTGAGAAGAGAAAGAAACTATCTTAAGGAACTCCAGCATGAAAAGTAAATTCTTTACAGAAACAGAATCAACTCTTATCTCGACCTGGATCTCAGGCGCCAAGTAGAGAGTTAAAAAGACTCATCGCCTCTTTCTTCGAGGCACTGGTAGCTCCAGAGTCAGTGCCCAGGACCCAAGAGGTGGAAGGGAGGCACGAAGCAAGAGGCAGTTCTCCTCTCCGGGTGAGCAGTCGTTGCCCAGAAGTGTGACAACCAGTAGACAACCCACTGCAGTTTTACCATCTCCACAGTCCCAGGTTGCTCGTGGACTTTGCACCAGCTTTTAGCCCTTCCCACTATAACATCAATTTTTGTGTCTTAGTACCTTTTCTGTCCTTGAGGTACTCCGGGTCAATCAAGCAGACACCATCTGCAAAGAAGCAAAGAAGAGCAGGTGAGGTCCATGTCCCTGCAGGAGGGAGCGAGGAGGGCAACATCCTTCCAAAATACAGCCCTGCTTAAAGACACCGAGATCATCTGTGTCCACCAGTGACTTAGGGAGCTGCCTGTCAAAGAGCTTCGATGCCTCCCAAAGTGTCTCCACCAAGAGTGCAACAGGTTTGTTTGCAAAGCCCAGGCTTCGTCCCTCTCCCCAACACCTGCCTTTAAAGGTACTGCAGGAAAACGGGATCTTTGCTCCTCTGGAGCTGCCCCTGCTCCTCCTGTTCCCAGTGGGGAGCAGAGGCGAATGGGGTGTGGAGGCACCAGCAGAGGAGCCAGGTCTCCGAAGCCGCTGGGGACACGCGTGTCCCAGCACCGGGCAGGCAGCGGCAGGGACTGCTCTGGCCGGGGGGGGGGGGGGGGTACGGCCTCGCTCACCGACAGCTTCCACGGACTCCACGTGATCCACAAAGTCTCTCTTCCCCAGGTAGATGGATAACTGGAGGCAGCACGGGGTGAAAAACGAGAAGAAATGGGGTTAGTGTTCGCCATCGAATTGGCAGGAATTTTTGAGCCCCAGTTTGCATCATGGAGACCTTTAGCACCGCGGTCCTTCAGCGTGGCGGACCGCGATCAGATTTAAGGACTCATGTAGGTCTGTTTAATTTCTATTTTGAAAGCAAGCCCCGCGGTGGCTTTGTGGCAGGGTAGAAGTCAGTGGAGAGAGGCCAAAGGGAAGGGAAACGTCCTGCGTCCCCCCCCCGCCAGCGCGGCGTCCCCGCAGCCCCGCTGCAAGCCCGGGAACGAGCCCATGCCACGGACGGGCCGCTCCGCGCCTGCCTTCTCCTGCACGGACTCACCTTGGTGTTGGGGCTGGTCTTCTTGAACACTCTGCGGAGGGAACAAACACAGAGGCGTTGGGAAGCCGCGGAGAGGCTGGGAGCAGCTCGCCCCTTGCCAGGGCGCGCGGTCGGGGAGGGGACCGAGGAGGGGACCGAGGAGGGGACGGGGGCACACGGCCAGGCTGGTGGACCAGGCAGCGCGAGCGAGGATGGACGGACACCTACTTTGCTCCTTCGGCCATTTCGGATCGGTCGTGGTGCAGCGGGGACCTGCAGGAGAAACGCAGGGAGACGCTGGGGGAGCTCGTGGGGATGGGGACAGCCGGCCGTTGCCAGGAGGCAGCCAGGAATCAGGACAAAATCACTAATACGCAGATAAATTAGAGTCCTCAGGCTACAGCTCTTCAGGGCCTTTCATGTCTCCCACCAGCCCAACGTCTAGGCTTTGCAGAGTGCGGATATTCTGATTTTAACGGGGCTTTGCCCTGTTTCCCCGGGACCGTGCGGACGTGGGGACACACGTGAGACGTGTGCTGGTGGCTGAGCTCTCCGGACACAGAGGCCCGGCGGGGACAGCCCGGCCGAGCAAGCCCTCCCCTCCCGGGCCAAGAGGCGACGAAGAGGAAGAGGTGAGAAAAGGAAGAGGCAGAAGAAGTGAGACCGACACGCAAGGCAGGGCAGGCTTCAGAAAATGGAAGGGGAAACCTCAGGGGTCGCTCCCGAGGGAGCGAGCTCAAGGCTGGGAAAGGCAAGAAGAGGAACAGGACAGTGCAGGGCATTGCCGTTTTATGTATTTTCGTGTCTGCAGGGAAGCTGCTGTCACGACTGAGGAGGAGGAACGTGCTCGTTTTGCACAGTCACTCGCAAGGAGAGCGAGGAAACCACAGCCAGAAAGGTCAAGAGCAGTTTGATGCTGGTGAGCTGGCAGGGGGGTCTGAAAGCGCGCGGCAGCGCTGGCCTCCGCGGAGCATCCGTCCCCCGAGGACCCCTTCCTGCCCCAACACACAAAATAATGCCCTCAAAAAGCTCCCGTGCTGGAGGAGCCAGAGTTGGGGACACCTTGGAGCCTGTCGGTCTCCCGTCTGCAGCCGGTTTCTCCGGCCATGGGAAATGCCGGCCCGGCGCTCGCTCCCAGGTGTGGGACCTCGCTGATCCTCGGGCGATTTGCAGGGGGATTAGAAGGGATGAGCTCGGCTTCCTAAACTTAGGCAGCTCGGCCGCGAGCAGGGCTTAAACCGCGGCAGGCTGCTAAGCCCCAGCGGTGCCGGGGCAGCCTCCGGCGCTGGGGAGAGCGAGGAGACCGCTGTCGCAGCGGGGAGCTGATCCTCTTCCCCACTGGAAGGGGACGGATTAGTCCCAACCGCGGGATCTTGGATTGCCCTCTGCCAATCAAAGGTTATGATGGATGGTGACGTTCATATGGGATCTGCAGATGGACGATGAAGCTGAGGCATCCTCCTCATCGGCAGGGTTTCCTGGGCAGGAGGTGCGAAGCCTCCGCTGGCCCGGGAGCCTGGGAATCAGGCGGGGGGCATAAAAAGCAGGAGGGAAGGGAAGAGCCGAGCTCCTCCACTGAGTCCCAAGGCTCGGAGAGGAGGGATTCGGAGACTTGTCCTGGCTTGGCGAAGCTCTCCTGCTCTGCTAACGTGGTACCTCTGTCCGTGCCCTCCTTCCAAACCCTTTTGGCCGGATTCTGGCTCTTCCAGCCCCAAGCTGCCCCCCTTCCAGCCAGGCGCCCGGCGCCGACGTCCCCGCTCTGCAGCCCTTTACCAAGCGGCGGGTCCGCGGCGCAGGGAGCTCGTACCTGCGGGCCGGACCGGCAGCCTCCTCTTCCTCGCCGGCGCCGCCCTTCGTCGCCGCTCGCTGCGGCTCCCGCTCCTGCCGCTCTTATACCCCGCGCGGCTCCGGCGGGGCTTTGCCGGCAGATGTGCGGCGTGTGTGTGCGCGTCGCCGCCCAGGTATTTTCGGGCTGGAATCCTATTAGTTTCTTAATTCGGGAGGCGCTTCGCGAGTAAGAGTGGGCTATAAATGCCGCTCTTGCCGGGGCCCTGCGAAAGCGGCTTAGGAGATCGGCAAAGCAGGCTTAGGGGCGAGGTGACGGTAATTGGGGGGGATGCTCTGCTCCCGGCCGGCGAAGGCTCCGCGCCGGGGGGCTTCCACATGGCTGCCGGCTCACGTGGCGGCTTTCGGGGCCGGGACGCCCCGGGCACCCGCGGGAGCCAGCGACCTGCCTGATGCTGTTCCTCCCTCCTGCGCTTTTTGAGCGGCTGCTGGGGAGGTGGGAGGTGCAGGCGGCTTCTCGCAGGGCCGGTGTGGTCCATCAGCCCGGTCACCTCCAAGCCCAGGACCTGCCACCGCCTCCATCCCTCCAGGGCAGCAGAACCGGAGCGGTGGCCGCGGTCCCGGGAAAGGGTCTGGAAGCACATCCGAGGCAGCGGGAGGGAGGAAACACCCCACTGCGATGCCAATTTGCGGGCAGGGGGGCAGAGGCCCACGGCAGCCTGCGGATGCGCCGAGGAGGGGGGGTTTCGCCTCCATCCGGAGCGGCCCGCGGAGGTCCGGCAGGACCGGCGACCGCCCCACGCCGTTTCGTAACGCCCAGCTTTGGCCTCGCCTGACCCGATTAGCACGTCGTTAATTCAAGGTTTGCTGCTGCAAATAGAAAACTTGAAACTTAACAACCATCACCACTTGTGCACCGACCCCTCCCATACTCAGCCCCGTGCCGCGAGCCGCCGCGGGGGGTCCCGGCCGTGCCGGCCGTGCCGGGGGGGCTTTAGCGATGGGAACACGTTGTCCACGGCTGGGACGTGTGATCTCTTTAATTGCACGCAGCAGAGCGGCTTAGCGCCTAGATTAGCGGGCGCTATTTCTGCCAAGGTCAGGGGACACGCGACCCGCGACCCGTGGGGCGGCGGGGGCAGCGGCGCTTCGATGCCGACGACGCTGCGGCGCTTCCCGAGCGGCAGAGACGGGCGGCCGGCTCCGGCGGGAGCGGGTCTCCGGCGGGACGGGGTTTCCAGCGGGACCCTCGCAAAGACCCTCTCGCCAGGCGGTCGGCGCTTTCTGCTCCAGCCGCTTTGCAGGCGGCGAGCAGCCGGGCCCTGCCCGTCGCGGCCGGGCTCTGGAGGCGACGAGAGATGCAAATGCCGAACCGCCAGCCCAAAATAAACGAGACTGCCGAATTTCTCGGCAGCGCAGCCCACAGCTTCCCCCTGCGACGGCGGAGAGCCCAGGTGGCCCCGGCCCAGGAGGAAGCCCGGGACGGGGGGACGGGGGCCGCGGTCACGTCCCAGCAGCGCTGGGCGCACGACTGGGGCCTCCTGTTTGCCTTTGGGTCCCAGTGCAAAGCAAGGCGGTGCAGCCGGGTGCACAGCAGTGACGGGAGCCAGGTACCTGCCTTGCACCCTGGCTTGGGCCGTGCAAAGAAACCGGCTGGCAGTGGGGAAAAATGCAGGGTGCAAGGGTGGAAAACGCCTCGGTCCTCCTCCTCCGGCAGGCCCTGCGCTTCCCCGGCGCCCGGCAGCAGATGGTGGCTGCTGCTCATCTGTAATTAACCAGGTGCCGTGCGGATAATCATCCCGACGGGGCTGGCACTAGCTGCACGAGCCTCCCCGGTGCTCCCGCCACACGCGCGGCAAAGGCGCCCGCTCCACGGCTGCAGCGTGCAGCAAGATGCTCCGGGGCAGCGTCGCCCCGGGAGCAGCATCGCCCCGGGAGCAGCGTCACCCCGGGAGCAGCGTCACCCCGGGAGCAGCGTCGCCCCGGGAGCAGCGTCGCCCCGGGAGCAGCATCACCCCAGGAGCAGCGTCACCCCGGGAGCAGCATCGCCCCGGGAGCAGCGTCGCCCCGGGAGCAGCGTCACCCCGGGAGCAGCATCGCCCCGGGAGCAGCATCACCCCGGGAGCAGCGTCGCCCCGGGAGCAGCGTCGCCCCGGGAGCAGCATCACCCCAGGAGCAGCGTCGCCCCGGGAGCAGCATCGCCCCGGGAGCAGCGTCGCCCCGGGAGCAGCGTCGCCCCGGGAGCAGCGTCGTCCCAGGGCCGTTGGCAGCTCCCGTTGCTGCGGCTCGTTTCGCAGGCTCGCTCCCAGCAAATGCCCCCGGCTTTCCCTGGACCTCATCCCCAGGAAAAACAGCCGGCGAGGCGCCAGCGCTGCTCTGGCCGGGCTGCTTTCTGCAGGGGGGGTCAGCCGGGTCCCTTTGCTGAGCGTCCGCCAGCTTTTAGCCATTTTGTCCCATCCAAAATCGGGCTTTGCTCACGGCCAGAGAGCGTCGGGAAAGGCCGGGGCCGCGACGGCCAGACCCAGCAGCCCCATCGCCCCGCCGTGCAAACCGCCCCCACCCCGGGCCGGGTTTGCACCCTCCGAAACATCTGCTGTGCAGGCGGCCGGCGCGGTGCTGGGCCCCGGCCGGGGCGGCTCGCCAGCTGCACCGGGGCTTTCCGGGCCGAGGAAGCTCCCGCGCTCGGTCTCGGGACCCGGCCGCGCTCCGGCTCTGGGCCCTGCGGATGCTGCCGGGACAAAGTCCTGCGCCCCGCGGCCCCCTGCCCGGGGGGGGGACCAGCCCCAGCGCCCGCAGCACCCACATGACTGCGCCGCTTCCTCCGGGCGCCGCGGGGGAGGAGGAGCGAGGAGGCTGGTCCTGACAGCGGGGCCAGGGAAGTGCAGCGAAGGAGGAAGCGCGGCGGCGGGGAGCCCGGCGTGCCGAGCGGAGCAGGCCCGGCGGCGGGGCCGGGGGGCCGGGGGTGGCGGTGCCCCGGCGCGGGGAAGCGCGGGGTCGGGGCGGCAGCGCGGCGGAGGAAGCCGCCGTCGGGCCCTGCATCCTCCCGGCTCCGCCGCCCCAGCGGAGGGAAGGTGAGAGCATCCCCGGGAGCCGGGGCGGGAGCTGGGCGGCCGCGGTGGGATGCTGCCTTGGGAATGGCCCGGTTCGCTGATCCGCACCTCTTCCCCGCTCCGGACAGGCCGGCCGGAGCCAGGTGGATGGAGAGCATCTGCACCCGCAGCCGCTCCCGGCAAAGCCCGGTGCCCGGCACCGCCTGACCCGCTGCATCCCTTGCTGCCGCCTGCATCAGCACCCGGCCAGGATGCGGCCGTGCCCGTGAGCAGCCGGCCCGCGGCCGCCGGGATCTGCAGCGCCCGGCTCGCCCTTGCTCCATCCTCATCCTCCCATCGCGGCCGTGGGGAGCCAGCGCTGATGCCGGGCTGGGCCCCGGAGGATGGCGGCAGCCGGCTGGTACCACCGCGACATCAGCCGGGTGGTGGCTGAGGACCTGCTGGCCAAAGCGGGCAAGGACGGCTGCTTCCTGGTGCGGGACAGCGAGTCGGTGTCGGGGGCGTACGCCCTGTGCCTCCTGTGAGTTACCCCCCCTCCTCGTCCCCCTCCGGCTCCCTCTCCGACCCACGGGCCCCGGGCGGAGCGGGCGGCACGGGCCAGGCTGCCGGCGGCCGCGTGGGGAAGCTCCCGGCGATGCCCAGCTCCGGCCGCGGGAGATGCCGTGTCCCGGGGGGCCGGCAGCAGCCCCGGCCGGGAGCCCTGGAGGGATGACCCAAAACTCGCTCCGGCCCAAGGGGGTCGATGCCGGGGGCGGAGGGGGCCGCCCAGCGTTGCCTCTCCATCCCATCCCAAATCAGCAGCATCCGGAGCGCGGGGCGCTGCAAGCAGCGGGATGCACAGCCTCGGGCGCTGCCCGGGGGGAGCACGGCTTGCACGGCCCCCGGGAACGGTGCCGGAGCCCCAGCGTGCCGGGAAGGGAGCCCTTTCTGCCCTTTCCTCCTCCCCGCAGCGAGCGGCAGAGCATCCGTCCTCTCCGCGCTCGGGGAGGCACCGCCGGGGGGTCGCGGAGGGCGGCGGGGGGCTGCCGGAGGCCGCGGCGCGGCGACACGTCCGCACCCACGAGCGGGCGGTGCCTCTCGCCAGGCTGGATGGATGCCGCCCCGTTTCCTATGGTTTTCCTGGCCCGGCGCGTGGTGCAAATTGCAAACACATGGTGCCGAGGAGCGCGGGGCGGGGCGGGGGGGGGGTGCAGGGGACTAACCCGGTGCCCCCCCAGCCTCGCCGGGGTCCAGCGCGTGCCCTGGTGCTGCGGCGATGGCTGGCAGGGAGCTGAGCAGCGGCAGCAGCCCGAGCCGCGGCCCCGCTGCCGGGAAGGCGGCGCGCGTCGCCCGGAGCAGGGAGCGCGCGGGGCGGGCGCCGCTGAGACCTTGCGCGCTCGTGGCAGGTTCCAGCGGCACGTGCACACCTACCGCATCCTCCCCGACGACGAGGGGCTGCTCTCCGTCCAGGTGGGTGGAGCGGGGCTGTGGGGCAGGGGGGCACCCGGGGCGGGGGCAGCTCGCGCGGGCGGCGTTTGCACTTCCAGGCACGCCGGAGCTGCAAGCGAGCGGTGCGGTTTTCTCTTCGCATGAGCCGGCTGCGGCGCGCGGCCCCACAGGATGTGAATTCTCTGCGCGGAGCCTTTTTTGCAGCGCGGCCTCGCAGCGGTTTGCAGCTGCAGCCTGCGAACGCCGGTGCCCGGCGCGGCGCTGGGCGACGCCGCGGCGACGTCCCGTCCTCCCCCTTCCCCAGACCGTCCAGGGCATCCAGGCGAAGTGCTTCCGCACCCTCACCGACCTGGTCGGCGCCTACCAGCAGCCCAACAACGGCCTGGTGACGCCGCTGCTCTACCCCGTGCACCGGGCGCGGGAGGCGGCCGACGAGGACTCGGGTGCGCGGGGGCCGGGGGCCGGGGGCGGCCGGGGAGGAGGAGGAGGAGGAGGAGGAGGAGGAAGAGGAGGACGGAGCGGGCGAGCCGTGCCCCGTCCCCCTGAGCCGTGCCCGTCTGCCGCAGATGGGGACGATGGCCGCGGTGTCGTCCCCGCCAACGCGTCCCCCCCCGGCGCCCGGGCCGGCGGTGCTCCCGCGGGCCGGACCCCCATCTCGCAGCAGCTGCACCTGCGGCTGCAGGAGCAGGTCCACAGCAGGTAACGCTGCCCCGGCCCCCCCGCCGCGGTTCCTGCTGGCGGAGATGCCGCGGGGGGGGACTTCGCACCCGGCCCCGGGGGCAGGAGAAGGCTGCCGCGCTCTCAGCCCCCTCCCGCCCTCGCAGCCCAGCCAGCGACTTCATGGGCTTCATGGCCGAGTACCTCACCCACCACCTGCAGCTGGACCTGGAGGCTCTGCGCAACGGGAACCTGCAGCTGCGGCACCTCAGCACCGCGCTCGTCACCGCGTGCCGGGGGCTGCACAGGCGAGTGGCCCCGGTCCCCGTCCCCTTCCCCGTCCCCGTCCCGGCGGCGGCGGCTCCCGTGCAGGACCGCGGGCGGGATGCACGGCCCCGCCACGCCGCGGACGCCCTGCTGCACGGCTCACGCGCGCTCACGCTCCTCCTCGTCCCTCTGCAGCGAGATCGACTTCACGCTGGCTGGTTTGGAGACGCTGGCCAAGGTGTTCGACCCTCCCGCTTCCCCCCGCAGCCCCGCCAGGGACCAGGTGAGCCCCCGGGGGGAGCGCGGCCGGCCCCGGCCTGGCGCTGGGGGCCGCAGACGCCTCGTCGCGTGCGGGCGAGAGTGGGGACGGCGAGGAGCCGCGCGGGGCGGTTTCGGTGCCCATGTGCCCTGCAAAGGTGCTGCGGGCCCTGCGGGGACGGGGCCCCGGCGTGGTGCATCCTCAGCGGTGGGACCGGCCGGGGAGCAACCCAGCAGCCGGATCCGACTGTGCCGCTCCGAAAGCCTCCGCCGCCAGCCAGCGTCCGTCTCTCTCCCCAGGGCCTCCTGGCCAGCGACCCGGACCTGGAGCTGCTCCTCAGCAAGATCTCCGCTGTCAACCATCTTCTCTCTTCCCTGGAGAAAAAGGTGCCCGATGCGCCCGGCCTCATCGCCGAGACGGGGCAAGGCGCGCTGCAGAGCTGGGGGGCTGCAGACGGGGCAGCGGGACAGAAGTTCGGGATGCTAAGGCGGAGGACTGCCATTCCCAGACCCCCTCAGAGGGGTGGGGGTCCCTCTGCCACCCCCGGGGGCGTCACCGTCTCCCTGCTTCGCGCCCGTCTCTCTCCACAGGTGCTGAGGTCGCTGCAGGAGACGGTGTCCAAGCACAACCTGGCGCTGCCCAGCGTGGCCCCGGCCCCCCCGCCGGCCACCAAGCCCCTGGCCGTGCAGAGCTTCGAGGTGAGGCCGGGCCGGGCCAACTGTGGCCCCGGGGGGGCAGACGGAGCAGGGGCGGGCGCTGACCCCCGCGCGCGTGTCCCCGTGGCGCAGGTGAAGGTGGGCAAGTCGCAGCGAGCCACCCTCACGGTGGACGTGGAGTCGGGCACGGTGGCCGTCACCAAGAAGGGCGGCGGGACCCCGGAAGAGACCATCCCTCAGGACAAGAGTAAGGAGCCCCCGACCCCCTGCCACTCCCCGGGGGACAGTGCAGGGCTGGGGGTTCCCGCTGCAAGGGACCTCCCTGGGACACCCCCCCTGGGGACAGGCCTGATGCTGAGGTGATGGGCTCCTTCCTCTCCGGAGACCATGGGGACAGCGGGGAGCGGGCTGCGCGTGCCCCCAGCCCCACGCGGCCGAGGCCGGGGGGTGCCGGATTGGGGGGGGCACGACTTGGGGGCCCTGCCGTTGCCCCGCTCACGCCCGCGGGCGTCCAGTCCTGCAGCTGATCAAATACCAGAGCGTGCAGAGCAAGGTGAGACTGGTGTACGACCGGGACCAGCACAAGAGCCTGAGCAGAGACTTCGTCTTCCCGAGCGCGCGGGTAAGAGGACCACGCTGCGTCCCCAGGTCAATAGCGCTGCATGTCCCTGGCTCCCACGCCTGGGGGTCAATGTCCCCGCGGCCCGGCCGCAGCTCCGCAGACCTGGCCGTCGGCATCTCTTGTGGTGCCGCGTTTCCCAGTGCCCTGGGTCCTGCGCCGGGGCTCTGGGGACACCCCTGTCTTCCCGCAGAAGCGAGAAGCCTTCTGCCAGCTGCTGCAGCTCATGAAGATCCAGCACTCCAGCCTGGACGAGCCCGACCTCATCTCGGTGTACGTCGGGACATGGAACATGGGTAAGGGGCCGGGAGCGCTCACGTCATGCGGGGAGGCCGTGGTGGCTGGTTGCGTGTCCAGGGAGGGCTTTGGAAGGGGAGGCCTGCAGGAGCTGCCCTGGGACGTCTGGTGTTGGAGCTGCTCCTTGCTGAGACGAGAAGCCTGGAGAAGGTCCCAGCCGGGCCTTTTTCAGCTTTGTCAGTCCTGTCGTGATCCACTGATTTTGTGGTTGTGTGGAGCAAACAGAGGAGCTGGGATACTGGGAGGGTTTTGGAGCGTAGCAGGAAATCTCAGCACAGGTCTGGGCTGTGCATGGGTGGACCGTGTGGTTGACATGATACTTTCCATCCCCCGTGGGGCCTTGACCCGTGCAGGGCCCGGGGCTCAGGGAACCAGCCCTGGAGGCAGCCCCGCGCTGTCATCCCACCAGGAAATGCTGCTTGGTGACCGCTGTCCCCTCTGCCCCCAGGCAGCACCCCGCCGCCCCGGTCCCTCGCGTCCTGGCTGACATCACGGGGCCTGGGGCGCACTCCGGACGAGACCACAGCCTGCATCCCGCACGACATCTACGTGGTGGGCACCCAGGAGAACTCCCTGGGCGATCGCGAGTGGGTGGAGTTCCTGCGAGCATCCCTGAAGACGCTGATGGCCATAGACTACCGAGTGGTAATGGCGTGGGCCAAAGCTCGAAGGGGACACGTCTTGGGGTCTTAGCTGCCCTCTCCAGCCTTGTCAGGGGCACGTCCACTTGACAAAAAGGCTGAAGACTTCCACAGATAGGTTCAGGAAGCTGATTACCCAGTGGTAATTGAGCTGGGGCTCTCACACCCAAACCCAATGTCCTCTTCATCTCTGCTCCTTCACCCTTTCCCGCTCGTCGGGGGCAGCGGGCAGGCATGGGCAGGGGCCGGGCACCCCAGGTGACCCCCGTCCCTGGCCGGCTCACCGCTGTCTCCCGCAGGTCGCCCTGCAGTGCCTCTGGAGCATCAAGATAGTGGTGCTGGTGAAACCAGAGCACGAGCGGCGCATCAGCCACGTGAACACGTCCAGCGTGAAGACGGGCATTGCCAACACCCTCGGTGGGGGCTGCGAAGGGGCCGCGAGTCCTCCGGGTGGGACGAGGCAGGGTGGGCTGTTGTGGTCAGGGATGCCTCAAGCTGGGGTGGCAGCCGGGGGGGGCACGGCGTGGGGACCACCGCATGCCACCTCTGCCGTGCCGTGAGGGAGCATCGTCCCCCCCTCCCCGGCTGCTCAGTGCCCCGCGTGTCCCCGCAGGCAACAAGGGAGCTGTGGGCGTCTCCTTCCTTTTCAACGGGACATCCTTCGGGTTCGTGAACTGCCACCTGGCCTCAGGGAGTGAGAAGACCCACAGGTGATGGAGGGAGCGGGGCGGGGGGACGAACCCGCTGGGGTTGGCGGTAGCAAGGCATAATGGTCGAGGTGGGTCCCTGTTTGGACGGGTCACTTGCAAAGCGATCACAGAGATTTTTGGATGAACCACAGAGGAAACAGCAATAAAACACAAAACAAAAAAGCCGCCCAGTAACAAAGGATATCCTTCCTCATGGGTCTCTGTTTCCTCTGCGTTACGGCAAGCTTACACACAGCTTCTCCGGCCGTGTTTCCCGCTCGCTGCTTGCAAGCGCAGCTGGAAGGGAGCTGGGGTTGCACCCAGGGCCCTTTGCAGGGAGAGAAGTTTTGGTCCCTGAATGTCAGACACTGGGTTCAGGGCTGCTGCTCCCTGTCCCCATCCTGGGTGGGCTGCCCCCACCATACGGGGCCCAGCGGCTGGGTGGGATGGGGCTGGCCCTGGGGCCGGGGCCGGTGGTGGGGCTGCCTCACCCGCTCTGCTGCCGTCCCCCCGCGCGGTGCAGGAGGAACCAGAACTACAGTGACATCCTGCGCTCGCTGGTGCTGGGTGACAAGCGGCTCAGCGCCTTCGACCTCACCCTGCGCTTCACCCACCTCTTCTGGTTCGGGGACCTCAACTACCGCCTCAACATGGACGTGCAGGTAGGAGCGCGTGTAGGATGGGCATGTGCGGGAGCACCGCAGGGACGAGGGGCCGTGCTGGAGCTGTCACTGGGGCAGGGCAACACCAGCGAGGCACCGTCCCGGTCCCCAAGAAAGCAGGCATGGAGGGAAGCCCAGGGCGTGCACTCAGGGTCCCTGCTGTGGCTGGTACCGAGGAGGAACCAGAAAGGGCCCTGGATGCCCGTCAGGATGCTGAAGCAGAGGGAGGGGTGAAGAAAAGCCTAGATGCTCACGGCCTCTTTCCTCCTCCCTGCCCAGGACATCCTAGCCCATGTAACCAAGAGGGAGTTTGAAGCCCTCCTGGCTGTGGACCAGCTCAACCTGGAGCGGGAGAAGAGCAAGGTCTTCCTACGATTCAGTGAGTGCTGGCACAAGGTGCCAAAAACGGGAGGGACCTTGATGTGCACCAAGGACAGCCCCCCCCGGGCAGTGCAGCTGGGTGGGGAGGGAGGCTGGCCTCCACCCTGGCACTCGCGTGCCACTGGGACACAGCCGTGCTGCTCCCAGCATGGGAATGGGGAATGCTGCTCGGGAGAGCCCCGGCAGGACGGGAGCATGGTGGACGATGTCCCCAGCCCGGTTCCAGCCATGGGGACAGCCACGACACCTGCCCTGGCTCAGCTCCGCATCTGGGTTTCCAGGAGAGGGTGACATCTCCTTCCCTCCCACCTACCGGTACGAACGAGGCTCCCGGGACAACTACATCTGGCAGAAGTTCAAGACCACAGGGGTGAGTTCCCACGCTCTCACGCCAAGGCCAGGGCCCCGGATGTCCAGGACTGTGCTGGGGAAATGGGGACAGCAGCTGGGGACAGTGCCAGGCAGGCTGCGTGGCAAGCGCAGATCCTGCTCCATGCTCAGCCCTTCGCCTTTGCCGAAGAGGGTTTGGGCAGGAGGGAAACATCTTTTAGGGGTCCTCGATCCATTCCCTTGGTGGGGAACAAGAGAAAACAACTGGGGTGGGAGAAGCACTGGGTTGGTGGGAGAAAGCAGCCATATTTGAGGACTGTGGGAACACAATTTTTCCCATTCCTAGATGAGGATCAACGTCCCCTCGTGGTGCGACCGCATCCTGTGGAAGTCGCACCCGGAGACCCACGTGGTCTGTAACTCGTATGGTGAGTGAGGTCCCCCAGGGCCCTGCCGGGGACCTGGGGGGAGCTGAGCCGCAGCAGGGCTGCCGGGGGTGCTGGGGGTCAGTGGCCGTCACTTGTCTCCCCCTTCTTGCGTTTCAGGCTGCACCGATGACATTGTGACCAGTGACCACTCGCCGGTCTTTGCCACCTTCGAGGTGGGAGTGACATCGCAGTTTGTGCCCAAGAAGGGTAAGAGAGATGGTGATGGTGATGGTGAGAGTGAGGGTGAGGGTGAGGGTGATGGTGATGGTGATGATGAGGGTGAGGGTGAGGGTCATGGTCATGGTGATGGTGGGGGTGAGGGTGAGGGTGATGGTGAGGGTGACGGTGAGGGTGACGGTGAGGGTGAGGGTAATGGTGACGGCGATGGTGAGGGTAATGGTGACGGCGATGGTGATGGTGACGGCGATGGCGATGGTGATGGCGATGGTGATGGCGATGGTGATGGTGATGGCGATGGTGACGGCGATGGTGATGGTGATGGCGATGGCGATGGCGATGGTGATGGTGATGGCGATGGTGACGGCGATGGTGATGGTGATGGCGATGGTGATGGTGAGGGTGAGGGTGAGGGTGAGGGTGAAGGTGAGGAGCACCCTCTCCGGGAGGGTGATTGCCTCTGGAGCAATCGGGCCCAGGGACAGCTCTCAGCCCTGCTTCTTCCTGGGTTTGTCACCTCCTACCACCCCAACGTGCGGGGCCCCGAGCGCGGTGCTCAGCCAGCTCGCGCTGAGCTGCTGGTGCCGCCCTGCAGTGCCCGGCTCCAGCGCCGAGTGCCTGGCCTGCATCGAGTGGGAGAGCATCGAGGTGATCGTGAAAACCGCCAGCCGCAGCAAGTGCTACATCGAGTTTCACTCCTACTGCCTGGAGGGTGAGCTGGGGCCGGGGCCGGGGCCGGGGCACGGCACGGAGGCACCGGCTCGCCTCCGGTTAGGGCTGGGGCGCGGTGGGGCAGGGCGGTGGGGCGGGGCGGGGGGGAGCGGCCGCCCCTCATGCTCTCCCGCCGGCAGAGCCCCAGCGGAGCGGGGAGAACACGTCCCAGAGCTGCGACATCCCCGGCTTCCTCAAGCTCGGCTGGTCGGCTAAGCACTTGCCCGTGGTGAGCGCCGGGGAGAGGGGGGGGTCCGGGCCGCAGCGGCAGGGCAGGGGCGGGTGAACGAGGCACCCGCTGCCCCTCCGCGCCGGCTCCCGAGCACCCCCGTCGCCCCCCTTCCCTATCCCTCCCGCCTGGGGCGGCCCGGGGCGCTGCCAGCACCCGCTCTGCCCGCCCGCAGCTGCACCCCATCCTCTCGGACCTGGAGTACCTGGGGGACCAGCACCTGCTGCTCGGCATCAAGGGCGTGGAGAGCTGCGAGTCCTACGGTGCGTCCCCGGGGGATTTGGCGGCAGGGACCCCGGCATCCCCCCTCCCCAGCGCAGCACCCGCTCCGGGCTGCTGCTGGAAGGGTTCCCGCGCCGGGAGACGGGGCCGCCCTGCTCCGGCTCCGCTAACTCCTCCGCGCTGCGGGCGCAGGCGAGTGCTGCATCGCCATGAGGTCCATGATTGGCAGCATGGCCCAGCAGTTCGAGACCTTCCTCTTCCACCGCGGCGAGGAGACGGGCTCCATGCGCGGCTGGATGAAGGTCCGCGTCCCCAAGGACAGGCGCAGCACCCGCGAGAGGCTCTACGGTAACGTCGCCGCGCTCTTCGGCTGCCCCCGCTTCGCCTGGGGTGGGTCGAGGGTGGCTGAGCGCTCCCCATGCCCTCCCCATCCCCGGCAGCGAGCGGAGGCCGTGCACGGACCAGCTCATCCTCCGTGCTCCTCTTGAAAGAGGCCAGGACTTGAACATCCGCACGCAGCTCTTTAACGGTGCCCTTTCTGCCTCGAATCTCTTGCAAGCCTTCAGCAGCCTTCTTGTTTGCAGAGTGGATCAGCTTCGAGGAGGAGGATGCCGAAGCGGCTGCCGACGAGCCGACGTGCTCCAAGCCGCCCGTGCACCGCCTCAGGTACCCGCCGCAGAGCCCGGCCCCGCCGCCGGCCCCGCCGCCCCCGCGGCGCTAAGGCCGCCTCGCCCCGCCGTGCGTTGCAGGAGCCGGCCCCGCAGCGTCCCGGACGCGGCCAGCAGCTACACCAACCCGGCCTACTTCATATTCGAGGGGCTGCCCACCACCTGGGCCCTGGCGTCCGGCGGCCCCGCCGCCCTCCGGCGTCCCCGCGGCGAGAGGCAGACGGAGACCCCGCGGCCCCGCGGCCCGGCCCCGCCGCCCGCCGAGCAGGAGCCGTGGGGCGGGGGGCCCCGAAGCGGGGCGGGGGGCCCCGGCCGCGGGCGCCAGCTCAGCCCCCTCCCCGCCGGCAGGCAGAAGCGGCCCAAATCGGCCGTCCTGGAGAGGGAGGCGGCGGTGGGCGACTGCTCGCTGACGGCGCTGCACATGGCGAGGTGCCTCAGCGAGCTGGACCGGGCGGCCCCCGAGCAGCGCGGCCGCCCCGACGGCACCGCGGCCGGCGGCCCCAAGGCGCAGCTGCGCCAGACCCGCAGCGCCCTGGAGCCGCCGCCGCGGGGATGCCCGGAGGCGCCGGGGCCGGCGCGGGATGCGCGGCGGCACGGCCGCGCCACGGAGGTACCGCCGGGCTGCGTGCGGCACCGCGGGGATCGGGCAGGGCAGGGGACTTGGCCTTGGGGACCTGCTTTGGGACACGAGGCCACCGGCAAAGCCTGGCACGGTCTCCCGGCGTCGCTCTGCCGGGGCAGCGGGATAGCGAGGGAAGGCGGAGGAGCAGCAACGCTGGGATCCTGCTTCTTACGGATGGGGGAAGTGCGGGCGGCCGTGCCGTGGTCCTCTGTCGCGACACTGCTGGGTCGTGTCCTCGTTCTTCTCTCCCCAGTGGCCCTGCGACAGAGGGGACCGCTCCCGCAGCATCGGCGCGTGGCTGAGTCACCTCGGCCTGGAGCAATACAAGGAGGGGCTGTACGAAAACGGCTGGGATGACCTCGAGTTCTTCAGGTATCCAGCAAGTCCTGGAGCTCATAGAGGGGCACAGGACAGGCGCAATCGGTCCCCAAGTGCCAAAGCAGTAGTGGAGCAGGTCAGGCCAGCTCCTGTGTCCCCTAGGTCCCTGAGCCCGGAGGGAGGGAGGAAAGGTAGAGTGCAGAAGAGGGGACCATTAGCCGATCAAGCCCCCAATTCCTTCTGGATCCCTGAGGACACTGTGTCCTTGCACCCTCTCATGGCTTCCCCACGGCTGCTCTCTCTCACCCCACCGTGCAGAGACATCACTGAGCAGGACCTGCTGGAAGCCGGGGTGCTGAGCCCTACTCACCGCAAGCTCATCCAAGCCAAGCTCCGTGAGGGCACCACTGGAAGCCCGCAGCAGAGACCCTACCTGAAACCAAACGCCTAGACGCCAGCGTGGCACGTGCCACGTGCAGGTTTCCTCCAAGGAGCTTCTTGGGGAGCTTCTGCTCTAAAGCGCCCGGAGCCCAGAGCAGAAGGAGGCAGGACTGGAGGTCGCAGGGATAAACCTGTGATTGGGAAACACGCTCTTGGCTGGCTTCCTCTGCAGTCTTCACCACCACCGCCGATGTCTTGCTGAACGTGCTCCAGTGACAGCTGCAGCACCCACCCGTGCCATGCCTGCACCCAGCTCCGGACCTGCAGCACCCACCCGTGCCATGCCTGCACCCAGCTCCGGACCTACTGGCCTTGCGGTGAAACCAGCCACGCTGCCAAGCTGCCTGGCCTCACCAGTAAGCAACTGGATGTTTCTCCACTGGAAAGTCTCAGGGAGTTTCTGTGGCCGTCGAGACTGACGCTGTCCGGGTCTCACCCCGTGTCCTTCCTTCCCCAAAGCAACGGAAGGACCATGCTGACCCTCGCCAGCCTGTGGGACAGGGACGCGGGACACGCTGGAGGTGAGGACCATCCACGCTGCACCCCCCACGTGAGCTGGGGCGGGATGTGCCCTGGCAGGCGGGGACACGCTCTCGTGGTTGCCCCGAACGCAGGCGCCGAAGCACCGTCAGGGAGCCCGATGCTGCGGACCTCAAGGCCCAGCTTCTGCGGGTGGTCGCCTGGGCACCGGGAGCTGCCCGGCCCCCGCTCTCGCGGCTCTGGTCCGTGCATGGCCGCAGAGGGCAACACCTTTGCCCAGCACCACTGATGGACCCAAACCGACACCCCGAAACTCTCAGGCGTCCCCAGCGAGAGGCCGGGCCCCGCTGCCGGGTGCTTCCCTCCGCCCTGCCCCGCTCTGCCGTTCCCAAGTGCCTTTTTTCACACCCTTTCGAAGACTGCGTCGCTGTTTCCTCACTCCTCTTGCTGTTGCAATCGAGAATAAAGTCTCAGGGCTCGGACGGTGCCGCGGGCCGTGGTCTTTGATGGTGGCCGCGATGCGGTGACAGCTGGCCCGGGCGGCCTTGCTCCCTCCTAGCGCCCGGCTGCTCTGGCACGTGCCGCTTCCCCGGGCTGCGGGTTTAGGACCTTCTGCTGCTGGGGTGCAAACGCGCTCCTAAACCCACGGCTTTGGCTGGGTCCTCCGCAAGCAGCACTGACGTGTCCAGGCACCAGCCGCCCTTTGCGCCGATCCACCTTCTCCCGGGGAAATTAAAGCCGCCGGGATGCAGGGTGCTGGGGTGCTGGTGCGGAGCAGTATCCTGGTGGGATGCAGGGTGCCGGGGTGCCAGTGCGGAGCAGCATCCCGGCGGGATGCAGGGTGCCGGTGCGGAGCATCCTCCCGGCGGGATGCAGGGTGCTGGGGTGCCGGTGCGGAGCATCCTCCCGGCGGGATGCAGGGTGCCGGGGTGCCGGTGCGGAGCAGCGTTGGGGACACTATGCCCAGGGTGGCCTCAAGGTGGCAGTGGCCACCTTTGTCCCCAGGAGAGGGCTCGGCCCGTGCAAGCGGGTCACCCCAGGGGTGCAGGGTTGGGGGGCAGCAAGGCGGGAGCCATCCCTGTGCCGGTGCCGGCGTCGGGGCAGCCCCGGCCCCGCTGGTGGGGCAGGACGGGGCGGCCCCGGGGGCCATGTGCCCGGCCTTGGGGGGCGCGAGGGGCTGCGGCATGCGGCCGAGACCCATCGTGGTGGCCCTGGCGGCAACGAGGACGGCGTCCTGGGCCCCACGGCGGGCACAGCCCCACGCCCGCGCCCCACGGCCCCTCTCGCGGTCGGGGGGCCGAGGCGGCGGGCGGCGAGGGGAGCTGGCGGCGGTGGCAGTGGCCTCGGGCGCCTGCCCCCGCCTCCGCCCGCCTCCGGCCCTGCCTCTCCCTGGCACTTTGCTCCCGGAGCCGGGCCCCGGCCCCGCAGAGCGGGAGCGGGAGCGACGCCGCTCGAGGGCCCCGGCCCAGCATGGGCCCCGCTCCGGGACCGCAGGTGAGGTGGCAGCGGCGGGGGCGCGGACGGGGGGCCGCGCGGGCAGGGTGTCGGGGGGCCGACGTCCTCGCCGTCACCCTCGCCCCAGCCGGGCCCGGGCGTTCTCCCTGCCGGCTGCAGGGCCTTCATCCCTCCCCACGCGCTGCCTCCTCCTCCTCCTCTTCCCCCTCTCCCTCGCTCCGAGGGGTCGTCCCCTCCGGAGGTGAGCTGCCCTCCGGCTCTGCCTCGTGCTAGGGCTCCCCGAAGAGGCGGGGGGGGGGGGGTTGGGGAAACCCTGACGAAATGGCAAAATTAGTAAAAAAGACGACCCCAGTGTCACCTCCCACCCCACTGGGAAATGGTGTCACCTCGGAGAGGACCCGCGGGCTTTGGGAGGCACCGGGCAGCACTGAGAGCATCCAGCCCCGGCGAGCCCCGGCTCTGCTGGCATTCCTGCAGGGAAAGCGTCCGGCCCCAGCTCTGCTGGCATTCGCGGGGGAGGAAGCATCGGCTCCGGAGGCAGCGACTTGGCGTTCGCCTTTCGGCTGCAGCTGCACTAGCAGCCGAAGGAAAAAGGGATCAAAACGAAATTAGGTCACACGCCCCTTGTGCCAGGGCTTTGGCTGTGCGAACCACGTGGCGATTAGGGACAAGGGTCCTTGTGCGGGATGTTTTGCATAATTTCCCCTTGTTTTGCAATTTCCCAGCGTTTGGGCGAGAAGCAAAGCCCTGCGTTTCCCGCGCTTCCAGCGGCAGCCGGGTTTGGGGCACCCCTGCCCCAGCGGCTCGGCCGCCCCTCTCCGCGATTCGCTTTTCCGTCGGCGGCTCCCAAAGCGCCGCCCGGCCCTGCCCCGGACACCCGGCACGACGGCGCGGGGCAGCCCGGCGTCCCCCGTGCTCCCGGGGCGGCAGGACCTTTGGCTCCCGAGCGGAGTGCGGCATCGGCACCGCCAGGCTCATTCATTTTATTGGTGCCTTTCCGCCGCCCACGTAAACTCGACACGCGGGAGGCCCGGGAAACGCTGCGGCGCGCCGGGGTCCAGGCGAGCCGCTCCGCGTCCTTTTCCTCCGGGGCTTTTCATCCCCCTGACCAGCTCCCAGGCATCTGGCCGGGACACGGCTGAGATGGAGCTCGGAGCCGTGATGGAGCTCGGAGCCCCGCTGCAGCGGCGCTTCCTCCCTCCGGAAAAAGTCCACACGTGGCCAGGGAAAACGGTGCTGCTGAAGTTACCTAGAAATGGGAACAGGCCCGGCGATGACGTGTCCTCAGCGTGGACTAATGTAAATCAGAGCAGCTTAAACCACTGATTTTGATCATGACTAAGATGAGGAAGCAGGAAACCTCAGCTGTGAAGATTAAGAGTGTCAAATGTAGTCGTCTCACATTTTTGTCTTTCGGTTTTCCTGAAGAAAACTTGCTTAGGAACAGCTAAAAGATGTTGCTAAATATTGACTATGCTCAAGACTTTGTATTTTGGGGTGATAGACACCGCGAACCTATGCTCCCATCTAACAGCCCTCCACCAGGCAGCTACTCAGATGTTTTCTCCCTTTCCTTTTGTCTTTCTCTTTTCTTTTTGGTGTTAGTTTTTTTAAATCCACTGTTTTTTTTCTGTTTTCCTCGTCATCGTTGACCCATGTTTCGTGGAAATTGGCTTTGGTCGCCGAATCCTTCAGCATGTCCGGTCTGGTAGGTCTCGTTTCATGCTCCGTTTATTCAGAGGTTAGAAGAGGCAAACAAATCTCCTGGTTCTTCACATCCTCAGCTGCTGGCCAGACCGGTGCAACAAACCCCAGCGACGACGAGAGTCTGGCTGCACCCGAGACAGAGGTGGCTGCTGCTTTCTTCCCCCCCGAGGGGGTTCCAGGTGCTCAGCCCAGGCCTGGCACAAGCTCAGGGGTTTCAGTGCTTGGATTTTCTTGACAGTCCTGCCAGCAAAAATGTACTGAAAATTTTATTTTGTGATAAATTTAGACCGGTTTAATGGGATGCTGGAAGGTGAGTCTTCCAAGGCGCTGTGTTATACCCAGAGCTAGACTCTCCCTGCAAGCCCAGTCCCTCCTTTCCTGGCTTTGCAGGGGCAGAGCAGCCCAGCAGAGCTCTGTATGTTCTGATGGAGTCAGGAAATTCCCACGGACACCCATCTCGGGCCTGGGATTCCCAGCATCTCCCCTTATTTCTGTTCTGAAACTTGCTCTGACATGGCCTTGTGCTGCAGCATTAGGAAAACCGCAGCTGAAGGACATCATGTAATAGTGACTTCCTCATGATCCTGCTCTGCCTGGGGGGTGAAGCCACCTTTCAGGTGCAGACACCTGGAGCAGCAGGGTTTTCCCAGGAGGAACGCGTCACCAGGTCCCTTAAAGGCAGGTGAACTGATGGGTTGATGTCTTTTCTGGAAGGTAGCTCAGTAACTGGATCCACTCTGCAAAGGCCTTCCCCTGTGTGCGTCTCCCTGCCCTTTCTCTAAGGACACGGCTGTCAAAAAGATTCATAGACCCAACTTCAGACTCGACGTGGCTGGGGCTGGGGAATGGGGACCAAGGCCTGCAGCTGGGGTGGGAAGCTGAGCAGACGCCGGTGCGAGGAAGGCTTGAGCACAGATGGGGTATGTGCACGCTCGGTCCGAACCGCAGCTGGGTGGTACAGGCACCGCTTTGATCCCACTGAGCCGCTCCCTGTTCCCTGTTCTCTCCAGAGTATTCGCTGCTCTGCCGCACAGCCACTGCTCAGCTTTGCCGTGCGGGCTCTGGTGGGGATGGCTTTGCTGGCAGAAAGAGTCCGAATCTTATTACTTTCTCAGGCCTTGCGTCTTGCCAGCTACGTGCTTATCAGCTGGTGTTTATCTGTGAATCGTGGTAATCGTCTGAGATGGTCTTGCACAAAGGATGGAAGTGGTAGAGAAGAATAGGCAACTGCATTTCGTTATTAACTCCCTGGCACGCCAGCTTTCTATCCAGGGCTCGTTCTTCTTACCCAAGCTGAGAACATACAATGTTCCACAGTCTTCGTGGGTGAAGCAGCATTATTTGCTCATTTCTCCAGGACAATGAATAACTGTATAGTTGAAGTTGGGAAAAAATATCCAGGCTAGATCTGGTCAGAGACTGCCTGAAATAAGCTTATTAGAAAGGAGGCTCTGCCAGCAGCTTTGCAGCTGAGCAAGCTCCTCAGTCCTCACTACACCGATGGTGCAATTTCGGTCTTCCTCCACTTCCTTACAGGCGTGTCTGGGCAGCAGAGCAGCTGTCCAGGCTCAAGTCAGGATAACACCGTAAAACACACCCAAGAATGCCAAGGGAGCTGGACACACCACCCCAAAACAGCCCGGGGCTGGGGGATCTTCTCAGCTCCCAGACATGTGGAAACTTCTGCCCTGCACATATCTGAAATGTGGCTGATGGACACGGCCCAGGGACGAGACCTGGTGAAACTGGCTAAACTAAGTGGCAGAGACCGTTTGATTCTTGATAGCCCCAGTGCCCTGGGACCTCTCAGATGGGTGTTTTAACCACGTAGGTGAGGGCGACCTGGGTGTACCCTCCTCACAGGATGCCCCACGTCCCCTTCAGCGGGATGCTGGCGTTGCCCAGCAGCTCCTGGTGCTGCAGCCCGTGCTGGCAGCAAAGACAGGCCACTTCCCAAATCCCTGCCACCGTCCTCTCCCAGCACCTGGGATTTCCGTGGAGGTGTTTCTGCAAGGCTGTCCAAGCCAAGATTGCAAGACACAGCTGGTACCAGAGCCCAGAGGCTGCTAGGGTTTCCCATGAGCTGGTTTTATCTCCTGTTTCCGGGGGAATTGACTGAGTTTCCTTTGTTAATGTTTGATCTGGACCTGCCTGTTGCTCTCTGAACTCATCTCTGTAATAAAGCTGTGAAGCAATCTGCACTTTCTGTAACTGGAAAGCAATTGCAGAGTGTTTGATTTGGGGCTGAGGCTCCAGCTCAGCCCAGAACTCAAACAAATGGTGCAGAGCGTGTGTAGCCGCGGAGGCTGGCCCGGCACGGACACCCTCCTGTCTCTCAGCCCGTCTGCCTGCTGATTAATTTATGATCATGACAACTGTAAATCTAGGAATGCCAATCTATCCAGGCAAGGCTCTGCAGAGCAAAGTGACAAAATGGATCAAATCTGACCTGACCCTGGGGCCATGAATGAAAGGGATAAATGGGCCATGAGGAAGAGGCAATCAAGGGAGGAGAGCAGAAGACAATGCAGCCTTCAACCTCGTATCACTGAAACCAGCATCCCATCGGCGTGTGTCATCTCCCCGGACCTGGAGTCCTCCTCTGTCCTAACTTCATCTCCCGGATGAGCCCTGAACCAGCACAAACCGAATGCACACTGCGCAACCCCTGCTGTGAGATGCAGCATTCAGATGCACCCTCAGCTCTCCCTACAGCACGGCAGAAGCCAACTCCTGCTCCCGCTTCAGATTTCCCTGGTTACTCATCTAAGGACACCATGGACCCTAGTCACTTGCCCCCAGAACGGGGAGATGGTGTTGAGCCTGCCCAGAGTCAGTCTTCGTCCTTTCCAGCACCACTGTGTACAGAAGCACCAGCCTCAGGTTACACGTGCAGCCTGCCTTTCCTGGCTCTCCAAATAAGCCCTTGCTTTTGGTTATGTTTAAAACTCCAGGATTCGATGCAGCCCACCGCGAAAATGCAGCTTAGCCTGTGTAACTGGCCAGGCCCTATTACTTTTGAATCTTCTGAAATATTACCAGCAATAGCTTTATATTTTCCCCTTGACCTTTGGTAGATGCCACTGGCCCAGGAGCAAATCTTTACTGGACCCCTATAGATGCACATGCATGAGATAAGAATATATGGCTTTACAATTACGTTTTTTTGAGCATCTCTAATTATGGTTTTAACCTACCAGGTGGAAATAAAAATGGCATATCTAGTGAGAGCACAAAATGCAGTTAAAATGTTCTGGTGTTGTGTCCTTGCTTAAGGTATGACTTTGGCCTGCTGTTAGCAAAGCTGCAGAAGCACTGGCTGGCACCAAGCTTGTGCACCGGGCCAAAGCCAGAATATACAAATTGCCCAATTGGACTTGCAGCAGCTGACAGCTAAAAGAGGATTGTTTTTTTTTTTTTTTTACTCCAGTTTGCTGCTCTTTTACCCTCCATCATTGTGGGGCCAACTGTTGAGTTGCCTCTGTCCACCCTGCCTGTGGCTTCTCCGTCTGCTGCCTTGGCCGATGGAAGCAGCTGCTCTGGAAGTGCTTTGCAAGGAAGCAAGGCAATCTTGGAAGAACTGAGATGCTGAAACGCTTCTGAGACCCAAGGCTTTGTAGGATGTGACAACTGTGGTAGAAGCTCCCTCTTTCTTCTGGAGAAGTGGACTCTGAACTTCAGACATCTTGAGATGCAGATGCAATCATTTTATAGTTTGCCCCCACATTTCACCCTGGGGATTAATTTGCCAGGACGATGAGACTCCCAGTCTTTGATCCTAACAATGTGCAACGGGGAGATGTCCTGCCTGGCTTGTGAACTTGCACTCTCTTGGGCTGGGACTTGGCTCTGTCGCAGCTCCTCTCTGCACCGCTTAGATCACCGCTCTCCTATTGAGAACACCCGGCAGCCGGAGGCCCCTCACTGTCCAGGGACACGCTCTCCCAGAGGCTCCTTTAACAGCCCCCAAGGATTTCTGCAGGCCATAACATCCCCCAGACAAGCCTTTCTTCTCCTCCAGCCTTTCTTCTGTCAAGGACCCCCCCGGGACGAGCAGCATTGTCAGGATGGTGCCAATTAGACTGAGCTGGTTTCCAGCGGCTGTGCTGGCACCGAGCAGGGGGTTGCTGTGGCTCACAAAGGTTTCTTTGTCGGCGGCACGGTGGGTTTGCTGGCCCGGCGGCTGGGGCCCGGCGTGGCGGGGGGGGACGCAGGCCTTGCTGTCTGAGGCGTGCTTCCCGGGCTCTCATGCAGCGCTGGTGTCGCTGCGCGGTGCTCAAAGGGATGATTAACGGGTGTCGTTGTGGGGGCTCCGAAGGGGAGGATTTGTCAAGCCTTTCTTGGCCGAGTGCAAGGCCCAAATGTGAGAGCTGAGAAAAAACAGAATCATCAAAGTGGCTGGACCTCCTGGAGGGGGGGGGGGGGGGGGAATCTGGCATCTTTGGCTCCCTTCCACTCTTTGTGCCTGACAATGGTTGCGATCGACAACTAATGTGTTTTTATTTACTGCTCTTCTAGATCTGGCTTTGTGAACATGGCCACTTCAGCGAGGACATCCCCAGTTGCCCTGTGGACACCAACGCCCGCTTCCTGGCTGGTAGGGAACACCACCGCTGCGGCAGAAGAAAAGTGTGTGTTCAACGAGGAGTTCAAGTTCATCCTGCTACCCATCTCCTACGCGTTCGTGTTTGTGGTGGGGCTGCTGCTCAATTCTTGGGCCTTGTGGATTTTCGTCTCCAGGATGAGGCCATGGAATGCCACCACGACCTACATGTTTAACCTGGCTGTCTCTGACACCCTCTACGTGCTCTCCCTCCCCACCTTGGTCTACTACTATGCTGACCGCAACAACTGGCCGTTTGGGGAAGGGCTCTGCAAGATAGTGCGCTTCCTTTTCTACGCGAACCTCTACAGCAGCATCCTTTTCCTCACGTGTATCAGTGTCCACCGCTACATGGGCATCTGTCACCCTATCCGCTCCCTGAAGTGGGCGAAGACCAAGCATGCGCGCCTCGTTTGCACGGGTGTGTGGCTTGTCGTCACTGTCTGCCTCATCCCCAACCTCGTCTTTGTTACCATCAGCTCCAGTGACAACAGCACCATTTGCCACGACACCACCAAGCCCAAGGACTTCGATCACTATGTGCACTACAGCTCCTCCATCATGGCTCTCCTCTTCGGGGTGCCCTTCATGGTCATTGTCGTGTGCTACTGCCTGATGGCCAAGAAGCTTTGCAAATCCAGCTTCTCCAGCCCCAGCCCCCGAATGCCCTCCTACAAGAAGCGCTCCATCAAGATGATCATCATCGTGCTCACCGTCTTCGCGATCTGCTTTGTGCCTTTCCACATCACCCGGACCCTCTACTACACCTCCCGCTACTTCCAAGCGGACTGCCGGACCCTCAACATCATCAACTTCACCTACAAGATCACGCGGCCCCTGGCCAGCATCAACAGCTGCCTCGACCCCATTTTGTACTTCATGGCTGGGGACAAGTACCGGGGCAGGCTGCGCCGGGGGGCAGCCCAGAGGCCCCACCCGGGGCCCCAGTCTGCCCTGGCCCTGGTGTCCAGCTCCAAGGAGGAGGCCATGGGCAGCAGCCGTGCCACCACCTACCGCATCCGCGACGCCTGAGGGAAAGGGACAACGCGGAGGCAGAGGAGGGGGCCGAGAGCCTGTCGAGGGGGAGCCGGTGGGGTTGCAGCGTTGGTGTCATCCCTAGTCTCTCTGACTTACACCCTCCCGGTGCTCTGGTGTCCTCTACATCCCCGAACCCTTTCCCCTTGCCCTGCCCCTGCCCAGGGTCAGCCTCTGCCTCGGAGCCGGGACTGAAGCAGAGCCCTACAAGTCTGGGGGAGGAAGGATAGGTCTGCAGCAACATGCAGAAGGCAGAACTGGACTAGATAAGGGCGATGAGGAGCTCTCAGCGCATTTTGGGTGCGGTTGGTGTGTGGGGTCTAAAGCTAGGCAATGCTGAGGTCCCCCTTCCCACCAGGTCCAGGGGCCTGCAGACCTGGCCGATGCCCATGCCCAGGATCTTGCCTGAGCTTCACCCGAATGCTGCTTGCACAGGGGAGAGGGAAGTGGGAGCTGAACCGTCCATCTGTCCATGCTCCTTTTGCAGGGTAAATCTTGTAGATGAACCACTTGCCTTGCTTCCTTCAGTGCCCCAAGAACGGCGCGTGGGAGCTGGTCCACCGAAGCCGGGACACAGCCGTGCGAGTGGGGCCCTGCCACCGTGGCAAGCGGGAAGGGCGTGGGACAGGGATGGATGAGCAGCAGGGCGCCCGGCTGACAGCTGTGGCATCCTGCGTGCGTTACAGAGGCTGTTAGAGATGTTCCTGTCACAATATTGTCCTTGGGTGAGGCAAGGGAGTGACCCACTGTGGGGCTGGTGATGCCTGCAGCACCATCGTCCCCGTGCCCAGCTCGGGCAGTGACGGGGAAGCACTTGTTGCTAACCAGCCCACCAATAAAGTGTATTTTCTTTCTCTAAGCCCAGGCCTATTTCTCCCCATATCAGAAGAAATAAATATCAGGTGGTCACATCAGACCACTTGCAAGGGGATGTTGCAGGAAAGGGGGAGCCCACATAGCACTTTTTCCTCCTTCTCCCTTCCCCGTGCAGTATGCCCCATTACTTAAATGATCTTTAAAGGACATTAAAAATCTCTTTGATCTCCAAAGAGCCGTTGGCACAAGCCAAGCCACTCCCTGAGTCTTTACGAGCCGTTCCCATCAAACGAGAGCAGCTCATGCCCAGCCGCAGCCTTGGCCGCGGCACAGAGCGCCTTGCCCGGCAGCGCGGTCTCGTCCGCGCAGGCACTGCCGTTGCAGCCCCACGCCAGGCTCCCCCCACTCGCTTACAGCCTGGGCCAGCAGAGATCCCGCTTTTAGACTGCACATTTTTTGCTGGGAACGGATCCGGCCTGGGAAAGTGTTTCTGAGCGCGGAGGAAAGCTTTCTCCAGCTTTCTTCATGCTCATAACATCGTCTTATCCGACACCGATGCTGACAGAGGCTTGTGTGCCACGTTAACGTTAGCGTTGCAATGGATTTCAAGAACGAGGCATTTGGAGCGGTGAAATACCAAGGTGACGAGTGATGGGAGGTTAATGAGTCCTCAGGAATCTGTTCTTTATGGGTGTTTGCTTTCTAAATGTTTACCCAGATCTGCTGTTTAACTGAGCGCCTGCGTAAAGAAGAGCAGGCCAGAGATGATTATCAGCGTTATTGACTTTCCCCCACCGGCCCATCAAGGATGGCATGTCCCACTTCCTGGGGGACAGGGATGGGGCAGGGCTTGGTCACCATCCGAGGGGCCACCTGCACCAGGAGGGTCATGATGCCTCACGCACCGCCTGCCCCAGGTGGGACCCGGTGCGAGTGCCCCAGCCAAGCCCCGCGCCCCGGTGCACCCCGAGACCTGCAAACGGGCCGGGAGCGAAGCCTCAGGAGCCGCGTGCGTGGGCCGCGGGGGCTGCCCGGCCCCCGTTCCCTCCCTCCCCACCACAACCAGGCAAATCTGGGGGTTGTAAGTCTGTATTGGGTGCAGAACCAGTCACGGTGGTGGGGAAGGCTCATCGCCTGGGGCCACAACCGGCCCCGTCCCTCCAGTAGGGTAACGTGGTCTTAGGTTTCGTAGAGGCCAGTTGAATACGTCCCAAGGCCTGAGATTCCCACCCCATCCCCGCGGGAGACCTCTCTCCAGCCCACACCTCGCACCGACGGAGGGCTGCCCCTAAGAGCTGCTCTCCTTAGCCATTTTCCCTCTTCCTCCTCCTCACTGCACCGGGTCTCCTGCTCGTCGTGGGAGGGAGCACGCCTGGTCCAGCACCGAGTTTGCCCATTCCCTCCTCCCCCTTGCCAAAACACCTTCGTCTGACGGGATGAGACTGTGGAAAGGCCACCGATGCACCCGGCTGCATAAACCCTGTTTGCCAAGGTAAACATCGCGGTGCGAGCCGTCATGCTCAAAAACCTTGGCTGAAAATACTCCCTGGAAGGGACCACCTCCCCCTTGCCCCACGGTGCTGCCGCGGCCTGACGTGCCACCAGCGCGGCCCGGGGGGACATCGCTGCCTCCCGCGCTGCAGCCCCACGAGCCCCCGTCCCGCGGGAACCGCTGCCAGACCACGGAGCAGCGGGGAGGCGGCTGCTCGCCCCGGCGATACCCCGGGGGCCCTCTGCCAGTTTTCCCCTCCCTTCCCCTGGTTTCTCCTTTCCTCCCATGCAACCCCTCCATTCTCCTTTCCTCGCTCTGCCTTTTTCCGTCGTCTTCCTTTCTTAAGCTGCCGTGGAGGAGCGCGGGCTGGAGCGGAGATGGCAAGGTAAGGAGGCAAGGGGCAGCGGTGGTGCCCGGCGCACGGGAAGGGTCTCCGGGGCCGGGGGGTGCCCGCGAGCGCGGGGCCCGTCCTTCCGTGCCCGCCTGAGGGGCGGGCTGAAATCCCCACCCGCAAGAGCCGGCCGCCCTTGCGAGTCAGGACTTGGCCGCCCACCTCGGCCCGCGGCCTCCGCCCGGCCTCGCTCAGGCGATCCGCAGCTCGTCCGTCTCCGACAGCCCGTACTTGGTCTTGTTCTCGTTGAAGAGCTTGAGCAGGGAGCGGACGTACATCTCGTGGTAGAGGTCCACCGTCTCGCGGCTCGGGTCCTCGATCTTGGGCACCGTCACGGGCTCCCCCACTGCCGGAGCCGGCGCGAGGGAGGCCCGTGAGCCCGCGATGAGCCGCTGCCGGCCGCGGTGCCGGATCTCCCCCCGCGCACCATCCCGCCCTCCCGGCATGCGGCGAAGCCAGGGAAAGGGTCTGCCGGCACGGAGATGCTCACCGACAGTCGTGATGGGCCTGGGGTAGGGCAGAAAGCCCCGGGACTGGATGGAGGTGATGCCCCGGCCGTAGAAGACGACGGGGGCGAAGCCCATCATCTTCTGGAAGCGCTGCTGGACGCTCCTCATCCAGCCGCCCTCCTTGAAAACCACCTGCCGGAAGAGGTCGTTCTCGCCGAAGGAGAAGGAGGGCACCAGGTACGCGCTGCGGAGGAGAGGCGTTGCCACCGGACCGGGCGCCCGCAGCACCCCGGGGCCGCGAGGACCGCGCAGCGTCCCCTCGCCCGCGGGCAGGAGCGGCCCTGTCCCTCGCCGCGGCCGCCCGCCCGGCTCACCCGTGCTCCAGGGCCATGCGCACGAAGCCCTTGCGGTTCTTCAGGATTAAGGTGGTGACTCCCGGCTGGCAGGAGAGCGACTCGGCCGCGCCGCCGATGACGATGGCCACGGCGTTCCCGGTGCCGTTCTTGGACAGGAGGTACCCTATGGCCTGGCGCGTCACGGGGCACAGGCCTGGGGAGCAGAGCAGGGAGTTGCAACGGAGACGGCGGAGAGGCGCCTGCCCAGGGGGGAGCTGCATTTTGGGGGGGCTGAGCCACGTCTGGGGTGGGATGACAGGCAGCAGAAAGCCTCCCCGCACTCGGGGTGTAGACGGCACGTCCCGGCACCAAAGCGGGAGTGGGCTGGGCTGGCACCGAGCACCTGCCCAGCGGTGACCCAGGCCGTGCTGCCCCGTGGGTGCAGCCCTTCCTCGAGCCGGCCCGCGTGGGGCAAGGGCAAGGGCAAGGGCAAGGGCAAGGGCAAGGGCAAGGGCAAGGGCAAGGGCAAGGGCAAGGGCAAGGGCAAGGGCAAGGGCAAGGGCAAGGGCAAGGGCAAGGGCAAGGGCAAGGGCCTCCCTGCACAGCCCCAGGCGTGGGGCAGAGCTGGGGGAGCAGGGCAGGAGCGGGGCAGGCAGGGACAGCCACCCCCGGCCCTTGGGACACCCAGTTTAAGCCAGAGAAGAGGAGGGGACCAGAGCAGGATGAGCCCCCCGGGGGGTCCCCAGGGCGGCTGGCAGTGGCCCCCGGCACGCTCACCCCCGCTCATCAGGTACTCCCTGAAGACGGGCAGGCGGAAGTTGCCGGCCAGGGTGGTCAGGAAGGGTCTGATGCCGGGGAACATCTCCGAGAAGCCCGTCGACCCCGTGATGAAGTTGCAGAAGGCCCCGACGCAGAGGATGCCGTGGGGGTGCGAGCCGATGATGTAGTTGTGGCTTGGCGACAGGTCGTGGGTCTTCACCAGCTGCAGGAGCCGGGGGGATCAGAGGCCACCAGCCCGGCCACGACGGAGCTGCCGGCCGGCCGCCACGGAGCTGGGAGCAGACCACCACCCTGCACCGGGCCGTGAGCCCCCCCTTCCCAGCCCAGCTCCTCCACCTCTGCTTTTCTGGGAGGTGGGAGATGGTTCCCGCTGGAGCTGCTCCACAGGGAGCTGGGCTTGCACCAGGGCGTGGGGGGGTCTGCTGGGCGCAGGCGGCACGAACGCCCTGGCCCCCTGCCCGCCCATGGCTTACCTGGACCGGGAAATAGTCCCGAAAGTGCTTCCACACGGGCCATTTCCGCAAGCACGTCAGCCTCCGCCCGCCTGCAAACACACACCCACGGGGGTAAGTAAATCCGCTCCGGGGGTCTTGCTAAACAGCTTGCAGCGCATCCCTCTTTTCTACCTAGATGAAATTTCTGGACAGAAGATGGGCCCCTTGCAGTGGTGGAAAGGTCGTTCGTTGCAGAAGGGGCTGATCGGGGAGGAGAAGACCACAGGAGCAAACAGGACATGGCACGCTCAATCCAATGTGCTGGGATGGGACCCTGTGGTGCATCTGCTCCCGACCAATATCCCTAGACTTACCTTCACCGCAAGTGCAATTAGCTATTCACATGGGTCCCTGCCCAAAATCCAGCAAGCTACACGTGCAGATCGATGCAAAGGCTTTGACATACCCAGCAGCACAAATTACCCCATCCCCTTCCCCTCCTTTCTGCGTTGGTCCCACCACCACGTCCCAGGCGACCCAGAGGTAATTCAGTGACAGGCGGAGAAAAGCGAAACCCCACATTTCCTGGGGGACGTCTCTGTGCTGCCACAAAGACGCAGGAAACGGAGCTGTGAGCTGTGTCCATCCGTACCTTTCTCCGGCGTGTCCCAGTCAAAGATGATCCAGGCCAGATACAGGGCGGAAATGGGCCAGAAGCTGGTGAACACCAGGTAGATGAGCAGAAGCAGACTGACCACCCCTGCGGGAGCCGGGGAGAAGGGGTGAGCGTGCGGCCAGCTCGCGACATCCCGTCCTCAGAGCCACCAGCACCTGGGCACCACTTTCCCATATTCCAATAAAACCCAGCAAACAGCGGGGTTAAGGACAAGAGTGTTTTTCCTAAGCGGGATGGGATAAAGCCTCCACCGAATCCCAGCTGGAGGCAACGTAAAGCGCGGACGGAAACCGCCCCATCCACGGGAGCATCGTCCCCTCGCGCCCTCGGCGCGGCCCCACTCACCCAGGAGAAGGAAGCTGAGGACCCACTGGAGGACGGCGAGGAGCTGCAGCCACGCGCGGATGTCCCGCTGCGAGGGCCACGGTGCCGTGAGCAGGGTGCGGAGGGCGGCCTGGACGCTGGCACGACTCCCTGCAAAGCACGGACACCCGCTGGCCCCCGGCTCCCTCCCACGCGCTGCGACAGCCCCGACCCACCTCCCTCCGGCCACGGGGCCCGAAACGGAGCGAAGCCCGAGGTCGCGCCCCAGCGGTGGCTGTCCCCGGCGGCGGCGGTCCCCGGCGGTGGCCCTCGCTGCTTCGTTGCCCGCCACCTCCCCCTTTCTCCTCCCCGGCCCGCCGACCTTGGTGAACCATTAACCGTCCCAGAGCGGGCCGGGAGCCAGGATCCAAACTCCACGCGCGTCCCCGTCCCCTCCTCCCCGGCACCAGCCCGCCGCGCTTGTCTTGCCGGCCAAAGGTCCACCGCGGGCTGAGGCCACCCGCCTTGGCCGCCACCACCACCACGGGCTCTTTGGCCGTGCGGCTGCAAAATAACCCCAAACCCAAGTGCCGGCCAAACAGAGACCCCTCTACGGAGAGACCCACCACGCTCTCCTGGCCTGGGAGGACCCAGAAGGACGTTCAAGTTGGAGAAAAACCACCGAAACCCAGATTTAGGCCAGGCCAGGATGATGGAGGTTCACCTCTTTCCAGTTCAATCCAAACCAGGAGTGGGACAATTGAAATAACTTAAACGCTGGAGCCATCACCAGCGTTGAAGAATTATTTTTCCTCTCCCTACGCCCCTGAGCAATTTGCTGTGCTTTAAACAATCCCTCCTGCCTGTCCCTGACACGTGCCCCATGACATATTCCCAGAAATCTTAGAGCCCTTGGAGCCCTGTGGTTTTCAACTTTCCAAATCCCAATGTTTTTCCAGTGAAGACACAAGAGCTCTGCCTAGTAATTTGTGCCTACCAAAAAGTTGCTTTTTTTAGTTACTTTTTATAACCGTCCCCCAGAAGCACTTCATGAATTTCCAGACCACAGAATGAAAACCATCAGCTGAGTAATGGACAAACCCCAGTGGCTCTGCTCACGCCCACGCAGGTCTCCGTCCTGTGCAACAGGGACTTTTCTGAAGGCAACCCACCAGAAATTTGACCTCCGCAGCTCGGAAGCAGCAACGAAACATGAAGGAGAATTTGCTCTGCTTCGTAGCATTTTGCAGGAGTAACATTATCTAACACATCGCCAGTATTAATTTAAGAAATTTCATTCCTGTTGAGCAACTTTATGTTTTCTTCTCGTGCTGCTAACCCCAAATTGCTCCGAACACCTCCCTTTCCCCTAAGCAGTCTACAGCAAATAGACAATAGCGACAACAAACATTAATTGCCTGACTAGATACTCGCAACTCCACAGCATTAGAAACCATTCAAACACGCTTTGGAAATTTCTTACCACTACGATTTTGGGAATAGGCTGCAATAATTGTTTTCATGGTGGCAAGAAGTTCTGCTCCAGACTCTGGTTCTGCAGGTTAAAAGGCAAGTTTGGAAATACCGGACTGAGATTGTGTATCCAGCTACTTTAACTGCACCAGCTGATCCAGGATAAACTGTCCACTGCGGAGGGGAGTGGATGGGCTCCGGCCTCAGCCTGCAGCGTGAGGAGCGAAGCTGGTGCTCCTCAGGGGGAGAAGGAGGTTGTGCTGAGCGTCGAGGAGCTGCTTTCATAAAGGGTGGTGTGCTCTTCCTCCAAAGTGCACAATTACCACAACTCTTCATCGCTACCGGAGGTCACTGAGCAGGTGCTGCCATCCCCCCTGCGGGAAATGGTACCGTCCACACTTTGGGTATTTCACAAACCGCTGTCATGCCTTACTGGTGTGACTCCCCCCGGGGCTGCCTGCAGCCGTCATCCCCAAGTCTCCTGCTCTGAGCTACAGGAATGCACTTTGCCAGGTGGATCCCGACCATTAGCCCCACTGTCAAACACAAAATCCCATCCTTTTCCATGGCCACAGTCCAGCGGAGGAGAAAGCACGCTGCCTGAGACCAGGAGAGGCACCAAAGCCAGCGAGCTGGCACCGTTTCCCTAATGTTCTTGAGACTGTGGCTGTTTTTTCCCTTTCACCCTTCTCCCTCTGAGGCTGCTGGAAGTGATAGGAAAGGAGACTGAATGTGAAGCCTAATTCCTTGTTGTTTCAACTCAAGGCTGATCCACCCAGGCAAAAATTTTCCACATTCTGTGCTAGAATAAGATCAAAAATTAATGCTTATGAGAAGATAATCATCTTTGAGGATAACTGGTGAACAGTGATCAGGCATATGGCTATGGCCCGCTGGACCACGAATACTGAAGTAGTGCTCACAGAGGATGGGAGACCCAAAGTATTTTTCTGCTTAGAAAAATCTGCATCAAGCTTCCCTGGATCCTACTGTGAAGGTTGGAGGAGGGTTAGGGTGTGAGACCATCTTCAGGAATTCATTGGAATAGCCTTAATGTAGGGATTCTGGCTCTGGCTGGAATTACAGCTCATCGAAACACTAGCACAGAAGGCTGAAAGGAGGATTGGGTGTAGCTAAATCAAACAACTTTAGGCAAGATTCCCTTGCAAACGCACACAGGAAAAAAAAAAAGCCAACAAACAAACCAGAAGTAGCACAGAAGTATCACCGAGACGTGGCTCCAGGCTAACAATGACAGGAGTAGTAACGATCTGCAGGATCTAATTCACTAGAACTAATTCTCAGATCTACCTTTCCAGAAGTAATCAGTAAGAGCAGGAAAGGCATAAATCCATGCATAAGATTGCAGGAGTGTTAGAGCAAAACACGTTTCAGAGGAGAGATCTGAAGCCCACAAAAATCCACAGACAAAAATCTGTTAAGTTATAGAGATTTGAAACCTAAAAAAAGGGGTATAATAGATCCATTGCAAGCCACGGCTTCACAAATGTGGATTAGCTAAGAGAAGTCGAGATTGCTTCATACTGCTAAGAATAAAACATCTGAACTCCAGCGCAGCCTAGCTGGTCCCTGACCTGTGCCTGAGTCATGTTAACATGAAGGAAAAAATGATAGACCCTCGCTAAATCATCATCCCTAAAGATAAGGAAAAAGCCTGCAGATGAAAACCCCTGACTGAATTTCAAAAGTCAGACAGTAAATACCTTGTGGCCTGCTCTGGATAACACACATGACCACATTAGCAGCTGCCACAGGAATTAGGCTTTGTTTTTTACCTGACATTTGTAACATAGCTTCCATTAGCAGAATGTCGCTTTAGAACAACCTCAGAATGACAGATGTTCACCGTGCCAGGCGAGCCCAGAATTTCCAGCAGCGTTCTTTCAGGTTTCTTACCCAGCAATGCTACTTCCGTGATCCAGGTCAGTGCTAGGTATGGCAGAACAGTCATGACCTCTCTTCTCTGTCAGTTCAGGATTATTACCAACAGCTATTTAAGCCACCTTTAGAGGAATCCAGTCAAGGTTTTCGCCACTACAGGGCTATTCTGTAAGTAGATTTCAAAGCACACCGGCAGTCAGTGCACTACTCCTCTTTTGAACATTGCACAATTTCTCCCAGCGTTAGCCCTAGGACACTAGGTTGGTTGAGCATGCACACAGAATTGATATTATGTATAGTATACTATGTTGTAGCCACAAAATCTCCCTATTAAACTAAGTGGAAGGATAAACGTTTCTATTATGGCATTTGTACTATGTGTATTATCAACACTTCACAACACAGCCCTTGAAATACCTGATCTACTTAACACACAAAAATCCAAAACACTTTTGTCTGCCACTTAGGGAAGAATGAAGGGATGAGACTGTGGAAAGGCCGCCAATACACCTGGCTGCATAAGGCCCATTTGACAAGGTAAATATTGCAGTGCAAGCTGTCATGCTCAAAAGTCTTGACTGAAAATACTCCCTGGAAGAGCCTAGGACAAATAGCAAGGGATTTTACACCAAGAACTAGTCAGGACAAGAGATTTTATTTTGTTTAAAATATAGAGGAAAAATAAATACATCCACCAACAATACAAAGAGCTGTTTTCAAATTCATATACTTTCAAGGACTTCCTCTGACTGGGAGAACAGAGGTAGTCCAATCCCTCAGAAAGAGCTCCACTTGACAAGAGCTCCTGTGTTATCACTGCACATGACAAGTGCACTCTCAGTCTGACATGTACGTAAACCAAAACAAACTGTCCTGTTCACTCCTCGGACCCCGATGACTCCCAGAGAAGTCAAGGATACCTCTGCGTATGTACAGTGCATTTGCTCCTACATCTCCAGGACATAGGCATTCTTACGGGATTTCCAAGCCCTACTCTTTCTGCAGCTGGAGCGTCAGCCCATATTCTGTCGGTTGCCATAGCCTCTTGGGTGTGTATCTTTCCAGTCATCCCAGTTCCGAGCTTTCTGAAGAGCTTCCTCGTCATCCTCTTCCTCTTTTTTCTCCTGCTGCTTCTTCTGCAGTTCTTCATCAGCTACACCTGCTATAGCTCAAGCATAAAAGTGAGGGGCAGTAAGGCAGTGGAAGATCACTAGCCCAGTTCTCAGAATAGAAGTCCATCTGGGAGCCAGTACAGACAGAAAGCAGGAATTAACAACCAACAGCAACCTAGCACTCACAGCCTAATAGGGAAAGTTTGTTCTCACTCTTCATCAGTCAGTGGGTGTTTTGTACCTTGAACATACCCCCGTTCACTCTTCCCCTCGCAATGGTTCCCAAACTCTCTATGCCAAATTTTACTTTCCACTCCATACCTGGTGTTCTCTGAGGGACGCTCTGACCAGGCATGACTCCTTGCCTTCTGCGCTGTTCATACCAATCATCGACTGTCATAGTAGGCACGCCAGGATATCCAGCACCAAACACTCTATGGGGAAAAAAAGTCAGGGAATGCACTTTATGTACCCTTATTAACTAACAGAAGCAGAAAACAATACAGAGAAATACTCTGTACTCCGATCTGTACTGTAATAGAAGACATTCTGTCATGGATAGTTTGGGAACAGATGTATTTCTAGGGTCTGGGCCTTCAGCAACAGGCTTGCCAGTAACCTAGCCATAACAGAATTTAAACAGTTCATCCAGTAAGTTTAGAGAGATAAAGACTGTTCTATTCCAAAGGCCTTGAACCACTTCTTCTATTCAAAGGAGAAAGCTCTCTGCTAGCTTAACTTGCCAAGCAGGCCACTAGGAACTGAATTAGGCACTGCTTAGCTAGATATATTGAAGGCTCAGGACAAGTTATGTCAAAAGCATGACAAGAAACCTTGTTTCTATCCCATTTTGTGCTTTAGCTGCCATATTCTTTAGAAGAATCTGACAGTGCCACAAAGTGTTAAGATCTTGATCCCCTAGGGAGAGCCTTACAGTCAGAAACTGTAAATAACAGGCATACCGTGACTGACAAATCTCTGGTTGGTATCAGATCTTCCCAGCCACTAAGATCACTTATTTGAATTCACTGAAATCTTCTAGAGTGCAACATTAGATTAACAGACACCACATGTGCTTTTCACTACCAGGCTCTTAAAGAGTGAAGAACAATCCTGTTATACCATACAGAGGTTCAGAGGGTGAGATAAGCCTTGCCTCTCCACAGCTAACTAAAGAGCAAGCACATCGTCTAAAAACTAACACGGTTGTATTTGCCTCCTACAGTCTTCTCTCCTGCTACTCCAACAGGAGGAAACAGCATTAACAAAGGATTAACAAAGACACTGCAGCATGCTGTAAACAAAAGAAATTACAGAGAAGGTGGAGGAAATAAATTAGGAGCTTCTGCCATCCCCTGCCCCAGATGTACAAAACATGCCACACTTCTTAAGAATAACCATTGGTTTTCTGCATTTGAAAGAATATCCTAGGGTTGATATGACAACAGAGCACTGCATCATACTGTGTCTAAATAATCAGAAAAACAACATACTTAGCCTGAGCAGCATCCCGGGTAAGAATGAAAGGTTTCAATGGAGCCCTGACTTGCCGAGAAGTACCGTGTGGTGGTGCTGAAGACTGAAGTTGCAAACAATAGTCAAAAGATAATCACGTAGATGGCAGCCCCCTTCTTTCCTTTCCAACCCAAACAAGTTATTAAAGGTCTTGCACATGAGAAATGCCTCTGCTGTCAGAGCAACATCCTGAGACGGACAAATCAGGCCCTAATCCAGTTTAAATCATGAACTCCATCTGTGAGCTTCTACAAATCACTTCTATTTGTGTGTTTGTTATACCAGTTCTGATCAAAGCACAAAGCTGACAGAGCTGAACCAGATCAGCTCAGACGGAAGCATGAAGTGTAGCTTATTTTTTCCAGGGATCAAACAGTACTTTCTGCAGCAAGCAGAATCATCATTCACAATGAGGTTATTATCTGGGCACTACAGAAAAGCAGACTTCTACAGTGCCAGATAATGAACTGCACAGATAAGTCACACCAAAAAAACTAGGCTATGGCACATTTATGCACGTTATGAATTTTTAATTCCAGACAGACATTTAGGTGAGCAGCACAAAGCCCAGAAACACTAGCCTGCACAAGATTTGAAAGTTCATGAGAAGCTTCAATCATTCAGAACAAGCATTTCTGGAATGTTTTGACATTTTCTAAACTAGAACTGCATGCTGGGGGCAGGGGAACAAAACAACCCAAGGTTCTTATTTTTAAAAATCCACTTAGTTCTTTAGTGTTAAGGGACTGGCACAATCAAGCAAAGCGAAGAAAAGCCCCTGCACACAGAACAGACCAGCTTTGATATTCAATGCTCTAGTATTTCACAAGCTCTGACTGTCTAGGACATGTGGTGGCACCAGACAGTGACTAATCCAAAAAACCAGACCACCACTGATTCGGAATTAAACCAAAACCCATCCGTTGAGGTCATATGTGAGCTAGATTTTAATCCAGAACTTCACAGAATAAAACTTACAAAACTCTGCCTCTGAGGTTCATTTACTCACAACAGTGTCCATCATCAGGTCTGAGTATCCACAGACCACAGGACCTGCAGTTTAAAAGAGATCTCGTACCTGTTTTATTGTACCTCTGCTCCTCAAAATGACCATTTCTTGGTCAATACTCTCAACTTCCTCAAGGCTGATGTTGATCCATTTCTGGGTTTGCAGGATGTAAAATTCTCGCATCTGATCCTCATCTGCTTGCCCACTCTCCACAAAGGTTCTCATAGAGGCCAGTCGGTTCTCCAGTTCCTTCTTCTGCTTATATCTAGCTCACAGAGAATGAAATGAGATCATTAAGTAACCCTTCTCTGGCATAACCCAGATACTGTGCTTTCTAAAAATAAACAACTTGCTATTTCTTGAAATTCATTCAAACTCAGTTAAAGAGCTACCTGCTGCCCCAATCCCCTTTTAACCGCTTTTTACAGAGGTGCCAGTTGGTGACCAGTGCTCATCAGGGTAAGCAAATCCCAGACATTCATAGAGCTCCCCATATCTTAGAAAAAATTCCCTGTGAAAGCAATTCCCATTCATTTAACAGAGTAACATTCCTGCAATGGCTCACAGAAAAATTTCCATTATGAAGAGGACCATTGGCAGCACCAGATCATACTGGCAGTTAGTTGCTGGTGACCTCTAAAGTGTAAGCACAACGGTATCCACCCACTTCAATTAGAAACACCTGAGTGAGGATTTAAGTTTTTTAACACAGGAAAAATACAGAAATCAGAAAGGATTCGCTTTACTTGCAAAAGCTTTCAAAATGCAGTCATATACAAACATACAGTGCTAATATCTTTTCCTCACATCTCTCCCATCACTTTCATCTGTCCACTCAAGTTTAGACTTGACTTTGGATCTTTGTTACTTTTTATAGAATGTTTTAACACCATGTCAGGTATTTAAGAAGAGAATGGTGTACAGAAAGGGAAGTTTACTGTTGCAATTTAAAGTAGCTCCTGACTGTTAAGAGTAGTTAAAATAAGGCAGTTAAAATGCCTTTTCTCCCCCCCCCCCTTTTTTTTTGTGTGTGTGCTAGGAGGTCAGCAAACCTAAAACGTTAAGCCTCCCAGGTAAAATTAGGAAAACCTGGCAAGGCTAATCTGCTGGAAGAAAAGGAATTAAGTTCTTCAGCTCCTTCACTGAGATAACCAACACAATATCTATTCTGAACTGTCTCTACACTACATGAAGATATCAAAAAGCTGCTTATAAGGCAGATTAATTCATGAAGAGTTCTGGTCTGCAGAAAACTAAAACTATGTTAAAAAAACACCTGCGATAGGAATTGGAAAAGTGTTTTAGTTATTGGAGGTGTGCGTGTGTGGGGGGGAAATCAGCCTAAATAATACATTTTGTCTAAATGATTGTGTCCAACTTCCTTTCGAGTGAGAAATGAACAGTAAAAACAAAGGACTAGAGAATGACAGGAGCTGAAAGGAGCAGCAGCCTGGAAGAGTCCTGCAGCAGGGCATGTTTGCTTCAGCTTTGAAGCAGGTTTGCTTCAGCTGGCCTGCTGCAACGCTGGCCTGCTCCCCAGGCTGCAGGGCACCGGTGCGCCACACTCATGTACGGCGTGGAGAGCGAGGGCAAGGCAGCCAGGATGACACAGGTCTGGACTAGACACAGGCCTCCTTAAGAAAAGGCGTTCATACAGTCTACAGTTTTTCCTGAAAGCAAATATAATTGCGACTCCTCACCTTGCAGCCAGATCGAGTAACGACCTGCTTCCAGCCAAGCTCACAGCTCCGGTTTTGGGTGGATGATGCCCTGCGCAGCTGCGCTCGCAGGATCACCCACAGCTCTGAGAGGGCCAACACCCATCCCATGTCGCAAAGGCTTTGCTGTGCTGACCCAGACGTCTCCAGCTTGGCCTCCTACCCCAAAGCAGTCATATTCAGACAGCTTTCTAGAGTAGGAAGCACATTTTGCCTTTGCGCAAGGTAAGCACTTTTTGAGCCCAGCTGGGGCCTTTCAGGGCTGCTACAGTAAGCAATGACTTTATTATCAAAAGCCCCAGAGTAAAGCATGAGGAAGAGGCTTCATATCTCTTAGCTAAAGATCTATCGATAAATTCATTGGTAAAAAAAATTCCAGTGTGCAGCTTTACGCAGTTAGCGGTGACTAAGGAACCAATAACGAAGAAAGCTCGTACAATACTTACTGGAAGACTGGAAACCCAAGACGTGCCTCTCCCCGCCGTGACAAAACACAAGACTATTAGGCGGTGCGTGGCAGCGTTTTAAGACAGAGCGAACCTGGTGACGAGGACGGCTATTCCCGAGGCCCCGCACGGCCGGACCTACCTCTCGATCTTGGCCTGCCGGGCCGACGCCATGGCCACCAGCCCGCCCGGGGCAGCGGGGGGCGGCGGGCTGCCGGCGGGGCCGGGCGCCGGCGCGGCGGCGGGCAGGGCGAAGCTGCCCAGGCCGTAGCTCTTGCAGAGCCGCAGGAAGCGGCAGAAGTGGCCGCGGGCGCTTTCCAGGTGCTCCAGCCGCCGGCTCGGGTTCACCTGCCGCAGCGTCAGGGCCCCCAGCAGCGCGGGCAGCAGCAGGTAGCGCAGGTCGGCCGACGCGATCTCCTCCAGGTCCTCGTTCTCGCTGCGGGACGAGAGAGGCGAGCCCGTCCCGCACCCGCGTCCGCACCCGCCGCGGGCCCGGCCCGGTCTCGGGGGGCCCCGCGCGGCGCAGCCCGCCTCGCCCCTCACCTGAACAGGTCCAGCTGCGCCACCATGGCGGCCGCCTGCTGCAGGGCGTCCAGCCCCCGCCGCACCTTGTCCTGCACGGCCGGGGCCGCCGAGGACGGCTCGGTGCCGGCCTCCACCTCCTCCCACAGCCGCCAGCCCGTCGCCAGCAGCTCCGCCAGCCGCGGCGCCTCCGCCCCGGCCCCCTCCGCCATCTTGGGCCGGGAGCGCAGTCGTTGCCGCCGCGCCGCTTCCGGGCCCGCCCCCGGCCGCCATCTTAGTGGCGGCGCCGAGCCCCGCCGCAGCGGCCGTGCCGCCATCTTGGTAGGGGCAGCGCGGGCGCCGATGTCGGAGCGGGGCGCCATGTGGGGAGGGGAGCGGAGAGGGGCGGCGCGGAGCAGCGGCCGCGGCCGGCCTGGTGGGGGGCTCCGTGAGGCGGGGGGAGCCCCGTGAGGCGGGGGGGGTCCCGGGCTGCCACCCTGGGGGCCAGGGCGTCGAGCAGCCACCTTCAACCGCAGTGCAGCCCCCCAAAATCGAGGCTGCGCGCCCGCCTCAGGGAGTCGGCGTCGCCTCGCCCTCACGCAGACCCGTCGCTTGCAAAATCCATCCTGCCCATCCCCGTCCAGCTCACCAGCTCCTCAAATACCGCACGCACCGAGGTGTTAAACCGCTCCTGGCAACGTGGGTCCTACCGAACAAGTGAAAATGATGATAATGGGAGAAATTGTCAGAAAAGGTGCTTTCTCCCTGCTCGGAAATTGATCGAGAATGGCAAAAAGGCAATTGCCATGTTAAAATAGCATAGTGTTTGTGAAACAACATCTATGCTAAACAAATCACTTCAAAATTGGGCTCTTATGAGAATAGAGAGCCCAAAGAATACAAAGAAGACAGGTTATGTGAGAAATTAAATTGGAAGGGACACAGTGAAGTTGAAGATGCAGCCAGCCACTTTTCCTTTAGCTCTGCCGATTCGGCTCTCACCATTACCAGTCATACTGATTTTAATACGACACGTAGTTACACCAGTTAAGGTTGTCGCCATAGCGGCGTTCTGGATCACAACAGAAAATAAGACCTGGTCCAGCTCTCCACAACTTGCAGCGTCTGTAGACAAGGTGACGCACCGTGGGACGAGGGTTGCAAGGCACCAGCAGAGCAACCTGCGTCCGGCAGCAAGCGGCATGTTAATAACACAGTGCTCAGGGAGGAACAGGGAGAGAAAGGGAGCTGGACAGTGCCTTTAGTTATGAAGAGAGAAGCTGAAGGCAGGGCAGAAGAGAGCAGATGACGAAGAGTGCAGCCAAGGTGCCCCAGTGACCAGGAGGCAGAAGGGCATCAAACAGTTGATCGATCCAGGGCAGGGCAATACCACTCCTAAGGCCATCCTCAAATGTCAGCACTCTGCTTGCATGGACTGAGCTGCCATGGAGGACATCACCCCTTTGAAAGACATTGTATTTCTGTTCTCCTTTTAAAGTAAAACACGCTGTTGTACCTGTCTGAAGCAGTGATTCACGTCTTTGGCCATAAGAGGTTCTTCAACAGTGGGGCTACCCTCCCTTGGCCAGGTATAGAGCAATGTCTCACGTTCAGTGTGCTCAAGCAGATGAGCCATGAATATAAAGAGACTTTACAGAGGAAAACGGCAGAAGTTTGTTGCTGTTGGACTACTCTGGTTTTCCCTTCCAACGGATGCTTTTGCTCATGAGCTGTCTTACTTTAAGTGTATCCACATATATAACAGCAGTTCCTCATTGTTTTAGGCGCTGGGTTTTTTTTGTAGATAGCTTTAAATACAAGCTCACTAGAGTTCTTCATCCTAAACCAAGAGGACCTGGATTTCTGAAAACTTGTGTCACTACCTCCCTTTTGACTTTTGCTCCAATACTTGAATATTATTGATTTGGTGTGGTTTTTTTTTTTTTAATATTGTGGGTCTCTTTCCATTAATCTTACCAGAAGAAAAATGCAGTGCAAGGTTGGCATTTGTCTGCATAACATAATATGGTGCTATGCAGCACCAGCCAAGCTGTAATCAAATTCTTCAGCTCTGGAACCATAAGCTTTATATCAGTATGATCAATATTGTCCTGACGAGCACATCGGAAGATCAGGCTAGTTAGCCATTCTGCATCTAAACTCTCTGCTAGCTTTTCTGCATGATGCTCAGCTCCCGTCTCCCAGCGCAGCGGTTTGCGTGGCGGTGGCCTGCACATTTCTGTGCGGCGAAGGTGTTGGTGTGTGCCTGGGTGTGTTTTATCTGTGCGGCTGCACCAGAGGGAGCTAAGTCATTGCTAGCAGCCGGGCCCTGCAAGCCCTCCCTGAAGGCCACCTGAAGTCACAGCAGCTGTGGCAAGGCTGTCCCAGGCAAACGTACAGGTCATCACAGATGGACATACAGGTTTTGCCCTGGGTACTAGAGCAGTTGTTAGCTCTGTGGTGGCAGGTACTGTGTGTGGTCCTCTCCTACTCTTGGAAGAGTCAGGATGACATTAAGCCGCAGAGCACTGAGGCCAGTGCCACAGCTGGGATTCACTAGCGGCTCATACTGGACTGCACTCTTACTGCCTAGCATGGGATCTAAATCTGACAGGCAGTCCAGACAACGCAATGCACAGCATGTCAATACATACAGGCAGTGCAGTATTTTATAAGTGCAATGCCTCCCGTTTCTTCTGGGTTTTTTTTTGAAACAAAAGTAAGACAAAAAGCTTTTCATGTTTCCTTGCTTTTAGCTCCCAAGTCCTTTCTTACAATATCTCTGAAATTAAAATAGGGATACGACAGATAAGAGTTAAAGCTGGACTTCTACAAACTGACATTGGTCCATAAGAAGTGCAGTAAAAATAACTGACCTAGCTGTGAAAAATTTATATGGTGCAACAGTAATGCAGGGTAGGCTTGAAGCAATTAACCTACAAGATTGAGTCAGTTTATCATCTGCTGTATTTGTTTTCTTCATATATACATGAGGAAGCTTGATAAAAAGTTAATCATAAAAAACAGAACAGCTGTGGGTTTAGATTCCTGTACGCTTTGTCCTGAACAGACCCCCAATGGTTTTACTATCCTGTCATCCTCTCTCTGTGTGACCATTTTGCTTCTGCCCAAAAATGCAGACACCAGTACTGTGAGATGTGTAAACAGTTTTACACATCATTATATGGTATTCCTGCATACCAGGCAGGAAGTGAAGAACAACACGCTGTCCAGCAGTGGGAAAATTAATTAATATAATTATTGGAAGCAGAATGGGGCCAGGAATCAACAGCCATTTGTTCTTCACTAGCACAAAACGCAATTACAGCTAGTTCCCTTTCAACAAAAAGGCAATGCCACTATAAATACAGCATCTTCTCCTTACACACAGATTAATTAAAAGTTACAATAAACCTATCAATCATCACCCCTTGTAACTAAGAGCCAAGATTTCAGCAGCACTTTTTTCCTAAGGATCAGAGCAAAAGAGACTGCTAGAGTGAACTCCTTCACCTTTGTGTTATCCAGAGATTCTCTGAGCAGTTCAGAGATCACCTTTCCCATAGGAAATCTCTGTTAAATCGTTAACAAGCATCTCCTCTCCTTTTGAGGCCTTCACCCCTCAGAGCAAACCAGAGCAGCAGTTCGCAGAGCTATAGGCTTGCTCTCCAAATAATTGCAAGCAGCCTGATGCTGGGGCATGGGGCTCCAGCCCAGCTTCCCTTCCCTGAGCATTGCGTGGGGGCCGTTTTCACCCAGATTTCCAGGGGCGGCACAGGACAGCGTTCAGACACACACTATCACTGCTCACCAGACATGAGCTAGACTGAGAGAGGAAGAAATCTGTGCAAGGCCCTGTTTCCTCTGAGACAGAGAAGGCCTTGCCCCTAAGAGCCAAGTGGGTCAGCTCACCTGTTGGCTGGTTGGAAGTTCATGAATTTCCTTGGTAGGAGTTAATCAGCCTTATTTTTATCTGTTGCTCCAATTGGTCAAGAATAGGTTTTACTTACAGAACAGGAACATGAAATAAGTAAGAGCTACTGACCAAAATCACCCACAATCTGCTGGTCTCCAGTCCCAGGATAACAAATTACAAGTACCCGCACATGTTGTTCTCCTACTGACTGAGGTCTGCTTGGCAGGACATGTTTTTCTGAGCTGCCCTTTCCAATTACAGAGCTAATGTTCTTAACACAAGGAAAAAATAAATGGTTCTTTGGCAGGCATAATTATCTAGCAAGCCCCTATTCACACCACAATGAGCCTCAAGCTGGGGACTACAGGAATAGTAGCTGTGATTAGTTCCACTGTGTGTGAAAAGGGGGAGTTCCCAGGCTTTTGACAGGAAGGTGATCAATCTTTTCCACTCTCCAGCTCTACCAAGTGTCTTGGTGTGGTAGGTTTTCAGCATGGAGTTAATGTCTAGGGATCATTCTCACCTCAGGTTCTGCAGTGTCCTTATATTTCCACCCATCATTTCCCAGACATGAAACATGCCCACATGCTTTGCATTATATAGGTAGTAAAACCAGGACTGCCACGGTGTATTCCATTTAATGCACATGTGCAGAACATCTGGCTTTGCACATCCAGGGGGTCTGTCCAGTGCTTCCGAGGAGCACCAGATACATTACAAGTACGTCCAGTTCTCCTGGAAGGTGTTCAAGCTTCTGCACGTGGCCCTACAGCACGGTACACGCAAATAACGCTCCAGCCAGGCTGAAGCATGCCTGGAAATTCCTTACTCTACCACACAGCACATGCACAGTGGTCACAGCTGACACAAACACAAGCTGAGAAAGTCCTCAAAGTCTGAGTGGACTGAGTTCCAGGGTTGGGAGGAGCATGTGTCTGGAAAAGCCCAGTTGTGTGGCAGCCCTAAGGCGGCTCAGAGGCCTAAGTCAGCCTCTGCTTTGGAGACGAGACTGTTCTGCACATCCTTCCCTACTTAACTCACCTTCTGACTGGCTTTGGAGGCAGTTTCTTCAGGAATGCACACAGGGAAGATGCTATTATTTAGTGATTCAACAATAAGGCCATGGCACCTTCTCTGCAATTTGAAAAGTCCTCCACGAGCAACCTCCAGTGCGCTACCCACACTATAAAGCAATGAGTTCAAACTAGGCCCTATTGCCCAGAAAACAAGTGAGAGGGAGAAAAATGAGCTGGTGAAAGGACACCAAGGTGCTTAGAAATGTAGCAGCCCTACTCTCTTCCCAGCCCCTCTGGCTGTGATACAGATACCACAACATGAAGTTGGCCTGTTCTGTCCCCGAGCCAGATGAGGGTTCATGAAGCAGAAGGTAATGACAGCAGTCTACCATACTCTGAAGAGGACTGATTGTGAAACTGAGGCAAAAGAAATGTTGGAGGGAACATCTGACAGGCTGCGAAGCCACAGCCATTACAGACATCTCAGTTACAGGGACAGTGCTACCTTCCTGGTCCAGATCTAATCAGGTCCTGAAGTGGTATCTACCAGAGCTTGAAACATTTGTGGTGGAACAGAAGCTATAAGAGGGTTGGAGAAAAAGCTTCCTGTACTGAATTCTCTGGCAGAAGGCATTGCACTGACTAGCACCGGAAGCCACTGAAGGGTGACATCCACATTCACGTTGTTCCCATCTTTTACCTCAGAGGGTTCTTGTGCCAGCCTGGGCAGAGGGAAAAGGGCTCCATGTTCCTCTGGCAATTTCCTACTGGTATTTCTGTCCAGGCAGGGTTAGAGATAGAAAATGCATTCTGTCAGATGGATCCCCTCAAGTGCACAGTTTATTCCTTCTGGCTCCATCATTAGTATTAATTGCCTTGTTCTGGCTCTTTGTCCCTGGGAGACTCTCCCAGTCTAGCAGATCTCACAAGCCCGGTAATTCCAGATGTGGGCCCAAGATTACAACACCTCCCACTCAAAACATTGTCATTTGACTGTCATCTCCCCACCACAGTCCTTCCTGTCAGCCTGACCCTTTGCATCCTTCAACTTATTAGTGCTTTCCAATTTCCTCCAAGACGTAAATGGAGCCCAACATCTTCACTGCCAAATGACCCCTCCAATCCTTTCTCAATTCTTCCCTGTTGGGCCTGCAGTCAAAATGCAAGAAGTGAGGGAAGGAGAGGACTCTGCATATTCAGCACTTGACCCTGCCTTTTCCCAGGCAGAAATTCAAATAGGACCTCTGTAGGAGAGGATCACACCTCCCCAGGGCATTCCTAGCTATTGTAGCTCTTCTCCTCTACCCCAGGCTATGTATGTTTGTAGTTACCAAATGCAAATCACATTTCCCACCCTCCTGGCCGAATCTCTCACTCTACAATATCCTTCCCCTGTTTTTTCTCACCAGCTCATTTTGCAATGCTCTGCAGAGTTCACAGCCCCTCCCAGTTTCACCTCCCTCTGATCTGGCAATGAACAGTGAGGTGGCTATAGAGAAGGTATTTAAGCAATCCTCCTAATTAAGTAGCTGCATCACCTCTCCACTTAGCCTGGTTCTAGATACAGGAACTTCACCCGTTTTGCAACCTAGCAGCTTGAAGACTCCCCTTTTTCTGAGGAATGTTGGTGACTAACTCCTAATTGCATTTTAAAAGAAAAACTTGAGAGATAGCTTTTTGGCCTCGCAGCTGTGACAGAGACCTTGCAGCTGTGGCTTTGCTGTCACTCTGGGAAGGCTATATGCCAGCAGCCTGATCAAGTCGATGGCACATTAACAACTGATAATGATAGTTAACTCACTTAGTTAACTATGTGAGCATATGCTTCACCCCTGAGCATTTCAACTTCCAGCTCCCAGGCTTGTCTCAAACCACCTTTGACTCTCAGCTCTTACTCACTCTTAATATAGAAACCTGGAGCACATTAAATGGAGGGGACAATTTACAATAAAAGCTTATGAATTGATTCCATGACCCAGCAGAGGCTATTAAGATGATTGAATGAATATGGAAATGAGTAATCTTACAGCTGGACGCAGGGCTGAACACAGTCAATTCCATTCAATGCAAACCACAAATAAAACAAGATGCATGCAAAGCCGCCAGAGTCCCTAGGTCACAGTGTGAACTGCAGGGAGTTGTCTTAGGATTTCAGTCACATTTACCTGTATTCCTCATGCTGTAGGTTTTCTGAGCACGTGTATTTAGACTCATCCTTTCTCTCCAAAGCCTGCATGAACTGGAATCATATTCCATGCAAAGACTTGGCCAGCTTCAGTGCTAGAATAAATCAGGGCAACAGAGGGAAGGAAAAGGTGCATCAGGCTCCCCATCCTGTGACTTCTGACTTCTTGCTGTTCACACGCAGTTAGTCCAGCCCACATTCACAAGGATCAGAAAATAAGCCCACACATCCTCAGTTTCCAGCTAACAAAACTAAACCCCAGAAGGCTGAATTCTTAGCTTGTTGGTCAGAGGCCCAAGGAAGTATTCCACAAGGTTTTCTGTATGTGCATGATAGCTGAGGCTGACTGGCAATAATTATAGGTTAAAGGCAAACCTGGACCAATGAGCAGCAAAAAGAGTAAAAATGTGTTAGAACAGAACCAGTTCTCTGCCATACGGGTTGTGGCACCACTGTGTGAGGGTGCAAAAACAGTGCTTCACTTCCCTTACAGCCTCATTTTCCCTGTGGCCAGCTGAATTCCAGAGTGGAGGAATGAGGCTGTCCTAGGAAACACGTAGGTCTGTCACCAGAAGAGATGCTGTAATATGTTTATTTAAGAAAACACACACCAGAATCCCACTTACATTAAATAAGCAAGTACAGAGACTAAAAGTTCATTCTTATTTCTCTAGGGCCCTGAAGTCATGTCCTCTCTCCAGGCCAGAGTGCCAGCACACCCAGTATTAAGAGGGGTGGTGATGGTGGGAATAAGCTGAATACCCTTGTGATCGCACAGAAGGGGTAGGAAGGACGAGTAAGCACACTTGTTGAATGGGCTTCCATCTCCAACACAAGTTCAGAGGGCAGAAACTACAGGGCTACCATGGTCATTTTCTTAATACAAGGTCAATGTGTGCAGTGTTGCCACACCAAGCTGCCTAGGCAGCCTTCAAGACCCCTCCTGTCCGTAGGCTTGTATGTTAGCATCAGTCACAGATGAAGTCTCTCATTACTGAGGAGCTATCTTCATGCAGATCTTGGAGAAGATTGATGAGTCTCCTGGAGCAATAATTGTTTCTCCCTGTATCCAAACATGGTCTTCATTTCAGATTCAGTGAAAGACACTGGACAAATATCTGCCCCCGAGGAGGAACATTTAGTGGTGCGGGGGTGAGCCCACAGCTGAAACCTGCCCCCCAGAGCAACTGCTCATGACCCCCTCACCCTAAGCAGCAGCTTTCTTCCCCTGCAACCTTCTCCCAGTGGGCAGCTCTTTACTCCCTTTCCCATCCATCACTCCTAGCTTTCAGGCCACTGTCAAAAACCTCCTGCAAAGAGACAATGGCAGCCCCCAGGGTCCCCATTCACCCCTGGAGAAAAGGGTCTGTGCATGCGAAGTGATAAATGGGTTGTCCCCAGCAGGAGACAGAGGGCTGGACACTCCTGATCAGCTACAGAAGGGCAGCCCTTTGTCTCGCTCTGGAGAGATGGAGGAAAGGTCGGCCTCGGGTTTTAGACTCCCCCTCATCACTTGGTTTGTGGTCTACCACGGTAATGCCAGAGTCCAGGCTTCCAGCACAGCCCCCCTCTTGCCATAGCTCAGAGCCTCCCTTGCGGTTGGCGTTCGGTCTCCAGATGCACGCTGAAGGGTACCAGCACAAGGAGTCCTCCCCTCCCGCCGTGAAGCCTCCCGCGTTATTTACAGACGTATCTCTCCACCATCCGCCGGCACTTCTTGCACACCACGTAGCAGCACCAGTGATACTTGCAGTGACACCTCTCCACCACCTCTTCAGTGTAGGTGTTGTAGCCACGGCCGCAGCACATCAGGTTGCAGCCGTCGCTGCCCACAGAGGTCTTGTTGCACTGCCTGCCAACGGGAGGACGTACAAGCGAGGATTCAGAGAACGTACGTGTCCACCCATTACGGTGGCAGAAGAGGGTTCAGGCCACAGCTGTCTGCCCTGGCTTCCTGCCGAAGATTTCTTGCCCATAGCAAGAGGCAGCAAGATACAGGGGGAAAGCAGGGGCTGCTTGTGGCACACTAACTGGAGTTGATTTCTGCTCATGTTACCATGACAGTGCAAACACTGTGCCAGCAGCTGTGACTGAGGATGGACACACACTGTATCATGCTGGTGCAGGAAATTCCAGTGGAGAAGGAAGGGAGGATGGCTAGGACCAGTTACTTCTGTTATTGCTAGATCTAACAGGGATTGCAAGTCACAGCCCTGAGGCAACCCTGGCTCAGCCTTCAGACGATGCTTCCCCACCCTTCTAGTCCAGCCCCGCCCCCCCCCCCCCCCCAAAAAAAAAAAAAACACACACAAATACACCCCAGAAAGAAGACCTCCGGGAAGCACCACAGACTCCAAGGACTGCTGAACCTTCCTCCCCTGGTTACAGGCATGCAGCACCCATAGGTTTTCAGGGCAGGGCGAGATTTTTCCTTCCTGACTCCACTCACTGAAATGGCCGGATCCTGTCCTGGAGCAGAGTGGAGGTGATGGACTATCAGTGCTAGACTCCCAATTGCCTCCGCTCACTCATAGCTCCATAAAAGCAACATCTGCCATCCTGCTCATGGGGCTTAAAATATGCAAAGGCTTCCCAGCAATCCCCGTGCTGTCCACATCCAACTGGCGACTGTCCATCCACATGACCTTCCTAGAGCCTGCTCTCAAACCCAACGGTGCAGGCACTCACAAATGGGCAGGTGTTAGTTTAGGCCACAGAAGGTGCCACATGAGACAACACAACGGAAAGGATGTTCTCCCTGCCCACGTCCTTGGTGGGTCTGCTCATAGTCTGCCTCTGCAGGTACAGGGGGCTACAGAACTTACTACAGCAGAAGTAAGAAGTGCTCCAGTCTGCATAAAGCTATGACAGTTGCATCCCTTTCCAAACTGCTGAGAGACTGCAGAGACTGTCCAGTGAGTATTTCTGGTTACACATACCTAACAGAAGCTCTCTATATTGGAGGCTGATTTATTACATATTTGTAGCAGTTTCTTACCTATCCTGTGTCCCCAGAGACCCCAGCTGGAGATTCACGGTGCAGTAGTCTGGAGAGTTGATTAGATAAACCAAATCGGTCTCTTTCACTGGCCTCACATCCATTTCTTTGGGTATCAGCTGCTTCCTGGGCCCCAGGAGCCGGTGGGTCACCTTGATAGCTGCCAGGTACTTGGATTTGAGGTCAGAGGCAATTTCACCCAGGTTTGATAGACCCTTCCAACAGGTCTTCACTGAACAGGAACCTGAAACACCATGGCATTTGCACTTGGTTTCCAAGGAGTCGCTCAGTACCTGCAGAAGACAGGAAAACAGATGAATTTACTTCTGCTTTCTCCTGGTACTCACCCTACTGATTTATTTACAAGAGCATCCACAGGAGGCTTTGAGAGATGAAAAAGCTCTGCTTTCTGCCACCTGAGGAACTTTTTACTGTTTGAAGGCAAAAGAAAACAATGCTATTGGGACAACAAGAGAATGCTTTCTTTGCAGTGAATATAATGGGGCAATCAAGGACTCAGCCCTTCTTCATTCCCCTGGTGATAAGAATGTAACCTTCGGGAAAATACCAGCTGGGATTTGCAGTGGGGCCAGACACTTCCCTAACTTACATGTGCTGGCCACAGAGATGGCCAAGTCCTCATCTGGGGAACACGACTGCATGAAAGCACGAAGGAATCTGCAGTTCTCAGCACAGCTGACAGCATTCCTTGAGCAGAGCAGCCACGAAGCAGGATGGGCCTCTGCTTTCCATTAGAAGGGCATAAAGAAGTAATGTGAAGTGGCAAGTATCTCCCTAGTTGTGTAAGGGATACAGGAATACACGTGTGTGTGCATCTGCAAACAGATGTAGCTCCATTTTAACAATTTAGTTGTTAAATTGTTGTTAAAGCTCCTCACTTTAAGGACAGCATCCCAACAGCCTGGCCGGAGTCTACAACCTTACATTAGGCTGCCGGCCATCCAAGGTGCATCATTATGTGCCCCGTTACAATCTGTGGCCAGTGACCATACCCACCTGTCGGCCCACGGCATTGTTATGCAGATTCATGGCCTTGACAGCTTGTGTTCTCAGCTTGCTGGATTTTAAGGGACTGTCAGCAAAAGCGGCGCCGAGCTGGAGGCCATAGCGCAGGTTGTCCCCGCAGCCACCCCATCGGAAGTCAGGCCCTGGGACCTCGGATGGGACAGATCCGCACGAACAGAGAGGGAGTTCTCCAGAGGCGCAGGCCTGAGCAATAGAGTGCGTGACAGCAGCCGCAGCAAGAGCGTGGACAAAGGCAGATTCCCTGGTTCCTGCAAAGGAAAGGGGGAAAATGTTGCACCCGCCTAAGCACACCAAGTCACAAACCTTGCAATGCAAAGGGGCTTCCCAGTGCCAGGCAAGTCACCCACGATCACTTCCATTTCTACCCGCTACCAACAGGTGCCTTTTGGAGAGGTCTCAGCACAAAAGCAACTGCACTTCCCCGCACACAGTGGGGACAGGGAAAATGTGACTCGTTAGGGCTGACGCTCGGATACGCTGGGCTGCAGCACGCCATGGCTAGCGCTGCTCAGCCTCAGAAGTCCTTACAAGGCACAACACTGTATGCATGTCCTGCACTGCTTTCCACAGCACTTGTCCCACCAGCATGGATCTTAAGTCCCTGCACCTCTGAAGTCCCCCCAGCACTTCACAGATTTGCTGTGTAAGTCAGCACCAGGCATTTTCTGTTTCCTTTCTCTTTCCCATCTGACTCGATCCGACTTAGCCACCTTCATACCTCTGCAATAAACCCCACCGTATCAGCCTTATGCTCTTTGAGAGACTTTTTCATGTCTTCAATACTGCCTATCCCTGGTAAACACTGCTACATGCCACTGAAGACAGACTCAGGAGAATATTTTCAACGCAAATGCTACTTGCTTTCTTGCAACAAGATAAAGCTTAGGCTTACCACATTTTTCTTGTGCTCCGTATTTTTAACCTGTGCCCTCTATTACATTATCCGCCCACTATATAACCTCTGTTTCCGCTGGATTAGAGCTCTTCCCCCTTTTTCAGGGCCTCTAGCAATTGGTTTTGCCTGAAATCAGAGTTAGTCTGTCCCATCCTGACAGAGCTTCAGCCAGCCCTCTGCAGCATGCTCCGGTCAGGCCCTGAGCTAAGCTGCGTGGGATTAACACCAGCCTAACAGCAGCAAGTTTCTCCAATGAATCTGATGCCCATCAAACGAACAAGCTGTTTGTTAAAGCGCTATTTGCCCCAAAAGCTATGAGAAGCAGAAAGACAGGCACGAAAGCACCAGACAAAGCCTCCTTTACCTTTTAGCAGGTCCGGACCGAAGGCGGGGGCACGCTGGACGGAGGAGCAGTTCCACCGCATGTCCGCGAAGGCTTTCTGGCAGGCGCCCTTGGTCGCGGCGGCGGCCCGGACGATGCTGTGCATGACCTCCAGGTTCCTCCGGCACATGGGCAGCTGCTCGGGCACCGTGCCCGCGAGCAGCCGGCAGTGCTGCGTTTCGTTCCAGGCCACCCGGCCGCCGCTCTCCGTCAGCCCGCTGCGGGGAGGGGGGCCAGGCGTGAGGGGGGGGCACACGGACACCCCCTCCGAGGGACGGGGGAGAGCCGGGGACCGAGGGGACCCGGCTGTGCCCCAGTTAGGGCTGGTCTGGCCCCGAGGGGGCAGCCGTGGCGGGGAGCCATGAGGGGAGCTGCTCGGAGGGGGAGGCAGCCATAGGGCAGGGAAGGGGGCCATGAGGGGAGCCCCGAGGGGGAGAGCCCTGATGGGGGGCGGCTGTGAGGGGGGAGAGCCCTGATGGGGGGGGTCACGAGGGGGGAGTCCACTGGGGGTCCCTGAGGGGAGCTGTGAGGGGGTCAACCCCTGGGGGGGGTCAGAGCCCTGATGGGGGGAAGAAAGAGCCCTGGGGGTCCCTCATGGGCGCTGTGAGGGGGCAGAGCCCTGGGGGGGGGGGAGTCCACTGGGGGTCCCTGAGGGGAGCTGTGAGGGGGTCGACCCCTGGGGGGGGGTCAGAGCCCTGATGGGGGGAGGGAAGAGCCCTGGGGGTCCCTCATGGGAGCTGTGAGGGGGCAGAGCCCTGGGGGGGAGCCCTGGGGGGGGGAGTCCACTGGGGGTCGAGCCCTGGGGGGGGGGGGCAGAGCCCTGGGGGGGGAGTCCACTGGGGGTCGAGTCCTGGGGGGGGGGGGGCAGAGCCCTGGGGGGGGAGTCCACTGGGGGTCGAGCCCTGGGGGGGGGGGGCAGAGCCCTGGGGGGGGAGTCCACTGGGGGTCGAGTCCTGGGGGGGGGGGCAGAGCCCTGGGGGGGGGGAGTCCACTGGGGGTCAAGCCCTGGGGGGGGGGAAGTCCACTGGGGGTCAAGCCCTGGGGGGGGGGGGAAGTCCACTGGGGGTCAAGCCCTGGGGGGGGGGGGAAGTCCACTGGGGGTCAAGCCCTGGGGGGGGGGGGGCAGAGGGGGCAGAGCCCTGGGGGGGGAGTCCACTGGGGGTCGAGCCCTGGGGGGGGCAGAGCCCTGGGGGGGGGGGGGGGAGTCCACTGGGGGTCGAGCCCTGGTGGGGGGGGGCAGAGCCCTGGGGGGGGGGGAGTCCACTGGGGGTCGAGCCCTGGGGGGGGGGGGGGGGGCAGAGCCCTGGGGGGGGAGTCCACTGGGGGTCGAGCCCTGGGGGGGGGGGGGCAGAGCCCTGGGGGGGGAGTCCACTGGGGGTCGAGTCCTGGGGGGGGGGCAGAGCCCTGGGGGGGGGGAGTCCACTGGGGGTCAAGCCCTGGGGGGGGGGGGGAAGTCCACTGGGGGTCAAGCCCTGGGGGGGGGGGGGAAGTCCACTGGGGGTCAAGCCCTGGGGGGGGGGGGGCAGAGGGGGCAGAGCCCTGGGGGGGGAGTCCACTGGGGGTCGAGCCCTGGGGGGGGCAGAGCCCTGGGGGGGGGGGGGGGAGTCCACTGGGGGTCGAGCCCTGGTGGGGGGGGGCAGAGCCCTGGGGGGGGGGGGAGTCCACTGGGGGTCGAGCCCTGGGGGGGGGGGGGGGGCAGAGCCCTGGGGGGGGAGTCCACTGGGGGTCGAGCCCTGGGGGGGGGGGGGCAGAGCCCTGGGGGGGGAGTCCACTGGGGGTCGAGCCCTGGGGGGGGGCAGAGCCCTGGGGGGGGGGAGTCCACTGGGGGTCGAGCCCTGGGGGGGGGCAGAGCCCTGGGGGGGGGGGAAGAGCCCTGGGGGTCCCTGATGGGAGCTGTGAGGGGGCAGAGCCCTGGGGGGGGGGGCAGCCCCAAAGAGGAGCCGCGAGTGGGGGTGGGGGGGCAGAGGGGGCTCTGCCCGCCGCAGGGCGCCCAGGACCCGCGTCCCCCCCCCGGCCCCGCTACTCACAGCCACCGGATGGCCGCCGAGAGGCCCAGCTGGCAGAGCAGCGCGGCGGCGGCGGGCACGGCGGGGCGGCCCATGGCTGGAGCTGGGGCCGGGGCCGGGGCCGCCCCCTTTTATAGCCCGCGGGCGCCGGGCTCCTTCCCCCCCCGGGGAGGGGAACAAAGGCGGTTTCGGGGCCATTCGCGGCTCCCGGCCGCGGGCCGAGCGCCTTAGGGCCGTCGGGGCGCCGAGCCGGCCCCCTCCCTGCAGATGCCCCGGGAACCGCGGCCTAACGGGCGGTTAAACCCGGCCTTAGTCGCGATTGCTCCCCAAACAGCATCAGGGGCAGTCGCTCCCCTAAGGGCCCAGCACCACCGTCGGGGCACGAAGCAGCAGGCGTCCGCCCGGAGCCGTCCGGGCTACGCTACGCGGCAGTTGTCCCCACGGAGTCCTCGCCTGCCACATGCCCCCCCAGCATGGCAGGGCGAGCTGGTCGCAGCGGCCCCCGGCACGGCCGTACCCGGCACCTCCTGCGTGTAGGGAGCATCGCCTTTCGCATCCCCTCTGCAAGAGGGAGGTGGCTGCACCGCAAAGCCAGGCACATCTCTCTGCTCTGCAGATGGGAACTCATCCACGCGGCTGGCTGGCCGGAGCCAGAAGGCGCTGACATAAGTAGGGGACGCAAGGGGCTGGCAAGGGCTGCTCTGATTTCCTGGCTTTTTCTCACTTTCTTTGCAGGAAGCTTTAAACGTTCATTTTCCGCGACCCAGGTAAAGTGAGAGTCCCGGCCATCTGCCCCCTCAGCCCCACGACGAGAGCGGGCTCTCCAACCCCAAGCAGGGCTCCAGACGCAGCCGACCCCCGTGGAGAATGGGCAAAGCCGGCCAGACGTGGAGGTTTCTCCCGCATCTGGGATCCCCCGTGACTCCACGAGTCAAATGCTGTTCTGGGACTGAAGCTGATTGAATGTGGGGAAATCCTGCCCCCGGACATCTCCTTCCCGGCTTCAGCCCTATCCCCCTCTTTTAGCAGACAAACCATGTTATTGACCTACTGTCTCAGTCGGGACATTAGCAGCTGCTAATAGGTTTCATAACTGTCTGAGGGCCAAACTGCAGAGAACTGGGGTGAGCAGAGGAGGACACGGAGGGCTCTCAGCATGCAGCCAGCAAGCACATTTCAAAGTAATCCTGTTAAAATTTCTCCCTCCTGCGGGAAGGTGATGGGCTGCAAAGCAACTTCTCCCTCCTCTGCACTCCCCTGTAAAGCTTTGCACATACAAACCCGAGAAACAGCCCTAAAACTAATTAATTGGTTAAACCATTAGAAATTAATGTGCTCAAAGCAGGAACTAACTCAGCATGGTGCTGTCTTAAGCTTGCAAGCACTGCGAACCCCTGGTCCATGATTGACACCGTTTTTTCTGTTGCCTCCAGCCTTCTCAAAGTGTGTGTGTGGGGGGGGGGGGGCAGAAGGGACACCTAAAGGACTTTGACTTGACTATGTCACTGGGCTTTCCAGACCAGGACCAGTGCCTTGGTCTGTACTGCTAATTCCTTACCCAAAAGTCCTGAACACAGCAGGACCAGGTTCCTCAGCACGTTGCCTGTCCAGGCCAAGAAAATCAGCTTAAAATCCATCACTTATCTCGCAGACAGCCCAAGGAAAGGAGGTGGCACAGCACAGCACAGCAGTGCCCAAAGGGGAGTTTGCCTGGTGGGTCACTCATGTCGGTGAGCCAGCAGTGGGCTGCAGAAGTGCCTGTGTCATTACAGGGACGAGCTTATAGGTGGCAAAAGTGATACAGCAGGGAAAACAGTGCCTCCTTCAACATAAGCTGCCTTGATGTGACGTTTTCATGGCTTGCACGTGCTCACCTGAGTTGTTTTTTCTGGAGGGGAGACAAGGCCTCAGTGAATCTTTCCCTTCAGAAAGTGGAAAACCAGAAGTGACACCTTGCTGCTGTGGAGAGCTTCAGGAATCAGGTAGCCTGATGTCTTCCCGCAGCTGGAGATGACACTGGATAGAGAAATCCGGCTGACCACTTTTCTGAGGCATGCCCGGGGCTGTGGTTTGGCCTAGCAACATCCCAGGAAAGACTTGCAGCAGAGCTTGCTGGCCGTGGGCACTCTCTTTTGGAAAAGGTTGCTTCCTCATGTTTTCCTAAACCACTGTGCTGTCCCCTGAAAGTGGCACCAGTTCTGACCATGTAGTGGGAGGTTTTCTCCATGCTCAAGCTACGCATCTTGAAATGCCCGTGGTGGATCTGTTTGATGTCCCAGCACAAACCATGTTTGAGCAGAGGGACTTCCACTGCGTCCTGTCAGCTGTGCTTGAACCCGTGTTCTTGTGAAATCAAACCGATCTATTTTGGAAATAGCCAGAGGTCTAAGATCTCTACCTGGGGCTTTCACTCCTTCCCTTGCTGTGTAACTTCCCTCCTAACTGGAGGGGGCTTTCCCTTCACAGGACGTAATTAAGTGTTTTGTTAGTACCCCCCGCCCCCGACCTCCCTTTGACTTACTATCATGTGAACTAAAACTATGAAACACAGCTTGAATTTTTGACCTTCCCAAGCTGCTCCCCTGGGATGAGAAGGCCAAGGTGCATTGTGCCTGAGCAATGGCCCGTGAGGAAGGGTCCTACTCGGAAAGGCTGAGGACACTCCCAAATCTCAGGCAGAGGCACAAGGGGCTTAATTAAAAGACAGCAAGAAAAGAAAGAAAGAAACACTATATTATGGCTCTCTGCAATCAGCTGATTCTGGTCCCATTAACCCCCCTGCTCCTGGCCTCTCCTTGAGGACTGTGTGTTGACACCTAAGGGCTCTAAGGTTATAGCAAGCTCTTGCAAACTGAGGAATGATTTTTCAGCAGAGGGAGAAAAGACCACAGCTGGGAGTAGGAAAGATAAAGGAAAAAAGTAAATCCAGCGAGCTGTTCTACAAAGCGCGCAGCTTGGATGCCTCTGCAGAGATCACGTGGAGGCCAGCAAGTACAATCCACTCCAATTTCTGCCTCAGTCGTCCAAGCAGGAAGCCTGTTCCAGCTCCAGATGTGACACTGCCTCTGTTTCCACTGGTCCCTGCTGGAGAGAACAAGGAGTAACCCAGGTCGATATTCCCTAAACAACAAACCCCATGTTTTAGTTTCTGTCTCCAAAATGAGGACTAATCTGATCAAAATAACAACAATCTGCCTATTTTTACAGTATAAGATGAAACAAGAAAGCAATGAGCACTACTTCTCCTGCAGCATGTGCTGCTGCCAACCACTACAGACTGGGCACCAGGTATGTAAGTGTCCTCCAGCACCTCTGGGGCAGCAGGGCTGGTCCTCCCCCTCTGCTGCTCCCTCCAGCCCCAGTTATTGCCCAGGGGAGAGAAGGGGCAGGAGGGATAGAGGGCAAGTCAGACCCGCTGGCTGCGGCTATCAGCCAGCCCTGCTTGTGATCCCCTGCTGCAGGGTGAGTAACCTACAACCTGCCTGGGGGTCAAGCATCTGGGCTGACTTCATCCGCAGGTGCGATGTGGTCTGCTGGCGGTGCACCCAGCTCCAGGGGAAGGGAGTTCAGCAGCAACGGCAATGCCCAGGAAAGCCTGCAAGAAGCAGACAAGCAACCATCAGGACTTGCTGTGCTCTTTCTATCCGAGCAGCCTCTAGAGAAGCTTTCTCTTTCTCTCTGATTCCTATGGGCTGAGACACATTTCGGGCACCTGACCATTTCCACAGTGCAATTTACATTTTTTTGTCACCGTTAGGTGGTAGCTGTGAAATGACCCTCACTTGAGAGACCTGCCCTTGGCCTTGGAGTACGTGTGATGAGATCCAGAAACTGATTTGAGACAGAAGTGTCTACAAGGGGTTAGGGCTGTGTCTTGCCAGGGGGGTGGGGGTCAGAAGTGACGGGGCAGGGTCTCACCAGTATCCAGCTCACATACCCGGTATGATCTGCCGGAAAGACCCACCTCCCACGCTGATCCTGAGCCTCAGTGCACCTTGGCAAGGGTCACATATCAGCTCAGCACTGTAGGGCAGAAGACAAGTTTCTTAGTTTGCTGCAAGCCCCCAGATCTTCAGCCCAGCTCGGTTGCTCCCTTCGGCAGCCCAACATCTCCTCCAGCCATCCCTGCTATTTAAGGAAGCTGAATGCTTTTTTCCCATGTAGGATCAAACTCTCTCTGGGCCATTTGCTCCATTCCCAGATGGCATCTGGCAGAGATGAACCTGATGTGCGACCCTGGTCCTCTTCTCCTGAGAGCTCTGAAATGATAAATAATCTCTGTTAACTCCCTGACATGATGGATACTGAGGGCTGAGGCAGAAAAGTCCTATGAAGCACCTGTCACTGGGGGCCAGATGCTGGTACTGTGTGGGACAGGGTGACGGCACTGCCGTGTCTGGTGCCCTATCGCATCACCACCAGCTTCGTATCCCCAGGCCCTGGGGTAAAGCTGTGCCTGCTGGGGTTCTCGGCTATGAAGTTATTCGTGAGAAACTCAAGTTAAACCAGTTTCACCACCATGACATAGTTCAGCTTTCATCTTTCTTTACTCAGTTCTGTCCTGCTAGTACTTACTGTGCTCTGGAAGTCCCTGATATTTTTTGCCATCTCACCTTCCCAGTATGGCTTTTGCAGATCCTTCTCTTACCTTGACCAGAGATCAGATATGGTGTCCACACTTCTCCCTCATAATGGCCCATATGATCCTTTCACTCCAGCCCATAAGATTTTGATGTTATGAAATCATACTTTCCGTAAGTTCCTTTTTTCAGCCTTTGGAAATGGGGAAATGCCTTGGGCTCAGAGGGGGACATTAAGGGAAAATCTCAACAGCCCTTGGAGGGATTAGGAGTTTTCTGACCAGGAAGAGTAGATTTTGTCCGTGTTAGCAAGTGCTTGGGTGCTTTTCTGCCCATCATGTGCTCAGTCCGTGTTTCACCAAGCATGTGCAAGCCAGGAATTGCCAAGCAAAGGCGAGCTGGCACTGGCCTTCTCAGACATGGGCTGCCACATTTCCTCTCCCGGCAGGCCGCTCTGCCAAACTCGGCCGGAGATGTGCGGGAAGTCCAGCGGCTTGCAGTCCCTCCTGGTTGCAGACACGCGGCCCTGGATTTCTCCGTACACGTGTACCCTGCATCCAGCCTGCCAGGAAGAGCTTCTTCACTTGTTGTTTTTCTAACTTCTCCCAATGCCACAGCTTTGCTAAGGGAGCTGGTGGCGGAGACCCTGGTCTAACGACGAGGCTAACCCTGCTCTGAAGAGGTCCCCATGCCACTGGTGTTTCAGTTACGCTACGACTCCCACCGATGCCAGCACAGCAAGAGCTGCATCCCTGAGAGGAACAGTGGGATGCTGCGGGACAGGGAGGTCCCAGCAGGAACACGGGCTGCCAGAGGAGCTAATCCTCCTTGCATGATTCCTAGTGTTATCTCATTAGCTGCCTGGAACAGCCCCACACAGTCCGAGGAAAAGTGGCCATCAGCACAATTACACCCTATTACAGAGGATTTCAGACAAGAAGGTCAGGGAGGCCAGCAGGCCCCTAATCCCTCCTGAGTGATACACAAAGGTGGGCAAAGTGCAATCCCACTTCTATGCAGGTGGGGAGGAGGAGGAAGGGCCGGTGCTCCAGCTCCCGGGTGCCAGCGGGGCCCTGTGCTGGGGGGTTGTTAGCTGGACGGGCCACGGGGTGCTTCCTCCTGCCAGCAGCTCCTGCTCGGAGAGCAGCATGGCCACGCAGCCGCCTGTGCTGCAGTTTTGGGACCTGCTGCCTTGCCCACAACGCTCTGAGGCTTTCACTGCCTCAGACGAAGGGTGCTGTGGCAGGTCGGAGTGCTCGGGGACAGCGCTGAGAAACACCTGCGAGGCAGAGGCCAAGGTGGGGATGGCCTCTTGCTGGGGGACATCAAAAGCACCGGAGGCGGTGGTGGTAGTATGTGCCGTGGTGTTCACAACGCCAGTGCCCGCTCTGGCTGGCATGGCCTGCAGGCTGAGCTTCAGCAGACGGACATCACGGACGCTCGCCCACCTCTTTGGGACATGGAGCGTTGTCCTGCCACTGCCCGAGCTGTCCCTGCTCTGTAGACACTCTACAGGCCCTGGAGTTACCAAGCCAGCTCTTTACCCCTTCAAAACTTGCTAAAATTAAGCCATTCATACTTTGGCCTGTTCTTCCCCATACTGTGAGATGCCCTTCTGTATACACTGGATCTTCTGCTTCCTTCCCCAGCAGGAATTCCTCTGCCACGTGCTGAAGCTGTGTCCTGCAGGGAGAAGCCAGTGCCATACGAGCTGTTCGTCCCTCGGCTGGGAATGCTGTGCGTGCAGCCAGGCCCCTTACAGCCACCTCCCTGCCAGGGCCAGGAAAGGGCGTCTGGGATGTTCAGCAGTGCTGAGCTGAGCTCAGCATCCCAGACATCCTCTCCTGGTCCTAGATGGCAAAAGGTTGAGACAAGGAGGTTTTGCAGCAGCTGGGGCTGAAACCTTGGACTATCTCACAAAAACAATCCAAAACTCAATCCAAAGCCAGGTCTGAGCTGGGTTAGAGTTTCCAAACCAATATGGACCGTTCCCTGCTCGGGGGCTCGACCCCTTCTCTGGGCTGCTCTGAGCAGTGTCAGGCCCGGGAAGGAGAGCCGAGATTGCCACCTTCTGGCAAAGCCCATCCCTTTCCCGCTGGTTTTGCTCTGAGGGCCACAGTCTCCCTGTTTCCTCCCTGGAGCACCTGCTTTCACCTTGCTCCTGCCTGCCCTGTTGGTGCTGGCAGGTCTCACATTGCAACAAGGCCCTTTTTCCGCGTTAGCTGTGCTGGTTTTAGGCAGACTGCTCAAGGTGTGGCTGGCACCTTATTCCGGGATCTGGAGGCTCTTGGATGAATGAACTGTCATATGCCGTGACGAACCACTGCTGGGATCGGACGGGAAGGCAGGAACACCTGGGTGCCTGAGCAGCCGTTTCAAGGACCCTGCTTCACCTCTGTCCCTCCAGGCCGGGAAGGTGGTACCACAACAGGGTTCACACGCCACCGCCTGTGGCTGCCGCTGACGGTGACCAGAGCTGGGGGCAGAGGTGATTAGTGGCACCCTGTCCCCTCACTCTGGGATGCAAGGTCAAGGCAGGAGCTGGCCAAGCCCATGAGACGCCAGCGGCAGTACAGGGAAGAGTGTCCAGAGATTTCTGATGTCCTGCCCTCAATATCCTGCTAAAATCTGCTGCCTCCTATAAAAGGTGATTTCTACCAGCCCCTCTTTGCAGACAAATTTTGCAATGACTGAGTAGCGGAGGAAAAAAAAGGTTTCCTTTTAAAGCCAAAGCCATTCTTCATTTGATGTCAGTTCCTCTTCTGAGCTTAATCCTTGAAACAAACACAGGGTAAGTGCTAAAAATGCCCCTTCCACTTCCGTGTCAGAGTCTCTCCTGGGGAAGGCGGCGGGTGAGGAAGGGGAATCCCAGCTCAGGGAAAGGCTTCCCTTTCTGGACCTCCCCGGGGCTGGAGAGCCACAGCAGGGAGAAAGTGAAGCGGCGCGCTGCTCGGCTGATCTGCCTGCGGTGCTGTGCGGAGGGGACGCGCATACGGGAGCAGGGAAAGGCCGCTTGGAAAATGTGACCACACGACTCCTCGTCTTTCTGGCAAATGTGTCTCCTAGGGATACGGCTAGGAGAGGCTGCGGTAGGCTAGTCCAGGGAACGCTCGGGGTGGCAACAGCCTCACCGGAGGGCCAAGAGAAGCCCTGCTCCTGGGTCACGGCTTGTCTGCACACAGAGCTTGCTGCTGGGATTAAGCTAAGCATCCAGTTATGCTGAGAGCAGGAGCATTGAGAGGCAGCGTCTCAAGTCAAGAGGACAAAAAGTGATGGCCACAGCAGCAGTGACCACAGCTTGCTGACCACCACACCTGAGCCCAAAGGTCTGGCCTGCGGGCATGGGCAAAACTCTAACTGTTCACCGGGCTGAAGACCAGACAAGGGGTGATGCAAAAAAGAGCCCAGACCCTCCGGGAGAGCCCGTCTGCATGGGGCTGGGCCGTGCTCCCGGGTAAGCTGGAGCCCTTGGGGCAGCGATGGCAGCTGGTGCTTCCTGCGGGACCACGCCAGGACGGGGAGTGCAGAGCAGACCTGGCTGCGGGAGCTGCCCAGGGAGGAGTGTGAGAGGTGTCCTGCGATGCCCCTTTCCCACCCCACAGCGAAAGCTGCTCATTACGCAGAGAGAGGCCAAGGAGGGGGATAGTGGAGGAACATAAACACAGGCCTGGATGTCCAACACTTCGTGTGTCCCGGTATTGTGACTCTGACAGCAGCCAAACTGAACACCCATGAACGGTTGGAGAACAGAGCAAGCACAGGGAGATACCTCCCCCGTGGACCTCCCAGCGCCCAGCTGCTTGCCCCTTTCTGAGTCAGAAGAGGCAGCTTCGTATTTTGTGACTTCCATGGTTTTCTCTTCTATGAACTTGTCCAGCCTCCCCTCAAACCTCTGGAAACTCGGTGGCCTCCCCGTTGCGCTCACTGAAGAACCACATCCTTTCGTCTGGGAGGATCTGACAGCGCTGAGCCGTGGTGACGCAGAGCCCGCCGGTGGCACGCTGTCATGTGATGCCGACCTCTCGGCCCTCCCTCCGGCACAGCTCGGCAACGAGGCAATTTCTGCACCCCGCCAGCTCCAGTGACATCCCCGGGGGTACGAGCGGACACGCTGTGTGTGTGTCTGGGGGTCTCTGCTCCCCGCTGGAGCTGCGAAGGTTGGTGCTGCCTGGTAGAGCCACCCTCGGTACCAGGTGACTGTCCCGCTGCGGAGGGCTGCCCTTCCTTCAGTGGAGTTGTCCTTCCTCTTTCCGATTTATTAGTGGAGTCAGTGATCTTACGACAGGAAAGATACTAAGAAACAGGCTGTGGGAGGTGGTGACCTGCCAGCAGTTGCTCCTATCAGCTGACCTCCTGCGGAGACAGCAACGCAAGACGCTGACTTCCAGCCTCACGTGGTGCTGTGGCTTCCCCGTCTTGCTGGGAAGATGCTCCCTTAGGTCTGCCTGGGGCAGCAGTGATTTAAAGCTGGAAACCGGGACCGTGAGCATGGAGCTGCTTGTGGGCTCGAGGTCTGAGGAAACCAGAATACGGGGGCTGCTGGCGGCAGTGGCACTGTCCCACCGCGGGCATCGCACACGGCACAGCCCCGTCCCCAGGGCACCAGGACAGCCGAGCCGGTGGGTCCAGCGGCAGAGCACGTGGATGCGTCTGTGCGTCCAGGCCTAGCAGCCTGGGACAACACGGGCGCTTGCAGAGGCACCACGGGATGCAGGAGGGATGTCGCAAGCAGGGGAACCGCTGGGAGCTGCTCTCAGTCTGTTTGTTCCCTGCAAGACTGAAAGTCTGAGTGCTGGAGGCTCAAGGGCAGGTCCCAGCCTGGCCAGAGCCCCCCCAGAGAGGAAGAAAGTGCCATGAAAAACACATCCAACCTCGCTAACTTGGACAGAAACAGCTGCCCGGGGAGTTTTGTTGAGTCACGCAGAGCAGGCGGTGGCAGCGAGTGATAGTGGCAGGCGGACCGGGAGGGAAAGGCGGCCTCATCTCCCGGAGGCAGCTGGGGCCCAGCCGGGAGCGGGGAGAGACACGGCCACCACCCTCCGTCCCCGGCCTGTGCATCGAATACCGCGTTAGCTAGAAAGACGTAAAACCCACCCTGCCACGGGGAGCCAGGTTATGATAAGAAGGCAGCGGTTCGTAAGATCAACTGCATTTGAGAACGCGGCAATAGCAGCAAAAAGAAGTGGGGGGAAAAAAAGTGTGTTCCTAATTCAACTTAGCTGCAGAGAAGGTAATTTCCGCATGAGTTAGCACAACAACCAGTTGGGAATTTCTGACAAAATCTATTTTTCTTTGAAAATACAGATTCAGTGAAATTTGAAAGCTTTCCACTGGAAAGAAATAGTTTTGCTGGATTTCTCAACCAGAAAAAAAATCTCCAGAAAATTTGTAAACTGTCAGAGTATTTTAACTACAACTACTTTTTTTCAGACCACGATTTAAACTCATGCTTTCTTAAAGCTTGACGCTAAAATGCAACATGTTGCCATAACCATTTTATTTGTTCAAACTTCACTATTTTACAGCTCTTGTAAGCTCATTTTGGATCAAGGGAATTCTGAGACTTCCGTGGGATGAGGAAGCCGTTTCCCAGTGAACTGCGGTGAGCTCAGGCCCAGGGCTGAAGCAAAACCTGTTCAGCCTCCTCCAGGAGCACCGCCAGCTCCGGCAGCTTCCCCAGCCCCTAGCGAAGCTCCTCCACCTCGCTTAGCCTGTTTTGTGTGTCTCCAGGAGCCCTTGCTGCTCCTTTCTTCCAGCTGTAGTACACGTCCATGGCTCCAATGCCCCAACTTCGACCCACAGGGAAAGCTTCGGGACCCCCCGGCCCCGGAGGGCTCCATCCCTGTAGCCAACCGCTGGGATTTGGCAACCGGCCGCCGCTCTTGCTCCGCGGGGACACGACGCAGCCTCGACGAACGGCACTGGGAAGCCCTCGGGAAACAGGGAACTGCGGCGGCCGACCCGTGCCCGGACGCGGGAGCAAGGCGAGGGGAGGCCGCGTAAGCCCTCGAGCGGGAGGCCCGGCTCCCGCTGCCGCTGCGGGCAGACCCCGAACCCCGCGAGGGAAAATCCCTGCCCGTGACCAGGGGCAGGAGCACCAGGCTTCGGAAGCCGCTTGCCACAGCACAGCTCCGCAGCCCTGCTCGGATCGAAGGGAAACCGAGGCGAGCGGGTGAACGCGGGGCCATCGCAGGCGCCGGCCCGGGCCCCGCCGGAGGCCGCAGAGCTGGGCGGGTACCAGAGCGCAGCAAGCAGCATCCCGGCAGCAACGCGCACAGCATGCGGAAAGCGTATGCTTTACAGCAAAAATGCCCTTTGCTTTGCGGTAAAACCATGGTAAGTTAAGAAAAAAAAAGTTAGGTAATTGGGATTTTAAGTTAGTTCCAAGCCCTTTTGCTCTCACATCCTCTAACGCCGCAGGTGTGTGGACACGTACGCGGCCTGCGCTGGGCTGGCTGGGGACTTTCAAGGTGGAACCAACGTGATAACAGATGTAAGTGCTGCCTCGCGCCTCTGCTTGCTGCAGCCAAGGTCCCACTTCTTTATGTGAAACGCTGACTGTGCACGGCCGAGACGCACCGGGGATACGGCCTTCTCCTGCAGAGCTGTGACAAGCTGCTGCCAGTGTCACCTGCATCTTTCTTGCGGCCGTGCCTGCCCCGGGGGCTGGACGGTCCTGCTCGTCCCCCTCTGCTGCGGATCCAGCCGCCCCTGCCTCCGCGGATTTAGGCGCTGGGGGCAGTGAAGGTGGGGAGGTCCTGCCGCCCGCACACTCTCAAAGAGCTTGTAACCAAGCACCACGCAGGGAGAGCAGATTTTTTCCCCCCCCATTCTTGCTATCTACCCCAATGGTGAGGACAGGACAGATCGCCTTCCTGTACCCTTACAGGTGCCTGGGGTCATTTTAAGACCTGCCGACTCAGCAGCATTGTTCAGATGAAAGCGATAAAGGAAAAGGAGCAAGAAAGGAGCGTAGGGCTGCACAGAAATCCCCTCCCCTCCGCCTGACACACAGCACCGTAATCACCGCTGGATGCCCAGCAGCGCTGGGGCCGTTCCCCCAGCAAGTGCTTCGGCACTTCTCTGAAAAAGCTCATTTTCCTGACACAGGCCAGCCCTTGCCAGGCTGGGCCAGGGAATGTGTTTGTGTGCAGGTATTTAGCCGAGCTATTAAACCGACTTAAAAGGCAGATATTGACGCCTGGGAAAGCTGTGAAATGCTCTAGTAGCACCGATACTCTCTGCTGTAGAGATAATTATCTTTTCACAAGCAGACCGTGATGGACTGAGGAGGGGCAGATCAATGCAAACAGCCCAGGCCCTGTTTTCTTGTCCGCAGTGATGAAAACAGAGTGGAGGGCAGGGCAGAAAACCCACCCACAACTACTTACACCACATGTAATTTCTTCCACAAAATAGAGCAGATGGGAGCCACCTCCATTCTCAGTATGGAGAGGTGCCCACAGAGATCATGACATCTGGCTGGCTGCAGCAGCACGGAGCACAGTGCTGGATTTGGCACTGACAGTTTCTGTTTTATCGTTTTTGCAAATCATGTAGGATATTGGTGACAGGAGGATGCCTAAAATACAATAATTTTATTATTAAAGTTACAGAATCACAGAATGGCTGAGGTTGGAATGGACCTCTGGAGATCAGCTAGTCCAACCCCCCCTGCTCAAGCAGGGTCACCTAGAGCACGTTGCCCAGGACGGTGTCCAGATGGCTTCTGAGCATCTCCAAGGATGGAGACTCCACAACCTCTCTCAGGTTGTGCTCAGTCACCTCACAGTAAAGAAGTTTTTCCTCACGTTGAGATGAAACTTCCTGTGGTTCAGTTTGTGCCCACTGCCTCTCGTCCGATCGTTGGGTGCTGCTGAGAAGAGACTGGCCTCATCCTCTCTACACCTTCCCTTCAGATACTACCTATACGCCTTGATGAGATCCCCTGTCAGTCTTCTCTTCTCCAGGCTGAACATGCCCAGCTCTCTCAGCCTTTCCTCACATGAGAGCTGCTCCAGTCCCTTCATCATCTTAGTAGCCCTCTGCTGCACTTGCTCCAGTAGCTCCATGTCTCTCTTGGGGAGCCCAACACTGACACAGTACACAGGCCTCACCAGGACTTAGTACAGGGGAAAGACTACCTCCCTTGACCTGCTGGCAATGCTCTTCCTAATGCACCACAGGATACCACTGGCCTTCTCTGCCACAAGGGCACACTGCTGGCTCACGGTCCACTTGTTGTCCTCCAGGCCCCCCAGGTCCTTCTCTGCAGAGCTGCTTTCCAGCAGGTCAGCCCCAGCCTGTACTGGTGCATGGGGTTATTCCTCCCTAGCTGCAGGACCCTGCACTTCCCTTGGTTGAACTTCATGAGGTTCCCTTCTGCCCATCTCCAGCCTGTCGAGGTCCCTCTGAATGGCAGCACAGCCCTCTCGGGTATCACCCTCTCCTCCCAGTTCTGTATAATCAGCAAACTTGCTGAGGAGGCACTCTGTCCCTTCATCCAGGTCACTGATGAGTAAGTTGAACAATACTGGACCCGGTATTGACCCCTGGGAGACACTGCTAGCTACAGGCCTCCAACCAGACTTTGTGCCATTGATCACAACCCTCTGAGCTCTGCCGTTCAGCCAGTTCTCAGTCCATCTCACTGTCCACTCACCTAACCCACACCTCCTGGGCTTGCCTATGAAGATGCTATGGGAGACAGTGTTGAAAGCCTTGCTGAAGTCAAGGCAGACAACATGAACCGCTCTGCCCTCATCTACCCAGCCAGTAATGCCATTGTAGAAGGCTATCAGATTGGCTAAGCATGATTTCCACTTTATAAATCCATGCTGACTGCTCCTGATCACCTTACCCTTCACATGCTTAGAGACAGCATCCAGGATGAGCTGTTGCATCACCTTTCCAGGGATCAAGGTGAGGCTGACTGCCCTGTAGTTCCCTGGGTCCTCCTTCTTGCCCTTTTTGAGGACTGGAGTGACATTTGCTTTCTTCCAGTCCTCAGGCACCTCTCCTGTTCTCCATGTGCTTTCAAAGATGATGGAGAGTAGCCTAGCAATGACATCTGCCAACTCCCTCAGCACTCATGGGTGCATCCCATCAGGGCCCATGGACTTGTGGATGTCAAGTTTGCCTAAACGATCTCCAACCTGATCCTCCTCCACCAAGGGAAAGTCCTTCTTTCTCCAGACTTCCTCCCTGGTCTCCAGGGTCTGGGATTCCTGAGGGCTGGTCTCAGCAGTAAAGACTGAAGCAAAGAAGGCATCCAGTATCTCTGCCTTCTCTGCATCCCTCGTCACCAAGGCCCCTGCCCCATTCAGTCGCGGGCCCACATTTTCCCTAATCTTCCTTTTGTTACTGATGCATTTAAAGAAGCCCTTCTTGCTGTCCTTGACATCCCTTGCCAAATTATTATTAATAGAGTTCTGACCAATAGCTACAGCTCCTCCTCCCCAGCACTGGGCTATACTTTCGTAACGCTGTCTGCTGGCCTCGCCTCAACTGTCTTTTCTCTTTCTGGACGGGGTGGCATGACATCCACCCTATTGCTTCTGAAACTCAAACACCCAGGCAACTTCTGTCCTTTCTTCAGAAGGCAGTAAGCCCCATAGCTGAAAAACAAAAGGCTAATCACTACCACCAGCACAGCCAGAGAGCTGTTTCCTTTGGGATGCGGACAAAGCCACCGAGGACTGCTGGTTATCTTGACCGAGAAGTTCTTTGTCTTATCTCGGTAGGAGCAGAGCGTTTCATTCAGGTCCAGCACGCTCACGCTGGTCGCCTGCAGCACATCCAGCCAGGCCAGCGTGCAACAGTTAAACGGGTTTCCAGCAACGGACACGTGCTTGAGGCTGTGGGACCAGCTCGCGAGAGCCAGCTTTTCAAAGGCCATCAGGTTGTTACTGCGAACGTCCAGGCTTTCCAGTGGGGAGCAGAAAAGGCCTGTGGGAAGAAGGCTCAAATTATTGCCTGATAGGTCCAAAACTTTCAGCATGTCCAGACAGGGGAATTCTGTCTGGCCATCACGCATTTGGTTTCCTTTCAGAGAGAGTTTCTGCAAGGAAAATTCCAGCCCCTCCAGAGCTTCTTTGGGCATGAACAAATCCTTGTTCTCAGACAGATCTAATGAGATCAGAGGAGTTTGGCTGAACGTGTAGGGATACAGCCTTGTAATGTTATTCTTACAAAGGCTCAGATGCTTCAAGCTAGGTATGTTATAAAATGCAGTGCAGGTACCTCCTGGGTGCATCCCATGCACACGAGAGCCCCCTCCTGAAATCTCTCCTTTATTGATTTCCTGGCTCTCACAAGGTTGGAGGCTGTTGGAACCAAGATCGATTGTTTCCAAATCAGGCAGAAAATCAAAAAACCAATGTGGCAATAAGTGGATGAAATTGCCGTGGAGATCCAGTGAGCGTACAGACAGAAACGCATGCTCCTGAGGCACAAGCGAGTTGTCACTTTCTGTGTCACCTGTAAGTGACTCCTTGGTTATATTCTGGAGACAATTCATAGCCACACTGAGATTGTGCAGAGAGCTCAGACTGTGAAAAAAAGTAAATGGAAACAGATGCAGCTGGTTATTGCTGAGATCTAAGTCAGCTACCTGGGTCAGACCAGCCACGGTACTCAAGGACTTACTAAGCCTTGCCATCTCATCATATTGCAGTACAAATTCTGCTGGATGGTGGGACCTTGGGACCAGAGAAGTAATAGCGTTGTTGGAGAGGTTTAAGTGTGTGAGATAATGTGCTTTGGGGAGCTCTGGAAAATAGAGAAGTCTGTTATGGCTCAAGTCTAGCACTTGAAGCAGGTAGCGCTCTCCCTCCTCCGAGACGAAGAGCTCCAGGGCGTTGTGGCTGAGGTTTAAAACTCGCAGCTGTGTGAGAGTGAAGCCAGAGATACAGTGGAGGGAATTCAAAGCTAAGTTCAGCACCTTCAGGTCTCTCAGAGCCTCAAAAGCTCCCTCCTCTATTTCCATGATATAGTTGTTGCTGAGGTTGAGCTCACTCAGCTGTGGTGTACTCCAGAAGATACCTGCCGGCAGCCTTGTCATCTTGTTCCCAGACAGATCCAGCTTTTTCAGTGTGGTGAGATTGCTGAAGTACCAGCCTGCCATGTGGCTCTCCAGATTATTTGCTGACAGATCCAGGACCTCTATATTCCTGAGCAACCTGAAGGCCCTCCCATTAGTGAGGTAATTGCGATCGAGGTGGTTTGATCCCAGGAGGAGAGAGTGGAGATGGGGTAGCTGAGCCAGGGTCATTTCAGACACAGCCTCCAGCTGGTTGAAGCATATGTCCAGGTACTCAAGCTGCCCAAACCGAGGCATGCGGCTCTCTGACAGGTTTTGGATGAAGTTGTTGGAGAGCTCAAGGTACTTAACTCCTTGGCTGAGCTCCTTTGGAAACCTGCGCAGGCCAGCACCTTTGCACGACACCTTCGTGGGGCTCTACAAGAAACGGGAAAAGCCATCAGCATGAGAGAAGGTGTACAAACCAGACTTCAGCCAAGTGAGCTGCTGTTCAAGATGTGCATGAGAAGTGTGAAACTGTAGAAATGAGCACCACTACCAATTTCTAAGCCCAGGACAGGATGGGGCCAGTCCATCTAAAGCCAGTCTTTGGGAGACAAGAAGCTTGTCCACAGGATTAAGGTGAACTTTCTGAGACTCTGCTTCAGAGGTAAAGGGGAAACTAGCTTCCGTGGTTTCTTTTTGTGTAAGATGCAGTTCACTGGTTTGCGCTGCTCTACGACACAGTGTCATCTGAGCCAGCAGTGTGGCTCACGTGCCTCTCAGCCTCGCTCCTCTGCCTGCCCCTGGAACAAGGCCAGCGACAAGCAGAGAACAGCAGCTCCTGACAAAGGACCCAGGCTGGTGTCACTCGTGGCTGGGCACAGGTACTGCTCTAGTGACCCGCACTCCCCAGGCTGCAGACGGGTGCAAACTCAAACGGGATCCACAAAATGTTATCCGGCAGCCTGTGCCGTTAAATTGCACCAATGCTTCTTCCATCTCAGCCTCAGCCCCCAGGGAAACGTGCGTTCTGGCAGAGCGCAGAGCGGGAGGGAAACCTCTGGATGGATCTACTCTGTTGCTGCTGATGCCACAGGGAGAAACATCAATCTCTGACCCCACAGGCTGTCCTCACACGCTGCCCAGCAAGCGAGATGGGTGAAAGTGCTGCAAGCACTGATAAAGCTGCCCTTCACCCAGCAGTCTGCTGGGGCGAGCCCAGCCTTTGAAGGGCACTAAGGAAAGACCGGGAGAGCCCAGGGGCTGTTCCAGGAACCTCCCTTCCCAACCGGGCAGAGAAGGGCACCATTCCGGTGGGCTGCGCTTTCCCGCTCCCTCCAGACTGGATCCATAGGAGAGCACCCCAGGGGATCAACTGGGTGGTGGGAGACAGAAACCAGCTGGAGATTCAGAAGTGCTGCTGCATGACCAGGCTCCTGCCTCATCGCATCGGCAGCTGCTGCCTGGAGGTGCACACAGAAACCTGCTCTCCGTCCTGCTTCTGAGTGAACATCTAGAGATGATGCCCCGCGGCAGGGACTGCTGAGAGATGACACCAGCCCAGCAGTGACACGAGAGCAGTGGGGTGCTGGGAACGGCCAGGCTACAGTCAAGCAGGAGAACGGCTTAAAGAGAGGATGACGAAGAGGAGTACGAAGGTGGAAAGAAAGGGAAGGTTAAAGAGATGGAGGCTGAAATGGTATTAGAGCTATGGAGGAAAAGTTTCACCCTCTCATTCTAAACCTGTGTCCTCTCTCCACTGCACTGAGGGATGTTCGCAGACCCAGTGGGGAATACTCTGGCTACTAAATCCCAAAGGATCCTTGGTAATCAGCCTTACCTGCTGGCATGGTAGAGGCTTGGGCCTCACTTCCCCACTAGACTGGGCTTTGAGAATAGATGGGAGCAGCCAGAGCAGCAAACATCCTCGTTCAGCGAGCCGGTGTTCAAAGAAAAGCATGTCGGGCTCCGGGAGCAAGCAGCCCCTTCCCACTCCTCCAGGGCTCTCCTGTAAGCTCGGCAGGAGAAGGGCTTTATATAAATAGGCTTCAGCATGGGATGGGGGAAGGAGATAATACATGTGGGTGTTCGTAGCTACGGAAGTGGGAAAAGAAAGACATAAGCCTACAGAGGGGAAAAACAGTGCCCAAAGCCACAAGGAAGGGAAAGAGAAACCACTGGATAGGGGGAGGAGGCAGTGCTGCACAGGGACTCAGGTGATCGACTGAAACTATCAAGGAAATAAAATCCCAGGAAGGTGAGCCGGTACCTGAGAAAGCCGGGAGCTTTTGCAGGAGTTCCCCTGCTTGGAACTGCTCTTGCTCAGGTTTCCTCCGCCCTGTGCCAGGGCTTTGGGCCAAGTGCCTGTGCGCTGTATGCCAGGCCAGCTCTCGCAGGGCAGCAGCGAGGATCCCAAAAAAGCAGGTGACGGCTCTGGGCCAGCCGGAGCGCGGGAGCTGCTCCTGGCCCAGGGCAGCCGGGCTGCCTGGGAAACACCCTGGGACTTCCGGAGCATCCGGAGGCTGCAGGTGAGCTCAGCACCGAAAGCAGGGCAGCAGCTCTCCGAGAGAGCGCAAATTCCCCGCTCCCAGCACTGCCGCAGCCCAGCTGGCGGGGAATTCTCCCGCGGCACCTGCCCTTCCTCTGGGGAAGGATCGCTCCCGGGGATGACTCACCCGCGCAGCAGGGCAGCGGAGCCTCAAACCCTCCCGACCGGTTTCCAGGTCCCTGAGATCACGCAGGTATCTCTTACAGCAGAGACTCGTGCCCTTGCCTGAAGCAGAAACTTCTCCGCGGGTCGGAGCGGATGAACGTGTCCCCTGGCCTCCGCAGGCAGCAGCACGGCACCCGAGCCCAGGCAGGAGCAAACAAAGGTGGGACCATGCTCTGACCGACCCTCGTCCCAGACGTTCCCAGTTCCCATGAGCCGTTCCCCGGTTCGCAGCCGGCGGGTGAGCAGGTGGTGCAGCCGCCTTCCCACTCCTCCTCCGCAGGGGTTCGGTGTGTCGCCACTGCTGCTTTTAGTCCCAGTGTCCCCTCCAGGCCTGGAGATGGGTGCTGTGTCACCTACTCATCGTGGGGGCTGCAACAAGACGGGGCTTTTCCAAGGGCAGCTCCAGGTGGTATCTGGGCTCCCAGAGCTGCACGCCGCCGAAACGGAGCGTTTTTTGCTGCCACATTCTCCAGGTCCCTGTGCCATCTAGCGGTGACACGCGCCCCGGGGACGCGCGGCTGCCGCCGAGTCCGGCCAGCTCGCAGGAAAGTTCACGGGGCATCCTGCAAAACAGACTCTGTTTTCTTTGGCTTCACGTGTCCGATTTCCTTTCCTTCCAAAGGAGCACCTCTGGACTGCTGCACAGGTTGCTCCAGAACATATTTTGCAGTTGTTTCCACAGGTTTGAATGTCGCTTTATTCCTGGAAGGGTCTGGCAGAAACCCTGCCGACCCTCACGGAAGATGAAGCAGCCTGGTTCTGCACCCTGCCCTGCTGACAGCTAGCCACGACGTTTTTGGCTCAGATACACATTCAGGTTCCCCTCTCAAGGCCAGGGCATCCGTGACAATGTTTTAAACCCAACCTCTGCATGCTCTGCTAAAGACCGTGGATCTGATCAGCCTCGCTAGGTCAGTGGGGGTCTGTTAACAGCCTGGGCCAAAGGCAGCTATTAGAGAACAAACCTTGATTGTTTTCAGAGGCAATCTGAGGATATCGCATCTGTACAGATGTAAAACCATGAAGTCTCTGTCCAGGGAAACACTGACCTCTGGATGAACCTTAACGTCCAACATCCCTGCTCTGTCATCGGCAACCCAGTGAGGAGCAGTGAAAGCGGAAGGAGGCAAGGGAGAGGAACTGTGTAATTCAATTGCTTTGGCCCAGAAGTGCAACTGCCTGGCCCATGACCAGCGCACTGACCACACTCCGGCCTTTGACATCCCGGAGCGTGATGGGGAACGCCGGCCTTCTCCTCCAGGCACTTTTAATACTGAGCCTGGGTCTGCAGAGCAGGCATGGCAGATGAAATCAGCTGAAAGTCCCTGATCAAAATCAAGTTCAGGGACTTCTGTGGAGAATCCCTGGGCGTTTGCATCCCAAGCCTGTGAACTCCCTTGGCCAATGCACATCTGCTTTGCTCTCTGGAAGAGCAAGAGACTTCCCAGAAGCCTCAGGGCAGGCGCGCCTGGCAGAGCGCGATCCGGGTGGGGACAGAGCAACCCGAGGCGCTCTGCAAACACCAAGCGGCATTTCATGGATGGTGCTGAGGACAGAGCAGGCTGCACAGCATGCAATGGGAAGCGATTTGCTCCTGCAAGAAGTGGAGTATGAAATACAGAGGTGGTGCTTTTGGAAAGGATATACACACTTTGTGAAAACACCAGCTGTGTAACAGCCCCCTGGGACAGGGAGAGGATAGACACCCGCTACTAGGTGTCTTGAAGATACAATTTTTTCCCTGTGTTTCTTGCCACTTCTGGCTTCCAGGATGGTTCCCAGATCTCTGCTTTTCAGAAGAAAATGTTTTATAAAAACACCTCTTGGGAGTGCTCTTTTAAAGATGCTCATGCTCCCGCAGAGGTTTCCCGTGAGAGGTCTCCAGGGGAGGTGAGGAGATGAGCAGCAGCACAGAGGCTCCGTATAAAATCAGACAGAGCAGCAGGGCCTGACAACACGCAACGCTCTGATCCACACCACCGACAGAGAGGAGAAGGGAGTCCAGACTTTCTGACATTTTACTAAAATGATCTTCAGGCTGGCAGAGAGGATGACTTGATGAGGGGACCTGCTTACATCTCAAATGTTTTTAGTTTTCTTGTTAAAATGAGTCTGGAAATGGCTATTGCCTTCAAGCCCCTCTCACAAGCCCAAGACGACCCAGCTGCCCTTGAGCAGCCAGGGAGAGCCCTGGGGACCAGACTACCCCTTTTGGTTTGTCCAGAGTGCCATCCCTCCGAGCACAATAAAAGCTGGAGCCCGAGAGAGGCAAATTTGGACCAATTCTGAGCGCATGCATCTGTCTGACAGCACCGCCTGCTCTGATCATTTAGCTACAATATTAGAAGCTGCCATCAGAGCAGGTCCTCTTTAGAGATTAATCTTTTTTCAGCAACCAAACCAAAGTTTCTAACTTCTTTTCGCTTTTCAGGAAAAGAGCCTTGGATGGTTACATGAAGTTGCAGATGTACCACAGTGCAACAGACACATGCTCCCACCCTGGGAATTAAGGAGGCAGAAGGGTATCTGGTTATCTAATTACGTCAAACCTACCTATCTTTCCCAGTAAGTATGGTGACAGAAATGCTGTTTTCTGTAACTTTCTCCTGACTGCAAAGAGCAGCACAGAACTGGAAGTCCAATACTGAACAACTGTGAGGCTGAATATTGGACTAGTGCTTCTTCAATCATGTGAGGAGGCCACAGGAGAGATATACTGAAAACTCCTAGAAAGATGGAAAGATGCCTTGCTTTTCAGCTGTGTCATATCACAAAAGCACAAAACAATTTGCTGTAGTTGTACAGACTTTCCACAGAAATTCCTGCAACTGTTTGTTTGGCTGGAGGAGGAAGTGCCAGGCGGGTCCTCAGCTGAGATACCGTTTCTATCTCTGCGATCCATTTCCTCCAAGGGACAGTCCTCCCAGTCATCACATACCTAGTGATCAACAGGCCAACAACGGCATCAATGGCATACACCGGATTTGGCCCAAACTCAGATACAGGCTGGAACAAAACCTGTATGTCAGCAGCATGGAAAGTACTAGACTGAATTTTGCAGTGTTTAAGAAAGACTTTCATAGTGAGGAATTAAAAAAAACCAATATCTGAGGTCTCAGCACTACTGTGATGTCCACGTGATCTGGACTGAAGATGTAAGACGATACTCTTCCTAAGCAATGCTGGCACTAGAATAAAACTTCTGCCAGAAGCAGAAAAGCAAAGCAAAGTGCCTTGTGTTTTCTCCTCCACCTTCTGCTTCCTCAGAAATCTGGGAGGCTTCCTCTTCTCCTTGGTCCCCGCCATGTGTGGTTGGCCCAGTTCAGGTACCATTCAACCAGCGACCTGGAGCTTTTCCCTAGCAGCACGTCAGTTCTGGAGCTTGTGGCATTACAGATCAGAAAGCAAGACAAACCAGGGGGCCTAAGCTCCTTCACGGAGCAGAGAGCCAAGAACTATTAGTAATAAGCTAAGTCCCCTCTGTCTTAGGGAACGGGCAGGGGCTCTAGGGGATGCAGATTACCTTTGGACGCTCTCGGGACGAGGAGCCTTGGAGGCAGGCATGCCTCAGCGGCCTGTGGTGCTGGAGAGAGAACGGACAGTTGGGAGGGCTGGAGCTGGAGCAGCTTCCCTCCTGCAGGAGCGAGGGCCTGGCACGACAGCAGGGAAAGGACAAGAACCAAAAGTGCAATCTGCAGTTCAAGAAACGCTCCTGCAAAGAGAACAGCTCTGTTTGAGAAAGCAGGGCATTTTCCAAAGAGCTAGTTCATTAACTCCCATCCTGGTTTTGTCCATCTCATCCCAGGCCACGTCTCCCTCTCACTCTGGACAGCAGCATCTCGCCTGCTACCTACCTGACCGAGGCACCTGCGGTCACAGCGCTGAACATCCAAGGACACTGAGAGATCAGGAAAAAGCTTTATTTGCAAAGAAAATATTGACAATTTACATAAACTTACATCCTAATTTATATACATTATGTATATTTTATATACAGATAGTGTCTTGAATAAAGATTTCGAAGCACAAAACAGCATCAGTGTGTCACTGTGCAGTTCAAACAGAGTAACAGGCTTGGAGTTGTTGCCTTTTTTCCCCACAACTCTTCTCTCATTATATTTTTGTTAGGGAGTCTGAGGAACGGCTTCCTCCTAAACCTGGAAATGATGAATACAAACATTGCATGGGTGTGTGTGGGTCAGACTTGTAAATGGACGCAGCAGCAAAACATAACTGCACTTGAACAGGGAAGCACGTACGGTCTGTGAGCCAGAAAAGCTTATCGAGCAGAGAAATCAAAATCAAGCAACCAACCCAAAAGACAACTTCAGCCACACCACAGGCTGAGGTTCAGCTCACAGATGGGGAACGACAGGGGCTTCCTTTGAGCCTTTGTGTTCCTGAACTCTGAGTCAACACTTTTGGAAAAGAAAGCTGCTTGTTTTGAGGTGGGGGTGAGTCTCTGTACAAATGCAGGACTGAATGCATGGAACAAAAGAACTACTTGCAATCTGACTAGATTTCACAGAGACTTGAAAGATGCATACCTGAGAACACCTTCCAGATGTAAATTTACCCCCACACCTTTTTTAGGCCGTAAAATACAAAATAACTTCCATTTTCTCCAAAAGCCTGCACCAGGACTGCGTGGGGCAGCGAAGGTGGAATTCAGGGTAGGTGCACAATTACCTTGAAGTCACTTAGTGGGAAGAACCAGCAAGTACGAGAAAGTTTCTGACTGCCTTCACAGTAATTCTCTGCGCTCCACTTCTTCCAACAGAAAAAAAAAAAGAAGCAAAGGAAAATTAGCAGGAAGAGGGGCTGCCCCACCAGCTGAGAGAGAAATGAACTCACTAACATAGCTTGCTCATCTCAGGGTGCCCCTTTCTAAGCAGCTAACACTGCTTATTCTGTGGAAGGAAGATCCCGAGGCCGAAGATGACCTGGCACAGTGGGCAGCAGGAAAACCACAGCTGGTACTGTGCTCACCTGCGTAAGAAAGTCCCTGGAGAGAAGCAAAGGGCAGTTCTTTGTGGGTAGGCAGACATGACCGAAAAGCATCTACTGAAGATGCTTTCTAGCGTCTATCCTTCAGATGCCCTGAATGTCACAGCAGAGCTGGCTTCCCTATAAATGGTATCTGTACAGAGAATCTTGGGAGGGAGAAGGGTTTAAAATGACAAATTCTACACGGATTAGCCGCTTGCTACATTTCTGCAACTGGAATCCAGCCAAAAGTTGAGCAGCAGATCTAAGGCACATAGGTAAGAGCACAGCTAGCAAGTACCACCGGAGAGGAAAGGCTGGCACGTAAGATGACAACAGTGACTGTTTTCATGGAGGGCTGTGCCAGTGTCTCTGCTACGCAGACATTTGCCTGTAAGTGAAGCACTTCTTGTCAACCAGACTAGAAACTGATATACATCAAAATTAAAAGACACCGGAGGGAAAGACTGGAGCAAGGTCCTGTTCTTGGTGGAGTTTGTTAAAATCTTCCCTAAGCATCTCCCTGCTCCTACGAGCTGCTTCCAGGCCTCTTCTGCTCCAGTTAAGGGAAACCACAGAGGCTCCAAAGACGGTGGCACAGAGAAGGATCCTACAGAAGCTGATCTATAGCCTAGGTAACCTACACTGTAATACTTCATTAATGAGAACTTGTTGCTAGAGAGGCTAAAGGGTTTCAAGTATAAAAGACTCTCCACAGTTGCTACAGGACTGGTGATTCATTCACTCATACCAGTGCTGAACGTGGCTCTCAGATACGAAGGCCACCCCAAGTCAGGCATTCTCCAGCCTCCGACTGTGCTGCGGAGCTCGGGCTGTGCTGAGCTCACCCTTTGGTGTAACACAAACACTGGGAAAAGCACATTCACAACCTGAACACCGTCCATTCCTTGCGATGAGGGAGGCAGGGATCACTTCCCTCCGCTGTCCCCTACGCCGTCCCATGCACACGCCGGAGAGGGAACTTGACGGAGCTGCATGGGGTTTCTCGAGAAACAAGGGATTCTCCCTTTGCCTACTCCTGCTCACAGTCATAGTCAGAACTGAACCACAGATCCTACCAGCGGGGGACAAAGAAAGCGAACTACATCCATCGTGCTCTCAGAAGTCATTTCATTATTTATGCTTGCCCCTAAGTACTGCTGTTCAGACCATATTCTAAAGCAATTCTGTTAATGATTTGCTTCATGTTCTCACTGTACAGTTGTCCTGATTCATTCTAGTCAGAGGAACATGTCCTTCATAATCCATTTTAGAGGAAATGAACCACAAAGACCAGTTACGTGCCCCTAAGGCTCTTGCTAGTCCAACATGTTTAGGCTAGAAAGGAGGAGAACATATTGGAAAAGAAATAGCACGCAATTTTTCATGCAGTTATTTTATAAACTGCACGCCTCCTGTGAATAGCAAGGCTGAAGCCAAAGCTGGGTGCCCCCAAGAAATATTTATCTCCCAATAACTGCAATACTTGGCAAGTGAGATCAGCAGCTACAGATGGGGAAAAGCAACGCAGCCAAGAACACTTCAGCCAGGGTGGATCCGTCTGCGCTCAGACCAGCCGCCAAGCACGGCACTGACTACGTTCGCTCTCCTGTCTCTACAGGTGATCACTGCTGAGCCACCTCTATGGGCAGAGATGAAGGCTACGACCAGGATGTCATTTCAGGACTTGCTCCCAATCCGGCTATTCACATCTGCTCTACCAGCTGAAATTTCACTATCCTCTTTAGTTCAAAAAATACACTCTAAAAAGAAATCCAGTTTTTTTAAAAAACCAATCCAACACAAACCAAGGCATGACACAAAAGAGCAATTACTGTTTCAGCCTCTTCCTCAGCTCAAGCACATCTTACAGCTTTAGATCTCACCAGTTGAGGGGAGGTAATGGGAGAGAGTTGCTCAAGAAGCCAAAAGAAACAATAGCGTCGCAGCAATTCTCTTAGTCACCAGAAATCGAGTTATGACTAGACTCAGCAGGGCTCAGAGAAAAGAAAAAGTGGTGACTTCATGCTGGACCACACTTATTAAATACAAATTTTTGCTAGCGACTCCATCACCACGTATTAGAGCATTTTAGATAGAAGACTGCCAAAAAAGAAGGGGAGGGGGATAAAGACCACATCTTAAAAGCAGGACAGTTGCTATTAAAACAGAAAGAAAATTCCTTTTGAATATTTTATTCTTAAACATGACAAACGTCTTAAGGGTGTTTTCACAAGTACTTGTGTCTGCTCTACGTGGCTCTGTGAAGCCTGTAGAAATGTGTTCCGCTTTGCAAAATATTAATTAAAAAGACAAAAAAACAAAACACAAATTGCTGTAACAGCAGCAGTACTTTAAGGCAGCCCCGTTAGGGCAAGGTACACCTCTGGGGTAATGGCAGGAACTGGAAGTAGCAGAGGCTTTGAACTGTACTTGTCATTATCTTTGGGACTTCTCAATTCATGGAATGTAGAGGCAGTTTCATATGTGCTAAGCCTGTTCTATTACATATACGTTTTCCTCTCAAACTTTCTGCTTTTGCAGCCTGCTTCCAAGCTCTAGATAGTGGCACTTCACCTTCTTTTCTCACGCTCCTGAGGATGAACGTAAACACCACTGACTGTCTTATTCACCTCCTTCCCCGCTACGTTGCCATTCCAGTTAGAACTGAGAAGGCAGAAAAACAGAAACTCCATTTCTTGCTTTCATTAGTGTGCAGAAGCAGGAGTGCCTAGGTAGACTTCTGTCAAAATTGTTCTATCTTCTCCTGCTACTGCCTGGGATGCTCTTGCTAGTGCAACATAAAAGCAGAGACCCACATCATTCTCAACAAGCCTCATGTGAAGATCACAGAGCAGAATATCAGTGCAGTAATACTTGAAATACTGAGACAAGGCAGACACAACAGCCTTTTTTCCTCACAACGCCTTTTCAGCTAGCTTTTTGATCCAAGTCTCCATGCACGTCACAGAAGACACTGTGCTTCCTGTATTCACATATAGGAATAAATAGCTCTGGATCAGTTTTCTTTATGGCCGGATTATAGAACCCCCTGAAATACTGATACGCTTATGAACAGCAGCACTGTGCAGTTCTGTGAGTATCCTTGGACATGCCAAGTTCATCTAGGATGCTGGTGCATCTCCTAGGCGTATGGCCCCAAAGAAAGTTGTGTGCTTGCTCATGTTGATGGAGATGTCAGCATGGACCATTTTCACAGCAATCTTCTGCCTGGCTTTGAGGAGGCAGACCCCAGCTGTATAGCAGGTATTGAAGTTGGTCTTGCCGGTCTCAATACTCCGAGTGCATTGCAGAAAGGGTTTTTCATCCACCACCACCTCATAGCTGGCAAAATCTGTGAAGTTTATGTAGTATACCTGATGTGAAGCAGGAAGAAGAAAGGATATTAGGGAGTGTATTTGTGCACCAGGAACAATTCCACATTCCTTTCAGTGCATATATATGCTTCCTGAGCTAACAGTAGCCTCCTTGGCCCCTCTAACCTCTATTCGTTTGAGGCAGAAGGAGCCTCAGGCCAATCGCATAGAGCAAAACCTTGTATTCCACTTCATACTAACAGAAGCATGCGAGTGTCCATGATTCCAGGTATCTCTAAGGCTGAGCTACAAATCCTCACATACACCCCGTTTATTACAGAAAAATATTACAAACCTGCTGCACAGAAAATGTTAATATAAAGACCTAGCTACAAAAACCTGTAAACAAACCTATCTGCTACAAACAGCCTTTCATCCAACAAGCAAACAAACAATTTTAACTCAAGTCCTCTTTCACTTACCTTCCAAGTCCTGCTTTCTGGGTCCCATGAGCCTCCTTTAGTGTTGACATCAAAAATGCCCTAAGATGTACTGGGAGCTGCCTTCTTTGTGATTGTACTTGAGGTGCTTTCAAAGGCATAAGCTATTACAGGGAAGACACTCTCCCGGTCCCCACAGCTTGGCAGGCAAGTGATCTTATAATATTTGTTTGGAATTTAACACTTGGTTAGCTCTAGTCTCCATGATTCCAATATGGATTCAGTTACTTAACCATCTCTCCCACACTGATTTTGAAGAACTGCAAGACATATGAGAAAGACTGCACAAAGAGATGCAAGTCTCAGGGATCTGCTTCTTCCTGACAGAAAAAAACTAGTCATTTTGGAAGTATCTGCTAGTTCTTAGTCTATAATCTGTGACCACAGAAGCTAAGCAAGACTGATTCTCCATTTTCCTTGATGGACTACAAAAGACGGAGGCTTCAGAGACATGATGACGTAGCCAGCAATTAGCACTATGCGCTTAGAGAAGTGATTTACCTTCAGCCCACGTAGAGTTATTTTTCCTGTCTCCATCCAAACTAGACACATAACCAGTTCCATGGAAGAGCCTCTGATTAACCTGGCATTCACAGCCTGTTTTATCTGACTTGGTACAGGCCCAATGGGACTGCTGACTGAATATAGGTAAATCATGCGCAGGAAATAACATCACAAGCCTGGAGCAAGGTGGTAGTTGCTTAATTGTGATTGTGACATGGAAACCCTCTTGTCAGCTGCAGAAGTGCTAAAATCTGTCCCAGAATCTAGCTGATGTTTCTGTCCACAGGTGACTGCACACCCTGCATGCTCTGGCAGGACTGGGTAGAGCTTAGTAGCCCTGCAGCCACCTTGTTTTCCATGTAGCTCAGAAACTCTGTTCAGAGATTTACAGGAAACTGGGAGCACTGCATTAAATGACAGCCTAGCTCCTATATTTTATTTGAATGGGGAGAGGAAACGAGGTCTTAATTAGCTGTCTACTAAATAATAATAAAATAAAATGTTACTTTATTTAGTACTTTTTACATAAGCAGGTGTGTATATCCATTGTTGGTACTGCCTACTGCAGTTGCTGAGCCATCCTGCTACACAAGGAGGTTGCTGGGCATCGCATCAATCTGAAGCTACACAAAGAAGGTGGAGACAGAATGGAATTACCTGGGCAGGAACTTGGCCAAGCCACCTGGGCTAAGAGTCCTACGGTTATAAACAGTGACACGGGTTCTTAATGATCACAAGTTGTCAGGGGTTTGGTTCTACATCTCTCCTAAAGCACAGAGCCCAGCTTCCTGCCGGGACTCTTGTTCAGCACTGAACTGCAATACGGTGTAGATTTGCTGGTGAATGACTGCAGAGACAATATGGAGGAGAAAAAAGGCACGGATGGCATATGGAATTTGGTTGTGTGTCTGTGCATGTGTTTCAGTAACTAATCTCTTGCAGCCGGTATCCTGGTGAAACATGTGACCTTGCACTTCAAAACTCTAACATCTTCCTCTGATACACATCTCCTAGAGCATGAAGTGGTTAAAAGTACATACAAGTTCTTGGCATTTGCTAGTTGTCTGGAGCCCTCTCGTGGTTCATGCAAGGCTTCCATTGGAACACAAGAATAGGAGTTAGGCCTAGGACCGTACTCACTTCTACCTGACTATAGATGAAGTATGTGCCGTCCACCAGTACCTCCAGCTCCCCGCTGCGGGCATGCAGCTTAAACACCTTGGGGTTCATAGTGATGCGAGACCAGTCATTGAGGACTCCACCTGAAAGATCTCAGTATGAGAAAATGGCAGTCACTCAGTACCCGTCAGAATGAAAAGCGCAGGAGCACAGAAATACAGTTACATAGCAATGTTTCATACACAATGGCTGATAAAGACTAGAGCTGAATAGTCATGTAACTCAATAGTAAGAAAATCCCAGAATTAAAGACTGATGGTGCCTTATTTTTGACTCCTTTCTATGACACTGGCTCTAGTTACATGATCACTTCCTGCTGTTTGAACATGACATCCATTTCACTCAGGGCACAGGACAAGCAATTTGTATCTCTACCTAGCCTCAGTTAGAGTAGTTCTTCTCACCCTTGAAATTCTGTGTATGGCCTTTTATACCATGCCATCTTCAGCTCAAGCATCAGACACAGACGAGCTTGTCTCTTCCTGGCACTAAGCTGATCTTATTATCACACCTGGGTGTTTTACAGGCATGACAGGATGGTCCCATCAGAGTAAGTGGTATCATCCCCTGCTCCGCAGCACAGAAACTAAGGCACATGGAAATCAGTGTCAAAACTCTAAGGTATTTGCTAAGTTTTCTTAAGTCATCTGAGATGCTAGGGTCTAATTTTCAGACTTTTTTTCATGTTCAGCCACAAATCACAAATGACTTTTACTGCAGCTATGGTTGTAACAGCACTTTTGCAAAGCAGTCTCCAGGTGCCTTCTGAAGACGGTATCATTTGTGGCCCTTGTCAGAGTTTCGTTATTGGCAACTTCCCTCTACCACGGAAGAAACTCCGCAGCAGAGATGGGACCAGAATCCAATTCTCCAAGAAAGATCCTCAACTGATATAACTCAGCCATGAGACCAACACTTCTCTTCCTCTAACTTCCATACTTTTCACTTCTCCCTTCGCACCTCTCTACCCAGCTTCTACACTAAACGAAACAGAAGTTACGCAGATGATGTGCTGAAGACTACATCAGCAGATACCTTCTTGAGGACCATAGCAAGACTAGGATGAGAAAGGTGACTCCTGTCCTAATGGGAATGGGACTGTATGTGGCAAATCTGTCTGCTCCCCTCTCTCTGCTGCTGAGCAGGAAGATGCTCTCAACAGTAATGCTGTGATACAGCCTTGACCCCCATTTCAAACCCTAGGATCATGCCTGCAAGAAGACTAGTCCTTGCAGCAAAAGAGACGTGGTATTATGAAAAAAATTCTGTGCAACCATAGGATTAAACACTCTCTCAGGACTCATATGTGCATGGAGGTCAATTTAGGGTTACACAATAAATTTTAATTCTGGTATTCCTTGACTTCTACATTTTTGATTTTGTAACTAGCGTTATTTTAACAAATGCTTTGTCATTACATTTCCTTGGTTAAAAAATAACCAAAATAGCAACAAAGGATGAAAGTGCATCATGTCACACCACATTAATCCATACCAGAGTCCTCAACCAGGTTAGGGATTTGTAGACCCAACACCCAGATCTCTGTCATTGGAGTCAGTGGAATAACTGACAATATTAATAGAGTTTTATTCCCTATATAGGCCAATAAGCAGAGGAGATGCACTTTGATATGAACTGATGACAAGAGGTGTTCTGTAGGTGCCTTGTTTTATCAAATGCAACTCTTTTTCTCCTGGTTTTCAGCTGCTCCTTTGCTACCAGCCCCCCTTTGCAAACCAGCCAGGCTATTTTTTCTGCTCATTGTCAGCCGCACAACATTAATTTTTTAGAGCCCAAGAAAGTCGGGCTCGCTGCAGCAGATTGTTCCCAAGCAGCAGGGAAGGGAAGACACCACTCTTAGAGAGTAGTGTACGCTCTGCAAACATAGAAGGTTCCCATTAATACTGGGATAATTACTCTTTGAACATAGGCAAAACAGTATCTTTTCCCTAGCACTGTTTGTAGAAACAGCTGATTTCCTTTTTGTTTTGGAGAGCTTCCCCCTACTGAAGAAATTCAGCTTGAAGCATACTTTCCTAATCATGAGAAATTTCAGCTCCCAAAGCTCAAGTTTGGTGAAAAAGATAAACAGTCTTTGAATAGAAGTTCTGGCCCATGCTCATCGTACCATATGAGCGGGAGTTAGTGAATAAAGGTCCTGCAGCCCTGGTCCTGTCCCACCAACTGTCCTGCTGGTCATGGGCTGCAGCCTTCTAGGTATGACAGTGGGGTATCTGCACTACTGCTGCCCCTGGCCCTTTCCCGGGAACGAGTGCGCTGAAGCGCTTCACAGGGAAGCGAGCAGGAGCCCGATGACTCAGCCTGGGTCCAGGCAGGGGATAACGAAACGAGCTCCTCACAGGCACAGTGAGACATCATGAGCCGAAAGGCAGCAGCTAATGAATGAGACCCAGCTGTTGGCAAGAAGAGCAAGAACTTAAACAGAAATCGGACAGGGATTTGAGGAGGAAGGAGGACAGCAAAGAACAGCTTGTGGTCATGAAATGGCTTGAGAGGACTTGAGCTTAAACGCTGGATTATAGATGTTGATTGAGGATTGGGATGCACAAGGGGCCATGGAAGCTGCACGGTGCGCACACCTGCAGCAGTGTAATGCAGCGGGAGCTCGTGCCTGTGCATCTGTGTTTCCTCTCAGTTCACACTACAGCTGCGCTTTTCCCTAAAATAAATTATTGGGGAAAATGGAGAATAACACAGGCTAATGGGGCTGAAACAGGAAAAGGATACACGGAAGGCTTAAAATAGAAGAAAACAGATTGTGAAAGAAGGCTGATGAGTCAAGGGGCTGATGAAAATTGATGATATAACAGGTCTGAGGCGGCAGACAATGTGTCTGGCAGTCAAGGAGAAGCTGAGATAGAGCGGGACAGAATTACTGGGAGATGCACAGAGTAGAGAAAGACTGGGAGATAAATATGAACATAGGAGAAAAGGGGATGGATGATGAACAGAAGACTGGTCTGAGGGTGGCTGGGCAACAGAAAATCAAACTAGCACAGGGTGATGCCAACAGCAGGCCACATAGGTAACTAGTGATCAGTGCTATAGGATGGGCGGCTTAAATCCAAGCTACGAAATGAAGGGAGCAGGAGGGACTCTTTACAGTAACAATCAATATCATGAGATCCTTACCATTCTTTACTTGAATTGCTGAGCCTTGGCCTTGAAGATGAACCACAGCTGGCTGCAAATAAAATTACAGGGATTTAAAATTAGCCAGAAACACTGCATCATTTTACTGTAACTTGACATTGCTCCACAGAATTGGCAACCAGTACATAAGCATGACGGCACTCTGAAGCCAGTACTGCTTTTGGTAAACAAAAAAGGAGATCAGAGCAGCTGACAATGGTCAACGACAAGATAATGTTAAAGTACTGGAAAAGAGATGAGAACACCACGCCAGATGAACACTGCTTTCCTCTGAGCAATGAGAAAGGTGAGCTCAGCCAATTATTTGGTTTAGCTATGGTTTAGCACGTACAGGAAGGGATTTTTTTGGTGCTATGCCATCAAATACACCTTAGCAAACATAACTGGTAACTTTTACAAAAATCCAGACAGCCTCAAAGCTGACATTTTCCCTTGAAAGAAGATCAACCAACCTGGATGTCTCTGGAGCCTGCCTTGTCTGTGGCACCTGCAAAATGCAATTTCACATAATTGAAGATGAAGCTTGAAAGAGCTGCAGTAAATACTCCTATGCATAAACCTCCTCTTACCCCTAATAAACATTAAAGAGCCATTTTAACAGGAAAGGAGGAAAATAATAGCTGTATAATGCACAGCTTAATGTTAGAGAGTAAATAAATAAGAAAAAGCTTCATGGACTTTTTCCTATTAATCTGCATTTCTGTCTAATATAATCAAAATACCCCAACTTTATTCCACAAGTTTCCATTAGAAGGAAAAACTGAAACAACTCTTTTCCTGATCAGTAGTGGTAATAGGACTCTTGGCTGCGAAGATTACAAGTTCCACTCTGCAGTAACTCAGGCCATTCATTGCATTCAAGCTACATGCTGAAATCTCTTTTATCTGAGTGCCAAATCTGTGTTAACGAAGAGAAGATTGTGGGCAGCACTCTGGAGTGCTAAGGACCTCATGCTGCTCCTGGCCTGTGCTTTGGCAATTTCTGAGATATAAACTGAAAGTCAATCAAGACTTCTTTTAAGAGCCACACAAGTTATAGGGTAATAGCCTTGATATCTCTGAAGAAGTATTTTCAATACTGGATTGTTAAAATATACATACATAAAACAAACAACATTAATGTTCACTTCCATTAGTCTGTATTTTCAAGAGTTGTTAAATTCAGGGATTTCTGCAAAATAGCGGACACACGATTCCATGGAGAAACAATACAGTGCACATACAAGAAATACAAAGAAAACTGAAAACAGGAACTGCAGGAGAAAAACATTTTCATGACTTGTATGGGAGGCAAACTGATTTGTTTAATGTGATTCCTGAGATCATTTAACACTTATGTTAAGCGGCAACCTTCCTGATCCTGGAGAACTAGGGTTTGTGCTAGTCTAAAAGGAATTAAAGCAAACACCCAACCACGACAGAGGAGAGACAGCTTGCAGGCCCTGTTCCTACACAGAAATCACTCATTTGAAGATTTCAATACTGGTGAAATCCAGGCTCATAAGAAGCTTAACTGTAACTAAGGCTCTGCAGCTCATTCGCACTCTTTCTCAGTACCTATATTTGAATGCTTATGTATTTTTATGTTTTCAGATGGATAGTCACAAAGCTTCTGCTTCCCCGTAATGCTGAAAAGCAGCGTACACATCTCAGGGATTCAGAAAACCGCACAGTTCAGTGGCACACAGAGAAAGAAAATTTATTACTAGAAACAATACCAAGATTTGGAGTCTTGTGCTTTAACCATTAAACTGTTCTTCCTTTCTAGGCGGGACAAAGTAATTGATAAGCGCGAGAGGCAGCCAGGAGCCTGGGCTCCCGCAGCCGGTTTGGGTCACTTTGTGCCGGCGGCCCCTGCAATTCCCTTCCACACGCTCCCCGGGGAACCGCTGCCTCCGGGGAGGTTAAGCAACCTCCTGCTCCCCTCACACAGATGTTCGAGAACAGTACATTAAGCCCTGCTTGGGGATCCTGCATCGCGTTTGGACACTAAGTGGGCTTCAGACTGTGCCACTGTCACAGACAGGAGCGTTTATTTTTTATTTTTTCTTTTTTTTTTTTTTTTTTTTTTTTTTACAGTAACAGTGCCACTGGGATATGTGCCCCATCACCACGGCTTACGAAGGCTCTGCCCACAGAGAAGTGAAACGAAAGCGTTACCTGAAGGACCCTGCAGTCCAGGTGGTCCCTGAGGGCCCGGTGGGCCAGGAGGGCCAGGCGGTCCCATTACAGTTGTGCCGGGGATCCCGGGGATCCCAGGAATCCCGGGGGGGCCCTGGGGCCCAGGAGGGCCTGGTGGCCCCTGGGGACCATTGGGCCCTGGAGGACCAGCCTTTTTACCTGGAAAAAACAAGGTCAAATATTAGCTTCTCTGCATATTGAGCATGACACTGTCTTTTACGTAAAAGAAAGCACCGAGAAGGCACAAAGAGGAAGAGCCACCAACCAGCTGAACCACGGGGGCCACCAAGGCTCAGACACATGAAGATGACGTTGTTGGCAGAATGGAAGCAGGCTGCCTTCCTGCGGGTTCCTTCTGGCGTATAAAACTACATTTAAACACAGAACATGCACTCTACAAGGCCATCTTTGTGGAGTGGAGCGGAGTCACCTGCTGCGGAGCCCATAAACAGGGACCACAAACTTCTGCTCTCTGTTTGAAGCTACACCCTTCTGAAAGGCAGAATGCTTAAGAGGTGGTCAACAGATCAACTGAGTTTTCAAAGCAAAATATTCTGAAAATATTTGCTGTGATAAGGTTAAAATAGTTCATTTTAAGAATCACAAACTACAACGCAACGCAATGGAAGTTGAAATCGTATAAATCAAGATTAAACGCTCTGCAATTTCTCAATTTTATGATGGAAAATAGTTGTAATCTCATCAACCAGCTGTATGCGTATGGATTATTACATAATCTTTAATGACGTGATAACGTCTCATTTGATCTCCGTGTTTGAGGGAGAGAGACTCCTGCAGAGGGCAGTTCGGAGCTAAGCCCAGCTCCTGCTCTCAGCAGCCCTCCCTTCCCCGCGCAGCCCAGCCGGCAAACCCAGGGCCCAAACTTGCGGGTGGGACGTAGCACTTCCCCCCCGGGCTTCCTAACCGTTAAGACAGACAAAGCAGCATGTTTTTATGTTGCGAGGAGGATGCATTTGTTAACATGCACGAAGCAGTTAGAGACAACAGTAAACACTGCCTTCAAATAATTAAATATTCATTTTGGGCTTTGGATAGAGGGATAAGGGAAGGACTAATTCAAACATGAGGATGAAAACGCTGAAGATGGATGGGTCCCACGGAAAACAAGTAGTGCAGCCATATAAGTAAAAATTCTTATAAGGCATATACACAACGGACTGAAGTGAGATCTGCAGGGAAAGCCTAACCTGTGATTTCCTAATTTTCCAGATCCTTGATAGGAATTATATTTGTTTAATGCAGTTTTTAAAATGCTGCTTTGTAATAACTCTTATGCCGAAGAGCTTTATAAACAGCAAAATCATTTCATCAAAAGCTGAAGCAAAGGCAGCCGTAGGACAGACTTCAACAGCTTTTTCAGACAGCAGCAGTTAGGATATGAGATAAAGACTACTGGAATGGTTTCTAAGCACATTTATGTACTTGTTTCTCTACTAAATGTGGATCATTGTCATGGAACAGAACTACAAAAAACCCTGGTGTAGTCAGACAGGACTGGAAGGATCCAACTCTCCACTGGATGCACCATGGCCACCGGCCGTTAACAAGGGCACACCAGTCTCCTTAGGGAAAACTGTGCTGTTTTAGTTAATATGCCACAGCGTCCCTCCCCAAGCTGTCTGATCAAGCATTCACTGTCTTCTTCCTTCATTAGATCATGAAAAAACTTGTACTTTGCCTGCAGCTGGAAGAGACGTTAGTCTCTCAACTTCTTTAGGCAATGGGCATAGACTGAGAGTCATTCAACTGCACACGATTAATCTCAGTGCCTTTATTTCTGTGTGTCTTTCTCAGTGTCTTTATTTCTACATCTAAAGAAAACAGAACGTTATCTTGTTTTTATTTAAAGCAGAAAACTATTTTAAAGCAAGTACAGGTGATTAAAGTAATATTAAAGTAATACTGGTATCCTACAAAAATGGGGCAAAAGATTTAAGGGGACAAATTGTTAACAGCAGCACTTCTGTTCAGGTTAGTGGACATGTGCCTTCAAATCTGAGCTGGCAACAAGCCAACGTCCTTCCACTCCAGCAACTCTCCTCTTCCTTAGGATAACGACATGCTTTGGAAATTATCACCTTGAATTAACATCCTTACCTATCACCCCTAAAGCATACTTAGTAAATTCTTTTCATTCATTACCCCTTCAATCTAGATTACTCTAATGAAGGATCATACGTATTAAGTCAGGATCCTGCTGCTGTCTCTCCTCGCTTTACTTCCCAGGAGGAATACACATTACAGCTGTTTTAACTAATCTGTCTCAGGGATCTGCTCTGCTACTAAATTAGCTGCTATTTTAGCAGTAAAACAATTGCACATAATTCTGAAGCTGCACAGGGACACTTATTTTCTATGCACTCCTTCAAGTAACTCCAATTACTTTGCTGTGTTACTGGAATCCTGCTCGTTAAAGTCACAAGGCAAAAAGCAGTTACAGGGTAAGTATGAAGCTCATGATTCATCTACTAATGAATGAGACCATCCACAGCTAAGTTATCACGTACAACAAATCCTGCACTTGGAAGCTAAGTAGGACTCTTTGGACATTTTTAGTAGGTTATGTGTGGAATGAGATACTTCTCTCTCCTTTTCTCTCTCTAAACTTCTCTAAGAGTCACTTTCTTGGGCAGCACACATGGCATCCAAGAAGTCCTTGCCCACCAGAACAAGCACTTCACCACGCAGATGTGTGTCTGCATTAGTGCGCGCATGTCACTCAAGGGAAGAAACCGAGAAATGGGAACAGGCTGACGTAGCCTCTCGAAATCCAACTCTTGAGAGCATTTACTGTTCAGCAATGAACCAAAACAGAAAGTCGATCCTTCTGGTTAAGCAGATAGCATCTGCGGCGCTTGCACAGCAAACAACGCTCTTATGTAGAAGTTGCCATATCTCATAAATCTACATAGGTTTAAAAGTGTCCTCCGGCAATCACCAGCACCACCACAAAATACCTTTGCAGTGAGTGTCTCGATCATCCAGTTCCTAACTTGCCAGGTCTCTATCCTTAGCCAAATTACTAGGCAGAACCCAAAACTCAAACTTGGCAGAAGCAATATATTTTCCTTAATCATTATATACCAAGCAATAAGCTACAATTCTTTAAAAAAAAAAAGTACCATAAAATTATAGAACTGTACACAGCACTACAGCTGTATATAATACAGTACTATGAGATCCCTCTGCTACTCCAAAATTGCTATGAATACTGCAATCATCACTTGCTATTAATTCAGCTGATTTAACATGGGTTTAGGGTTTCAGAGTTTTGTCAGGACAAATTTTCAGAACATAAAATTTTATGCTACTTTTGAGGGTAAATATAAACTAAGTTTCTAACTATAGCCTGTCTCAGCTTCTCAGCCATAAGTTTTGAGTTTGTACGCAATGAGTAAAAATGATTTGATGTGCTATTAAAGTAGTATAAACATGCAAACAACACAGAAGCTGAGCCGCTGCCTGTTGTTGCATACAATTATTGCAGTCTGGGGTCTATGCGAAACTCTGGGACGCATGGAAATTTCTTTCGAGTGACAGAGCATAACGTAAAGTGGATAAAGAGCTAACTTTTCTTTTAACCAAATAAGAATTAAGTACAGTAGGGCCCCAAGTAATAAGCACAAACTTGACATTAAGTATACGTATAAACGCTTTGTTGCATAGGCTTGGACATTAGCATGTGCTTCACTTAAATGCCTCCATAAGCCACTTGACAAATTAAGCCTTGTATCAGTGGTGAGCTTCATGTGTTTCAAAGAAAGTACATCTGGGGGAGCCCATGAGTTGCACACAGTTTGTTTATGCGTTTCTTGCAACCTATAACGCTTTGTAAGTGCACACCACAGTTCTTAAAATGTACACAAAAGTATACTGATGGTTATGAGGAGCAAAAACGGGCAGTCAGACTACGCTTGTTGAAATCGGTAGCGTAACGTTATTTTGAGAAAAAGTTTATATGGCAGCTCAGATACTTTGACTTGCTCAAGTTCCTGGAAACAAGAGCGTAAGTGTCAGTATTCCCCAGGACCGTTACACAAACAGGGACAACACCAGATACCGCCACTGAAATGCAGACCTGTGTGCCAAAGAACACAGCTCACTGATGAGCATTTTCAAAAGCACTTACGTGCTCCAAACAGCTTGAAGAACATGGTAAGAAAGTCAAAGTATCTGTGGACTGACCAACACCGAATGGACACATAAAATGGTACTTCTGAATTTAATAAGCATCTGGAAGCCAGATGCAGAGCGTATTTAATTCGGAAGGTTTGAACGAGACAGAGTTTGCCAAAGACTGATCCACAGTAGAAGAGTCAGAGACGAAAACTAAGGGCGTTTCACTGCAGAGAGCCTGGCAAAGGGCAGGCAGCTCACGAGACCCGGCACAAGACTCGGTTCCGCTCAGCCGTCAAACTACAGCATCTCGGGGTTTAGCACGTACGTCTGTACGACGCAATTAACTTTCCAGTAGCTTTCAAGGAGAACTTCAATGAACACCCGTCCTCCCGAAGCCCGGCTAGCTCATGCAATCCCGCCACAGCACGGAGGGAGCACGGGAGCACGGATATCCCCCCGTTCAAAAATGCACTTGGACCTTGCTATCCCTCACCATTCACGGAGAGGGGAAAGGGCATTCGTCCGCTCATTCACATTGACCAAAGAGAAGCATAGCCAGGGTAGTTCAACACAGGCACAGAAAGGAGTCATTACAGTAAAATTAAGTTAAAATTCAAACTTACCCTTTTTCTTGTTTTTAACTGAACTTGGACCTACAAAGAAAAAGAAAAGCTGGTGAAATTCAGTGACCCCTTCATCTGAAATAATAAGAAATAGCCTTCTTTTTGGCTACCACCAAAAAGAAGGCTGTCTAGAGCTGCAACAAAATGGGTAACAAAAACGCTAAGCCAAAGATGCACTTTTTTCTGCCATCTACAATCAAATGCTGTGGAGGTAGAAAGAGCCTACCAGGACCCCGGGTTGCTTTGCCTTCACTCAAACCAGCAACCTATGGCCCGTCCGGCTGATATAACGCAATACAGTGAATTTTGGGGCACGCTTCGAGAATGAACGTCTCTCTCTCGCTTTCTGGCAAGGGCAAGTTAAATCACCTGCTTCTGGACAACAGCAAAGCTCAGGTGCCGGAGGCTTCCCCACCTTGGAGTCAGAGCTCTAGTCACTGATAAGGTCTTGTTTTACTGTACGCGTCCGCTGAATTTGCGGATACTGGCATGACAAGCTAAACTTTCAGACAGCAGAAACCCTGAGACTTAACAGATGCCATTTAAAAATGACTCATACAAACTAAGTCATTTTTCAAGTGGATAATGGATTCATTTATGGTCTAAGTAGTGATACATGAATTTTCTGTGTCGTTAAACCTGACTCCAACAGCCCATTATGCACTAGAGAAACTTTTAAAAACCTAAGCTCTTTTCTTTTCCTCTGTGATGGACTTGTAAACCAAACTTTATCTTTGTTCTTCCTAGCCAAGCAACGGACAAGAGAGAGATTGAGATTTCTTCTAAAATCTATCTCCTAAATCATAAAAAGGCTTTGCATTTTAAAAGGCCAGTAACGTCTTGCTGCGGACAGTGTAACAGAAACTTTTCAACATAAAGAAATAGTGTTAAAAAAAAAAAAAAAACACAAAAGTACAAAATTAAAATCCAGCTACACCTGCAACGGCTGTCGAGAAGGTGGAGGATCACCCCGGTGAGCTGCTCAGCACGGTGGACGTCACCGGACAGCTCTCCCAAGACGGGCCAAGACCCTGCGTGCCGGCCGCTCCGCGGGATGGCCTTGGGACCAGCCGGGGGGCTACCACTAATAATTTGCTACATGACGGCATTTTTTTCATCAGATCAATCCCAAAACCAGAACACCAATCTGTTTACAAAATAAAGGTATCAGCTCAAAGCGGCCAAGCTTGGGAAACGGTGGGTCAGAGCCGACGTGCTCTGCTCCACCGCCGGGACGGTCGGAAGGGAGCTCACGCGACTGCTCGCCGGGGAAAGCGCCAGCTCAATGCCTGCAAGCCAAGCTGTTTAGCAGCAATAACAAAATAATAAAAAAAATCAAAGAATTAGTATAAACTGGGTAACTTAAACACTGGAAATACAAGCCTCCCAAAGCAAGAACTGAAAATATTTATAGCAAAACTGAGAAACTACAGGACTTTTTGAGCATCAAAACACCAGTGGAAAGTGAAGTGAGAGACATGTGCTGCTGTTTCCTCAAAAATTAATCAGGGATTAGAAGTAAACTGAAGAAATCCCCAGACACTACCTTGCCAGGGAGGGAAAAGGGTTTATCAGTCCAATGTACCTAAAATCTGGGTTTGAACATACACTGAGGACTGAAGTCACCTTTGCAAGGAGGCATGTATTGGAAAAAGCAAATCAATTTTGTAAGAAGCTCTATTTACTGCTCCTCTTGCAGGGAAGTAGAGAAAAAGGCACGAGGTGCATTCACAAGGTAACTCTGCTTGTAAAACGCTGTAATTCAGGACTCGTCTCTTCCAATACCAAAGCACCATGAAACAAAAGTGCACCTTGTAATTTATATTTGGGCCGACGTTTAGTCAGACGCTAGAGCGTTGAAGAAGCAACGCAACCATCGCTTTCGGCTGCGGCTCGCCGCACGCCCTCGGCCGCGATGCCTTCCCGGCACGACCGGCTCCGCGTGCCCCCACGCGCCCCTCGAGCACGGACCGAGCTGCACCTTTGGCAAAGGACCACAGCGCTTCTGCGCGTCTCGAGTCAGCAACAGAAATATCCAGGAATCTTACTCATGTCTTTTCAACAGCAGTCCTGATTGCCATGCATTATACTATGGTGTGATGGGAAATTTCTGGTATTATCTATATTAGTTTTAATTTACTATGACTTCATATGTTCAAAACAACATGCAGATGGGACACCACAGAGGTTTCCAGTAATGCTAGCACTAATACCTCGCTAAGGTGTAACAGCGAAACAAAACATCAGGACCAGTATAAAAAGGTGAACTGTAAAACCTTTCACGTTTTGCAAACACCAAACGGCTCCTCTCTTTTTGCATTTTCTGAGCTCCGACGCTTCCCGCAATGCGGAATTAGCGACGATGGCACCAGCGATCTCTGCGGGCCCTCATCTCCGGCACCAGCTCGTTAATAACACTTGCAGAGAAGAGAAAAAATTGTCTGGGGGTGTAATTTAAAAAAAATGCCGAGCAAAACGCGAGTGCTGCGTATGTGTCTCTTCAGACCTTGGAGTCACGAGAGTTTATTTCATGTTATATATATCACACCACCAGCGCTATAACCAGAGTGAAAGTACAAATAACTGCGGCAAGCCAAACACATTTGAAATGGATGGAACCAATTAGCTTCAAAGATGAATGGGACGAATGAGAACCACATGCGATGTCAATGTTCACAGTCCATATTACAACAGGCGCATCTGTTCCAGGCACGGCAGAGAGGGATGTTACGGCTGTGCAAGTGGATCTTTCGACAAACACAAAAATACTTCTGACATGAAAAACCAGTATTATTAGCCTTGGGAGCTTCTGAGTCTCTGGGGTTTGCATCTGCTCGTCTCCCAACAGAAGGGGATGGATAATTTAATTGCAGCGGAGAGCTGTAAGATTCATCCGATACAACACAAGATGGAACTTGCCTAATTTTTGCTCAAAAAGGTAAACTCATCTGACCTTCCTGAATTTACTCTAAAATGCTAACAAAGCCTCGCACTGAGTTTGGGCAGCAGAGCTCCACTGCAATGGCAGATGTATTCGTCCTTTGAGACGAAAGGCGCCGAGGCGCAGGGCTTGAACACTTTGCTGTACTTGGTATACATAGCCCAACATCTGCGTGAGGAGGAACAAATCCTTTCTGCCATACTTTGCTAAGGCCATGCCTCAATATTTAAACAATAAAACCAGTTAAATGCTGCAATAGTTTAACGCATATTACCCTTTGGTTATCTAGTTTTATCTATTAGCAATAAACACCAGAAAACGTATGAGCAGCAAAATCAGCCTGTACAGTGTCTGTATTAAAAAACAATCAAGAAAATGCTAGGCAATTTATTTAAAGTATGTGGACTTTTGTTACAAGAGAGAGTGGCAGCATCTTCTGGACGGACGGACGGACGGACGGACACACACACACACACACACACACACACACACACACAGAGTCATCACTGGAAGAGACACAAATGATTCTTGTATTTAAAATATACCCAGACCCACTTATCTTCCAAGTTCTTTTTGCCAAAGGAAATAAATATCATCTCATGAGAGACATTAAGATATTTTCACAGGTATTTGCACAGGCAGTGACACGAGTTTCATGTTACTGTAGTAATTCTTTAATATTTTCTTTAAAGATATTTTAATACGGAAGCATACAGAAAAGGATGATCAATAACATATTAAGAAAGATTAACTACATTTAGATTATTCTTAACAAGCATTTGCCTGACTTGTTCTCCAGGACCTCCAAAGATGAAGCCTTCAGAGGAAATCCATAATCACTCTTGAAACTTCTCACAGTGTCTAGCTTAAATCTCCCTAACTACAATTTTATCATCCTGCTTCATATGCCAGGGACACTGAAATTATTTCCTTACTTCCTCCTTGCACGAGACCTCTGTAACTGAAGACCCATCTTCCCACTCAGTTGTGTTCTCCAGGGTAAACCACCACAGTCCATTGAATCCTTCATCCCAGGTGCCCATTCCAGATTTTTGATCTTTAATAGCAGTCTTCTAGATGCCTTCTGCCACTTTTTGATCAATACATTTCCCGAACTTTGGCGCCCCAAACTAGACGCAGTCCTCTAGATGAGGTCTCATCAGTGCTGACGTACATCTTCTAGGCTAAAGTCCTGTTCATGTATTTCAATATTTCGTTTGCATTTTTCCTCAATATTTGATGTCATCCACTTGTATTCAGGCTTTGACTCAATATAGCATGTGATCTTTTTCAACACAGCTATTAGCAGGTCCCTCCACTCTGTCTTTATGCAGTTGATTAACCTTGGAAGAAACTTAGTGCAGGGTATCATCCTTTCATTTCAGTCTGTTCTCCAATTTGCCAATATTATGTTTACTTTCCATCTGACATCACCTCTGTTCTCCATAAATTTTCACAAGCATCTAGCCTGTCCACACACCTTCGTGCCATACCGTTGTACTTCCTCCTAGTATCTCACCTAGCTTCTCCTTCCACTCTGCATGCTTTCTGCTTGTGTTGGAGGCCAAGGCAGATGCCAAGATTTAGGGAAGATTATCCCTTTCTATACTTCCCGTCTTTCATCTGAAATTAAATCTATGCCTGTGCTCTAACAATCCCTCCTCGGAGGAGCTATCAGCTCTATTTAACCCTTCTATTCAGCTCTTCTTGGCGCAGGAAAGAAAGTTGAGAAGAACTGCTAATACAGAGGAGGACTAGGATATCACAGAGGAAAAAATGTATGGCTTTGAAGAATACCATAATAAGCATGGAACGAGACTCAGTCGTACAAAATGCACAGCCCTATAAATTAGACATAGGGAGTAATAAACATTTCTGTTGTATGGTGGAGCTGCTCAGCTGGAGCCGAGGAAAAAACAGTGCGTATGCAATGATTTTCTCCAATGCAGCCAGGAAAGAGGGAAATGCAATCCTACAAATTATCAGTGGAAATATTTCCAGCAGAGAGAGGGAAATACTGAACCACTTTGTAAACAGGGGTGAAAAATCTGGAGTAATTCATTCAATCCTGATACAAAAATACTGATTTAAATGAGAACAAGATGACAGAATAACTCCTGCAAAGGTCAGACAGACATGACTGCACTGCCTGTCTTCAGAAAATAAAAAAGAAGAGCCTGTCTGGTTAGAGATGCGACTGTCCACCCTGAGAAAGAAATGAGTACTGCTATAAACACATTACCGGGGAGCAGGCAGGGAGGAAGATGACTTATTAAGGCTTAAAGGACAGCTCTGGCACACATCACATGCAAGTTAGTCACAAAGATGGTTAAGCTGGAAATTAGAAGGCTTTTTCCTACCTCCTGAATGGAGAGATCGTGGAATGCAGGGTTGGAGGGCATCTTCTGGCTCAAAGCCGAGTTCTCTGGCATCACAGGAGCTCCTTAAAGTCTCTCAAAAATTTGTCTGTCCCTTTGGAAAGTAGTTATGCTGTTGTTGTCTACTCCTATTGAAAGCCATAATTTCAAAACCACCACTACCACTGCACCTGTGGCACAGTAAGCAGCAGCAGACACCTCACTGAGCTTCGGAGAACAGGTTCTAGCCCCCAGCTCTGCAGACCTAACATCTGCTGGATCACTGCCAAAGTTTTTAGAAAAAAACAGACGGCGATGCAACTCAAAGATATTACATTTGACATGTTTTCTCTTATAAAGATGAATAGAGCTTACATTTCTTTTCCAGTTTTACTTTCTGCGTGCTACATACTGCTATGATTTACTATAAATATAAAAATATCAAAAACTTCTTTAGGACATGTGCTGATACACATAGGATATTAAAAAAAAAAACCTGTGTTCACTCATTAGTTATGTGTGTGGATTAACAAGAAATAGTTCAAATTCCTTCAAAGCAGTTCAAACTAATATTATTGATGGGAACAGATCTCTAATTATGTCTGCTTCATATAAAACCAATAAAAGGTAGACATAATAGGAATCCGTCAAACGAAGGATTAGTACCTGAGAAAGCTGCTGAATTTTCTCCAATTCTCAGCTGCAAAGAGCAGAACGATGTCAGTGAGCTTTGCTAATGTACTCTACCAGCATGCACATTAAATTCAGAGCAAAGAGTTTCTGGGGTGAGGGAAGAATAGGGTTACGCTTTACAGAGAAACTTGGAGAGGTTAAATATCTGACTTCCTCCAAGGTCTGTTGGAGAAAGTTAAGAAATACCCACGCTTTACACTTCAGATGTAATTATAACTATATTCACAGAGCACCAAGAAGGCCGTAACAACCAGTTGGCACAGAGAGAGGCATCTGGGCCATATCTGGTAGATCTGCCAGGTGATTAGCTATATTTAACCACATTGAAACAAAATGAAGAAAATCCACTCATGTCTTTAAGGTGACTTATGTTTATCTCAGAAACCAATTATGAAGAGACACGCTACAAGAACTGTAATAGCATCTATAGACCGCACCAACCCATTTCCAGAATTCACTCTATTTTCACTGCTTGCTCCTGGGATTATTATGACATTCCTTTTCTACCTTCCTAGGCCAAAGTTACCATGATACTATCTTCTCGCCTAAGCACAGTTCTCATTCGGGAGATAAGTAAGACCAGGTAACACAACTGAACCGTTCACATCAGCCCCTGTGAGGGTGGACACAGAGCTCTCCACATTACTGTCCCCCTTCTGCCTTCTGCAGAGGAGAAAACAGAGGTACTGAGAAATTAATCTTGATCCCAGGTTGAAAAGGCAAACTGAATCAGAGAGAAAATCCTGATGATTAATGAGATGTTAGCGGCTTCCAGAAATGTCACTTAACTTGTTTCCCTTCATACTCATTTGTAAAATAAGCATGACGTAACTTCTAGGTGAAATCATTAAGTCTATAGCTACTTCCAACAAGAACATCTACCTTAATTTTGAAGAGAAACATAGAAGCAGGGAGCTCCACATAACTTATCTAATATGTGCATTTTCAAAACTACACCATCTTTGTGAACTGCAAAGAAAATTACAGCTTTTCTTTGAAGTGTGAACGTTTGGCTGTAGTTGGAAGAAGAATATTAGTGACCACTGTTCTCAACAGCTACGGAAATTTGTGTTAACCCTGTTAATCATCTGCTTTAAGAAAGAGCCCACTTGATAAATCTCAGACAAAGCTCTGAATACTGCCCAAATCCACGAGTAACTCCTAGAGAATAGAAAGTTAACAGGATTTGAGTCTAGCTCCTGGACATTAGTTGGGAAACCATTATTAATGGCATTCTGGAAGCATATAAAAGTCCCAGCCGATGCCCCATTTGCACACAAGGATTTTTGTCTTCAAGGAGCCTGGAATCGAAACAGACAAAACGGAGAGTGGGAGAGAGAAGAAACAGAAGCAGAGAGCAACAACCCAGGCTCCACGGTGCAGTGGGCGAGTGCCACAGGATTCACATCTTATTACCAGCAGGCTGTTATTCTGCCTAATAATCCATAATAAATTCCATCTTTCATATAAGCCTCTGACCAGCAAGTGTCTACCAACCTTGAAAGTTTCCACCTTTCCAGGAAGGAAGTTCTCTGCCACTTGAAGCTTTCCAAAAAAATAGCAGCAAACCAACTGTTCAGGTAATTTTTACAATTCCAAGGTCTATGCCTTGTCTAACCAGCCTTGTCAACTTTCACAAACATTAAGACCCAAAAGAACCATCATGATGATCAAGTATACAAGAAGTCCTACCTAACAAGCCTTCTGTCAATCACTTTGTCTTCTATTTGACCAATTTTAAGGCAAAAAGAAAAAAAGAAAAAAAAAAGAAAAGCTGAAGCGTTACTTCAAAGATAAAAAATCCCAAGCAATGGAGAATCTACTACATTCTTTGGTAAGTTGTCTCAAAGGACAAGATCAAACAAATCCCCTTTGTTCAAACCTCTGAAACTCCATTCTTTGGTTTACAGAACTAGTGTAACAATATTTGCTTCATTCACATGGGTATGAGATATGTAACACTTTTCAAATATTTTTAAGTGCAATGTTATTAATGCCAGACTACGGTGGAGCTGGGGAAAGAAGGATGCTAGCTCTCAAACGCATACTTAATCTAGAACATGTGATTTGGGGAGATTTGGAACCAATACATTTTCAACATTTTCAGGAAATTTGGTCTAGCCAGATGAAAGCTTCTTGGACCCTACTGAAATATTAGTCAGTGATACAAATACTGAAACGAGATGAGTTTTTTCCTTTCCCCTAAAAATAAAGTGTTTCTCTACTAATTCCAAAGAACAAGGCAACAGATATTGAAGAGCAGATCAAATTTAGTATTATCACTCCAAAATATTTAGAAAAAATGATGAACTATAAATCCAGGAAAATATCCCATAAGTAAAACACATCATGTATTTCTCAAAACTTCTGGTTTGACTTGCCAGAGTATTGGCGGGGGGGGGGTGGATGAAGAGGGGTAGTCTTCCCTCAAGTGTGGAGGAAAGATACTGTCTGCAATTACAGGCAAAATGGCTGGATCCAAGTTAGGGTCGGAATGGGATGTCCCAGGTACAAGGCTATTACTAACTCCAATATATCTGAATATATTGTATAACTGAACGTGGAGTTCACCATACAAAGTGGAAAAAAAAGGATGAAGAAACAGCAGTGCTTGATATATAAGTACACAGGGCAGAGGCCAGTGCCATTCATTTATTCTCAACCATCACTGTCGCTTCTCTCTCTGCTTTTGCTTCAATTTTGTTTTAAACTCCTTAAAATTCACCTGCGGACACAGTCACCCGTAATTCTCTTTTTCTGGCTACGTCTTAAATTGAGACACTCCATGCTGGCCTCCCATAAAATGGCATACCCTCCTTGTCCTCTGTCTAGTGCTATCCTCCTTCAACAGCACTACCGAGGATTCACCCTACCCTGCTGCTCAGTTCCTTTAACCTCTACGTACAGCAGACCTGCAAGTCCTGTAAGTTGCTTCAGAAGATAATGGTACCCCATCATACTCTAGAATGAGAGGCCGCTAAGTCCCCAAAACTGGCTGGGTGCCAGTTTACAGCTGACACTCTTTGTTTATGATACCTCACCCCTGCGGGGAATTAAACTGCCTAACACTCACAGCCAGTTTCCTCCAGCCCTTGAGATCAAGAAGTTTGCAGCTCATCTTGTAGTCTTTTGAGGCACTCCCTTGGCTACGTCCACTTTTGAAGCTATTCTTCATCTCCTTCAAGGACTTTTCCTATGTCTCCATATGTCTCAAGGGGAAGTGTCCCGCACTGAGGTCTCCTCTGAGACTTCTGGGGACACTGTGCTTCTTGGCCGGAGGGTCTGGGAAGAGTTTGTGTATCAACAGCAGAGGCTGAGAATCATTCCTCTTGTGGCGAGTTAGGTATGAGAGCTGCTTTCTGCTGCCTCGCTATTCTTCTCTTCTGAGCCATCTGTCAAAGGACAAGCCTGCACGCATGTGCCATCCAGATGATCAGATCCTGTTCCAGGAGCTCTGTGAATCAGTAGCCTGCTCTCTCCTTACTCCTCTGATCCCATACACTAGACTTCAGTTTGACCCCATCAGTCTAAAAATGAACAGAGAGAAGTCACAGCTCGTTCCTGCCCAGTCTCCAGGGTCACCGGAGTGTCACTAGAAGCCAGAGTGCCAAGAGCTCCCTTCCTCAGACAGCTTCAGACTATGAGAGATCTCATCGCACAACTGCAGGCTTTATGTTGCTGCTGTTTTTTCCTCCTCACAGTAACCCAGAGAGATTTTTACCTGGTTTGACCACTAAGAAATGGGGCTCTTCACATGTAGGAATAACTCAGCCAAACTCATAAGGAATTTGAGGACGGTTAAATCCCAAAATGCTGAGATACTGGGGGACAGAGAGAGTACGTCGTGATGTATTTTAAAGCGACCCTTAATTACATTAAAGGGAAAAAGTCCTTAGTTAGAGCAGTTCAGGATAATCAGAATGGAAGCGCGAGCAAGAGAGACAAACCTAAGAAAAGATCAGTCAAAAACCTGTTTCATTTTGTCCACGTAAAGGTATCTTGTAGAGCAACCATGCTCTACCCTATTTGGGCTGGAGGAAGGAGAAGGATGACTGTAACTGCTCTCATGCATTGTCCAGGTTTTTCCACCTTAAAAAGGACTGTGCAATTTGTAGACTGCCAGGTGCCATGTGAGGGGGGGACATACCGGAGCGGGCACAGACCCACCCAGCCCTGCACATCTCACAAGGGCTTTTTGGCATGAGGAACAACATAGGTGTGTGGGTCTCAGAAGAACTGGACCAAAACAGCAACAGTCCTGGAGCCATCTGCCACCTTTGCTGTCTTGTCACATGTGTCACAACATTGGTCCTGCTCTGGGGGAGAGGGTTGGACCCCATGACGTCCTGAGGTCCCTTCCACCCTCAATTACTCCATGATCTTAGCTCTGCTTCTCTAACAACCAGAAGAATTCTACTGAAAATCACTACTCTATTTTTTTTTCCTCAGAAAAGCATACTTACCCTCATTTACTGCAACAGGAATTTTAATCACTTTGTAGGACATAAAGAAGGATCAGCTGACTTTAATTTCTTTCCTCAATCCCACTGGATCCACTTCAGCCTCCGGGGCAGAGCTTGCAGTGTTGCTCCAGGAGGCCAGCACGTACTCTGCTCCGTCCCGCAGCTGATGCCTGCCTTCTCCACGAGACCAGAGAGTTACATGGGCAGCACGAGACTCCATCCTCCCAAATGGCTTGAGAAATCCCGTGAAACCTTGCCATTTGATAATCTGAAAGTCAGGGAACTTTGTTTCTTCATTGTGCTGAAGCCTCTCATTTTCATTGCTCTTGAAAAACTGAAAAATTGCAGCAAACTAAAATGAAACACCTCAATTCTGAAGGATTTGAAATGAAACTGAAGCAAGAGAGAGGCACCAGGGATGGCTGGGAAGAACTGAGGTGGGCTCTACTCCTGCATACTTATATATTGCTTAGAGCAGGCAAGATATCAGGACACCCTATCGATAACGTGAAGATTAAAAAACAAAGCAACCCCTCCAGTCTCCACTGACGAGGTGTAAGCACACCACAGTGTGAATGTGTTCATGAGCAAAGACAATATCCTGCTCCCAATTAACTGCAGAGCCAGTGTTGCTGGCTCAATACTGTTGCACTGACTTCTCAAAAAATGAAAAAAACAATCATACATCTCCACCGTTCTTAACTCCGCTCCCACACAATCAATCCCAAACAAGTTCCTGGGGTTCACACCAGAACCCGTGGCCACTGTATTTCGTTTTCTGCACTCCCGCTGGCTGTGGAAGAAGAATAGGATGTGCCTCTGCCTCCAGGCATTTAGGTTGCATTCCAAAAGCTGCATCTTTACAGCAGAACTGACAGACACCACTACTATTTCCAACTCAAGTATCTACAGGCTTTTTTTCAGCTTGCTGGCTGGACTTGCAGGGCTTATTTTCTATACATCACTGCAGCCTATTGCTTACTTTATCAATACCTCCTATTTGAATCTAACAATTTAAAGCCTAGTATTACAGCTGTGTTTTTATTTTGTTTGTTTTACTCAGTTGTTGCTTAACACAAAACATTCTGACATTTTAAGTCATATCCCACTAAGATAAACAACTAACATATGTCATGAATTCCAGCAGAAACGATTCCCAAGTGGTTCTGCAGCAAGGTTTTAACCAAGTGCATTAAAGGCTCTCTTAAATTGTTTGCTGGCGATTTAAAAAACACATTTCCCCACTACAGTCATCCATAAGGAATCAAGGACAGGTGTCAGGGAATCTGTTCAGCTATCTCATCTCTGCAGCAGTTTACGTATGTTTTTCTTCCTCTTGTATGTAACTGTAGAATTGGACTGAAAGCTTCTACGAACATTCCTCAAATACAGTGCCTGCTAAGTAATCTGACAGTTTAATTACATGGAATAGCACAGATGTCTGTCTGAAGATGTATGCGTGCGCATATACGTATACTGACGTTTGCAGGAGTCTGAAAGGAATCGGAGCGAGAGAGCCTATTCTGCTCCTTGCAAAGCCTGGGCCTCCTGCAGCGGTCATGTCCTTAGAGCAGTCATGACAGCGCAGTGTTATTTGGCCCAGCCAGCTCTGAGTTTACCCATTCACGTCATTTCAAAGAGATTAACGTACTTAACAAAACCCTGCTCATATTAATGAGATCAGTTATGAATGCAACAATGTTGCTATACATCACAGCCAACAAAGCCCTAATGAAAGCACCGAATTACCATGTCACATTCACAGCTTTTGCCCTGAATAATTTCCTGGTGGTAGCGTTTTTTAGCTTTGTGCAATACTACACTTCCTTTCTTATAGTTGATGCATCTGGTCTAATATAACTGAGTGGATTTTTAATGTGAGGCCAGAAAGGCACAATTGATCACAACTCCACAATTCCCATCAGCAGAGCAGCAAGAATAAGTTTGTCTATTCAATCCCCACCCCTGCTCCCAAAGACAGAAAAATAAGCTTGTTCTATCTGATCTGCTGAAGTTGGATATTATGTAATGACGACAGCAGACCCCCGAATCTGAATACAACACCCGGGCCCTCAGAAAGGCACGCAGGCTCAGCACCAGCTACACAGCTTTTGTGTTAGAGCCGACCTGCGACCAGACGGACTTGGAGCATGTGCTAAGCAAACTTGTGTCTGCCTGCAAAATACTGTGTAGAGGTGGCCAAAGAGCCAGTTTATTCACAAAAATCAAAGCTCAGCTGCAAACGTTTCAGGAAGACAGACAACAGAGCCTCTCTCATACTGTGGGAAAGAAATCACCAACTACTAGTTTATTTTACCATTTACAGAGCCTGGTACGTGGCATCCGTCATCAGGCATACACAGTTCAGATGCAGTCACATTCCTGCACTGCTGTAGCATCTGTTTTCTTCTCATTAGTACTGACCATGTTTTGTAAAAGAAGAAACTATTTAATATTCTTAAACTTTTCAATACTTGACCTGAGGCATTATATGAAAAGCCCCAGTTTTTAGAAATAAAATTCATATGGAATCACAGTCGATCCTGAAAATTTTGGTCCCTGTTTAAAATGAAGTTTTAAAAAAGTTTAAGAATTTAATTCAAGTTTTAGCAAAGCCTGCTGAAGCACATACCTTAGACCAAGCAGTGGGAATCTATCAGGACAACCCTGGAATCCATCCAAAAGTTCCATCAGCATAAGGAACTAAAAATGCAACCTAGATCCCCCTTCTCAAGCTTTCTGAATAACCCCAGCATCTCAAAATCTTTCAGCTGTGATGCTCCTACATGGCCCAAAGCAGACAGGAGATGAGGGGGAGGTACCAGGATGGGAGAGACAAACACACCAAGGAAGCTTTACAGATAGAGTGAATCTAATCACTGCTTTAAATATATCACGAACAATAAAGTGAGGGTTACTTCTGGAGCAATCCAGATCCAACAGGAAGAGCTGGTGACAGAGGCACACGAAGGTCATATATAGATCAGGGCACTCTGACTGCTGCACTGGGATCTCCATGACCTGGACCAGTTCCTCCCTCTGCTGCTCCTCATGGCTACCACACTATTAGGTTCGTATCTCTCTCCAAGTTGATTGCTTTTAATACCGAACGGCTGAGTTGGGATGCTGTTGGGGCAGCAATGTGCCAACGGAGTAGGATGAAGAGTTCTGGACTCCATTAGCTTTCGAACCCTGGTGCGTTCTTGCTGGCTGAGGTCGTACAGCCTCGTGGAGTCCTCGCCATCCGTGCACGCTGCAGGAATGAGTCCCACCACTCGGGCTGTCAACATCCCGCACTTCCCAGATAGCTGGTTCAAAATCTCTGAGTGGAAATAACAACTATGCTTCAGCAACTAAGCTAACACTTCTGCTTTCCTAACACTCTCTACCTGCATGGAGCTCCCCTGAAATTATGTCTTGTCTGGATATCTACAGGGTCATGCTTTGGGATGATAATTGTTTCTCTATGGTTTCCCAAGATATGCTTCAGCAAAGATTGTTCATGGATACTTCAATGAATTTGCCTTACAGTAATTTCAGTATTGGAAAAAAAAGAAAAAAAAGAATACAGAGTATTTTGAACCAAGGACACTGTTAATATTTCAGCTGTCTGAAAAAAAAATATTTTCTTAAAAGTTATACCTAAAGCAGGAAGATCCCCTTTCTCTAGAGAACCTTCACCTTTAGTTTCACCTGTTTCCAGAAGTGACCTGGTATTAATCTACCACTACTGTAACAGAGCTGAAAACCACAACTTAAACTTCATTCTGCATTTTTAGACAGTTGTTAAGCTCCTTTGGATCTTGTCTCAGTGGAAATGCTCATGAGAAATGAGCACAGACACAAGCCTGTGGTCAAAGATAAGTTACCTAAATTTTTATCAATGTATCTTCATAGCAGAAAAGGGCCCAAAGTACAGGAGCTTACACAAATAGGCTGCCTTATAATTAGCACAGGTGAAAGATATGTGAATGACAAGTAAGGATCTGCAAATAATCTTTAGTCATAATTTCACCACAGTAGTTTTAAGTGCTGACAGTGATGTCACAGGAAAGAGACTGAGGTTGTACATGGAGGTTCACACATCTGCAATGGCATCATCTTAATTCCTCCCTTCTCCCACTTTGGAAGAAATCACAGAGAAATTCTGGGGGAAATCAGAGAAATTTAAGTATTTTCTGGTGAGCCTTTCTTTTGGGACCGTCTCCTATGCTCCAGTATCCAGGAAATGTTCTTGTTCTTTATTTATTGAGTGCTCATCACCATGGTTTCTGAGCACAATGAGGCTCTATCGCCCTTAATACATCTGCGTTTCTGAGAATTCCTAGACTTTGGGGAATTGCATGTGGCCGACACAAAGGAACCAATTGTTCCAGGGCTCTGGAGTCAGATGGATATATCTTTTCTTTTAGACGGAGAGGAAGCAAGCAGGAAAAGTTGCTATTGTGATCTGTGTAACAAAAAGCCCTACTATATCATCAGCAGCATTACGTAAGGAGGGGATAACAGACAAGCACGAAACACGGAGCTCGCAGGACCTGCCAGCTCTGCCCGGGACAGCCCAGCAGAGACGCTCGGAGAAGGGAGCCCTTCTCAGGCCGGGAGTAACCTGGAGGCTTCTCCTCCCGCGAGGCAGAGGGAAACGGGGAAACAAAATCCACGCTCTGGCTGCTGCTGCCTGATTCCTCACTGCTGCCAAAACCATCTTAAAACACAGAAACAAATCCGAACAACAGTGCTCCGAACGAGAAAAGGTTGAAAGACTGAACCCACGTGGTTGGCATATTATTTTCAAAGCTCCAGGTAAAAGCAGGGATCTAGACCAACTTCTGCTATCCCAGTGAGAGGAATTTAATTTTCATTGCAACAAAACCCATTTGCAGCACTAAACCCAATGAGTTCTCATCAAGGACTTTCCTCGGCAGTAAGGACTGCCAAAGTAGTAGGAACCAAATTGTTGTCAGCTTAAGGACAGCCATCTGCTCAGCCTCTTTCCAGCTGCCATGCTCCAAATCTGGGGGTGGATAATGATCATTTATGCTTCTCACCAAGCTCAATGGGAAAAAAATCTAGGAAGGAAAAAAAACCCCAAACCAAAAAACAAAAACCAAACAAACCAGGAAAGCAACACTGCAGGGATCTAACTGGGAACAGAGATGGAAGTAGGAGAAAAAGAAATTAGTTTTTTTTAAAACAATGTTTTTTAAAGAGTCCTATTGACATCTGCTTTGTAAATGTTCTGTCATTATTTATGGCCTCAAGAGCACGGAATTGTCTCTGTAGTTACAACCATGCTACTCCCATGTTTTGGCTTCGCTAGCAAAGACCCGGCAGCGTTTCACACACAGTTTAGTTAAAAGTGGACTAATTTAACATTCTTGATGGTTCCTTTTAGCGCAACTGTTGCTAATTACCAGCTCCAGAATGATCTGTTAATCTGGGAGCCAAAGTGGTTCCACAGCAGCATTAAATACGCCAAGACAAAAAGGAGTGAGGGAAGAAAAAGAAAAAAAAGAGGCATTGGAGAGGGTCAAGTTTTAGTGAACTAAAACGAATTATGTGGCAGGTGGAGTTGGTAATACACAGTACATCCTAAATTGGACCTGTGAAGAGAATAATTCTGTTCCTTGAAAAGTGGAAAAAAAAGGTGACGGTTTGTAAAGCTGTGCAAATGCTGGTTTTGGTGGCACGTGCAGGAAGCTGGCTTGAAACGTGATATATGCTCCTCGGGATCGGGGGAGGCATTAATCTGCGCTCACTGCTCTTCGCCTGCGGCAGAGCGACCCATTGCACAGCAGCGCTGGAAGCTGCCTACGGCGCGGGAGCGAGCCGGAGCAGCAAGCGCCTGCGGTGCCCGCGTCCGCGTAGGAACCTCATCCCAGGACACGACCTCGGCTTGCTAAGTTGGTTCCTGGGCACTGCACATGGAGGGATATAAACCAAAATTAAGCAGGGTGGGAAGAGCAGCACTAGCCCCCTCCGAGGAAGGGACCAGAGTGGGTCGGACCCCGCTGCAGAGGGGGGCTGCCGTATCCCACACTTTGATGAGACACAACTTTGTCCTCAGTTTAACTTGACCTGCCCGAGGTTTTGCCTTTCTTTCCATCCATCTTCTGGAGGCTCTTTTGAGATTGGAGATTTGTACAATTTTCCCATTACAAAAGTCATGAAGAAAGCAGTGTTACCAATGCCACGACATGATTTTTTTTTTTTAAATGATTCATTGGGCCTCTCACAAAATAAGATTCCTGCACGCATACCTAAAACAAACAACAGAAGTCACCTAGAAAAGAAAGGGATTTTTTTTTTTGGTTTAACCGTTATTACAAAGACAACCTCTACGCTGAAAGCTTACAGGTGCTATGTACTGCTCTGCCTAACACAACTCCGTTGGCCATATGGAGGCTCTTGGGCTACGCGTAGCTGAAACCGCTCCAGCGCGGCTCCCCGCTGGGGCTGCCTCGCGTGATGCATACGGCCGGCCGCGCATCACGGGGGAACGGCCTGCGGCTGCGCACGGATGCACGCCAGCACACACAGCTCCACGCTCGCAAAACCGCCGCCGTGGGGTTACCCGAAACCCCAGGGGGAAGCCTGGTCCCGCAACGAGGAAGCAACAGAATCTGGGACTCGGGATACTTTTTCCCACAGTATGTAATCTTGCTCTTCCTTTTTTTTTTTTAAAAAATAAAAAAGTGGTGCACTTTTATAATGCAAAAAATACCTGGTTTTCCCCAAGCTATTTTGAAGACTAAGCTAGTGCTTACAAACAAACTGTCCCACTAATGTCACGAGGAAAATGACCTGCCACTATGACAATTCTGCACATCGCCTTCACCTTAAGGGATCAAAAACCTAATTTACAAGAAGACATACAGTTGGTGGGAATGTGCTGCATTTCTGGAACAATTTGACTTTATTACATTCAGGGAACATAAAACAACTTTGGGAACGCACTGCAAGTTGCTGAAGCATTACAGAAGAATTACAAGTTTTCGTTTAGCAGCAAAGATGATGAGATAGCAGTCTCTACAGCCTGCCGACTTTCAGCAACTACTTCTCACGATAACATAAGTCTCGGCACATCTGCCGCTGTAAAAGCGGTATTTAGACAGCATAACGGACTCGACTGATTCTATCGAACATCTGCCTGCAGCACTAACTTTAAACAGTTCACACACAGCGGAAAGTTGCTACTCATACAAGTGACTTGCAGAGATACTGGAACAGATTTCAAGGAGTCAGTGCAGAAGGATTTGGAACCTGGCTGCAAGTCGTCTGAGCACCAGCCTTAAATTGATTCTAAAAACGACGGACCACATTTAGCTGGAATCACTCAGTGAGTCTGTACCAAATGCATCATACTTGTCAACATTTCGGAAGGAAGAACCCTGGGAGTTTCATGAAGCTATTTCTTGGAGCACAGCCACAGTGAAACATTTTCCACTGTGAAATTGTGATGTTTTCAGGGAACATGGGAAACTCATGGAGCCAGGAATGCTGAAGAGGAAAACTAACGATAGCTAGGAAGATTATAAGCACAGTTAGGACTTGACAAGCTTAGTGGGCATGAGGCCATACACAGACCACTATTTAATTATGTCTCTCTCTCCCTCATATCCTAGATGATGGCACATGGAAGCGGGTCCTCTCCTTGCCTTCAAACAGGACAAACACAGATTTTAACAACACATGTTCTAACAAAACGTGCGCACATTCATTTGGCAGATAAGCAGCTCAAATTTTACTGGTTGAACTTAGTGGTGGGCTGACTGTTCAATTAGCTGCTTTAATTATTTTAAAATTGTTCTAATGCATCTCTTACTCCAAATTCTGTTTTGTTTAAAATAGCAGCTTCTGCTGTTAGGGGAGAAACATCAGCAGTAGCAACAGTTTCATTGAAAGACATGAAGAAAACGCAGTCACCAAGCGCTGAACGAGAGATGCTTCCAAGCGTGGTTTCGAATCAAGGTGAGTGACCTATAATCTAAACTCCTGGGCACCTCCCGGGCCTCTCCTCTGCTCACACCTCTGCCTATTCCTGGGTCTCCAAGGAGAATCTCAATCTCCTTTTCTTCTCCCTACAGAAATTTTCTCCAGTAAGAAAGCTAGCAAGCTCTTCCAAGGACCCTATACAGAAGGTGATCTTCACATCTCAATTTCAGAACTGGAGAATCATGAAAAGACAGCATTTGAAATTCAATTATTAGTGTCAAAAATAGGCAGGATCTGGGTTGGGGAAGGGGCTGAAGGTGAAGTTACAGATTTAATTTTGGCATTTATTACTTATGTTCTCAACAAGAGTTGGGAGTTGTGTTTTTGGCACAATAAAGGTGTACTACTCACCCTAAGTTATACTTTACCTAAATATTTTGGCCCTTACAAGAACATAAAGGTGACATTACATGACCTCAAGCATGATATATAATTTTGGCAACACTCATTTTTAGTTTTAAAACGCACTTTGAACATTCAAGAGTTTCAGAGAACAACTGCTGTGTGAAGAACCAAGCTTTCGGTGTCCAGAATACAATTGTTGGAGAACACAGAAGAACGACGGTGTCAAAAGTGTCGTACAAAATCAACAGTTCAAAGGACATGCCCTCTCTTTCTACTTCCATTTCCCTATAGATACAGTGCTTTTGGAGCTCATAATCTTGCCGTATGAGTAACTTCAAAACCAGAGTAAATTGAGGTTCATACCACTATGTTTCACACATCACGAATGACAGCAATGCTGTCCCCTCCCTCCTTCCTGAAGCATATGGTTTTCTGTCTCCAGTTTTCCTGGCCCGTATCATGCATGTCTTACACACGTGCCAGACCTCAGGATATCTATGGGGGGCTGCGCTTGCAGGCAGAGCATGAACGATCCCCAGCTTTCCCTACAGACTTCCTACAGTCTCTGCACTGTGAAGCCGTAAATGACCCACAAAGCCTGGCTCCCGCTTCCACTACTTTTTTTTTTTCCCCGTAGCATCTCAGCATCTGCGGAATCATCTGAAACAGCCTCCATCTCCCAGACATTTCCAGATTACAGAATAAAGTAGAAATCCATGCTTAAAAAAAAACAAAAACAAAAAAATCCCACCTAATAGATAGTAACAAGGTGCATTTACAACTGCATTATGATAGAGCCCATCAAGAGCTGGATGATGAGGGTGTCTGCCTAGGGAAGGAGTGCTGTCACACCAAGTCTAACCGATTGCAGGGTCTGAAACAAAGAGACCAGACGCAAGAAGAGAGGTCATTTGGCATCTGAGCATAAGGAAACAGGAGACTTGAAGGACAAGGCTCTCCCCAAGGGACAGTGACAGCACAAGGGAAGCGGCAGCTGATGCCCAGAGGACACAACACAGAACCTCCTTCTGTACCATAACACCAGAGAGGTCTAGCAGTCATCCAACACCTATGCCTCCAAGGAAGCCCAAGACGCCTGTGGTTTGAGTCACAGATCCTCATTTTTATATTTATCAAATCACAGATAAATATTTCACATTTTTGGTATTTTTCCACTCTCTTAATACAAGCTCTATACAACTCTCATTCCTCTTAATACGGGCTTCAAATCCATCTGTGACCCTCCACTGCACTGAGAAGGCCAATTACAGTGCGGTTGCTGTTTTGTAATGCAGACATACTCACAGCTGATTTTTAAAACTACTTAGAAAAGCAACTTCATTATTTTAATCCCAGACAGATGCATAGAACAAAAATATAGGTACAAATGTACAAATTACACCCTTAAATGAGCTTAGAGTCTCTCTAATAGAGAAGTAGTCAAGGATAAAATTACCAAGCAACATTAATTTGAGTAAACTTATTAGAAGTACAGTTGCAGAAATTAGCACTACTGGAACTAGTAATCTGGAAGGCAATCAAAGTTAGACAGAAGCTACCACAAGGCACAGATGTCACTTTTTTTTTCCCCACATGCACAATTCTGTATATAACCACGATCTGAAAAAGTGTCAGTCTTCTGCTTGTTTGCGAAAACACAGCAAATGCAGCAGTAACAAGTAAAACTAGAGACTCACCATCAGGCCCTTCGCTACCTTTACTTCTTTTATTTCGACGGACGCGTCTACTTTCTTCTCCAACATGCAACTTTTCTTCAGGATGAAAGAAGTTCAGCAAGGCCAGCTGGAAGAACAAGAACAAGTTTAAGCATCCTTGGAAGCAAACTGGCTTAGCTGCGTATCCTGGAGCGCGGAGTCGGAACACCAGCTCCTCCCAAACGCAACCACTTCCGTTAAACTGGGAGGGAAAGCTGAAGCGAAACGCTGGAGAGCCCCTTAGGAACGCCTCATTCATCTGAACTGGAGCTGCAAGACGCTTTGTCATGTACGATACGTGGCTTGTCACACATGAGCTGTGATATCCCCCAGAGGACTTGTGTTTGCAACCAGCACGTGCGCATCCGCGGTGCAAAGACCAGGGAAGAAGAAACAAGAGCTTGCGAGCTCTAATGTCAATTCTCTTGAACAACACTATTTGGGCAACTTAAAACGTGGGAATTAATAATGCTCTCTGCTGCAAGCAGGTTGTGGTGAATGACAAGGTCCCTGTTTGAACACACCCCGAAGAGTTAAAGCACCAGCACATACACATTCATTAAAGGAAACACCGTAATGTTCATGATATTTAGATGTGTAACACAAAGTGACGGGTAAAGTTGGGAATTTCATGCAAGAACTCCAGCACCTACGCAGCCTGCAGCAGGATCGTGTGTTTCTGTAAGGGAACAGTCCCTCTGCTACCAAACTCCCCTCAAAGTGGGCCAATCCGTACTGAAAAAGTTATTTCTGTCATCCTTCTCAAAACGGCATCCACTTTCCCTAACTAAATAAAAATCACCTTGGAAGCATTGTAAAACTTCTAAAAATTCAATCTTAATAATGAATGTGATCCCAAAAAGCAGCAGCACATTTCAGCTTCGAGTGAAAGCACGTTCCCCACTGAGGGCACACGACCTGACCCAAATGTCTGCAAAGTCGAGAAAACGCCATATCGAACGTACAGCCACGAGCACGAATCACTATAAACACAGAAAGAGTTTCGAAACACGGAGTTCTGTAGTCGCTACCTTGAGGCTTATTTTCAGAAATAAGCCTCAAATTCTGCCCATGTTTCGTTCTCGTTTTTCCCCCCAAGACCCAGCTTGCTTTAGGAACGCAGTTAAAAGAGGACCCGGGAGCGCCGGAGCTGCTTGAGCCCGGATGGCACCGGGGACAGGGACGGGCACAGCACAGCGCGCTGGGGGTGACGACAGCAACGCCGCCCCGAGCCCCCGCACCCCCCGCTGCCGGCAGATTTTCTAATTTCCTGCCGTAGACTGAGTTACTAACACCGGGATTATGGAGGGGCTGGCAATCATCAAAACCCCAAACGTTGATGCAATCGCTTCCAATTCTCTGCAGAACTTGCCCAATCCTTGAGCTCCTTCGCCAGTGCTTACTCACTGCTGGCAAGTTCTGCTCTCCCGAGCTCTCTCCTGCGAGCCTCATTAGCCACCACGATGCAAAGGTCTTCAGGGACCTTTAAATCCAATTCAGTATACCGCATAAATTAACACTTTAAACCTAGAGCAAGTACGTCTTTGTAACATGATTTTTGCCAAGAGGTGAAAATTTTACGTAGTGACGTCTTATCCATGAAAAATGGTTACTGCATTAAGGACACTTGGACAGTTATTAAATAACCATTCCTACCAGAAATCTGAATTTCAGTTTAAAGGCTTTACCAGTCTTCCCAGTTACTCCAAGAAAGAGATGCTCCTCACCCAGCCGCCTTTCCTCCAGGTATTTCCATGCCGTAAGACACACGACCGCGAGACAGACGGATGAGCTCGGGGAGCCAAACACGAGCTCTGCACGGTGCTGCACCCACCGATTGTCGGGGCTGCTTCTGCCCAGCGTGTGATATTCCCCTTTAAACTTGAGACCTTTGACTGCTGTTACTTGATTCACACATACGCACGCAAATCAGATGCACGCGTCTAGGAGAGGAACGGAGAGGCTTCAGAAAAGCAGCCCCACAGGTCACCGACTTGGTTCCTCTCCCAAGGACAAACCCTACGGGATCGAAGCAGCACTCAGACAGCGGAGAACAACAAACTCCTTTCCTGCATCACTAGCTAAAGCAGGGGCTCGTTAAGCTGGAGGTCATGACGGTCCCTACCAAAAGCAATGACCGTTAGCGGCCGCTCTGCTTGTGCCGTGGAGGGAGCAGGCAGGTTGAGGACGAGGGAGTTTGGTCTCCAAGTGCTCTCCGACAGGGCAGTATCGAGACCATTCTGGCACATGCTCTTCTTTCCAACAGCTAGGATTACAATTCACTGTACAGAGGCTATAAACTCACTACACAGGTGCTAAAGCCAGTGTAAAACTTCCAGAAGATGAAGATACCTCACTGCAGAGGAATGCACGATCCCCCGGGGTCGTTTGCTCCTCAGCCCCCAGCTGCGAGCCCTGGGCCGCAGCGAGTTATCCCCTCTGCTGACAGTCTTCTTCCAGGTTGAGAGTGGCACGTTCCTGCTTCTTAATGAACAACTGCCGCATTTGGCACTTGTAGCTTTATTCCAGTTTGGCTTTGAAGCTCATACAAGCCCTGATACACTATTTCACATTCTTCTTTTTTAGAAAAACCTGAACCAAAAGGTTTCCCGGTCCAAGTGGTTGCTATTCAATCCCACCTGTCCACAGGTAGATCTGAATTTAATAAAACTCTTGAGGTTTTATCCTTTGGCTCCTTGCTGCAACGATGCCGTGCTACCAAAGGAAGCAAAATTAGGCCCCGTGAACCACTCGAGGGCAGCCTGGGACCTGGCATGGGTCCCCTCCACCGCCTGAACGCAATCACACTGATAAAACACAGCGAAAAAGCAGTGTCAAGTAAAAGCAGGCACTTATGGACCTAAGGGAGGACTACTTACAGTGCCGGATGGGGAACAATTGCATGCTCTCATTTACACTCAAAGAAACGACGTAACTAAGTCTTCTCAGCCAACTGAGAAGACAAGCCAACGTCCTCGCTGTGTTTTATAGCATCAGGCATCTGAGCGCGCCAGCCCAGACAAAGAGCAACAGCGTGAGTGGAAGGATGCGCCGCCGTGGCTGCTGAGGATATCTCAAAGCAGGAGGCCTGATGAGCAAAAAGACTGAAAGTTTTTTTAAACTTGATTTAAATCAAGTCAAAACACTGTCAACCTAGTCTGAGAAACACATCACACTATAACACAGGTTAAAATGTCAATGAAATCACCAGTACCGCTTTTGGGTGCCATTACTGCTTGGCTCTCCTATTTGAGCTTCACAAAGCATGAACAAATAAAAGCACTGAACATTACATGTTTGTGGAACCAGCATGTTGAAATGTGCAGCTTCACTCAAAAAGAAAAAAAAGAAAAAAAAGAAATCCTACTAACTTCAATGAAGTGACATGAACTGCTTCTGGCACTAATGTTAAAAATGAAATCTTTCATTTTAAGAAAATTTGGACATATGTCAAATCATCATTTTAAGAGTTGGGAGGTGACAAAAGCAGAAGGAAACTAAACATGCCACTAAAATCGCTCAGTGCTGGGTCTTTTTAAAGGTAGCTGAATGTGCTGAAGATTAATTGTTGGGAATAAGGAATCATATTTTAGGCAGTATCTATCCAGCTATGAACTCTTAATGATAAAAGATTATTGGATAGCTTCAGTGTTACTTTATGGGCAGGGAAAAGAAAAGCAGCAGCACTGTTCAGGCTGATATGCTTCCGGTATATTCTTGTCAAAATTCAGACTGTCAGGACCTGGAGACACAGAGAACTTTGAGCATCACTTACTACTAGATAACAAAGGACTCAGCCCTGATTTCTTTTTTTAAATAAATTGCATTTTCTTTTACTTAATTTGATCTCAGAACTCTTAATTACCAACATAAAGAATATTTTCTTTAATTACTTGGTAATGTTCTTCAAGTACTGTTCCACGGTTACCTTAGAAAAAATCCCCCCAAGCAATGGGAAAAGCAACTTAAAATGAAAACGAGAGATTACAGAACGTGTTAACTCAATGCTCTTCCTTTGGAAGAGATGTGAGGTGAGAAAGCATAGCTCACTGTAACTAATAAGAAAGGTAAAAATATATATAACTTGCTTAGCACTCATATCAGAATGGAATAAGAGCATTCTTAAAAGTCAAACACATATAGGTACATTCTTCAAAAGCGTCGCTGTTTTTTTTAGGGAAACATGACATCAGTCCGATGCTTGAGCTGGCACTAAAAGGAACCGGCAAGTTCTCAAAGCTGCAGAGAACTGATTTTCGCCACTTCTGCGTTCGCCGAGCTAGAGACTACGTCTGAGGAGCCCAACAAGCACCTACCTGTTTCCAGAACAGAAGTATTTGCTCCCACATAATTAAGCAATAGCTATGTAAAAGTTTGGAACAATCACTGTTCCCCTCCCTCCAACCTAAAGCCTCAAATTACCTTAATTTTAGAAACACCATGTAAATCTATTATGACTCTGTACTTTCAATCAAGAAAATAAAGTCACTGGAGGATGCTTAAAAGGTCAAAAAGTGAAGAGAAAAATAATCCCAAGGGAAAACATACCTTAAAATAACCTGTAAAACAATAGTAAAAGCATGCCTTACCAGAATGAATCAGTTATACCTTGGTTTCTCTCAGCAAAATAAAGAAAAACAAAGGCCTGCATACAAAAGCACTTATTTTCTCTGCAGCAACATGCCGAATCCTCTCTGGAAATGCTGAACAATAACGCTCCGGAATGTCAAAAGAACACAATAGGAATTACCAAAATAACATTGCCTGCAGTTAGTCAGAAACTAATCTCTTTTGTAAAGAGCGACATTCCACAGTCTACAGAAGTGAGACTAAAGACACTTCACATATTTTTTTCTTAAAAAGTACCATAAAATAGGAAGCTTTCTTCAGGATATGAAACCCAGATGTATCATGGAGTTCTTACTGGATATGCAAACTATGTGCAATAAAACACAACACTGCAGTGCTAAAATAATTGTTACAGTTTGAATATTTAATTGCATCCCTCTGCAAATACCTTAAATAACATGCATCCCTCAAAAATACATTTTATAGGCATGAAGATCCACTGGAAACCAAGGGAACATATTTCAGTGGGCTCAAACAGCATGAAAATGAGAGAGGTGAAAAAACACAACCCAATCTATGTAATCATGTGCAAATGGCACATTTTTTCCTTAAGCAGAATGGTCCATAGGAAGAACTAATATTTTTACCTAAAAGCAACAGAATTGGAAAAAGCTGACAAGCTTTTGGGTGCACAAACCCTAGTCCTGAAGAAACCTTATGCTCCTGCTGAGCTCCACCAACAGCAAGAGCCTTCTGGCTGCGTCACTCTGGATGAGGCTAAACGACTGCACGTGTACACAATTTTGGTTTCCGAAAAGCGTTAGCATGACGGGGCAAAAAAGCAGCTGAAAGGTCAGGTTACAGGTTTACAGGAGCCCCTTAAAACAAAAAGCAATACTACCTGCAGCTTCTGGGTTTGCTTTTCAGATTAGGTAAATTATCGATACACATTTTGGAGTATACCTCCTATGCATTCTTACAATGAGACTCAAAGCAAATTCATTATGTCAAAAACAAAAAAACCACCCTGATCTGCACGCTGTATTTCTTAGAGTTTGCTTCTAATTAATAATGAGAACGCTGCAGCAGCCAGCTTTAGATCTAGTCAAAAAACCTCACGCTCTCCTGCAGCACAGTATCTCAAAGCACCAGAGAACAAGCATGAAATCATCCTCTTACACTCCTGTTTAATGTTATTGTTAAAGTCAAATTCCCTCATTCATCTGCAGTTTTGGAGATTATTAGCATGAGAAGACTAATAACCAAACTAAGCTCTTTAGAGACATTCTTTGCAAGTAGTGCTGTCGCTTTTCTGGCACTCTGAAGTTCAGCAGTCGGAATTTGCGGTTCAGAGTAACAGCAAATTGAGCATTAACCCCATCGTCCTACATCAGAAACACCCCTGTGGTATCACGTGGCGTAAAAAGCCAAACAGATTTTGTATTTCCAAGCAGACTAGAAAAGAAGTTCTGCGAGTAGCTTTGTTTTACTGAAAAAAAGCATTCCACATACTTTAAGCCTTGCTTTCGTCATCGTTACTTTTCCTTATGAAAACGCAAGAAGAGTAAACAATTCACATCTCAGCATGATAAAACAGGACAAAAATTTCCACAAGGAGTCTTGTTTGCAAGACGCCACAGTTCTGAATGCAAAATTCTTGTAACATGATACATATCATGAGATAAAACATGGCCAGAGATAGTAAACAAGAAAGTAACAATTAAAATTTCTATAAACCATAATTCTCAAATCCCATCTTACACCTCCAAATCTTCTCTTTTCAGCCCAACTCCTCTGCACACTTCCTTTCCAGGGGATTTGAAGTAGGTTACATTCGGTCCCCTCCAAATCCCCCACTGGCTTCTTTTCTGCACGAAAGCTCAATACCATCCGCTCCTTCAAGACTGTCCATAACTCTTCCTAGCCCCATTGCTCCATCCCTCTCATCGCTCCCTGTCGTCCTTCCTCCGCGGTGCTCCGACGCCGGCAGACCGCTCTTTTTGCCAGCTATTCACACTGAAGCCTGAGGTCCCAAAGGCACAAAACATTGGTTTTGAATTGATAGGAAAAACACAATTCCCCCCATTCTAATCTGCACGTAATGATCCCGACTGAGGCTTTTTGGACTCAACAGTCATCTTCAATTTATTTTTATTCTTTACGTCCCAAAGCTATGAGATAAAGGGATTCTGTTATCTCCATCTTCTACCTAGGGAATTAAGGCATCGGAGATACCACGCAGCCTATCCAGACCCACATGGGAAGTCTGCGCGGGAGGAGGGCCTGGAACCCTGCCTCCGAGCTGGGGCTGCGACGGCGGAGCCCCCTCTGTCGCAACACTCAGGAGACCCTTTGCAACGAGTGGTGACTCCGTGGCCAGCCAAGCAAGCCTGGGGCAATTATAAAATCGGACACAACCTTGGCCTGAGGGGTGGAACGGGAACAGGTCACCCAACAGGGACCGGCGCGCTGCACCCGCTGCTGCCTCCGCGGAGAGCTAACGCCCTTCTTGGTAAATCCATGGCCACGAACAGAGCACAACCACTTTTAAAAAACAGATCTGAGTTGCTTCTGAGTGTTTCTATCCTTTGGTTGAAAAGCCTTTCAACAGAGGACTGTGCAATCATATCCTTTACATATGGAGCCCAATAAGTCATCTTCTTGGGTCTTCTAGGCACTGTGGTAATTGAAAGTTATTAAACAACGATAAAAGAGAAGGGAGCATATTTTCCTAAGTTTTAATTGGTATTTTGTTATTCAGGAAAGCCACTGTATTTTTCAGCACAGATCATTAAACTGATTCCCAATTTATCAATTCAATCCTTGTTACAGACTGACCAACATAGTGAATTAATAGTCACTAGAGACTACAACGCAACTCAAACTTTCCTTCAGAACTGAACCATTACCAAAAGCTTTACTCTTCATTCTTCCTTTTTATGGGCAGCATTTGTTAGGGAATGGGACAAGACCTTCAGGGAACGCTGGCAGAGCAGCGCGCAATCCTGCCGGAAAAGCATCTGCGTCCAGCTGCCTGGCCCGCAGTCCTGGGCACCGCGAGCCAGAGCCGCTGCCGAGGTGAAGACTAATCCCTGTCCTTGGGCGACCCGGGCAGCACAGTACCATCCTACAGCTCCAACGGGGAAGGAGGAGCTAGTCCAAGAGAAGGCCTGCAAAGGAGAAATTTCTTCATTAATGTAGAGAGCTCCTCCAGGGTAGGAAGCAGAGTAGGAAAAACGGATTAAAAGAGGCCACTTCAGGAAAGGATTTCCCTCTCAGTGCGTATGACCAACTTTACAACGTTAAATAATCCAGAAGACTCCGTCCTTTCCATCTTTTCAAATAATTGCTGGACACCCAAATGTATCAATACTGTCTTTTTTCAGAGAGGACTTTTTTCTCCCAAATCTTTATCTCAGCAGAAAATAAGTGATTTTCTAACTAGAGCTTTTAATAGTAGTCCTGGCTATACGGCAGTCGTTTTGTTTTCACATGCTGAAAACTCCCACAATTACAGCGACCAAGCTTTCACTAGGAAAACTAGTATCCTCTCAGAATGAAAGGAAACTAGAACAAGACTAAATATTTTAAATGATAGTACCTGCTCTCAGCAGTCCTAATTGGGAATAGCAACAGGACTTGGTCTTGGCACTGACTGGAAGCAAGGGAAAGCCGCCTCCTGCGAAGGCTCTCTCTTGGCCTGGGGACATACAGTGTTTACTATCCAAGCTGTGATTGCTCTTCCATATCTCCAGCTGCTGATACACGATTTTAGCCTGGCAAGAGAGTTTCACTCATGCAAAAACCTCAGCCACAGTTTTTAAGGCATGCACTATATAGACACAGCTGAGGAGACAAAACTTCAGAGGCTAAAGTCAGAGCTACAGACTACAGGCAAGACAAAAACCGTTCTGTGACAACATCTAGATCAAGTAGCCTTAGAGAACAACTCCTTATGCAACTAATGTCAAGGTTTCCATTAGCAGCCACCTCTGGGCTGCAGGTCAAAGCATCAGAGCTGTCAACGGTCATGCAGAAGGTCCCCTCCATTCATCTGGAAATCGAGAGCGCTGACTGTGGGCATGGGGCCCACAGCCCCATGTGCGGATGGCTAGCCAAGGGTTTTGCTGGGGCACGTCCAAAGCAGAAGTCAACCGCAAGAGCACTGACTTCAATGAACAACTCTAAGGGTGACTTTCTCTGCACTTAAAAAAAAAAAAAAAGAAAATAAAGGTATAAGCAAAGGGAACACCTGACCCACACTGGAGATAACACTTGCTTCTTACTTTCTGTGAACTCAGGGAAGCTGAAGCAAATACATTTAAACTTTGGAAAGCAGGAACACGGCACCAGTAGCAAACATGAATTTCTTTCACGTGGAAGCTGGGAGGAAGAGTCTTACTTTGGAGAGTGAAGGGTTCTGACATACATTCAATGCAGGCAGAATAGACCATATAAACTCAGGAAAGCCAGTTTTTGTCATATTTTTCTAGTCTTGTCAGTCTTTGGCAAGGTCTTGTATACAATTGCTAGTTCTCCATATAAAATTTGTTTTCAGAATAAAACGGAACCAGTTACAGATTCCAAATTCCTCAGTTACACACACACACGTGCAGCTTTAACTGACTTTGTAAGAGCACTTGAGTACCCGAGACCTAAATTTGTTAACAAAGCAACATAACCTAGAGCCTAAAAGACTGTGGTTTGGTTTACAAGGCTGCTTGTCTCAACACACACTTCTGTTTTGGTCTGTATTTTAGTTGCTGACTCCTAAGTGAAAGCTTCATCCAAGGGTACTATGCTGTTAATGCTCCAACTAGACAGAAACCTGAGGGAATCATATACTACATCTAATATAAAGCAATGGTTTAGTTTTGCAATTTATTACACCTGTTGGCACTGAAAGAGCTAAAAACACAACCCAGATGTTAGGTAAAACAAGGTCAAAGTGAAGTTTAACAGCATATACAAAGACACCTGCACTAAATATTTTAATGGTAGCAAGACTAAGAGATTCCTGCTTGAGATTTCCACATCCTGGTAGACCTGCCGTAAGTTCTGGGAACATATTGGTTAAACTGCTGAAAAGTATCAATATCAGTTTAAGGTAAGGAGCCTAAATCAGTTCCTTTTGTTTCCCAGGGAAATCAGACTTAGCTGTGAACCAGAGCCAGACAAAGATCTGCTGTCTATTACCACAAATTCTCAGTTTTTCACATTTTAATTAGCCTTCATGGTCTTTTTCAATCCCATTTTCAGCCAGCTGGGCTACTTCCCCCTCCATATGTAGGTCACAGCTTCTTCTCTTACATACCCATGGTAATTTTTTTCTTATTTTAGCATTCTATATCATCAAAGCATTTGTGCACTGCTATAAAGCACTGAGCACGCTTGCTTTGGAAGGGGGTGGAGGGGAACACTATACGCTGAAATGTCTCTATTTTAGCCCTATTTCCTCCTTTTGTCTGTTTTTCTCCATCTGTGCCTTTGCTTATGCTTTCTCACTGCCTGGATCTTCTCCAGTATGTCCAGAACAGCAAGAAATCAACAGCATAAACCTCCTTGAAGCAGTAATGCCTCTCGAATGTCCTAACATTAGGCATCAAGCCAGCAAAGAGTTTCAGGGCCTGCTCTGTGCCCTGTGAAACTAGAGACTGGAGTCTCTCAAACCTACAAAAGCTTGTATCCAAGCACAGCTATGTCTTCTCAGGAGGCAATTTCCTTTTACTATGTTTGAAATCTTTTTTTAAGAACACCCGACACGTTCCACTAGCCATGACGGACCACTGAGTCTGTGTTGCCTCCACAACTGAATCCCATCACCTGCAACACACCAGAGAGAGCAGAAGATGCAGTTTTCCCACTCCCTACTAAAGCATGCTTCTCTTCCACTCAATGGCCTCCGTTTGCACTGCCTTCAGGTGTTTCTCCTAAGAGAAGGGAGCTCTGAAGTACTACTATCTCAGACAGTTGAGCAGACTGGCTTCTTGAAAGAATAATGAGTTCTCTCTTTTCTGAAAGCCACCTCCAAAGCAGGTACACCCTGATAGTGATAAAGCCATCTCTTGCAAAAACTAACGAACCAGCAGAAGACGGAAAACTGGATCGTGCTCTGGAGCGTTCCACTGAAGATACAGCTGTGGTACCTGAACAGAATACATTTTTAAGTTTTCTGATATTTTTCCATTTATCTTTCAAAGTTCTACATATCTAAATCCATTACTTGAGTTGCTACTAGTTACAGTGAAGTACCAATTTGGATTTTCTCATTGAGATGATCCCTGAAGTAGAAAGTTACAGGACACATGTCAAACACTGGAAAGTCAAGAGTCTGAGGAACTGATACTTTCTCCGCAAACTTAATCCTGCCCTTGATATCAGAGATCTACTGCTACCCTCTCCTTCCCCAAATGAAACTTGCTGTTTTCTCTGTGAGGATCACAGCTCCAAACCAGCACTCCTCCTCCCAGCCACACGGTGCCAGCCGTGGAGCACAAGGGACGAGGACGTCATCTCCGCACGCTGCACCAGCCTGCGCTGTCACTCCTGGGGAACCGACCGTCTAGTCCGGTGGGGGAAGCTTGGCCACGGCTGCCGTGCCGGGGGATCGGACACCCGTGATATAGGCTGGCTTCCTTAGGCCAGCACACGGGGTAGGGGATGGAAAGTCAGGTGTGTAACTCAGTTTGCCAGTGTTTAAAGTTTAAGGATTATACTCATGTTCTGTAAGATCCTGAACAGTTCATGGCAATACCAGAGTCACATAACCATTCCATATTAATAATTTTTTTTCCTATTTATTCCAGATTAACAGAATTTTGAGAACTTTTGGCTCTAAACTGTTCAGGTTGATAAAGCCTTTATAAATATATGTGTGTGTGTGTATACAAACACACACATTTTTTTTTCCTTGCTCCACAACAAACAAAGACTTCCTGTTAGAGGGCATTTCTATTTTCAGCTCAGGGGTTTTAAAAGCCCATTTTCTAAAACTGGATCTTAAAATAGGCCTTCAACGTGGATTAATTTTTATGAGATTTCATTGAAAGGAGGAAAATGGCAGGGAGAGATAAGGAGGGATTCAAATAGTCCACATGAAACTCTATTACCATTTAAAAAAACAAAACAAGTCTCCTGTAAATACAATGTCCATTAAATAATGGATCCACTATATAAAAAAAATCTGCTACAGCGTAGTAACTGAGGAGAATCTCAACCAAATTATTGCCTATGCATTTCAAATAGTCTTCATATTGATGTTTTCTCAATGAAAGAGCTAGAAAAACAAGAGTAAATTACAGATAGCAACATACTTGACTAATTTTCAATTGCTGATTCATTTCCTGCAGCAGGGCATCGCCGCTCATGCAGGTTAGAAAATGCCAGCGCAGTATGTTTGGACCTGTCAAGCAGCCGAGGCGATACAGGACAAGGACATCAGAGAGCTCACAACCTTGCACTTGAACTGGTGGTGTAAAGCATTCTGTTCCGACTAGGAAGGTTTTGATGCCAATTCCCGTAGCGGCAGGAACTCGCGGTATTGTGGTGGGACACAGTTGCTGCCAATTTATTTCTGTAAAATGGATCGATTCAAATGAATTATGCCTTGTTGCCTAATTAATCAGATCCAGTGATTACTGCTGAAAGAGACTGATCTCATACAAATGTGATCCAGTGCTTTTAAAGCATTTGTTCCCTTCCAGGGCATGGCTATGCAAACAAGTCACCGCAAGGTAGAGCTAGGGTGTGGATTTACAGCATGTTAACGATACCGCTGTAATGGCCAACGTGCATGCCCCTACCATGCAGAGGTTACAAAAGAGCTTATCCCTTAATGAGAGCACTCACTGATGCTGTGCAAACTAGACTCTTCAGATTTTCAGAAGCGAGATCTCAAGTGATTCAGCAATTCTCACACCGCGGGGCGCATCATCTCAGGTTTGTGTTGTGCCTTACGCAGAACAGGGAAAAAACTAGTTTCCACCAAAAAGAAACGAGGGAGATGACCTGTTCCAAGCTGCTGAAGCCACCTGGTCTACTGGCTGCAGCTCCACCTGAGCTCATCATCTTGTACATAAACAGGAACAGGACATAGCATGAGAACAAGGAGAAGGAGGAAACGTTCCCCTGTGCCTCCACTCTGGAAAGCAGAGAGAGCCAAGATAATCCTCAACTCATGGCACCTGGGAAACAAATTATTTCGTCTCCAGATAAATGTAATTCTTGCCAGAAACTGAAATTAAATTGCTGTTTATTTTCCTCCTAGTTTGGTTTCCCCTGGCTGCATTAGCTTAACTGGCAGAAGACGTTTCCTCTGGAAGCCTGCAGAGACGCCCTTGGACACCTCTCCCACACACGCCGAACAGCCCCGGCACACGCCGCTCGTGCCAAAACCACAAGCACAAGGGGGAAAAAAAAACCCAACGGCATTTTACATATGGCTTCCTAAAGAAGTAAAGCTTGTGCTGTCACGATCTCCTGTGCCATCTCGTCACCTCTCCAGACCTAGGAATCCATTGTCCTGTTTTAACCAAATAGGGAAAATAGTTTGGCAAAAGCAAGCAAACAAATCAAACCCTTAAGCTCTCCAAAAGTTTCAAGATAATCAGCAGATACAACAGACACAAAACATAACGCCCCTGTCCTCGAGCGGAAAGCTGCAGCGTGCGTACTCCAACAGCCGGCAGAGCACGAGGAAGAGGAGCGGTGCTCGGACACGCCACTGCCCACGCCGTCCTTGCCCAACGCGGCACACCGCTACCGGCACGGCACCGACCTGGGAGCACGCGGGGCCTATTGGCAAGCGCAAATTAAGAGCACAAGAAGGGAGATACGGAACAACCCCCTGGAAACAGCGTTCCACACATTTCGCTGCTCTTGGAGCAACTTGCCTCCTTTAGGATCTCCGACAGCTCTACCAAGGCAAAGGCTGTTTGCTGCGTTGGCAAACCAACGGGGCAGAAGCAAGTCCTCCTGACCGCGCAACGCGCTCCCATGCTGGACCAGCGCCCTGCCACTACGGATTTTGGGATGTACTCGGCCCTTTAATATGCTGCCTGTGCTACAGAGGTTGATAACGTGAGTGTCGTTGGGTCAATCCACAGATTTCATATGATACCAGCATAAGAAAACAGCAGAAACCTGAGCTTTGAAAAGCTGCTAATGGTTTCCAACCAATCTAAGTAAGAAACATTAGGATGTACTGTAGAAGTGGAAATTCCAAAAAACAATCTGGGAATAACACAGGAACTCTAATTCATTCACATCTAGATATTCCATAAAATACCGTATCTCACACAGCTGGTCCTAAATACAGGCAATGCCACATCCCGAGCCATCCTCTAGGCTGGGCTTCAGCACTGCCAAATAACCCCGTTCCACTTGCTGGAGCCATCATACAGATTCATAATCAGAAAAACAATCTCAGTTTACTGTCCACATAAAAGCAAAGTGACTGCTGGTAATCAAAAGAAAATGCATCAAACCGCCCACTAGTCTGATCAGCGGTCAATCGAGTTCGAGTTCCAGCTCGACCAGTACTTGCAAGCACATTCTGAAGTTAACCATCGTCTTTCCAGCAAGTGAACTTGATTATGACTTTCAGTCTTTGGTTATGAGCAAAACACAGTAATACAAGAAAGGAGAGGTGTTATTATATATTTATATATACATACATATAAATATATATTGTATTATATATCCTTATTATATCCTTTGTGCAAGCCAAGCCTCTCTGTTTTAAACTTTGATGTGATGAAATAGAGAGCATGTCTTTTAAACAGGCAAGATCAGTGACAGAAATGATGCTGCACAAAACAGCAGTCAGCACAACTTTTCATGGCATAAGGGTCCACTAGGTTGTCAGCCCAGCCAGATGTTTCCATCTAGCAAGCCAGGCCAGATGGTGCACAGCTGTTCAAAATCTGTCCTCGTTAGTTCTTCTGTATGATAACGCTGGGGAGGTCAGTTACTTATAACTCTCTTCTTACAGGTTTTTGCTTTCTGAGACTGGAACAATTTGACTTTGTACATGCCTTCTAGTCTGTCAAGATGGGTAAAAATATTTAGGTATTTAATTCTAAGTTTGCATGTGCTACTTCTGGAACTTTGGTAGTTATTTTCTCCATTACACAGATACAGCACACCAAGGCACAGCAAGATTAACTGACTTTTTGAAGGTTAAGAAAATAAGTCACACAAAAAACAAAATATGATTTTTTTCCATAAGCCATTCTGTTCATAACAAATTCCAAAAAGCTTGTTTAATCACTAAGATTTGCAAGCTGGCCTTTAAGTCTTTCTGAATACTACTTACCCCAGTTTATTTCCAATCATTTAAGGTTCAAAATTCAATTTTAAGTGTATGTATAACACAACACAGCTATTCCTTACTTGCTTCTCTGAAATGGACCTCACTGACTCTTTCACAGGAAAATATAATATTGCCTGTCTTTTTTTCCAACCATTCATTTTATCATTATCCTTTTCTCTCCTCCTACTATTTTTTCTTTCTTGCTTAGTTATTCTTATTCTATTACACAGTCAATATTTCCCTCTTTGTGTGTTCAACAGAACCATACACTTACAGCAAACTCACTTCAGAAGGAACTCCCTAACCTTTATTCTTCTAGGAAACAAAAGAAACTCTGAATAATGACCAAACTGCAATAGGGGCAGCTATTGCTAGTAACAAAGATTAACACAGTCTGTCGGAAGGGCCTGCCCCCGTGGGCTGGCAAACAGTCCAAAGCCAAAGCATCCGGGCATCTGCTCAAACTGCACGGTCGGATGTGAGTGCTCTTGCAAAGGAGGCAACGAGAGCAGACTGCGTTGTACGCTACACTAAAATCACAACCTCGGACTAGTGCCCTGGCCCACTCTGCATCTTCACTGCTGAGAAGTCCTCGACAGGATCCAGAACGCCTGAGCTGGGTTTCAGACTTGCCAAGCCAGCAGGAGTGGGCAAGCACACTGAGAGATGAATCAAAGCGGGATTCGCTGCGCCAAAAAGCTGTCACTGGTTGGTAGGACATGGGTGTGTGTGCACACACATGCAATTTAGAGTCAGGCCACTGGAGAGCATCTCCGACGCTCCCGCAGCCAGCACACGTTTCCCGAAGCCTGACCCTTCCTTGCTCCGGTTGCCCATTCCCAACCACCAGCGATGACAGCTTCCCGTGCGTGCACAGCAAGACCTGCCACGCCAGAAGGCTTTCATCCCTGGCCACATTAGAGTGCCAAGCCCTGATCCCAAATCCAAGGCAATCAGAGCTGAGCACGCTCAGCATCTCGCACAGAAAAACTGTTCGAGTACATCTGGGGAACCCACAGCTAACACTAATTCATGACTTGCTCTGTGCTGCTGCATTAGCAAGTACTATGTCAGATCACTGAACGTTCAGGTTTATCATACCCTGGAAACCGTCAGCGGCACATCGAAGCCAGAAGAACTTCTGGGACTACCGGACGTAGCCAGCAGCCTCCTAGCTGACATCTGGCGTTGGAAAATAGGCAACAAGCTGAGCAGCAGAGGACGGGAGATTTGCCACTGTGTCTCACGATCTCCAAACATGCAGCCTGGGCACCCACACTGGAAGCCTCATCTAGACACTGCACACTTGCTATTGATAGAAAACACTGCTGTAGCAGAGAAAATAAGGAAGGGAAGAAAACCAAACCAACCCAAAACCTCCTGCAGCCAGCAGTCACTGCTCCTCTGGGTGAGATGAACTGCTGCACGGCTTTGGGCTCAGTGTAAGGCAAAATGTTGTTTAAAGATAGAATTTTGAAACTATTTTGAACGTCACCTCACATTATAATTTGCCCACGGATGGGGATGAGAAAGCCTGAGCAAACCCCGATTTTGTGCATCCCAAGGCACCGTCCTGGCAGCAAGGCAGGAGATGACGGGCAGCAGCAGGCTCTGCGGAAGCCCCCACAAGCATTTTCGCTTTTTGAAACTGAAGGATGACAGAAACTGTTTAATTTTTGCCAGGAAAAGGTATCAAACACATCCTCACTGGGGTTTTTCGGTCAGTTTTGTTTCTATTTTGGGTTTTCTTTTTAAGCTGAAACTGGCTTTCTAAATCATCCTGGACAACCACCAGGAACATCACACCGATTACATACCCAAACCAAAACACTTCAACCAGCCAGGTTTTACCACAAATTCATTCTGCTCGAAACTCTTCCATTCTTCAGTAATCCACGCTGAATGTGCTAAGAACTGGCCTCCAAGGAAGACAGGGACACAACATGCAAAGCCCAGGGCGGGCAACGGGCAGGGTACGGCTAACGACCCGCACCGCTGCGCTCCCCAGCAGCAGTGGTGCTGGAAACCGGCAAACCAGCAACGCGCGATACCGCCTCGGCCAACTGAAGCTCTCGGGGTGATCTTAGTGTCATTATGTTTTATTCCCTTGACCTCGGGGATCAGCCAAACAGCGGGACAGATCCCCCCATGCCCGCCAAATGAAAGAAGTATTTCACCATAACTTTAAATAAACAAAAAAGCAGAGAAAGCAAGATGCTGCTGGGAACTACAAAAGGCAACTGTAAACGCAACTGCAGATAAAGCCAATGAACGTTCCCAACAAGGTTCTGTGCTGTATAAGCAGAAGGATTTTGCTTTCCAGTTAAGACAGGGGGATGGAAGGGAAATGAAGGTTGTAACTACAGAATTAATCATCGAATCTCAGCAGCATGCAAGGCTCCAAAATAAAATTCTAGATGACAAAAAATATTAGAGTCATGGAAATAAGCTGAAGAATGGAAATCCTGCCTGCATTTTATCCCAAGATTGATCTTGCCCAGACTAGTCATTTGGGAAATTACTGATTTAGCTAGAGAAAACAGAAACTAGCTTAGGAGCTGGAATACTGGCATGGAAACTGTATAAAGGGAAGAGACAAACCAGTTATCCTTAAAAAACTATTGGAAAGAAGAAAGTTTGGTTAAGGATTGATCTTTACAACAGATACTTGCTTTAATAGCTTTGGCGAGTTTGTTGATAGTGTAAAGTGAGAGACATCTGTGATGCTGAGGAAGACCAGAATATCAGACAGCAACCAATGACCGTGAGGACTGCTTTTGCCTTGTTGCTTCTCCTGCATGCCAGTCAACCACCAGAAGACTAGGAGCCACCAGGAAACAAGAAAATAAAGTCTTTAAAGTTTATTAAAGCAGTAAAGGTAGGAAAACCTTAAGTCACTGTTCAAGGAACGAAGAGACTTCTCCATCCTAGTTGTACTTTTTCATTCAAAAGTCAGGAAGAGTAAGGCTCTCAACTCTCTGATGGTAAAAAAGTCTAAGTTTAGCAACACTGAAGAGAAAAAAACTCAAAATGACCAAGAAAGTTTTTATTAAAAAAAAAAAAGTGAAGATTGCTTCAGAGACAGAAATGGGGTTTGCTGGGCATGCTGAATTAGGCAGCAAGCTTTAGGGAGCTCTTTCTGTGGGTCAGTCTTAACTGCAGGCTCAAAGCAAAGATCTCTGCCCTCCTTCACTCTGCAAGGTACCTTCGTTCTCTTCATACAAATTTACATTTTCTATGGGTCTCAGTTACTCTGTTAACAACTTATCTGAGTATTTATTCTAACAAGTGTACGTTGTTCTATTTTATCGTATTAATATGACAAAAAAACTCTTTAAATTAAATACAACACAGGCTATATCTGCCATGATTACGTAATCAAATTGCAGGTTACAAATATTACTCATTTACCCTAAAAAAGCCCACAGCTAGCAGCCAGGAGAGCAAAAACAAGTAACATTGCAATGAGAAAACAGAATAATCAGACACTTATTTCGGCAAGCATGCTAGAAACCCTGATTCAAAGTTCTTAATATACCTAAGGTAAGAAATGATTTTTTGTTTGTTTTTATTAACACTGACATCTATTCAAAATGAAATCGAGAAAAGCTGTCTGGATTGCATTTTAATGTTTAGCTTTTCTTAGTACACAGTTTTTCCCCTTATTATCTCTCCTTTTCTCTTCATATCGCCTCAGGCCTAAAGTCACGTCATAACAATGTTTGCAAACACTTAAGTATTTGACAAATAACACTGGATACCTGCAAGAGGTTTTCCTGAGCTGCCTCATGGAAAGCAGAGAGCACAGCATACCACACCCGGCTAAAAGGCACGAGGCTCCCAGCAGAGCTCACAGCCAGGTCTCTCCTGATCTACCACGACAGCAGATCACGGCCAGAAGAGCGGACAAACCTCCTTACATTTCGGTGGCACTCCAGATTTGAATCTCTCCTCAATGAATCAACCCAGTTCTAACGACAAAACTCAAACACAAAAGCTGTGCCTTGGAAAATCATAAATCACAGCTGCACCACTAAGAAAACCTGGTGCCTCTACAAAATGCAGTCAAGTGCCTGGTGGTTAGAGACCTCCGGATGCTTCCAAAGATTTGGACAGAAGATTCAAAGTTCTCATAACTCTATTAAGAGTTTGTAACTCTTGCAAAGGTTTGTATTCACATTCAGTTCTGTCCCTCCTTAGCCTTTTTTGCACGTAGAGAACAATTTGGTTTCTTATTAGCAAACTGAAAAACTGTTACTTTATGATAGGAAGCACAGTTAATACTTACCAGTGTGAGAAACAAGTTTCTTTTGCTAGATCTTATTGTCCTTATTAAAAAAAAAAAAAGAAAACCCATAAACAAGAAGTAGCAAAAAAAAAGAAACTAATAAAACAGCCTTATAAAATGGATTATTTGGAATCACACAAACATTTAGATTATGGAAAGTTTTAGTAGCAGTAATACACAGGATGCATATTTCTTGGGAATGAAGTTCCTGTCCCGCCTGTGTTACTTTAACCTGCAGGTTACCTTTTGTGATCTGTTTAGCACCTGGAAGCCAGGACAGTACAAGTCAGTTTTCCCAACATACTAATTAACAGAGTCCATTGACCTTTCATGGGATTTTTTGATCAAAACATTTTCAAAAGCTGTATCTGTTATCAAGGAGACACCTGCATGACCCCACGCAGAGCCTGAAAAGCTGATTGCTTTGGGTATGGTAATGCATGCTGAAAGAGAGCATATATCACATTACTGGCTATTGTACGTCCTATTAATCTGAATGAGCTGCTATTTTAATAAAGTACCATTTTAATTATTGGAGATGACAACAAAGATATTTGTGAATCCAGGAGAATCTTGTAAGATCAGTTTAAACAGTTAAAATAATAAAAAGGAGAAATATGGTCAACATCAAGCCAGTAACTCCTAAACTTTCAGGATATGCTTTTTTGTGCCCCCCCCCGCAAAGGCTCCTCTCCAAGGAGCGAGGAGGAGGGTGCAGGAGGGCAGGCAGCTCGCTCGGCTTTGGCACGGGGCGTGCAGACCCCAGCTCTGGTGACAAGGGCCTCTAGTTGTCCACGAGGCCATAGCGTAGTAACTTGGTACGGTGCGCATCATCCTAAACGCCAGAGAAAGCCAGACCATCTGTGACTGCCTCAGGCCAGATTGCTGCCTTACACCTTTTAATCCAAGGAATCCCTGAATATTTCCACCCATTTCTCTCAATTATACCGACTACGTGATCTTCCGCAAGTCTCTCAGAGCCTTTAATCATTCTGGGAGAGCTGCGAAGAAACAGCATCGCACGCCGCTGAGAGCGGGGACGTGCAGCTCACTACCGATTCCTCAGGTCCTTCTGCACATGCATCCCGAGAAACAGCAAGGAGCGGAAAAACCTGTCCTGAATTAGAAGACACTGACATTTTGGGGATTGGTTCTTCTCCAGTTGTAACAACTGAGAGACCCTGGGCAAGGTGGGGGTTTTGGCTTTTTTTAAATTAACGCTCCTTTATTATTGACGAGGATCTGGGGCATTCTGTCTGTTCCGTAGTTCTCTTCTTCCCAATGAGTATCTTCCTCCCCAGAGGCACAACGAAATTCATCCTCCAAACACGCAGCTACTCAGAAAAGGCACTCAAGCACCGGACAAGGTAAATATTTATCTAGACTGAGGTTAACCCTTTTAAAGTATAACTACGCTTCTTACCACAAACTCAATTGACTGAGCTTTGTTGACACCTGATTGTGTCAACAACTGATTGCAAAGCTTAGCCAACATTTAATTTCAATCACATTTGTGGGAAGCAAATGACCTACAACTGTCCTAGGAAAGGAGTGCTGCTCACTCAGGGAGTGAAGCTGGAAGCTTTAACACAAGGAAATTTCTTGATAGCCAGGTGTCAGAGCAACCCAAAATCAGAATGCCAAATACAAGTAGCTAGTCTCCCCACTTTCTGTGCCAAAACCAGACTGAATATAGTCTTTTGTCAGCACACAGAATACCTCTATTAAAGAAGCTGAGTTAGCCCTATAATCAAGTGTATCAGTACAGTGTGATGCTTAGACGTGGCGATGATGAGAACGTACACATACAGAGCAACGCAGAGTCGCAGCTGCTTCTGTCCCAAGACGTTAGGATGAACAGATGAAAGGGCACTTACACCCCTTGCCGCTGGATGAGATGGTATCTCACGTGAGACCAGGCTGACATTTGCAGGGCTGCTGACGCAAAATTTGTACAGATAGCTCAAGAAAGCTGTGACTGCAAAAGAGCAGATGAAGAGCAAAGAAGGAAAAATTCTTCTTTCGGAAGAACAGGAGGAAAGGAAGAAAGGCAAGCTGGCTTCCCTTTTTCTATTAACTATCTCCAAAGATCAGATGAGGTCAAATTTTTAACAGGTGAGCACAAAACAACCCTAAAGATTCTCTGGCTTTGTGAGGGCTTTGCAGTGTAGATCCCCAGTGAAACTGAAGCTTCTTTTCAAGTCAACAGTACTGAAATGGTATGGTGGGGGCAAAGAGGGGGACTCCTGCAAACCACCTTCTGAACTGACCTGGGAGGCGGCACTGCTCCCTAGAACGTGCACACTCGTACCTCAAACGACACAGGAGTCCCAGAGGTATTGCCAGACTCCTTACCTGCCTAGCAAAGTCCAGTTCTTGTTACTTCCAACAGCAGCACAGGGAGAGTACAAGGAAATCTACTGTTAGAACAAGCGCACAGGATCAGTGATCTATAGCCCTTCCAAATGTACACAGTGGTTTTAATCTCAGCTTCACTTGCCAGCAACTTCTGCCTCCTTTTGAGATGTGTATGTTCTCTCAGTAATCCTCAGGACTGCTCAAACCAGAGCCTAGAGTTTCCCTTTCGCTTAGAATTCCTTCGACTGAATAAAAAGGGAACACTAAAGACTTCATAATACTAATACTAATGAAATGACCACTACTAATGCCATACAACAGCCTACTAAAACAAACCAAATACATTCAGTGAGACAGAGGAGACCATATTGTCTTAAATCACAGACGTGAACTCAGATAATGGAATGCATGAATATACTGGACTAATTCAGATATTCTTAGCAGTACAAAAGTATGCACAAACACTTTATGGATTTAACACCATTAATATTATGTTGGAAGAGGGTTTTGAATTCTGTCAAAGTGATGGTAAACAATCAATAGTTCTATGCAGGGGCATATAAAGAAAGCTTGAGCTCTTGGGTTATAGCTGTCCACAGATAAATATATCATCTAGAAGGAAAACTATTAGGAACCTTGCAAATTCCAAAAGGTAGCAAAAAAGTCCAGGCCTCTGTCAGCTTCTGGTTAGCATTAACAACGTCAAGGCGCACAAAGAGTCACGATCTTTGACTGGCAGCTGTACCATCAGATGCCTGCACACAAGACACCTCAACCACCAAAAGTGCACCTCTACCACTTCAGTTTGCTTTGCTCAGAGGGGAGGTTCTGCCCATGATGCTATGAAGCATGGCTTTGCAAACAGACTTGGGTCTGAAATAGGAACACTTTGCTAATACACTTACACTGGCAAGAGACCCTGATGTACACACATGTAATCTCAGTTGCAGGAATTTGGAAAAATTAATAATCAGCCCCCCTTCTTACCGGATGCTCCTATACACCACTTGGAAGGGAGAGCAGAAAGTTACACAACCTTGCGCAGTAAGGTCAGCATTTAAAAGGAGAAGAAACAGAAGCCCTCTTTCAACTTTTAGAGTTGAGAAAAAAAGAGAAGAGGAGAAAGAGTATCTGAAAGGAATGAAATGTGCAGCATCCTAGAAGCACAAATGTAAAATTCAAAGTAACATCAGCTAATTCAGTTAAGAAACCAATTATGCTTCAACTGAAAGTATAAGTCACTCTGCACCTCCTTAACTTGCTGTCTTCTGGGATACTGTGTTTTCTATTAACAAAAGAGAGCATGGATTTATAAAACAGCTGTTTTTGTGCAGACTTGATATCCAACTGCATGTCCCAACACTTACTTGTTCTGTCTTGGTTTATCATTTCAACCACACACCCTTAAGTGGCTCTTTGTCAAACACCTGAGTGTTGACATATCCCATTCTGCAGAATTATGCAAAATGGAAAGCAACAAAAGGTCGGGCTGTACAAGTTTTTGTGGATTAGCTGCTACCATTCTAGCCAGGAGCAGTACTTGTAATGCCATTTATCAAAATAATTCCCTTATACATGCATTAGGCAGAATATCAAATAAAAGTTAACACCAGTTTAAAGCACCGTAACAATTGGTGGCTATTGCTCTTGCGCTGCACAGTGATACAGGACATGCACAGATTTTCATCAACACCCTCTCAAATTAAATGTGCTTAACCTCAACAACTTTAACAAAAAAAGCAAGAAATCACCACACTTATCATATCCAGATAGCTGAAAAACTGAAGGCAAGGGGAGGTGCAAGAAGCCAGTGATGGAAGCTGTTATTCCGCTGTGTTTATGATTTACCTTCTTTAAGTCAGCTTCTGGCGTATCTCGTACCGCCTCACTTGCGCTGCATTCAAACCTAACCTAGTTCACCCATTTTCAGGCATCCCTTCTTAACATGAATGCAAGAGCGCATCTTTGAAGAGAGGTTAGTTACCAGCAGGCAGATTTCAAGCTGCGTTGTCTGTCTGGTACGTGGAGTACTTCCATTGCCGCAGGCAGAATAATCAACAGCTTCTCTCGTCGTACCCTGGGCAGGAACCCTCTGAACCAGGGCAAAGAAAACTGTACCAACAAAATCCCCAGCTGCAAGCCTGAGCAGACCAGAATACAAGATAAATATCAGCTTCCACCACTGCCGCATCCCGTAGGAGTGCCAGAAAGAGTCACTAGGGTCACGTCCCACTGCCTGAAAGCCCTGCAGAAGCCGGGAAGTCTTGCTGATACGGAGCCAGCTCTCTCTCAGGGCAGGATGGGAACGGGACATGCTGTCAGCACCATCTCTAGACAAGCGCAAGCTGGAGATCTGGGTACACATAAGTTTGGATGGTGACGTGCTTGGTCTTTGCAGTTATGGGCTAGCAGCACATCTAGAAGCCTTGGTTAATGCTTACAAGGGAGCAGCATGGTAAACCCCACCAGAGCAGCTGTGACAGACCCAGAAACCACCGGCTGAGGACAGATGGTGCCGTTACTCCCTCCCAAAGACTTCCCAAAGCCTGGGCTCTGTTCCCGCAGGCAGACTGACAGTGTCCCCCAGCTGACGTCCCAGGCACCTGCGGGGCAGCAGTGCCCAAGGCAAACTCAGACAACTGCTAAAGAAACTCAGGCTTGAGGAGCAAAGACTTGCAGATGGCCTATCATTCAAAGGTAAGCTGTTTGCGTAACTGCTATCTTCAAGGAGAGGACCTTGATGAAAGCACTCCCCATCAGGCTGGAAACACTGGAGCCACAAAAGGAGCCTTCAAGCCTCTGCCGGCTCTGAGGCTCAGCATCAGGCCCCGCAGCAGTGTTACGTACCAGCTCCTAACTTGTATGAGGTAGCAGCAGATTTGTCATTTCTTAATATGACCAACAGAACACAGATACATATTTAAATAAACTTCAGACTGCAAATAACTAGGAAACAGAAGTTTAGTGCATTAAAGCAGGCAGAGAGAAGCAAGTAGTTTGGAAGCAGAAAATGTCTGAGTTATGAATAATTCTTTAGTTAATGCCCTTAATAGCTACTCTACTCCCAACTTCACTTCTGCCGTTTGCCCAGACATGCACCAAGACATGTGCTTTTCACAACACAACGTTCAGCACAGATTTAAGATGATGCTACAAATATTTTGTCTAATATTAGGTATGCGTGATGTGGCACATCAGGTGTGCCGCTGACAGCCATGGACTGCTCAAGGACTCCTGATCCCAGGACCGAGGCTCCATTGTCTGAACCAAAGGAAAAAAAAAAGAAAAGAAAAAAAGGCAAACAAAAAACCTCTTCACAAAGTTGTTACTGAATTTTCATTTCTAAATAATGGTGCCACTGGAAAAAGTCAGAGTACCTCACGGTGAAAGTGTAGAGCAACTGTTAATAAAAAGAAAAAAAAAAAAAGCAGCCCCCCCAGCCCTCTGTGCCCCCCCCCAAACCACCCGCACACATAGTAGGAAAAAAACCAATCAAATGAAAGCCCTGCGTCACTGAAGTATTCAGCGAGTTTGTCATGGATACAGGATACATCTCTAACTTCGATTTTTTTCATTATCATCAAGGTTAAAAAAAGTTGCAAAAAACCCCCCGCATCATCCAGGTAAGACTATTACCATCAACATTTTAGATTTCTAAATGTTTCAAATATTTCCCAATAGTAACAATTCTCTTTAAGAACCTCCACAGCACAAGGCAGAATAAGGGAGGGAAAGGGCTTTACATGTTTTTTAAAAAACCCAAACACTATTACCAGCATAAAAGCATTAAAGCATCTCCACTAGTTTCACAACTGTCCTTTCCTTAGCAACCGATTAAGAGACTTAAACCCCAGAACAGAAGTCTAAGTGGCTCATTACATTAAAAGCAAAACCAAACAAGACAGGGAAAAACCACTTTATTTATGCTTTTTTTTTATTTATGCTATCACATGTGCACAACAATGAGTAGTTTGAGCATGAAAATCCTTCTTATTACCGTGAAATGTGCTCTGTTACAGGGGACTGTCCTGGTTAGTGTGGCGCTCATTCCTTTTTATCCAATTCAAACAAGTTGTTCAAAACTAATTTTTATTTTCTGGAGAGCAAACACTCAGAAGTAACATTACTCATCTTCTAAGGGCTGTCTTCCTCCTCACACATCAACCAAACCGCAGAACTTAAAGAAGCTCATTTTTTTCCGTTCCTTCTTAAGAGTTTGAGATCATCTTCCCCTTTATTCTGCAGAGGCATAACGCTCATCTCAAGGGCACTGGGTGTACGGGACACTCAGCAGAGATTAAACAGAAGTAGAAAGGCAGAGAGATTTTTCAATTTTTTATTACAGTGAACATAAAAAAAATTAGCATTGGAAGGAAATAAAAAACTTATGCAGACGTAAACACAAAACCAGTTCTGTTGAGAAATCTGCATCCTTACGAGACGAAGTGAACGGAGCTGCGGGAATCTTCATTTCTAGGACCCTCGTAGAGCCACCACTGGCATGAGAAGGAATTGTGTACTGCGTTTGAACAGTCTTAAGTAACACTCACCCATGAGTAGATTTACAGTGCTATTACTCATTTTCAAGCAGAGACTAGGGAGCAATGTAATTCCAAGATTCTTTAAAATTGGTTTAAAGAAAATATACATATGGGTTGGAAATGTATTTACCCAGCTTGAAGTCATATGTTGCCTAAGAGAATTTACAATATAATCTGGAGAAAGAACACCACATAAATGCAGTGCCTACATAAGCACAGAGCCTCAAAAAAAGTCACAATATTCTCTGGCAAGATTTGAAAGAGATTTAGCAACAACTGACAATCTTTTCAGATTAACACAGATAATACCAGCACTGATATTTGAACTTTAAAGACATGTTATTTCTAAAATAGCAAAAAGCAATCATAAGCCTGAGAAGCAACATAATGTCAATTAAAAAAAAATTAAAAGGCAGAAGAAACCAACACTAAAAGGTACCTGCTTCAAAGACGAGACTAAAAACGCAGTATCAAAAAATTTACTGTGTGTGACATGCCCGTGAAAATCTAAGCTCTAATGCCATTACTTGAGACACGATCACACTCCAGAGAGGGATTTCGGCTGGGACCCATACAAGTTTGGCAGGCGCCGTGCAGCTCCCAGCGAGCAGTCCGGGAGGTACACGTGTGGCGAGCAGAACTCAAGACGCTCCTTCCAGCTGCTCGAGACAATAAAGAAAAACAATGCACACGCACAGGCACTCCTGCCAAGCTTCCCTTCCCACAACTGAGCCATGCGTTAGGAGCCTATCAAGAAAAGAGTTTCTCAAAATGAAAACAGCAGTTCCTGACTCATCCAGTAAAATGACGGCTAATACAGTAACACTGCTTTGGGGGGAAATGAATGAAATGCTCCCGAAATCCTACAGGTTGTTTAAGTAGGTAAGAGAAGAGAGCTAATGAGGAGAATGAAAGCCCAGACTACTGCCACGGTATTTAACCACCCTGACACCGTCATAAAGCATTTTCATTTATCACAACTGTATTTTAAAGGTACAAGTGCTGTAATTAAGCTAGCATAGCAAAGAAGATTAAGCAAGATAGTATGTAGAGCTAGTGTACGGTTTGCCAAAGCTCATCACTAATTGCAAATTAGCTGCATGCATTTAAAAGCACATTTGCATCCATTTTTCCTAGGTAATGGATGGGCAATTACTTTAGCTCATTTTTTATAGCTCAGTATTTTCAGGACACGTGCAGTGTCATACAGTTGCCTTAGCTAAATTACTTACATTACGAGGATTCTGCCAATTCTTTGGATCACGGCCACCGAGCTCACTTTCTTCTGTTTGGATCCTATAATACTGTCTGTTAACTATACAATTAGTGTACAGAAAAGCAACCTGAGGCTATTCCTTTTTTCCTCTGGCTGCCATTATTTTTCTTGCTGCCGTGTCAAGCCTTCATCTACAGAGCAGATTGGCAAAAAAAGCATTAACATCACTTCCAACCCAGTTCAGTTAGAGCCACCGCAAAATACCGCGGGCTCAGAGACACCACCTTTCCTTGGAGCAGGCACTCGTCCGCACCTCCCCTGCCGTCCCCTCTCGCTGGGCATCAGCCCGCAGCGACGTCCGACACCCGAGCCAGCTCGCAGCTTCCCAGCTACAGAAGCAAAGCCGGGTCCTGCCTCCCCAAAGACAAGCAGCCAGACGCTCGCATTGAAGGGGAAGAGAACCGCAGAAGAGGCTACGAGCATACTTCATGACCAGGTTTTTGTAAAGATTAAAATAAGCAGTGAATCAAAGAAAATTATCATCAAAAAGCAGAAGTTAACAGCATAAATGAAGCAAACTGTCATTAGAAAAGCTGACTCACCTGCCTGTTTGCTAAACTGTAGGGAGGCCACCATCTAATCAAAAGAAATCCAACATATTTTTGGAGAAAATTTACACTATCTTGTTCAAGTAGCAACTGCAATTAATCTGAAAAACAAGTATTTATTTCTACCTGTTTGGTTTTATTTATTTATCTATTTTAAAGTATGTTCATCACTGCCTCTGTACAAACAGGACCCTTGCCATGTTGTTTTTCACCCATATAAAGAAGACATTTTTCAGGAGGAGATACCATTCTAAAGCTGCCAAATTGCCAAGGAATCAGGAACATGGATAGACATGAAGCTTTCAATACATTTTATTAAGTGCCCCAATTTTAATCTTACTACGCACGAATCTTTGGGACAGACCTCACTTCTAACTGCTGCAACTTTTCAAACCTAAACCTTTTGCCAGATATCTTCCAGAGCAATACTAAAGTACGTTCTGAACAAATATCATCAGGTTTCCAGAGCTTTTCCCCACAGCTGCAAATTGTTAGCCAAAACCACCCCTTCTTGGTCAGCTCACCATCACAGAAGACCTGAGGAGAGAGAGACATGCTCACTACGTACTTTTTTTTTTTTTTTTTTTTTTTGACTACCAAAACTTTCTGCCAGACAGACTGGAACAGTCCCCGAGAGGTCTATAAACCATAAATCACAGCAGCCCTAACCCTGGGGAACACATACTCACCCATTAATCTTTGCAGCAGCTCAATACCAACACATAGACAAATCAGAGCCTTGGTCCCAGACGGTACAAATTAGTTATAACTATGCAAATCGCAGTCATAAAACAAAAAAAAAAATTCAAAACAATAGAAGAGAATCCAAACCTTACCAAGAGACCATTTTCTCGCAATATAATTTCTGTCTAAGCTTGCTCTATAAATTGGAGCAGAAATGGTCTGGTTTTGATGACTTCATTTGAGGACAAATATGTAGAAGTGTCTTCTAGTCCAAAAAGACTTTTCCAGAATCACCTTACATGTTCTGCAGAAGGGGGAGACTTTTTATTGCAGACACGCTTTTTACTGGTCTTTCTGTATCTACCACCGCCTCCAGTGCCCTGGGAACGGCAGAGAGAGGGTACAGTTTCCATCTCTCTGTGCTCAGGGATCGGCTTCTCCCACCCCAGTTAAAAGGCTGGTTTCCCAAACGTATTTCCCGTCTCCACTGAACAGTCTCCCAGAGGTGCAGTCTAGACATGGCAGAAATGTGGAGACTGTCTGAGGGCTGGCGCAAAGGCAAACACTGCAGAAAAGCACACAGCCCAGAGACAAATGGTGCAAGACGCCACAACAAAAAATCTCTTCCATTTAACCCGATGTGATGGTTTACTTGAGGCACAGGAGCAAAAGTCTCAAGTTCTCAAAAAGTCTCAAGTTCAGCTAAGTCACGTCCCCCCTCCCTGATGAGGGCAATGACCATGACTGCAAGCCGAGACTCGACGGAGCAGAGGCGTTGCTCATCCGATAATGCGCTGATCGGGTACTGTGCTGACACATTCACCAGACCAAAAAAATCCTGAAGCACATCCTGCTTCATGCTAGCTCCGCTCTGATCACCGACTCACACACCTTGACACAGCCTCCGCTGGACCCTGAGGGCGGAGGAAAGTCATGACGTGGTGCTGGTATCTGGGGAATGACAGTGAGAGCGCGCTGGGCTAGAACCTGCTTTGAAACACGATGCAGCCCTTGCTCCTGCACAGATTTGAATCGGTGGTATCTTGGTCCTACTTCATACTGCTTGTAACACCAACTCCTCCCAAACAGTTGCTAGATCAGGGGGACTAAAGCAAGGCCTAAACCCAGCCTCAGCACTCTCAGCATTACCAGGGGGGCTGGTGCCGGCATTCAGCCCCTGGGCACATCCTGAGGGGCAGATACTGACAGTTCTCCACGGTGTGCACCTCATGCACCCAAAACAGCTAAGCTTCACTTCAACCAACTTCTACAAGTGAAAGCTCAGTTCTTCCTCAGGCTGCTCTGGCAATTTGTGGTATATTTTTTTGTTAAATAACTCATTCCAAGTTGAGAGCTTTCCATAAGTTTAATTTGAGCTAATCACTTTCTTGCCAAAGTAGAAAAACAAATCAAAGGTTTATTCATGCTACTGAATTCAATGCCTGTAAATTTAATTTCTATCTGTACTTTTGTTTAAACATTTTACAGTGTTAATTACAACAAGCAATGCAAATTAGCTTTCCAGCACAATAAAAGGCCTGTTATAACGGATAATAAACAGCTTTGAACCATAAACTCTCTGAGATGCTATTGAAGTGTGTTCTGACTCACAGGTCAAGATCAAAATCTTCATTCTAAAACCAGGATGAGGATCTTTGTGGCAATTATAAGCTGCAAATACTGAAGTGCAGAACATCACATTCCTTCCAAAGGAAGATTTTGGAGCAATCTAAGTGCCTGAAGTCCAAGAAACAAAACCTGAAAACCTAGAAGCCTGAGTGTCACTGGACTTTGACTAAGCTACTATTTTAGACAGGTACTACAACGTGCTATTCACTATTTGTTCTTATTCATGACCATTTAAACACTGAGTTTGGTGCAAATAAATCATTTTTATTGAAATAGCTGACATTCTCCAAGTTATGCAGCCTTAATCCTCTTTCTTAGTTCTTGTAGAGAAGGAACACCTGAAGTATCAAATAGATTTACTCCTTAGCAGTATCACTGGGACAAGATCAAAGCCTTTCTGGTCTTCCACATGGACAAACTTAAGGTCTTAAAGCTCTTACCTTAAACTCCTCTCAGTCTGCAGCCCAAGAGAAAAATACTGACGGAGAAAAGGCAGGGGAAAAATGGAGAGAAGCACATGGGTCTGTGTTACACAGCGCCAAGAACGCATGGTAAATAATTGCCAGGAGGGAAAGACTTTGCAGATGCTCCAGCAAACACCTCACCCCCGCCCTGCCGCCAGCAGCGCTCAGGCAGGGGTAGGGGTGATCCCGCCTGCTTTCCTTACCGAGGGACTCGGCAATACAGGGACAGAAGGAAAGATTTAAAGTAGCTTCTGTCTTTATGAGAACTGAAAGATGTTCAGCAGACCTGGACACAGAACTGAGCGGTGAAATTTTCCTTGCTGGACTCCAAGCTAAACAGGCTGGCTATGAGATAACTACAGGATATGGAGGATTTTGAGGACATCTGGTTGATCTTCCACTTGCTATCCAAAAGCCTGAAAAAGATGAAGGCTGTCTGCCAACACATTTACATGCCTGATATACTGCTGACATGAATCCAGAAAAGACTTACCACTTCCAACAAGGAGCAGGTGATCACTTCTATGATTCGTTGATACGAAATACAGCAGTGCTGCTGCTAACCAGTACTTGCGTGTGATGTTTGTCTATATGGGGCAGAACCTGCTAGCAGCCCTGAGCTGTAACACACTGATGGTGTGCATTTACTTCCTCCCATGACCACTAGATTCAGAGCTACGAAGAGGCTTATCTGAGCATTCAACCTGTCGGGAAGCAGCTCCAACTACTCACCTGGACAGAGAAGTGGGGACATCTGAAAAGGCATATGCTTGAATACACATTCAGTGAGCAACCTTACCCTGAGCGGCATGGGTGACTGGAGGAGGAACTGCCGCTTCAGCTCTGACTTGATGGCATTATGGACATAGAAAGCCCACAGCTGAAGGGTTGCAGAGGCAAGACAAAGCACGCATATGCTTCCACATGCCGTAAAACGGTCAGCCAGTCCTAATACAAACATGCCTGTCAACTCTCTCATTTGGCAAAAGAGACTGTCGACAAAGAGCTAGCTGGTCTGACAAAAGTAGGCTGAAATGGAGTTCAGTCTAACGAATTCCAGAGGCTGAGACTTCAGGCCTACTAGTGAAGTGCTGAGCAAGCCACGGTCTGCTGAGACCCAGAGGCTTCTGAACAGTCCTGCCACCAACCAGTCATCCAAATAGGAAAATAAAGAAACAAAGTGGCCACTGCTACTCAAAGAGGCTTGACCAGAAAATCAAAGCAAAGCATTCAAAAATTCAAGTGTTACTGATAATAAGCAAAATCATGACATGAAAGCAGGCAGCTTGCTGGTCAATAAGACAATAACCAGATTCTCCTTCTGGACACCTTAACCTGAACTTGCAAAACTTGTGAACTTCCCAAATCCACACAGTAATAAATCCCCTTCCCATTTTTGTACTAGAAAATAACTGTTGTATTGAAAAACTCTGAGTTCGATGACAGCCTGCTCCGCAAGCCCAGGACACAGGAAGCGAGAACATCCTGAGAGCCAAGAACGCCAGCTGTTGTTCAAATATGACAGAAGAAGCTCCCTCCACCCATCAGAAACCACTAGACATGGAGAAACGTTTAAAAGAGGAGGACAAGCATTTCGTTTTCAAGGCTCAACCACCAACCCTGGTACCAAGATGCAGTGAGTACATGCTGATGGCTCACACATACCTCTGAACTTGTCAAGGGCTGGTTAAACATGAGCGTGGAGATCCTGCCGGTATTCCTTCTCCCCTCCTCTCTTTTAAGAAGGATACCAGTCCCACTGCTAGATACTAACAGTATCCTCGTCCTCTTAGCACCTTTTATGGGCCCAGCAGTAACACAGCCTCAGTCTGAAAGGAACTCCCTTTCCTGTGCTCAGCATTGCAGGGCGTTACATTCAGAAAAAGAGGCTGTGGAAAAGATGGTTCATCTTTTTCTCACTGATGACTCCCAGAAGACTGGATACCAGTGAGGGACTCCAAGATCACTGTTTCGCTTTGAAGGAGGTATGAAAGTTGTGTGCTTGGGGTGCTGGCTCAGCCAGGATGAATAGCTTTGGTGCGCAGAGTCTGGTCCAAAGGGTAATTATACCCTCCTCGCTAAACAGAAATTTTTTTTAGTTCAGAAAAATCACGGTGACTCAAGAAAAGCCTATTCTTACAACCATTACCGGATTCAAGCAATCTCCTATCCAAGGAAAAAAAAATTTAGAGAACAATCCTGTAACTAATATTAAAGATACAGCTTTTGCTGAAATGTCAGTGCATTGCTACCAAATGCTGTTGTCTGATCTGTTTTCCTGTCTGCTTTGGCTCAAGCGTTGGCTGATAGGAAAATTTATCACAGAGCAGACCACCTCTCAGTATCTCCACGGTCACCATCTCCCTCCTTATTTTTCTTGCCTAAGAAAAGAAAGCCTGGACAAACAACAATCAAACACTCAGCACTCGCACTGTTACGAAGAACGTGGATTTTACAACCAAACATCTGGCACATCAATGGCTTTCGTTTATTCCTTCTGCATGGTGCAAATGACATCAACTCATTGATCTCATAAGTTAATATAGATTTAAAGAAGACACACAATCAGGTGTTCTCTCTGTCATTGATCTTTTCTCTCTATTTTAAATGCAAGAACCAGAGTTTTAAGAAAGTCACACAGGTTTAGCTGGAACTGGTGGCATGGTCTAATAGCACATTGGGCTGCATTTCAAGAGCTCTGGTTTCAAAATTGTTGGCTCAGTCACACGCTTCCTGTGTGACCTTTGGCAAACAAGTCTAGCCCGCACCTACCTCTTCTATTTATAAAACAGGGACAATATTTTCCCCAATGCAAACAGTATCCTACTGCCCTGTAGAATTTTTGCAAGGATAAAGCTAATCCATGCAGCAAACAGTACTCAAAACCAAAAGTGAAGCCTGTATTTGAACATAAAAAGGAAGAGTCTTCATCAGACTCTTTAGGTATATAAAATAACCTCAAAATGCAGAGGAAGATGAAGGAACTGTGACTTGCAGAGAGAAAAAAAGAAAAAAAGAAGAAAACAAAGTCAAAACCAAATAAAAATGTTCAAAAGTGAGAAGCATAGTAAAGGCCCGAGTTTAGCTTCAGGCACTTCTCTGAAGCATAGAAAAAGGCCTGAAGAAGGGTAGAATGGTTCGATACAAGTGTGCATGGGTACATGTAAGAGACAGGGATGGGTCTAGCTCGCATTTGTTTTAGAAATACAAGTCTTTATTCTTCCTGGAAAAGTACAGCAACTAGAGAGAGATCCAGTAGGTTTACGCTATAAAAAGAGAATGGTAGAACATAGACAAGAAGGAATTTTCCATTCAGAATTAATTTGTTTTCATTAACACCCAATTCATTCACTATTAGAAGAAAAGCTCTTCTGTTAAAATTTGCAGGGGCTAAAAGGCCAGTGAAGGCCTGAAAATGCTCCTCCCCATAACAATGAATTTGCTATGCGAGCATTTCCCACAGAAATATCAAGCTTCATATTCACGATTTTTCTAAGGTTAAAAAGTATATGGAAGCCACTTAAAAGCACAGTTTGGTCTCCTTCAACCATAAATAGTAAAATTATTTTGTTTTCAGTCTCTCTGGTGTTTCATTTTCAGCCCTCCACCCCAGTAAAAGCAGTGTTCAAGCTTCATTTGGACAGGGGAGCTTGCAGAGCCTGTCTGGGCCACGCTGCGAAGCAAATGCTGCTGAGATGCCCCGGCGGAGGCTCTGCCCACACAGTGAGGGGCTGCTCTGCCCACGCTGGCCGGGGGTTCACGCTGGTGACCGCCAGTGTGGTCCCACCGCCCTTGGCGGTCTCTGGCTTCAGAGGCATCCTTCAGCCCCACACTGCCTCTGTGTTTTGAAGGTTTTTTTCCAGTAAGGATGGAGGAACCAAAAAAAGCATCGATACAGAAATCCTACAAACCCCAGAGAAAAATAGCAGCCACATAAGGATATGAACATCTGCCTTAATAAGCTATTTCTGCACTTCAGGACCCTTACCAGCATTTAAAGATACTGTGCTGGGAAGACAGGAATATAATCCAACTAAGGTGCTGGAACGAGGAAAGAAATCTAGTAGAATTAGATTAACTTGGAAATAAACAGAAAGATGATTTGAGCAACCTTCTCCCCTGAGGTGTAACATTCAAACCAAAAAGTGAACAGCAGCAGAAACACCAAGATGCCGCTGTAGGTAGAAACAGAAATAAAAATCACTTAGGTTGCAAAATTAGTACTTTGGTAAATTAATGCATGTAGTACAGATAGAAATTTAGCATTTTACAGATTTGATGCAAAACTCTGGGAAATCCAGAATCAACTGCAAATTTTAAAAGGAGAAAGGAAGGAGATTCACAGAAGAGTAAAGGAATGCGAAAGGAGAGTGAAGAAAGATTCACAGAAGAGCAAAATTCTGCAGAGCTGGAGGAAGTGATATAAAAAAGCTTTAGGAAACTACACAAAATGAACTATAAGCTATCACAAACTACTCTTATTTGACTGTTCACATTCATTTAAAGCACTTTCACAGTGGATTCTAGATTTTACAGTAATTTCTAACGGAGCTGATGTAAAATAGATTTAATGCAGCTGCAACTCGATCCACGTCAGCGTGGCAGCCCTGCAGCTCCCTCTCGCCGCTCGCCCGCTCCTGCCTCGTGTGCATCCATGCGGCCGTCTCCTCGCGTGTCCCCTGCTGACCTCGAGTCACACTGACGAGATGCAGCTCTTACTTAACTCGCAGGGCACAGACTTTCTGCAGCCACGCGGTCCAAGCCGCAAACTTTGGCATTACATCCAGTGGTCCAAAAAAGGCTGTTGTGTGCCGGCGCGTGCCAGCCCCTACCTCTCCCAGCGCCGAGGAAGCAAGCCAGGGCTCCTTTCATCTTCTACGCCAGACGAATAGCTGCATAAAGGGATTTCTCCCCCCTTCCCCAACTATAGCTGTTGACAATATCACATTAAATTAGGGCTATAACAGCCCTGGGTTTTACAGCCAACAGATCTGCAACTGCATAGCTCAGCGAGAGGCGGAGAGAAGCAGAGCTCTTGGAAACCTGCTCGGTGCCATAAACGCGAGGAGCCAGACTGCCTCGTAACACGGCCCGGCACACAAGCGGGATCCTGGCTGCAGGGTCCAGCGCTCTGTCCGCATTTCAAAATCCAGAAGTGGTTTTGCTTATAAAGCAACCTAGTGTCACTGAATCTCAGGTCACAGTGGATAGCTTCAAAGACACGGATAAAACAACAGGCAAGACAGACGGAGACTCAGCAGCCAAGAAGCTGTGAGAAAGAGAGCAGAGACCAGGAAGGAGCGTTGCCAACTAAACACAGTGCATTTCATCACAGCCACGAGGAAAAAAATGTAGACAATCCAGACAGGTTTGCTGTAACCCATGGCAGGACTATTCTCAGCGACTGCAGAGGAATTCCTTGGCAAGGTGCTCACCACCTCGCCCGCTGCAGTCAAAGCGATAACGAAGCGGGAGAAGGTTTCTTCTAACAAAGACGGCAGCACTAGAACGAAACAACGTGCCTGCTCTTGGCCACCTTCCAACCTTTCTCATGCTATTTCTCTTTTTCTCGCCCCCTTTCCTGTTTTGGTCGTTACAGATAGCCCCTTCCTAAAGTTCAGCTTCTGGTAGCAGACTCGGATAAGACTGAAAGATGAACTTTAGTGTCAGAACGTGTAATAAAAGATGAAACAGAGAAATAGGTGACATTAGCATTACCGAATGCTGCCACGCATGAGTTTGCGGTTATCACAACACTTTACGACAGACTTCTGAAAGTGAGATACAGCAATACTCAGAGACACTCAGCTGCTTGTAAAGAGCCTGGAAATAATGTCAACCCTGACCAAAAAAAAAAAAAAAAGAGTGGCCAAAGCACTTGCAGCAGAGCTCGTTATTCTGCAGTGTGCAGAGGACAAAGCTTCGTGCATGGAAGTGCCCTACTTCAGCACTAACGCAACCTGATTGAGGCCACCAGCACGAGCAGCTCCCCTGCTGCAGACCACGTCGTGGGGTAAGCAAGGACCATCCTGGTGGGCACGACCGCTGCAAACTGGGGATCCTTCTCCTTCGCGGAGAAAATGACTTATCCGGTCACCGACACCAGAGACCCACAGAACTGCAGACACAGGTATCGCCATCCTCCCTGAAGTTACGGTAGAAAGTCTTACTCGAAAGTGTCCTAGAGAAGGGCGGGCTGGATGCGGATCCCTCAGCGAGAAGAAGGAGCTGGCCAGAAGGGCTCCAGCTGGCAGGAGAGAGCATCAGCCACCCCAAGAATGCCACTGAGAAAGGACAGGGATGTATATGAAATATTTCCTGGAGCTGATGCAGAGACAGAAAGCTTTGCTGGAGAACATGTTTCCACATCGCCCCACAGCTAGGAGCACTAGCACAGCCCAGTCACGTCTGGCAGCCCGCTGCGATCTGGCAGCAAGAGCCCTCCACGACTGCTGCTCGGGGCCTTCTCCTCCGCTCCCCGGGCAGCGAGAGCGCCCAGCTCGCCGCCGCTACCTTCGGCCGCCCGGCCCTGTGGCCTTCCTCACGCAGAGGGAAAGCACACGGGCAGGAAGCTTTCTCCTCCGCTCATTTATCATTGGCAGATTCCACATAGATGTGCACTTAGCTCTGGCTATGCTGTAAAGTCTGAACTGTTCTTTGTTAGATTTTTCTTTTTTCACTATGTTTAAAGTTGTATATTGTTCCAAAGTCTCCTTGTTTCATGTCATTGTTTGTTACTCTGTTTGAAAGTTGGCACATATTTGTTCAATTAAAGATTTATTTGCACTATTTGTTGAATAAAGATTATTCTTGCTAAAAGCTAAATAAAGTTTCATAAAAACTCACACATCCCATAAACAAAATACAATGTCCTTTCCAAAAAATCATTGCACAAAACATTTCAAAATCACTCAATTCATTATACAATAAATCCACACACAAAATAACAGGACCTTGCCAGAATACATCATAAAATCTCATTACAACACTTTCAGACCTTAGCTTCAAAGCAGGAACACAAAGCCTCCACCAACCTCTGGCCCTGAAAATTGCCAAGTGAGCGGTTACAGACTCCCCCATCAGTCCTGAGAGCCTCTGCAGCTCTGCCATCAGCCAGGGTGACGGTTCGGTGCCTCTCGGCTGTTACCCGAAAGGCGGCAAGCTGTTAGACGCCCGGGGTGGGTGCTGCTCCGCAGCCTCCAGCCTTGCTACGGGCCTTCTCCAGGGGCTCTGAGCTGCAGCCGCTCCTGGCTGTAGTGGAGATGCTCCCTCACGGTCTAAGCATCAAATAAAAGCATTCACAAACCACGGACACAGGTGAGCAGGGTTTCCAAAAGCACAAGGAGGAGTCAGCACAATTTCCACACGGGTCCCGAAAGCAGAGTTCCGTTTGGCACGAAAGAAACAGTGGAGAGTTTCTACAAATCATGGATCCTTCCAGACCACATTACACTAATAATTAGCCCGATGACTGTTAAAAGTTAACTAATCTTTGCAAAAGCATTTGAAAAAGAAAAAGAAAGTCCTTTTAAGTTTGTAATGAAGTCTGGGGCAAAAGCCATGTCGCAATATGCTTAGGGAAAACCAACCATGGAAAAACACCCCCAACTTAGTGACAGTCTTCAGTATCCTTTTCAAGACAAAATGGCAGCCCCAACTTATGTGCTTACAGCCCATTAATCACTCATGTTAAGTGCAGCAAACTTGGAGACAGCAAAGGCCCCAGACTTGGGCATGCTGAGGGTGTCCTGCCTTGGCGGACTGCTGCCAAACCAGAGGAGAGCAGCACTTGCCAACTGGATATTCTGCTGCCAACCTGCATCAAAGTTGGTTTCAGTCTGCAAACTTCTCTTGCAGCCTGGTTTCTTGGGTAGGGGGTAGGAGAAGTGCTGCTGCAACTGATACTAACCAACGGCTAGCTGCTTGGTAGCTTTGGCTGCAGCAGCAACACGACCGTGTAGCTTGCAAGACAGTTGCAGCATGACAAAGTAAATGTGCAGCAAGATTGAGGACATGTGCAACTGTCTCTGTGCATTAATTGTCAGCATCACAGTGTATTAGCAATTTTCCATCTGTGCTGGCTGACAGATTTTGAAAAATGGCCTGGCTCATTTAAAATTCTAAATATCCACGATTCTCTTAACCAACCAGAGTTTTGAAACGGGAGAGGGTTGTTCTTGTTTTTTAAGTGCCGTAAGTTCCCAAATGCACAGTACTTCGCAGAAGGATAAACACCACGTAATGCTCACACAGCCTGCAACACACTTATTCAAAAAAAAGGAAAAAAAACCACTTTATGGATGCACTCACCTTCTTCCCTGCCTATCCCTGAGTGACTAACAGCTGCCCATGTGGATTCAGTTATTTGAGAACAGCTACTCTGAAACAGTGTTCACAAGAAACCCACTGCATAGCAAAGCCCTAAGCAAATATCAAAGAGTTAAGAAAAATATGACAGATTATGGAAGTTAACACCAGTGCTGAAAAATTGCTTAGCCTGGTGTGACAGGGTTTTCAGACTCAGCTGAATAAGGACAACTCTAGACTAATGCAAGGAAAATCCTGCTGAAAAAAGATTAGGTTATGGAATAACTTTCCAAGAAAAATGGAAGCAGAGTTGGCTGTGATACCCAAACAGTAAAATGGAAATTAAAAAGCAACAGAACATAGACTACGGTAGGCAGATCCTTCTTACGAAAATGTAGGTCATCACCTAGACTAGATCCTTTTATTTATAAAAATTAAGCTCTTAGAAATCCTGCCAAAGGCTGGGGGACAGGGGCGAAACACTGCTAAACAAAGAAAATAGCCAGAAAGGTGCTTAGTAAGAAGAGCAGGGATCGGCTACACAGCGGTCACCGACCCACTCCAAAGCGCGGAGTTTTGAGCACATAATCACTCGCGTTAGTTGCTAGAGACGCCTCCCTCTGAATTTTTTGTTTAATATACTGTTTAACCGTGCAGAGAGGAGCATGAGCTCATAGTGGTTTCCCAATCCTGACCAACAGCTCTGTGAGCTACTGGCAATGCATATAATATGTTATTATGCAAATAAAAACTGGATGCAGCCAAGTGAAATACGCTGGCTCTTAAAGTCCCATCTGCCTCACAGCAAGGATCTCAATGAACTTTAAAATACTTATTGTCACCACAATGGGCAATATTATATTCTAGTTTGGATCTGTTCCTTCAGAGCATTAGCTCTCATTTGTAGATATTTTTAGATTTTCCTATCCCACTCCTCATTATGAAACACTGAGCTGCAGATTGATTTATTTCTTAAAAGCAAGTTGCTGTTTTCCCAATAACAGATTTAACAAATTTGTTCCACCTGTTCAGTTATGCTTCCCATGCCTTTTTTGTGGTTTCATTGAAGTTTTTTTTAATCCAAACCTCAAAGACTCTAAACTCAGCATTAAAAGACAAGCTCAGCATCATCACTACCACTCACAATTCAAATGCTGCTCCAAATTACTGCAAGCTTTCATTCGTAAGTCGATACAGACAGCAAGATTATTAAGCTTAATGGCTGTGGGCACAAACACACGCTCTTCGGAGGGCATTCTCCTACCGTAAAAACATACCTCTTCGTTATACAGAAGGTTGTTACGTTATTCTGGTCATTTTTCTCCTGTTACCTCAGCTAACCTCAGCCCTGGTCCACAAACAGAGAGCTATTCCAAAGAGAAAGTCCTATGCGCATTCATTAGAGTCACTCAAGTCCAGCAAAGGGTTTGTTTCTTGTTTTATGGCAATGCATGTTAACATCAGTGTGGGTCAGAAAACAGGACACGGAGCTTTTGGAAATGGCTTATATGAGACCTCTGGGGCACGAGGTGATATAACTCAATAAACACTGCACTTTATCTCAAGGTGCATGGCTGCAGTCCTAAAACTTGAAAGAAAAACTTGTTGCTGCAGTATTTCATTAATATAATCACACACAGCTTTCTTGGATATCCAGCTCACTAAGGCACTTTATGGGTTAAAAACTGTTAATAGCAGTAGATGTGTGGTCAGCTTACAGTAAGAAACTGCCCTTATGCTAACTCTTCCTAACTGGAAAGATAACTAGCTTTTAAAATTGCTGTAACTAGTCCAAATAAAAAGCAACTATTTCTTCCTTCCAGTGGTAAATCCGAGAAGGCTCTTTAGAGATTTATTAACAAGCCTGAGATGAACTTAAGTCTTCTCACACCATCCACGAAGAAAAAGTTTCAAATGAACTGGGATTTAAGATCTTTTTTTCCTTCCTATCCCCCAATGAATTTTTAAACACTTTTTTGCTACTGCAGACTTCATTGCCAGTTCTAAAAGATGGAAGTAAAAACAGGGAATGACAGGAAAATCCAGCGCACTTAGCCTTTCACATTAATACCAAAACCCCATCCTGACATTAATTATGATTAAGATTAATTATCTTGCGAGATTTATTTAAAAAGTTTAATCCAGGGAATTCTCCGTTACCAGATATCACTGCAGTGAAGAGCCTCAAATAAATATAGGGAATATCCATCCATACGGGTAACAAGGATGCTCAATGCAAAAAATAAATGGCCTAAAATTAGAAAAAGATATAAACACTTGTTCTTCAACAATTCAAGACAAATTCTAGTTGTGCATGGAAAGAAGTGTGCTTATCAAAAGCTAAATTATTTCCTAACTAGCCAATTCTCTTTGCACCTCACCCTGGATTCTCCGGTCCCGGCTTCTGCTACGCTAACTCCCAAACGAGCCGCGTCCCTGCAACAGTCACGCATCTTAAATGCATCACTAGCAAGGACAGACATCACCGCTTCTTCCACGCTCAAAAGTCAGTCTGAAACACATGCTTTCTTTAACTAAACATTACACACTTGGTTGTGGTTTTCCCCATTTATCTTACTGTATTTATGCCTCAAGGCTTTTTGCTAACATCTTGCACGTCTGCTGTTCTGTCCTCAAGCAGGTGGTAACGCCAGCAACAACTTGCTGGGAGAGGACTGAATGGCAGGTACACCTTTTTCTTTTTTTTTTTTTATCCCGAGTCAGCACTGTATTATGAAAACAAAGTCCCCTGAAAGCTAGCATCCGATACCAAATCGGACTTTTTCAGTATTGAGCACATACTACACTGGCAGAGCTAAGACACAGCTTTAAGCCTTACTGGCATAATACACACAGCACTGGGATGAAGGGGCACCGAGGACACCACCCCGGAGAGCAGCCTCCCAGCTCTGGCATTCAAAGCTCTCGCTACCTCCCCGGTGGGGCAGCGTCCCCCCATCACAGATCGGGCTTCTGCTCACAGCGCTACGCAACCATCCTTGCGCTTCAAAGGGCCACCAGCTTGTACTGTTTTATTCTGTATTGTCTGTTTCAGTAAATTCAGGTATAAAAGGACAAATCAAATGCTGTTTTTAAGAACTGAAACAGTTTAGTTAAAGAATACCCTATTTGCATGTTACACTGATTCACAAATGACCAAATAAGAAGTCCAAAACTGTAGTTTTTGGATGTGATCAAGGGAAAGAGCCGTTTCAACAAGTGCAAGCAACAGTTTCAGGATCTCAGCTAATTCTTTCACTGTTACCTCTTGACAATTGGATTCCACAATTAAAGAAAGAAAAAAAAAATCGGTATTCCCGAGTAGCTTAGGCGTTAATAAAATCATTTTTAGATTTCAAAAATCATTCCACAGCAAGTATTTTAGAAGTAACATTTAACTGCAGCAATTTATTGGCAGAGCATATGAGTGCACAGGTGTGCAGAAGAGCAGGCCAAAGAACTCTACTTAAATTATGTGCAAACAATTGTGCTATGGAGCTATCACGGAGAAAAAAAGAAAACTATAATTCTATAATGTAATGTAACTATAATGTAAGAAATAACCCAAGTCTGTTTACCTGAAAATTACGCCTGAATAGTGCAATTATAGTAGAAATCTACAAACCTAAAAATAATCTTTAATTATTCATTCTTAGCATGAAAAACGGAAAAAGCAAAGTATTTTATTCACCAAAGGGATCCTCAAAGTTTAAAATATATAGTGACATCTTTCCAACTAGGATTGCAAGGGAATTTAAAACTTTAATCAACTATACATGTCTGATTTTAACCTAAAGCAAATTTTTAAAGATCACGTGAGACTTAATATGATCGAAATAATACCCAAGAGACCCGAGACGGAACCAAGAATCAAACGTTTGTCTCTGCACTTCTCAAACCTCCCTCAAATTAATTTTGCAGAAGGAAAAGTTTCATTCACCTTGCAGCTATTAACATTTACAGGTAAGTGTTCCAAAAGCTGACGCTAAGAGCCTGAAAACCTCAGTGTACTTCTCTCCTGTATTTGCGGAATTTCAAACCCGCCTCCCACAAAAGTACATGTTACCCTGAGAAGCTACCGAGCGAGCTGGGCTCTGCATGCATCTGGTGGATAGCAACGCACTAAAACCCTCCCTGGGGCAGGGACCGGAGCTCAGGTGTTTGACCATCCAGGTCAGGGGTCTCCACGCCAGGCCACCAGCCCGCTCGCCACCCGTGCCAGAAGTCCCCATGTGCAAGGTCTGTCGTGAGTGGGGCAGCACATCAGAGTTGGCACCAGCACAAAAGCAACGTGCTCGGGTCCAGCTGGGTATCTCCTCCTTGGAGACAACCGTGGCAAGGCTGGGGCAGTCCAACCGTCTTCAGGCTCCTCCTGGGAGCTGGCTTGCAAGCGATGCTGACCCTGCTGGGTGTATGCAGGAAGGAGCATCTCCCTTTCACGCCGGGGTTGGGAAATTCCCCCTTCTGCCTGCAAACCTAACCCTTTATGAATTTAGCTCAAGAGTTTTGCTTTCACTAGACTTCCCCACCCCGATGCAAAGGAATTCTCCTTTTCACTCCTTGAGGCATGGGAGACCTTGGTTCAAAACGCTACTCTTAATCAGACAATCAAATTTAAATCTGTTCTGCTTATCTCTGGTACTGGCCTGAGCTCCTGAAGTAGATTTCTTATTTAAAAATTTGGTTCTAAACAAAATCATTTTGGATGTCCTGACAAAAAGAAAAAAAATTCTGCAAAGGCCTGCTGCACTAATGGAAAGATTCTGACTTTTGGGGGGCTCGATGTAGCCTGAGGGCTAACCAAAAAGCTAAGGGCAGTAAACAGACTCCCACCAAAAATCATTTAATCAGGTTTTAGGAGAAAACAGGCAATACAAGAATAGCACAAGGGAAATATTGCCACAGACATAAAATCCACACATGCACTTACTTGCTTTCATCGAACAACTAAAGCAGGAGACACTCACCCCCAACTGCTACGCAGCCTAGCCATTACCAATTGACTGACAGTTTTACAGGCCTCAAAGCTATTTTCCATAGTGAATCAACAAAGCAACACAGCCTGCACAGCCCAGACACGAGTCCTAAATGGTACGTACCCAGAGCTGTCAACATCCCTAACTGATATAAGCAACTGAAAATGTATAGAGCTGCCTGGAGAAAATATCCACCCAACCAGATTATACACTCCACTGCCTCTAACCGAACAAAAACAGGTTTTAAACATGCCAGAGTTCAAGAACCTTCAAAATATTAGTTCCCAGCTGCAAAACAGATCCATGCTGCTTCACTGGGTAGAAAAGCAGCAAATAATACATAATATTATTAAAAAGAGAAGTATATCCATTGAAGTAGGTAATCTTTGTAAAAGTTTGACGTGGATAGTCTCTAAAAGATCTAATAGATCCTTCAAGAAGCCAAAATTTTATTATGAATGAATCTCCAGGCAAAAATCCCCTTTGGTTTTCATCAGTCTAGGTATCTCAAAACTATTGTTTTCATCAAGGCTTAACATAGGCTACTTTAGCTCTCCTAGGAATCACAGCCTTAGGCCACCAACAAGAGCGAACCTCCCCCTGGACCTCTCCCCAGCCTCAGAGTTGGAGCTGACAGCCCAGACCTACAATGTCTGCCATCATTCCCACCCAAAGACTTCAAGCTGTGAGGCCTTCAAATACCAGGATCCATTGCATCTTGACTTTCTTCAATGAGATGCTGAAAGATGCAGTAAAACACAACATGTCATTGAAATTTCCCCACCAGCAAAGCCTAAGTGTGCCACACCTCTGTAGATGTGGCAATCAGCACTTCTTGGACCCCTCCATCTTCCCCATGCACAGCAAACCCAGCAGACTGCTTAGGAAAGAAATCTTGCTTAGGTGAAGGGCACTCAGTCCAAATCAACTACCTATTTGTTACTTCTGAAATGAGTGATATAATTCATTTTACCTACAGCTAAAAATGAACACTACACAAGCACGTTGACTATCCTTCTTTCCTACAAGTCAGGCTGTTGAACACATCTTTGCTAGCTTTCAGTCAGCTTCCTACATCAACACAGCTTTCTTTACCAACTGTTCCTAAATCACCAGTCTGAAGGTTTTAAAGCCATTAATACACCAAGACCAGCTACATCAATCAGCCTAAGCAGCACCATGGCAGCAGCTGCCCCGGATGTAGGACAGAGCAGAACACAGGGCTCTGGATAACAGCAACATGAGCATAGTGTCCTTGGCCAAGTGGAGCCTGGGACAGGAGAGCCTCCAGGCATGACTGGAAAACTCGGAGGCTCACCATCTGTATGAAACACTGCACGTTCCTCCTCGGAGGAAGTCCTTCCAAGAGCAGTATCACTTACAAGTATGAACAACCTCTTCAATTCTCTAGATCTCTAGTAACCACCATAAATTTCCCCACAAAAATCCAAGATACTCAAACTCAGATTACTGGCCTTGAAAAACTAAAAGCCAGAAACACCAAAAAATTACCAGGGACTTTGTGATTGTTGTTATCTGGCAGGCACTCATCAGACTGACAGATATCAATATCAGAGCCAACAGACAAACCAACAAAATGGACTATGTGACTACCCAGGAGATCACCCCATGTATTCTGTTGCTGTCGGACAGACTTTTCCTCAAAGCACAATTCATCTGTGTTTTTCCTTTCGCAACCAGATAGTTTATTATCAGGAACTTTTAACCTGGGATTGTTTTTGGTTAAGTCTGAAAATAAAAACCAGGGAAAGACAAGAATTTCTAGAACAGCTATAGCTAACTCAGTTTTGGAGGCGTAAGGCATATTTCATGTTAACATGTCATTTACTAACATTAATGCTAACAGTGTCATTTGCCCTTCAGCTAGAAGAAAGGCATGTAAACAACTCTGACTAAACTAAAATTCCCCAAAAGAAAAGCACTTCTGCTGGTAGTAGCAACTGGAGTACCATGCTTCTTATGCCCTTCTTCGAACAATATCCCCACAAGTCCATTCTTAGGAACACTTTTATTACTTCATATTATACATGCCAATGCTAACTGAGCATCCTAGATGCAGCCTGAACCAACTTCAATGTCAGTAGCTTTCTGTATCATGCAAAGTAGTGTTGAAAGAACGGGAAACAGCTGGATCAGAGCTAATGTTCCACTACTTTATAACCTGAATGGTTATTACTGATTTTTCATGACAGAGTGTCACCGTTTTTCCACAAATACTCTTGCTTCATTCCCCAAACAAGCAAAATTACAGAGATAGATAGTGGTGATATATGAATGTATTACATTGCAGCCCATCTCATTCCACAAACATTTAAGGCCAATTTCTGTACTAGCACAAGGCTGAGAAGCCAAAGCCAAGGTGGTTAACGCTGAAAGCAAGCTTTTAGGATGACATTTCAATAGCATAGCACAAGCCCAAACTGGAAGTACTGCAGAAGGTATTTCTCTCCTTCCTTGTACCATTTTCAAGCTCAACCTTTTACTGTCCAAAATGCATTTACTGTATTATTTGCACTGTTTCTAAACTGCTACTTTGCCCTGCCTCTAATAGCCTCCTGCACTAAAGTTAAAAAAAACTTTAAAGTAATGCAAAAACTTTGCTTTCAATTCTAGTGATTTTTCTTTTTGCTTTGTTTAACTAACTATAGTTGGCCTCATTATAATTATCTACTAACTGCCAAATAGTTGAACTACAAGCAAAAATCATTTATCTTGAAGCTGCATCTGCTCACAAGACCTACAATGTTTTTGTTGCTATTGTTCTTGGGATTTGGGATTTTTTGAGAAAGCATACCTAATGATAACAAAATTGCTAGGTAAATATGTCAATGAGACCTTTCCTTTCAGTCACAGCCTTAGGGGATGGTTTCTGTACACAACATAAAAATCTTTGCTATGTGCCAGATTTCATATAGAAAACTTGGACCCACTAGCAGATACCTGTCATTGCTTTTGTACATCAAAAGGAGGAATATTTAACTGGTTGAGTACCTGATTCAGATAAGAAATTTGAAGCCAAATTGGATGTCCAGTCTAGAGCTGACTGAGAATTTAACTTCTCAAAGCCTCCCCCCCACCTTAGAAAAATGCTGCTATCGTTATCACAACTACTGAAACAGTTTCTGGCCAAAAGAGAAGTGCCCAACACCAGAAAAGTTAACAGTCTAAGGGGACGGAGAGAGTACTAGCCTGGCAGTCAAAAGACTTTGTTTTGAGCCTAACTGCAGTTACTCATGTGCAGACACATCTGGTTTATTTTAAAAACAGGGTATCAACAGGTCAGGTTGTGTGACAGTGTAAGTGAATTCTTTAAAGTCTTCATTAGACAGGAACAGTTTCTTCAGTCAGAGCTAGTTAATATTTTAGCCCAAATTCCCCCTTGAATACTTTGGCTCAATATTTAGGTAACGCAGGAGAAGAATTCAAGTTATTCTCAACTCGATACAACACGGTATCCTTACCCTTGCAACAAGTTTGCAAAGAAACTCAACAGCCTTTGAAAATGCTGTAGCTGGGGCACTGCAGAAGAAAACAGCTTTGACTCTAGGGGAGGTGGGAAGAGGCGGAGGGGGGATGACGAGACACCTTTACTGAATTAGGGAAAGCATCACTAGGAACATGAAGAATAGAAAAACCCTAATATTTTAATCACTCCTAAATATTGCAGTTCCTTTGAAAAGAGAGAAAAAATAGACTGACAGACTAGAGAGGAAAGAGTTCACAGCTATTTGTTATATCTAGCATAATTTTCTTTGGCAAATTCAGCCTGTTAGAAATGCGTGCCAGACACTTGGATCAGCAGAGTTGAGCCTGCAGGAGCAATGCTTTGTATTTAACACTTGAAGACCTCAACTTCCGAGATCTTATCCTACCATTTAATACCAGCGAAAGCATGAAGACAGCACATGCAGTACTGACTAAGATGCTTGATGCAATGACTACAAGTTGTCCAAGTTTTGCAGCCGCGCATAAGAGAGCTAACAACAACTGTGCAGCACACATTTGTTGGAAGTCCGATCCTCCCATTACAGGCATGCGGCTTTAGTCTTCAGAGCAGTGCACTGGCTTCTGCTGTCCTCTACGCGACTTCAGCATGCCCTGTGGCACTTTGAGACAGCGTGCTGCCAAGGCAGCAGAGCCCATCTAGAGATCTGAGTGCTGCTTTCGACGGTGTGTGCTACCGGCACAGCACCCCTCCCACCAGGGCACGGCTTTGCTGGGCTCTCTCTGCCTCGTGCAAGTGGCTAAGCTTAAATGAAAAACAGTCACCTCAATCTGCACTCGAACATGCACGCACAAACAACACTCACGGCAAAGCACAGGAGGGAAGCCACAAGCTTTATGGTATTTGATTCGACGTGGAGCATTTACAGATTAAAAATCCCAATATCCATTCAAATACTGAACACAGAGGTTCCTTTTGTCTCAGAGAAAAAAACCTCTGTAAAAACAACACTGTTGCCTGGTGTCGTTTTTCTCAGTGAAAGGTTTGATATTTCTCATTGATCCAATGTCTTGCCAGACATAACAGCAAAGGGCAGCTGAGCAAGACTTGTGCTGAGCCTCTGTAGAAGCCTCACAATTGACTTTACCGAAGGCTTTAGTTAAACATGTTCTCAGTATTTTTCACGAACGCATCTATGCAGAAATCATACCAATATACCTTAACCAAGTCAAAATCAGACTTTCAGAAATTGGATACTTCTGGCAGTGTCACTGTAAAGTCTTCTGACCACCACCCTGAGAGGGACTTTTTTTTAAAGCAATTAAGATATCATGGTAGTTACTGTACTGCAGTGCAAATTCCTGCCTGTAGAAATGGAGTTAGAGACAAACAACATCCTAAATGATCTTTGTATTTTACATAACAATAAACTGCGGCAACATTTTCCTGAAGGTTTTGAGAACCATATTCAAGTAACTCAGACCACTGTTCCACCATGCAACATCAACACAATTGTTTCGAAAGCCCCGGTTATCACTGGTAGCACTGGTAAAGCTTTTTGCCTAGAAAGTTGCAGCAGAGAGAGAGTTTAATAAAGTTATGAAGAATAATGACAACAACCCAGCATTTTCTCATGCTCAGTTTTGACCATCTTTACCCCAGAATGATGGAAAGCAACCCATTTTAGAGCCACAAGTTGTTTTGAAGTAATCCCGGAAGCTACTTGCAACTTTTTTTCTGATTTACACATTGCCAGACTACAGTGCTTCTTGTCCATCATTTTCCTTTCATGACATCGACCTTGTCTGTGCCCTCGTTTGCCTATTCGCAATGCAGGTATAGACACTAAGAGGGATATAAGAGGGTGTCATTGCTTAAGGTAGCCCTGAGAAAGAAGCACTGCCAAAAAACATTGTGTACTGCTTCCAAATCTTCTCAACTCCAATTTGCTCTCTGTTACAGTTCAATTACAAAAACAAGCAAGTCAAGCTTGACCTGTAACTTCTTTTCAAGGACTGACAGGTTGAGAAATGTAACATTTCACCTGAGAGCAAGTTAGAATTTTTTTCTGTATTAAGACTGCTGAAAGCCCAGTAAGCTTGCACTAGGGACCACTGTCACATATGGCTTAAGGCCTTCTGACATCACCAGTATGACACTGTTCCACAAAGATATTACAGATGAGATAAACACCACAGACTGCAGATGTTTCCAGGTCTTCCTGAACTGGTCAGTTTATCAGAAAAGTGTAAACAACAAGGTGATTTTCTTAGCACATTCCTCTAGAAAGTGACATTTAAGTGTGTTTCAATCAGTAACACCACCACAGAGCCTCCTCCTAGTCTTCAAAGTCCCAACACACAATTACATTCAAACCTCCTGACAGTACATGCCTGGCATTGTGTGGAACAACTTAATGATGCTGCCGACACTCACGTCAATCTGGTTTTTAAGCTCATCAGTATGACTGAACAGACACCACCAAGAGACAGTACAATGAGCCTGTTATTCCCAACCTTTTTATCCAGTAGCTGGGCCCACTGGGGAGCAGAAATAACTTTACATAGCACCAGCATATCTGCAGAGATCCAAACACGCAGACTGCATCACTCATCTTTGATTTGCCTACCTGACAGAAAATAAAACCATCCTCAACATCCTTCAGATGAGTTTTTCCAGCTAGGAATTTCAGTGAGGGATGACTAGGATGCTGTAGGACCGCTTAGGCTCTCAGCCCTCCTGTCATTAATAAAAGTGTCTGGACGTATCACGATGTTGAAGGTCACCACAAATTCTTTCTTTTTTATCACAGTATAAGCTGTCTAACTACGTACAGGTGGTGTAAGTAATTTTTAGGGATTCTTTTCTTTTGCTTTAAGCCCCGAGAAGAACTAACTGGACTGTTCACCACAAACCCTCCTCTTGATGCCCAGAGGAAGCACGCGACCGACAGGCACCCCTGATCGGAGATGAGCTGCTGCACGCGAGGCTGCGTGGGAAGGCACCTACCAGAAACCTGCCCGTCTTTACTGCCTTTTGTTCACTACGGAACAAAATCAGAACCACCAAGGATAAGACCAACATCAAACTGCTGAAAACGAACACCACGATAAGGTAGACATAGCCCATGGGAGCAGGACTACAGCCACCACGTCGCCCAGAGGTGACTGCACTGAGCCAGACTGGCCAAACTGAGCCACTGGTTCTCAAAAATTAAAAAAAAAAAAAAGAAAAAAAAAAAAAACAGAAGAACTTTTGGTGGTTAAGAGAAGAAACACGTACACAGCCAAATTTTCTTCTTGTTTGAAACTCAACACACCTTTGTTCAGGCTGTGTCTGTTGAAGGTTGATGACTTACCCAGCAGAGAGTGGAGCCAGTAATTTAAAGTTCCACCCGGGTACCAAAAAAAAAAAAAAAAAAAAAAAAAAAAAAAAAAAAAACCAAAAACAAACAAACAAACAAACAAACAAACCCCACCACACCCAAGGAAGTCATACATTACTTTTGTTATCCATGGAATGAATACCTAGATGGTCTTCAGCCATTTTTGAGATAACCACTGCATAAACATCCTTCAAATGAACACTGAAAAGCTACTTCTATGGTCTCTTGTTTCGTTGCAGCATCGAAAGGAATTTTGAGCCAACTAATCAATATCGTGTCTGCAAATACTGACTATTTTACCATGCCCTTGCTGTTTCCTCACTTTAAGCTTAAGTTGGATATTGATACTGCCCAGCCAGTTTATCAGACTGGAGCTTCATCTTCCCGTGAAGTCCTGATTTCTGCTGGCTTCGATCCAATCCGGAATCCATACAGTTTGAGTATTTCAGTTACTGCCTTCAAAACATAGCAGTTTTAAGTTAATTCCCCTGCTCAGGTCTGAATGCATTCATTTGACCCCAAGCAGCTCACATTTCATTTTATTACTAAAAACAGTAATTTTTCTTTGTAGAGATTTAGTCAATCTGGACTCAACACTGAAGCTGTAGGAAAAACACTACTAAAACTTCAGAGAAGGGTCCTCTTGTCACTTACAGATTATGCTACATCGCAAGGAAATCATCATGGAAGTTATGGTGAGCAGCAGAAAAACCTGAAGTCATTGGAGCAACACTTGTTAAATCTTGTCCAGAACAAAAACACACAGAAAATAAGATCACACCTTTCTTGGAAGTAGAGATTAAAGAGTCATGAGCATATATAAACACCAAAACCCATTTAAAAATTCTTCCACAGGAACAGCATTTTTATATAGTGTTGTTTCTAGTGTAGCTGCAGTCAGTGAGCATGACACGCACTTCCTCAACTCAACTAGTGCAGAAGAGAAGAGTCAAACACATTAGAACATACGTACCAGAAAATGCAATAGCCATCTAGTAGTTTACCTTAGAAAACTATGCTTTTATATTTAATACCAGCAAATTGTTATTAAGAGCTATTTTATGCTATAAAGTTTCCTTACACCAAGCAAAAGGCCTGTAAGCAACTTAAACACTCTTTAAAATGAGGTGTCAATAAAATGTGCATAGTAAAAACAAACACATTATGATACCTAATTTAGTTTGATTTTTACATCTCCCTTGACCCCAATCATTAAAAGATATCTGCATGGGCGCGTGTGCATGCATGTTAAAATTTCTGCATTTATAACAACATAAATGTAAAATAGGGAGACTTGCAGAATCAGATTTCAGTGAACTTCTTTCAAAAATTCTTTCAGGCCAAGTCAAAAGCAAAAACATACCCAGCTACTCCTGACAGGCAACGGCCATGCAGCTCACAGGGGCCTGCGAGACAGCAGGGTCCATGCTCTTGCTCAGCTCAGTTTCAAGCTCAGTGATGTTGTCGCTCTCTTACAATTAAAAATCCACAGATTTATTTCCTGACCAGCTTTTTCTGTGTACATTCCTTTTTTTCTACCTCTAAAACGACACAGCAGCATTACTACTTTTGAAGAACGAGCTTGATGTTTTACTGATGGAATGGTAAGAAAACACCTGCTACAAATTCAAGCTCTGGCTTATTTAATCTTTTGCTAGAGAAAAATCAAGAGAAAACTCATTCTTGAAAAATACATTGTCTATAAAAGGAGCATGAAGAAGGAAGGAGGCTTGCCTGCTTTTTCTTTGAACAAGGGAATGTCTCCATCCTCTGTGCAGGGCTTTACTGTCTGAACACCCTGTTAGCTAGAGATCCTATACACTTAAAATAATACGAAGTTCGGGGGGAGGGAGGGGGGCAGTGAAGATTAACATGTTAGAAAGTGAGTATGCTGGATGTGGCTCGCTATTAGCAGAAACAGCTTCCCTCTGTGTGGCACTGACCACCACTGCCACAGCGCTCAGGTGAAGTAAGCTTTCCCCAAAGGACTTCTACAACATCAGTACAAGCAGCATCAGAGGAAAATGATTTTTGGTTACTCAGAGTCTGATATAACAGGCCTACTTTCCCCACCTTCCCCCTCAAAAATATATCAGCAGCAGCCAGCACATACACAGCTTCTGGCTACATCTTGTTGGTGATTACCAGCCAGCCTTGAACTTCTCACATATAGTTAACTTAAGTCTCCAAACCTGCTTCTAAACATGCCTTAGAGAGCACACAGGCAAACTTCCCCTGCGCGTGCGGTTAGCAGCTCGTCAGCAACAAGCCACAGGGAGAACGAGCGTCGGCTAGGATGCTGTTCTCACGCATGTGGTCTACCAGCAGCTAATACTCAGGCAAAAAAAGCTTGGAATGCCCATTTCTTTTTACTCTCAGTGTTGTGTTATGAAACACTGGTTACCTGACTACCCAAACTAGAACACAACCTGGGAGGTGCAGATCACAAGGCACTGCTTTTAAAAGGTTTTGGTATCTCAGTCTTCCCTATCAATCATCTCAGCAGCAACACTTGTTTTACTGTCACTGTTACGGCACTGCCTTCTCCTCTGCTACACAAAAATGTACAGTTCTTCAATCGTATTTTGCACAGGTGGCCGCTATCACCAGATCCAGGTGTGTACAGTGCCTGTAACGTTCCTAAGGCAGTTTGCAATTTTTTGGTCAGCACATACAGCCCATCTTTGTGTACAGTAGTATCCCAGGACTTAAGCTCAACACTACTGTGTCACAAACATTTTCCTGCAGAAGCATGCCATGGAAGCTAATGCACGTGAGTTTTGGCTCAAAAAAAACTGTTTTCTCCTGTTTACCTGTTCCTTGCTAACACCAGAGTCCAGAAGGTTGTAGCAAAGCTGCAAAATCACTGATGCCTAAATGCAACCTCAAGTCTTTTGCATGTAATTTACTGACATGTTTAGGCTTTCAAAATTAAGTTATACTATCTGCAAAACAAAAACAGGTTTGTGAAGGAATGCGGATGGGTCACACAGTTCTGAACAATCACAATAGTATAATAATCCTTCAAGGTAAGCAGAGCAAGTCTGGAAAGGCAGACTACTCACAGCACACACCGGACTGTGAGAAGAGTAGGAATTAAAGCTCAGCAATATCAGTAAAACATCTGCGTTTTTCACATAAGATTATTGTGTTGAATAAACCTGAACTGAAGCTGAAGTTCTGCATAGTTTAGGAACTGGCGCACAACCTACGTTCGTTAAACAATTCCTTTCAACAACAGAAGATATAGTGCAGGCAGGGTTAAGACAGAATTACAACCAATATAAAATAAAAAATTAAAGTCACAGGTTTGTTATCCAAGAACTCCAAGAAATAAGGAAGATCATAAATTATGTTAAAACAAAATTCCAAGCCAGCAATAAAGATGTTATTAAAAAGAGGATACAATAACCATTTAAAATTGACAAGAAGCACCTTTAAAGTTTACCTTTTACCAGCACATAGAAAAAGTCTCCTTTCCATCTTCAAAAGAAAAATGTTCCCCACAACCTGCTTCAGTGACACAGAGATATAATTCAACTCCTCGTAAAAGCTGGTGAGCAATATTTCCATTCACTTCAGTAGAATATGGATCTCTAAAATGGTATTACTATAATTCCTAGTAAGAGTTAATCATACAAAAAAAAGTTAACAAGCATCAACAAGTCTATACATAGCTCAAAGGAAGTGAATACATTAATTTAGTTCATTATCACTAGAAAGGCAGTAACAGCTGCAGTTCGAAATGAACTACTTTCTTCACACATTTTCATCCTGCTCTCTAGATACACCTTATCAGCTGCAAATCCAGAAATTCATATTTCGATCCAAGTTTTCTGCCATAAGTATGCTTTATGGAAAAGTCTGAGAATTAAAGCTTTCCAAGTAGAAACAACACTCTTCTTCACCCTTGCAATCCCAAGTTTCTCACGTCCTCACGAAAGCCCTAGTGAACAGGAGGCAATCGTTCTAAGACGCTAACAGGTAGAGCGAAAGTCTTACAACTACAGTTACACCAACAATCTCATTTATGAAGTTGAACTGTTTTCTAATCGCAGTGTCACAACAGGTTAGTATAGCAGTAGTTCAATGTATCAGCTCTAAATGATTTATCCTGTTTTCCTATCTCATAGGAAATTAAAAAAAAAAGTGCTGGTCAGATTTAGCAGTAGCTCAGTAGCGCATCTGCAAGGTCTAAGGAAACAGTCATTCCAAAATTATTTCCTGGATTAATTTCATTGAGCCCAGCATATGGAAAAGATTCGCAGAATCATACAAAGTCTGTTCGTGCTATTAGCACCTATCTGTCCTGTGCCCATAGCACCTTCTACTTACTGCAGTGGGGCGACTAAGCCGCTTTCCCATGGACATGAAAGGTCACTTTTATTTTACAGATCAGAAAACACAAGGAAGAAGTCTCAGTATTCTGCTGTTACACCAGACAAACTGCATTTCTGTCTTCTGCCCCTTAGTATTTTGCTTTAGGATCACAGAAATACAGCTAACCAGGTCTTTGGTGCATATCTGAAAGCAGGATATTGTTTTACCTGCTCCGACCAGTCCCCATTCTTCACTGAGGCTTCTCCTGAAGACAGCAGGAGAGGGGGCACACAAGGGTCTTCAGACAACTTGGCCTAAATATTTGTTATTTGCTCCAGTGTGGGGAGGTACCCATCAAGAATGTGTCTTTATCTTTTCATTGTTTTCAAGAGCTTTGTATTTACATGGAAAAAAGCAGGCACGCAGACCTATGGTAAAGTACTTAGTGTAATGCAGACTGGAAATTGAGTTGCTCTCTCCCCACAAAAACTCTTAGCCAAAACAATTAAAACAACAAAAGTCTCAAAGAGAATCTGTTAGTATAAAAATCTTTCCCAATCAAAAAAGCCATAGCATGGCTATGATGTAGGATCTGCTGAACAAAATGATGGCCAGAGGGCCCAGAAGCCTCTCAGAGTCCCTCTTATCCCAGAATTAACCCAAGATCATGCCGAGTTTGCCTTTAATCCTCTCTCCCCTTTCCACCTCCCAAATGAAAGAGTGCCTTGCACTGTTTTAAGGGATACGTAAATTCAGAGCGAGTTTACTCAAAAGGGGAAAAGATTAGAGCTTGCATCTTGCTTTAACTTGAGGCTTTCAACTTCACCCTTTACGGGGCAAAGGCACATGGGGGCTGGCGGCCTCTCTAGCTGCAGGAGGGCTGGGAACGAGCACAGGCTCTTGGAGATGCTACTTACCAGGGAATTTTAAAACTGGAGTTGTTCAGCCTAAGCAAGGCAAACTGAGAAGAGACAAGGCAACACAGAAGGTAGTTAAAAACTGTTACTACGAGTAAGCAAATAGCTGCTTATCTAGAGGACCACCACGGAGGAGCTGCAGCACCATGTTTAACTATTACTGGGGCAAGGGAAAAACACTTCAGCAGCTTAAAAAAAAAAAAAACGCAGCACCTGTCTGGTCTTTGACCAATATAACTTAAGATTACAGAGATATTATATGCTCTGAGGTAGATTTTACTTCAAGCGATGGCTTAAGAAACCATTTCATTGCTTTCCTCTTTCCACCTTGTTACACGGTGCCTCCAAAGAGGTTGAAAACACAGAGGTAATAGGAATTGCAAACGGGGCATTAAGAGAGGCCGAACAAAGCCGGGGGCACAGGGACGGGGGCAGCTCCAGCAGCCACTCCAACACCCCCACGCTCAGAGGCGCATTAGGTATTTAAGCCTGTTCTGTGACTGATGGCCTGCAAGGACTTTTGGGACATCGCACCTATTGCAAAAAGGTAAAAACAGCAGAGAAAAGAGAGGACCAGTGTTACAAAGTCACACTTTCTCCTGGCACCTGCATTTTGGGCCGGCACCCTCCAAGCTCGCCCAAAGTGGGGCTGGTGGCCCTGCACCCGGAGGGTCAGTGACCGAAGGTGGCACAGGCCCTGCGGGGAGGCCACCTTCCCCCCTCCCTCGCCTCGCCACGCATCTCCCACGCTACCAGCCATTGCTCTGCCAGTCGCTGCGTTATCGCAGTCCCTCGCTGCACAGCAGCTGATCTTGTTTCAGGACCAGAGAAACGATGATCTGTGCTCCGGGAGGGCCGAGTTCCCAGAAAAGAAAGTACACAGTTTAAAAAAAGAAAAAAAAAAAAAGATTGTTTTCAGCTCCCCAGCCCAATTCACCTTGCAGACAAGCAGCTGCGCTCGCACACGCTGCGGAGAGCCCTGGGGCGGGAGCGGGCCAGCGCCTCCCGCAAGCTGCAGCGGCCCCCGCCGCCGCAAAGCCCTCCCCAGCGAGGGAAGGCCGCCGCTTTTCCAAAGCCGTTAACATCTCCCGAGGGAACCCGGCTGAGGGGAGAGCAGCGGAGGTAGGGGCTCAGCTCCGCACGCTGTGCCGGGACGGGGGCACGGCCCCAAGCCGCGCTGCGCACGCTGCCGAGGGACGGGCTGCAGCCGAGGGGCAGCTCCGGCGGCAGGATGGTGGCACCGGCCGTTTGGGATACATTATAACACTGGCATTTCATCAGTGCAATCTCGCATATTTAGTGCTTCGCACTTACCACGGGATTTTATTTCGGCTTATGGGAAGAGCTCGTTTTAATACGCACGCATCTGTTAGTAATTATTTCTGCTATAGTAGCATTCGGGCCCAACTGGCATCAGCACTATTAGCATACGAACACAGCTCATTTCCCCAAGAGTTTAACGAGATAGTACTTACAACTGTAACGTTTAAGAGTCTAGGCAAGAATTTAATTTTTCTAACTTATAAAAGCAGTTAACCATTTTTAAATGACATCCAAATCTCACTGTAATTCTGTATTTGCAGATAATGAATTTTGACAGATGATATCTCTTCAGAGACGTATTTACACTTACTTACTGCACAGAATATTATTTAGTGCTTTGCATTTACAAAAAACCCACAGCCTCTCAAACACAAGTTACCTTTTGCAGCCAGACACCTCTAAAAATAACATCATCTTAAAGTGTTGAGAGATATTAAAATACAAAGTCATTAACATATAATAAGACTGGAATGAGAGCTTTGCATGCTCTGAAGTTCTCAGGGTTTGGCTTGAGGTCAAGAAAAATATATTGGATTAGTATGAGCGCAAAATTAGGATAGTGTGCAGTTTAATTAGTATTACAAGATACTACACGTGTATGGGAGAGCAGAGTAGATTTATAGTATTACATAGTAAGAAAATATCATGAAAAGGTTAAAATAATATCAGTTTGATAAAGCACTACGTACTCTGAGGTTACGAGGACCATAACTTTAGAACACCACTGATATTCGTAAAAATGTAATTTTAAGTATTTTCCAGTTAATTCATCTAAAAGTTCTGGGGAAAAAAGGAAACTTTGGTCACATGTTGGTCAAATTTATTTCAGAGATAACAATGTTCCCTATTGACTAATTCTAACAAAAGCTGATAAAAGCTTCCAAGTTCTTGTATAAAAATGCAGTATTTATTCTTATTCACAGAATGGGTAGAAAAAAAATATATATACACGCAAGACTAGTATTGGAATGCAAGATGGATGTAGAGTTAACGGCAGCAAACTATGGCTATACCACCCACAGGAGTTCAAAATTTTACTACAGAAGTTGCCTTCTCAACCTAGCAGCTCTCAGCCCAGGGGAAACCAAGCAGCCCTTGAAGAGCATTCCCAGCACGTTCTGCTCCACGGAAAGCCGGCACCGCATCTCCATCCACCATGCTGCCTCACGTTCACGCTGCCCAGACTCCTTGGGACATAAAGCAGTAACACAACTGCATTCTGTTTGGCCGCAAGCCTTCTCTGGTTGTTTGCTTATTTTTTTTCAATTATTTCAACATCATCTGCATTTCTGTATTGGTATTAGCTTACAAGGATTAATGAAGGAAAATATGACCATCTGTTAAATACAAAATTATCACTTCTGCACCACAGAGTCCCTCAGCAGCAGATTCTTGGTGCCAGGAGAGTAGACATCTTTTATCTGTTCGATATTCTCGCCAGCATACCAGAGAGCTAGAAAGTCTGCTTTACCGACAGTTTCTTCCTTTCAAAACAAGAAGTCCTAAGCTCAAGCCCTCTACGGCTACCCAGTTTGGGGGTGATCATCTCCAACAGCTCAGTTTTCAGCCAATAAAATGAAACACTCAGCTTCACGTACAAGAGTCAGGAGGCAACCAGCACAACGTGAGAAACCGTGTCTATGCAACCTGCTTTGTACAGCACTACAAGGATGGAAACTAAAGATAACAAAAAGCACCAAATGGCAGAGATCTCTGTAAATAAGCAACCCAGGAAAAGCACCAAAAGCTGAGTACTCACAGCAGCACACATCTCCGCTCAGCCTAGTCTAATGTATTCGCGTGTGTGGCCAGGGAGATTTCCATACTGTCAAACTAGAACATTCCTACAAAGGAAACGTTCCTACTCAAGCTAGGAAATTTAAAGCTACAATATACCACGGCACAGACATACTTCAGACTCACAAGCCCATTCTCAGGCAGAGTAGCATAAGTATGTTTTCTATTTGACATCAGACAATCGCCCTACGACCCTCTCTTGCAGGCACGTACCCCCCAAACCTCACACAACCTCAGGAATGTAATTCTCACTGTTGAGGGAAAGGCACAATTAAAATGTGAATGAAGGTTACCAAGACGTTAAGTGTGATTAGTTTGACAGTGCACTGTGGTCTCTCTTTACGGCCATGTAAGAGCTTCCTTCAGCTACAATTAAGGTTGCCAAGTGTAATTCAAGGGAAAACATGCCATTAAACACATCCTTAAACATTATCATTCTTCTGCTTAATGGCCTGCCCGCATGAACCAAATGTTTACATAACCTCAAATTAAAAGTAATGAAACTTTGAAGCGTGAGCTCTGAATAGGTACTTAAACGTTTATAGCCCCTTGAACTGCACTTAACGTCTCTTGGACTGCACAGTTTAAGATTTCCTACTTTTGAAAGTTATGCAGTTACATTTTGAATATTATCCTTGGAAGTCACGTTAACCATTTCAGAGGGAAATGACAGATGCCACACATCCTGCGGACCATCTGTTACCTGAATCTGAGGTCAGCGGGAGGGTAGAGCATAAAAGACTGGTTTCAAAAGAAACTAATATTTAAGTGCTTTTGACAAGATCTCTGCTGAAAGCTTTCAGCACTCTGTCATGTTTTAACTCTTCGTTTCTCCACCCTGCACCAGTATATCATCCCTACTCAGTGTGGGAACTTCAGGGTCAGAAGCACTTCACAACTTCTCGCCACAATTCTTGCAGCCTTTTGGCACTGGTATTAGCACAGTCCATCCCAAATATACACGTCTACGAAACTAAAGTTTGAACTACGAGTTAAATACTCATAAAAGTATGAGTTTGAAGCACACTGAAGGAGGTAGAAATCTCTGAAGTAGCCTTCAAGTCTTTAAGGCCATCTGATGGCTTGTTGTGTACATTGTGCCTGGATTCTATCTTGTATTCTGGAGCTGGAATCAAGATGAAAGAGCAAGAAATGGTATTTCACAGAAGTAAGGGTGGAAAAGGATACGGTATTTTCACTACTTCAGAAGTGAAATGCAGCAGTTAACTTTTCTACATAATTCTCCACTCATACACACAAACTGCCATTCTAGATCTAACCAAGAGGCCGTTTGTCCAAGTGTCCTGCTTCCAACTGTGTCAGAACTAGCTGCTTTCCAGGATGGGCCAAGAAACCCCATGGAAGACACGTACAGAACTATTGTTTTTGTTTATATACACCTCATTTATTTGTGACCACCTCAGAAACTTGAAAGGAGAGGTTTGAAATCTTATCCAAACATATTAACGAGTTAGATCAATGCAAATAACCAACACCCCACAGCACAGACCTTCTGTATAAAAGTTCCCTCTTCTCAATGTACTTGTACATCCTACATGTTGTACAACCAGTAAGGAAAATCAAAAGTGATTACATTTTACTGATATGTTGTGTACCCTACAGTTTAATTTTAATTTACCGGAAAAAGCACACACTGATCATTCATACTGTTCTAGTACTCTAGACTATAGACTAAATGTAAAACATAGTTCAACTACAGGGAGCTTCTTCAATGAGAACAGTCCAAACAGAGAGGGGCACGCACAAAACAGCTGAAAAAGAGTGGCACAACTCCATAAAGAGGAAACCTAAAAACGTTAGTATGAATACTGAGTAAGAACAGCTCTCCACCGAACCTGATGAACATACTTTCTGGAAGAAGTGTCTAGACTAACATTAGCCTTCTGTCCTGTATAGCCAATAGCTCTTTCCCATCATAAGTTACAGAAAGGCCAACATACAGCAACCCTTCTCTAGCAGAAATTGCCCAACCGATTTATCAAAAATTAAGTTGACATCATATCCTTACCAAAAAGATAGAAAGACTATATATCATTCCCTAAGTCTTTTCCTTCCTCTCACAAATAAAGCCAGTTATTCATTTTTACTAAATAATACAGAAAACAGTTTTCCATGTGGATAAAATGAACCCTCTCTTGGCTTACAGCAAGCAGTAACAAACAGCGCCGGAAAGCATCGATTTGCAGAATTACACTTTCTGCAGCCACTGCGTTCTAACGTTAGCAAACCAAGGTTTGTAAATAGACGTGATGATACAGCTGCAAAAGAGAAAAGAAACAAACAAACAATTTGGGGGTTTATCTGCCTTTCTTCAGTGGAATCGCAAACACTGGTGTGTGCTTGTATGGGGAGGGTGATCATTATGTCAGTCATGCTGATGTAAATCCCACCTGAGAGCAGGTACATCCCTCATCAAAGAAATGATAGAGCTAGTGATCTACCAAAAGGATATCTTTCAAGGTGATGAAAGTAAATACTGGTAACTGAATTGCTGCTCAGCACATTTTTCATATGACTTGCAGCAGCCCCTGGCTATGACAGAATAAAAAGCCTCATTTAGCAGCCACAAGTGCCTTAAGAATTGGCTTGATGTGATATATCTGATGAATATTTGATTTTATTCCAAGAAGCAGACTCGAGAGATTTTTTTTTAAAGCTTGTCTTAGGACACTTACAAGGGCACTAGTTTCACCCTGTGTTTGCTATAAACAAGTTTTCTGAGAAACATGGCATGACACATGCTTATTCAAAGGCTATTTACAGAAAACATACAGCAGCTATCAATTAAGACAGAACTCAGTGTTTAGCTAACCTCCAGAGCAATCCTGATGCCTAATTCTCTCCATGCTGTTACTTCTCCACCAGCACCCTGGCTGCTTCAAACGTGCCCAAGGCACTCTGCCTAGTCCAGGCCTTGCACCACGAGAGGCATCACCAAGAACCGGCCCCACGATTGAGAAGTTCCAAGAGGCAGGTACCTTGTCACAGCATCACAGCCTGTATTTAAAACAGCTTATGTTATTCCAGAGTTTAACTTCAGTGATGCTATTCCATATGCCCCAGGGCACCTTTTTCAGGCATACCCGTTTCTGCTCCGTAACGGAGCGGCTCGGGATCTGCACAGCAACGCTGCAGCCGGCCCCGGAGGTGAGACTTAATGCAGACTAGTGACTGTGCCGGTCAGAAAACACCCAGAAACAGAATTCAGCGTATTCCTTGAAAAATGCAGCTTTGCTAGTGCAACACAAGGCTCAAATATTACAATAGTCACTTTTTGACAACAAAACATGATCTAGTTTAAACATAAAACATTTTAGTAAGTTGTGCATAGTATCCTGCTGCCTATTCTCTGAAAACAGACCCAGTAACAAAGCACCTGCCAAACTAATGAACACATTGACAGAATCACTTTTGTATTCCACAAGCACATAAAATATAAATAATCTCTTCAAATAAATAACTTCAGTCAAGATGGATCGTACCACTGCGGTACCACGGCCATCACTCAACAAATCCTGCTACTGGATCTCAGAGTCGCGGCAGTTTAAGAGTCAAGGAATTAAAGCAGCATTAACAAGCTTCTAATCTAGAAGCCAAATTGATGATGCAACACCAGGCAGCTTCTGGGACAAAGATGTGAACTACAATGCCTCAACCTCTGCCATGAAAAATTGCCCTTGTATCTTAAATTAGTTACATATTTGAATACCCTGTAAGATAGGAAAGCAGAATGTTATCAAGCTGCCAAATCTCACTCCTGTCATGAGGTCATTTCTGGCTCTCGGCCAAACATGATTTCTGCCAAAATATCTACACTGACCATCACTCCCAGTTCTTCCCTCTCCCCTCCCTCAGGTCAAAAAGGAGAAAAAAAGGGGGGGAATATTCTTAGTTTTTAAATCAACTTCTACATTTACTTCAATACATGCAGCAAGTATTCTGCTGCTTTGCTGAAGACATCTATCATACTTTAAAAAGTCAAAGGCATTTTTGTGGGTTCACAGCACATAGTTTGTCAGGATGTTAAATCACTTCACAGTGTTTCTTAACTATCAGACCAGTCACCGAAAGTTACATTCGAGAGCTATGTCATTGATCAGAATCTCTTCTGTAACTCTTTAAACAACTATTGTAGTAATTCCTGCTTAATTTATGTAAAATTACGCCTTGGCATATAGTTACATAGCGCAGCGCCTCACACTTAACAGCAGCACAGTTTGGATGCTATGGTTTGGAAAGCAGCTACAAATCATGTATATTATTAAGTTTTTATTATTCAACACTGTTGATATCAACTTTTTAAGTAAGGCTGTTTGCCAATACTTTGTTTCATTGTTTTAATCACAAAATAGATGTATTAACAGGACACTCGGACGTAAAAGTGTGTGTGTGTTTTAAGTTGTATGTAGACTCAAGCAAGTGGGAAGGCAGAAAAGTCAGTGAGAAATAGGGGAAAAATTAGTAGAAACAATATTAATTACATGTTGTCAAAGCACTAAGCTCCAAATACGCTGTTTTCAATCCCAGCGGTTAGGCTGCAAACTGTATGCTGCCAAATTAGTCTTAGAGTTTTGCATGTTCTTACTACTAGGCAACTTTCTCTTACAAGCAACTTCTTCAATATGTCCTAAAGAATTATTCATCTTATGCCTGACAGATCAGCTGTAAAATAAATAAATAAAATTACCTTATCTGGAGTATGTCAGCTGTGGAGAGCAACATTTGGATTTTAGATAATTTGTCTCTGAATACGAACTAACACCACAATTTATGAATGCCTGAACTATTCATTCTGGTATTTCATTAGACATGTGCTCAAAGAAGAGCTTTATAAGACTAAACAGATTCAGTATGACAACATGAGAGGAACTTCAGCCGTATACTATTACCAGACAATCTAAGAATTCAATCGTGACATCGAGCAATTCAAGTTCACTCTGCACTGAGGCTGCTTAAGTACCGAAGGGGAGAAGAAAGGCGCAGCTAGCAGAGGTCCTTTTCAGTTCAACTGCTTTTTAGATTTTATTATTTGAAGCTACAGAATCCAAACATCCACTTGAAATAGTGAATCTTTCTCAGATGAGAACAGCAGAGCAGCAGAGGCCTGAACAGTGGGATAGTTGCCTACTGCCAAGTGAGAGGAAAAGGTTCCAAACTCATAGCTGTATCAAAGCTATTTTTGTTCTGTTTTCTCCCTATATTGATAACTAGGAAAGCAACAACTCCCATGGGAACCGAGGCAGGGCTTTGTGTTTGTCACACAGTGCTTCCTTCACACTAATTCCCTCCCCCTGAAATTCAGTTTCTTATCTGGATGGGAGGATCGAAGCTGGAGCTCCTGATCTGCAGGGACTGCCGCTCCACCTCCCCGCGTAACCACACACAACTGATAGGGCAGAAAACTCCTTTCTCCATCTTATCCGGACCCTGGTCCCAGGGAGGGTCTCATGCCTGGGAAAAGTGAGCTAAGTTTGCCGAAGAGAGGCCTCAGCTCCATCCCTGCTTTCCCAGGGGCTCTGGAGACAAAAGAGCGCCTGGGAGGCCGCTGCTCCCAGCAACTCGCTCCACCAGCGGGAGAAAAGGAGGTAGAAATCAACCTGCTCGACACACGTCTGACTTGAAAGCTCACTGGGGTCAAGCAGCTACTAGCACAGCAATTAAGTTCTCCAGCTCCATTACTGCAAAGGCAAACACATTTTGGCTGAAGGACAGGAAAAAATATTCAAATAATCAAAAACACCCCAACGGGATAGAGGAAAGAGCAAGATGCACAAGGAACAGGATTTCCTCCACCAAACATTCCAGGATAATGAGAGGAGAGGTAGACAAGAGAAATGACTTTAAAACTCAGTTTAAAACTAAAGCTGTACTTCGTGTGCCAGCTCAGTGGAAATATTTTCCATTGATTCTGTGCAATGATTTATATGCACACTAGTGTCTAATTGACACCAGTGTTACAGGAGTTAACAGGTTAGGAACACCGCTTTGAAGAGTTTCGCTCTACCAGACACAAACAAAGCACTTTCCCCAGGCAGCGCAGCTCTCAGAAGACAGAGCTGACACCAGGATACTGTCGTAAAAGAACGAGCAGAAAAAACAGCGGCAGACCCCCAAAAGCAGCAGCAGACTGAGCAGCAGGTGTAGCATATGGGAGTTCCAACTTTCCTTTTAGAAGACTGATCAGACCCTTCGAGTAAAGGCTCACTCTTTACACTGCTGCATAATTAGTGGCATTAGACGAGGAAAATCGAGTTCTCTCCAAATTTAAATCCCTTAAGTGGTGGGTGTATTTTAGGCTTTTTTTTTTCTTTTAAATAGAGACAAGCGAGACAAAAACCCCAAAGCTTTAGGGAGGCTACACGGCTGGGAAAGACACGAAGTCAGTGCCCCAGGCAAAGCGCACAAGTTGGCACCGCGAAGGGGGAACCCGCGGAGCCGCCGACCCGCCCCGAGCGGCCCCGGGCGCTGCATCGGCTCCCGGCGACCCGCGGCGGCGGCGGCGCCCGCGACAAGTGCAGCCACCGCCGCCGTCGGGCCCGGGAGGCCCCTCACCTGCCCCAGCCCCGGCCCCGGCCCCCGCCCCGGCACCCACCTGCTGGCGCCGCTCCGCGCCCTCGGCCGGCCGCTGCGGGCGCCCTGCGGCCGGGGCGCCCGGGGCTGCTGCCGCCGTGCCGTCGCGCCGCGGCGGGGCGGCGGGCTGCGGGCCGCGGTCGCGGCGCAGCTCGGAGCGCAGCTCCAGGTAGCAGCCGAGCGTGAGGACGTGCAGCGCCAGCGACAGCGCGAAGAAGCCGAGGAAGAGGCGCCAGCTGCCGCCGCCGCCGCCGCCGCAGGAGCAGCCGCCGCCGGCGCGGGGAGCCGCGGCCGCCTCCGCCCTGCGCTCCGCACCCATGGCCGGCGGTACGGAGCGGCGAGGCGCCGAGCCGCTACTGCTCCATGCTCGGCCGAGGCGCGCCGTGCCGTGCCGTGCCGCCGCGGGGCTGCGCGGCCGGGGCCGCCCCAGCGCCCCGCCAGCGGGAGGGGCCGCGCCGCCGGGGCGGGGCCGGGGCTCCGCGGCCGGGGCGGGGCCGGGACCGGGGCTCCGCCGCTCCCCCGGCCGAGCAGGCCCGGCCTCCCGGGGCTCCGCCGCGCCGCGAAGCGCGGCCGCGGCTTTAACTTCCCCCCCCGTGCCGCGCAAAGCGAAGGCAGAGCTGCGAGGGGAAGAGGCATGTCAGCGGCTGTAGCTGTTCCCGGGGCGATCTGTATTTCTGCAGTCACATCACTCGCTGCGGGGTGAAGCTGCAGAGCTTCTTGACACAAGATGTTGTAAACGCTAAGAGTTCACAGAGGTTGAGAGGGGTACGAGGCGCCCTACAACCATGGAGGTTTAGCAAACACAAAGACCTGGCCTCTGGCTCAGGAAATGCCCTGCTGTAGCTCTCGACAAGAGAAGCACGCTCGTGTACCTCCTCCTGCTCACAGACATCCTCTTTCAGCTGGCAGCAGGGACCGAATCAGATGTACCTTTGGTCTGACCCAGTACAGCTTGGTCTCTAAGCTTCTTCCTCCCTTTCTTTAAGCAAATAAAGCAAGTGTCAAGGAGTTGCAGACCAAAGCCAAAAGTAATCAACGGGCTGGACCGCTGAAAGCTCACAATAGGTTATATGACACTAACATTGGAAGCAAACTAGACAAGGATCCAAACCAAAAGCTTGCGTAGCGCTAAGGGAAGTCCAATACAGCCCTCTTGGAATTGTAAACACCTGAGAGTCTGCGCTTACTCCAGGAAAATATTCTCTGAAAATTCATTTCACTGCCAGACAGTTGCATGTGTGAAGGATCCTCTCTAACGAGAAATCACAGGAGGATTTTGGATTTTAGCTAGCTGCTCACAAAAGCCCAGACCTCAGCAGCCACACTTTAATTATATAGGCATGACCGGGGAAGGGAACGCAGCTGAACACGGAGCACCCAGCAGGTTTCTGGAATGTTTTGGTGCTTTGATAGTTGCCTTCTCCAGCTCCTTTTAGGTTTTCATTCTGACTACTAGAAACAAATTGAAGGTGGAAGGCAGCTTGGAAAAAAGTAAATCGGGAAGAATTGTGGCTTTTGAGAAGGACAACTGTAAACTTCAAGAAAGCAGACTTCAATAAATTGTGAGTTTTGGTAGGTTATATATCTTAGAAAAGAAGCAGGGGGGGGAGACATTCAGGGAGTTGCCAGTTCCTTATTGGAATTAGAGTAATGGCACATCTGCAGACCATCCCAATGTAGAAGCAAGATAGAAAGAATAGCATGAGATCAGCTTGGTCATCTCAAACACAGTAAAGAACACGCACAGAAAGTATAAATCAGACCAGTTACTGAGTATGAAAGAATAGCATGAGCATGTAAGGACAAAGCTGGAAAGACCAAGGCACTGAGGGACACACAGCTAGCGAGTGGTATAAAAAGATAACAAGAAAACATCAACAAGTATGTCAGTAAATAAGGAAAGAAAGGCAAATGAAGAGTGGTTCTGCTCAGCAAGGAGGAACGCACGCAGCTGCAGTGGCAGCGAATAAAAGGTTTGGGACTATTTTCTTCTTAATTTCATTTTCCGCTAAAAGTCACATTTCAGTGAGATCACTGCCAACACCAGCAACAGATAAAAATGGAGAATGGACAGACTGTATAAATAGGAGCATTACAACTTTTGCAAATAGCTGGGCCTAATCAAGTTTATTTTATCCAGATCATGAGGGATTATCTTTGAGAATTCATGGAAACAGGGTGAGCCTAGAGGACGGGAAGCAGATAACAAAATGCCTATCCTTCACATGGTAGAAAGCTGGGAACTAGAGGCCAGACAGCTTGACTAAATACCCACAAAATACTGAAAATAATCAAGTTGTTTATTAGCATCTAGACAACAGCATGGAAACAAGGACAGCTAACCTGTATTTGTCAAGTGTGAACTTGCCAAGACAATCTGATTTCCTGCGTGCCCAGGTAATAGGCCTTCACTTTGTATTGTGTTCAACGATGCTTTCACATTCCCAACGCAGATCAGCTCCCTCATCTTGGTTCATCATATGGCCCTCCAACCCTTTGCTCTAGCAACAGCAAATGGGAGGAGGAAGGCAGGAACAAGCAGCTGAACAGGTGAGACTACTTAAACGAGCATTTACACTTTAGGGAGCAGTTTATTAATAGTTACCAATCCAGGAAATAATGTATCAAAAGGAGCTCTGCAAAAGTCTCTTCTGATCCTACTATCAATCAATGTTTTTAGTAGACAATGAAATAGCAAGATTAAAAGTTTGTATATGATACATATGATACCAACATGACACAGGCTTCAAGCAAGCTGGAATGCAGAATCAGAATTAGAAATGATCTTAAAAAATTGGAGAGATGGCCTGAAGAAAACAGGATGCAAATGAAAGCAAATGCAGAATTCTTAATACAAGTACAAATGATCGGCTGAATTTGTACAGGGTGAGGAGTGAGTGGCTAGGTAGCACTACTGTTGAAAACTTTCAGTTGGTGTCAGTGGATCAGGTGCTGAACCTGAATCAACAGTGAGATACTGCTGGAAAAAAAAAAAGAGAGCACTACACTGGGATTATCCTACACAGGACACGTGAAGCAATCCTTGCTCTGTGTGATGCTGCTAAAGCCTCAGCAGCAATACTGCGTGCAGTTTGGGGCACCACGCTTCCAAAGTCACCCCAGGGAGCAAAGATGATCACAGGTTTAGAAAACATGACTTAGACAAACGGAGACCTGGAACCATTCATCTGTCTGGAAGATACCACTGAAACATAATAATAATCATCAGATACATGAAAAGGGTAGCTGCAATGAGAAGTATCGCCTAGCAAGCCCCACTAGGTGATCGATGCCAGCGATGCCCCTGATCTCTCCTGTGACTTTAAAGCTGTGGCTCTTTGTCCTTTACCAGATGTTTCAGGAAGGTGTTGTGTGCCCTGTAATGCGCAGGGACATGTTGTGTGAACCCAGACTCACCTTCTGCTGAGTGCTTGTCAGCAGCTGTTGGGGCTGGACTCGATGAGCTGAACGGTCCCTTCCAGGTCTGCGTTCCCGTGTCTGATCCTGTGGGGAGAGTAAGTTTTACATTAGGAAGGCTTTCTACTGAAAAGGACAGCCAAGTACTGGAATGCACTGCCTGGAAATTTGTGGGGCCTCCATCACTGAGTATTTCATAGACATCTACAAAGAATACTGTAGTTGCTGTTTATCCTGCCTTTGGGCAGGAGGATGGACCAGACCTCTGGATGGACGGACCTCTTTGTAGTCCTTTCTAGCCCTGTTTTTCTACAATAGATTTTTTTTTCCCCCTACAAGTTCTGTGTTATAGTCATGGAATTATATGGGAATCTCTGTTTTCATTTAAGAAAGAAATATTTCCCTAATATTTGTGAAGAAAAAAATGGAAGCATTAACCCGTACTAATTCTAACAAGCAAAATACAAATAAAAGTGAATAAACACTCTTTATATAAAATCCTATAATTATTTTAGGACAGACTTTAATTATTTGAATGCTTAGAGTTGTTCCTATTTTTCAAGATCAAGATCCAAATTATTTAAAGGCAATCATACACTGGCCCACTTAAACTTGCAATAGCCTACTTCTATTTTCAAGAATCATTTATGTTACTTTAAAGATGAAGTTTAGAGGTCAAATAAGTTCAGAAATCCCTGAAATACTTCAAACTCTATATATTCTTTGCGCCTTGGACAAAGGTCTGTATTGCCAAGGTCTCAATCCCAAGCTGTGTAAGTGAGTCAAATCAGCTATTATTATTTTGAACTGTTCATAAGAAGTGAGTTCACCACTTCTACTGGGATTTCATTAAGGACTATTTGCAAAATAATCAAAATAAAGTACTTATGACTCCTATGGCAGATGATTGTGCAGCATCCCACCATTTAAAAAGAAATCCCATCTGATGATATAATTAGTGTGTGTCATTCCAGACCTGAGAGAGGTCCTCACATGTTTACCATGTGGCAGTGGCCCAGCCTCACAAACTGAGACATTATACTGTTTCTCTAGTGTTTCATTTTAATTTCTCTTGTGCTAAGTGTTGCTGCAAGCTTTAGGCTTAGGTGAGAGCATATGTTGGAGAGCCTTCCCTTGCTGCTGCAGATGTTTTCTTTCTGAACCATGAATCCTCTTTCTCTGAAGTAAAAAGTAAAGTTTCATCACTTTTTACTAGATCATCCCTGATACGGTTTGTGACATGAATGAAGAACCTCAAAGGTTTAAGTGATCTTCTCTAGCCTAGTCTAATCACACCAAGAAATTTCAGCCCAGGAGAGGCAGAAGAAAGAGGACAGAAAAGCCTTCCATTCAAAAATGGGGTTAGTCTGATACAGACATTCTTAACGCTTGGATTGGTTGATCAATGACAGGGTCCATGATGAAAAATAAACAACAGTTCTTGTTAATCAGAAAATAGTATTATTTGTTTCACGAGGAGGGGCTCCCCCCACCCAAATTCTGCCTCCTTATATCTGCTGGAGTTTATTTGGCCCAGCTGCCCCTGCTTTTCTTCCTTGAACAATGGAGAGAAATCTAGGAAAAAAGGAAACATTCCAAAAATAATGGCATTGTTCCTTCCAGTTCATGCTGTGTGACAGAAAGTCCTCTGGAGGATGGGTAAAGGCTGAAGAGAATAAGAAAGCACAGAGACAATGTCTCTAATTCCAGCTGACCTTTTCTCTTTTGATTCCTGCACTTGCTATTATGTCCGGGCTCACAGTTTAACGGAGCCTTCCGGTCCAAGCAGCATTTACCTGAAAGGTGGGAAGGAGAACCTGCTATAGCAGTTTTGTCAGTTTAGAAGATCTCCCTTTCTTTTGGGATGGGTAAAACTCTCTCAACATAACACAGGAAACATTAGTGGCAGATCTCATGCAAGCTGCCATGAATATTTAACAGATTAGTGAATCTCTTAGAAGGATGTTGTAAAATAAGATTTTAGCCCATTTCCCATTTACATTTTGGCAACAGCTGTAATATTTACAGCAGCAATAGAGTAGATTTTAACATGTGTGACCTAAAAGCTTTGGAATTCATGACTTTCCTTTGAGGAAAGCTCCACTAAATTGCAGTAAAGCCATTTCTTTTACTCTCAGTGATGTTAGCAACAAAATTAATGCAATAAAGTCTCCTGAAACCTGAAGTCATAGCATACTGAGAATGTGTCCTCAGTCCTTATGTTTGTAAGCGCTTAGGACAAAGGATCCTGGGTTTTATAAAGCCTCCATATATTACCGCAATTATAATTATTTTTCTTCAGAGAAAGCTATTATAAAACATCTGGTTTATTTAATATTGTATTTTCAATAGCTATGAGTTCTGCCTATACAGTAAAAGTAGTTATCTGTATCAGGCTGCTTTCATGGGTGCATGAATTAAATATTATATTCACATTTTAAGAGCAGCATGCACTAAGTAACTGCATTCACACACATGCCTTCTTTCCTAGCCATTCTTCTAAGACTTTCCATCTCTCGGGTCATCAACATCTATCTTTGATCCCTTGTCCGTCCCTTTCATCTCACTTGGTGAATTCTTACAACTGTCGTTTAAAATGACACCTACAGAACTTCTCATTCCTTTCCTCAGACTCTCGTGCACAAGGATCATCTCACTTTCCCCGCATTTGACTGGGGGTCAATGTAACAGAGCTTGTCCTCTGCATCTCACCCACAAAGCTTTCAACACGTGAGATTTCCAAGACGGATTATGATCAGAAAACACTCAGTATTGCAGTATCAGATAAAGAGCCATTGCATTTTAAGCCAGGAAAAAAAAAAATCTTTTCTCATAAGCACTAGGCAGTGTTTAAAGAACACAGTGTGCACAGGGTCAGTCAAGGGTCTTAAACTGCAGGCTTTGATTTCTTACTCCACACAACCATGCGTTTAAAAGCAACAAAAAATGACCGTTACCTCATTAAATGTGAAAAGAAGAGACGCAGGAACTACCACCTATTTATTGACAGATTGATTCTTCTCTCTGAAAAAGGACTTGAGCACAGTTAACTTTTTAAAAATTATTATAATTGCATATCAAAGAAAAAAAAAGTGTTTACTGATTTCACGTGTGCTTTCCACTGTAATACTGACTTCTAAAAACTGGTAGCAAGTTGAAATCTAGCTTCCCTGTATAGACAAGCCTTTTTTTTGCTTTTTGTTTTAAAGGAAGATGGAGGCCTAATTGCTTAGCCAGATTTGCTATTTCATTTCACTACAAAGTATACAACAAGGAAATTTGGCCAAAGAATGCTAAGTTAAGCCTAAACACAGCTTCTTCTAGAAAGGGTAACTAGGATATTACTCTTAGTTCTGTTGTATGTTTATTTATATGTTATTTGGTGATAATGAAAAACAAATGTCAGGAATCTGTTCAGTTCTTAAACTTTTATAGAGTTATTGTCTTTATTTTTCAACCGTGCAACTGTCTCTCCGCCTCCCCCTCACTCAGCCACAGGGAACTGCAGTCAGCGACCCAGCGTCAGCTGTTCTCTTAGTCATCCTGGCCGAAGCAGCAATGTTCCACATCACGTTATACAACCACCTCGGCACTCGCTGCCGTCCAGCCCCGAACCCCTCTGCTCCCCACATCACAGGTCACCCAGACTAGTGGGCCAGGAGGATTCTTCCAAGTCCTTGTCCTTAGGTGTCCGTTTCAGGACTCACTGTTGCAAATGAAAATGGGAGAATGATCTTTGCCTCAAGAAACATACCTATTATATGAAAAACACCCTTTCACAAAGCCCAGGACAGAGCCTCACTACTCTTACCACTACCATTGCACTCCATCATCAACAGCCCACATTAAAACAGTGGGAAGGAGATGAGAAGTACACCCCTAAATTAATACTCACGCTTGACTAAAGAAAGAGCTAAGAGAAGGAGAAGGCCTCTCCTCAATGCCTCTCACTGCCTGTTGCTGCAGAAGGACAGCAGTTTTCACCCAGACCCCAGCATTTCTGGCTTATGTGTTTGCCTAATCTTTCAGCCAGAGAGCATGACTCCGGATTTGCTGGTCCTTCCTCCCTAAGTGTTCTCAGCAGCAAAGAAGCCCCTCGTGGGCTGTAGAAAGAACCTCCGTCCCCTTAGTGTGGGTAGGGGATTCTTGAAGCGCACCCTTTCCCACGCGAAACAAGCAGAACCAGATGGTTCTTATGGCACACTTGGCTCATACTGGGGCTCAAACTGTGGCCCTGCTCCATCTGCAAATGATTTTGGTCACTTGATATTTGTCTCTGTTAATGCATGGCACTAATTACCTTTTTGGAGAAGCAACCCTGACTAAATTATTAACCACAGAATTTAAATTTCTGAAGCAAGAAGCACAAGCCAAAGGCACATGCTGCAAACCCAAGGTAAGAGGGTTTCCAGGACATCTCCTGTCAGGTTTTTGGGTGACTGAAGAAAAACATACTGTGGTCACAAAACCTGGACTACAACCTGCTCTGTGTGGATAAATCTATACACAAAATACAGTACTGTGTTAAGGGAGTTAATTCTAAATGATGTAAGCTCAATTTCCATAATGCATATCAGCTCAAATACCACACTATGCTCACATGTCTTTCCTCCAATATGAGCAAGTTTGTGCAAGGCTCTTTCAAGTGCAGCTGTACAGCCCTGTATTGTCCCGTTTTGACAATCCTGTCCGTTATGTCACTGTAGGTTGACATATCTGTAGGTGTGTTACCCACTTGACTAAACCTATGTATTTTCTGCTCCTAGAAATAAAGCCACAGATTTTTTTCTTCTGTGTCTGCAGTTCCTCAAAGTTGTCCTAGAAGTCCATCAGAACAACAGCTGCTGACACGGCTCTTTACGTGCTTTCCTCCCAGAAGGCAGGAGCTCTGGGTTCCCTTGTGGGTCTCTGACAAATGCCCTATGTCCTACATGTTAAACCTATCTTACAGGGCAGTGACTTTCAGAATTGATGGCCACAGGCTCACATACAACCAATGTGCACAAAACTGCAACCAGCCACATGCTGGTGGCCACCACAGTGCCCTCTTTATAAGGGAAGCACCGTGGGCTGCAGCGTCTGTCTTTTGTTGCGCGGCGAGACTGTCGCACACTCTTTTGGTCCTTCCTATCACCGGCTCTGTTCCCTCTCTCCCAAGATCACCTCTGGACCCACCAGCACTGGGTACCTGTGATGAGTGCACATCTTGGCCTTCCTCAGACACACTGCCCTCCACCCATGCATCTTCCGCCATCTGACAGGTATGTACACTATGTACAGGGACTAACAATAAATCACAATCATATAAAAAGCCCAGGATCTCAAGGAGGCCTCTAAACTGCCCTCCTTCCTCAGGCGCCTCTTTGGTCTCTAAAGTCACAGTCATACAAACCATGTAGGCTGCCATAAGTTGGCTCTCCTAGGATAAGAATTAAGTGATATTTTATCCCAGGAAAAAACTAAGCAGTATTAAACAACAACAACAAAAAAAGAAGAATGAAAAATTACCCACACTGCAATTGCCTTTTTGCACACAGTGAGCAGTATGCCCTTGCGCCTGATCCACACATGACTTGAGTTGGTGTTATCTCCCAGCTGCATGACCTTGATGGTTAGTGCAAAGCGCAGAGGTTTTGGAGAGTCCTGGTTCAGCCCTTGCTCTCAGCCACAGTATTGCCTCATTCTTCCCCTTAAGTCTGGGGTGCAAATAAAGCTGCAGGGTTGCAGCAACGTAGTAAAGCAAAGCACACTCTCTTCCAGGTTCCAGAGTTCTTGAGGACCTATCACTTTTCTCACCCCACAAAGCTACGCCTGCAAAGGTGCTAAAGCAAATGCAAACTGTATGAACTGTTCCATTTTGACCCACTGTTTAGCGTGGGTAAGAAAGATTAATAGCTATGGGAGCCAGGGACCAAGTTTTCCTATACAGTTTTGGGCTGAAAGTTAGTAACCATCAGTAATAATGGGGAGACAGACACGCTTCTAAAGGGCAGTTTGACTATCAGGTGGTGTCTCTCCTGATTACTGAAGAAACTTATGTTTAGCCTAAACTCCAACTTTCAGGCATCTAAGGTAAGGTAGGGCAAGTCCAGGGTAAATGACTGAAACCCTGGTTCTGAAGAGGATAAATCTAAGGCATTTACATCAAAGCAAGAGCAATCATAAGGAGGACATATGGAATTGTCTTTTTCTATTCATTTCTTAGTTATTGGAACCTACTTAGCTAAGGCCTTGATCTGGCTAGGAGACCTCCGCATAAGGGCCTTAGTTTCCAGGTTACCTAGGACTTCAGTGATTTGCAACCTTAAGACTGTTAATATTATGTGACAGCAATAACCAAGGGATGGAAAACTTGAGTATTTGCTCTTAGATGCATCCCAGCAGTCACAGATTTAAGCGAGGAGAAAGATCACAAGGCTCAGACGTAATATCCTATAGCAACATAGTCTTAAACCAGCAATTTCCTTTTTGGACTTCACATCGGATCAAGCTTTGATAAAACACACCATTTGGAATACTAGCTAGAGGATTTGGAAAGAGGCAGTAGCCATTTATTATGGTATGAATGGTAATAATTATATTGCTTATAACAGAGGCATATTTCAAACAGCTAACAGATACAGTTCTAATGAGCGCTGTTTGCCTTCCTCTCTTTTATTACAGGTCCAGCAGTCATGGTTCTGTGAGCTCTGGATTTTTAGCTTTGTGGAATGCCGTGTTTCTAGACTAAACTAACCTATATACACGTGTTTCATCTCAGAACAAAAAAAAAAAGATTGAAAAATGGCAAATCATGTAATTTTTGAAATGAGTAATTCATTCCTGAATTTAAATAACATACTTTTGTATGTGAAGGCCAGTTCCTCTGGTTCAATTGGGTGAAGACATCTGCTTTATTTCAAAGAGATCTGAAGAGGTAAAACTTGACAGTTCTTTTGTGAAATCTTTGCTATCTCTTTTGTGTATCTAAATGACATGTATTGACATACAACACTGACATCTTTGTAATACTTCTAAATCTCCTAACCTTCTGTTCCAAATTCACAGTCTTCCACGACTTAAGCTATTATTATTTTTACCAGTCCCAAGGGTGTGCTAGAGTCTTTTTGGTACAAATTAGAAAGGCTTTTATGAAAAACTTACAGTTTATGCAAAAGAGGTTCTTTCTGGCTTCCTGACTCCACCATCACTAATGCCCACGTAGTAACAGTTTCTAGCGTAGACTCACCCAGAATGGGTCAACATGACATCTGGCATTTTAGCACTAATGTTAGACTTATTCACAAGTCGACTCAGAGGATCTGAGATGGTGTTAGAAACAGCAGCAATTTTCCCCAAGAGGAAAAAAAAAAAAAAGTTGACAGGCTGGTGAATACAAATGTGTCAGAGAATATTCTGACAGCAAAACTTTCCTCTGTAAGTTGGTTGCAGATCTACCTGCTGCTTTACCAAAGACTGGATGCTAACCAAGGTTTAGCAATAGCAATAGGAGAAATGGTTTTGGGAGGACAACATGCTAGTTTTGCAAGTAATGAATGCTGGGGTAGAAATGATCTTTGGGAACAGGATTCCTGGAACTGTGTAGAGAATGTGGGGGGCCAACACTCACTAGTTCTGGAGGAAAGCATAAGTCTCAGGGAAGAAGGCTGAGTGAAACAGAGGGAGACAAAGTGGGAAGAAGCTAAAATGAAGGATAAATGCACATGACTGGGAGGATGGGAAAGACTAGAAGAGTGCAATAGCTTGCTAGAGCAAGTTTTGGAAAGAGTGACAGAGCAAATGTGAAGAGCAACTAGAAAGCCCAAGAGAGGCAAAAAGGCTATAATCCCAATTATTACATATACAGGCCTGTCATTTTGTACCAAAAGACATGAAAGGGGCTGTCAGAGCAAGGGAACACAGAGTATAATTGAGGTTATGTGCTACAGACAACACAAAGACAACCCCTCCCTAATGCTGGGTTGGCACATAGTAACTTGCTTTAGATCTCCATTGCCTTGATTTTTCACATTAAGACAAGGAAATCTGATATAATTTGACATTCCTTGGCTTCATCAGATCTGAGAGAGGCTTTGTGATGTTTGCTCATACACTTAACACCTCCCTCTTTGAAGGGAAAAAGGACTCTGCACACTCTTCCACACAGGAAGCTGCCCAAAGGGCAGTGCGAGGGATCCCAGAGCACCGAAGCAATGCTGGATGGCAATAACTGAACACAGGGGGCATCCTGGCTATGCAAGGAGGCACGGCTGCATTGCTTCCGTACCACAACACCAAATTCGCCTCTAGAATCTCGTTCTGTGAACTCTCACCTTCAGCACATAGAAACTTGACTGCTCTCACCAGGAGCAACTTTTCCCAATATACGGCTGATCTCGGGACAAGAATTAGATACCTGTAGAAGACAGAAAAAGGAAACTGATCTGAGAGTCTGTGGTTGCAATTGGGCTGCAAGGGGAAGAACTCCTGGTGTCCAAGAGAAGCAAGGGGGTTGGCAGGGAGTAAAACACCTGCGGATCACCTATAAATACAGCCATATTGTTGGACAGATAATACTGTTGGACTAGAAATAGCTAATAACTAAGCACATCCCACTTTCCACATCCATTTGCTTATTAGGGCAAGAGGAGGGGGACCGTGCCAGTCCTTCTCAAACCCAGCCTAAAATACCCAGCCTAACCTAATCTGTTCTCCTCTGCCACTATTTAAAGATAAGTCGCCAGGATGCAACCAGCACATATCCTGATGACCACTACCTAATCACCTGTGCAGCATAGGGGTCTGTGCTTCTGGGGACTCCAGGAACGTGATCACCAAGTTCATCCCACTTCCAGTGCTCCACTCAGAGGCTTTTTGAATATATTTTTTTTCAAAACACTGAGACCTACAGTTTCATCACACTCAAGATGTGGTTTTATAAGCAGAGGCTGCTCAGCCCTACAAAGGCATCAGCAGTGCCAACAGCTAACAGAGGGTTTTCAGATAAACCGCTGGCTCAGGGCAGTCTCACGAGAGAACACATTCATCCGAGTCTCATGTGGTATCAGCAACACCTTCTGCTCCTGTGCCACCCCTCTCCTTGAAATATCTGTGTCCCTGAAAGTCCACAAATACAGACAGAAGAAAGGAGAGGATCCTTTCCTCCTGAATTTACTTCACATGAAGGCAGAAAACATTCCCCTTCCCAATCCTTTCCTATCAAGGGGTCTAGGTTCAATACAATTAAAGCCGAATTAATAAAGGCAGATGTTTTCAGTGGAGGAAACCTGTCAGTATGACCTAGATCTTCCTCAGTTACCAAAATGGATCTAACAGAATGCTATGGCCATTGTGTGGTGTCACAGTCATGATCTACAGCGGGCAAAGGAGAGTCCAGGAGAAACAGAGCGGGAGAGAGAAGTTACGCAATATCATATAAAACCATCTTCCACAGTCCATCCCAGCAACTTCTGCTCTGCTATGGCAAAGGGGTTGCTAGTGAAACATAAATTGTAAGCTCTTACTTAACGCAAACTTTAGACAAAAAGAGAACAAAGGAATCCTCCAGGCAAAAATTGTGGAAAATGACAATCATTAATAACTTCTTCAACTCAAACTACAAGACTTTCATCTGTTTTCTGATGAGACAACGCATTAACTTTCCAGTCACAAAACCCATATATCTACAAAAAGTATCTGTTTGATCAGACATAAATAAACCAGGAACTCAACACTAGCATCACCACATTCTCATCTGAACATTTTCAGTACATACAGATTTTGAAAGGCCTGGAAGTATCTAAGTACCTTTAAATAACATGGCCTGAAACTACATTCTTATATTGAAGGGCATGATGGACAATAAATGCACTCACCCTCTCTTCAGGATTCTTAGTCTTACTCATTCAAATGTGGGTGTCAAAAAGGCCCTCAAGCACTTATTTAGATACATGGCAACAAGTTGCCCGCTTTTTAGAAGTTCTGGGCACTTACAACACCCAGTGATGACAAAAGAGGCTTCAGGAGCTCCGCAATTGTTTGTATGCTTAATTACACAATTTGCATGATTTCTACATGCATACGCCTAAGCACTACACTTTTAACTTTTTTTTTTTTAGTAAGACGGAAAGCAAAAACCTGTGTGTAATCTATTAAACCAGATAAATAACTAATGGAAGCTCCTAATTCCCAGAACATTCCGAACAGGTGAGCTTTGAGATCTGAACCTCATCCGATTTCGGTTTCCGTAGCAGCCCATCTCTTACCTCAAAGTATTTCGAAGTCTGAAGCTCGCTTTGGGCCCGCAGCACTCCTCACTGTTTTCTGTGGGGTGCAGCGCTTTCCGTGATCTTTACAGGAGATTTTTTTCTTTTTCACACTGTCCATTTCAGTTTTCACGGAGTCATAAGAAGAATTTATAGCTGAGAAACTTCTCTTTCATCCCGCATCACCTTCCAGCTTTGAAGTCCACAGACCTAAAGCACAGAAATTTGCATCCGCTTAAGTTACATCAACTTTAAACTGCTATTAATGAAGTGGCGCGAGCGCACGCTGTACGTTCCTGCGCGGATTTCAGCTCACGCTGAGCTGAACCAGCACCGGGCAGGTTCACGCACACAGGCCGCACCCGGGCTGCCGGGGCTCCCACCCCACCCGCCTAACAAGGAGCCCCCCTTCACCCCCGAGCGGATCTCCCGGCTCGGCCTAGGCTGGGCCGGGGCCCGTCACGCCCGCTGAACGCGGCAGTTCCGGGGACCGGCCACCGCTAGGCCCAGCCGCCAGCAGGGCCGGGGAGGGCCCTCTCCTCTCCCCCCTCGCCGCGGGCACCCGCGGGGCCCTTCAGGGGCGACACCACGTCCCCGCGCGGGCTGCGCGGGCGCGGAGCCGGGCGCCGAGGCGGCGCTGCCCCCTGGCGGGCGGCGCCGGCAGCGCGGTTCGCGCGCGCCTGGCCCAACGGTCGCCGCGCGGCGGTTGGGCGGCGCGAGGCGAGGCGAGGCGAGGCGAGGCGGCGCGGCCCGCGCGGGCTCTGAGGGGAGCGGCCGCGGCGCCTCAGGCCTCGGGGCGTAAAGCCGCCCTCAGCGGCGGGTGTTACACAGCCTGCGCGCGCGAACCGCGCTGCCGCCTCGCCCGGGCTCGCCCTGGCCGGGGGAGCGGAGACGCTGGCGGGCGGCCGCAGAGCGCCCTGGCACCTGAGTGCCATGCGGGCTGCAGGGCTGTTCTTGCCAAGGCTGCGCCCGTTAGACGCTCCTGGAGACCCCCGTTCCTCTTGAAATACAAACACAAGTTTCTCACTTCAGAAAGCTGCTTTATTATTATTATTATATATATATATGTATTTTTTTTAATGCAGGCATTCTTTTAATCGCTCCTGTTCCTTATGTGCCCAGCCACTCTAGCCATGGACCAAGGCCCCTTTTGCTAGGCGCTGTGCAGTCATTAAGACTGTCCTCTGTGCTTTATCCAGTGACTAGTTCATCGTAAGTTCAGAAACGACATTGGCTACTCACCAGGCTCGGCAGCCATGTTCCTTCCTGCCCCTTTTTTCTGGCCCCGTGAATCTTGCATTCCTTCCACGCAGTGGCCAAGCCTCAGCAGGAGTTGCCCTTTTTCAGCACATCCCGGGGGCAGAGAGGTGGGGTGCCCTCGTGGTACCTCTCTTGTTGGAAAAGCGACAGCCAAGGGGAGAGGTGACTGGGGTCCACCGAACCCTGAGAGGCCTGGAGACTGCTATTCCTCAGATGCTGAGACATAGGGGACATCAAAAGGAGTCACCAAGAAGAGCAAATACCTTTTCAAACACGCACCATTAAACTACACAATTTACTGCCGCAGGAGGGTGGATGCCAGAGTAAATAGCTGAATCCAAGAACACAGCTACACAAATTCAACAGTGAAACATCAATCCAGAGCTATTACATAAAGAGATACCAGGAAATCCCTTGCATCTGGCTTAGAAAACTCATAATTGCAAGTTGCTGGAAGGATATTTCAGGAAAAATGTTGCTATATGCTTCTCCTACACTGCCCCTAAACATCTGCGGCTGTAACAAAAACAGTAGACCCTGAGCCTGGCCCAGCAGAGTCCGTGCTGTAGTGCTAACTCCTGTGGGCTCAGCAAGTGGCTAAACCTGCCTCTTCCACCATTTGGCTCAGCATTCTCCCCCCTAGGCCAGCGATGGCCAGATTTTTTTGAAGTCTGGCAGCAGGTCTATATTGAAAGGCCATTGCTAGCACCCAGCCAATGCCGAGCATGGCAGAGATGCCAGTGTTTTGTCATCGCTGTATTAGGCTACAGTTAGCAATCAATGGTGGCACAGGACCTGCTCGGGACCTGTCTTGCTGGCAATGTTCCAGAAGGAAAAAGCGATCCCAGACACATTCTCTGGGAAGCCTGATTCTCAGCACACAGACAGCATGTTTACCAGACTGAGCCCTTCACAAGGCTTAGATACCTCATTTCTAGGTCTGAGCTAAGGTACAGAGCTGCTTGGACTGGGGCAGTTCAGGACATGCCCAGGAGAAGAGCAGTAGTTGCCTAGAGTACCTTAAAGGCGAGCAAGGAGGTGCCTAGAGAGATTAGGCAATGCCTGTATTGGAGGGTGTTACCTCACAAGATTGGATTTAAGTGCCTACAGCAGGATTTATAAAGAAATTGAGACATCCAGGTGGTATTCTGGATGTAGCCTCTGGTATATGCTTTTCTGCTTGTCTGTGTGTCTGAGCATGATCCCCAGCATGCAAATAAGAAGAGAAAATCCCTGTTTCCATTAACTGATAGTCATACTTCTACACTGGAAGTTCACGTTCAGTCTTCATCCTGGAAACCATCTTGACTTTACCTTATTTTTATACTTCAGGGGCACCAGATGTGATACTCTCTATTATACTTTTTCCTCTGTAGGAACAAGCTTTTAAAGAAGGGCCTGTAAACCCAGTTTTAAAAAACCTGTGCAGCGTATAGAGTGAAATGTTCCTTCCCCTCCCTAGCATCTGATTTGTTTCAGGTATCTGATACTGTTAATCTAAAAATCACCTGAAGTTCTACACTGCATTGCAAGTCTTGTTAATGAATGCACAGATGCTTGCATTAGCAAAACTCTTACCTGGTTCAGCAACTAGAAGAAGAGATGGCCAATTCTGGATTCTGTGGGCTCCCACAAAGCCTATCTAGATCTGCTAACAGTACAGCCAAACATCTGACTAAAAGCAGTCCTCAGAAGCTGCGCCATGTCTCTAAGGAGCCCTGGGGAAGGCTCTGCAGTTTCCACTCAGTAAAAGCAGGTGGGTACCCTCAGCCCATCCTACCTGATTATGCACTGGAGTTTTCACCTGCACCCATCCAGTTTCCAGCTTTCTTCTAAAAAGCAAAACAACAGGCCTAGAACAAAACAGGACAAAGGGTTTTTAAAAAAAGGAGCCCACCATCTCTGTCTTGTGTTGTCAATGCTTCTGTGCATCATCTACACTATTCCCTGGCTTTTCTACCAAAGCTATGAAGATTACCTGAGAAATTCAGTGGGAACTCACATAAGTATTGCTTCTGGGGACCTCATGAGAGATGATAGGCGATTTTCTTCTTCTAGCACACTGAGAGGGGAGTCACCCTTGGGACAGATTTATCAGACAAGATCAGTTTCTTGCAACTGCGTGTATGAAGTAATTTTAACTCTTCCCTAATAACACTTGCATTTCTCTCTGAGTTTCTCCCCAGGCGTAGATGAAGCAGCTCCAGCGGTCACTGCCCTGTGCCCTACTGTAAGATGAAATGTCCTAAACTCTGATTTGAGGTCTTCCTAGGAGCTCAAGGCATACAGCTTCTCCAGGTGTCCTAGCTGAGCTCCTGTTTTACTCCTGACCCTCTTCACTGTGTGTTTGCTTCACAAGTCCTGGCCTGCAGCAGGCAGAACAGCTGTGTTTACTGCTTGCCAATTGTGCCAACAGCAAAAGTAAAATCCCATGAACCTGGCAATAAACAGCTCTTAGGAGCATACAGGAAAGGGTTCTGCCTCTCAGGCTGGTTGCAAGAGTATGCTTCTCACTGTTGGGTCAGTTAATTATGAAGTATGAAAAGCAAAATTTAGACAAGTAATATCACTTTGCAGTACAAGCAAAACAACGTGGGGATGACGCTGGTGCTGGAGCTGCTGGTATGGGCAGTCTTTGTGCTCCAGGATACCTCTCGGGGGGTATTTCTTTGGGGTCAGTACCAGGATTCTGCTGTCAGGGTTTCAGTATTGCCCAGTGTGTCTGCGATGCAGTAAATATAGCAACCTTTGAGGCCCACTTGCTACAAGGCCAGTAACTTATAAAACAAGCAGCATGATTTCAGTATAAAATGGGCTGGGATATGCTGAACTCATGTTGCCCTGCCTGGGAGTAACGCCAGGAGCCTCCCGACAGGTTGTCCCAGTATCCTGCACCTCCTCTCTCTGGATTTTGTGGACAGAAACACAACCAGGCAGTTGTTTCAAACAAACTGGCTCCCTCTGAAAGGAGATTTCGTATTATCTTCTACCTAGCAAGTGAACGAGCAAAACACTGTAGAAATGAAAATCAGGTACCAATCCATCTGCTAACATTGATGGTGAGGGAAGAAGCGTGTGTCTGCGCTGGTGCACGCGTAGCCGCATGTAGAAGCATACATAGGAGCGGGCTGTTGGCAAGGACTTGCAGCAGCCCTGAGTGCTCCCGATTTTGCAGCCGAAGAGCTGAATGTGTATATTGGCTGTGAAGCAAATAGGAGAGAAGAGATGAAAGTGTCTCCCTAGGAGCATGGGCCGGGAAAGGTAGAGCCCAGCAAGAGGCTAGGTATCTTGTAGCCTCAATGCTGTTACTGCCACATGGGAGCAGAGCTGCAGAAGACAAATTTCTGTTCTTCCCAGCTGAGGTATGAGGAACTCGGCCTTGACACCTGGGAGGAAAAAACTTCCAGCAGACGCTTTCACTGCCCTTCAGTTGTGCATATTGTGGGGTTAACTGTACTGTTTCAAGAACTCTAGTGAATGTATTCTTTTTTGTTTTTCATTCTCTCTGAGTTACAAAGAAAACCTGCCTCTTGTAGAAATGATTTTGTTTCAGCAGAGTGGAACAAGAACCTCACAAGAGGCCAGGAAATGCCTTCTTCAGTTCTAACAGTGACATATTCCTCTAATTGTTTACTTACACAATCTTTTGCGCATTTTACAGAATATACCACATGCCCCACTCTTGGTTCTGCTCACTGCCTCCCCTCCTGCACTCTCTACCAGTTCTTTACTCTCTTTCTTGGTTTTACAGCAGAGCTCGTTGTCTTCCAGCACCCTCCTTCTCTAATTCATCTTCTGTACAAATCTGTTTTTTTTCCCTATCTCTGTCCAGTTTCATTCCCTTTTTGCTGTCTTTTCCTCATCTTCCTTCCAAACTCAGAATTTTCAGCTCAGGGTAGGAATGGCCAAAATGTAACTTCAGAGTTTTATTACATGGCCTTTTGGAGCCTGGCATGCAGCATTCAATTTGGAGCGGAGTGTCCTAGCTCTGTTGCATGCCGAGATCTGTTGTCCAGATGAATTAATTCCAGATTATATGTGGGTGTTGACTTCAGCTGGGCAAAATTTGGATACCCTGGTTTAGTCATTATTCTCTGATGAATCTCTTGGTGACAGTCTTTTCCCCTATTGTTCTGAGGTGAGCCCCATGGCAAAAAATGTGAAGGGAAGAAACAAAAGAATATAAAGAAAGGTTACGAAATCAAATTCAGCAAGGCAGGGTTATTGTCCCTCCGTTCTGCCTCTTCTGTCCTCCATCTGAGATTGGATTTTGTAGGAAAACACCCGTAGGACAGACATACCAAATCCACTGGACTCTTCAGCCCGGCTGCATCATTTTTCCCCAAGTCTTGATTCGAACGGTGCTGGCGGCTCCGTGGCACAATCTGCAGGGTCAGTTGCGATGGGCAAGCAGAAATACGAGAACAGTCTGTACCCGGGGCCTGATGAGCTACAGTCCCACCTAATCTCCCTGGAATATGAGAAGCACAGTGGGAGCTACACATCCCAAATTAAGCAACAGAGAAAGGGAGGAGGAAGTTATCATCAATTCTTAACATTTTATTTCTTTACTGGGTTAAACAAGGAGCGGAGAAAACCTCTGCCCCAAAATACAACAGAACTGAAAGCATTACAGGTACAGAGACTATTGAACACAGAGAGTAGTAGGATAATATTTTAATACAACTGAATTATAGCATGGTTTTGTGTTTTTGTTTTTTTGTTTTGTTTTTTGTCAAACCATTTTGGAAAATAAATGTAATAGGAACTAGTGCAAAAAAGTTCTAAACATGAAGCACAGTGTATAAAATGGCATAAGAAAACTGTCCCCTCAAGGACACAGTCACTTTCTTATGACAGAGGGGAGAAAGAGAGAAACAGAAGGAGGGTGGGGAATAGAGAGGGAAGGTTAGGAAGGCAGAGGAAGAAGAAAGCTGGAAAGAAAGAGAAACTGGGCAGGGGGATTAGAAAGAATATTTTGACTTCAGCAGTATGGTTTTTTTTTCACCTCGCCACCATGTACTGTAAAAGGACCTTTTGTAGGTCTGAGCTCTGTAACCACCAACATTTCACAAGCACTTGAGAAGGGTTCGGTCACAAACAGCCTTTTCCACGTACACGCAAAGCCATCCCACAGGGGCCCATCCGATTCCTGGGGAGGTTCCCCCTGCACTCCTTTGATCTGCCAGCTCGTCTGGACCTCAAAGTGCCTGTCCCTCACCATCAGCAAAGGGTCAGAGAGGACGTGTATGGTCTTCCAACAGCATCTCCCAGGCTTTGAATCGAAAATGGCTGGAGGGCAAGGAATGCTTTCTTTGGGGCTCTCTTCTTTTCAAGACACTCCTTTAAACTGGTTATTATTGAAACGTGATGTTTGCTGTTCTCCCTTCATGCACACTCACTTTGTGGTATCCCTGCTGGACCAATGCATTTAATTTCTTCAAATTCAAACTCCCGTGAACATGTGGGAATATCTCTGGTTTTGAAGGCTTCCCATAACTGTGATATCTGAATGGACTGGAAGCTAGAAGAAGCTGGATTCATTTCGGTTTGGAAAAGAAAATAGAGCTTGGTTAAAAGGCTAGCTGGGGGCATCCAACACGGAGTGAGGTCCTAAAGAAAAAAGTGGTGCTTCCCTGCAGACAGCAGTACCTCAGCAGCAAACCACGTCAGGAACAGACACAAGCAGTTCTCCTGGGCTGAAACAGCCACGGTAAAACGGGAGACTCTCCGGTTTGCTTTCACCACTAAGCTGCTCAGCCTACTGCCCCCAAGAAATCGGCTGGATGCTATTTTAAGTAGAGCTGGTTGGAATTCCTTACAAATTGCTATTCTCTTAGACTACGCAGCCACCAGTTCCAACTGTGTGAGCAGAAAAAGCGTGATTGATTTTTTTCATTTTATTTTTTGAAAATGAAAGGGTTTGTGGGAAAGGGCTGTTCCTGATACATTCCTCAATTTGAAAAAAATTGGTCATAATTATCAATATGGCTTGTTTTGACAAGTTTCAAAAAAAAAAAAAAAAAAAAAAAAAGCAGCCTGGCTTGAAATGGCTTTTTGTTTTGCAACTCAAGCACATACAGTTCCCAAATAAATACATTTAAAAATCGTAAAACCAACCCCAAATTTCTTAAGCCAATCCCAATTTTGTGTGTGTTTTGGAGTTTCAGTTTACAACAAGAAAGTCGTAGCCTTCCTGGTCTGAAAAAGGATCATAATAAAACTCCATAGTACCAAATGTTAACAGGAGAGGAAACTACTCTTGACCTTGTTTCAAATAAATAAACTAGATATACAGAAAATAAAACTAAGCTGCAGGAGATGTTATTTAGTAATTCAGCCCATCTCCTGTCTGGGAGCAGCAAGTCTTACAGGCAGTGGCTTATGCTGGGATTTGGCAAAAAAGAAGGGCACTGGAGCTGGGAGCAGCATTTGCAGTGAGGCTCGGAGGTTCCTCGCAGCGGAGCTCTGCCACGTATGTGGCACAGACACCTGATCAGGTGGTTTGTGTGTCCTGCAGGACTGATTTGCAGAACGACTGGTACTTTGTTCCTGAGGTTGGGACATGTAGGATGAAGTTAACTGGAATATCCAGAGTAAAAAGCAGCAAGAGATACTCATAAAGTACCGAAAAAGAAAAAAAAAAGGAGAGAAGGAAATATAGCTATTGGATTTGGAAAAGACCCTACAGTGTGAGTATTTCCTTGCACAGCTGCTACTGCCTAGTTCTGCAAGAGCTATGGGGAGATGTGCTTGGGTTTGTAAGAGACCAGAGGACCCAGCTACTCCCCTTGGGTTTCCTCCCTGGGGACCGTATGGAACATTTGCTACACTTTATGTGCTAACAACTTAAAAAATCCCAGAGAAACGCACACCACAATGTTTCTGCTTTCTCCTAAGAGGAATACCAGCAGTTGTCCTGGCTCAGGGAGTTTGATGCCTGGTTTGTAACTCCTGCCTACATGTGTTGTTAGGAGGTGTGCAATGGAGCAGGTTAGAAACACAGAGAAATTAAAAATCCAGCAGCTTTTAAAAGGAATCATTTTCTTAATGTCCCTAGTTGAAAATGATTTATCCTTCACATATGGCCACAATATTTCCTGTGCTCCCTTCATCCCAGAAGGGAGTCCTGGAGAGCAGAGCTGAAGGTCCCTTAGAGAGCTGCACCAGATCTAACCCAGTGGCATCTGAAGGCCTGCGACCTCCCTCGCAGGTCTCAGCGCAGGGCTGTGTGACCTGGCTCTGCAGTGAAACTTCTCCTTCACCTCTGTTCAGCACTCCCCACCCAACAAGACGGGCGTCCCGTAGTGACGTGACAACCTGTGCCAGGAGGGGACAGCTACACAGCCTACAAAATCCAAACTGCAAAAGGCCAGAGCAAGTGTGGTCAGATGCACCTGAGACTCAGCCAGCAGCAACCCTCAGATGGTAGAGCAAGTCCAGGCTTTGAGGGCTTCTCTTCTCCATTCAGCCTTGGGGAGCAGGGTCAGTGCTGGCTTCGTCAGCTACACATTGAGAGAGGCCACTGCCTCTCCGTGGGACTTGTGGTTTGGAGCTGCAGGAATGGTATAAAATGCCTGAATTTGCAGCATTCAGGTCTCGATTCTTCACTCCTGCTCAGGGTACAAATAGAGCAGGATGATCATGGTGTGAGTGAACGGAGAGAGCTTGCAGCAACACCGCTGCTTTGGTGGACAGCTACAAAACCTGTGGCTGCTCCTTGCACTGCGACACAAAGTCCACCTGTGCGCAGCTACACAGCATCCTCTACGTGGCTACGCAGCTTCCAGCCACCCCTCTCACATTCTTTAATACCCATTTCCAATATTAAAACTTGAAATAATAACTCCTCCCTAAACAAATCCCCACTGCTGTTACAGGCCACCAGCACGCAGGTCTGCATAGCAGAACTTCACAGCGTTTCTGACCAGGACAGTAAGCAGTGCTCCTGCCTTCCTCTACCCCCACCCTCCCGCAGAGCACGGGAATGAAAACATTCACCCAAAGAGCCCCACAGGATGGAGAACAACCAAAGAGAGCTGCTAAAAAGCTTCTCCCCTGAAATACAGCATAAGCGATGCTTGGGCCTGGGAAAAGATGGACCTTCAGAGCTCCCAGACCTGCTGCTGCCCGGGAGCACTACTCAAAGTTCGCCTGAGGGGGAGAACGGATAATCGTGGGTTTGGGTAATTTAGGTACCTCTCTCATCCCACTGGAATGCTTATGAACTGACTTTGTTTGACAGGCTGAAGTAAGTTGTTATCAACATCTTGTCTAAACATTAGAAATTGCCCTTCTTAACCTTTCAAATATGATTTAATAGAGATTTATACTCCTGCGGATAGAAATCCACAAGGCAGCCCAAAAAGGCTATAAAAAATTGTCAGACATATTGCATAGATTTTAACAGTGATTTTCAAAAAATCTGAGTATATTTCTGTACAACTCCCCTGAATTTGTCTCTATTAATTTCTATATGCATTCCTTTCTGGGGTGGTAGCTAGGTATCGTGTTATAATTTATTACAAGCTGCTGCATGACTTTTTGAGGGTAGAGACTTAAACGAAAAGCCTGAACACAAACTAGTGACCACTCCCAGCAGGGTTCCCAGTTTCACCATCAGTGCAAACAGCCCCGCTCTTGTGCTGTAAATCACCAATCTCCATTTCAAATGCAGCACAAGTAGACCACGCTTGCCAGAAGACACGTACAAAATTTGGGAAGTGCTATCACATTGCTGATGGGGATCCTTCCTTGAGATCAGCAGATATCAGAAAATTTCTTTCTTTTTTTCCTCCCTCCATCAAACGTGGGGCAAACGAGCTGTCTCCCAGCACTGCCTGGAGTCCTGAGTGGCAGTGAATGAACTGCCCTGACATCTCCTATTGAAGCAGAGCAAAATGTGTTGAACAAAAACCATTTCAAGATGTTTTCTGAGCGTTGCCAAGTTACTCAACATGTTCTGCTTTAGTTGTCAGATGCTTTCAAAGTGATTTCCCTAACTCAGAGCACGAATGGTGAGGGCTCTCCCTGGGAACCTTTTGCCTGGGGCTACCATGGATCTGTATTTTCATAAGAAAAAGGCTCAACTAGTGATTAATCTTCACCAGAGGAAGCAGGGCCTTTCTTTGGGATTTTTCTTCAGTTATTTTTAATTAATTTGTACAACTGGCAGTTACATTAAAGTGCAAAACTCAAGACCAGCACTCCAGACAGGACATGACTACCTTTCCTCTCGCAGCGTCAGCGGCAGAGCCGCAGCTGGCCAGCTGCATTCCCTGCGGATTCAGCCGCGGCTGGCTCCTCTCGCGTACAGCTAGCAACTCTGGCAAACGGCACGACGGCCAAGCAACGGGAACGCGCCCAGCGAAGGGGCTTGTGATCTGCCGCGGGGTCATCAAGGCATGCACCGTCCCTGCCAGCTCCCCTGCGCCTCGGACACGTGGCCCAGGGGACAGAAATCTGCTTGCTTCAGCGGGACCATGAGGAATCCCTGCTCTGGGAAGGGGGGTTTCCTCAGTGGGGAGAAATGTAGTCATTGAAGGGAACGTTTGACTTTACAAACCAATCCTAACGCACGGCATCTTTCTCTGGGGAGGAGAATCCAGGTCATTCAACTGAAAAAGAAAGGAAACAGCACCTGGGTTTTAGATTTGCTGTGTGATAAATCCTTTTGGGCTTGGTATGTTCCAAGGTCCCAGGCGGCTGCATCAAGAGCTGCTCTGGAAAGGGCTCCCGGTCCTGGAGTGCACGTTCGCACTGGGGTGCGATGGGGAGCGGACTGGGAAGCGTACCTGCATGCACTGTGCAAACAAACCCTCTCTTTTCTCTCCTTATCCCAGGCTAATTCACTCCAGGGCTAACAGCAGCATTCTTGTAATAAAAATAATGTCAGTGATACTAACTGAGACCATGTTAAAGTCTCCTTTCTGGACTTTTCCCTTGTACAGCAAAGAGAGAGCTAATATAGACAGAGGATTATTAAGGCTGTAATGTCAGACCAGAGAGAAGATTTTTATCCAATGGCCTTATAATGACGGACTGCAACATACACCGCTTCCAGCTGCTCCGTCCTGTTCTGTGAACAGCCTAGTCTGGATCCATTTAACTAGATTGGCAAAGTGTTGAATACAGCATATGGTGCCCTAAAACCACAGAACTTATTGACAGCAGCCTAGACTTGCTAAATAAAAGAGCTCCTTCCAAAAGCCTTGCTCTCTGAAGACTCAGCACTTTCTTCTCAGTCACACTAGGTAAAAAACACAGCCATGCGTCTGCCAGCGAGTCTCCATACCGTGCGCATTCACATCACCCTCCGTGCCAGGAGACACGGTGCCCTTCACACTGATACAGTGAGTGATGCTTACGTGTGTACCTTGTGGGAAGCTGCAGCTTGGAAAATGTTTGGATCTCCTTTAGTTAGAGCAGAAGAGCCCTGCAGAGCTTCCCTGTGTGCTGTGTACCTGCATCATGTTCAGCTGATTAGGCTGATGCAACTACACTGCCTCAGTAATTACACTGAAGACCCAATCTTTGAAACTGCTCAGCTTTCAGATCATTCACTGGGATGTAGTAAGGGATCTCTGCCTCATCATCTGATATTAGTTATGATAAAGACATTTCTCACAGCTCTCAGGTTATTTCAGCAAAACCTATCCAGCCTCCCTGAGCCCCTCTGGATGCCCATGTAAGACCACCTCGGCTATTCGACTTCATTCCTTCAAGCTCTGCAGCATTCACTCCTCTCCTGACATCCCATAGTACCTACGCTGGCGCAGAAGCTCTCTGTGCCCTTACATTCAGGGTCACAGGAGACTGTACGAGTCCGGATTCTCATTTACGCTACTGCACGTGTACCTTGCTCTGGTCTCTGGCAGTGCACGAGAGCTTCAGGGTGGGCACAACGGCACTTGCCCCTCAGGGATGAGATTGGCACTCACTGGATCCGTATGATACGGCACACACATGTGGGGCAAAACAGAGCAGCCCGGTGCCCTGCTATCCGTGGCAGAGCAGATTCTGGGTCCTGCACTGTCTCATCGGAGCAGGCTCCACAGCAGACAAGGAACAGGGCCAGTGACTCAGGGCCACTTGCTGACGCATCACACTGGGCGATTCCTCTCTCTCTAGATGAGTTGTTCAAAGATTGGATTCAGCCTATCTCTGAAAGAGACGCCTGGAATTAGCTTAACTCTTGGCAGTACATGAAAAATCTAATTTCCTAAAGAATGGACTGGATCTGGTTGTCTTGAGACAGGAACATGACTGTGCTCCCTCCTTTGGTCTAGCTGTATGCTTTTGCTATTCATCAAAGCAGCTACACAACGGATTTTTTAGCAACAGAACAAACAAAGTCAGATTCCTATTTGCTAACCTGCTGCATATACTGGTTCTCGGATCTGTGTAAACTAGACTGAAAATATATGGATGCTGTTATGAATATTCAAACAAGAATGGTCCTACCTATTCTGGGTAGCAACAACAATAAAATCTGCTTGGGAAACACTCTCTGCATCTTTCCTGAAACCTAGTTATATCAACCTTGCTACATCGTGCCTGATAACCAACGGACAATGAGTTCACGGGCTTTGTATCTGCAGGACTTTGGTAACACATAACCGATAATGTGTAAACATTACCCCAAAGCTCTGAGATTCAAGTCAAAGCAGAAGTCAAACATTCAGCTGCTTTTCAGAGCCTCTTTGGTCTGGAAATGGGCTGGAAGTTTCAGGAAACCAGTCTTTCCCATGAGAGTCCTGGTACTTCCCTTCCAGCCAGGTAGGAAGTAGCTTTTCTCATGGTACTTTGCCTATTTTTGCTTCACCTCAACAGACCAGAAAACACAAAATATTTACAGTCCTGAACTTTGTGACTTCTTTGACCCTCACAGGGATCTGGGATTGGTTTGAGATGCAGCAAAATATTGTTCTTTGCTTGGTCCCTGCCTACCAGCAGGACCACAAAAATGCCAATCTGTGCTCTGCTGTAGGTACCTGTGAAGAGGCAGTCTAGAAGTAGAGGAAGAGTCACACTTTCTCCTCTATAAGAAATGACCAGGTTTATATCCATATTGCGATTTAGACATTTTGCAGCTGGCTGCGGCCTGCTTCCCCATCTGCATGTACTTCACCTCACACCACTACCACAGTGTTAAAGCGCATATTCATCTTTTCCTTCACCCCATATCCAGAATGAACTCTCTTTTCTCTAATATCTGATCCTTAGTTCTTTCTTCATTCCCAATTTAGTTCATTTTCCTGTTTCCATCCAGGCCTCTCACAGTATCATTCATTCTTGCTAGATTGTACCAACTTATCACAGTACAATAACAAGTGACTGAGAGAAACTGCCTTGAAAACAGGCCCCACAGGAAGAATCCCCGACCACGCAGGACGCACAGTGAAGTATCCCACACGCCACCTTCCAACATTATTCCGAGTGTAGTTCCTAGTGGGTGGATGGAGGATTTGGAAGTCCCATACTAGAGTTGGGATCTAATACCTGTTTGAGGCTGAATACCTGGATAAACTGAGCTCAGGTAAAAAAAGTGAGTCAATTTAGGCTGCACCAGACAGCACCTTGCCCGTCTCAGTCCAGCTGTCCCAGCAGGGCTCCTAGAAATTTCCTGATCTGGGAAGTAGCTCTTGATAAAAAAGTGTTCATAAATACTCTCCTCCCCAGCTGGGGTTCATTAACGCCTGTTCTCTGTGTGGGAGACTAGATCTCCACAAGCCAGATTTCTCCAGCCCTTTTGCCCAGTCCTTATGCCATCTCCTACATGATTTGTACAAGAAGCATGGAAAGATGCCTTTTGAAGCCTTTTATCCAATTGTTATTATTCTTGAACCAACCACAAACTTGAAGTCTCCCTCGGCTTAGCCTGTGCACTGCTAGAGTCACATCTGCCTAACTCCTCTCTGAGACAAACCCTTCCATAGAGGAAAGAAAACAAAAAAGAAAAAAAAAAGTTAAATGAAATCATCAGGATACATTGCAGAGTGGAACATTAGGAACCCTGGGAACATCCTTGCCTGATCCACCCCACCCTCTCTCCCTCTCCACCTCTGTACAAGAGAAGAGCGGGAGAGCCAAGCTGGAGGAGGAGGTAAGGACCTGACCGAGATGAACCCCGCATAGGACAGCGTTTCGCATTCGTAAACCCCAGCTCCTCTCAGCAAAAGGACGAGCCCGGGCCCGGCTGTCTGGGCAGCAACGGCATGCTGAGGGCTCTGCGCTCTGCCACGAAAGATGGGGACTGCCTCTGAGCTGGCATTTTTTTTCCCAGATAGGAGAGGGGCAAGGACTTGGAGAGAGGTGCTGCTCCCAGGCCCCCCCGGCAACTGGGGACGGCAGGATGCTGGGCTTTAGAGACCGAGGAGGAAAAGAAACAGGGGTTAGGTTGATTTTTAAACTCTTGGCGTTTAGGTGGCAGGTGAGGTGGGGGCCACGTGGCACATCTGTGGGGCGGCTGGGAGACCCGCGGCAATCCCACGGGGAGACCTCTTGGGAAGGCAGCCCCTCCGTTCTCCCTGCCCCTCCGCCGTACCTTCCTGCGCCGGCACCCGGCGCCTCTACGAGGCCGGACGCGCCGAGCTGCCGGGCTGCTTCTGACCGAACCCTTCTCAACGCCGAGTCCCGCAGCCCTGTGCGCATTAGAGACTCTTCATCACGGGGATGCCCCGCGGCGAGCAGCTCTTGGGGGTATGTGCGGGGGTGTGTGTGTGTGCGTCACCCCCAATCCCGTGCCTCCCATTGGAGGAATAGCGTGTGCCCCCCTTAGTGGAAAAAGATCTGGCATTCTTCTTGGAGACCTCCTTTCCCCTCCGCGTCACTCGTCTCGCGTCACGCTCTCGTCCACGGCGGGCAGGGCCTCCAAGCCGAGCCCGCCGCCGGCCGCCCCGCCGCTGCTGTGCACGCTCGAGAAGGACACCATGGTGTGCAGAAGCATGAGGACCAGGACGCACAGTCTGAGTCTGCTGTTGCTGAGGCGAGACCCTGCGGAGACTGGCAGCAGCGATGGCGGGTGGGGCTGGTGGTACTGGTGGTGGTGGTGGTGGTGGTAGAGGTGGTAGTGGTTCTGCCGCTGGTGATGGAGGTGGGGGTCGTGGTGGCGGTAATGGAGCGACTCGGACGCGGTGGATTTGGGGGATGTGTTGTAGTTGCTGTCTGGCGGGCGGTCGCAGGAGTCCCATTGCACTTCGCAGCACTTGGCCTCCTCGTCGGGCAGCTGGTTCTCTAGCAACCCTGGCAAAACAGCGGGGAGGGGCTCAGCGGGCGGGAGCGAGCCCCGGCGCCCAAGGGCTGCCCAGGGGAACGTCCCGCCGGAGGACCGGGACACGGGGACACGGAGGCACCTCCCCAGGCAGGTCCCTCCCGGGCCCACGGCCCCCGCGGCCGGTGCACCCGGAGACACCGCGGTCCCACAGCGCTTCTCGTGCTGGCTGCGAGACGGGGACTCGCCAGACTCCGCGCACAGCAGGTCAGTGCAAGGTCCCGGCCACGCTTCAGTCCTGCCACCTTCAGCCCCTCTAAACGTTTTCCTCAGGTTTCAGTTAGAGGTAGGGCTTTTGGTGCCCGTGCTAAGCTGTCAGCCTGTTGCTGCATCCCTATTAAATGCTTGCACTTCACCCCCAGACAGCTACATTTCAGCAGCCGGAGAAGTGCTTCGTATGTCTCCACACTGTACCCTCCTCCTCCTCTCTCCCCATTCCCCCCAAAAAGATTTCCAAATCTTCCGTGAAAGCGCTCGATGCTTCACCCGCTGGCGCGGGCTGGGTGATCTCCTGGCGCTTCCCGCACCGCCCTCGGGGCGCAGGGCCCCGCGACCGCGCCGGGACGCCTGCCTGCTCCCGGGACCTCCTTACCCGTACAGATGAAGCCAGGCAAACCTCCATAGATCAGCTCGTCATTGTCCGGCAACACGAAGGGGCACCTGGTCTGCACCTCCAGGCAGTATTGCTTGCATGGGATCCGGTGTCGGCACTGTTGTTGTGTCACGTTGAAATACTCGGAGCACAGCCAGGCCTTGTAGACAGCCTAAAGGAAGTCACCGAGAGGGAAACGTCACCGCCGCGAACCCCTGGGCAGCCAAACCACCGCAGGAGCTCGGTGTCGAGCAGGGGTGAGATGGAAGGAGAGAATTCCCGAGAAGGGAAGGAGAGACTTTCCTCTTACCTCACTTTGCTCACCGAAGAAGCATTTCTCAGTACATCTGGGTTACTTACTGTATTAAGTATTAAAAGAAGCCATCAAGGGGTTAGATACTGCGGAATTCATCTAACAACCTCGAACCATCACAAAAGTAAAGCAAATTAACACCGTGGACTACCGTCCCCCACAGACGGGCACCGGGGCATCACGACAGACCACAGCAACTGCTGGGACTGGAGGCCCAGGAGCAAACAGTTCTACATGAAAAATTCACTTTCTTTCCTTTCCAAGACCACCAGCTGCACTTTTCTCTTCCCTGAGGCTGGGCAGAGGAGGAACCTCCAGACGGCTAAGCGATACCGTCCGCTGGGCACGTGCGAAACCTCCAGCGCTGCAACACGCAGCACCGGCAGGGACTTGCAGAGACAAGGACGGGAGCCCAGGAAGCCAGACAGGACCACGGTCTCTGCCGTTGCAAGCACCTCTACAGCAAAACGGCAACCAGGGGAGGAAACGCAGGCACGTGCACTGGTGTAGGCAAGGCCAGTGTCTGCTGTGCCCCAACCGAGGGGATGCCCGAGGCTCTCACGTGGGGACAACCTGGCTCTGGGCTGGGGTGACCTCTCCGGGTGCTGCACACGCTGGGGCAGGGCGAGGATTTCATGCTTCCCTACTGGTCACCATCAGCTGTGAACACCGAGCGCTGGACTGCAAAACAGACCGCAGATTAATCTTTTTTGGCAGTTTCTAAAGCTCTCTGACTACTGGAAAAGCTGCCTGTCAGAAGCATATGGGCACTGCTGGGACGCAGCGAGCTGCTGTGCCGAGCTCTGGTGACGAGAGCGCGCTGTTGTTACGGTCGCCTCGGATTCATCCTTTTCTGCCACCAAATAAAATCCTTTTCATCTTCTGCACCGATCTACCCGGTTCTGGGGGGAATCCCAATTCACAGAAATCTTGCACTTTTTCCCACGCCATTTGTTCTGGCTCAAACAGGCAGCTCTCATAAGGAACACTTCATTTTACAGGCAGATTTTGATAGCTACATACACCAAACAGTGCGTTACCCAGCGCTGTAAGTGCTCCTGTGCTCTCCCGAAACAGAAAGTTGCACTCACCTTTTAGCTGGTCAGAGCTGCACTTTGCACAGTTTCCAGAAATAAAAGCTACCTCCGGGCTAGCCTGCAACTTAGGGCTGGAGGAGGTGGCACAAACTCTGCCCGCAGGGCTGTCGGCTCTGCCGTCCCTCCTCTCCTGGGGTCTCGCGGCGCGGGCAGGGACACCACCGCGCAGGAGCAGGGCACGCCAAGCCCCTCCGTCCGCAGCAGAGCCAGGTTGCCCTTCTCACCAGGAAAAACAAGTTTTGAAGAGCAAACGGAGGCACGTGGAGGTTGTGCCCTTCTAGCTAAGCCCTGGGGTGGGTTGGCGCCTGGTTTGGGGATCAGGCTCTGGGGCTGCCCGGCGAAAGCCCGCCGACGGCTCTGCCGGGGCCGTGTCTCCGGCATCGTCCTGCGCTCCCGAGAATCACATACGGGGAAGCGGTTTGTCTTCAAGTGATCTCTTGTTTCTCGTGGTGAGCAGTCATTCCTCAGACCGCAAGAAATCCATGACAACGATGGGAAGAAGAGCACCCTCCGCGGCATTTCCAGCTCATCTATGAATATATCTAGGCACTAGCTACGAAATTGAGGTCACATGAGTGACCACATCCAACTTCCTTTGAAATCAAGTAGAAAGAACTCCCTGTGAGTCAAGGGGAATGAATTTGCCTCCTCAGAGCGCTTGGAGTAAACCCCGTGCTTCTCCTTCCAGCTGGATTTTTATTTTTTGAAGGCTTTAAAAACATCTCTTGTTTCCCTATGTTTAGCATAGATCCTTATCATCATTTGTTTGGCCCATGGTAACGTCTCAAGATTAAAGCTGGTTGGGAAATTCTTGGCAGGTTGTTCTCTTAAGTCTTTTTTTCCTTTCGTCCTGGAAAATGCCAATTCATGAAAACCAGAATTTTCATGGAAGCATGTTAATTTTGGTGAAACTTTCATCAGGAAAAAGTTTAATCGGGACCAGGACACAATCCATGGCGTAAGCTTTTCAGAGCAGTTAATAGCCCTGTGGTCAGGGCGTCCCTCTGGGATGCGGGAAATTCAGCTGCAGCTCTGCTTTTTCTCTCTGTCCCGTTAGATCTTAATTATTTGGACAAAGTGAAATGGCTCCAGAGAAGGGACTGACTCTGTAATCAGACTCTGAGGACACAGCGGGGAGAAAGAGCTTCAAGGTCTCATTCTGGATGAGGACCTGCCTGAGCTTATTTCCCCAGGCCGTGGTGGTGGCCCCAGGAGGAAGGGGAGATGGGGGTCAGTGGGGTGTGCTCACCTCCCGGACCTCGTCACCTCGCTCCTTCCTAAATCCCTTCTCCGCCTGCCATGGCCCCAGCAGTCCAAAGCTACTTCCATGCAGGAGATGCCCCTGAGGTTCCCGCTGGACATGAGCATGGCCCTAGGTGAGCCAAAGGCCCCGTCGAGCCCCGCAGGCTCTTGGCGTCTTGCAGAGCCTGGGAAGCGAGGCCACCACCTCCAGAGCTGCAGCTAGCAGCAGCCAGGCATGGCAAGGCCTGGCCCAGAACCACGAGGGGAAAACAGGGGCCTGCAAGCTGGCTTAGAGGGACGGTTCCTGCTCTGCAGTAGGACAACCCTGGGGCAGCATTTAGGATGCGCTGGAGGTTTCCCAGAGGAAAGACTGCAGATAGGCTCCTACCAAGCTTCCAAATTAGCATGGGCTCCAGCAGCAATATGAGCTCCCTTGGTGCCATCCAACCGCGCTGAAGGTCTATTAGCTTGGAGCCTGGGGCGGTGCTACAGGCTGCATCATCCCTTTGGCTGAGCATGAGAGAGAAGCAGCAAATGGATACACGATGCAAAACTGCACAAGGCATCCCTCTGCCACCAGACACAGCAGGGGCAGGAGGAGCTTGTAGGTGAAGTGACCCATTACAGCCTAACTCGTTACAGCTGAGCCTGTCAAATTCACTAGCAGAACCATAACTGCAACTATCCTCAACCCAGCCTGGAGACCGGCCAGCTCCATCTGTACCCCGTGGTGCTGAATGCACCCAGCAAATCCACACTCCTCACCTTCCCTCCACCACCAGCTACAGCAGGCTGATGTTTACCCCTTTGTCCCCCGCCTTGGGCAGGGAACAACACATTGCAGGTGAAGCTGTGGGACCAGTCTCATAGACTTGAAGACAAGGTCTGCTCTTCTGCACGACCTGCACTCCAGAGACTGCCACAACTTGAGCTTTAACATGCATCTTCCTTAACGGCCTCTAGTCCCTGGGAGAACAACGTGAGCAGCAACAGGGCAGCAGGGAGTCAGGAGGATCCTCCTGAAGAAGGATCACGCAGCAGGGCTGACACATCACACTTAGCAAGTGCAATTAGTTTTTCTCATTAGAGAAATGAGTATCCATCATTGCTCTTCAATGGGACCTTAATAGGACATAAAGGAGGGATAGATATGTCAGTGGATAATGATGCATTACAATAGATGAGATGGAAAACCAGAAGATATAAAAAGTGCTTCAAACCATCTGCTGACTATAGAAGATAAGAAGAGCTCGAAGAGCTCTTTAATCCTTAACTAGATGGGATGCATCTTTTCTCTGGTCCAGCCTGGCGAGTCCCTGCTTCTGTGCAACACTGTTATTTATGTACATCTGCAGGTCTGTGTGTAGTCTGGAGAAAAACAGCGAGATCTCCACCCCAGAGAGCTTGCTGTCGAAGAGGCATGCCCTACAATAGCCATAAAGGATGGGAAGGGTTGGGGAGGGCTGTCCCAAGGATGCCATCAACTGAGATAAGTAGATATAAACATGCATATACAATCAGCTCCGCTCTGCTTTGCTCCCCCTCACACTCTGTAAGAATATAGTGCTATAACATTTGGTAACAGCCTCCAGAGCGAAACCCTGGATTACGCCTGCTGGGGCAAGCAGGGAATGCAGGTGAGAAATGGACGCTATGGAGAAATCCTTGTTGGCAACCAGCTCTAGAAAGAGGCCATATGAAGGGTCCTCAAGCAACAACAGAGCTTCCCTGAGAGTTTTCTGGGAACAAAGCATCCTGCCCTGCCGGGAATTTCTGTATTGGATAGCCCAGGGAAGATGCATTCTCATTTTCCCCATTAGAGGGCACATGCATCCTACTGCATCTCACTCCTCCAGAAACCTGCAGGGGCTCCAGCCCTGCTACCGAAGCAGAGGAAGAAGGAAAGGAGCAAACACCGGGATGAAAGCAGAGCAGGAGGGCAGAGGGAAAGCGTGTGCTGCTGCACAGGTTCTGGGTTCAGAACCTGCCCAAGTCACAGCAGGAAAAGACCTGCCCTCATCAAAAAGTCCTGTGGAAACCAGTATGAAATACATTTTCCACAAAGGTTTTAGCTCTATTGGAGTTTTACAGCATGCAGGATGGGGTTAATTTACCTAATGTTGATCTTCTAAAAATTAGGGCTTCATCTAAGTTATTCAGGCTGCTTTTATAGTCAACAAAGAAAGGGCAATCTGAGGACAACAAATCCCTCCCAAGATGAGTACCCTGACCACCCCAACCGTGGATGGGGCTGGGGGTGCTGCCCTCTTTCTCTGTTGACTGCAAAGGATTTTTGACAGCTAGCTTAGATTAGATGCCTGAATTTTAAGTGGCTAAAGTTGGATGAGATGAATTCTGCCCTAAGTTACAAAATTTTCAGGATTAAAAGCTGGATGTATTAACTAAACCATAAGCAAGATGCAGAATTCACTGGCTAAAATTCTATGAGATGTGTCAGGCCAAAAATCAGTTTAGAAGATCATAAAAGTCCTTTAGACTTAAAATATCTGTAGTGGAGACGTTTCACAGAGATATAATGAACGAAACAGCTGTAAAACATTAGGGAAAACTCAGACCCTCCACTGTATTCTTTAAGCTTTCACAGCACCTGCTTCAAGACCCGACTGCTTTATGCCCAGGCAGTTCCCCGTGGGCTGTTTGTTGACATTAGATGATCGCTGCACAAGTTGACATGTGTCACTATTTGTGTCTGCTGTTTGCTAAACCAGTCAGGGAGACCAAGAGCTGCCCTGAGTCCTCAGCAGATTCCTCAAATTCCTGGCTACCAGCATGTTTTGAAGAGCAGCATTAATAAAAGCCCCTGCTGCGTGGATGCAGTCGCAGGCTGCCGGGCAACCCCTGCTTTGCGGGGGTCCCAGTCAACAAGTCTGCCAACCATGCAGCAACAACAACGCCCTGTCCCTTCACTCTCTCTCCTGCACACACTCTTTGACGTTCCATGGTTATGAATAATAAATAGCAAATAGGTTAAGTGGATAGTTTATAAACAGCTCACAGGGTTACGTTTGCTTCCAAAAGTTCTGCTGCAATCCCTAAGTGGTAGCGCACACAATGGCAAAACCCAGCACCCATCCACAAACAGTTCACGAGAAGGAAAGAGGTTAAATTTGCAACAAACACGGTCCAAAGTCAATAAATTGACCAGAACCAATACTGGGCATTTCCCTCTCCACCAGGACAAGCAGCCGCTGCAGGGCCTGGATATCGCAGGCAGAAGGCGAGACCCTCAGCGCAACCCTCCAGGAGCGTGCGGAGGTGCAATAAACAGCTGAGCAGCAGCGCAATTCCCTGTTGCACTGTTTCCTTCTGGGTTAAATTACTCGGCGGTGCCAAAGGGACGTGGAAGCGCTCACAAGAGTGGAAGAACATCCGCAGCGTCACTCTTCCGCAAGGCCGAAGCAACCCAGGCAGCGCTGCCTGCAGCAAGTCCTCCTCCCGTCCTGCCGCCCCAGCCGACCTGCCCCAAGGCCCAGCCTGGAGGGGAGTACGGCCTGCGCCGTCCCGCCTGGGGACCACCGCGAGGTCCAGCCCCGTGCAAGCTCTGCGCCTGTCTGCAGCCCACCAGGCCTGGGGAGAGGTGGAAGGACCACTTCGGAGACACTGAGCTCATCCCTCGTGGCCAGCTGTTGCCCTCAGCCTGTTTTTCAGGACCTCATCTGGCTTCGTGTTAAACCTCTCAATCAACGGGTAGGTTTCCTCGGGAGGCTGTTTTACCGCTGAGAACAGCATACCTTGCTGCCTACAAGTTTTCCTTGATATCTGACCTACATTTTCCCATCCAAAAGTTCATTCCTTTCAATCATTCCATAAATCATTCCTCTCCTTTCTTTGTGTTTACACACTTCTAATATTTGCAGATGTATCATACTCCCCACTTAGTCATAACTTAGGCAAGCTCGACTGATTTACTCTCTCACATTTCCTGTAAGTCTCTCTCCCAGCCCTTTAATCATTTGCATCTCCTTTCTAAGCTCCCTGGCTTTGTCACCTACTGCCAAACACAGACCCCCAGAGGACGTGACAGTCGGTCCTGGCTTGGAAGGGCAGGACACTCTCCCCCGAGCCGTAGCTGTCCCTACAGCTCGACCAGCCTGGCTTCCCCAGCCCCAGCTGGAGCACTGGTCTGACTAACGCTGGCTCCCGCAGGTCGCCCAGAGCCAGCGCCTGCCGCTGAAGCCGGCCGGGCTTCCCGCAGGAGACGTTTGCCGGCTGCGGGACGTGCCCAAGGAGCAGCTGCAGCCCATCGGGGTTCCCAGAGCCCGGGCCCCATACACAGGGTTCCTGCCCACAAACACACGTAATGCAGCGATGAGCAAGTCCCACACGGGCCAACTGACAGAGCGCAGACAGATTTATGAGGCCTTGGCTTCTGCCTGGACTGTCACAGATGAGGCTTTCAGCTCTAGCAATCAGGGTTCGGTCCCACAGGCCAGAAAAGGCAGTTGTCACAGAAGACTCGGGAGAACCTGGTAGGAACAACGCTTTCATCCTGGTTTCCTGTGGAAACACGGCCTGCATACGCACACTCCGCATGCATTTGTCTGCCTTCCCCCTAGAATATTTCTGCCCTGCTGGCTCACTTCAGGCACATTTGGCAGATGGTTGGGGTCTCGGAGATAACGTCATTCTTACGAATTTAATGAAAATGGACTGAAAGGCTGCTGAGAGCTGGCAGCTTATTAAACGACAGTAAATCCTTGCAGGAGAGAGACCTTCGTGAAAGCTCAACCACAGGAGCGGGTTGAGCAGGAGCTTTCACCTCCCTGGACACGGCAGTCGCTCACCTTGTGCCAAAGACCCACCGGTCCCAGTCAGCCCCGTGCCGTGCTCCTGCCCCTGCTCCTAGAAACTCCAGTTAGGCACTGGGATTTTCCATGCCCTTCCCTTTCCTTTTCTTGGTTGCTCATTTGCCTGGAGGGACGCATGAGACCCACACGTGCTGACGAGGTCCCATCCTGCCCCGGGCTATTTAATGCTGCTGGCCCACTTCGGTGGGGCCGCACGAGGCAGCTGCTTCGCCCCTCGCACAGTCCTGTTGCACCGTGTGACCGTCCCCGTCCCGTTGCCCCATTTCTCCTAGGCATGAAGCATCGTCCCTCCCGGCAGATGCCCGGCGCGGCTCCCGCAGAGCCCCAGCCACCTCACCTCCCAACAGGGACGCCAGCGTTTTCCCGACCAACATCACAGGTTAGCAATGAGCTCCCAGCGCTGTTTCAACACAGGGTCTTATGGCTCCGGTTTTTCCACAGCTTTCGATACCTTTGCACTCGCTCCATGCAACCTGCTTCCTCTTGCTATTACAAAGGACCTGTCACAATTCAAGACAGTAAGAAGTTTATTTTCTGCTTAAACCAACAAGGAAAGCTCACTGATTTTCCATCATTGTCCCTCACGGTTTCTTCAGGAAGTGCATTTGGGTATAATCAGTGTTTCTTCCCTTCTGTTTTTATTTCTGGCCAATCTCCAGCAAGGCCAAGTAGGTATAATTGACCTGAACTCCCCAAAGCTGTTTCAATGCCCTCGCCCTGCATTTTCAGCGCAGAAGACTCACTAGATGACTCGGAAAAAGCACAAGGAGTTTTGCTGCCTAGGAAAGGGGCCAGCTTCAACGATACCCCATTTACCCGTGTCGAGGAGGACAGGCAATCTATCCGTGCTCGGTTTTGCAGGGATGCTAAAACACCACATCCTAAAGGACATCAGGAAGAAGCAAAATGAACCAGATTTCCAAGCGCTCCCTAGTTAAGCCACCTGCCTGCTCACATTTCCAGGGTGCTCCGGAGTCATTCCTGGTATTTTTGCATGAAGCAGCATATTCATTTTTAAAAGTAATTTAGCTGTTCTCGTTGCTGCCAATATTTTATAGCCAGCGGCATGGTTTGCAAACCACCCCAGGTGACCCTGGCGAGACGCTGGGGACGGGGGCGGGAGGGAAGCGCCTCCGCGGGACTCACCCCGCGACGCCGTCCGACAGGACCCGGCACCGGGACGAGCTGCACATCCGCTGGGACGAGCGGCTGTAACTTAACAAGCCTCCGTTTTCCCATTAAAACAGGAAGTAAAGCTTGGGAATTTCCCCCGGGAAACCCTGATTGTGGCTAATCATCCGAGGGGGCCTGGCCCAGCTGGAACAAAACCCGTCTCCTTAATTAGAGATGGGCTCTGGCAAGGGCTGCCATGGCAACGGGGCCGAGCATCCGAGCATCGAGCATCGCTCCGAGGAGCACGGGATGCGGAGCCTTCGAGGAGGAGGCCGAGGAGCGGTGCAGCGGGATGGCCGGGCAGCGCGGAGCTCCCGGGAGCGCCGCCCGGGAAGGGGCTTTCCGGGAGGGGGGAGCAGGAATAAGCAGCTGTGCCAGGTGCAGGCAAATTGGATGCTTTGAGACACCAAGCATGAGCTTCTGGCTTGGCAGAGCCGCCTGGGGCAGCGTTTAATTGCGATAATACTGGACTCAGCAGACTCATCCGAGAAAGCGTTGGGGTCAGTTCTGGAAAACGGCCCAGGAACGCGCTCGGGTCAGTGGCTGGGGGTTTGTCCCGGGAGCCGCTCGGCTCGGCTGTCACGCCTCCGCCGCGGGCGCAGCTGCTCGGGGCTGGGTGCCGCTTGAGGCGGCCGCGGCACCGCGCCAAATGCTGGGTCCTCTCCCTGATTACAGGCTTGAAAGGACAAAACCGGCTTTTGGAGCATGGTCGTGGCACGGAGGAGCCAAGCACGGCCCCCGAGCTGGAGCCGCATGGCTCTGCCGGCCACGCTGCCGGCTCCCAAGGAGGACAACCACCCCCCCAGCTCCTCTCCCAGGGAGCCCGGCTAAAAACCTCCCTCCCGAGGTGGCCGCGCTCTGCATCTCGGCCGCATCCGAGCTCACGGAGCTCCCACGACCCGGCCCGGCCGACCGAGGCTTCCCGGGAGCCGCCCGGCCGCCGCGAGCATCTGGAGCGGTTGCGCCTCATTAATCTCGGACGCAGGGAAAGGAGCGCTGCTAACGAGCCGCTCGGGCGCCTCTCCAGCCCCGGCGCGGCGGGGAGCGGGTCGGGCCGGGCCGAGGAGCCCCCGCGCCGGCCGCGGGGCCGGGGGAGGCTGGTTGTCGGCCCCCATCCAGGAGGAGTCACACACACGAGCTACAATGTCCAATTACCGCCGTATTCAATTACCGCCGCCTGCAACTCCAATGTTAACGACGCCGAGCTTTTTAATAGGGTTTTTTTTAATTAGCTTTGCTATAGGCTGTTTTAACATCATATCTGTAGCAGCTGGTTTTGGGGTAACTCCTCTGATTTTTGCTTGGAGGGGGAGCTGTGTCCTGCCTGTGCTGTCCCTGCCCGGCTGCGCGTTGGCCACATCCACATGCTCTTAAGAAAAACTGTGTGGTCATCATTATTTTTGCATTGTTTTTATTTCTATTTTTTTTTTAATAATCATGACTTTTGCCTGGCGATGACAGTGCTGCAGCCGCGGTGCCTGTTTCACGGGGGGGGAGCGGAGCCCCGTCCTGCCGCCCTGTCCGGGCTGTGCCAGCGCCCGGCGCGGGAGGGACTCGCTTTAAAGCACAACCTACATGTACGTTAAATGCTCAAAACCAAGATCAGCATCCTGCTGCGTTAAAACTGGCAACACTGGGTACCTCGATGCTCTGGGACACCTGCAGCCGGCGAAGGACGAAAAAACAATCCGAAACTGCAGGTCGGGACCCGTCTGCACAAACACGCGCGTGTTTAAAACCTGCGGTGTTGAACCCAAGCAGGACCCACGCCAGAACGGTGCTGCTCAGCCCGGACAGGCCGAACCGGAGCCGAATCCCGGTCCAAGCTGAGCGGCCCTGACAGAGCATCGGGAACAGGGAAACCCCTTGCAGAACAACTTTTTCTTCTTTGCAGCCTTGCAAATGCAAAGGCCCCGGTTCCAAGCCCGCAGACAGAATAGCAACATTAATAATGAATAACCAATCTGAGTATTTATAGGGAAATAAATAAATAAAAAGAGTCTCCTCGGCTGTTCACAGGACCAGGCCGGGCGGCAGGCGACGGTGCTCTCCGCGCGGGAGCCATCGTGTCCGGCTCCCGGGGCGCGGGGCAGCGCTCTGCTCTGCAGAGAACGGGTACCGGGAAGGGGAGGCGCGGGGAGGACCCGGGGGGGCCGCGGGAGCTGGGAGAGCAGAGCAGCGCTCAAAGCCCAGCGACTTCCTTGCATTACTCACAGCCGCCAGCACGTCTCGAGGAAAACACACACCGAGGAGCAGGGAAGAGCCCTGGCCCTCCCCCAGCGCTCAGAGGAGGCCGGAGATAACCGGTGGGTTAGTTAGTCACCCAATTATTATCAGACTAATTAGTTAAAAAGTAATTACAGACAGTTATGAAGTTGAAGATGAATACGACAGAGTCAGGACAGACAGAAAAATCCGGTCCCTGCAACCTATTCGAACCACTCGAGGATTTCGCTCCCATTAGATGCTGCTGCAGCCAAGAGCTTAGCAGGATTCGGGAGTAGATTAAACATTTATACAGATAATGAGAACATCCTGTTACATTAGATAGGATATAAAAAAATAAAGGCCAGACGCTCCAGTGCCACAAGCCATAAATTACCCACCAGCTGACGGGGTCGGGGAGAAGTTTCTCCCTCCCGGCAGAGCGGGTGTCTCCCACCTCTGCGGGGAGCGGCGGATCCGTTTCGGGGAGGGTATTGCCGAGTCCGGCACGGCTCCTGCTCCACGGGGCACCGCGGAGCTGCCCGCGGCACACGGCAGGGGCACGGCCCGACCCCCCCGAGCGGCCACGCGCCCCCCGGCCTGCCCCCGGGGCCTGCACAGGGCAAGGGGCAACCCTTCACCGATGGGGACTGCCGCTAGCGATGCAATACAGGGTTTACGCTGCAATGCAAAGGGCCGAATGCAACCTGCTCCGGGTGATGCTCGTCACGGCCCGCCGGGAGCCGAGGCGGCAGGGTCTGGCACGTTCCCCTTCCACCTCGGCCAAGGGCAGAGCAGCGAGTGCCCCGTCTCGGCAGCACGGCCCCTGCACACGTGCAAGGCACCTCACGCGGTCGGACAGACAGACGGACACCCGCCCTACCCCCGGCATGGGGCGGCTGCATGTGCCTATTACACTTAACCGGCGCGCAGAGGTCCCTGGAACTACAAATGCAGGAAAAACAATCGTTTCCTAAACATTTACTGCTGGTAGCTTCTACGGATGGACACGATGGGACTGGACACGGCCTGTGTCAGTCCCGAGTGCTGGAATCCTGTTTCCACGCCGGCCGAGCGCTGCCTGGGAAGACCCACCCCCCCCTCCGGGGGCCCCGGCTGCGGGGGACGCGGGGGCGGCAGGCTGTGCGAGAAGCAGAGGTCGGAGAAACCCCGGATCCCGCTCCGTTTCCATGGTGACCGGCAGGCCGGAGAGACACCCGGCCGGCACCACTCCGGCTCCGCCGGCATCGGGGATCTGCATCCTCCGGGCAGGCAGGGAAGCCGTGCCCCGGCACAGGGGAACGGCCATGGGGAGCGCGGCACCAATGACACCGTGGAAGCGTTATCCTACGGTGCAACCGGACAGCCATGAGCCCTGGGATCTCCTAGGCAGGAGAAAGGATCCAGCTTTGCATCTCTCCCGCAGCAGAACAGCCCTTGAGCTACCGCGGCTCGGAGCAAGGGTCTGGGTCCGACCAGCCCTCCGGCCGCACGGGGCCACCAGGGAGGAGGAGGATGGGACAAGCCTGCGCCTCTCCCTGCCGTGCCACCGCCTGCTTCCAGCGCAGTGGATCTCCGCAGCAAATCAGAGGACTCCTCAGACCACGATTTCCCCTGTCTGCTTAGTAACAGCATGGAGATTTCTCTTCCGAGATCTTGTCCAGGACCCCCGAGCCCATGTGAGCTTCCTACGTCCACAACATCCCCTGCGAGGCGTTCCCGACTCCGGGGCAGCCCTCCTCCGCTCGGAGGGCTCAAACCCAGCTGCTCATCACAGCCGGCAGCTACTGTGGGAAAAGGCAGCGACCAGTCACCCCCCAGACATCTTCTCTGGGCCACTCACGGTCTGTACACCCTATCGCAGCCCTCTTGTCCCTCTCCCAGGCCGACTGGCCCATCGGGGCCTGCCGAGACGGGTATTTATAGTCTTCAGCACGGGAGCAAACAGCATCTGGCAGGAGACTCACGCCGCTGAGAACGGGCAACGCTGTGGGAAGCCTGCTGAGACACCTGCAAGGCTGATGCGCGTGGGACGCAAGCGCTCTCAGACAAAATCTCCACGGCTTGAAGCACTCAAAGCTAGGTGAGGTCAAAAGCATGCTTGGGACCGCTCCTGCTTGTCCCTGCAATACGAGGAGCTGAACCAAGCAGCCTTCTCCTTCCGTGACAACAACAGCGCAGAGACCTAAACCTCCGAAGCGCTCTATGAACACCAATTATCTATTTTGATTACTGGTGATATATCCCAGAAGAGAGCTAGGGAGAGATGTCCGTCAAGATGCCGCTGCGGCTGACACAAGATCTAGCTTTAACGCCTTCGTTAATCATTGAGAAGAGGAGGTAAACAGCCTGTTAATGACATTTGCAGATACTGCCGAATAAGGAGGTGTTGTGAGCTCCAGTAGGGACAGAGAAATAATATGAAGGAACCCACTGAGGTTAAGCATATGGTCAAGAAATAAATGAGATTCATCCTGGAGGAAATGCAGTTCATACGCCTGGTTAAAGCACTATGTGCCTAATCAGCATGTCCAACGTGCCTGGCACTACCAAAGGGAGGTGCTTCGCCTGCATTTCGATAAGCGAGAAGTGTCCAGAAAGCCAGGCAATTCCTCATTCTCCGCTGGGTTAATCGCTGCCTTCGGCTTTGGGATCCCGCAGCGAGCGGGGGCAGAGGCAGGGCCCCGGAGCTGCCCCAGGGGCTGGATCTGAAATGCGGGGCTTGGTGGGAAGAGGGAAACCACTGCGGGAAGCAACAGTGCATTTCAAGCTGCTCCTGGAGACCCAGGGCGAGAGCCCAGATCTTTGCGGTAGGAGAAGCTGCCAGACGAGAACCTCCTCCTCGCAGAAGGGTTTCGGTGAGGAAGCACCGAGCCATCTGCAGCCCCTGCCCGGGCTTCCCTTAGCACCAAAGGTGATGAAACACCGAGCAAAGAGCTGCAGCAATGGCTGTGAAGGTGCCTTCGCGATGCTCGCAGAAAGCCCGGCTGGTGCAGAGCCATGGCTCGCACATCCGCCCCGCTTCCCGCGGCGAGCGCTCGACGCCCGGGCTCCCCGGCGCAGCAGGCTGCCGGCTGGGCGCGTGCCGCGACCTTCGCTCCTGACATCCTACCTCTATTCCAGGCCTGGTTCTGCTTCCCAGTCCCAAACCCCATGCGAACCAGTAAGGTTTTTACTGAACTCCTGATTATTCACAACTGGTTTTGGACTCTTTGCTGAGCAAACCGCGCTGCGAGTCCTTCACAGTCGCTATGTCCTCTCTGTCCTGGGCAACGACTACTGTCCCCTGGTTCTGAGACAAACTCCTTTTCACCAGGAGAATAATGAAAAACAAGTAACACATCACGGCAAATAAACGCAGCTTTTGCACAGGCAGAGACTCGTCTGAACGTCACTTCACAGACACCGGTGCAGAGGTAACGGTGGGAAAATGGGCAAAGCTGCAAAAACACCGTTCAGTCAAGCAGCTTGATTTTGCAAGCACTTTCTCAGGTATATTTGCCACGGTTCCACAGATAGACATATTTTCCAACCAGTTCAGTATTGAGCTATAAAGCTCTAACTGCTTCGAATCGCAGGTACCTCAGAGACCAGATGTCTCCTTGTGCTAGACGGCAGCTGCCGAGATGAGCCGAGGTGCTGCTGGACGGAGATGTTCAGGAAGGTGGTCTTGCACAGCACCACCCGCTCTCGCTGGAAACGGGTGGGTTTAGGGCACAGCGGGGGGAATTTTTGCAGCTTGCTTGTTTCTGAGCGAAACGGCATTATGCAGAGTTACTGGGGCCGTTACAAAGATTCAGATAATTTAAGGATTTATAGATCAAAATCGATCACCCAGAATTCCCCTGGAAACTAAGTGGCAGGCAGCAGGAATCACAGGACTTTGGGGCTGCATACGTCCTACTTGGGATACTTCTTAAAAAGCAGGTGTGTCCTGCACCCACCCCACCCCAAGAGTCACCAGCACCAGGGGCTCCAGAGGTGATGCTGGAAATCCTGCCGTGATGACTGAACTCCCCAGAGTGCAGCTCTCGTCTAACCCCAGGCCGTCAGCAGCTGCTTTGTACCCTCAAGCATGGAGATTTCTCTCCTAAAACTTACATCTTGCTTAAATGGTCACTCTTACTGCCTATCATTCAGCTCCACTGGAGATCGCACTGGCTTTTTCAGAGTTACGTTGCTGTTCTGTTGCTCTGAAAAACAGCGCATCAACCCCAAGAAATCTTTAGAAAAGCACAGCCTTCTTGCTTCAAAAGTCAGTACTGTAAATGAACAGGAGAAACCACCAGATTTCGGTACAACTCTCGACACTGGGACGCGCTAGGCAGTGACCCAAGCCCAAGGACGGGCCTAACCTTGTTCACCATGAACAACCGTGGGAAGAACTCGGCTCCCACACGGAGCAAGGGTCCTAGGGACGAGTCCGTGTGAGTCAGCCAGGTCTGGCGGGGGGCTGAACTTAGCACTCGGATTTCGTTAACAAAATCACCGCTCCCCCTCCCGCACCAGCAAGCCCCTGAACCGCCCTTCCCAAACTCCAGCTGTTAAGAAACTTCCAAGGAAATCCCAGCTTGTCTCATGATGAATGAGAACATGATGAAGTGACCCAGCAGTGGAAAGAGAACTAGACATTTGTCCGTAGCGAGGCCGCCGAACGGTCTGCCGCGACCGGCAGAGCATGGACAACCACGCAGTGGAGCCACGCGGGAGAGAAGATGGCTGGGAAACGGCGTGAGCAGAAGGTGCCAAACTCACCTCTGAGCTCCCCCAGGGAAAGAGCCCACCAAAAGGCGGGTTTGCCAGACCAAAGCAGCTCTGCTTTTCCGGCTGGAAAAAGGAAAGCCAGGGAAACTTTAGGATGGGCATCCGAGATCCCGTTTCAGCAGTCTATCGCTGGCTGGTCTCCGGGGTGCAGCCAGACCACTGGAGTGCTCACTTGGGGCATTTTAATAAGCTTCTTCATCTGAAGACTACATGAAACATCTGGAGACCTGGTGCATGAGGCTCCCCACCCTGCAGAAACACCGGCACCGGCGCAGTCCTTGCCCGCGAACCCTGGCACAGGCCATCGACTCCGCTGGAGCAGCCCCTGCCTCTGCCGGCCAGGGAGCGGGATGCAGGAGCCGCTGCTCCAGAGCTTCCCTCTTCCAGCTCTCCTTGGCTTTTTTCATAATAGCTACGGCAGAAAAAAACTTTAAAGGCTGCCACCTCCGTTTCTAACTCATCGTGTGCATCCCGCACCATTTTCCAGGGATTACCGTGGCAGAACTTCTCACGTGGCCATTTGTGCAGCAAAATGGTCCACCTCGCGCTGTGCCCATGCTGCCGGGGAGCGGAGTCCTCTCAGAGACGCGCCTGGGCTGCATCGCCCGGGGCAACGTGGTTTTGGGGAGCAGAGGTGCCGGCTGCTGCCAGCGCAGCCCTGGCAATAACCTGTAATTACCGTGTGAGAGAAAAGTCTTCCCACGCTGACCGCAGAGCCTTGCACGGCTCTAAGCGTGCAGCCTGCGGACCTGCTGCCCGGGGCAGAGGCTTTGCAGAAGTGGCTGCGCAGAGGTGTCAGCTACGGTGCCCAACACTTGCATCTTTTATTCCCAAGGGAATGAGCAGCGTGGGAAATGCTTCTGTCCCCGGACGGCGCCGGCAGCACGGGGATACCACGGCTGCTCGGACGCAGCTTCGGAGAGCTCACGGGCGACGCTGCCTTTTCTGAGACACCCCGTCGAGTGCCCCGGTGTCCCCCCAGCCGGACCGCTGCCTCCGCGCGCTGCCGGGCCGTCGCGGCGAGCATTCTCCTCCCGGGGGGCCGCGGCCAGCGTAGGCAGACGGCTACTTCTTGCCCACCCGGCCTCTGCGTCTCGTTCACAGATCCGCTGTCCCCGAGTCACTGCCCTTCAAATGACAGCAGAGCCGGGCTTCCTCTGCGCAGAACCGGCCACGCACTGCATCCTGATGGCACCTTGGGGACGGGGGCAGCAGCCAGCCGTCCCCTCCCGGGCCACGGGCCACGCTGTCCCAAGCCCAGCGCCGTCCCCGGGAGCGTGACAACGGCTGCGTGCAGCGAGGCGGCACCGGGAGGGAGGTCGCTGTGCTAGATCACTGCGAACACCGCTTGCCGATGCCGTAGCATGTTCTGCTGAGCTGATTGACTGCCCCAGGCCGCCGGTAACCCAACAGGCCCACGGCGCGTGGGATGCTCTCCGATGGGCATCGCTAGCTGCCGAAGTATCGCTCCCGCTGGAGCGGTGCCTGCGTCTGCCCGGACCCTGCTCCAGCCCTGCTGGGCGAATCCAGCTCCGCCGAGACCCCGGCCCTTCCCTGAAATGCCGCCCGAGTCGCAGGCACCGGTGCAACAGCTCAGAGGGTCCACGCCGAGTGACAGCCACCAGCTCGAGGCCCCATTAAAGCTCCACCTAAGGAAATGCAGAGCATCGACCGCTAAAACCGCTGCTGCTTGGTGTCCTGTGCATAGCACGCAGCCCCGTTCCGGGTGATGGGCACGCACGGCACGCATGGAGCGGGGAACGGGCTCCTGCAGAGCAGCTGTGCTGCAGAGCATCACGACCTCGGACCACCGGGCAGCCCGGCACAGAACGGATGCAGCCGGGCGCCAACCGGCACCAGATTTACACGTGTTTGAGTTAGAGGTTTGGCCTCTAAGCCGTGCTCCCTGCAGCCCTCCCGAGCACGGTGGGTGGACGCTGGGGCTGTCGGACACCAGCTCACAGTGGGCAGCCAAACCCCACCGCGGGCAGCGGTGAGCCCCGGCACGGCGTGCCCCACGCGAGCAGGCTGTGGGGATGCTGGTGCCCACCTCCGCCGGCCGCGGGCTTTGCCCCCTGCAAATACACGGCTCTGCCCCTCGCCACGGCGCTGGAAGGAGCCGAAACAAGGCCCCCACGGCACGGCGGGTATTCGGGGTGGCTTGAAACGCCCCAGGGGCTGAAGCTCGCGGGAGCTCGACGGCGCTGAGCTGGGGCTGCCTCGATGGCGCGAACGAGCTGTTTCCTACACTGCAAAACCGCTTTATCGCAAAGCAAACTCCTCTGATCAGCAGATCCATTTTCAGCTTTTGTTTTCCACTCAGAAAACTGTTGCGATCTCTGATCTTTGCTTTAAAGCGCCCAGGTTGCGTCTCACCGAGGCAGGAGCCCTCCCTGCACGAGGGGCTGCGGCCGCGGCTGCAGCACATGTGAAGCTGCAGATCCCCGTTGTTCAGGTGCTTTATGCAATTTAATCGCATCCTTGCACAGGGCTGGAAAGGCTTACTGCTGCCGAGACAGACCCGGCGCGTCGTGCCGAGCCATGCTCTGCTCCGTTCCCGCGTGCGGCCCAGCCAGAGCTGCCCAAAGAAGCATCGCGCTGACCCACCGCTTCCTCGGGGGTTTTTCACCTCATGAAATGCAAGTAAAACTTTGTGCTGGCAGCGGCACGGTGCTCCCAGGGAAAGGGGAGCTTTCCAGGTGCACAAGGTCGAGCAGCATCCTGGATAAACCCTCAGCATCAGGCAAATCCTCATCCAGGGACGCTTTTGGGACGGTAAATCATTGCTTTGGCTCCTCCGGGAGGGCCCCCAGCCCGCTGCCCCCCGTCTCGAGGGTGCCCGGAGGAGACGGCCCTCCGAAACCAGCGGGCTGGCGGAGGCGCCTGGCTGAAGCCCCCGGGCGCGGAGGCGGCGGGGAGCAGCCAGCCGGGGGGTCACGGGGGAGCAGGGAGGCTGCAGCACTGAAACCCCGGCAGCTTCCCGGGGAGCCGGGCGGCCGCCCTGCGCTGGCTGCAGGGTCCCTGCCGCGGATCTGGAGTTTCCAGGAAGATGCTCTGCAGGGAGCGAAGCTGAGCAGAGGCTCTGCTTGTTTCTGGTTAAACAAGAATAAGAAAATAGGACCCTGGAGAGTGTTTAACCCAGGGCATCAGCAAATTTGCTCTGCGCTGTTCCCATGCCGGCTGCGCCCTGCACGCCGCCTTGCCCCGGGGGTCCAGGGCCAGACCTGGCCCGAACCCCCCAGAGGTGCCACCAGCGACGTCCAGGCAACCGAAACACACGGGCGCCTTGCAAACGTCTCCGGGGTGAAATTCTGCCCCACCATGTTCCCACAAATGGGTTTTTCCAGTTAAACAACATCCCTGCATGGGGAAACAGAGGTAGAGAAATGGAGAGACCCGACCAGGGCTGCCGTGGGATTCAGGAGCCACAGGACCAAGCACACGGAGAAACCCTGATAATCCAACGTGATCCGTGATGCTACAGGTCCTGCCCAGCTCTCCCTCCGGAGCAATGATCCTGCACTAACACCGGTCCTGCAGGGCCCTGCTGCCAGCCTTGCTCTGTCCACAGCTTTGTTTCTCACAGCATAATGAGTCCTTAATTCACCAGACTTTGTCCCATAGATCTTTATTTGCCCTAATAACGGTGGGGATTTGCACTTTTAAGAGAGCTCTCGGAATGGCTATTGGTCGAGGGAAATGCTATAAATACAGCGCTCTGATCTTAAAGGAACAAACCTCTAATTACAGAGGAGCCGAGCTGGAAGGCACACTGCTTTCTGTCTGTCCAGAAAAAGACAGCAAAAAAGTACAAGATGCCTCTAAGTGTCACGCAGGACATAGTTCAAAGGAACCGGGATCTCCTCCTGCACTGAGTCCACCTTTACGCCGTGCCACCATCTCCCCTGCGCTGAGCCTTCACCTTGGAGTGAGAGCCCACGCAGCGGGGAAAAGCCACACGTGCCAGATCTGCTGAGCCCTCGTCTCCCCAGGCCTTTAGATACCACCATCACACAGGAGATGACCCCGGGGATGCAGCAGACCTTCCCCGCAGGTCACGCGTTCTGGCCTTAAAAATGGCTGGTACTGAAACATGCAGGATTTGTCACCGTGCTTGTCGCGATCTGGGTGCTGCGAAAACATGCAGCAACTAACACTCCACACCGAGGACCTCACAGTTTACAGGCAGAGCCTTGCAAAAACGCAGCCGACTGCCTGCATGCTGCGCAGGCTCCCACTGTCCAGGATCTCCCCACGGTTGTAACACTCAGAGGCACCTGGGCACCCGACCTAATTAGGCCCCTTTGAACGATGCTATCAATGTTATCACTACAATTGCTCCGTGCATGACGTTCAACATGTCCTGCAGCAAGAGAGGGCACAAGTAACAGGGGAAAAGGGGAGCCGGAGGTGGCAGCCAGCTAATTGCAACTTACATGCTCATTTAATGAATTTTCCTTCTCACAGGCAGAAAATACAAATGGTTCCTGCCTTTTCTGTCCAAGCCACCACTAACTAGCAAAGCCGACACCATCAGCTGAAACTCAGGTCTTCACTGCAAGAGGTGAGAGCTGTTTGGGACGAGGTACCCAGCAGCGCACACCAGGATCGCGCAGCCACTCAGGGCGACCGCCTAGGACAGCGCCTGGGAGGAACCGCGAGAGCGACTCTCCACAAAATCCTCCGAAATGTAAAATGCAAACAAACGATAAAACAGAGGAATGTATTTTCATGTTTCACTGTCTTTCTGCTGTAGGGATGTTTGGTGTTAGCTGCAGGAGTAGTAAGTAAAGCATTTTCAGAGGCTAATGGTTCTGCACTGGAACAGCAATGATGCATGCAGAAACCGGGATCTGCCCATGGATTACTTCCCAGCAGGAAAAAAAAGGTCTAAAGAATATTATAGCAACGAGTGATCTAAGCAGCTGAATTCCTTACAGAGACCCATCACCGCAGGGAATTGCTCCCTTCCACATCTGCCACCAAACAGTCACCGCTGCGCAGACTGCACAGGGAAGTCCGCAAAGTTTGTAACTTGGGGCAAACCTGCTGCAGTGAAGATCAACGGGATACTCCGGTGGGGCTTCTCCTGTTGCTTTAAAGCAGATGCAACAGAGACCTGCCGTCACTGGGATGACTTGGCTGCCTAAGAGCTTCATGTGTGATGTTTATTGAGCTGCATTGCTCCTTGGGGACTAAATTACTGATGGAGTGGGTGGCTCTGCCGAAGGACTGGCCGCTGGAGGATGCGTGTGGGTGAGCTGGGATTGCTTTGTTTCCCAGCCTTCAATTTTCCAGCTTTTAGCCAGGGAATAGGAAGGATTTGAACGAGAGGGAGGGTCAGGTCATTTACTGCCTTGTGCCAGGGTCCCTGGTGCCTGCTCTACACCCGTCCTCCTCGCTCTGGGCTCCAACACTCCCAAACTAACCCCTCGAGAAGCTGTACCCAGAGCAACGTCCACGCAGACAGAAACCTTTACACGGTAGGTCTAAACACTCTCCCTTCTCGCAAACTCACCCCGTCCGAGAAACATAATTTAACAAAGAACTGCGCAGATAGGATTTGCCACCCTCCGAGCCCTTTGCAGCCGGGATTTCTGCAGAAGCCACACATGGGTTGATCTGATCTGTTACATTTTCTTCCACTTCTCACGGATTTTGCTGTTTGTATCATCGAGCAGCAGCTCTCTGCCGTTGCTCATAAGCAGGTATTCACAGGAGCAGCATTCAGCCAAAAGTAACATTACAAAATACAGTATTATTCAGCATTTGGATAGGATTTAACAGATTCAGGTCGCTTTAAACATTCCAGCAATCAGGTTTTCCAAAGCAGTGAGTAACGGCAGCCCCTGCCGAAGTCAACAGGACTCACAGGTCCTCGGCTCCTTGGAAATCAGGCCAAAACTCACTAATCAACACAACACTGGACGAGTTTGGGATTAGCCTCGTTTCGCAAATGGGGAACAGTCGCCAAGAGGGCGAAGTCAAGATTGGCAACTGTGAGAGTCTAAAGTAAGGCACCTACATATGCATCGAAGCACCTGAAATAAGTGGCCTGATTTTCAGGAGACGCTGAAATGAGGGGAAGCTGCAAGGGCTCCGGTTTGTACGTACAGCTTGAGGCACCCACACTGGAAAATTCTGGCCTGGGAAACTCCTCACAGTTCCCCAGGCAAGGGCCTACGGCTTGGACGTGCTGCTTCTGCACGCCTGTTGCTCCCCAGGGCGTCCTGCTCTGCCGCAAAGCCGGTGCTCACGGATGCCCTAAGGCTGCAGCCGTAAACGTGACAACATAGCGAGCGAGGAGCTGCAAGTCTTGTGGCTGCTGCCTCGAGCCCCACATCTACCAAGCCCGTGTCCCGCTTTCCCACTGAGGATGCTAAGCCCAGGGACACCTCAAGAAGACTCATCTAAGCAAGGCTCCATTTCAAGAAGACTCATCTAAGCAAGGCTCCATTTCTAGATGCTCCATAGTCAATGGTAACATTTCCTCACCCAAGACCCCAAGACAATGATTTTTGTTGTCTTTTTGTTTGCTTCTCTCTCAGGCTCTCTGAACCAGGAAGCATAAACAAAGTTAGACTCAGCGGAGAAGGATGCTAAGCTGTGGTCAGCCTAGAGGACATGTGTGCTCCTCGCCCCACAGTCCTCCCCCCGAAACGCGCCTTGGTTCCCTCCTGCTCCGAATCCCACCGACAGCTCCTCCGTGCGAACCCTGCGCAGCTGGCATCCGGCTTTCGTTACCTCTGTCACCCTGAAGGATCCTCTCGTGCTTTCAGATTACACACGCAGGAAACACCAACACCTCTGCCACTACCAGGCTGCCCACACTCCCACCGCGTTGAGTCAGCCTCGACACCAGCGCACGTACTCACCATCCCGCAGACGCCCTCCTGCTCTCTGCCACGCTCCCCCTCCACGAGGCAGGCCGGCAAACACCCCCGGCACTTCATTTTGTTGGTGTTCGGTCAGCGACGCCCTCCCCGCTGCGTGACACCAGGTGCAAGCTCCACCTGGTCATGGTAACCAGAGGGGGCTTTGGCCGCCTTCACCCCATACTCTTCCTCTCTTAGCCCTGATAAATCAGCTCCCGTGAAGGAGCATCAGAGTTCTTCTGAAAAGCCACTGACTTTTCCCTCCTCTACATTGTCCAAACCCAAAGGTCCATTTTTCTCTAAACAACAGTGGAAAATGGCCGGGCGAACAAGACAAGGTGAGCAGCTGGGGGAACTGCTGGAACCAGCTTGATTTATCATATACAGATTTGACATAAAGACTTCCTCAGTCGCTCTGACATGTGTGAGGACTACCAGTCCACGCAGCCACGCGTCCTTGTCCCAGCCCTCTCCTTTCCTCCCACTCCTCCTGCCCTTTGCTACGTCCACCTGGCACGTGACCACGAGCTCTCTGGGGGCAGAAACCATGACCGTCTCTACGTGCGCAGCGGACGTGGCACGCTGGGGCTCTACTTCTGCTGGGGCCACCGGCAGTGAGGGCGGTGGAAAGGCAGGCAGCGCTGAATTACTTCATTCACCGCCGAAACGCAGTCACGGAGGCAGAGCAGCAGCACCAGAGCACTTGGTGCAGGCTGAATACTATGTACCTTTGAAACCGCAGGGGGAATTTAGGCAAGCAGATTGCAATTACCTGACTTGGACCCGGCCCAGAACGCCGCCACCAGCTCCCTTCCAGAAAAGGTTCCTCGCAAAAGCAATGCAGAAACCTGGTCGTGAGAGCAACGGCCAGGCTCTCGCGGTTGTGCCCTTGGTGAAAGACACCTCCTCCAGCAGACCCGGCGTCCCCAACGCCGCACCGGGCTGCTGCTCCCGCGCTGTCTACAGCCGAAAAGCACCGCTCGGAGCCGCCCGGGCCGGGACCGCAGCTCCGAGTTTCCCTCAAAACTCTCCCAGAAGCCGAGCAGTGTCCCGGTGACGGGGCGAGCTCTGCCAGTGCCTCTCCGGGAGGATGCAGGAGCAAACGCACGGTGCTGCCTCCCCCCAGGACAGCTCTCTGGGAGAGGGAAGCAGGTTTCATTATCAGGATCATTACGCTTCCTGGAGACAACATTCGGAGGCGACTACGTAGGTGAGCTGAGCAGATCCCTCGGCTTTCAAACGTGCCGAAACTCCAGGGGCCGCGGTGCCGGGATGAGACATGGCACCTCCACCACGGGAAACGGGGGGGCAGCTCGGCAGAACCGACGCGGGATCTGCACAGACGTGCAGCTACAACCCTTATTTTTAAAAACAGACGGCACCGGGCTGAGAAGTTTAATCCATCCGGCGCTGAGGAAGGAACCCTTTAGCTTCCCGAACACGAACCGCTCCATACATCACTCCCCGTTAGCTATACAGCAACGCTCAAGCGACTTAGACATCTCACCTCTTGAGGCGGGCGGGCAGGAAGGCCCCCGGCGGAGGCCGGCCGGAGGCTGAGCGCGGCGGTAGAGCAAACCCCGCCGTGCACACGGGCAGCTCTAGCTCTACTTCCCCCTCCTCAGCAGCGCGCTAGGCCCGGCCCCGAGACAGTGCCGGGGCGCGCTGGGCACGCGCAGAGCCCACGCCGACCCCCGCCTGGCCCAGCCCTGGCCCCCCGGATGGAGGGAGCGGCGATGCTGGGGGCAAAGTGAAGGGGGGAGGCAAACCCACTTCCCGTGGGTGAGGGGGCCGGCAAAGCGCTGCTGCCCTCTGCTCGCCCGGCTCCCTCCACCTCCTCCTCCGTGGGGGCAGAGCTGGCGGGCGAGGCGGGGGGCTCCTTCCCCTTGGTTCACCTCAGGTCACTGCTCGCCCGCCCGCCCCGTCGGGCACACGGGCACAGCCCCCGGCTGCCCCAGTGGTGCCGACCCGCAGCAGGCCAGAGGCCACGGTGAGGGGCCCCGCACCTGCTGCTGCACACGGGGGGCCGAGGGAGGCACACGCAGAGGTGCATGCGCACGTGTGCAAGGGTGTGCAAGGGTGTGCACGGGTGTGCACGTGCGAGGGGGTGCATGAGCACGCTGGGTGCACCCGCGGGGAGAAGGGGCGCCGGCACGTGTTTGGGGGCCGCACGCATGCTTCGGCAAAGCCTCGCGCTTCGCGGGCACCGAAGGGAGGGGAGGAGCGCGGCTGCGCAGGGTGCGAAGGCCAGGAAGTCCCGAGCATGAGCCAGGGCCTCGGGGCCGTTCCCGGCCTCGGCCCGGCCTCCCCTCCGGCCGGGGTTTTGCGGCTCGCCTCCCCCGCCCGGCGCGGGGCCGGGGGCCCCCTCCTACCTTGCAGTCCCGCACGCAGGATCGGACCGAGTACTCTTCCGACTGCAAGTATTTCTCCAGCAAGAGGTCAAACTCCTCATATTTTTCCTGAGCGTGTTGGTCCAGCCGCTGGTAGGCCTGGACGCAGCTGCCGCACGCCTCGCCGTCCAGCGCCCCGGCCGCGGCGGCCACCAGGTCCAGCACGAGGTTGTCCAGGCTGCAATCCAGGCCGTCGGGGCCGGCCATCTCCCGCAGCAGGTCCCAGATCGTGTAAGTATCACAAAAGGAGAGGTTGAAGTTCCGAAAGTGGCTCTGCAGCAGGCGCCGCCGCCAGGAGGAGGAGGAGGAGGAGGAGGAGGAGGAGGCGGCGGCCGCCCCAGCCCCGACGGCGGGGCCCGGGCGCCGCGGCAGCGCCGGCAACCGCGCGCACGCCCAGGCCGGGTCGCCGCGGGCGGCGGCGCAGGGCGGCGGCCCCGGGGCGCCGCTCAGGTTGCCCAGAAAGGCCTCGCAGGCGGCGGCGGCGGCGGCGGCGGGGGGCGGCTCGGCGGGCAGCAGCGCCCGCGGGCCGCGGCCCCGCGGCCGCCCGGCGCCGCTCCGCTCCCGCGCGCGCAGCTTGGCCCCGGCGCAGAGCCACAGATGGTCGGAGAGGAGCACGGTGAAGAAGAGCAGCGAGGCCAGCGAGAGGCGCCATTTCTGCGCCCGCTCGGGGTCGGCCGCGGGCTTGTCGCTGCGGCGCGGCGCGCAGCACACCGCCCCGCCGGCGGCGCCCCCGCGGGGGGACATCCAGGCGCCGCGGATCATGCCGCGGGGGCGGCGCGCGCCTGGCGGGGGGGCGGCGGCGGCGGCGGGGGGGTGCGGGGGCCGCGCCGCGCTGCCGCCAATGTCACCTGCGCCCGCCGCGCCCCGCCATGCCCGCGCCTACCCGCCGCCGCCGCCGCCGCCGGCCGCGGCATGGCGCGGCGCGGGGGGGAGGAGGCGGCGGCGCCGCGCCGCCCGCTCGGCCCCGGCCCCGGCCCCGGCCCCGGCCGCCGGCATGCCCCGGCGCCGCTCACTCGGCTTTCCGCTTCCCCGTGGGCTGCGCCAGCTCGCGGGCCGCGCCGCGCCCGCCGCCGCCGGGCCCCATGCCCTCACTCTGTCGCCATCTTCGGCCGCGCCGCCGACACCGCGAGGAGCCGCGCCGCCCTGCGCCTGCGCGCGCCGCCCCCCCCCGCCCCGCCGCCCCGCGCCGCTCCGCCCGGCCCGGCCCGGCCCGGTGCTGCCCGGTGCCGCCCGGTGCCGCCGCGGGCGCTGCCGGCGGAGCGGGCGCGGCAGGTGCGGTGGTGCTGAAGGACAGCTCCGCGCCCCGCGCCGCCCCGCGCCCCGCTCCGCCCGGCCCGCGCTGCCCGGCGGCCGCGGGCGCTGGCAGGTGCGGTGGTGCTGAAGGACAGCTCCGCGCCCGGCCCCGCGCCCCGCGCCCCGTCCGCCCGGCCCGGGGCTGCCGCGGGTGCTGGCAGGTGCGTGGTGCTGAAGGACAGCTCCGCGCCCGGCACCGGCACCGGCAGCGGCGCAGCGGGACGGGCCCCGTCGTGCCTCCCGCCGCCGCCCCCGGGCTGCCGCCTCGGCCCTGGGCGCGCAAAGCCGGTGGGCGCCTCGCTGTGCCCGCCGGGGCGGGTGGCACCTGTGGGTGCCCCACCGCAGCGGGCACAGCGCACTCGGGGTCACACCGCTCTCCCACGGCTCTACCGACATCTGGCCAAACATCTGGGGAACACACCCTCTCCGGTTCCCCGAGGCCGTGATAGGTGGTCGCCGCCGTGCAGCTATGTGTCCCGGTTCCCCACGGATGCTCTGCCGCAGTCAGAGCGACACTAATAAACCGACATGGGCCTTGTGGGCTTGCTCGTGCCCACAGGGCAGCGATCTCTCTGGCATCTCCCCTGGGTGCCCCCCACTGTTTGCCCCCAGCCCTGATGGCCCCAAGGAAAAGCCCCCACGCATTCAATCCCTGTGTCGCTGGGCGTGAGCTCTGACCTGGCGCTGAAACTGGGCAGGAGGCTTCCAGGGAACACCACGTTGTTTGTGTCCCAGCCCCTGCTAACACCCCACTGGGGGATTCATGGGCTGGTTAAACAAGAGACTATTTACCAGGAATGAAAAATAAATAGAGCTCGGCAACACGAAACCCTGCTGTTAGCAGAGTGGCAGGCGGCGCCCGCTCTGAAGCTCCTTCCTCACACATGGATCCATCCTCACCCTCGGGCACTAACCTGGCTTGTGGGAACTGGTTCAAGTGTTCCTATTTCTGGGGTTTTCATCAAGCCGTGTCCCCGGGTGACCCAACCCTGTTGTGCCGCTCAGCTGTGCTGACAGCCCTGCGGCAACAGAGGTGCTGGAGCCGGTCCTCCAGGCCCTGGCGCTTCCCCTCCCCGACGCCAGGTACAGCGTGAGGGAGGAGCAGCAGGGACGGGCGATGCCCGTGGGGCTGGCACTCCAGGCTGGCCTGCACAGCTCCAGCGTGGGATCCTGCTGGCACAGGGAAAGTCACCCAAGGGCTCTGTTCCCCCCCTCCCATTTGTCAGCCTCACCTGGGCTGCCGACGAGAACGTATCCATGCAATCCCACCTCGGCCCTGGGTGACATCCCAGCAAGCAAAATCGATGGGCAACTTGACCTTCGGCCACCTCTGCCTCCACCGATGGTTTGCAGGACCGTTCCTCACCTGCCACACGTCCAGCCGCTCAGCCCAGGCACTTCCTAGAGGTCTGGGCTTCACTTCCTCTTCCCCAGCTGCTCTCTTCTTCCTTCCCTTCTCTCTTTTCCCTCATCCCGTGCAGGACAAGCCTTGCTGGCATGTGGGAGCCCTCTGGGCACAGGGCTGATCCTTGGAGAAGGTAACCGGCACCGTGCCCGAGGTGCTTGGCCCCTCAGGGCCCCCCTGCTGCCACACAGCTGGTCTGGCGCGGACGGTGCCTTAGTTAGGAAGGCCTAACTGCACTGTCTTGTCCGCGCTGCACCTGCTCCAACAGGTAGCTGTGTGCAAGCCGAGGCACCGGGGCGAGGAAACAGCTGGTGAACAGCCAAGAGCGGTTTTACAGCCAGAACGAGCAAATGCTGAGCGTCCCCGCAAGTGATATAAGCAAAACTGCAGCCCGCGTTGGAGGCTGAACTTCTCCGAGTCACAGAGGACTGTGCCACTCGTGGCGCCACGCTGGGCTCGGAGGCAGCTTCCCTCGGCTCCTCCCAGCTGTCCCTTCTCTCCCTGCTCGCCTGCTGCAGCCCAGCCGGGGAGGAGGCCTGTGCGACGGCTGGAAGAGCTGTTCTTGCAGCCCTGGGGTTTTCCTGGGGGGTTTCTTTACCACGACTGTCTGCACATGCCTTGGCAACACGCAATTATACCATGGGCTGGGGCACGGACAAGTGGTGCCGTTATTTTGGACACAAATACGAACTTTGTTCCCTCTGTCTGTATCTGCAGAGAAATGTGCCCTGATAGCGCAGGCACAAATGCCCCATTGTCAGGGAACGAACTTGAGCAGGGACCTCTGTGCGCGACCTGACCCTTGGGGCTCGGACCTCAGGACAAGGAAATGCTTGGACGAGTCTCTGAGAGGGGGAAAGAGCAGCACTGGGATATGGCCCTTGGGGAAGACAGTGCCCCTGCCACAAGGAAAAGGGTTGGGTGGATCCTAACATGCAGAAGCAGAAAAGCTCATCTTCCCTTTCTGCGGTGAGTGTGAGAAATACCCCCGCTCTCGCGCGTGGCCTTGGAGCATCGGTCGGCGGAGGGGGAGCTGCGCCTGGCGCAAGCGGCTGTGCCGGGGGCCGCGGCCACCTCCGTCCTCGCCTGCCACACGTGTGAGCGCGGGCAGCTTCCTGCAGCTCCTCACGCCAGGAGCAGAGGGCAGGGATGGGGCCAAGCCCGCCCAGCGCAGAAGCCCCCGTCCGCCAAGCGTCCTGCTTTCTGCTAGGAAACGGAGGCCTGCACAGACGGAGGGGTCGGTCTGCAGGGCGCAGTGCCGTTTCCCCCGGGAGGTCGTCCATATTGAGAAAACATTAACTGCTCCTCCCACTCTCCACTCTTTTATTGCAAAAACAGGGGTTTACACGTGTCCCTTCATGGGAGAACTGATTTGTTTGCTTGGCCTTCCTGGGGTTTCTCTCCACTTGCTGCTGTTTTTCGAGGGGTGATACGGTTTGTTAGCGTTACCCTTACGCCAAGCACAGGCGCGCGGGCCGGCTCCAGCACCGGGGCCACCCGGCTGGGACCGCCAGCACCGGGCCAGCCTCCCTTGGTGCCTCCCCGGGAGCGCCTGCACCTGCGGAGGTTTCGGAGGCTGCTCATCACGAGCTGACGCCAACAACCGGCACTGGGGACTCCGGGCTGGGATGAGCCGGCCACGACGTCACTGGTGGGGTAACGACAGCGTTTTCTTTCCAGATGCTGCAGCCGCCTGACGAGGGGTGGCCTGGTCTTCGTGCAGGCCCACGACGCGCTGCCACGGGATCTTGCTGGGAAAGGCAAGTCGTTGAGCGCAGACAGGAGAGGGCCCTGGCGTCCGAAGAAGGGACGTGGAGGGGTGCGTGGAGGTGCTGGCAGACCCCGGGACAGGCACATCCCAGGCGCTGGCAAGGCGCTGCCACGAAGAGACTCTCCGGGGCCAATGGGCTGGTGCTCGGCAAAGCTTCAGGTGGGCACATGCAGCAGGACGTGGCTGCAGGACATGGGCCACACCGTCCCCCGCTGCCACCAGGGCTGCGAGCCCCGCTCCGGCCTCCTGCCCGGCACAACAACGGTCCAAAGTGGCAGCAGCCCCGCTTGCAGCCCCCCCACCTCCTGGGACAAGAGGGGCAGCAGGACCGAGCTGTCCCCGGGCACCGCCGCATGCCAGAGGCTGCTTTTCCCTCAGCGATCGCCCGGCTCGACAAGGCAAGGCCAGCGCGGGGCCGATGCTGCTGGCGCTGCACATTGCGGCAGTCTGCAGAGTTAATCTGGGAATTTAAAAAGGAGGAAAAAACCTGAAACCGTGAATGGTGATTTATAGCAGTGAGTGCCTACCGCAGGAGGGCAAAGGATGTCGAGGGTAATGCAGGGCAACTTGTAAATCCTGTGATTAAAATAGGCTGGATAAGAGATGCAGCCTGGCTGGACACCAGCTCCTGCCAGTGCCCCACAGGTCCAGCTGCCACCCCGGAGGGGATGGTTGGGTTGGACAGAGCGTGGCCAAACCCAACCCTCCTCCGGGCCCCAGGAGAGGAGGTGGCTGCTGCGATCGGCGTGAGGCGACCTGGCCTGGCACGTCACCTCCAGCCTGGTGGGGCTCAGGGAGGATCTGGGGGGCTGGGGAGTGTCCTGGACGAGCTGGTCCGGGGGGGACCACAGCTCTGAGCCCTGGCCTGGGGAGCTGCTCCTTCCCATGAGGCTGAGCTGAGCCCGGGGTGGGCAGTCGAGGCTGGTGGAGCCTGAAGGCTGTTATTCTCCCTGCAGGTGCAACTGCAGCTTGGTCACCGCCAGAGAGGCTGGACCACCCACACCTTTTGCAGAGCAAGCCTGGATTTCAGCAAGAGGAGCGGCAGGAGGCAGGAGGCCCTGCTGGGCAGCTTCGCCCCTGAGCAGCCCTGGACGCACGTTTTTGGTGGTCCTGAGACCGTACCTGAAGCAGAGGGGGACGGCCTGCACCCGCCCCACGGCGAGGTGCCTGCGCCGGCTCGTGCACCGGCAGCTTTAAAAATCAGCCTGCTGCCAGTGCAGACCCACATGAATCCCACAGCACCGCTACGCATCTCGTTAGCGATCCAGTGACGAAGCCAGCGAGTCCTGCTGCTTACCGGCACCTGGCCAGGAGAACTGGAGGACCCGGAGACCTGGAGGGAGAGGGGGCCGCGCATCTCAGCGAGGCTGGGGAGGGGAGCAGGCGATGCCTTGGCTCTCGGGGGCTGCTTGCTCGGGTGTTGTGGTGCTCAGCAGTCCCCAGGCCCTGCATCCGGGCTGTGAGGCGAGGACTGCCGCGGTGGGGCAGCCCTGCCGACCCTGGCGCGGTGCCGCCTTTGCAGCCGTGCCCAGGATGATGTCGGCAGTGTCAGCCCTGCTGCTCTACTGCTCCCCCGGGAGAGCCTGCAGACTGCAAGCCGTGCTCCCAGCTCAGGGCTGGGCTCGCCTCAGCTGCCCTAGCCAGCGGGAGGTTTCGGGGCTCACAGCCGGCCTGGAGCAGGCACGCTGCGCTTGCATCGGGCCCACGGCTGCTGCCGCCCTGGCTCCCTCCCGGGATCGGGCCACGCTGTCCCTGGACATCCATGCAGCCCCCGGGAAGGAGCCGCCTTGCAGCCGGCTGTTTTGGGGCCGCCGGAACGCACAGCCCCAGCGGAAGGGGAGAGCTGCGGCGAGCAGGTTTCCCCGGGAGGCCGCGTTGCTGTGGCAATGTGGCCGGGAGGTGAGGCGCCAGCGGGAGCAGATGCCGAGCTCCACGTCAGTGCTCGGAGAGCTGGCTCTCCGGCAGCGATGCCTGCGTGGCTGGCTGGGACGCTCGCCAGCTGCCAAGACCTGGTGCACTCGTGCCATGCCAGAGCGGAGCCGCAGCAGGCTGGGGAGGAGGGCGAGGTGGGCATCTGCTGACTGTCACGGGCTCCATCCCCACCATGTGCCACCCAGCTCCCCAGCTGCTTCTCTCCCAGTTCAACCATCCTCTCGCTGGAACTGGGTGCTGGGAGCCAGGGCCTGGAGAGCTGTGGCAGTGGAGCACAGTGCTACCCTGCTCCCGCTCCGTGCTCCGCGTCGCTGCCGGCCGCGGCTCCATGCTGCTCCCAGCTGCGAGCGCTCGGAGGCGGGGAGGGGAGCCGGCAGCGGGTTTTATAGCCCACAAAAGCAGATGTTGCTAATTGAGCCTTTGAGCTCGGTGCCAAGCCGTGGCATAGAGGCTCTGCCCGGGTTTCAGAACGGCTGCCAGGTCCCCGGCTTTGAAGATCATGGGGGTGGGAGAGGGGGCTGGCGCGGGGGGGCCGCACAGGCATATCGGGTTTGGCACGTGGGGCCGCAGCCAGGCCGATAGGTCCGTGTCTGCGCAGGCAGCCGCAGGGCTGGGACAGTTCATCCCGCTGCAGAGCAGACGGGCGGCTCTCTGCGCCCCGGCCTCGGCCACGGCCGGGGTTAGGCGAGGTTCACGCTCAGCGATGCGGGGAGGTAGCACCCACAGGCACCGGTGTGGCACCGGCCAGGGCCCCACAGGTGAAATATTTTGGCAAGGAAGAGTCCACCCCAATGGGGAGGCTACCGGGGGCCCCCACGAAGGGAAGTCCTGCTCATACGCATCTTCCAAAGGGAGTGGAAGTGCATTGGGTTGCTCCCCAGGCTGGGACAAGGCTGGTGGATTTGGCCTTCTCCCTCTTTCCCTGTTTCCGCCTGGTTCACACAGCCACTGCCCCTCCGGACCGAGCCCGTGTCGGCGCTGGAGCCCTGACACTGTGGCAATGGTGCATCATGCACCTCTGCACCTCTGCCCGGCTCTGGTGGAGCGGATGCGATCCGGCACACAGACACCGGCGTCACCTCGGGGCTGCGGCCCCATCCCACCACCAGCATCGCGGCCACAGACCCTCCTGGCTGCTGGCAAGAGAGAAAAGCCCTCAGCGAGGAAGGCCGGGTCTCTGTCCAGGGGGACCAGCGGTGGCCAGGGCCCCAGGGATGCCCGCAGCCCGCCAGCTCACCGCGCTCACCTCTGCAGGCTTCCTGCTCCACGGAGCACAGTGGCAACGCTCTTCGGGACGGCAACGCTCTCCGGGGTGCCAGTCCCACAGGGAAGAGCTGGGAGCTGGCAGAGTGGCGGAGGGCACCCAGCCTGGGCAGTGCTGTGCCGGGGTCAGGCTGCCTGCGGCGGGATGCTGCCCAGCCGCCTGGCACCCCTGGCTGCCCCTGCTCCCTGCCCCTGCTCCCTCCCTACCTCTGCTTTTCCCTGCCTCTGCCCTGCTCCCTGCCTGCTCCCGTCCCCTGCCTGTCCCCATCCCCTGCTCCCTGCCTGCCCCCATCCCCTGCCTGTCCCCATCCCCTGCTCCCTGCCTGCCCCCATCCCCTGCCTGTCCCCATCCCCTGCTCCCTGCCTGTCCCCATCCCCTGCTCCCTGCCCGTCCCCGTCCCCTGCCGCCGCCGGCGCGGGGAGCCCGGACCATCCCCGTCGCTCTGCTGCCCCCGCGCGGCCGCGGCCCCCCCTGCGCCCGCCCCCGCCGAGCCGGGCCGAGCCGCCAGCGCCTCTCCCCGCGGCCTCGGGCCTCCCCTCCCGCCCCGTTCGCAGCACATTTCGCACACGCACGTGCTCCCCGGCGGCGCAGCGCACCGGGTGTGCAAGCACGGCCGTGCCCGGCGCCGGCAGCGCACACGCTCCGACACGCGTGTGCACACACGTGTGCAGGCGAGCAGCGACCCCGCACGCTCCCCTCCCTCTCCCGCGCACAAGCGCCCAGCCCCAGCACGCTCCCGCTCGCCAGCGCATCCGCTCTCTCGTTTTTTCCCCCTCTGCCGTGAGCGCTGCTCTCTGCCACCCACGCGTTTTCGCCCCACTCCCACTCGGGCGCGTTCGAGGCTCCCTGCTCTCGGCGCCGGGTCTCGTGTCTCCCGCCCCGCTGTGGGCACCGGGTCTCCGCGTGCTGCTGCACCGTGGGACGTCCCCCGCGCTGCCTCTGCCCGGAAAAGCTGCTCCGCAAAGGCCCCCAGCGCTGCCCCAGCCCCACGGGGCCTTTCTGCCTCTCGCTGTCGGGGGAAACAGCCCCAGAGGGAAAAGCAAGAGTGAGGCTCTCCCGCAGCAGGAGGACGGCGCTGGGAGCGAGGCAGAGGCCTGGGGAAGGCAGCGGGGTGAAGGAGAAGGGGTTGCAGCACGTGCGATGGGGATGGGGGGAGACTTGGGAGCCCGGCTTCTGGCTCACACCGGAGAGGCGGCGGCTGCTCCCCAGGGAAGGGGAGCCGGCAGCCGAGGTGGCCCCGGCACAGGCAGGGCCTCCCCGACCGGTGCCACCCCACCAGCGCGGAGCACAGCCGCAGACCCGGGTGCTCACAACAGGCCCCATGGACAGACCTGGACACAGGAGGCAACGAGCCAGGTCCAGGGCCCATCCCAGGAGCCCGGGCAGGAGCAGGAGACAGGGCCGGAGACAGGGCTGGAGACAAGGCTGCAACACAGGCGCAAAGTCCCTCCAGGAGCCAGGGCTCAGCCAGGGCTGCAGACAACCTCCAGCGTGCGACCAAGGGGTCCATTCAAGAGCCAAGGACTCACACTGCAGCTCTGCAGCCAGGCCAGGGCCAGCGCTGGAGCCGTGCACACCTGCAGCCCAGCCTAGGGAGAGAGCGAGGGCCCCAGGCTGAGCTTAAATGGGGCCCTGGGGCCATGGGCAGGGTGGGTGGAGGCCCCAGGTGAGGCTGCTTGGGGCTGTTAAGGTGTTTTGGTGCCCTCCGAGGCCAGACAGCCCCCTGCTCTGCCCGTCTCTCTCCCCTCCACTCCCCTCCTCCTCCCCGTCTTCCCACCACACCGCCGTTCCCCATCCCGCAGCCTCTGCCAGCTCCCCGGGGCTTTGCAGGCTGCTGCTGCAGCCCGGTGCCCGCCAGGGCCCTCGCGGTCCATACGTGTGTGCACGGCCCGGCCCCGCGCGGCTGCACAGACCTGCCCCGGGCGGGCACCGGGCGGATCAGCGGCACACGCGTGTACCGTGTTTGCACACCTGCGCACACCGGTGCACGCACCCGCACGCCCCTCCCGCAGCTCCGCCGGCCCTCACAGGTGCCGGGGCACAGCGCCTCGCCTTCCCTCCCCTCCCTTTCCCAAACAACCCTCACCTCGGCGGGTTAGGGACGGAGAAAGGCAGCGGAGCACCCGGCCCGCTCTGCCCCCGCCTGCTGCCCAGCGCTGTCCTAGGCGGGGAGGAGAGGGGTTGTCACAGCCCATGGCTCGGGGCGGGGGGCACCGGCGGGCAGCGCCGTGCCCGGGGGGGCCAGCAGAGGGGAGCCTTCAGCCTCCGCCGAGGAAGAGCTCAAGCCTGGGAATGTGGGATAACGCTGCTGCCGCCTCTCGGCTTGGCTCCGGCGCTCCAACCCGCTTCCCCAGCAAGCCAGGCTGGCAGGGAGCCCCTGTGCCCCTGCGGGGGAAATGGGCTGGAAAGGGCAATAAAAGGGCCATCTCGTACTTTGTGCGCCCAGTTAAGGCCCTTGTAGAACAGGCACCGATGCGGAGGGTCCCCAGGGCACGGCCTCAGTCAGGCGTGATGGTCCGGGGGGCCCCGTGGAGGCCCAGCGGTGCTCGCGCCGGCGCTGGGCTTGGGGTGCCGGTGCTGAGCCCGGCAGCGCCCCGGCGTGAGGATGCCGCCTCCCGCCCGCCAGCAGCCCGGGCGAAGCCTCCGCGAGGGCCGTGGCGAGGGTGCTGCACGCTGGGCTCGGGGAACCCCGGCCCCCAGCCGCAGGCGATGCCAGGGCTGCCTCCTCGAGCGGCAGAGGGGAGCGGAGCTGGGCGTCCTGGCTGCACCGGGACCTCGCTGCCCGCAGAGCCCTGCCGAAACTCCCGCCACCCCCGGACGTGCTGCCTGACTCTCGCCCGCTGGCTGCTGGGGCCGGGGGCAGAGCCGGGACAAGGGGGGCCGTGCCGTGCCAGACCACGCCGGGCTGTGGTGGGCCGTGGTGTGCAAGGCTGCACCATGCTGCACCGTGCTGAGCCCTGCTGTGCCAGACCGTGCCGAGCCCACGCCGCACCGTGCCGTGGTGCGCTGGGCCGTGCCGTGCCGGCTGGAGTGTCCCATGCCGGGCTGTGCCGTGCCGGGCCATGCTGTGCTGTGCCGTGCCGGGCCATGCTGTGCCGGTCCGGTCCGTGCTGTTGCGGCGCGGCGGGTGCGACCCAGCCGGTGCCGTGGAGCGGCGCGGGCGCTAGGGGCCAGGCGAGCTCCACGCACCGGCCGGCGGCGGCAGCGGCTGCTCCGCCGCCCCGGGCCCGGCCCGGCAGCCTCTGCCGAGCCCCCCCGCCCCTTGCACCCCCATCCCAAGCACCGTCGTCCCTTGCACATCTGCCCCTTGCCCATCTGCCTCTTGCACCCCCGCCCCTTGCACCCCCAGCTCGGGCGCCCCAGCTGGACCCCCCTGATCCGAGCGCCCCTGCAGCCCCGAGCGCCCCGGCCCCGAGCATCCCCGCAGCCCCCAGCACCCTGCAGCCTGGGTCACCACCCAGCCCCCCCACAGGGCTCCCAGGCCTCCTGGCCCCAGCCCTCCTTGGGCCTCTTGCTGAAACCCTGCCGAGCGGGTCACGGCTAACGTGAAATCAGTGGGGATTTGGTACCTCTGCTGGTGCACGGCGTTTAGATGAGTTTATTCAAACGCAGAACTGGGAGCGTCACTCTGGGGGAAGCAGCCGAGACGGTTCCCATCGGCCGCTCTGCCCTGGAGCTGATGCGGCTGCATAGCAAACATGGGAAACGTTTCATGTCTGCTCAGCTTCAGGCCAGGCAGGGTGGGGACCTCTCAGGGCCGGGGAGCTGCAGCAAGCGCTGTGCCAGGACCTGCTTCCTGCATTGAAATCAAGGAGGAAGAAAAGGATATGGGAAATCCCAGATGCAATGAGGTGCCTGGAGCCACCGTCTCACGGCTGCAATCTGGCTCTGCTGCCTGTGTGTGTGCGTGCACACACACGTACACACACGCACACACACACACATACACGTACACACACACACACACACACGTACACACACGCACACACACGTACACACACACACACACAGGCTGAGTGCAACCTCGCAGGTCGGGGGGACCCGTAGCGTCCGCAGGTGAGTCCCACCGGACCCATCGCCCCAGCAACACGAGCTAACACAACCTGCTCCCGGCGCTCGGCAGGGCCACGTACCAGCCCCGGGCTGCAGCGTGAGGGAGAAAAAGAGAGAGAAATGCAATAAAAAGAGATGTATCTGCTAGGCGGGGGGATGGGAGAGCTCTTCACCCGACAGGGCCGTGGGCATCCCGCTGCGCACGGAGCCGCAGCTCCCCGCAGGAGCCCGTCCTGCCGCCCGGACCCAGCGGGAGCTCCAAAGCATTTCCTGATGCTCAACCTCAGCCTCACCCCGGCCTCCACGCGGCCGCAGCCTGCTGCATCCCCGGCGCTGGCCGGAGCCCCGGCCGCATCCTGCCGCCTCCGCTCCCTGCAGCGGCTCACGCTGCTCCCCGCAGCTGCCCTGGCACCAAACCCTCCAAGCTGCGGCTTTCGGGTCCCAAAAGTGAGGTGATAGCCGAGGCCAGCCCTGCCTGCCGGACCCCCCCGGGGTGGCTGCTTGCTCCCGCGAGGGGTGCGGGGCTGTGCTGCAGCCCAGGGCTGGGTGCCCGCCGCGGGGCCGGGGCGCGTGTGGGTGCTGCTCGGGGCCGGAGGAGCAGCTGTGTTTACTTTCCCCCCACTGCAGGGAACAACAGGGGATTTTTTTCTTTTCTCCTTATTTCATTTTATTTTTTCAAGGCTTTGTGTGTCTTGCACCAGGCAGAAACCCTGGTGTAAACATCCTGCCGGTTCACCGAGGGGAGGGAGCGTGGCGACGGAGGCAGCGTCCCACTCCCCGCTCTGCGAGGCTGCTCCCCCCACACGTCCCCCCCGGGCTGGGTGGCACGGGAGCCCGTCACCTCCCCTGCTGGGCACTCGTGCCTCCAGCCAGGGCTGTCCCGGTGCCGGGCTTGGCTGGTGCTGCCCGGCCGGGCCGGGGGGAGCCAGGGCTGGTGCCCCCTCCCCTCGCGCTGGAGGCTGGTTTAGACGAGCTGACGCAGATGGTTCCCATGGTCTGTTTTGGGGGCCTGGCTGCAGGGCGTATGGGGGCTGCAGGTTGCATGGGTGCTGCAGGGCATATGCGGGTGCTGCAGGGCATGCATGGGTGCTGCAGGGCACGTGCAGGTGCTGCAGGGCATGCATGGGCGCCGCAGGTTGCATGGGTGCTGCAGGGCATGCATGGGTGCTGCAGGGCACGTGCAGGTGCTGCAGGGCATGCATGAGCGCCGCAGGTTGCATGGGTGCTGCAGGGCATGCGTGGGTGCTGCAGGTTGCATGGGTGCTGCAGGGCACGTGCGGGTGCTGCAGGGCACCACTCCAGCCGGCTGCCGACTCTCTCGGCATCCTCTCTCCGTGGGCAGGGAAAGCCGGAGGCCAGGGCCAGGCAGCCCCACGGGGAGCTTTGCTGCGCCCCGTCCCTCGGCGCTTCCCGGAGCTCGGCGGCGATGCTGCTTTGCCCCGTTTATGCTGCAGCTGGGCTGCAGCTGGCGTTTGCTGGGGTCAGGCCGATCGGGTCGTTTTCTGCACTTTACAGTTTCCTACGCGGTGCTTTAACAGGCGCCGGGGCGCCTGCGGCTGCGGAGAGGCATTATTTTATTTTCGAAATGGAAGTAAATAAGGAAATACGTGCATGGGGCGGGGGCAGCCTCCTCGCACCCCTGCAGTATGTTTTTAACGAGGGCTGTTAATTAGCCCAGGCCCTGGCAGGCTGTGCGGCTGCCCCGCGGGCCTGGCTGGGGCTGGGAGCGGCACGGGGGAGGCTCGCGGTGCCCCCGGCACCCAGGTCCCTCCTCACCCCCCTCCGCGGCGGCAGCCGGGTGACGAGGTGCCGTGGTGCCGTGTCCCAGCCCCGCTCCCGCTGGGCCCGGAGGACAAACATTCCCGGCATATTTGTCGCGTTCGGCTCAATGCAGCATCCTCCAGAGGAAAAAAAAAAATCAAATAAAAGAGAATCCGGTTCTTCCACTGTTCCCTGCAGCTTTCGTCTCCACTTGAGCTTTTTAATTGCGGCGCGGAAGAGCCCTGCTCACAGGGAGCCCCGCAGAGCCGCGGCCGGTCGCGGCGAGGATGAGGAGGGCGGCTGGGGTGCTTCACAGTCGCCCAGCCCGCAGTGTCCTCCCCTCAGCTCCGTCCCCCATCTGCTCTTTTTCACCCTGTTCCTCTCTCTCCTGCCACCTTGCTTTTATCCTTTCTTCCCCCGCAGCTCTGAAAACGCCGTCCTGCCCGGTTTTAAGTGCATGTGTTCAAGGCTGGGAGGAGGGAGCCTTCCCGGCCCCCCGCTTCCCAGACCCCTTCCTTTGCTGCAGGGGTTTAATGGCAAACGCAACCGTGCGCGGCCGGGTGCAACCCAAGGGCTGTGCCAGGACTCGCTGCCTGCTTAACACCCGGGGCTGCTCGGTCGTGGCGGTTCCCTCCCGGATAATGAGCATTTTTAGTGCTCTGCTATAGCGAGGTGGGTGCCGAAGGAAGCCCCGCGCTGGGGGGAGAGAGGCGGCTCTGCCCCTTCCACCGGCTCCGGCTGGGAGCGCTGAGGCCGGGGGGGACGGAGCTTCTCGGACTGTGCTTGGCTGCGCTCTCGGTGCAGCGACTGCTGTTGATGCAAATCCCACGGCGCTTCGCTCCAGCTCGCGAGGCGGAGGCAGGATCTGGCCCGCGGGAGCTGGGTTGTGTCTTCTCGGGTCGCCGAGCTGTTCCCCCCGAGCCCCCTGCCAAGGGGAGCTGAGCTCAGCCCCGAGGGAGTGCGTGCCGGTCCGGGGCCCGAAGCCCGCAGCGTTGCCTCTCGGGTTGGCCTGAACTCTGGAAACCTTCCCCCGGGAATGTGACATGGGGACTGCGCCCCAGCGCCTCGCCGTGACTGTGGCCCCGGCGTCCTGCCGTCGGAGGGAGCAGCACAGCCACCCCGCAGTGCTGCTGGCAGCGGCAGGGCCCGAAGGGGACAGCGCGAGCAAACGCTCGTCCCCTTGGCAGGGTCCTGGAGTCGTCCTGCTTTTGCAACGTGCAGCACAGCGATGCAGCACGGCGATGCAGCACAGTGATGCACTGCACTCGGTGCCCACTGATCCCTCTCGCTCCCGCCCCCCAGGAGCTGCAATTCAGCCTTTCCAAGGGTTCGGGAAGGTCAAAGGCTTTTTCCAGTGGTTCCCATGGGGCCGCATCCTCCCCCTGCCGCATCAGTCCGCGAGGCTCGGCTGCACCCTCCGGGCCCGACCCCGGTGTCACTCCCTCCTCGGCCACAACGTCCCCTTCCCGCTGGCGTCACGCGTCTGCCGCCGCTCTTGCAGCACCCGGAGGCAGCCGGGCTGGCGCAGGTGGGAGGAAAGGCCCACGCCGCTGCCGGACACCCGGACACGGAGGCCGGGGAGCCTTGGGGGGCCGCTTGCCCGGGGGGGCTGCAGGGCAGCCGGGCAGCAGGATCCGTCGGCTCGGGGGCTGGAAGAGCTGCCGGCCCCGCGCGTCGAGCCCAGGGGAGTTTTGGCGCGGCCGGGAGCCTTTCTTGCGAAGGCAGCGCTCGAGCAGCGTGAGCTTAGGTTTATTTTCCCCTCTAATAAAAAACTAATAAAGGAGAAAATGAAAAAATAATTTTGAGGAATTTGGCTGTGTCTGCCCGGTTTCCTTTGTCCGCTCAGCAGGGGGGAGCATGTGTCAGCGTGTGAGACGCAGGTCACTGCCGCGCGGGGCTCCTTCCCCTTCCCCATCGCCTTCCCCGTTGCCTTCCCCAACCCCATCCCCTTCCCCATCTCCTCCCCCATCCCCATCCCCTTCCCTTCCCCTTCCCCATTGCCTTCCCCATCCCCATCTCCATCCCCTTCCCCATCCCCTTCCCCTTTCCCTTCCCTTCCCTTCCCCTTCCTCATCTCCTCCCCCATTCCCTTCCCCATTCCCATCCCCATTCCCTTCCCCATCCCCTTCCCTTCCTCTTCCCCATTTCCTCCTCCATCCCCATCCACTTCCTGTCCCCTTCCCTTTGCCTTTTCCCTTCTCCTTCCCTTCTCCTTCACCTTCACCTTCTCCTTCTCCTTCCCTTCTCCTTCCCCATCTTCTTCCCTTCCTCTTCCTCATCTCCTTCTCCTTCCCTTCCCCTTCCCCATCCCCTTCCCCATCTTCTTCCCTTCCTCTTCCTCATCTCCTTCTCCGTCCCTGTCCCCTTCCCCATCCCTTTCCCTTCCCCTTCCCTTCCCCTTGCCTTTTCCCTTCTCCTTCACCTCCTCCTTCCCTTCCCCATCCCTGTCCCCTTCCCTTTCCTCTTCCCCTTCTCCTTCCTCCTCCTCCTCCTCCCTTCCCCATCCCAAGCACGGTGCGGTTCCTCGCTCTGCCCCTGGCTCCCCTCCAGGCCCCGCTGCCGGCGGACGGGGCTGGGGTGGGAGTCCCCGGCCCCCCCGGCCCCCCCGGGCCCCGTGCAGCACACCAGCCTCCCCGGGCTCTGCTCCGTGCCGCTGGGGCCTTTGTGTTTCTCCGAGACTCGAAAACCGCCCGGCGTAAATCTCTGCAAACAGCCCATCCTGCATTATTTATGCTCGCAGCGGGACCCTTTGCGCTCTTTTATCCTGCCTCTTTAATACAAACCAGAGATTTTTTTGGCTTAGAAAAAGTCTGCCGCGCCCCCTTGGCCCCCCCCCCTGCCCAGCCCCACTCCTTGGAAGTTGAGATAAGGAGAGATTTATACCGGCGAGGAAGGAGGCGGGGAGCAGGGGGTTAAGAGAGAGTCGCTTTTGGGGGTTCTTTGAAGATAAATTTAACTTGTTCTTATCTGCGTTTGGTGCACGCGGGGAGAGGCGAGCGCTGGGGCGGGCTGCGAGCGCGGGGGGGGGGGCTGCGAGCGGTGGGGGGGGGCTGCTCCTCGCCGCGGCATCCGTTGCTGCCGGCCAGCGGCTCCCAGGTACGCGGCTCCGGGGGCGGCCGCGGTGGGAGATGCCATGGTGGGAGATGCCGCGGCGGGAGATGCCGTGGTGGGAGATGCCGCGGCGGGAGATGCCGTGGTGGGAGATGCCGTGGCGGGAGATGCCGTGGTGGGAGATGCCATGGCGGGAGATGCCGCGGCAGGAGATGCCCCATTGGGAGATGCTCCAGTGGGAAATATCCCAGCAGTGCTGCCGTGGGAGTACCGTGGCCCCAAGGGGGATTTTGCCCGCTGGCTCCGTGGCTCCTTGCCCTCACTGCCCCATGAGCCGTGCAAACCGGGACCAGCCCCGGCCGCTGACCCCGGCCGCTGATTTACGCCCAGGGCTCGGCCTGCCGCGGCTGCTTTAGCTCACCGCCAGCCGGGAGGGCAGGTCTCTCCGGTCCGGCCGTATATCTGCCCGGGGTTATCTTGGAATTTGGGCCCGGCTCTCCCCGCTGCCTCGGCCGTGCCCTCCGCGGCCGGGATCCTCTCTCGCCGCACGAGCGCCGGGCCGGCGGCCCCCCGGGGCGCTAAGCCGGTGCCAGGGCCTGGGAGCGTTTCAGCACGGGGCACGGCGGGGCCGAGCAGCTCGCGCCTGCTGCGTCCGCCTCCCTGCCAGGTTCCTCCGTGACGTTTTTATTGCCCCTTTGCAAATGCACCCGGCTCCACGCGGCTGCTCCCCACGCAGGAGGCAGCGGTGGTGCAGGGACCGCGATGCTCCCGCCAGCGGAGCCGCAGCCACAGCCGTTTGAGGCCTAAATAGAGGAAAAAGGGTGAAACGGAGACTGGAGGTAGTGGGAGCAGCATGGCTTTTCCTGGCGCAGGTCTGAGCACCCCAAAAGAAGGCAAAGAAGTCGGAAGGACAGCGTGGAGGCAAGGAAGGACTCCCGTGCGCCCGGCCTCTCCGGCAGCATCCCGCCGAGGGCACTCTGCGGAGCGGCCGGCACGTGGCGAGGACGCCCAGCCCTTCCCCAGCCTCGGGGAGGAGGCAGCGGCTCAGCTGCGAGACTAAATAGATCCGGCTGCAAACTGTCTGAGGAAATCGTTTTTCTATTAAAAGGGCCGATTCATCAACTTCGTTGTGAACAGATCAGCACTGAGTTTTTTTCTTTCACCGCAAAAAAAGGGAAAAAACTCTCCAAATTAGCGAATGTTTAGTTTTTCTGCTTCAGCTGTCCTGAAATTTAAGCTAATTGTAGAAAAACATATTTAGAAATAAATGGCAGTCATAACTGAAACAAAAGCTTATGAAAATATTGGGACAGTGTGTTTTGATTGCCCTGAGCTCCTCTTCCAAGCCGCTCTCGCTGCCCCTGTTTCGTTTCTCTGAGCTCTGACCTCTCCGCGCTGCTCAGGCCGGTCGGTCCGGCCGTGTCGGAGGGACGGCGGCGGGATGGGTCCGGGGCGGTGGGAGCCACCGGCCCTGCGTTCCCGGAGGGGCTGGGATGGGACTGGGATTGCATCGTGGCCGCTGCCTGGGGCGACCTCGGTGGTGGCCAAGGGGCAGCGAGCGCCGGGCTGTCCTTGGGGCGAAGGGGAAGAAAAAACCCGTCGGGATTGGCGTCAAGGAAAGAGGGAATTGGGCATTTCTGGGGGGAAAAAAATGTTTCCTATGGATGTGATTGCTTCTGGGATGTACGTAACTGCGGAGCCAGCCGGGGACCGACACGTGTTGATACCTGCAGCTCAAATACAGCTGTGGATGGACGCGGCAGCAGCAGTGCTCGCGGGGGGACGAGCACCAGCCCCCGCTCCGGCTGCACCGGCAGTTTTGCAGCACTTCCAAATATTTCTAAGCCAGCGTCGGAAGCGCTGGGCATCCTGCTCCCGTGGTTGTTCAGAGGGGAATCACAGAGCTCTTCGAGGCATTGCTAGGTGTTGAAGTTATAATGAATAATGTTTTAATTAAGCTCATGGTCCCTAGAAAATAATACCTCAGTGAAAGATTTGAGGAACACTGCAGGGGAAACATCCCCCGTCCGGACAGTGGGGCTGTGCGAGACCAGTAATGGCTCTAGCAGAAGCTCTCACTGCTGGATACAAAGTGAGAAAAGACGTCTTAATTGCTCATCCAGAGAAGATCAGGGCAATGCCTGCAACACCCCCTCCCCGGTGCAAAGCACGGCTGCAGAGGGGCCTCGGAGGGGTTAGTCACAGGACAAGTTCAGGCTAAATATATAGGGGAACCCAAATGCTTGAGGACCGCTGGGCACGGGGCCACGTCGCGCTGCAAGGGGAGGAACGAAAGATGCCCTGAGCGAAGCCAGGCCGGGCTGGTTGGTAAACGTGGAGCGACCGGCCGCTCGCCTCCCCGGGAGCGTCGGCCGGGCGGTTTCTGTCCGTGCCCTGGCAGGAGGCCCGGGGAGGCGAGTGCCCCCCGTGCAAGCGAGCCCTCTTTTCCCTGTTCTGACCTGAAAGAGTTTGAGTAAAGGGGGAGAAAGTGCCTGAAAATGGAAACTTGGGGGAGAGCTTTTTTCCAGACTTTGCTTTCTGAGAAATGAATTGCTGTCGCCCGCCTGCCCCGCCTCTCTGCTGCTTTTGCAGATGGGCTGTTTTCCACCTTTCTTCCTTATGTGGGGGAGATGTTTGCCGTTTTACGACCCGTCCCACCACCCCTTTCCACCTCATTCTTTTTATTTGACCGAGTCGCCGCTGCCAGCGGAAAACCCGCCAAACCCGAGGCGGAAACGGCGGCTTCAAACGCGCGCTTGCGTTATCGCCGCTTAATGAGTTACCGCGTGCGGGCGGGGCTGGGCCGGCCCCGCGTTCCCGGCGAGCACGAGGCGGAGACGGAGATGGAAGCGGTTTCGTCGCCCGAGATGTCGGCCGGTGGATTTTGCTCCGTGTTGGCCGTGCGGCATCGAGCCGGTGCAAACCCGGGCGAGCTCAGGGCGGTGCAGGAACCGCGGCGGGTCCCTAGCGATGCTCCCGGGGAGGCGGTGAGCGGGCAGCCCGTGCCGTGCAGCGCCGCGTTTCCCACGACCTGCCCCTCTCCGAGGCCGGCAAAGCTCGTTGCAGCCCCCGGAGCCACGGCAAAGCGTGCCACGGCGCGGGGAATGCCGTGGGGCCCGCCGGGCCATGCAGACTTTGGATACGCCGGCATCTCCATGCCATGGGGCTGAGCTCAGAGCAAACACCCGTAAAGCCTGGGGCCAGGGCTGGGCGCAAAGAAAACAAGGCGGCGCGCGGGGCGGAGGGAGACGGGGCTCGGCGGCTCACCTGGCCTCCTTATCTCCGGCGTCTGTTTGCTCCCGGATTAAGCCGGAGTCTGCAAGGTGCAAAAGTCCAAGGGAACGGCGCGGCTCCCGGGGGGTCCCGCAGCGGCACCGTGCCGGTGCTGCCGTGCCAAGGAGCTGGCAGTCCGGCTGATGGCGGTGGTTGATTTACGATTCGTTATGCCTCATTGCGAGGACTCGTTAATGAGCAGCGAGGGGCCAGTGAGGCTCAGGGCTGCACGGCAAAGGCGAGGGCAGGCCGGGGGCACCCGAGGGGCCACGGGGAGACGGTCGTCGCTGGCTGAGCTGCAAATCGCCTGGGGCTGTAGCAGCTCCGGCAACATCTCCGTGGTTGATTTGCACCTCGCGGTTTGCATTAGGGCAGCCCCACGCCCCAGGGCCCCAAAAGCCAGGTCCAGGGCCCATCCTGGGAGCCCAGACAGGACAGAAAGGAGACAGGGCCAGAGACAGGGCTGGAGACAAGGCTGCAACACAGGCGCAAAGTCCCTCCAGGAGCCAGGGCTCAGCCAGGGCTGGAGACAACCTCCAGCGTACAACCAAGGGGTCCATCCAAGAGCCAAGGACTCACACTGCAGCTCTGCAGCCAAGCCAGGGCCAGGGCTGGAGCCGTGCACACCTGCAGCCCAGCCTGGGGAGGGAGCGAGGGCCCCAGGCTGAGCTTAGATGGGGCCCCAGGTGAGGCTGCTCAGGGCCATTAAGGTGTTTTGGTGCCCTCAGGCTCTGAAAAGAGCTTGAGGGCAGCTCTATGTGCAGGATAAAGCTGCTGTGTGGGAGGATCTTGTTCCTGGGATGTGCTGTGTGCTGGAGCTGGGGAGCTGGTGGTGAGGAATCCCGCGCCTGCATCTGTGCATTCCTGCAATGGGATGAGCACCACCTGCATGAGGAGCAGGACCCTCTGCGAAGGCATCATTTGTCACCTGCGTGGGCTGGAGCAGCGAGATCTGCCTCTCCACGTCCCCCATATTTAGGGAAATGGAAAGAAAGCCACGGTGAAGGGATTGAGGGTCCAAGTCTAACTTAAGTCAGTGCATTGGGCCAGGGGCTTGTGTGGCCCGAGGAGCGGTGGCTGCAGATGGGGCCTGCTGAAGAGCTGCTGTCCCAGCGGGCTGGGTGCAATGAGTTATAATTAATATCTGTGAGGAATTAGCCAGGATTTGGAGGGAAAATGCCCTTGGTTTAAATCAAACAGCGATGTGATCTCAGCCTCATGAAAAAGCCGCTTTTGTGAATGGCTGGGTTTTCCCTTGGTTACAGAAGCTGCTGTCTAAATGGAGGAGGAAGGAAGAAATAACGGGGGGAAGGTGGTGAGCCCTGCTTGCAGCCCGCATCTGGGTGGCATGACCCGAGGCGTCGGCACACGGGGAAGGGCTCATGGCTCACGCACGGCTGCCCTAGCGCTGCCGAGCAGCCGATTCTAGGTCCCCTCTAAAGGGCCAGTGGGATCCTTTCTTCCTCCCCAGGGATCGGATATCAGGGGAATTACGGATGAAACAGGATCCAAATCCTTGAGTTCCTCCCTAAGCTGCTGCGAGGTGCCTGCTGCTCAGCAGAGCGGCCAGGGAAGGTGAGGATGCCGTGGGAAGCCCCGGAGCGCCCGGTGCGGGAACCTGTCCTGAGCCCATCCTGGTGAACACCCTCCGTGTAAGCAGTGCGAGCGTCTGGGGGGGTCTGCCCACCTGGGGGTCTGTCTGTCCTGGGGATGCCCATCCATCCCGGGGTACGCTGGGCCTCCTCGGGGCATTGCCCCTCTTTGGTGTCCCACAGTAAACTGGGAACCTGCTGCTTTTAGGGCATCGGGGCGAGGGGGGGCTGAGGATGCTCTAAAAAGAGAAAAGACTCAGAAGGATGAGTCTGCTCTGCAGCAAGGGAGCCCGTGCTGCCTTTCAGGCCCCTCTTCCACCGAGGGGCTGTGTTTGCAGCGTACAGCCCGGCGCAGGGGGCTCGCAGGTGGCTGGAAAACGGGGCGCTGGGGCGGCCAGCGGCTCTTCTTCCTCCTCACCCCGCTCCTCCATGTCAAAGCCACCACCCCCCCAGCTGCTTGCCTGCGGTGCTGGCAGCCCCCCCACCCCGAGCTTTAATCTGCAGGTGGGAAATAAGTAACGTCAGAGCGATAAACAGAGCAAACACGGCCCCAGCTATTGCATTTTGGAAAATATTTGCCGAAGCCACGCGCTCGTCCCACCCGGTGTGAGTCAGCAGCCGGGCAGGGAGCGGCGGCGGCGGAGCCCCACGGTCCCCCGTGTCCCCAGCGGTCGGGGACTCGCAGGGGGATCCCGGCGAGCATCGGCCTCCCAGCTCCCCTCGGCCCCCGTTGGGGCAGGATCCCATCGGCGATGGCGGGTTGTGATGCTGCAGGGATTAATAAACACTGTTGCTTTTTCCTGCTTAACTCCCTGGTCTGTTCACGCTTTTATAAACCGCTGTCACATCTGGCTATTCCTCCCCTCACTCTTTCCCAGGCCGAGGGCTCCCAGCCCGTTCGAGCTCACTCTGCGCCGATGCTGTCCCAAACTGCTCAGCAGCATTGCTAAGATCTTCTGCACCTTCCCTTCTGTTTTCCTTGTGGGTCAGTTGGAGCCAAGACGCAGCGACTCCGCAGCTTCATCCGCAGGATGAAGGAGTAATGACACTTCCTCCTTTGTTCTCCGCTTCTGCTTTAAGAGCTCTTAATATTCCACTTGCCTTTTTTGACTCGCACTAATCGTTGCAAGGATGTCTTCAAAGCGCTCTCCGCAACGTCTCCGAGATCTCTTTGGAGAGCAGTAATTGCTGATACGGAGCCCGTCGCTGCGCGCGTGCGGTGGGGGTAACGCTTTTGATGTGCATCACTTTGCAATTATGAATAGCGAAGTTCATCTGCCGTTTTATTGCCCTGTTACACGCTATCATTACATTTCTTTGCAATTCTTCAGTGTCAGCGTTAGATTTGACAGCTTGAATAATTTGGTGCCACGCACAAGCTGCCAGCTTTGCTACGCCGTCCCCTGTCCCCGATGGTGTCTGTAGGTGACCAGCAGAGGCCCCAGGCCAAGGTCCTGTGGGACCTTGTGGCAAGTCCTCTCCCGCGGCAATAAAGGACTGGTTCCTCAGATCCTTGGGGTTGGAGCAGACATCTCCAGAGGTCCTTTCCAAGCCCAGCTGTACCGTGACTCTGCAGCCTTTTGGTTTCGGTGAGCGGCCTGGAAATGCTGGGAAAGGTGCCACATTCCTGGTGGTCTGTCACGCAGCTTCGTCCCACTCGGAGCGAGCTGGGCGCGCGGGAGCCAAGCTCCCACTTCTGACACCTTCCAGCAGCGGTAGCACAGGAGCAGCAGAAGGGAGAGGAACACTTTCCACATTAAAAAATATTTCTAGTGCAACAGGCCGTTCCTTTGGTTGGAAATTGTTTCTGCTGGCAATACTGGGCCTGGCTGAAGACCCCCGTAGCTGCCGTTCGAGTCAGAGCTGGTTTCTCCACCGGGGAGGAGCTGCCCGATGACGCCGGCTCCAGCGCAGCCTTCGGTGCATCTGGGCACAGGGACCGGCGCGCTCGTGCTCGCGTGCCTGAAGCTGGGCATCCGCTCTGCGAGGCACGAAGTACTCCAGAGTCCTGCCAGGGTCAGCGGGAAATGCCTCAAACCCCTGAGGGTCCCTCTGTGCCCGCTGCTCCCGTTGTCATCTTTATTTTGCATCTCTGTCTTCGCTGTCCTTCCTTTCTCTGTGCGTGCCTTCTGCTCCGGGTCCCTCTTCTCCGGCTTCCCGGGGCTCCTTCCAGCTCCTCCACCCCCTGCTCTGCTGCGGGGTGGTGGGACGAGCACTGCCGGGCACGTGGGTGCCCGAGACTCGCCGTGAGCTCGCGGCACCCCGTGTGCCCCCTCGCCGTGCCCCCCGGCCCTGGTTCCTGCATGGGCACGGCTGCCAAAAGGCTGCATCAAAGCTCCTGAGATGCTTCCTCCAACGTCAACGTTACCCGCTCCTTTGGCCAAGGTCGGGCAGCAAGGAGAAAAGCGTTGGCTAAAGGGTCTCTTTTCATCTTTTTCTCTCTTCTTTAGTGAGGTGCTAGGCCAGGAATCAGCCTAAAGTAAACACAGGAAGATTTGGCGGCCGGGATGGTAACGGTTTTGCAGAGCTGGCAGAACCGCCGAGGTTGGCCCTGCCACGGGCAGGGAAGATTAAGCGTGGGATAGTTAGCCGGGGTTTCCCAACGCCATAGGATGTTAGTTTTCAGACTTCATCAATAAGATTCTTCTCCTGTGGCTCCCAAAGATGTTTATGAAAGAGATACAGGAAGGGAGGAAGATCAAACCTGCCTTGGTGAGGCCTTCCTGGCTTTATCTGTAGTTTATGAGGTGACCAGACCTTGGCGGCTCTGTTTTAACTTGTTTTGAAGCCTGGCTGTGCTTTATGAGTATTTTTCTGAAATGTTTTGACAGCAGCGGGCCTCACCCGTCTGGGCTGCTCCGCGGGAGCCCCGTGTCCCCGGCCGGGGAGCGCATGGGCCACGCAGGCGCCGGGCTCCCTCCCGGCCGCGCGTCCCCCTCTCGCGCGGGATGGACCAGCCTGCACCGAGCATCTGCATTTAGCTCCATTTTCTTGGGTTTTTTTGGCCAAACACCCCGGTTCACGGGCCGGGTGGGGAGGCACGGGCCAGCTGCAGGTGCGCGGGGTGCAGCGGCTCCGGGGGGACGTCACCCCCCATCCCAGGGCTGCCGCCAGCAAAATGCACTGCTGGGGCAGCGCAGCCCCGTGACCCCCCGCCTGCCGTCCGCTCCCGCCTGCGGCCCTTTTTGATGAAGGATTGGGCTTTCAGGAACTTCTTTTTTTTACAAAAAATGTCTTTTGTCTGCATGCCTTTCACACACTTTTCAATTAAAAGGACCTGCAGCTGCAAGCTGCATTTTTTGAATTAAAAAATCCTTTGCTTTTGCAGTGAAAATGGGAAGTTTTCAAAAACCACTTCCACCTTTATTTAACTTTGTCATGGACAATGCTCCAAGATGCTAGTAGAGCTGCTGGCTGGTTTTGGAGAGCCGAGAGATTTAAACCTAAGCCGGGAGAACTGGGTGAGGTGTGCTGAAGTCTGAGACGCTTCGGCGAGCGGCTGGGAAACGGCCGCGATCCCACGAGCGGCGGGGCCGGGGCCGAGCGCGGTGCTCCGGTGCCCGCCGTGACCCGGAGCAGGAGCCGGCGATGCCGCATGCTGCAAACAGGCAAGCACAGTCCGTAGCTGCGTGTTACCCATCTGAGCAATACAATAAATCCCTGTGATGGCTAAATATGTTTCCAGCTGCCAGGACGGGATCCCGAGGGGCTGGAGCCATAGGGAAAACAAGGTTCGTTGCACTGTCTGATCAGCAAAGGTTGCTCGGCTCATCGGGCAGCAGCTCGGCCCAAGAACGGGGGATGACGGCAGCCTTGCTGAAACGCAGATGGGGGTGACCCGATGCCGCGGGCGTGTGAAGCCGCCTCCTGCTAATCCATGCACTTTCCCATCCCTCTTCCCCGCGTTGCTGCCCGGTGCCACCACAGCCCAGCCCGGGGCTCGTAGACCCCAGCGCGTGCGGGGCCGGGACGGCGCTGGTCAGGGCGGTCGTGTCTCTTTCTGCCATACATCGGAGTTTGCCATGTGCGTTGCTCGGTGAGTCTCCCCGAGGAGCCCCCGGCCGCCCGTATTGCGCTCGGCGTCGCTTCCCCAGTGGCGGCTGCGGGGCGATTGCGGATCGTAATTGCCGTCTGCCTCGCAGATACGGCTGCCTTTGATCCGCTTCATTGAGAAAAAGACAGCTCTGCCTCTCGCTTTATTTCTTAAACGTCGTTTATGGCAAAGTGGGACCTCGCAGTGGAGGGGTGTGGGCCGCTGCGAAGCCGGGTTGCAGCAGTGAGCGCAGAAACCAGAGCAACCCCCTTCCCCATGAAACCCTTCCTGGAGCCCCGGGGATGAGTGGAGGCTCCGCTGCTGCTTTTTTTCTGTTTTTTCGGTTGCTTCATGGGGCTCCAGCGAGGATGGGCGGCTGCTCGGCCCCTCTGCACCCCCCGGCTCGAGGAGGGGCGAAGCCGCTCCGGCGGGATGAGCAGCACTGGGGCGCGCGGGCACTGCTCCCTCCTTCCCTCCCTGCTCCGGGTTTGGGGAAAGGGCCTGTCCCGGCTGGACACGCTCTAGGAGCACCGCTGGAATGGATGCTGCTCACTGAACCCCTTAATTGTTTCTAGTTGTAGCGTTATTAGGGAGCAAGATTTAAATGTCAGGGGAAAAAAAAGAAAGCAGTATAAATGAGCCGAAGGAGGTATCAGAGCAGCTTCCTTTAGTGCTGTGATTTCCTTCAGTGCCGCGATGAATCTCAGCAGCAGCAGAGAGCTACAGGCAGGAGGCCGGGACAGAGGCCGGGCGCGCGGCTCCCCCAGCTCTGCCTTTCACAGGGCTGCGGGTTTCCTATTTTTCCTCCAAATCTGCTTCGCATTTAGGCAAATACTCTGAAGGTTGCCCATGAATAGTCATGCAAGAGCTGCCTGTGCTTGCGAGCTGCCTGTGTTTCAGCTGCCTTTGCTTCCCGCAGGTATCCCAAAAAATGAGTTTCCTGGCAGAAAAGAGATGAGAAAAAGTACAAGATTTTCCTTGAATATGCCTTATTATTCACTTAAGAGCAGTTGGGCTTGCAGACACTAGTTAGTGCTTGCACTGAAGATCTGATATGAAGAGCAACATTTGCCCAATTATGGAATGGAAATGATGCTGGGGGACTCGCAGCCAACTGGAGCAAGTGCTCTTGGTTAAAACGGCAAAATGCTGATACAAAATACCCCACCAGCAAGGAACGAGCCTCTTTGAGGCTAAGCATTATCCTCTGGTTTCTCTTGGCAGAGCTTTTCTTTTTGTGTGGGTGTCTAAATCAGAGAAAAATCATGATTATCTGGGGGAAGTCCAAGAGCAGAAAGAAGCCAGATCCTTCGGAAAGCTTCCCTTGATCACCACTCAGCACCCTCGGAGGGTCTGGGAGGAACGGAGGAATTACGGGCGCGCGTTGACTGATCATAACATCCATCGTAACCAAACGTGCTGAAAAGGGCATTAGAAACAGCGCTCATTATCTCCTTCTCCAGAGTGCTAATTGGGGTCACGGAGCGATTTTTGGAAACACGGCGCTACTTAAACCCAGCGCGAGCCAGCTGCTCTCGGCGCAGCGTGCGGCCACGCCGGGGTGGCGGGGTGCCCCGGAGGACGACGGCGCCCGGCGAGTTTTGCAGGCTCCTGCCGAAAACCCCTTTTTCTGGGCAGAAAGGCAGAAATTGCCATGCCGGCACTGAGCTTTGCAGAGCTTGTCCTGCATTCCCGGCCGGGCGCGGGAGCCCGGGGATGCGGTGCACCGCAGCCCTGCCGCGCCTGGGTGAGATGCTGCCCGTGGGCCGCGGTCCTGGGATGCTCACACGTGGGCACCTTGCACGAGGTCGGGGCCTGTCCCGCTTCAGAAGTGGATATATTGGTCTCAGACCCCCCCTTTCCCTGTGGCAAATGGGGGCTGGTGCCCGGCAGAGCCGTGGCAAGCGGAGCGGCGAGACAGCCAGATCGCTCGATAAAGATGTAAAGCGCGATGGAGGGTAAATACAGTAATCTCCAGAGCTTCCCACCGGGGTGTTAGCACTGAGGTTGTAAATACGTTGAATCAAAGACTCATAAAACATGCAAATGGCTCCGTGTGTGTCTGTCTGTCTCCTTCCCATGTCTTTGCCCCTCACCCCCACCCTCTGCCCTTCTATCTTTCTATCTCTTCTTTCCATGAGCTCCTCTCCTCTCCCGAGGAGCTCGTTAGGGCGAGGGAGGGATTCTTTAAAGACATTTTTGTGGTTCTGGGCAGCAAGTCAAAAAAATCTGCTTTTTCCCCGGCACCCTGCCCCCTCCTCCCTTCCAGACTCCGGGACACGTCACCCCGAACCGACACAGCCATCCAAATAAACAGCAATTAAGATACTTTCAGCGATGTTCGGTGTCACAAATTACCAGCCCCACGAAAGAAATGCTGCTGTGCAACTCCTCATGGAGTCAGTTTATCCCTTTTGCGATCGCCGAGATAAAAACGCCTTTTCTCCCGGTTCCTGTTCTGCCACTGCCCCTCCGGCGCTCGGGGTGCGGAGGAGCTCCGCGGGCCCGTCAATGCCGCGGGCAGGGCGGCCGCAGCCGGGGAGGGAGCCGCGGTCCAGAAACGATGCGATGCTGCGTTTTAGGGGTGCGGGAGGCTGGGGCATGCGGGGTGCCAGGGTGGGAGCCGGCTCCGGCGGGCCGGCAGCACCGCGGCCCCGCGTGCCGAGCGCGCACAGACTCTCTGGAGCCTCCGACGTAAGTGCCAGCCAGCGCCAGCGCTTAGCTCATCCCCGTGAGATCACCCGGGCGCTCGCGCGAGTAGGGGTGCTGCGGGCGCTCTCCCGGCACCGAGCCGCCCGGCTCGGCCTCGAATGGAGAGGTGGGAAAAGCCGGGCCTGGCCGGCTGGATCACCAGCGGCTCCCGGAGCTGCCCGCGGGCTTCCACGCTGGAGCAGCCCCGGAGCCGTGGCGGGAGGCAGAGCCCCGGGTGCCGCAGGTCGCGGCGAGGGGAGGCTGCCCAAGGCCTCCTCCCGCTCGGGCATCGCCCTCGGTGGCTTTTCCTCCGGTGTCAAAACCCTGCGGCACATTTGCATGGCGCCGCGACTCCCTGTAGGCACCGCTGGCCGAAGGAAGCCAGGTCGGTGTCTTTGAGCATCTTTTGCATATTTTTCCTCCAGCTTCTGCTCCTCGACGGGGCTTTTCCTTCTTGCAGCGGAGCAGTGACCCACCTTTCCTGCCGGTGCTCTCGCTGTGACCGTCTCCTACGCCTCGCTCCCCGCTCAGACAAGTTTTTAATCACTTTGCTCCAGATAGGTTAGATTAGATTTTTCCTAACAAAAATCATTAAGTTTCTTACACATGTTTCCAGCCATTTAGGCGCCTTTCATGTTTCCCGGGCTGTGGAAATATGCACAACCCCTCACATCGCGGTTTCCTCGGGAATTTCATTGACAAGCTGCTTATCTTCTCTGCCAGGTCATTAACATGCTGTTTATGCGTTCTGCCAGGTCATTAAGGAAGATGTTAACGAATGACCTCTGCCGTGCCCCGTTAGATACGCCTCACCCCACCTCCCAGCCTCCCCAGTGAGCTCTGCTGCAACTGGATAGGCCGTTACTTTATATATATATTCCCCTCCTATCACTATTTATATATATTTCCATTCAGCTGAGGACTGCTTGTGTTCCAGCCAATTTGAGTAATTTTCAGCGTGTTTTCTGCAATGTTGTTCGAAGAGCTAAAAATAGCTCCCTGCCATTTCTCACCCATTGACACTAACCTTCGGGAAAGCAAGGCGATCCGCTCCTGGCAGGGACGCGCTGTTTGTAAACCGATGTCACTGTAACGCACGTTTCCTTAATTTCTGGATACTCGGCATCGCTCTTGCTGCCCTCGACGCTCGCTCGGCTGCGTCGGGGGAGAGGCAGGCGGCCTGTGAGCGGGCAGCATCGCTCGCGTCCCTTCTCGGCAGGCCGGCAGCTCCCTCGCTCTGCCCTCCCAGCCTTCCCCCTTGCCTGGAGCATAACCCACGAGACGGATCTGTTTCCAGCACTGTGGAGTGGGGAAAGGGCTTTCCTCGCCCCGAGACGCGCGCCAGGGCCAGCGGCAGCCGCGAGCCGCCGCGCCGAAGCGTGCTCCTTGCAGACGACGCCGTGAAGCAGCGAGTTCAGTATCTCTCACGTGTTTCCGAGGCCTCATTTATTTAAGCCAATATTCTCTCCTCCCCAGAGGTCCTGATGAAAGAGAGCAGCACTACTGAAGATGCTTCAGCATTAAGCCTGTGCTCGAGCTCCATTAAAGAGCCTGATTAAAGCGGTGAATGCCTGGACTCGGGACAATGCTAAGTGCTTTCCTGAATCAGCTTCCCTGACTTCTCAGTGCCTTCAGCTGCGCTCTCCGTGCCCCAGCTTTCTGCCTCTATTCTTCCCCTGGAGCCCCTGGCTGGACCCTTGTTCGGCTCCTTTTACATTTTCTCTTTCTTGCATGGATTCTTTGTTTTTTAACCTCAAATCCGTGAGTGGCCACTTCTGAAGTGACAAAAATCTTATTCCTCGCCTTTGTTTTTTTTTTCCAGGCAATTGTAGCTTACGACACCTTAATTATCGCGTCTCTGAAAACTGCTTAGAGATTTTAATACTTCCTTCCACGGCCCATTATGCAGTAGACGTCTCAGCCCCATAAAATGCTCCTCCTGGAACCCGATCGCCTTGCGCGGCTGCATTTCCCCACTCGCTCCTGACTCCGATGACTCAAGTGCCTCCAGCTACCACCTTCCTTCTTCCCTCCCCTCCTTCCCAACACCTAGAGAAGATCAGAAGTGGCTTTTCCCGTGGCTGGAAGCACTGGGAAAACTGGGAATAACGAGCAAAGGACTGTGGGTTAGGCTTTCCAGCACCTCCCCGCACTTGCTGTCCCGCGGTGGAGGGATGCGACCTGCTGGGTGACGAAGACCTTGGTAAGGCTGCACATAGTCCTAGCACATTTTTGGTTAGAATATGGATGTTTAATTTACCTCATATTACACAGCTAGTGAATACGTTGCATCACTTTAATCAACCGGCACATCTGCAGAAGGTGCAAGTTTCCAGGAGTCTGAGCACAAGAATCATGGTATAAATCACGGCAAAGGAAGATCCTTGACATCACCTTCAATTTTAAATTTGATCTTCTGGTTTAGCAGCATAATGTTGGTTTTCTGGCATCTGCTTTTCCTGGCTGTTTCGTAGGTACAAGGGCTGTCAGAAAGCTCTGCACATCCACTGTCCTGGTAGTTTAAGGATCCTATATTTTTTTAAAAAGGGTTGGATTAATCATGAATTTTGGCCCAAATTCACCTGCTCTCGGCTGTATACCCCATCCTGCATGGTGATTTCTTGCTGGAAAAGCTCTCTTCGGGGACAGGGGCCATGAATCTCTATGCAGGGCCTGCAAAGCAATCTGGGCTAAATGGGCTGCATGAATTCAGCCGTGTGAGATCTCATGCATTTCATCACAGAAAATAGGGGAAAGAGCTGCCAAGTCCCATAGTGCCCATACCTTTGGGACAAGTGAAGTTTATCCCCTACCGATTTTTATATAGGTGGGTTTTAAATAACTCAAACACTTCCCTTGGGGAACCATCCCACAGACGAATAGATTGCAGGACTAAGCAGTTTTTCCTGGTGTTCAGCCTAAATTTTCTTTTGCTCTGTTTTATCCCATTACTCCTTTGCTATAAAATTTCTCAGGTAATTTAAATATGAAGTGGCTGTGGAATACGTTTTGCAATGCAGATCACTTGATGAAGGTGTGATTGGACATGACAAGACGCCGCGAGCCACGGGACGCTCAGGAGGAGGGGCAGCGAGGCGCAGAGGGCAGAGCTTGTGGGTGATGCTGGAGCTTACCAGAGGGGTAAGGCAATTTCCTTCTCGCCTCGTCTCCTTAGAATGAGACGAGACACGTCAGGCATAACAAAGAAGTAGGTGGGGGTGAATCTCCCAGATCACCCCCAGAAATTGCATTATCACTTTAGATTAGATTTAAAGGGAGATGGAAGAGGGGAGAGATGAAAGCGAAGAGACCAGAGCACATGTGCAGGAAAGAGCGAGAGGAGAGGGGACAAGCTGACGCATGTAGGAGGGGGACAGTGTGATGTATGGGTGCAGGAAACACTAATGTGCGTGTGCATGCGATACTGCAGCACAAGGCGAGTCCGAGGCCCCAAACATATGAAGAATGCAGCAATTAAATGATACCCTTTCTTCTCCACAGCCACCCTCTGGCTATATGCAACTTATCTGGACAAGCGCCAAAGCAAGTCTTTGGACCGGCTTGGAGACCCCCTCAGCTGGGAAGGGAGCCTTGCACCGCATTACACACTTGGCAGCCAGAGAGTGCGGCTGAGGAGGAGCTGAGATCCCCAGAAACTTGTGACACCCGGAGTCATTTAATATGTCGGCCAGCTGTCCCTCCTCAGAACATCAAAGGCAGCAAGAACAGCCCTTTGCTGCCAGAGCAGGGGAGCGCCGGCCAACTCCCGCATCACGGCTTTTGTATCCGCAGCACAGCCCAGCGCTGGGCCCGTGCTGCGAGCCTGCGTTTCGGTCTGCTCGCCGCGTGTGTTTGTGTCTTGGTGCCACAGAAGAATGCCTCTTACAGCTGGGCCCGGGTCTGCGCCGCATGTGTATTTATATTTGCCCCCCACGCCTGTGCGCACATACATGCCCTTGGCGTGGGATCTTATACGGCGTGTGAATCCTCCTGGCAGGTGGGAGGGGTCGGTCCGGCACGGCGGGAGCCCTCTGATCTCCTGCAGTCCTGGCAAAGTGTGTGAGCTTTAGCCATTGCTCCTAGCAGGTGCGCCTGAGGCGTGCGCGCTCTCCCTGCCCGTGTGCTCCCTGCACTGGTCCCCCTGTGCACACTCTCCCCGTGCACGCTCTCCCCGTGCACACTCTCCCTGCGCACACTCTCCCCGTGCACGCTCTCCCCGTGCACACTCTCCCCGTGCACACTCTCCCCGTGCACGCTCTCCCTGTGCACGCTCTCCCTGTGCACACTCTCCCTGCGCACGCTCTCCCTGTGCACGCTCTCCCTGTGCACACTCTCCCTGCGCACGCTCTCCCCGTGCACACTCTCCCTGTGCACACTCTCCCCGTGCACGCTCTCCCCGTGCACACTCTCCCTGTGCACACTCTCCCCGTGCACGCTCTCCCCGTGCACACTCTCCCTGCGCACACTCTCCCCGTGCACGCTCTCCCTGTGCACACTCTCCCCGTGCACGCTCTCCCCGTGCACGCTCTCCCCGTGCACACTCTCCCTGTGCACACTCTCCCTGTGCACGCTCTCCCTGTGCACACTCTCCCCGTGCACGCTCTCCCTGTGCACACTCTCCCCGTGCACACTCTCCCTGTGCACACTCTCCCCGTGCACGCTCTCCCCGTGCACACTCTCCCCGTGCACACTCTCCCTGTGCACACTCTCCCCGTGCACGCTCTCCCCGTGCACGCTCTCCCCGTGCGCGCTCTCCCCGTGCACACTCTCCCTGTGCACACTCTCCCTGTGCACACTCTCCCCGTGCACACTCTCCCTGTGCACACTCTCCCCGTGCACGCTCTCCCCGTGCACACTCTCCCCGTGCACGCTCTCCCCGTGCACGCTCTCCCTGCACACGCTCTCTGCCCGCGCTCTCTCCGCGTGCTCAAGGCAGGGCGCAGCAGCTGGCTGCTGCTGGAGTGATGGGCAGGGACCGGGGAGGAAGGCACCCGAGCAGCCCCCAGCCCCCCCTTTCGCCCTTCTTCTGTGTGAGCCCATGAGCGGGGGGGGCTCAGACCCGAAGCTTCACACCAAGGCCTTGGCCTGCCCCTGGTCTCAGCCTCACTCCCTGCCTCCAAATTTGTGATGCGGGGCCCTCCGCGTCTCCCCCGGGAAGGGCTGGGGTAAGACTGCGTGAGGCTGGGGTGCAGCGCAGAAAGGCCGTCCGTGCCAGCCCTGCCAGTGCATCGGGCAAGGAGAAGGGCAAAAAAGGAGGAAGGATGTGAATTCCCGTCTCCACCTGGGTGGACAAGTGGGAAGGGGCAAGGCGACCGCTTCCTGGCAGCTTCTCTCCCACCTCCAGCTCCTTGTCGAGCGTGAGGCGCGCTCACCGAGGCTGGGTGTTTCAGGGAAGGATGGGGAGTCTTTTCCTCAGCTGCACCCGCCCAGCTAACGCTCGCCCTGCAGCTGCTCCGAAATCCTCCTCGGCCTCTCCCGGGGCAGCAGGCGCTTCCTCCTGCTGCCTGCGCTGCGCCCGTCCTTCGGATCACGTCGGATTTGTCTGGCTAGCAGAAGTCACCGGTGCAGCTGAGGTTGGGAACCATTTTCCGTTCAGTTTATTGTGTTTTACTCAGAATTTTCTGAGGACTCATCCTTGTCTGGCATCACAAATTTCCGTACTTGATCTGAGCTGGAAAAGCGGGGTTTTGTGTTCTTCGGGTGTTCTTTGTTGCGGGAGTGACAGTGGAAGTGTGTTTTCCTGTTCTTACAGACTGGCTTCCACCTCTTCACCCAGCTGATGTGCCGACTGCTGAGCTTTGATGAATGAAACTTCTCCCTGAGCCTTGATGCCTTTCCCACGTTAGAAGTATTTGATTTTCTTTGTGTCTGTTTGTCTACTGAGAAATTCCAATACAGGGAGAAACAATAAAAACATGAACTTAGAGTGGATATTTACTCAGCATACAAGCATACAGCTATACCGGTGTGTCAGGCATGTACATACCATTTCCATCTGTGATAAAGGGGCACAGGATGACCTTTGGATGCTTATTATTGACATTTCGTATCTTAAACTTGTAATGAGTACCCACAACAGCCGGCACTCGCGTTGCCCAGGGTGCTCACACTGGTCTCATAGCTTTGTTTTCCTTCATTCTTAGGATGCACCAGCACTGATAAGTGCCAGACCGGTCTCCACTGGTCTGGTTCGAGGTGACGGAGACCCGAAAGACACAGAGACAGTGCAGCATACAAGGACTGATGGAAAACAGGTTCTGGTGCCTTTTCTCCTCTCTTCTCTCTCTCTCTCTCTCTCTCTAAAAAAAAAAAGAAAAAATCACCTGAAATACTAAATGCAAAATATTGTTGTGCATTGCAGGTTTGAATTTGGGTGTACCGGTTGCAATATTAACTTTCCTACACAGGTACGAAAGCTGCCACTGCTTTACAACCGCGCGATGTTGTACGTGCTGCACGCATTGCTGAAGCAGCCTGCGAGCCGCAGAAGCTATGAAGCCCCGCGGAGCCGCCAGGGCTGCTGGGGGAGGCCGTGCCCAGGAGGGGCGGCTGCGCGGCGGGGCCGAAGGAACGGATTCTGAAATTATTTTGCTTCGGTTTTTCTCTGTCCATTATTGATTTATTTAGCACAAGGGACATGTGAAAACAGTCTGCTCATTCTTAAAAATTCCTTGGTTACTTATTTCCCACCTGAGACGTGCTGCTGTTGCACCAGGCGTCTCCATGGCGACTAATCGTGATGTCATTTGCAGAGATTATGGGTCAGGAATACTCGGTAAACGGCTGCGGCTTCCTCCTGCAGGCCGGCAGAAAGGGCAATTCCCAGTTTACTTCCCCATTTCTCAGCAATGGGGCATGTGAGCAAAAAGAGCGCCAAGACAGGTAGCCCCTACCTGCGAAAGGTGAGCTGTTTCCTGCCAGGAAGCGCTAAGGGGTTATTAAGGTTGTTGTGACTTGTCTGATAAAATCTTTTGGCGCTGTGTCGCTCTGTTCTTTATGTTGTGCTTCATTTTCCGACTGGAAGAAATGACGGGAGACACAAGAGGGAAGTCACCGATGCTCTAATGCAATTTTCAATTCCCCAGCCAACTTAGAATAATTACCTTTGTTGCAAGATAATTCATTATGGTAAATTCTAAATCCTCCCACCTAAAATGAAAACAATTATTTGCTTCTTCCTCAACTTTTTTCTTCTCTTTTGAATTAAGGTGCCATTGGAAAAGCAATTAATAAACTCATTCACTTAGCTTAAAGCAAACTGACAATTGTCTTCAGGCTCTAACTATGTCTAAAATGCCCAATGTAACCTAATTTAAGCAGCCTGAGAATGGGTTACACAAGACTCTGCTGTGTACTTGTGCTTTCAGGAAAGCATCTGCACAGCTTCAGTTTAACAACATATTTAATTCCAGATTTTAATTTTTTTAAACACAGATGCCTAATAAACCTCAATCCAGATTGGATGGGAAGGTTTTGCCATTTAAGGTGCCAGAGAAGAAATGTGTGAATAGCCAATTAAAAAAGAAGTAAAGGACACAGTGTTTCAGGTTGTTGCAAAACAAGTTTTTTTTTTCTTTTCTTAATATAAAACAAACTGAATCTAGAGTCAAATTAAATGTTTTATTCGATCCCAAATGTCTCACCGAAATTTTTCATGGAAATTCATTTCAGCCTTTTTCATTGTTAAACGTAGGTACGTTGCATCTTAAGACGTAATTAAAAAAGAACCCCTAAACCTGAGAGAGTGTTTATTGAAAAAATGATTGAGACGTTTTGACTCGCAATCTCCCACCTTTGTTCCCCCCACTATGTACGTGCACACAAGCCCTTTTAAAATTTGAATACAGCTATTTCACGCAGTTAAGCAGAGCGAAGCCTGATATGCAGGTCTTTTACATTTAAAGCAACGACAAGCAGCTTCTGTTTTTGGAAACAATGCCAGAAGTGCCAGCTTTCACATGCCTAGGTTTGCCTGAAAGGTAGTTAACAATTTGCCTGGGAGGTAGTTAACCGCTCTGCTTGCGGTATTTTCGGGGCGAGGGGAGGAGGGAAAAAGAAGTGAGGGCATGGGGGGGGCGCCGCTCTCAAGGGGCTTCCCGCTCCCCAGCCGGGGACGTGGGGGCTCCGGGTTCGCGGCATTTCCCGGGGGAGACCGCCCGCGGGGGGGGCGGCCCGCCGCCCGCAGCCGCTCGGCGCTTCGGCCCGCAGCGGGGGGGCCCGGCGCGGCGCGCGTGGGAACGCGCCCGCGGAATCCGGGCGAGCCCCTCGGCCAATGAGCGCGCGGCGCCCGCGGAATCTCGGCGAGCCACTCGGCCAATGAGCGCGCGGCGCCCGCGGAATCTCGGCGAGCCACTCGGCCAATGAGCGCGCAGCCGCCGCCGCGCCGCCGTCGAGCGCCGCCAGGGAGCGCTGTAGCACCGCTGTTGGAGCGCGCCGGGGCCGGGGCCGGGGCCGGGGCCGGGGCCGGGGCCGGGGCCGGGGCCGGGGCCGGGGCCGGGGCCGGGGCCGCTCCGCACCGCATCACCCGGGGCCCGGGCCGGGGCCGCCCCCGCGCCGGGCAAAAAATCGCCGCTGCCTTCTCGGGGCAGGGCGCGGGGGGCCGCGGGGAGGCAGGGGGGATCTGCCCGCCGCCCCCCCGGGGCAGGGGAGGCACCGCGCCCCGAGCCCCACGTGGGAACCGCGCTCGGCCGCCCGCGCCGGTGCTGCGCGGGGGTGCGGCCGCCGCGGCGAGGACCGTGGCGTCGGGGCTCGCAGCCGCACCCCCGCTCTCCCGCGGGCGTGCGGGGCCCGCTCCGGCTCGGCCGGGGGAGGCGGCCCCGGCGGCGGGCACCGGTCGGGGCAGGTGCGGGCGCCCCGACGGCAGGGAGGCGAGGAGGGGGGTGGCGGTGATCGCGGCCCCGCGCGGCCCCTTTAAGAGCTTGGCGGGGCGGGAGGGGGGGGAGGCGGCAGCTCCGCCCCCGTCCCGCCCCCCCGACGGCGGAGGCGGGGCGGGGGGGGCGAAGGCCCCGGCGGGGCGCGCGGCGATTGGCCGGGGCGCTCGGGGCTGCCCGCGCGGGTGCCTGCGCGGGGGAGTAGAGCGGCGACGGGGCGGGCGGCGGCGCTGTGCGAGCCGGGCCGCCGGAGGGGACGCGCCGTCGCCGCCCGAGCGGAGCTGAACCGAGCCGCGCCGAGCCGAGCCGAGCCGAGCGGAGCTGAACCGAGCCGCGGCCGCAGCAGCAGCAGCGGGGCGCAGCCCAGCCCCGGCCCCGAGCCGGGGGCGCGGCGCCGATGCGCGTCCCGGCGGCCCGCCGCGGCTGAGCGGCGATGGGCGCCTGAGGCGGCGGGAGGCGCGGCGCGGCGCGGCCCGTCCCGCCGCCGGGAGCAGCAGCGGCGGCGGCGGCGGAAGATGGCGCGGCCCCGCGGCGGGCGGTGGCTGCTGGGCGTGCTGCTCGCCCTGTGCCGCCTGGCCGCGCCGCTCGCCAAGAGCCTCGAGCCCGTCTCCTGGAGCGCCGGCAACCCCAAGTACGTGCGGGCGCGGGGGGCGCGGGCGCCGCCGCGCTCCGGCCCCGGCTCCGGGCGGCCCCGGCGGGGCCGGGGCGTGGGAACCGCTTCTGCGCGGACGCGGACGGCGCTGGAGCACGGAGCGCGCACCGCCGCCTGCCTCCCTTCTGCTGGAGCCTCGCAGCCCGCCTCGCCGCCCCGCTGTGCTTTGGGGTGGTTTTTTCTCTTTTTCCCCCCCGCGCGGGGCTCGCGGAGCGCTGCTGCCCGCGGGCGCGGCGCGGGCGGCTGCCGGGCTGGATTGTGCGAGACACGAAAGCTCTATCGGGCTTTTTTGGGTTTTTTTTTTTCCCCTCCCTCTCTCAAATCTGGCTGCCGAAGAGCTCTGTCGCTGGTGGGGCTGCGGATGCCGGTCGGGGGTTGCCGGCAGATGGCTTTCAGTTCACACGCTCGGTGCAAACTTGGGCTGGAGGCGAGCAGACCTGGAGGTTAATTTACCAAAGCCTCAGCGGATCTGGTTCCGTCTTATGCCAGCGCGATATTCCCGCTGTGCGTGGAAATCCCGTGAGAACTTTATTTTTGGGGGGAACGCTGTGAAACTTGGAAAGTTCCGACTGCTCTTGCGTGTGCGGAGGAGACCTAGGATTGCCTAGAGTCGCTCGCAGCCTGCAGTTACCGGCGTTGCTGGATGCGCTTTCCAGACCGTCTGGGGCCGAGCGCGCCCGGCCGCCGCCCGCAGCGCTGCTCCCGGGCCCGGCCCGCTCCTCCCCCGCCGCCCGCTCCTTCGCCGAGGTCTTGCTAGTAAACCGGGACCGACGGGCGGCTGCTGCGACCTGAGCAAACCCCGGTGTGCGTCGCTTACCTGAGCTCTGCGAGCCGGGGAGGCGCTTCTGCCTCCGCTCCTCGTCCCCGCTGGCTCCAGGAGTCGGTAGCGAGGGATATAAATTGGCGTCGCAAGCGAGGACTGTGAAGTTTGGTGCCAGCCTTTATTTAACAGGGCCTCTGTCTGGCACCCGGGAGCGCATATTTCTTTAGGTGACCCGGGGCACGCAAGCGTGGTGAATGCATTAGACCTAGCTCTAGAAATCTTGCTCTTTACGTGCGGTGTAATAAAACACCGGAGCTGCTCGTCTGCCCGCTGGTGCGCGGAGCTCCTCGGAGTGTCCTTGGCTGGAGAGAGACTCGGAAATGATGGGTTTTGGAATGAAAGCAGGTGCTTTTTTGGTGCTTGCCACGTTGGTTGCTAAGCGTTTTGTTTTTTCTGGGTGTGTGAAAGGAGAGGCGCTCCCCCCCCCCCCCCGGCTCTGCGAACGTCGGGGGCGGCTCCGCGGGGCGCCCCGTCGGGAGCGCCCGGGGCCTCGCTCGCCTGCACCGGGGCCGGGACGCGGGACCGGGCCGCCCCCCGCGCTCCTGCGCCCCGGGGGCGGCGGTTCGGTGGGCGGCCGCGGTTCAGGGGGCGCCTCCCGTCGGGGGGGGCGCCGGGGCGGTGCGAGCCCCCCGCCGCTGCCGGGGCGCCGCGCTTGCGCCCGCTTCCCGCGGCCCCGCTTGTAGCGTGGCCCTTAGGCTCTGCCTGGAGTAAGTTCAGTCAAGTCCCAGCACCCAGCTGCGCTCCCGGCTTCAAAACACGAACAATGAAACTCGCTTTCCCAACATGTCTGGAATTAAAAAGTAACTAGAATCTTTAAAAGATCTTTAAACACTCGACATGGTCGCTAATGACCTGTAGATGTTTTGGGACTGATTATATCAGGATGTTTTTGGTAGCCCTCTTGCTGGGCTTTATCTTGTAAATCACGGACTGTTTGTTTATCTTACCCCCTTCTCTTCTTAGTTAAAAAAAATCCTGCTTTTATCTTGATTATTTCCCCTCTGTGTTCCTGTAAAGAGGAAAAAAACCCAGTGGTATGGAGAAAACCGAAACAATTCGGCCACATTTTCCAACTGGACGCTCAAGTTCAAGCCAAACTATTCTTTTTGGGGGGGGGAGCAACTTTTCTGGCACATGCATGCGCACATGAATGCGTGATTTCTACTTCAGCGCGTTAGAAAAGCTGGGGAAAGGTCCCTTGTGGCTGGTAGATTCCTAATAAGTGATTTCTCTGATTTCCCCCAGCTCCCCTTTTGGAGATATCTGTGTTAGCTTGGAGAGGGGGGAAAAAAAAATGTTACCCTTAGGAATTGATCTTTTGTGTTTATAAGTCTGCTATGTCAGCACGAAGGAGGGAGGGGGGGAAGGAGAAAGCAAATTGGTTCCAGAAAGCACCACCTTTTTTATTTTGAAAAGGGCAGTTGGAGGTACAAATCTCCTCGACTTCATGCTGTGAACTCGGGAAACGTGCGGGTAGGTGCGTGTGGAGCGGGACCGTTCGCTCAGCGCTGCGCGTTGGGCAATCGCGTGGTCCCTGCCCGGACAAGAAGGCCGATTCCCTTTGCCGAAGGGGTCGGGGTGCCGGGAAGCTGCGCTGCGGCTCGTCCCGCAGCTGCGGAGGCTTTGCCAGATGAGCCGAGCCTGGCTGCTCGGTTTGCTTTGTGAAACTGTGGAGGCCTGGGGATTTGGGAGGAGTCGACAGCCGCGGTGGTTCTGCGGGCCTGGAGCCGGATCCTGCTCCTTGTTGAGGTCCCTCTTCCCCCCCCCCGCAGACCCCGCGCTGGGGTGCGGGTCACCCGCTCCCCGGGCTCTCGCGGACTCTGGAGCTCTGGTTCTCCCACCCAAACTCCCGTGAAGTTTTCCGAAGCGGAGGCTGAGCTGGTTTGCACGGAGCCGGCTCCCATGCCACGTTGTCCGGCCATGGTGGCGGGGGCACTGGAGCCCCCGGGCCCCCGCGTCGTGGCTCTGGTCGATGGCCGCGTGCCGGGACCGGGGGGGGTCCGTCGCTGGGATGAGGGCGGTAGGGGATCCTGTTTCTTTCTCAATCCCAGTTTTTGCAAATAACCCGCGGGAGCGGTGCTGGCTTGGAGGGGATCGAGGCCGACTTGCGCCTGGCTCGGGAAGGGCCGTGGGAAGCGGCCGCGTTGCCCTGCCGGAGCGGCCGGCGCTGGGCTGTTGCGCTAGGCCCGAGAAACTCTTATTTTTCTCCGACACCGCGGTGATATTTCTGGCTAGAAAAGCTCCGGGAGCCGGCGAGCTTTGCCGACAGCGTGGCCCTCAACTGGAGCCCGTCCTCGTGCCGCCGTGCCCGGCGCATCCCGGCTCAGCGTGCGGGCAGCCCCGCTCCGCTCCCGGCAGCCAGCGCTGGGGCTTGCGGGCTGCTGGGGGCCAGGCCAACTCTTCTCTTCTTTTTTGTTTTCCTCCCCTTTATACCTTGGTGCTTTTGCCTCAGTTTCTGCAGGTTGCGTGGAGTTAGGCCCCCTCTTCGCAGCCCCTCTTGCCAGCAAATGCAATCGAAGCAGCGAGCTTTAAAATAAAGGGTTGAAACCTGCAGGCTGTAAAAAAAAAAAAGGAGAAAAAAAAAAAAAAAAAGTCCTGTTCCGCTTTGCCCCAAAGCCCTGCTCTTTGTTAGCTCGGGATTACTTTCCCTTCGCAGATGTGTTAGAAAAAGCCCCGCGCGTTCGGCGTTTCACGGCCCCTCGCGCGCGGCGGCGGCTCGGCACTGCTGGGTCCCTCTCTGCCCGGCCGCGCCGGCGAGCGCCCGGGTTCGACGCTTGTTTTCAGAATGGAGCTAAAGCCTTTAAAAATAACATCGCTAAGTGGAATTTTCCAGCAGACACAAGGGGAAAACGTCGTGCGTTGGGCTGTTTGGCCTTGATAGTGTCGCTGAAAAGGATGAAAATATTTTTCTGTCCGCTTTTCCTCTGGGCAGCTTGCTGCTGTTCTTAGCCCCAGCGCGTTTGCCACCGGCAGGTTTCTGGTTGTTCTGGGGTAAGAAATAGCTTTGGTGTTGAAGGGGCCCTGATTAAACATCTGAGATAAAGAGCAATTTCCTAACGTTTTTAAGAGAGTCAAGAATATCTTAGTCTTTACTTAAAATGGCATTTAGTTTCCACAGTGTTGTACTCTGGGCTGGGGAAAAAGTTTCCTTTTGGTCTCTAGGTGTGTGTTTGAAGGCCAGAAATGAAATTGTTGCTATATTTGTATTGCGAAAACCTCTGGGGAGGATGTGTGTCTTTAAGGAAAAAAAAAAAAAAAGTGCTTTCACTGGATAAAAGGTTATAATTTTCCCGAGCCGACGCTTTGGACAAGTTCAGGCTCAATCAGCTCTGCTTCGAGCGCGCTTTCCTGGGATGTGTGCAGAGCCTCTTTCAAGGGGTCTTGGCGAACCAATATGGTTTTAATTTTATTCCATCATGTCTGAAGGGGGCTTTTTGGAAACTGCGCTCTGCGTTTGCGGGCGGGGGGGGCCCAAGTGTGGTTTCGATGATTTAATCAGCCCTTTTGCTACTTAGCAGTTAGCGCTGGGTTGCTGGTTGGGGTCTGCTATTGTGAAACAACCCGGAGTCGCGCAGAAAGTTCTGACTAAATCTGTTGTGAAATCCCCTGGCTATAATTTTGGAGAAATATTGACCCTGGTGGGCTCCTGTGCCGCACGTTAAAAGGAAGCATTCCTAATAAAATATGGTTTGGAAAATTCATTTCAGACTGGAATTCGCCTCTCCAGAAAGCGTTTTAATAAGGAGGTGGGGGAAATGGGACACATCATCCATGCAGCTTTTAAGAATCGGTCATTTCAGCTCTGCTTTTCTCTGCTTCCCTCGTATAAATTTTACTCGGATCTGCTCGCTCGCTAGCTCTGCGGGGCTATAGAGCAACTTTCTGAAAACAAAATAAATGCATTAAAAATTGGGGGTGGGGAGAGGGGAAAACCAGGCGCAGACAAAAGTCTAATCCTTTGTGGTATTTTTATTCTGTCTTTAATGACATTACGGTGTCCTATTGAATTCTGCGAGCATTGAGTTTGAAGCCTGGTGTCTCTTTGCTTTTTTTAATGCCTTTTACGAGGGACAAAGTGCTTGCGGGAAAGCTGTTTTCGACGGGAATCGCTGGCCTGGAGCTCTGCATCAGTGGGCTAACACTTGTCGGAGCAGATGTAATTTAATTACCGTACTAGTGGGTGCGCGAGGCGCTCCGCGGTATAAGGGCTTGGGAAATATTGAGAACGTGCTGCTTATTTTTAATTAAAAGAGGCGTTTGGCTCGCTGGGCCCTTGGAGAGGCGCTGCTCCGCCGGAGCGGTCCCGGCCGGCGGGGGCTCGGGGCGTCCAGATGGCAGCGTAACCGATCTCATGGCGCGCGTGCACCTCTGCCCGCCGTATCCGAGCGGCTTTTCCTAATCTCCCGAGCCTGGTTTGGATTAAGCAAGCCCGGACGGTCTGGAGCGGGGTTCATGTTTCCCTCTGCAAGGAGGAGCCGTTCCCGGCGGGAAGGGCCCCGCGTGCCTCCGGGAGAGCCGGTTTTCCGGGGCGTCCCGTCGGGAAGCGCCGGGCCTCGCCGAGCACGCTGCCCGGCCGGCAGCACCGCAGCTCCTGGAACGTCTTCGGGAATGGTTGCATTAACGTAAATTAAAAAAGAAAAAACAAAGTGAGGGCGAAGCCGCGGCTGTGGCAGTAGCGGGGTAAATACCGCTGGATTCTATAAAACAGATTTAACTGCTTCCTTTAAAAACAAGCGAGCGCTGCGACGGGGTGGCTGATTGATTGTAAAAGGAGCTGGAGCTTTCCACGCGGCGCAGCAGCTGCCGCGGCTCCCGGAGCCGTGTCGGGAAAGGCGGCCGAATTGGGGCTTTTGTGCCGTTTTGAACCATTACGGCCTGGCGGGAGGGTGGCGGGTCGCCCGCTCCCGCGATCCTCTGCGGCGGCGGTGGCTTTGGTTCGGGGTGATTCCTCCTACCCGGAGTGGCCCCCGGGCCGTTCCCGCGGGCAGGGACCGGTGCTCGGCGCTGCACGTCCTGGCGACGGGTCCTGGCCCCTCGCACGGGCACGTTGCAGCCGGCCGCGCGTCTGCCGAGGTTTCGGTGCCGGCTCCGAGTCCCGGGAGCCGGCAGCTCTCCCTGGCGGCGCCCCCGGGCTGGATATAGCCGCGTTCAGGTGTCGGCGGCGAGGCCCCGCACGGAGCAGCTGCGCTTCAGAAATGCCGGCTATTTTTAACCCCGGCCGCGCTGCTCGGGAATAACCTCCTGGCAGCGGGGGGAGGCTGTGCCGAGCCCCCTCCCGGGCTCCCGGCCGGACCTGCTGTGGGATGGGGAGGTGGGAAGGACTCGCTCCTCGACGCCTCTCCGCCAGCGGATGCTCCGGCCCCGTCGCGCCGTGTGCTCCTGCTCCCTTCCCGCAGGGAAACGTGGGCGCAGGGGTGGGCTCGCACCCCCCGCCCTGGCGAGGATGCGCAGCCCTCGTGCAAGGGCCCGGCACCGCGGCGCTGCTCCGCTCCCGTCACGCAGCGGCCCCCGGGTAGGTGCTTCAGAAAGAGCAAAACGGGGTATTTTCGCTGCTTTCCAGCTATAAATGCACCCACACTGTTAATATCCATCCCTGGATGCTGCTTTCTGCGAGGCGGCCGTGCTGGCGGTTGGGCCACATTAGTTGCAAGCCGAGGACTTGGCGTTTTATTCTCTCTGCTGCTGGGTTCGGTGTTTTGACGGGCTTGTAAGAGGCGGGCGCACGGATGCGGGAGCGTGCACGCAGATGCAGGAGCGTGCGCGTGCACAGGGGAACATGCGTGCATGCAAGAGGCGAGGCGTGCACACAGGGGAGCGTGCATGCAGATGCAGGAGCGTGCATGCAGACGGGGGAGCGTGCATGCATGCAAGTGCGAGGTGCCCCAGCGGCTGGGGCAGGCGGTCGTGGGTGCCAGGGCGGCTGTACACGGTGGCAGCGGTGCTGCAGTCGTGCAGCTGAATGCGAGGGGGAGGCCGCTGCCCCCCAGGGACTTCCAGCCCTTTTCCTGCCAGGGTTTCGGGGGGGCGCGTTGCGGCTGCGGGAAGGCGTTCCCGGGTGGTGTATGGGGAGGCTCTGCAGGGAATATCCCGAGCCGCTCTGCTAAGAGGCCACTTGAGCAGGGGACGTGGCTGACGCGTCCCAGGCCTCCCTCGGCCTTGAAAGAGCTGGAGCTCGCCTTTGAGTCTGAGGATTTATGGCCCTTTTAGGCCTCTCCAATAAAAGCAAGGCTCCCTCCGCAGACGGAGCCCACCGTCTCCCTCCTCCAGGCTCGTTATCCCGGGGATTTGTGCCGCTTTCTCGCGCGCCCTCGCGCTGCTGCCGCTTCCCGCAGATGTAGGGCCGGGTGTCCTGCGGTGCTGCCACCCCCCTGTTCCCCCCCCCCCCCCGGTGGCCTCGGCGTGGGGACAGCTGAGCTGGCGGTGGCTTCCCGTGGGGACGGCTGCCGGCGGGGCCTGGTGCTCGCTGCCGCGAGGCTGCAGCCTGCAAGGCGAGGAGCGGCGGTGCGAATTTTCTCGCTGCCCCCGAAGAACAAACGTGTTGGAATTAGGCAGCAGGTTACGTTTCCCCGATGCTGAGCAGCAAATATGTTTTAAATTTGGCAGCAGGCAGCAGAGAGCGGGTGGGAGAAATTTTCCAGGTATTGCATTACACTTTTTTCCCTGGAAGGGGTCTGCGTTGGTGCCGGGGATTACAGGGGGGCGGGCGAGAGGGGGGCAGCCGGGGCGGCAGGGAGCCGCTTTGCCCATTTCCTCCTGTTTGCACAGGCTGGCAGCAGCCCCCGGGGTGACGTGGGTGACGGCGGGGGTTAATTTGGGGCTTCCTCGCTCCGGGCGCAATGGGCGGTTTCCACCCGGTGCGGGGCAGCGCCCGGTCCCTCTGGCTCGCCGGGTGCTGCGATTTATCCTAATCTCCGGCTCTGATGTATTTAATAAACGCTTCATGCAAGAGCGAACCTGGAATTCACTCCGAGCACGGAGCTGGGGTTTGGCCAATTAGTCAATTATTTTAGAATAAGAATTAAAAAAAAAAAAAAAAAAAAAAAAGAAAAAGCCTCCCATGCTGTGGGAGGGGATGATGTGGCCAAGGCCTCGGCGAGCAGCCCTTCCCTTGGGGCAGCGCTGGATGCGGACTGGAGTCCCGGGCAGGTTGTGGTCTGGACCGCACATGTGGGCAGCCGGGGGGTTGCTTGGGGGGGCTGGATGGTGCTTTGGGAGAAGCTCTTGCGGGGAGATTTGGTCTCCCAAATTGGGGAGCAGCAGGGCCTGGCCGGGATGCCGTGTCGGGAAGCAGTTTGGAGGTGCAAAGAGCTGGAGCTGGTGGGATTTCCCCTTCAGCTGTGCTTGCTTTTAAGCCCGCGTTATTCTCGTTTTGCTTGGACTCCGTGGAGATGGCGCTGGGCTGTGCTGCCGCGTGGGAAAGGCAGGGGAAGGATGCAAACCCAGTACGCACGCTAGCCTGCTGGCTTTACATCTTCATTTCCCCCCCCCCCCCCCCCCGGATGAACTAGGGACGCAGGGGCTGCTCCTCCGTGGTTTTTGCAGAGCCCGGCTGCTGCCGGGGCGGGGGGCGGCGCGGGGGCCACGTGCCGCCGCAGCTCCGGGTGGCGGGAGGCCGAGCGCCTCGGCGCGCTTTTGATCTCCGTCCAGGCTCGGTTCGTGATGGGAGCTGCTTCCCTAATTACCCTTTTTATGCCGCGCTGTTTTGGTTGTTTGTGCTTATCCAATATCTCTCAGGGGAAAAAAAAAAACCGTCCTGCCAGGGCGTGTGCCGGGCGGGGAGGGGAGCATTGCACAGGAATCCTGGAGCACCCTTCGCGTCGCCCCGGGTGCTCCCACCCACGGCAGGCCGCTTCGTCCGCTCTCCCGCTCTCGTAACGCCCAGGGCTGGCACGAGGCTCCCCGGGGTTTCTGCTTCTGCTCCTGCTGTCTGGCCGAGGCGAGTCCCTTTCCCTCGTCCTTAGTCTTCCTTTTCCCTGTGGAGGTGCATGGATTCCCTATGGAGGTGCGTGGTCTATGCCGTGGCGCTTCCAAGAGTTAATCCCCGCCTGCAAAGCACTCAAGGTCCATGGGTCATAAGACATGCAAGAAAGCACTGACGTTGCAGCTCTGTACCGGTGCACAGATGGAGAAAAGAAATTTCTAAATTTCTTTTAAAAAACGCTGTTTTTCCTTAAGGCACCTCGCTGCCGGCGTGCACCCAGCTCGCGTCCTGCGTGCTCCAGACCTCGCAGGAGACACCTCACCCCGCAGCTGCCTCCTCCGTAGCCTCTGCCACCTACTTTTTGTTGGGGGAAGGGGGAGAGAGTCACTTTCCTAGTTTATTAAAGATAAAGAGATTTGTTGATAGTACAAATGGTTTCCTTACACGAGTATTAAGAGAGGGTGACAGATACAAAAGTAGTGGGATAATTGCTTCCAGCTGCTCGCTGCCGTCCCGCCTCGCCTGGCCACCGCTGCCGCGTGTGTTCCCAGCGCCGGCGAGGAAACCTCGTGAGTCAGCCTTGAAAGCACGGCCGGCTTCGGGGGTTTTAAACAACTTGAGACAAGGTGGCTCTTGATTTCACTGTCTTTTGGAGACCAGAGTGTGTCCGAAAGGCTGGGGCGTTGCTCTGCGCGCGTGGGAGCAGGGCGCCTCGCGCTGCGGCTGAGACTCTGAGCTGGGGCTCCGTGAAAAACGTCGAGCGCTGCGGGACCCGTGATGAAATCCAGAATTGGCAGCGCTTTCCCCATTGTCTTCTGCAGGCCGGCCCCCGAAATCCGGAGCGAAGGATCCTGCCTGTTCTTTCCCGGCTTCCCCGGAGCGCTCGCTGCCCTGGGATGTTTGCACGGTGCAGCGCTGTTTTTGGCATCTGGGCTCCCTTGTCCAGAGCATCAGTTCTAGCGATAGTATTAATGATTATTTATTGGTTCTTAATGCCGAGTAATGTAAACATCTGGCTAATGCAGTGCAAGCGTTACGAGCGCAGTCGAGCACGGGCTTATCTGCGGGTGTTTAGCACATGGGTCCCTAAACACTTCATGAATTAGTCGAAGAAGGTGGCCATTGCCCTTAAGGATGGTGGCTGGTTTTGGTAAACTTTCCTCAAGGTAGAGATTCGTGAGCTGTTTCACTGCTGACCTTCTGGTTAACTCTTGCTTTGCAGCAGTGAGAAAATGAGCGGAAGGCGAGTGGTGATGGGGTGGTGATGGGGTGGTTGTCTGATGTTCTCAGCCCAGCCAGGGCCCTGCTAGGAGAACGTCCCCTGTTTTGCAGAGGGACATGGTCCTGGCCTGCATTGTTACCGAGCTTTGCTCCCTTTTTCCCCTTGCTTGGCGAGTAAGAGCCTCAATTCATAAGCCCAGTTTTAACCTGATAGTTCTGACCTTGATTTACCCTGGCAATATACCTACTGATGCGATTTTTTTCGAGGTAGCTGCTATAGAGGAAGTCCAGCCCCATGGTAAAGGCACTGGAGGAGAAAAGGGAGCAAAATGGCTTGCCATGGCGGTGCTTGCTGATGGACGTAGGTTTTACTTCTCTGCAATCTCCCTTGCTTTTAGGCCTAGACAAAGCGTGGTGGGAAGGAGAAAGGAAAATGCAAACGGGAAAAATGTCCTGGTCCTCTGGTTTCCGTAGCGCCTCTGAAGGTGAGAGTTGAGTCACTTTGCCGTGTACAAGCTCAGCAATTTCATATCGTCCCCGGAGAGTTGCCGAAGTCACGCAGGGAGAAATAATGCTCGGGGTTAAAAATAGACACTCGACAATAGGAAGGAAGGACTGAAAAAGCTCCGCGTTAGGGGAAGTGGACAGGAGACTGGTGACAAGCATCTGGATTACGCTGTACTGCTAGAGCTTAACTTTAATGATTTAGACCTGAATTAAACCTAATTTGCACTTGTCATCGTCTGGAGTGGATTTCAGTTCTCGGGTCTGATGTTGATCAACACGGGAGAACTGCCCCGTTTTTAAGGGTCTTGCAAAAGTTTGCTTTCTCCGCTGGTCCCCTGTTGCTAGTTAATGCTGTGCTCTGCGTCGTGCAGGATACGTCCTCGCAGGAACCTGGGCCCGGAGAGGAAAGAGATTCATTAAATCCTAATTGTTCGAGGAGGGCAGGTGGGAAACAGCTTCCCCTGCCAAACGGCGGAGGAAAATATGGCGCAGGGAGAAAACGTCGCAGCCTCTCCAGCGTGCTTTTAGCATGGTCTGGGGAGGGAGGGATTCAAATCGAATAAGGTCCACCTGGGCTTTTCCTCTCCAGATGTGTTTCGCAGTGGTGCCTGCGCCGGACGAGCCGTTTGTCGGATGTTTTGTTGCTGGGGGAGTCGGTTTGGGGGCTGCCCCACGGGATGGCACGGCCGGCGGCGGTGGCCTCTCCCTGGGCAGCGTGGCCGTGTCCCGCAGCGGCTGCGGGAGGAGCAGGCGCGGTGAGCGGCCCTGCACGAGATGCAGGACTTGATGCCGACCCCCTCGCTTGAGGCTTTTCTGCAAGCTCAGTAAAACCATCTGCCTTAAAACCCACCAGAGCCTGCCCAGAAAGCCGGAGCGGCAGCGCGGACCGCAGCGCTCGGTCCCCGTGGCAGGGACGCGGCCAGCATCGTCCTTCCAGGGGCCACCGCCGGGCAGTGGCGGCCCCCCTCTCCCCCAGGCTTAGCCGGGGGGGGTGGGAGGAAGAAAGACGAGGACTCTTGCTGGAGAAAACCCAGGAGTGATTCCGGCTCCTTGATTAGTTCGGAGCTTTATTCTTTAAGCTCTGTTTCTTTAACTTTGGCAGCTTTCTTGGCCCTCTGCGCTGCGCGAGATGCCACAAGCGCCGCGCGAACAATAGTGCTCCGAGGTGGGGAAGGAGGGTGGAAAGAGATGAAAGAGGAAAAGTAAAATTGAAGCATGTCTGGAAGTGCATTTTGATGTAAATGGGACTTTTTGATGGACTTTGAGAGACACCGGCAGAAAGGGCACTGGCCCCCTTCACTGTGGAGAGCTCCCAGGGCTCTCCGCTGCGCTCCGGCTCTTTCATGCCACGCGGAAAAGGGCGCTTTTTCATCGGTGAAGCGGGCTGTTTTGTTGGGCGCACCTCAGACGGCCGAGTGCCGCGACCGGCAGCTCCGACCGCTTCGATGCCGGCGGTAATGGGATCAGAGCCGGTCGCGGCGCTCGCAATGCGGAGCCGGCGCTGGGGCCTCACCCGGGAAAGGTGCGGGCAACCCCTGGCCACCCGCCCTCCTCCTCCTCCTCCTCCTCCTCCTCCTCCTCCTCCCCACGAGGGCTTGCCGGCAGCGCGGCAGATGTCTTAAATTTAAGACTTGGTTTGGAGAAGTGTTTTGTTTTATTTTTTTTCCTTTTTTCTATTGCGAAAGAGAAAGGGCAAAGGTGCCGAGATGGTTTAACAAACTTGACTTTCCTCCCCGGAGGCCGCCGTTCGAGGCAGATGAGCCCACGAGAGCAGACCGGCTCTCCAGCCAGCCGCCGCGTTACGGGTGTCACCGACGGGGTGGTTGTGGCTCTGCCCCTGACTCTCTCTCCGGTGTCGCCTGTCCAGGAGCTCGGCCTCAGCTGGTTCCTTTCTCCAGGCTTAAACTCTGTCCTTGACCCCCGTTTCGGTGGTGCGATGCCCGCTCCGTGCGCTGGCTGGTTCCGCAGGTCCTGCGGGCTTCGGCTCCAGGCTCCTTCCTTTTGGGACCTCGTGGCTCGTGGTGGGTGTGTTGACCAAGCAGCTTGTTTTGTTTTATTTTTGTTTTTTTGAACACTAACACACGCATGCACAACGCTTCCTTTTCAGGCCGGGCTCTTCAGCTGGTGGCCCTCAGGGACGAGGAGAGGGGTCAGACCTGGGCAGAGCCCACACCCTCTTAAGCCAGCTGAAGTAGCACAGTGTTTATCCTGTCTTACCCCTTTTTAAAGAAAATGGATGAAGAGCCTTGTTCAAAGTATTGAAATCGTCATTAAATCTCTGGGAAACACAGCCTGCTTTGAACCCAAGCAGGCAAAGCATGGGCAGCCGGGAGCGTAGACCTGCATCTTGGCCTTGCTCCTCTGAACAGCTCCTGCAAACCTCTCCCCTGTTTGAAGAGGATTCAGTTTTAAACTGCCGTCATTCCTTTGATCTCCTGTGATCCCAACCCTTGTCCTTGGCACTGTCTCAACAGCTCTCAAGTGTTTTTGGAGATGTGGTGTTGCCATGAGTCATTCTTCCTTTCTGCTCTTTTTTTTCCCCTTTTCTTTCCCCCAACAGACCCCTTATTAAAAGGAAGCATGTTCATCCGGTAAATAAGAGCAAAATAAAAACAGTGTTCATAGTTTAAAAGGCATCTCCATCACAGTTGTCATTACTGTTTGAGAAAAGGCAGAGGTCAGGGAGAGAGGAGAGAAGCAGGTCAGGATGGAGGAGCATCTCTGGAGGTGCAGCGGGCTGTGAGATGAGCATCGTTGCTGGAGGGAGGAAGCAGCAGGTCAAGGAACTGGGCCTGTGGGTGAAGCTGGCCCAGGCCTGGCTTTGCAGAGGATTTGGGGTGCTGGCACGGCGTTGCGGTGGTCCTTCTTGCTCCTTCCCCTTGCTGCTCTGGGAGGTCGATGCGGGAGGCAGCGGACTCCTCTGAGCTTTGCCTCCGCCGCTGTTGCCGAGAGCCAGGGATGGTGGTTGGTCTCCCGGCACCTTTCCACGTGTTCACGTGCTTCTGCTCGGCAGCTGCTGACCTTGTGAAGACGAGAGGAGGAAAATTAGGGCAGAGGAGCTCCCTGGGAGAGAAATTTGACAGGCTGGGGTGGGGGAGAGATGAGAAACCAGGAAGGTCAGGCAATTTGAGTGTCCGTGTTTCTGCACTGTCTAGAGCAATCATTAACTAAAGCGAGGACTGACCTGTCATTCCCTATATATCTTGTCGGTGAGCCGTTAGTGCTCCGCTCGTGCTTATTCCTCGTATCTCCCAAATGCCCGGCGGACTCAGGACTGCGTTTTGCGGCTGTGCTTTAATGAAGCTGTTCTGACGGCAGCTCCCAGTCCGAGGCAGTCTAATGTTCTGCTTCTTCATCATGTAGCTGTGATGTTGTATGTGGTGATGCTGCTGATTTTGGGGTCTATTGCTGCCCTGTGCTCCCAAGCGCTGCTCGGCGAGCAGGCGATTTTGCACAGCTTTCCCGGGAGAGTCCTCTGCGACACGGAGGAGCAGAAGTTTGTGCTGCTGCTCTGTGGCTTGTTGCAGCTTCCTGACTCCGCATTGCTGTTGTGTGATGTGCTTGTTTTTCCTTGTCACAGGACTTTCCCTTCTTATTACACTGAAACGCTTGAACGTTTTCCACCAGATGATTATAGTTAGGCTCCGATCTTTCCTTTGGTTACTGCCAGCTCCCAGCTTCTGTCAAACTGCGTTTTTCTTCCCTGTTCGCACGATGCGGGCGCTGCTTCCACCTTTCTTAAGTTGTTGTCGTTGCACAACGAGTTGTCGACAGTCAGAAAATTTACTGCTAGTATAAAACCATCAGAAAATGAACTGTTCCTAACAGTTGCTAAAATATCACAAGGCAATTGCGGGCAAACTTGTTTCTTTTCTCTGACGTAACATCTGAGTCAGTCTTTTAATCTCTAATCTAGGTTTATGGTCATCTTTATTGAAATGCTGGGCTCTGTAAAAAGTTGACATGTATGACCATCATAAAACAGGAGTTATAGGAATCCAAAATTGCCTTGATAGTCCAAGTGTCTGCAGGAAGCACTTTTAAAATTTGTAATCAGGATTTATTGGTCTTTGTGGCTGGAACTGTCAGTAGAAAATAAAATAATCAGTCCAGGGTGGATTTTTTTTTTTTATTGGGATTTGACTCCTGTTCCACATATTTTTAAATCACTTCATGTCCTGCCTACATGCCTAATCCCTTTTTTAGCTTGGGGGGCTCCGGGTGACGGGAGGTGGGGGAATTCCATCTGGAAGACTTAATCCGTGTCCTGCTTCCTGGCTCCGCATCGTTGGCAGCGGCAGCAGGTTGCGGAGCGCCCTTCCATGACGGCACGCTTTCCTTCCTTTCCGTGCGTTCGGGAGATGGAGCGTGTTTTCCCTGGTTGACTGTGCCTCCGTGTTTTTCCTGCGCGCGTCCATGGCAGCACAACCGCTGCGGAGGGCTGAAGACCTTGGGGACACGGAACAATGCAGGAGACCGTGCAGGATCCAGGATCTCCCTCCTGATGCAGGGTACCCGCATCCTGTAAATGATGGTGCCAAGTGTTTTTTTTAGGGATTTATGTAACCCACAATGTGTATGTTTGACATGCATCCTTCTCAGGCCGGTAGGAAAAGGGAACAGCAGAGACTTCTTGCGTCCGCTGTGCTCTTCAGCCCTCGCGCTTGCCCCGAGATGGACTTGTACGTGTGGTTCTCCCACGACAAGCTGCCCTGGAGACCTGTCGTGCGGGTCTCAGTCCCCTGCGTTCTGGGCCGGTTGCTTTTCTGGTTCTGAGGATGAAAAGCCGGGGAGCACCTGGGGGCTCTCCAGCTGCCTCTGAGTGGAGAGGTCCTTGGCGTTGCCAGCCGGCGGCTGGCGGCTTTGTTTGGCTTTGAGAGGGTGCTTCAGCGCGCTTGGCTCCGTGATGGGCTGGAGAGACGCAAGGGCTCTTCCAAACAGCTGCGCAGAAATGGAGACTACAAGGACGTTTATCACTCAAAACGATTAGATTTCATCCAGGTACAACAGTACCGAGACCAGCACGTGAGGCCAGCGTGCATTTTTCTAAAGACAGCCAATCTCTGTTCCAGAGCCCCAAGAAATGGAGAAAATGCAGCTTTTTCTGGGTGGCTTGCTCAGCGTTTAGCTGCCCTCGCGTATGACTTCTTTAAAAATATGAATGTGTCTGAGGTCAGGCTGCATCCTCTGGCTCTAGCTGCTACTTTTCTGCACTATATTAAAGGAAACTCCAGTGCCCCCCAGGTTGCTCTTGGGAAGGTGCTTCGTTGTTAAATCTCTTTCATTCTTTTTGACAAGGTAAATTGACTAAACCTCTTCCTACTTTTTCCCAATCTTGGAATAATTCCTATACCTTGCACTCATTCACTCTCGTTTTCGAGCAGCCCCTTGCCTGTGCACACACAGGCTCAGGAGCATGTCCTGTACCCTGGTTTCTAGAGGTAACACTTGGCTCTGAGCATCTTCCTGGGCTGACCCCAGTTTTTCAGCGTTCAGGTCCCCAATTGCCTTGTCCCCCTCTCTGTTCATGCTTCTGCTACCCTTCATGTTGTGTGGAGACAGGATTTTGTTCGGAGTGTAGTGTGCTGGAGTCTGCACGTCTATGCATTTACCTTTATCAACTAAACATGTAATTTCATCACAGACGGATGTCAGGTTTGTCAAACAAATCTATTCTTTGTAGAGACATGTGGGCTGGAGTTAATTGGCATGCGCAGAAATCTGTTTTAAAGGGTTTACCTGAGACTAAGCATGCTTCTGAAATTTTTTTCGAGTTAAAATTTGGAGTGGAAGTTGATGATCTTTCTTAAGGCTGTAACTTTGCTCTAAAACTTATTTCTAAAATAAATGGGTGTAATATGTTTGCTGATGAAGATTTAAATAATGTCTGCTGACATTATTTAAAAATAAAGTGACTGCTGACTTGAGTGAATTCACTGTCAGGCACCTGGAACAGGAATATGGAGTGATTAAACTGTTTTTTGACAACGTTAGGCTCTGCTGAGGGCACAAGAAGGATGTTTTTATATGGGTTTATTCTGCTTAATTCAGTTCAACTAATTCATTCCAAGCTGAGAAACTGTGAGTTGAAACAAATAGAAACAAGTAATGTGTTTCTATCTGTCTTGTCTGCAACTAAAAATTAGACACAAAGATGACTAGTTTTGAAGAACATTAGCTAGAAATAGTTTGTCCAATTTGTTAAATATGGCTATTTCCTTTTTGTTTAATGAATATCTTCCATAATGGAAAAGCTTTTTGTTAAACTTTCTTATATTATCATCACACTTATCATGCAGGGTGACTTCTAAAAGGACTTTTAAAAATGCCAGTTTTTATCCAGGTCTTAAAATTGAAATTCATTTTTTATCCAAAAGCAGGATAGAAATGACTCTACTAAAATTAGATTAATCCTAATAAGAACGTCAGTTATCACTTCTGAATACATTAAAATATTTTTTGAAATTTTCCATGCCTCTTTAGCTGTAATTGCTAGTGTAATTTCTTACACAGACATAGCGTGTCCTCAAGGTTGACAGAAATGTTTAATGTAATGTTAACGCTGTGGTAGGTTCTAAATTAGTGTGTTGCAGTTGTTACAAACGTCTTCAACTTTCTCCTTAAGTCAAAAAAGAAAAGGCCCTCATGCAAAACAAGATTAAAATGCACTTAGATTGGTGTCCGGTACCTCGTTTAATCTGACGGAGGTGGTGGCACTGGGGACAGCCCCGTGAGCTCTCCACCAGGTTCTGGACGCAGTTTGGTGTTCCAGCTTCTGCTAACATGACCGTGGCCAAAGAGCCGCTCGGCTGCTGCTCCTCGGTGCTGACTCTCCAGGCCTTCGGACCTGCTGGGATTGGTTTTTCTGGGTGTATATTTGACTTTTGCTTGTTTTTGCTGAAAGGCTGAGAAATGGTGCGGGGCGCGCTGGTTGACCCTGGAAAGCCAGGCAGTGGTGGCACAGCTTGGATCTGTTTGGGGCAAGGGGATTTTCCGGGGCCTGACTTTCCGTCCAAGCACCGGCTTGGAGTCTGAAGAGCGCGTTTTGGCCGGCTGTCTTGGCCTCTTCGTAGAGTGAACTTCCAGCCCCGGATCTCCGAGGATCCGTCCGGCGGGGTTACGTGCGGGTTAGCTTAGGCGGTGGCTGAGCGCCGGTGCCCTCGCGAGCTCCGAGGCGTTTCCTTGGGGGGAGCTCTGTTTGGGACCCCCGCTTCAAGGCTTTGCTTGCGGGAATCTCACGTCGAGGGTCTGGAGATGGGGACCCCCGGCTCGCTTGCCCTGGGGGAGGCTGGGGAATGCGGTTCCCTTTCGCTGCCGACTTCTATACGGATCTGGAGTAATTGGATGCAAATTGGAACTGTTGGAGGCTGCGAGTCCTTCAAAAGGGCCTTTCATGAGCTGCGAGAGGGAGCCTGAAAGGGGGAGGAAGGCTGCAGATCCCAGGGGGGAGGAGACGGTGGTTCGGGGTGCCGTCACTGCACAATCCGAGGCTTCGCGTGGAGCAGGAGCGGTCCCGTTCTGGGCCACATCCCGAAGAGCTGGAGAACAAAACTTTGGGTGGTTCTTCAACAACAGCTCTGCGCTCGCTTGTTTTTTCAAGGCACAGTAAATACAACTCAGTTCCTGATGAGTGTCCCGAGACGCTTGCTGCCTTTGCGCGTGCGTGTGTGTGTGCAGATGTTGGTAGCAAGGTGGGCTTTGATCTTTGTTTGCTTTCAGAGCTCCCGTTGCTCTAAGTGCTCGAGATCCTTGTTCAGCATTTTGGGGTATGTTTGAAGCGCTCTTGAGGAAGCGTGCAACCGAGCGTGCCGCCGACCCGCGAGCCCCCGCTGTCGCGTGTGTCCCTGCGGCGTCCTGGGGGTGACGTGGTGGCCAGAGTGGACCGGTTCCCGCGGTGGGGCCGGTTCCCGCGTTGGGGACAGCCTGGGGCCACCGCGGGAGCTGCGCTGCGATGGCAACGGTGCTGCTTTGGGCAGGATGGCCGGTCCCGCAGCCGGAGGAGCCGTCTGTGCTCCTCGGTGGATGGTTGGAAGAGGCCCTGGTTGTGCCGCGCAGGCCAGGACGGCTTCCCGGCATTGCGCAGCTCTCGGCGCGGGCGCATCCCTGCCGCTGCCACCTTCGAGAAGCCGTGTCTGGCCCTGGCTGTGGGACTTCCCAAAGAGCTCCACTTGTTTTTCCTTGTTACCTTCTCCCGTCTTGAGTCTTTGCTCTTCCTGGCTGACGGACTATCTTGTCCCCAACCGCGGTGGGGGACTGAGGGTGCTGACCCACGGCGAGCTGCTTCGCGGGTGCTGGGGGTATGGGATGGGATGTCTCCTAGGTTAGCCGTGGGGCCGGGCCGTGGTTCCCGGGGAAGCGGAGGGGAATGCTGGCAGGCCGTAACCAGGAGAAGAGCTGTCCTGGAGCGTGAGGACACGCACATCCTCTCTCTCACACCCTCTCTTCTGCCCTCTCCCCTTAAAGCAAATAGCAAAAGGCTCTGCCAAAGAGAACCGGTGGCTTTTGACTCCTTTGCTATTTGCCCAGCAAGGCGGAGGAGAGGCCAGCCAGCGGGGTGAGATTTATGGTCCTACCCAGTGTGTCTGGACTGATACAGCCCTTTTTTTGGACAGTAAAACTGTTAAAAGCCCTCCTCAGACTGGTCTCGGACATGAGATGACACAAACTGACCCTAATGGTGCCAGGAATCTTGCTCAGCCGTTGTGATTTGATAGAAATAATCACTTACGGCAAGGCTGAGGCCAGCAGACTCCTCTTGCTTCTGCGGTCACAAATCCTGCCTTAAAGAAAGACCGGCTCGTCTGCAGTCTGGCCTGTTATTGAGGTGGAAGCAAGTACGTGGAGCTTCTAATGACATGTCTAGAGCTGATTTTTGTGGTGTCGGCCTTGCTAAAGAAAGGGTTGCTCCTGGGTTTGGGTGAGCTTTCTTTAGCCTGTTTTTAAAAATCCCTTTTGATGATACGCTCTTTTGTTAGCGAGGGAGGAATTCTTGTTGCAGCAGCTTTGGTCTCGCTACCTGTGCCTCTGCAAGCGGAGCGGTTTGATGCTGAGCTCTTTTGGTCGACCCATTTTGATCGGCGGAAAGCCAAGGCTTAGTTTAGCTGAAATTTGTACTGGGGTGGTTTTTTGGGTAGAGGCGCATGGGGCGGCGGGAGGGAACAGTCTGCTCCCTACTGTGGCTGTTGGAAAGGACCTGGGGTTTCGTGATGAGAAGGGCCTGAGCAGTGAATGCTTCCAGGGTTTGGTCTGGCCAGACGGTGCAATTGCAGGTTTGCAGTTTTAGCACCGTAGAGAGCCCACGGAAAGCGAAGTTCTGGGATGGTCACCTTGTTACTGGTTAAAATAATCCCCAGAGAGTCAGGGCACTGAAACGGGAGAAGTGATTTCTCTATTTAAGCACTGTAGAGCTTGGGAAGCTATTCATATGTTAACGTGAGGGCACTTCCTGCGGGCCTGGGCACAATGGTCTGCCCTGAATGCACCCGCTCCCGCAGAGGAGGGTGCGGAGAAGGGCCCTGCGCGCTCCCTCCCTCCCGGCACGCCGTTCTCCGGGACTCTTCCCTTGGAGATGGGCAGAGAGGACAGAGGAGCGCGAGTCCCGAAAGCTTCGGGTCTGGCAAGTCTGCGGCTCATGCGAAATTAATGGACTTTCTTGTTCCTCTCTTGTTGCTCATATTCCCAAAAGGAGGTTGTACATTTTATTAAAGTTCAGCCGTATATGTATCTAGCCTAAAAATAAAAGCAAGAGCCAGATCTTTTTCAGGAAGAGGAGTTTAACAGTGACGCTGTGGTGTATTGCTGGCTCCTCTCTTGGCCTCCCTTGCCGTGTGAAGTGATGCTTGCTGCTCCGCGCGTCCCTTAGCTGGGGACGGGCTGGGGGGCGGCCGGTGGGTTCACAGCCGGTTCCCGTGGGGAACCCTTCATGCAGGTCTTTCTCTTTGCTGCAGGTTGTGGACACGCAGTAAATTGGGGCTTTTACATCCAAATGGGACCCCTAAAACGTAATGAAGGAACGCGGGCAATGCTAGGAAGAGATTTTAGGGAGGAAGAGGCAGTTTTCCTCCCTGCGGAGTGACTTTCAGGAGGATGACACAAAGCGGAGGCTGGATTTATGCTTTCTTGTGGGACTTGCTGGCCAGTCTGTGGTGATCTCTTGCATATTTTGGGTGTGTGAGAAAAGAATGGGAAAAAAAACCCTTTTGAGCTCTTGTGAGTCATCTCTAGCTCTTTCTGCTAAACCAATCCAACTCAGCCTGTGTTGTGGGGCCGAAAGTCCTGGATGGCCAAGTGCAGTATAAGGATTATAGGGCTGATTCAGAGGTTAAGAATATTGTGTGACCTGGTTACTCGGGCAGTTGTTATATGGCCGTAGTGGACGGTCGTTATGGTTATTGTATGCATGCATTTCGTTGTAATGGGGTGGTTAAGAAAGGCTTAATAAGTTATAATGCAGGCTCCAGTCGAGCCAGTTCCCGGTAATGACAGGAGGGCTCAGCGAGACGGTGATTTACAGCTGCCTGGGAAGATGTTCCTTCCAGATTTAGCCCAAATTACAAAACTTGTTTTGCCGCATCTGGGAGTCGAGAGATCAAAAGGGCTGCGGAGTTAGTCACCGGGCAGGAGGGGAGCGACGGTCGGGACGCCGTTCCTGACGAGCAGGCTGGCAGCCACCACCGGAGGGTCTGACGAAACCCGCGGGACCTGTCGGTGCAGGGGAAGAGCATCGAGTCACGGAGATGTGGGTAACCATTTGCAGGGTTTTCTCCTCTTCGTGCCTGGTTCCTAATGCTGAGGTGAATCTTCCAAACCGCAGCATTGCTTCCCCACGCCAGGTCCTGGTTGCGGTTGTCCCGGGGCCTGCTCGCGAGCGTGGTTGGCACATGGGTCACCCAGGCCCAGCCCTGGCCGGGAATCCCGAGAATCTCTCCCGGGGGAGATGGAGGCACAAGCCCTGACGCACCGAGGGTGGTTCCCTGGGCGAGGTGGGACGAGGAGGAGGACAAGGCTGCTCTGCCGGGAGCTGCTCTGGCACCCGGGCCACCGCCGCAGCCCTCGCCATGGTGGCACCCCGGACGTTGTCCTGCTCTCCCATGGGTGGTCTCATGGACTTACAGTGGGAAGGGGTTTCCCGGGAACCTCGCCGAGGCGGGAGGCCCCGTGGCTGCTGCTCGGCAGGGTGCAAGTGGGTTTGGTGTTTGTGCCTCTGCGCGTTGGTGGAAGCCCTCATAAAAAAATTAAGTTAGACGAGTGGCTGCTCCGCTGCTGCCGAGGCGGCCGCGCGGTCGGGAGCGGGAGCTGAGTCACCGGAGCCCCTCCCGTGCTGCCGGGCATGCCGGAGCGGTTCCCAGCGCTCGGGATGCGCCGCGTTCCCGGCGCCAGGCCGTGCCGAGCCGGAGCCAGGGGGGCTGCGGCGCGGCGGTGCCCGGCGCTGGGGGACGGAGCCCCGCGGAGCAAACGGGCTCCTCTTGCCCGAAGCGACTAACCACGGTGTAACCCCATCTCCCCGCCCGTTTGTTTGCAGTTCTTAATTTTTCAGGCGGAATTTGCAGCGGGCGGGGGGAGCAGGGCTCTTCGGGAGATCGGATGACCGAACGCCGCGCTCGGCGTCGGATCTGGGGCCCTGGGGCGGCAGCAGGGCTCTGCTCCAGCCGCTTCCCCGCCGGGGCCAGCGGGGCCGCGTCGAGGGCGCGATGTGCCTCCGCTCCGCTCCCCTCCGCTCGCCGGGGATTCATCTGCATTACAATGAGCGGGCTTGGCTGGGAGGTCCCGCTCTTGGGTTCCTCCGGCGCGTTGGTGCCGCTGCCATCTTCCCTTCCAAGTGGGCGCGCAGCCGCTGCCGCGTCCCATGCCAAAGTAATTCTTTGCTTTGGAACCGGGAAGCGAAATCTCCTCCGTCTCCTTTCTGAGAGGTCGGAGAAGAAGTGGGAACCCCGCTGATCAAACCTTGTTCCCTTTTAACCTGTCCCCCCCCCGCCCTTCCCCATCCTGCAGATGAATGGAGAAGGAGCGGGGCCGCAGCCAGAGCCCAGGCGCGGGCGTTCCTGGTCCTCCCCCAAACCCGAAGCAAAATAGAAAAACAAACGGAGCCGAGCGGGGAACCTGATCCGCTTCCGTCGGATCATTTCATGTCTGCAGCATCCAGGCGCTGGGTTTTCGGTTCATGCCGTTTCTGATGAATTCTAGCTTTTGAAATGCCTGGTGGTGAGCGGGGTTTGGCTGCTGGACGTTTTTTCTGGCCGGGCTCCTGCAAGAAGAGCCTCGAGTGCTGGGGGGGGGCAGGAAGCCCCCTGGCCCGGCGTGAGCTCTGCCCGTATCGGGTTCTGCGGGCCGGGCCGGTGGGGCTTGCCGGGGGGCAGGGACCGCTCCTCGACCAGGTGGTCTCCTCCAGCCCTGAAGCTCCAAAAGAGCCTCTCCATGCTCTGCTTCTCACTGCTTTCTGGTTTGCTTGGACGTGTTTTGGGGGTGTCTCTGCTCTCCTGTGCTCTGGCTCGAATCCCACCCGTTTCCCCCTTGCTGCGGGGAGCGCTCTTAAGCGAGGCCGTGAGCATACAGCTGTTGACCGCTGTAAAAGCACCGATGGAGAAACCCGATGGGGGGGTGCGGGATGGGGGCGGCCGGCCGCACGCCGGAGGAGGAGGTGGGTGCCGGCTCCCCCCGGGGCTCCCCGGCTCTGCGAGCGGCCGGGGCCCCGCGGCCGCCCGCGCCTCATTGTCTCACTTCTGCCTGCGTCCCCGCGCCAATTAAGGAGCCGCGTCGCCATTCAGGGCCCGTATGGTTTTGTTCGGTTGTCCGTCAGCTCTCGTCGAGCGCCGTCCCCTCCCCCTCCCCCCCGCCAAAAACAAAACCTCTTACAAACCCCGCTTTGAATCGCCTCTTACCTCACTCGCAGCATGGGGGCCCCATTGATGGCGGGGGCCGGGGGGGCCGGGGCCGCTCCCCGCCGCTCCTTTGTGGGGCGGCCCGGCAGCCCCGGTGCCAGCTCACGTGCTGCGCCGGGCGCGCACCGCCGCTGCGTGACAGCCTTAATTAGATAGCTCGGGTTGTCTTTATTTCTTTAAGGGGAGAAAATATGGCTTTTTTTTTTTTTTTTTTTTTTGGCAAAATCCTTCCTTTTGCTCCTGTCACGGAGTTGCTTGTTGTGCCGCAAAAACAATGAGTTTCCAGGGGCGCGTGTTTGCGTGCGTGCGCGTCCCCCTCGGGTTCAGCGGCGGCTGCAGCTGGAACGCGTCTCGCTGCCCCGGTGGAGCAGAATCCTGGGCAGAGCCGGGATGGGAGCGGGGGTCTCCCGGCCCCTCCGCTGGTGCCCGGAGCCGTGCGGGGATGGGGGTCAGGCCGCCGCGCTTGCTTGCGAGGGAAGGGGATTTTGCGCCCCGGGCCTGCGTCGGTGCAGTCTCCGTGCGAGAGCCCGCGGTCCCGCCGGAGCTGCTCTTTAGCAGTTGCTGAAAACGCTGCAGGTGGCAGTAGCAGCCTGCGCGAGTGATCTGGCCCCAATTAAATCTCCTCCAAACCGCCTGAATTGTCCGCTTCCCCCCCCCCCCCCCGAGTTCAGACTAATGTTATTTGTTTATATGGTTCACGATGCAACGTCCTTTGGACAGTTTAATACATGGGCTGCTGCATGGTGATGGGAATAACAAGCCTGTTTTAGGCTTTTTTCTTTTTTTTTTTCTTTTTTTCTTTTTTTTTTTTTTTTTAACATCAGAGACTGGCTCTGTGCAGCCTTGCTCTATGCTTTCCTTGTCCCGGGCATTCAAAGGCAGTGATCAGCAGTCATCCCATTAAGGAGTGGGCAAGTGCATGAGCTCCGAGCGGACGTTCTGGCTCCCCTTTTGCCGTGCGAAGGAAGTGCCGCCTGAATGCTGCTTTGCTTGCTTTCGGGTAGCAGCTCGCTGCTTCTGCTGTTCAGGACAGAAGTCTTTAATCTGGCAGGAGATCGTGCTTCAAAGCTCGGGAGAAGTGCTCTGAATGGCCTTGGCACGGCGCTGGATTTGCTTTGGCTGGGGTTTCCTGCTCTTGCACCACTCTAAAAATGGATATTATCTTGTGATATTGATTTGGTGGGCAGTTTAGCCTCTTTTGTAGTCCCCATCACCTTTGTCCAGTTGTTGTTACAGCATAAACCAGGAGCTGTAGAGCAAACTTTGCCTTTGAGGAGAAGTCGGCATGGGAGCAGCCCAAGTGGGCGAGAGAACAAAAGAAAACATTCACCTTTTGTCCAGTCTTTCTGCCTTTGATCGTACCCGGACCTAGTCCCGGCGCTGGGCAGCTTGCGAAGGCGGTATCCCTCGGGCAGGGTTGTTTCTCCCCCGTCCGGTTTCTGCCACGCAGAGGGATCACGGGATGCCCACAGCCCAGTGCAGAGCTTTTCCAGTGATGGGAGAAGCTCCCCGAATGCCCAAGCTTAGCAGTGGACATGCAGGCATTACTTTTCTTTCCAGGCTGACTTTCTTCACCGCTCCGTAACTGGAGAGACATCACTCGTAGCAATTTCACAGAGGCAGGAATGGCTTAACTGTATGTAGTTATAAATAAGCTGTTTCAGACAAACGCCTTTGTGTAGGCCGGAGTTAGAAAGCGGCTATAATACGTAACAGAAGCTTTGAGACATCTAAGCAGAGTGTGCACGTGGTCAGTCCTGTTTCAGCTACAGCTAATCAACTTCGCAGCTTTTCTGGAAATTAAACGAGTGTATCAGATGAACACCCAATTTGCATTAAAAGAGCAACTGTTGAAACAATTATAGCCCACGTGTCCCCCAGCTCGAGCACTGCAGTGTAGCCAAGTGTGGGTACGGGTGGGACGGAGCTGCTCTGTAGCTGGAGGAAGCCCTCCTCCAACGCGTCCCAGGCATCAGTGGTTTCTGCGGTGACCTCCACTATCGCTTCTTGCCCACTCTGACCTCAGTGGGCCTCGGTCTGAAGCCACCCAACCTCCGTTGTATGTTTGTGGGCAGTCGATGAGTAGCGGTTGGGATGGGGCAGGAGGAGAGGCGGTTGGCAATAGCAGACGTGCACATTGTTGCCCCGGAGGGGGAAGCCAGTGCTTTCTCCTCGGGCTCCCTGTCTGACTTGGCTCTTCAGTGTCCATCCGCGGTCAGCCAGCAGTCAACCAGAAGTCCAGAATGCCGTAGATCTCTATTGGTTGCTCTCTTTGGTCTCTTCAGGGCTCCCAGGCTTAGGTGTGCTCCGGTTAGCGTGCATCTTTGCCGCACTTAATTACTTGAGCAGCCTGGGGAGAAAGCTGTTCCCACAGCTGTGCAGGATTGCTGTGAGTCATCTGGTATGAGCCCTGGCTGGAGGCAGGGCACGGGCTGCGGGGCCGGGAGCACGATCCCATGCAGCATCGGCGGCCGCGGGCAGGGCATAGGTGTTCGGAGGTGCGGCTGGCACCAGTGCAGCCTGCCAGCTACTTGGGTGGCTGTTGCAACTCTCCTTCGCCTTAGCAACCCTCCCAAACTCTGAAGCCTAGATTGCCAAGCTGTTTTCTTTAGCATTCTTTATGTTAAGACCACTGGACCCCTATCCTACTTGTTTTATCCTGCTGGTGATGATCTTGGCACAAGCACTGCTGGAAGCTCACAATCTGCAGGCGTTGGGGGAGTCGAGGCAGATAGCTGCGCTTGAGCGGGAAAGCCTGCTCAGGAAGGCAGAAAAAACCCGGAGCCTGTGGGAATTGCTCTTTCTGGCTGATGACCTCTGTGAGTTGATCTGGACTTCCTCTGCCATGTCTTCTGATACAGTAATAACAAAAGAATCTGCACGGAAATCGGAGGGACTACGTTGTTTGTTGAAGGGTGGCTTTTTTTGACCAAGGGCACCTTCTCTAATGAAAACGTGCTGGACAATGGCAGTGGGTGAAGTTTGGATTCATCAGGCTGCCTGTTTTTAGGAGAAAGGGGGTGTACTGGGAAGAGGGGAAACCAGACCCTTTTCCAAGTTGCAGTTTTGCAATGGTAATCTGGATCTTCTGTTTTGTTTTCCATTGCAGAGAGACTATGAAGTTGTGTGTTTCTATGTTAAACTAGGTTCTGTCTGGTCTTTTGTTTGCCTATCAGGTACAACAGGGCCTGAGGGAAAAACAGTCTCCTGTTTACATTTTGTAAGTGCTTGGTTTTCAGAATTATAGCAGCAACTGTGCGACTTCTGAACAAATCTGTTGTTGGTATTTATTAGAAGGCTGTTGTCGCATCTAGTTGCTGAAATGCAAAAAATGTCCATCATGCTTAATCTGAGGCGGACTGGTTTCCTGTTGGGTTGGCTTGTATTTGACACTTCTAATCATGCTTTTTGGTGTCTGTAGGTGTTCTTGGTGAGGACGTGGCTTTTGTTTTGGGCTGCGGAGGTGCCCAGAGCAAATTCAAAGCACCTCTGTCAGGACATCCCACAGCTAGCAGTGGTTTAAGAGAATTGCAGTTGAGGGCAGAAGATACAGAATTTATTATTGGCACTGAAGACTGGGAACTGAAACGGAGGGTGTGGAGCCGTGATGGGATCTCTTTTGTTTTCCCACTCAGGACACACAGCTTTATGCTGGGTAAGCAAGATGCTGCTTGGTCTTAAGTGGTTAAAGCTGGGTAGAGTTATGTTTTGAGTCCCTGAATATGAGGCTTATTGTTGTTAGACCTTTGGAGGGGTCGGAGAGGTCTCTTGGCGTTGCAGAAAAGGACAGCCGCTGTCTTTCCTGCGGAGAAATGCATGGGATTTCTGGCTCCCGTTTAAGGGAGGGTTGGAGATGGTCTTTGAACAAAGACCGACCCGAGGGTGAGGGTGGTAGCGAGGGCTGCAACGTGGGCAGCGGTGGGAGCGGAGCGTCTAGGTGAGGGAGGGGTTGCGGCGACCCGGGGCCCCTCCGCCTGCCTTGCCCGACAAAAAGGTATTTGAGCTGCCTTGCTCGGCCTCTCTGCGCAGGGGGAGGGCGGGGGTCCGAGTGCGGCGCTGGGGAAGGGGCTGCGGCTGCGGCGGAGGCTGCGCGGCGCGTTCACCGGGCAGCACCGGGCGAGCATCTGCGCTTTTGTTCCTCTGCGGCTGCGGGGCCGAGTGGCGGCTGCCTCCTGGAAACCCGATCCCTGCGCTATCTGCCGATCTGGATTACCCCAGCACTTTCCCCCATGTTTAATGTTAAAACCTCTTTCTGGGAAGTATTAGGGGGTTTTTTTTGTTTTATTTTTCTCCTGCAGCTGGTGTTTACTCAACTTCTGCTTACATTTTAACTTTGGTTTGATGATAAACTCCAATCAGTCATTGGTGCAGAACTTGCAAGGGATTACATATATTGGAGAAACATTTACTTAAGTAGCTTCTAAGTTCATCTAAGAAAATGTCTGCTCTTGGGAAGGGGGGTGGACGGACCGGCTCCTGCAGTGCTTGAGCAGAGCTGACAAAGTTCAGCCCGAGATGTGGATCTCTCATAGTTCTCGGCTAATGGTTTTAGCAGAGCTGTGGCATGCGTCCCCCGTCCACCGGCCCTCTGATTTGTTCGCTGCCGGCGGGCTCAAGTGCATACCAACTTCTGCTTCCCTCCGAAGGAATGCGCAGGTTAAATATAGCTGCTGATTTTGGCTGAGTTAGTGCTGGCTTTAAACTCCACTTGATGCTGTTTGCCGGGATCCATATATATTGTGGTGACTTTGGAGTGCTGCATCCAGTCAATTCCAAATTGCTTCTCAAGTGGATTAAACTGACCTGGAATGAAGCATTTTTGGCTCTGAATATGAGTGATACCTGCAGCAATTTAGGGATAGCTGTTGTGTGTCTTTATAATTTATATCCACTCTGGATGTGAATTAGCTTCCAGGTGTGGACAGGTCTCGTGGGTGTCCAACTCCTCCAATCGCCTGGCTAGTCTCAAGAGCAGCAGGGTTTTGGCTTGGTTCGCCGGGAGATCTGACTTCAGGGTTGCAAGCTGCGCTTCGCCTTGCTGATACGAGCCTACCGGGAGGGAGGCAAGCGAGTACCGGTGCCAAAAGGGGACGGCGGGATTTCGGCCTCGCCGCGCGGCTCTGCGGCTGCCCTTCGGCGGTAGCGCTCTGCCTCGACGGTGGATGTTGGGGGGATGCTGTCCTGCCCCAAACGCTGGTGTTGCCGAGGCGAGAGACCCCCGAGCAGGGTCGCTGGCACTCCTGCGTTTGGGGGCTGCGAGAGACGGGGGGTTTCCTACGCTGGAAAGCGCGTGTCCGCGGTGGAAGGGTCTCCCTGAGATGTTGGGTCTCCTGCTCCTCGCGGGCTGTCCCACCCCGGCAAAGGTGTCCATGGGACTTGCTCCTTGCTCCGGGAAGGAACGAGCCCCCACCGGGGGCCCTCCGAAAAACGGGACCCGCGTGGGCAGGAGCCTCCTCGCCGCTGCCGGAGGGCGAGAGGGAGCAGGAGACCCTTGGGGGGGGCCCGGTGCCCCTCGCCGGCGTTTGGGGGCGAGGCGGGGGGCCCCGGCGCTGCCGGCGCCAGGCAGCACAAAATGGCAGCCGGGCGGGAGGGAGCCGCGTCGCCATGGCGACCCGTTTCTGCCTCACTGATGCGTCGTGTAAATCCGTTCCCCAACGAGAAGGGCCTTTTGTCTTTGGGAGGGCTGAATGGGCCTCATTAAACCTGAAACGTGGAGAAACGGCCTTAAAGCGTGTCCGGCGGGCGGGAGGGGGGAAGGGGGCCCGGTCGAGTGGAAGGAGCGAGGAGGACGGCGACAAAAGCCCTCGAGTCGCGGCTCCCGCTCCGTTAACGGGGGCCGCGGCCCTGCGCCGGGCCGGGTTTCACCCGATTTCGTTGAAGGCCGCGCGGCCCTGTGGGGGCTTCGCTCGGCGGTTCCCACACCCCCGCCGGCCCCTCGGCCCGGGGGTCTCTCCGACCCACCAAGGAGGTGGCAGCCCGCAAGGACCGCGGGCGATGCGACCCCCGAAACCTCCCGGCGAGGGGATGGGGACGGGCTGGTGGGAGCAGCGCGGTGCCGAGGAGCTGCTCCTGCCGTGGCGAGGGAGGGGAACGGGGCAAAGTGTCCTCCTGTCCCACTGCAACCCCCCGGCTGGGCTAGCAGAGCTCTTCTGTCCCAGCCCTGCCCCCCCAGCGTCGCCGCCCTCTCCGCGCTTTCACGAGTTATCTATTTATTTTCTTAACGTGATAACGCTGTCCTTACAAAGCACTCTGCACCTAGGACACTCAGCGCTCCAGCAGCGAGAGCAGGAGTCAGCCCCGTCTTGCAGCGGGAAGCCGCTGTCAAGCAAACGGCTCCGAGCCGCGCGGCGAGGCGCCGCGAAACGTGCAAATGGCGCCTTTCTGCCCGTGTAACACGGAGCTTGCACCATGCCACCCCTTACGAGCACGGGCAGGCGCGTGTCCTCCCTCCGCAGAGCTCGCCGCGCTCCCGGTCCCTCCTTGCAGGACATTTTGCCACCAACGGTGGGTGGCTCTGGGAACGCCGCCGGCTCCGTCGTCCCTCGTGCCGTTAACGGCCGGGTCCCGGCGCGTGAGGTTTCCCCTCTGTCTTTATTGACATCTGCAGCCCAGATTAGTGTTTATGAAGCTGGGCATGAAACCCAGGGGGGTCTGAGTCGACCTCCTCCTCCTCCTCCTCCTCCCAGCATTGCTGCTGTCCCTCAAGGGGTGCATTCCCAAGGCCCTGTGGTTATGCTAATGATGCTGATGAATATTCAGGCGATTGCCGCAAGCACAGGGTCGCCTGCCGAGCGGAGCTGCAGCTTGGGTTGGGTTGTGGGGACATTAACTTGTGTGGGACTGAGGGATGGAGATAAACTATCTGTGGAAGGAAAAACTGACGAAGATGGATGTGAGGATACAAGCTAAGCGGGTAGCTGGGCTCAGCCAGCCACTGAAGTGCGTGGAGGGAGTATGTCCCCTCAGCAGGATGGGGAAAGTGGGAAGAGAGGCAAAAACATTACAGCCTTCAAGCAGTTTAACTCAAGAATGGCGATTCTGTTCATACAGTCCCAGCTGGTGCACTTTTTATTTTATCTTCCAAGTTCTTGCAAGACTGAGAGGACTAGTTGCGTGGGTAGATATTGTTACCACCGTTGTTCTGAAATGGGAAGCTGCTGAGGCCAACAGGGCCATGGGGAGTAAAGGGACCATAGGAATAATATTGCCAAAAAACTACATTCCTCGTTTTACCTGCCTTTGTGCTGAAAGATGATGAGGTGCTGTCAAACATGGTGATCAGAAAAGGGTCGTCGAACACTGTTCTGGATTAAGCTGCCAGTCAGAGGGACCAGGTGGTATTCATCCAAGGACTGACTGCACTTACCCTTAAGTGGCTGAGCTGCTAACAAGACGTAATCCGTCATTAAAATCAAATGCTGTATCAGTGGTTGGCAGGTAGCCAATATTGTGTTTACCATTAAAGGTATTAGGAATGATCCTGAGAATTATAGACCAATGCGCATTACTTTAGAACCAGGTAAATAATTTGATGAAATTGGCCATGAAGATTAGTTTGCTATGTACGTGTGGTAGAGTAGGAACTAACTGTCATAAGTTTTGGTGAAGGAAGGAAACTAGGGGGAAGAGCTAACTTTCTGCATGTGAATCTCGGGCTAAAATGCAAATTTCATGAAATGTCTCCCAGGAATCTACTAAGTAAAGTCTGAGGAGATGAGATTTGTCTTAGGACGTGAATTGACTAAAGAAGGGGTAGAGAGGTGAAATAGTCAATTATGGTTATTATTCAGGATGACTGTATCCTTCCTATGTCGATGCCTTTATGACCTGGAGGAAAGAGCGAGCAGTTGTGAAGGCAGAAACTGCAGAAGTGAAGGTGGGTTTGGGAGACTGGGTGACACGGCAGCAGGTGAAACGTGCAGAAGACAAGAGCAAGGTAACGCACATGCATAGCAACTGTCCTAATCATTCATGCACGCAGACCTGAGATTAGCTGGAGCTCCTGTGGGAGAAGCTGTAAGCTGCTGTTATGAATAGCTGAAAAATATCTCTTTGAGCAGCTGAGGCCAAAAGAGTGAATGAGATATTAGGCTTTTTCAAGAAAGACTTACCTGAAATTGCTGCATTCTGTTCTGATCGCCTCATCTCAAAAGGGATATAGCAGAAATAGAAGAGGTCTGTAGCAGGGCAATGAAAATAATTATACACAGATTAGCAGGAAAAAAAGATTGAGGGCTTTTTTTTTTTTTTTTAAGGCAACTAATAATAGCAGGGGACATGAAAGAAGTGAGATCATGAAACTGTGGTGAATTGCATGCTCCTATTTACATTTTCTGTCGGTGAGGAACAACTTGACCGAACAAATGAGAAAGCCACGGATACTGATGGGAGGTGGGGGAGAGAGGGAACCTCTTTATTCAATGTGTAATTATCTTCCTTCCGTAGGATATCTTTGTCCTCAAGAATTTCACAAGAGTCAAAAAAAAAAAAATCAGATTGTAATAATGCTAGTAGTTACAAAAGGATGTTGTATAAGTCTTCCTGCTGGAGCATGTAAGCTGGCCTCTGGAAATAGCGGGTAGGAGCATGATTTTCTCATGCAAGCCCCCTTTCCTGCCTAGTCCCGCTGGTAGTTTGCTCCGTTGTTCTTGCACCTCCCTTTGAAACAGATCTGGGCACCGTCGGTGTGCTGGAATTGGGAGGGCCATGGGGTTAGGTAGGTACACAATTGCTGTGCGTTAATTTTACTTGGCTTTTGAGATGTAAAGAAATGAGTCGCAAGGCAAGAGCTGCTAGCTCCGGAGCTAGGCTTTGTATCCGCTGAGCCAGTGGGCACTGCTATCAGCGTAGCTCTATTTTAGCCTGCAGGTTATTTTATAGCACAGAAGAGCCTGTCCCTTTTCTCCATAAAAAGGGAAACGTGATGTTCTCGAATCAGGCTTATAGCTTATTGTACAATTGTTCCCATGTAGCTTGCTCTTAAATTTGTTAGTGCTGTTTGACTTATGCCACAGCAGCAGTGGTGCAAAGGTACCACTAAAGAAAGGTTCCAGTATTTGCTACCAGCCCCTTGATTTATCTTACTTGGTGAAAATAAACGTTCGTCAAGATGGAGAAGGCTGGGCTTTATGGTAGCGGCTTTGGAGGGAGCCTTTGTTAGTTAGAGATTTAACATTTCTGTAGCATAAGGTTTTTGGAGGATTCCTCCAGGGATAGGATTAATTTCTTTCAGCCACTGGCTGTACGTCCTGGGCAGAGGGAAGTATTCTAAATGTGGAAACTTGTGTGAAATATTAATGTTAGGTTCCAGAAGAGTAAATAAGAATGAGGCAGAAGGAGGAAGGCTTTTAATTTTCTGGCTGTGTGGTTGGACGTCACTGAAGATTTCACAGACCTCATACTTCTCAGAAACATTTTTCAGAAGAACACACTGAGCTTGTGCATGGAGGCTTCTAGTTTTATTTACTGAGTCTTTTTGGTTTATGCCACTATTGGCTCTTTCCTTTCTGTTTTTGATTTTTTGCCATGTGGGGCCTGTTTCATAACCGATGTGAGCTTTGGCAGCTTGCAAGAGCCATATTAATGGTGTAGGATATTGAGTATTAGGCAGTCACCTGCGTCTGGACGTTGCGGTAGATCCGTCACGCTCCTGTGGCTTCTGATTTTGATGTTTCCAATTGAAAGCACTGATATACTTTGCTGGAAAATCCTGTGGTTTGTGCGTAGTGTAGGACGTGAAATCTCGAGGACTGTCCGGCACTCTTCACCTGTACGTTTGCAGCTATTACACTCTTAATAAACTGTCTTATATTTGCTCTTTTTTCATACTTTGAGAACTAACGAAAAGAACAAAACTCTGAAGTAAGCTAATGTGCTTTATTAGTATAGCAAGCTATTTTAACATTGTCTTCAGCTGCTGGAACACTAGAAATATGCCTAGGTTTTGCATACTAGAAAATGCCATATGTAAACTGGTTATTGCTGTCCTCCTTTCGCAATGCATTGCTCTTCCAGGCCTCAAGCGTCTGCGCAGCCCTCACTGCTAAAAGTAGATGTCCTGCATGTAAGCTATAGTTATTTTTGGATTTCTTTGAAGAAAACAGCGTTTAGCATATGTCATCTTGTATGTATGTCAGAATTAATGCTTTAGAGTACCTTATTCAAGGAGGAGGTCATTGTTGAACATTGTTCTATTTTCTGCACAGCCTGAAATGCAGTAAGATGCACTTTGTTTTTCAGGCATGGGGAAACGTGGTGCTTGCACCAAAGATTCGTGTAGCTTACATGATTCACAGTGTGTCTGGGTTAGGGAGATAGGCTGTTTGAAAGTGTGTTAACACATTCTTTTAAAAAATATTTTCAAACAAGTTGCTGGTCGTGTTCTCCCTAAGGAAGAGCTGAACGACTACTGAAGTGTCTCTGAAGGTGCTAGATATCTTATCTGCACAACGTGAGTGTCTGAAACTAATGTTTTAAATGTATTAGCTAGCGCATTTTAAAACATGACCTAATTTGCTAGTCTGTACCTGCCCACACAAAGAGAGACGTCTGCGCTGCCTGCGTGTGCGGAGGAACAGCACAAGCAACTCGCCCAACGCAAGTCTTTTGCTCAGCCTGACTTCCATGGTCTTGTTTTTTACTCCTTGTTGCTGGGTTTATTTAGCTTTAGCAAGCCTGGGTCCTCACACGAGTTAAACGGGACGTCCCGCGTGGCTTGGTTCAAAGCCTCACGTCCGAGCCAGGCACGCGGCTTGTCCGAGGCCACGAGCTCCGCTGTCCCTTGTGGTCTGCGTGTGATGGAAACCCCGATGGCTTGAGAAGTTCCTTGGTGGGGAAGGTGCGATACAGGCCACATCTGGAGGGCAGAGGACTTGCGTTTGTGCAGGTGGTCGGCCTCGGTCCCCACCTTCTCCTCCAGCCTCCCGTAGGGCTGGTTCCCTTTGAAGCTGAGGCTGGAACTCAGCTGCTGATGGAGGGTGTCGTCTGCCTCGTTTGCTCTGGTTCCCCAGTGCAAGAGCGTATTTCTCCCTTGCATTGCGGCTACCTGGGAGGGTGCAACTTCTTTCTGCCTCTCTCCACGCCAGGTTTCCCTGTCTTCTGTACGTGGGGCCTGTCAGGAGCAGGTTTGTGCTCCCCAGGCTGGTGTGGGACTGAGAGGATGGAGGCAGCAAGCGCTGCGAGGTTCATCTTAAGTCGCTTTAGGAATATGCTGATGCTGCAGAATCAGAATTGCTTAAACCCTTGCCTAGATTCAGCACGGTAAAACAAAGGGTATGACCCATCATTTAATTCTCCCGGGTAGCCCGGCTGCATATTTTGAGGGATTATCCCGGTTCCTCTCCCATCGCATGGCCTCGGCGATGCCAGGCCAGCCGCGGCGAAGCCCGACACCGGGCGCTCGCGCAGCCGGGGGGTCGCAAAGGCAGGCTGCCGGAGCACGGCAGCCCCCGGGCCGGCTCCCCCGCACCGCCGGGGCCTCGGGGCTCCCTGGGGGCAGCGCCGCGGGGAAAGGCTGCGCTTTAATTTAAGTTTCTCCGCTCAGGCATCTCCGGCTCCCAGAGGCCCGCTGCCAACAGAGCTCTCCTTGTTTACCCAACTCGGAGGAATCGGTTTACAAGGCTCACAAATACCCTTTTCACCTTTCCCATCAGAAAACACCTCCCGAAACAATGAGGAAATTGGACGCTGCCACCCGATAGCTCCCGAGGAACCTGCAGAGCGAGGAATTCGCTAAGCAAACAGGCTTCTGTGCGCGGGGCGCCCCGCGCCGGGCCGGCCTCTGCGGGCGGCGGGGAGGCCAGTGGGGAGGCTCGGCACGGCCCGGCCTCCGCGGGAGGCTCTGCCCTGTTACCAGGGCTGCCCGAAAACCATCTCTAGGGGCTTCAAGCGGCCGGAGCTGCCGTGGGTGGAGGCCGCGCTCCAGCAAGCCGGGCAGCCTCCTGCCCCGAGCCCCCCTCGCAGCGCGAGACCCTGGGGGTGAGGAGGTTTCTTAGCCCTCTCTTGGGGTTGCGAGGCTCCATCTCGAGATTTTCCCGATAAAAAGGAGGGCTGGCCGAGCAGAGCGCGGTTCCTGATTCTCAGGGGTTTTAAGTGCCTGCCTGTTTTTGCAGTGACTTGGACTGTTTCAGTTAAAGCCTTAAAACCTGAGGGTGGAAGCAGGTCTGTTTGTGCAGCACCCCGTGCTTTCACGGGCTCTTAAGCAAGTTTGGCCCCAAAAAGGGTCCGAGGGGCTGCACAAGCAGCACCCGACAGGCTGGGGCCGCGTTGCTCGCGGTGGTGGTGACTGGAGGTGGTAGGTGGTCAGCGAGTGTCCGCGCCGAGGTGCGTGCGGACGGGGGGGAAGGCAGGACGCCGCAGCCCTCCTTGCGTTCTGCCCTCGTTCGGTTCGTGGGTTCGAACCTCCCTCCGGCCGCGTCGCAGGAGGTTGCTGCTCTCGTCACCTGCCTTCAGCGCCGGCAAAGCGGTCCTCTGCGTCTGCGCTCTTCCCGCGGCCCCGCTGCTGCCAGGGAGGCTGGTCACTGCGGGTGCAGGTAAACTGCCAGCTCTGCTGCTCTTTCCCCGTGTGCTGAGTGTTGGTGTTCACCTTTGGAAGGATTCCGAGATGAAGGATGCTGCAAATGGAGAGCTGGTGTCTGTACGGCAGTTCCACAACGTGGTCTCCTCCTTTAAAGAGACCCCATTGCGGTTGAAGAAGACCTTGGTGGGAGGACCTGCGTAAGCAGAAATAGCCAGAAAATGCTGCACTCGTCTTGCAAAAGATTGCTGAAAAATTTGTGTGACGCTACTTGCTCCTGCGGTCTTAGGAGTAAGAGCAAGCGAGCGGCCTGCCAGGCTGGAGCCAGGTGGCTTGGAGGTGCTCAGAAGCCATCTGGACACCGTGCTGGCAACGTGCTCTAGGCGACCCTGCTTGAGCGGGCGGCTGGACGAGATGCTCTGCAGAGGTCCCCGCCGACCTCGGTGGTCCGCAGGCTCCCTCGGGGCGCTGGAGGGTGCCGTCTGCCAGCGGTGCAAGGGGGGACTCGCAGCGAGAGGCGCCGGGCGCTGCGGGTGCTGGGTCCCTTCTCGCTGGGCGCCAGCTTTGCCTGCAAGGAGCCCTGGGGACCGGCTCCTGCGTCTCCCTCGCGCCGCGTCCGCGAGCGCCCGGCCGCTAGGAAAGGGTCCGGCGGCCCCGCATGCACGGGGGGGGCAGCCAGGGGGCACTCGCGGCCCCGCGTGCCCTCCCAGTCCCTCCCAGTCCCTCCCAGTCCCAGCAGCGCCGGGGCAGGAGAGGCTCCGGGGGCTCGCTGCCCTCTCGGGGTCAGGCTCTGTCAGCGGCTCGCTCGCACCTCGGGAGCCGGCTTGCGCTTGCCGGAGCCGTCTGAAATGGGTGTTTAAGCAGGTTATTACTTCAAGCAGCAGCCGCCCCCCTTCCCGATGCTCTGCCGGTCTGCCGTATCCTGATTTAAGTCGTGCATCAAACTGTGCCCCGAAGTGCTTCAGCATGCAGGTGCCAGGCACAGCTTCCTCGTTAAGGCTGAATTGCGTTTTGATTCCCCCCTCCCCGCCCTTAAAGCAGGGAAATCAGCTCCTTTGTTATATGCGAAGAACAGAGCAGATCCTTCCCCGAACTGCGCGTGTGCTCCTAGGGCACAATGAATTTCCTGATTAATTTGGAAGTAGATCTGTTCATTCTTTCCAGTTAACATTAATTTGAAGATGTGTCCTTGTAAAGACAAGTCACCTTGTGTCAGAGCGTAATTTTTTTTTGCCTTCAGTGGTCCCTCTGAATCGAAATTTCCCGTACATTAAAACGTGCTGGTGGTGTACGCAGGCTGCTTCTGGAAGTGTTTGGATGCTGCCTTTTCTCTGCTGCTGTCGTGACGGATGTTTTCCACCTCCCTCTTCTGTTCCTGGAGAAGCGTCCTCTTTGGTGACGGGGACCGTGTTCAGTCTCCTGTAGGATGGTGGTCACAAGCCATTGCTAGTGATGAAACAAAATTTGGGGCAAAAAATCGTGATGTATGGTGAAGAGTTCAAAGAGCAATGCAAGATACTTTGACGGCGAACACTTCAGGAGTCTCTTATCGTTGCTGATGCCGTACACCCTTTTAGCTCAGAAATGGCCCTACTTTTAGAGAAGAGGGAGTGCAGCGAGGGGGAAATGGAGGAGAAGGAATCAGGGAACTGGAGGACAAAGGGTGGATGTGTGCGCAGGAATGCTGCTGGCAGGAAGCCGCGGCTGGAGGGTGCGCGTTGTCGAGGCTGCGGTGGTCAGTGATGCAAAGCAGATACCAGCCTCGTCCTCCTAATCAGCGTGTCCTACCGGGAGAGTGGGCTGTGGGCAGAACTGGGAAGGCTGCTCCTGAAGTTGAAAGCGTAAGAGCGTATCCAAAACCCCCCCTTGGAGCTGGGTGTCTGCGTGTCGTGAGAAGGGCTGCGTGCCTCGGCTGATAGCTGTTTCTTGCTTGAAGCTCACGTATGAAATTTGAAAAATGCTCCTGGGCTAATTCCCAGGCAAGAAAAACTGTGTGCTTGTGAAGTTAAGGCTAAATGTTCATAGAAGAAAATTGGTTTATAATTTTCTCCTCAAAATAAATAGAACACACACAGACCTTGGTTCTGAATCATACAAGATTAAGAAGTGCCAACAGGATATAGTGTTTGGATGTTCCCAGCTGTGTTCCTGTGACTGCTTTATGTTCCCTCCCAACCCCATGTTTTTCCAGTCCTCCTATGCTTAAAAATCAACCTGGCCTTATCCAGGACCACACGGACTATTATGCCGTGAACGCTGGTTGGCGTCATGTGGACCGATAGGTTTGCGATGGTTGGAGATGCCCCGTTGGCCAGAGCAGCTGCGATGGCTCTCGCGGCGTTGAGATGGGAGGTGGATGGGAGCTTCCTTTGCTCGCCCGGGAATCGCGAGACATCTGCTTTGCTCGCTTGCGGCTTCCTCTTTGGCCTCCCTCGGGCAGGAGGGAGCCAGCGGAGGCCGAGGAGGGAATTTGAGTCACTTGGGAGTTCTCTGCCAGAAAACGTCTGACTCAGCCCGACTGTGGAGCAACGAACGTGGGATTCGGCCGCCTCTCGGGGTGGGAACCCGTGAGCGAGCGTGCAAGCGTTCGCCTGTGCGGCGTGTCTGTGGCCTCTCTCAGGGCGGGGACGGTGAGCGAGCGCAGGGAGGGGCAGGGGCTTCTCTGCCTCTCCTGCCCAACCTCTCCGGCGATTGCGTCAGGGCTCAGGTCGTGGGTGGGGGAAGCCTTTATTGCGTGTAACGCTTTGGAAACGGTGTTTTGGCAAACGGCCAGGTGACCTAGTTGGTAGCGTAGAGGCAGAGCGCGGCTCATCCGCCAGAAGCGCTGGGCAGGAGCGGGGCTGCATCGCGCGCTGTGCGAGCGGCTGCAAATGAGCGCAATGAAGTCGTTTTGCTGCTTCCCATTGTTCTCGGAGTTCGGTCTTCGCAGGCCAAGAGCTCGGTCGCTCAGGAGTTAAGTCTCCTGCTCTTTTATGAGGTTACTGTATAGCCTTGTTCCCAAAGTCGTGACTTTTATGAAACTTAATTACTTCCCGCAAGCTTACATGGCCAAGGTGCAGCTACTGAGCTGGTACGTGCTGCTGGTATCGAAACGGGAAAGATCCTATTCCCCTCCCAGCCTGGAGCCCGGCGGAGGCGGTGGCTTCCTTCGGACCTGAGCGGTGCCCTCGGGGCCGTGGCTGACAGGTCCCTGCTCGCGCTTGCGGCTGAGTCGTGGCTCCTGCTGCAGGTGACCTGGCAGGAAGGACTGGGCAGATAACGTATCTGAATTGAACTCCCGAGTCTGGAGTGGTGTGGATGAAGGCAGCGTTACCTGCCGTCCCTGTGTCTTGCTTCATCTTGCTGAGCTGGCTGGGGGCAAGAGCTAGGGCTGCTCCACTCTGACCCACTGGGCTGGAGGAGAGGTGCGGGTGATGTCTGTGCTGGCTGCCTCTTCCCGTACTACAGCTTAGCCCGAACCTTAGAGTCCTTGCCCAGGGCATCAGGGTGTGCGTGGGCTTGGGCCCCACCTCCCGTGCCTGTCGTCTTGGAGCCTGCTGCGTAAATCTGGAGCTCGTGCAACGAGAGGCCTGAAGCCTGGGCTGCCTGGGCTCTGGTTTCAGCTCCTTGGCTTCTTGCTAAGACTTGTGCGAGAGCCACGGAGCAGGTTGGTCTTGTGTGTTTGGTCTTGTTTCCTTGGTGCCTGTAGTCTCAGCCTGCGCAGCTGCCCCTGGGGAGAAGAGGACCCGGTGGCTCTGCTCCCCAAGAGCTGAGCGTGGTTACTGTTGGAGCGGGGTGATGTGGGGACTGGGAACGTCTGAGGGAGGAGGAGGAGGAGGAGGAGGAGAGCCATAGCTGTACAGCCTGTTGGGGCACGCACTCTTCAGTCTTCACAGTGCCCAAATTATGTCAGAGAGCTGCAGCAGAGATAACTTTGCAGTAACATCCATTCCCACCCTGTCTTGCCTCAAGAGTGCGTTACATTGCTTACATCAAAGTAGATACTCTGCCACTTTCCTCTTTGTTGCCCCAATTCTCTATGTCTCACTGAAAAAATATCAGTGTTGCTCTACAATAATGAAATCTGAATGTAATTATCAACATATTGCCTTCCTTCCCTTCCCTTAGTAATGCCCTGCCTTCCAGCCCCAAATAGCTTTCATCCCTCCTTGCTCTTCTCCATCCGGTCCTCCCACGCTCCTGGGCATACCGTTGAGCTGCGGCAACCTCTGTGTTGGTAAAAGTTGTCCTGCTAGATACTTTCTTTCCCTTTCCATTTAAGGACAGGAATCCTACGGGTAACTGGGGTGTGGATGGGATCCCTCCCCACCCTTGGGTTGTCAGGACTTCTCCCTGTGCCAAGTCATCTCCTGTCGCTGCGGGAGGCCCGTGACCTAGGTGTCAAGCATGGCAGCTTGGGCGGAGCGGTGTGGTTACCCAAGAGCCCAGGTTGCGGCAGCCGGTTTTAGTGAGGATGGCAGTGGGAAGATGCGATTCCCTCGCAGGCCCGTGTGCCTGCTAGCTCGGGTTGGTTCCAGGCGTGGGCCTGGGGAAGGTGATCACCTTCGTAGCAGCAGGAAGGTTGGGGAGCAGGCATGAATCAAGGGAGCCCCTTTTTCTGCTGATCTGCAGCCTGCGCCGGCCCCTTGTGCATCCAGTGATGGTGGAGGAAGAGAAGAGCTTTCTTCCTGTGTCAAAAAACATTTTGTGGAGGAAAAACAGAGTTTCTGCCCGAAACAAATCGTGTGAAGTCGGGTAGCACAAAATCGGGGTTCGGCGCGGGGTGAAACGTGGGGGTGTTGCGCGACCTGTGTGGTTGCTGCCCGCACAGCTCTGCTGCCGCGTTTGCATGCGTGCACAACTAACGTCTTGCCCTCTCCTCTCCTTCCAGGTTCATGACGGGGAAAGGGCTGGTCATCTACCCGGAGATTGGGGATAAACTGGACATTATCTGCCCCAAGGCGGAGCCGTCCAAGCCTTACGAATATTACAAGCTGTACCTGGTGAGGAAGGACCAGGCAGATGCCTGCAGCACCGTCATGGATCCCAACGTGCTGGTGACTTGCAATCGGCCCGAGCAGGAGATCCGCTTCACTATCAAGTTTCAGGAGTTCAGCCCCAACTACATGGGCCTGGAATTCAAAAGACAGCAGGATTACTTCATTACATGTGAGTCACCCTCCTCTTCCTCGCCGTCCCGGGGGCCTGGAAGACGGGGGGTTTCCCGGGGCCGCGCCGGGCGCGAGCCGGCCGCCCCGCGGGAGGGTGCCCCGGCCGCCTGGACAGCGTCGCCAGGCACTTGCTGCTGCCTCGGCTGGTGCTAATAGCTGACACGTATGGAAAATATTTCCCTGCTGGATGGGAGAAGGGGGAGGGTGGCTGGTGCCAGGGGAGGAATCCAGGGCAGGGACAGCGAGGAGCACGGCCCTATCTAGCCGGCATGCCGTGCTCCTCGCTGTCCCTGCCCTGGACCCCGTCCCCGCACAGCTTACGGGAGCAGGGAATGCTTTTTCCAGCTTGGATTAGACCTGGCGTGGAGGAGGAATGGATTTCTCCATGTCTGAAGCATTTTTATGCTGTTGGAGCTTACATTTGATACCAGCTTCCAAGTTTAGAGGTTATATGGGGCCTTTCTTCTAGAGCTCACCCTGGAATTGGGAAGATCTTGATGTAGCAGTAGGAACCTGGCGTAATAGTGACAAATTTACCGCTCAGCCTTGCTCCTCCATCGCCTCCTGCCTCCGCGGCTCCCTCCGTGCCCGTTTGCCATCCTGTGCCGCACGCTCGCCGATGGCAGCCCGGCGTGTGGGGGGGGAGCCGAGTGCCAAGATAGGGAGTCTGGCGTGTTTTGTGCAATAACCGGTCTGTTTTAGCCCAAAATCTTTGCCGGTTTTCGGGCAGCCAGGACCTCTCAGGCAGCTCCAGCTGCGGTGCCGCGGCTGCGGGGCAGAGCGATGCCCTGGAGATGCTGCCGGCCTGGGTGGGTTTCCCGAGGGAGCCGTATCTGGAGTTTACGATGTCTGGGTTTATGCCGCGGTGTAAACCGAGTAAACCTGGCACTCGGAAAAGGCACGAACCTCCTTACGGATCAGCTTCGGAGCCCAGTGCGGGGTTGGTCCCCAGCAGGCTCCTTCCTCCCGTCTCCGGTGCCTCGTGGCCCCGGCGGGGACGGAGAGCCCGGGGAGCCCAGGACCGCCTGTGCCTGCCGCCGCTCGGCCCCTGCCGCCGCTCGGCCCCTGCCTCGGCCCGTTTCTGACTCTAATTCCTCCTGACTGCCCGGCGCTTTGAAGCGGGCCTCCGCGGCTCCGGGGTTGCGCGGCTGCTGCGAGCTGAACTTTGGCCCCTGGGTGGGCTGAAGATGCTCCTGTGATCTGGCCGTACCCACTGCCGAGAAACCCCAGGAGCTCTTTCTGCCAAGAAATAAAATAGCCAAAAAAACAAAGTCAAAAGTCTCCTGCGCGGACCACCCACGTGCTGGGTTTTTCTCCTCCTCCTCCTCCTCTCCCCAAGCTTGCCTCGACACACAAAAGGTTTTTTCTTCCTTTTCACTTGCTGGCGGCTCTGAGCCTCGGGGAAGCTGTGTTCAAACGGGAAGGAGCGCGGGCAGCGGCGGGACGTGTGCCGCTTGGCCGCTGCCTCCGCGGCCGGCTGGGGAGCTGCACGGCTGGAGCGCGGCGCTTCCTGGGGCGCATCGCGGCCGGCTGCTCCCCCTCGCCCCGGCCGTCGCGTTGCATGTGCCGAGCTGCGTGAGGGCTGCTTTAATCACGCAGGGGCTCTGCCTCGGCTTGGGCCGCATTAGCAATGAAAAAGGCCTTTGAAAGCCAACGTAACCTCTGCATCCTCTCTGCATCCTCGCACCGAGCCCCTCAGCGCCAGCTGAAGGCTTTCATTAAAAGCATCTTTTCTCCCGGGGCTGGACAGGGAGAGGGGAGTTTCCTTTTCCGAAGCCTTTTCCTAAAGAGCCAGGCGCGAGGGCCCGTGGCTGCAGGTCCGTGCCCGGGACAGAGGCTCGGCGGGGCTGCCCACCGCTTCGGGCACCGTCTCCGGCACAGCCCGGCAGCAGCACGAGCTGGGCATGGGGGAGTGGGGTGTTTTGCTCCCGTGTTGATCTGAGAGTGCTTCAATCTGCAAACTTGGGTTCAGGGGAGTCTTTGGTTTCTCCCCTCTTTGGTAGAAACAGAGGGTTTAACCCTTTGGTGTCTGCAAGCGCGTGGCACGTGCCCAGCTCCTGGTGTGTGTGCAGAGGGAGCTCCCTTAACCAGAAGCCTTTTGTCCCCGGTGTCCTGTCCTCTCCGTGCAGAAGCATTTCTGCTTGCATGGAGCAGCCGTACGCAAACCCGTTCTTGCCCTTTGTAGTTTTGGGAAGAGTTCACTTTGTGGCTGGGCTTTCTTTAGAGGCCTCTTTCCATAGCAGCTTGGGGTGCGCACGCAAGACGTGGATCTGTCTGAACGTGTGTTTTGTGGAGCCTTCTCCTCGCCCGTGGTGACTGTGGCGTTGCGGTGAGCTGGTTTTGCTCTGGGTCAGGAGGAAAGTCTTCGCGCGGCTGTGATCTGCGGCAAGGCACGTTTCACAGCACCGGAAGATGGAGTGAAAAACGGAGCGTCCTTTCTGCTGCGTGGCTCCTCCTGCTCCGTTGCACGGGAGGCGCGAGGGTGAAATTTAACAGGGATGGAGTCTGTCTTTCTTCTTCTTCTTTTTCTTTTTGTTTTTTTGTCCAGTGAAAATGCTCTTTTGGGGGTTCATCTGCAAAGCACAAAGCCAAGCCCTTGGGCAGACTGAGGAGGTAAAGGAAGGCTTTCGGGTAGTTTTTATTCGGAGAGGTACATGCATAGAGGTGAATGCTGCTGCTGTTCGCTGGGTCAGCAGGGAGGTTTGGATTTGCAGCGTCCGTATCAAAGTAAAGTTTCTTGCTTATTAACAGACATAAAGTTACTCTTCCCTGCATGCTTACAGAGCTGTTAAAGAAGCTGATTGCTCGTGAATGGTTGAAAAGGGAGGGAAGAGTGTGATTTGTTTAGAAATAAATCATCCAATTGCTTTTTGGGTTACCAAGAGCAAAAAGCTGTAGCAAGAATGACATTGGCCCTGAAGAATGTTTTCTGAAGTGTGCTGTCCTAGAGGTCTTGGCGTTGGTCCGGCTTCCCACCTGCGGATCATCTGCTCCATGGTCTGAATGCCTAACGATAAAATAACATTTCTGTTCAGCCTTAATTTTTCCCTGTTGCCTGTGATTTGCTCTGCTTTCTCGCATCTTCTCGTCCCACTCAAATAACCTTCCTCCCCCCTTCGGGTGCCTGCGCTCTTCAGATGCTCACGGGCAGTTGTGGCTTCCCCATCACTTATACGCTTAGCCAGCCCTACAGGTTCAGCTCTCTTCACCTCCCTTCATAATTCACTCCAGCTCTTAATTGTGTTTGCTGCTATTCTTTGAACTTGCTCCAGTTTTACTATCTCTGGTAATGAGGTGCCTAGATAGAGATATATGAATCCAGATGTACTGGCACCAGGACTGCACGAGGAGGAACTCCCAGCCCTGCTCCCTGGGATGCAGTAGCCCTGGATGCCGTCCAGAAATGCGCTCGCTGCTGCTGGTGCCATATTGCTTTGGCAGGGAGATGGCTTGGATGACGCGTTTCCTCAATCTGACACTTATTTTATCCTTGGACATGTTTATCTAATTTGTTTTCTATCATCATCACAACAGTATTTCAATGATGACGACGGTCCCTGCAGTCCGTTCTGTGTTTGATTGGGTGCAGAAGAGTCAAGGTCCTGAAGCCAAGTCTTATTCAACCTTTTAATACTCTCCAGGTAGTTATTTATGATTCCAGGCAGACACTTGAGGGGCAGCGTGCTGTCCAAGGAGCACTGGTCTGTTTTTCCAGACAGGATCTCTCGCATACCCCCTCCTGAAGTCCCTGAGCACACTGGTGGTGGTTGACCTCAGTCGTATGAATCACCCCTCCCGATCTAGTATTACTTAATGCAGCTAATAAATAGCCTTCTTTCTCTTCAAGTTCATTCGATGAAAATGCTAAAATAAAAGTGAGGCCCCAGTAGGTATTTGCCTCATAAATCTAGTATGTTTGCTGTTTATTGTTACTCTTCAAGTTCTTCAATCACTTTTGACGTAATAATGTTCATAATCTAACCTAACTTTTTTTGGCAGCAAGATTTAGTGAGACCAGATACATTACAAAAAGAGTGTTTCTTTAAACCTCTTGTCTTGCATTTCTGTTTTTGGATGCAATTAGACTTGTCTGGCAAGAATTACTTATAACCTATTGCTGCTACAATGTGGGTTTCGTCCGTGGGCCTTTCTTCCTGAGCAGTTTTCTGTAGCTTGAGCTTTAACGTGAAGAAGGGGGTTACATATGTGTGCCAAGTACCAGAACCCTTTTTTCTTTTTCTTTCTTTTTTCTTTTTTTCTCTTGAGACATGTTGCCATACTTGCTTTACTTGCTATACTTCTGCCTCTCCAGCTTCTGACTCTTCAGAAATAGTTGCCATTGGTCTAAAAAGTCTTTAGTCAATGCCAGCTATGAGTCGGAGCATGTGTGAGAGCGTCTGCGGAGCTGCTTGAATAATTTAGTCCTTTCTGCAGTCCTGGTATTTAGTAATTTCCTCCTTCATTCCTTCTGTCCTAACTAATGCAGCGTCGGCTGGGCCTCTCTTTCTGAAGTGTTGCTCTATCTGATGCAACGTTATCTGCGCATCCACGTTGCGGGGAGAGGACTCCTGTTCTGGGTGCCGGCCGTAACCCCCAGGGAGTGACTTGTCAGCGAGCCAGGTCTTGGCTTGGTTTCTTTGCTGATTGCATTTGAATGTGGCCGCTTTAATGTGCTCTTCATCTTCCATCCCACAACTTGTTTGGTGAAGATGAGTTGAAAGCAAAAGTGCTTTTTGATGCCATGATGAGAGCTATGAACTTCTGCTGATAAAAACCCAATTAACCAGCTTCCTCATTCTTCACCCAAATGGGTCGGCGCGCCACAAATGCGGAACACCCTTGTCCTGCGGACTCGTAACATGCCTTTGAAGACACTGAAAGTCTGGGCGAAACAAAGCCATCCAAAGCACCGGTGACATAATCGTCTGGTTTCAAAGATTGGCTTGTCTTCACTGATACATGGGCTGAAGGGAACTCTGAGGCTGCTTCTATTTTTCTCCTCTAGGTCTGTGGAGACCAGTGAGTCTCCCAGTGTGAATGACTGTGGCCAGAGCTTGATCTCATCCCAAACCAGCGAGCTGGTAGCTGGAAGACAGCATCAGCGTGGTTGCCTGTACTTGCCATTTCGACTGCTTTTGGTGTAGCTGTGGCGGAGTGGAAGTCTGCGATGGCTACAGCGTCCGTCGGAGGTGCTGGGTTAACGCATCGGTGGTTAACGCGTGCCGTGCTTTGTGCCGTTGTGCCCTGCTCGCTACGCTGAAGCAAGCCATGACGCATCTGCGCGAGCTGCAGGGGAGGCAGCAGCAGCTGCTCGTGGCGTTGGTGGGATTCAGCGGCAGCCTTTCCCACCCCACCGGGAGCTGCGGCAGGGTGGAGCAGGAGCGACGGGTCGTGAGATGCCTCCAGCCTCGCTCCCCGCAGGAGATGCTGCGGGTGATGTGTGGGAGCTCGCGGGCCTGCGTTGAAGACAAATGGGCCTCTAACAGGGTCTGTCCCAGGACTTCAAAGCCCATGCACTGGACGTGTCAAACCCAAATAATGGCCGTTAGACAACACGCGGTTACTTGTCTTGGACGCTTGTCTGAAGACCGTGACCAGAGTAAATGCGATTTTGTTGAGCCCTGTCCCTTAAGCCTCTGCCTCTTTTCTCTTCTCCTCCTCCCTCCTGACCTTTTCGGCTCAGCGTTGTCCCCGTACAGCCCCTGGCAGCTGATCTCATAGCTCAGCCTTTCATGGCCCTAATAGGGATGAAAAGCCCTATCAGAAAGGGCCTGTGTCCTGCACCCAACCAGGAGGTAAATACGCAGGACTTTGATCTGCTCCTGGGCGCAGGGGGAGGGAGGCCCTGCCCGGAGCAAAGGGCAGAGCAGAGCGGGGGAGAACGGTACCAGTTTAACTCTGTGGCTGCTGGCAGCCCCGCTGGCTCCTGGGGCTCCCTCCGTGCCGACCTGCCCCCGGAGCCGCTCTCCCGGAGCACCTGGGTGGCTGCCGGGTGGGAGAATCCCTCAACCTGCCCCGTTATCCCCGGCTCTGCAGCAGGAACCAAGGGGGTTATTGCCAGGTTCGGGCTTTCTCATGCTGAAGCCTTCCCTTCCTTAGCAGAAACTACTTCTAAGAGCGTCTTCTTGAAGCTGACCTAATGCTTTAGCAGAAGACCAAACCTGCTCGGTGCTCCTGGGAAGGGAGAGGGCGTGCGGCTCGGGTGCAGCCGGACGGGCTGCATCTCCATCCCTGCGCCCCGCCGGGCTGCTTGCCGCTATTGCACGCCGTGTTTCCGAGGGTGCCGATCCGCGTGCCTGGCTCTTGCGTGACTCGCGTGCGTCTCAGAAAAACGTGGTTCCCCTTGCACCTCTGGTGATAGGGACAAAACTGAAGCGATCGGTTTTATTTTGTGGCATCAGCTGAGATGCAGCCTGCTTCACGCCTTCACCCCCGTGCTCTTCCTCCCCAGTTTCCCCGTCCCCGCTGTCCCCTCCCAGCACGCTTGGAACAAGAGCGCAGGGACCTAAGTAAAGCTTCAGAGCTGCAAATGCAACAGGGTTTTTAACTGTCGTTGTGCTTTGTGGGCTTTTCCCTAGCAGCACAGGGAAGGTGCTTTAATGTGAAAACTCGGAGGCTCCCTTCTCTGTCGCAGGCTGTGCCGGGGGGACCTGGCTGGATCCTTCAGGTGACTTCAGCTCTTCAGCGGCACTGTGTGCCACTCCGAGAGCTTCCTCAGTAACGGTGGAAAACGTTAAAGCGTGACTCTCTGACTAAATTTTTAGTAAACAGTTTGTAGGTTTGAAGAGGCCTTCAGCTTGAAGATTTGGGGAGGGGAAAAAAAAATCCCAGCATGTGGGAATTTCTGGGAAGGGTGCGCAGTAAATAAGCGCAGGGAACTCATTTCTTCTGTGTTTTGTTTGTTTGTTTTTTTAATAACTGCTTCTTTGGCAAGACCCTCTCTCGTATGCTCTTCCCCTGGGATCTCCATTGTAGTCTCTTTATTTTAACTTTTTCCATACCTGCAATTCTTTCTTGTCTCCAGGGAGCTGGAAAAAGGTCATCAGAGGAGCTCAGCTGGGTGCATCCGAACGGGGCTCGCCTCTGCAGAGACCTTTTGGCGAAGCTGCCCGTGCAGCGGAAAGGAGCCTTTTGCTGGTTGGGCAGTTGAGGAGTTGGGGTACCTGGGAAGCTGTAAATGCCGAAAGTTTAGCTTCCCGTGAACTTGCTCAGTTGTGATGGCTGATGCCTTTGCCCAGAACTCGCACAGGCAAAGCAGGGAGTTTTTTCTGGTGTCAGCCTTTGGCTTTTCAGCCGTGGGGCATGTCTCTGGTCCCTAGGTCTTGGATGCGTAGCCTTAACTCTGACCTGCAAGTCCTCGTGTGGGCTGGCTGCATGTCGTAGTTTCCACGGCCAGTTGGTCTGCTGGGCCCTGGCTGAGGGTTTCTCTTAGCTGTGGATGTTTGAGCGAGTGCCCAAACGTTGCTGTCCCCGGCTCTGCGGTGGGAATGCAGCACTCCAAGCAGTGTTGCCGCACAGGGACTGTGAGCCAGGCAGCGTGCAGGCGAGTCTGGCGTGGGTGTGATGAACCATGAACATAGTCCTTCTCCATCTTTTAATTTCCAGGATCTGGGTTTTGACATCCTCTTGAACGGCCTGTGTGTGCTGGTGAGGATTGCCCAGGTTGTGCGCTGTGCGTTTGAAAGCTTGCCTTTCCGGGGAGAATTGGTTTGAGTTGCTATTTGAAGTTTCTTTGCCCTGGGAGTGATGATTTTGCTGCTGCTGCTGTGTAATGACGGTGCTCTTTGATCCCGCCTTGCAGCACAGAGCTGGTGTTAACACAGTTAATTGAGCTCCAGTTACGGCGGCGTTGCTCGGCGCAGAACGGCAAGGCTGGTGGAGCAGCGGTGACGGGCTCCCATGGGTGGGCTGGCGGCTGTCCCTCTCTGCGAGCTGGTGCTGTCAAGTCAGCCCTGGTTTGGGCTGGTCCTCAACCTGCTTAGGTGCTTATTTAGCAAATACCGGAAATCTCCAAATCCTGTAACTTAAGGAATTCCTGGTCCATATGCCGGTGTCCTCCTGGAGCAGAGCACTGGGACCACCTTCCCGGAGCATCACGTGTTGGCTTTGAGGACTCTCGGCTCCTGCAGCGTGGGTGCTGCTCGTGCTTGCTCAGCTGGGCAGCCCGTGTTGTGGGTGTTGCTGCACGGCGCGTTGTGCCGGGGGTGTTGGCGAGGTGTTATCAAGCTACCGCACGAGCTGACACGGGATGAAGCGTTGCGAGACTTGTGAGTCATCTGTTGATCCTGTTCCACCCCCAGGATCAATCCGGGCTTGCTTCCAGCAGAGCAAGGATTAATGCCCCATTGCTTGGTGAGCCTGAGGGTCACTCAGCCCAAAGCAGATAAAACACCTGGTGTAAAAAGATATTTGGACTCATTTCTGTCCCGTTTTGGGGTTATTCGCCTCTGTGCTTGGGCCAGGAATTGCACCAACGTAAACCACACTGCTGCCAAGAGATTCCTGATGTTCGTGCCGAGTTTGCCATTGAGTTGCAGCTAGGCTTCCTCCTGGCCGTCCCACCACGCGCCCCGACTCCCGTCCCTCCCCGCTGCCGAACGCCCTGCGTGTCTTCGGACGCTCTCCCTCACTCGTCGCTTAGCCAAGCCAGGCAGACTGAACTTCTAGAAAATTGCACATAAATCAGCTTCTCCGGTCCCCGATAACTTGGCCGGTTCTCTGAACTGCCTCCGGTCTGGGGTCTTGGTGGCGAGGAGGAGCTGGAGCAGCTCCACTGCCGCAGCTGCTGGGACGTCCGCGTCCCCCTCCGTGCGGGCTCTCACGCGGCACAACGTACCCGGGGCCGCGCTGTCCCCTCGCGGGTCCTTTCCGCTTCCCTTAATAACAGATTTCTTATTCAGAGTCGCAGATGTTTTGCTACCTAACCAAAGAGATTTACACCCTGTTAAAACTCAATAAGTGCTTTCCTCCTCTCCTGCTCCCGGTGGGACCCGCAAATGACTCTGGCAGAGCATCAGGTGCAGAATTACGTGGCACTTTGTTCTGATATATAACGAACTGTTTGGGGCTACCACGGAGTTTTTGCAAATAATCTTTCTCTCGCATTGATACCATCTTTTTTTTGGAAGGGGGATGGACTTCAAGACAAAGGCTTTATTTTGTGCCCTGGTCCCACCAGAGCCATGGAGTAAATGAGCTTGCGTGGTGCTCCGAGGCACAGGCAGGGGCTGGGGACAGGGATTTCTCCAAGCTTCCCTACAGGGGCTTCTCAATAGCGTTTGATGCAGAAGGGCTTGCAACAGACGATGCAATCAGAGGTCTTGCAGCTGGTAAGAGGAGTCTTTTCTGGCCTTGATGAGGTTACCTGCGATGTAGCTGTGGCTCTTAATTACGGTGCTAATTGGGACTGATTATAGTTTTTTCCATCAAAAAGCTGTTTTTGTGGGAAATTAAGTTTTCAGTCAAACCTTACTTGTGTTATCTTTCTCCATGGAGTGTTTCAGCGTTGGCTTATTGTTCTCCTTCCTCCCAAAAGCGCTCTAGATAGCCCTAAACCAGTACTTAGATCGGGAACGGTGCCGCAGTACATGCGAAATAGCGTAGGCGTGTGATGTCCTCCCTTTTACCTATTTACCTGGTTGTAACACAGCTCGTAGCTGCTGCGTGGGCCGGAGCGGCTGGGCTGCGTGGGGAGAGGAGGAGGGCGATGAGCACCTGGGCTGCGGCTCCCACGGGGCACATCTGCCGCTGACGCAGCGTCACGGCTGAGGAAGTCAATGTGCGAGTCAGAAAATTAAAAACTAATATTTTGTTGTAAAATTAACTCCGCCACATTGAACGCATTACACAGTTTGTGGTTTGCGTGTAAAAGTGGAACGAGTGTCGAGTGAAGGTGAGAGCCGAGCAGCGAGCCGCGATGAAGCAAACCTTGCCTGGCAGATCGATGCCGTTCCCACGTTTTTATTTTCCTAGTCTGTGCATTTTCTTAGCCTACCACTGCAAGCCCTGAGCTTCACAAACATAACTGCCCATCCTGTATAAAAAATGAGGTTAACTTTAAAATTCTAATTTATTGCGTTCAGTAATATTTCCAGACGCGTGTCTGAATCTTTGCTTTCACAGTGCGAAGTCTTTGCAGTTTGCTGAAGCAAAAAATTCTGGCTAGGGAGTCCGAGTTCCCAGAGGTGTCCAGCGTGTGATCTGTCCTTCACGTTCACTCCGGCTTGCTCCCGTTTGCCCGGTGCTGGGGAGGAGGAGCGCATCCGAAGCAGGAGAAAACATGCATTACAAGAGAGGAGCAGCCCACGCCCCGGCCCGCTCGGCAGACCTCCGCTTTCCCCGGCCGCGGAGGAACGAGTGTGCCTTGGCCCTGGCTCGCTGGGAAATGGGCTGGAACCGCAGAACAATCGCTTCCTTCAGCAGTGAAAATTTTTAGGGTTTTGCGAAAACGCAAAATGGTTAATTTCTCCGATTCGGACTGGAATCAGCAGCATGAGGTCATTTCCTCCAGCCTTGCCTGGAGAGCGAAGCAGAGGTTGGCAGGATCCGCTTTCTCCCCCCCGGTGGAGGGATCCGATCTGATATTGCAGCTGGAACAAAAGGCCGAAATCGAGGCTCGCGCTTCCTTTCCCAGCGCCGGTGAGGTCCGCGGTGCCGCGGCCGCCTCCGAGCAGCAGCGTGCCGGCGCATCCCGGCCCCCGGGAACAACCTGCCTCCGCCGCACGATGCAATGCCCGCGGGTCCTGCCTGCCCCACCGCCGATTTTAGAAGCTGCTTTTTTGAGCCAGGTCCTTCCAGGGCTGAGCTGGCGTCGGCGCTTCCCTCCCTGCCAGCCTGCGCCCCGGGCTTCCCCGCAGGCCGTGGTGCTCCTGGGTGCCGAAATCCCCTGCAGGACCCGCTGCAATGAAAGGTGCCTTTGTGTCAGCCAGCAACTGGGTCGGCCCCGCGTCCCCTCCCTGCCCAGCTGACACCCCCTGCTCCCCCTCGCTCCGCTCCGGACAGCTGGAGCCGCGGGGCGATGCCGGGGGGCGGCGGGGGTCTCTGCCCCAGCAGATGTGATCCCGTGGGAGCGGGGCCTGGAGCTTGCCGCTCCGCCTGTGGCTTTGCCGTGCCAGGTGAAGCCGTAAAGCAGCCCTTGCTGAGGCTCCCAGCTGCTCCGGGGCTGATGCCGTTGGCAGGACCAGCCGGCTTCGTAGCCGCGAGCCGGAGGGAGCTGCCGAGGCAAACTCTCTGCCCGCATCCGTGGTCCGAACGTGAACCGCTCGGGGAGGGTGGCTCCCTCCTTGCTCTCCCGCGTGCCCTGCGGGCCTTGCCGCCAGCTCTGCGCCCGTCTGGTCTGCAGCTCCCACCCGCGATGCTGCGTCTGGAGCTCAACGCTGCAAAGCCACTGCCTGATTTCTGCCAGCAGACTGAGGGGGCCCCTGAAGCCGCCGGCGTGCACTCGAGCCAGGATGCGTGCCGCGGTACAGCTCGGCGTGCTGATGCTCCTGTTATCCGGTGCAGACTAGCATGGGTCCTAGCGCAGACGTCCCATCTCCATGCGGCTGCTCCTCCAAATGCCGTCGTGTCCTGTCTCGGTTCGGTTTGGGTTAAACTGCCGGGATCCTCGTTCCTTCCCTCCGGAGGCAGAGGCTCAAATACATCAGCTCTGCGCTTGCGGTTGCATCAGTTATTTTCCCCTCGCTAATATTTGCGGTGCTGAGGCTGGCTGGAGCTCGGGCCCGCTGGGAAAAGCCGCGCGGGCAGGTCGAGGGGAGGCTCCAGGCGTTGATCCCTCGTTCCTCTCCCTCCTCCGCGTCCTCGGGCTCTCCTCTTGCAGCGCCTCTGCCGCGGGGTCTGCGCGGGCGGCTCTCGGAGGGGACGGGGAACGGCAAACCAGTTACGGGGAAACAAGAATGGTTTGTCATTGTTTCTAAAAGCGCAGCTTCTGAACTCCTGGGATACGCTGTTTTCTAGCGAATGTGTTCTTCCGCACGCGTGTGCATGAGACGCTGAACCGTGGCGGGACGAAGGCGAGGAAGCGAAGCGCGACGGCCCGGGGCTGCGATGCCGGTGGAACTGGCCGGGGCAGCGCCGGAGGAGGCTGCAGCTCGCCTTGGCCCCCCCGCATCCCCGGGGCTTTGGGGCCCCCCCTGCGGCAGGGCTGTCTGCGGGGTGACCAGGTCACCCGCTGCCCCCGCCAGCCCCTGCGCCGAGCGAACCCCCGTGAAAAAGTTTCCCGCGGGGCAGCGTAATTTTTGCTGCTCCGGGTGCTTGTGCTGGGGAAGCCGTGGTGGCTTCGGCGGGCTGCTGCTGTGCCCGGTCCGTGGCGGGGCCTTTCCGGGGGCCGGCTGGCTCCTCCTGCGAGCTGCCGCTCCAGGGCGTCTCTCCGCGAAGCATCGTCCTGGCTCTCCTCCCTCTGCATCGCGCTCTGCCCCGCTCCGGCGCGACGGAGGTCCCTCGGCTCCGCGTGCTCCGCGCGGCCCCGGAGGCGGCGGGGAGGGCTCTGCCGCTGCAGCTGCTCTGCCCATTAGCCATGAGATCAATGGGAGCTTAGTGCTGGGGAACCCACTGCTCGCGTCTTAGCATCTGGCCGGATAATGGGCTCTTTTCTTGGAGAGTAATTACCCGCCGGCTCCCCTTCGCGAGCTGCAGGACCACTTGTGTCTGAAGGGCCTCGTGTTCCTGCGCTTAGAGCTTCTCTTAACCTTTCCGAGGTGGAAGCTTGTCAGATCTTACGTAAACCCGGAAAACATGTCCCATGCAGAAGAAGCGGAGGAAATTCGTGTTACGGTAAGCAGAGGTCCTAAAGGAAGGCTGCGAGATAAAATGTCGAAACGTGAATGTTGGATACTTCTGAGGACGAGGGAAGGATTACAGGGCTGGAGTCCATGCTGTATCCATGCAGCGTTTGGCAGGAGCTGGAGCTGGAGCTGGAGCTGGAGCTAGGCTGTCGTACACAGATGGAAGAGTAATTAAGAATAATAAAAGGAAAGAGACTTGGATTTGCTACAGTCTCAGCACATTAATTGTGCTTTGGGGTCCAAATCATAACGGAGTCCTGCTAAAGGGAATCCAGAAGAGAAACCAAACCTCTTACTCTGTCCAAAGTTGACCATTTAAGAGGCCCTTGCCTTTATCTGCTGCCAGGTATTACTTCCAGGGTTTCAGATCTGCCAAAACCAAATTCTTGTTTGAAATATTTTTAGGGGAAGAAGAAAAACTATAGTGACACTCTTTAAGTACTAGTGGTGGGAAGGCAGAGCATGATGAATTGGAAGTAAATACCTGAGGGAGCTCCAGAGAGCCTATGGAAAGCATACAGCGCTGCTTTGCTGCCGGGAATGGAAACATGAGGGTTATTTGGGCTCCTCTCTCTTCCCAGCAGAGGTATCTGTACCAGTTGGCTAGCATGTGTCATCCGGACTGGTACTTAGCATTTCGCTGGTCTTGTGCCCAAGGCTCGCGGTGCGTTGTGCCAGCAAGCTGCGGTCCTGCCTGCGCTTCCATGCGGGATGAGCATCTCTCCTGGACTGACAAGCAATTACATGGTTAATAGTATCAATGCTAAATCCTCATCACTCAGCGGCCTGAGGCTTAATGCTTCATTAAGGCAAAGGCATCTAATAGCTCTCTAGGCTGGGAGCTGCCTTTTCTTTAAGGCCAAGTAGAAGTCGTTTTGTCTCGAGGCTGCTTTTGTTCTCCCAGTCCTACGGAGGAGCTGCAAGTCCCTCCAAAACTGAAGAGGATACAGGAAAATGTGTCTGCAGGCGGAATTGTGGCTGCCCTGATCGAACCTCGCTAATGCGACGGAGCTGCGTCTGCGCCCGCGGGCTGCCGCTGCCTCCTTGGCGTGACCGCGCTGGTCTGTCCAGCCCGGAGCTTCCCCAGGGGTATAAACCTGGCTCGTGCAGCGTGGCCCTGCCCCGGGACACCCTCCAGCTTCCAGCACGTGGTGGGTTTGTGAGCTGGAGGCTGCGTCCGTGCAGTCGGGTAATACCCGCCCATGGACCAGCCCCTCGAGGCACGTTGTCCTTTGCGTCCCCGCTGGCTCATTCTCAGCCTCCCCCGTCCTCTGCAGCAACCAGCCGCACGTGCTCCGCACGGCCCTTGGTTTTACATCCGCCTTTTCCTCTCCCATCGGATGTGCCCGGTTCCCTGTTTATCTTCTTCACTCATCGTTTTGCAGATCTGCCTCATGATATCATCCTGCGGTCATCTCCCCCCGGAGCCCGCGTCCGCGTTTGGCGTGTCCTCATCTGGAAGCCATCGCGTTTCTCGGGCCACCCTGCTCTCCTCCTCCTCCTCGGTTCCTCTGTGGCTCCTTTCAAGCCGGAGAAGCGGGACCTGCGTTCGCGGACGGTGCTTTGAGGCGCAGGTGCTCGTGGGTTCGTGCGCTTCCACGGATCTGCTTCGTTCTGCTCTTGATTTCTTTCCTAGTCGTTTCCAACTTTGTCTTCGCAAGTGAGCTGACATTTTCAGAAAACTACCCATAATGTCTCCAGCGTTGTCTGAGCAGCAGTTCTCTCATTCGAGCCTGCTGTTGTGTACATATAGTTAACCTTTTTCTCCTGTGCATTACTTTGCATTTGTTAACGTTGGATTTCATCCGCTGTTTATAACCAGGAGCTCTGTATTTTGCAGCGCTTCCGCAGCTCTTCGGTTTGCTTAACGGTTGCAATCGCAAATGCTTTGGGATCGTTTGAGAGCTTCCATGTCGCTGCTCGCCATGTGCTTTCCAGATCGCTCACGTAGGTTTTGAGCAGCACAAGTCCCACAGCAGATCCTGTCCCCTGTCATGGTGCTGATAAATCTTTTTCCACCATGAAAACAGGAAACAGCCCGAGAACAAACAGTCCATCTTGAACTGGTTATGCCTCTGTGAGACGGCCTTTCCCTTCTGCTGCAGCTCAGTTTTAAGTGTACTTGATGGAAGGACTTTTTCCACTGGAATATCTTGATTTTCATGTTTGTCTTCCTCAAAGAATACTAATAAACTCGAGAGAGGACTTCTGAAAAGTTGCACTGTTTTATCCCCTAACATACAGGATCTATCCGCGTATACGCTAACTTTGTGTGCCGTCCTTCAACCGCTGTGCTGGTGCCGACGTCTCTCCTGGTATGGAGCTCCCAGAATTATGTCGGGAGTCTTTAAGACTGACATGTCACTTGTCATTTTACGTGATAGTTCAGAGCTTCGTATCTCAGTGTTTTTCTCCCCCTAAAGCCCTCTCTATTGACACACTGATTTGAAACACTTTGTTTTGGGTGTCTCGCCATTAAGAATGACTCTCATGTATAAACATCCTGCGCTGCTTTATAATGAATAGTGATGAAAATAATTTGTTTAGCTTTTCTGCGGTGCCCTTACTCGCTTAAGTGCTGCTTCTGCCTCTGATTGTTTATAGGGCCTCCAAGGCTCGACCTGGCTTCCTGCTCCTGATGGCTTTGCTTTAGATTTTATACTGCAAGTTCCTTCGCAAAAATATTTTAGTTTTACTTCACTGTTTGTATAAACTTTCCAAAAGTTATACTCTCTCTTTTACTAATTTGGATGTGATTTTAACTTTTTGAAGTACGGTCTTTTATGCTGAAGATCTTGCTTTGCTTTGGTTTTGGCCTATTCAGGCTATATATAGAATTTAGTAGCGCATGCCCTTGTTTCACGTCTTTGTTTCAAGAGGCTATATTAGTGGCTATCTCCATGGTTTTTGCAAGCGTTTTACCCTTTTAGCTGTCCCTTTTCATGTTCCTTCAAGTAGCTTCTTCATTTATTTTTTATGTCGTTCCCCTTTCAAAGCTCCTTTTCCCCCTCGTAATTATCCTGACAGATTGAGAGGCTTTTCTGTAGGCTTCTTGAAAAAGTCTGCTGTGCTCTTTGGGAAGAAGCACTCTGCACTCTCAGCTGAGTCCTCTTTAGCCCATTCATGTGATTCTTCATCTAGAACTTCTTCATGTTGTTTCATCACTTAGTATTTTTGTCCTATCCTCATATAATGCTTACATGGTTGTTTTGGAGAAGTTGCAGTCTCCGTCCTGTTCTGCCTTTGCAGAATCTCTAATGGTCCGTAGCAGCTTTGCGGTGACCGGCACCGTGGACACGCGGAACGAAGACATGGACAACGAAGAACCTTAGTGCTGTGCTTCAGGCACTACATTTTAATGCATACATTTTTTGATATAATTAGGTTACTATCTTATTTATAAGATCTTGCAAGATCTTTCACAGACTGGTTTTTACAAGCGGGTTTGCTTTCCTCTGCTTTATCGACTGGGATGACTTCTGCTGGCAGGAGGTGCTGCTTTGGGGAACGGGGCGTTGGGAGTGGGGCGACGCGGTGGGGCTGGACCCCCGTGCCCGTGCCGTGGAGGGAAGCGTGCGTAGACCAGGGCTGTGGTGCCCCGAGGACCAGCCAGGTCTGTAGCAAAGGCTGCTGTTGGGTGGCCCGGGCTGTCCCCATCCTTTTGGGCGCTGAGGGCGCTTCCCAAGGCAGGAATGGGGAGATCCGGACCTGGCACGTGTTCGCTGTGGCTGAGCGCGTTTTCTGGCAGCAGCTGCTGCCTTGGCCGCGGTGGTCTGCAGCTGCACGTGCCCTCCTGGGGCCCGAGAGCTCCTGCAGCACGCCGGGCCAGCGCGTGGCACGCAGGACAGCTTCGGGCAGGGGCAGCGCGATGCATCCATTGGGGCTTTTTCCTGCTGTTCCCACTGCCTCGCTGTCCCTAGACCGTCCTGAGCAGGACCTGGTGACGGTGCACGCCCCGGTTGCTCTCATATGTGTAAGTGCGTGAAGCCAATTAGCGATGGAGCATCTACCACGCGCACGTGGCGTGCTGCCCCTGCCCCGTTTCCTCGCAGCATGGTGCGAGGCTGGGCAGCTGAGACGCTGGTCGTGAAGCTGCTCCAAACTCTGCCCTGGAGCATTATCAGCTCCTTATTTTATTCCGAAACCAGGGCATGTGGAGTGGGAGAACAAGGAGATCTTTTCCAGCCCAAAGATATTAGAGTCAGGTCTTCTTGGTCCCACCAGTAGTCACTGTTTCTCACTCCTCCAACAACGAGGAGACGTATGGGAGGAGGATGCGCAAGAGCGTGTGCTTCGGGTGGTCGTGAGCGGTTGTTGTGTGCTGTTTCTGCAGCCGTGAGCGGGTCTGCCGCCCGCCTGTGCCGTTCCCTTCGACAGCCTGGGACGGTGGCATCTGCCTGGCCCGCGTGTGCTGCAGGTGACGTCCCTCTTCCCGGGAGCCCCGTCGCTGCCGTGGGGGACGGACGGTCCGTGGCGGTGGTGGGCTTTGCTGTGGGAAGCCCCCGCGGTGGGTCTCGGCTCGGAGGGGCCGCGAGCGCGGGGCGTGCCGGAGCCGTGCGGTAGGATAATAGAAATGGTAATTGAGGAAATTTTGAAGCTGATTAAAGGCTCGACCTGAATGTGTTTGGGAGGAGATGGAGCAGCTTGGATCTCCTCCCACTCCAGAGCTGCCGCTTGTTCTGCAAGAATTTGCTCCCAAAGAGCTTTTCATGAGGTTTCGGCGTTCAGGCCCCGACTCCTGCTCGCGTTAGGGAGCGTTCGTGCAGTCTTCAAGGGGACGTTTCTCCAGTTTCTCCATGCGTTGAATGAGGATTTATGCTGACACAGGGCTTTGGTGAAAACTTAGGCCAGCGAATCCCAAACGTGCGAATGCATGAACTCGTCCAGCGAACAGTTGGCAAACGGAGCGGCCGCCGCCGGAGAGGTGATAACTCAGCACATGTCCGAGCAACTTGCTGATTAGTAAAACATTTGCTGGCGTTTCACGCTGAAGGCTCATTTGTGCGGAGGTACGTGGGAACACCTCTGATTGCCAGCTGACGTGCTTTGACTTCACATCCTCGCCTAATCCTTCGAGCTCGCATCCCAGCCTAATCCAAATAAACCTTCGCGCGCAGACGGGGCCCGGGGCAGCAGGCAAAGCGCCCTGCTCGCTTCGGGTCGCCGCACGCTCCTCGTGGGCCGGGGCCGGTCCCGTGCCCCTCGCCCGGCGTTACGTGCCGGCTCGCCGCGGCGGGTCGGCGGCCCCTCGCCGTCGGGAGAAGGCTTCCCGGCGAGCCGGTCCCTCTCCTTTCCCGGTGGGAGACGGCGGGTGGCTTGCTGCGCTCCCCCAGGACCGAAGGGCTTTAAAAAAAATCTGTGCCGGCTAAAGAAAAGAGTTAATGCGACTTTAACTGACTTCTGCCCTGCAATTAAAGCCATCCGAACCCACCGGGGCCCTGCGTTTACATTCTTTGCTGAGGCACAGGGTGTAATTATATATGTATAATTTAAGCTGTGCATATGCAGGCGTTCCTGTTACACAGCGCGGAGCAAAGGAAACTGCCCGGGGATTGAAGGGGGGGGAGCCGGGAGGGCTGGCCGGCGGCGGGGGCACGTCTCGGCCGTCGCGTGTGCCCCGCGCCAGCATCGTCCCGGCGTTCACTCCTCGCGTGTGGCCGCGGCGAGGGGCTCTGCCGCCTTTCGCCTCCGGAGCGATGCGGTTAGCAGCTCCCAGGCAGCGGGATGAAGCTTCGCTGGGCCGGAGGCTCGGGAGCGAGTGGGGCCGGCGACGGCTGCGGAAAGCCGGAGCTGAGCGTGTTGAACGCCTGCCGTGGGCTCCGGAGCGGAGAGTGAAGACATCCCGGGATGCTGTAATGGGAGGGCGCGGGAACGGCGGAGAATGAGCCCCTGCGCCGAGGGGGGATGCGAGCGCTTGTGGGGTCCCCGATAATCCCATGCTCCAGCTGTGGGAGGTTTTCCCACTCTTTGATCTCAGTTTTCTTTTACCTTTCATCGTACTATGCCGTGACGCTTATAAACAGGATCCCGAGGTGGGAAAGCGAGGAAGCGCACATTCCCCCTTGGTCCTGGGGATGTTTGTAAACTAGCCCGAAGCGACTAGCGCGGACTAGAGAGCCGGAAAGGCCGCCTCGCTCCCCACCGAGGGAGTCCGGAGCATCCAAATTTCCACGGCACGCAGCTATTTTTGGCATTTTCTCCTGTTAGATTATTTGGCTTCCCACTAGATGACTCAAGCCACCTTTTAGGAGGTGGCTGCCCAAGCATAAGCTGGGGACCTGCCTTGCACCTCTTGAATGCTCTTCGTTTCTCACAAATGCTCTATAATATTCTCTCTCTTCCTTGCAGCCACCTCTAATGGGACTCTGGATGGCCTGGAGAACAGAGAAGGAGGCGTCTGCCAGACACGCTCCATGAAGATCGTCATGAAAGTGGGGCAGGGTGAGTAATTCTGCGCCCTAGGGTTTCCCATCAGACATAACACTGAAACGTGTTATACTTCCTTTGGTGCCGTAAAATTCAGCATTGCAGAAATGTGCTGTTCAGCCCTTTTTAGGAAGTTGGCAAAGTGCTGCAGGGACAGAAGGTCTGAAACTCCTGGAGGGACTGAGTTGGCAGAGCTAAAGACTGACTTTTTGCTTGGTTTTATCCTGGGGCAATGATCAACGGGGAGCAGAAGAGTGAGGAGCTGGTTTTGTTCCTTGATAAGATTATCAATTTGAATTGATTTTTTTTTTCAATAATACATGCCAGAAGCCTCTAGCTCACAGCACGCTATAACATATCATTTCCAGAAGGATGCTCCATTTTTCCTCTGTACGTATCAGAGGAATAGAGAAACCCTCCCAAGTCCTCCTGTGTCCAGACATCATTGCAGAGCTGCTTCTTGCACTTTCTTTCCAGTATCTCCAGACTCCTCATCCTCCCCACCCTTGAAAATGGGAAAATGTGTCCTCCAAAAAATGCTTAATGTCATATTAGGTGTGGCAAAGCATTTGCTCACTGCAGTTTCACAACCAGTCGAGGCTCTGGAGCCGGATGCGCTTGCAGGTAGAGCCCTTAGCTGCTCTAATTGCCTAACGAAACGTCCCCATCAGGTTGGCTTTGCTGCAGGCGGGTGAGGAAGAAAAGCAGTCGGTATGAGGCAGAACTAAGTGGATTTGGAAGTGATCCTCAAGTTGCTCAACTTCTGTGATGCAATTTCCAACAACTTCATCTTATGGCAGCCTTTCTCTTCTCTTGCGGATCTGAACCAGGGCCCATATTCTGGCATGTTGTTGTTGTTTCTGGATCCTCGGGAAACTGAGGCCCGGCCAACTGCTGCTCTGAGCCAGGAGGGCTTGAGGACTTCTGAGCTAATTCAGCAGAACTTCATTTTTAGGATCTTTCCTTTTTGGTCGATACTTGGGCACGTTTAGTGCCTAAACGTAATAATTCTCAGTTCCACCTTACCTTGTGCTTTATGGCCGAGCTGGAAGCTGGTCGTGTGAGATCAGCGGGCTGTGCAAATCCGTAGAAGCCGGAGCAGCTCCGCGTAGTCCTCTCCCTTTACGGAGGAAGGTGTTTGCCCTGCTTCCCGTTCGTGGCAGAAGGAAGCCGTGACCATCTGCGGTCGACGATGGGCTGCCTCGGCTTTGCCTTCCCTCGAGCTGCGCGCAAGGTGCGAGTTTGAGCTGCCGCCGTAGCGTGGCCGTGGCCGTGGCTTGCTGGAGCCCTCCGGTCCCGCTGGGCAGGGATTTTCCTCTGCTGGAGAGAAGCTCCCTGGAAGCTTCCTTTCCCGGCACTGCGGAGTTCCTCCCGGCTCCGGCGATGCCACAGCCTCCTGCTGCAGCCGTCTCGCATGCAGAGCTGCTGGTGGCTGCTTTTCATTATTTTGTTTCCACTTTGGGGCCAATATTTGCAATAAACAAAAGAGCTGGTGCTGCAGTCTTGGCAGGCGCGTTGCCTTTGTGCTCGCTCTGCTGCTGCTGGTGCAAACTTGCTCGGACCCACGCGTGGGACTTCAGAAAGAGTAAAAAGAGAGGGGGAGTGATTAGGGTGGGGAAACTGTTTCCCGCAAGTGCTGCAACGTCTTGGCTTTGCTTTGCACCCCTCATGCCTCTCGCTCGGCTCCAGGCGCTCCGCTTTCTCCCTTTTGCAGCAGGGCCGAACTGAACTTCGCTTTGCTGCTTGCTTCTCGGGTGGGTGCTCGTCGGGCAGAGGCAGCCCCGGGGCCTGTCCCGGAGAGCTGATGGAAAGCGGGAGCTGGGGAGGGGGGCGGGAGGCGTGCTGACCCCGTGGGCTTTGCGCGGCACCCTTGCTCGTGCTCCTTTGAGGAGCGCCCTATTTGCTGCTATTTCGGTAATTCCTGTGGCTGGCTCTGTCCTTCCCACGCTGGGTCGCGCTTCCCGGGCCGGGGGATGGAGGAACCAGGCTCCCGGCTGCCGCCGGCTCCCTGCGTTTGGCCAGTCCCCCGCGGGATTGCTCCACGCTTCGTTTCGTAACTGAGTCACATCTGGAGAGCGAGGGAGATGTCTGGTCCCTGCGAGCGGGCGCCCGGCGCGTTTGCGAGCACGTGAGCGGCCGCCGCGGTCGGGGGGAGCGGGGGAGGCAGCCCGCAAGCTGTTTCGGATGTGGTCTGCTCTCCTTCGGCCCATCCCAGCTCAGGAGACCCGTCTCGCTTGGTGGCACGTCTTGAAGGAGCTCCTGGCACGGCTGACCACTGAAAACCAAGTGTCCTTGGGTGCTGGACGTGGGCCTGGGGTGCTGCCTTCCCTCTGTGGTGCCGCGAATCCCACGGCCGAGTTATCCCGGAGGGAAGGATGGGGCTGCGGTGTCGCCTCCTTTTCCAGGACGGGGCCACCCAAGAGGGCACAGCCAGCAGCACTGTCCCTGCCTCTGTCACGTTACTTCACAAGCAGATGGGAGTTTGAACGTCCCGTTTGCCACAGAGTTTGGAAGTTTCCGGATGGCATGTCCCATCGCTGTGGTTGGCTCCATCACTTGCTACCAGCGTCGTACTGGATTCAGGTGGCTGCTTTGGTGTTTATGGTCCCGTGCAACTCTGTCGTCGTCTAAGACTTGTTGCAGGCCGTGGTCTGGTGTCTTCTCGTTCAGTCCCTGCTTGCCCACGGATGAAGAGTCTCGCGTCTTACTCGGGCGTATCGTTGCTGACCCTCCCAACCCCGCAGCTTGATCCTCCTCGTTTCTGCCCGGGCCCTTTGCGTGGTCCCAGACAGCGGTTTGCACCACTGCCTCGGCAGCCCCGCCTCGGTCCCTGTGTGCCTTCCTCCCTCTCCCTGCCGTCCTTCCAGCTCTGTCCAGGGCTCTTCGTTCGGACGGGCTTTGTGCTTCCTGCTCTGCGTGTTCCTGGCATCGTCCCGTCGAGCTGGGAAAGAGCAGTGCTTGATAGCTGCACTTCTGTCTAATTGAAATGCCTCCGTTTTTGGCACCACGCTGCAACGCGCTCGCGCTCCCTTTGCCGTGCGCCTCGTACCCGCAGCCCCTTCCCGCAGCGCTCCGCGGAGCTTTCCTCCGCTCTCCGCGTTTGTTTGGCAGCCTTGGGATTTGGTGCGATTCTCTGGGCTGCTGCTGCGCCGGTGGTGGCTTTCCACCGCGGAAGGGCTTAGCCTGCTCTGGGCAGGGTTTTTCCCCCCCCTCCAGCGTGTTCCCACCAGCGTTTGCTGTACAGGAGTCCTGGGGGGTACAGGACCCTCCAGGAGGTTTTGGACTGAGCCGAGAAACAGCAGTTTGTGTTCCGCTGGTAGACAGTGGTCTAGACGTGGAATATCGCCCGGCTGGTTTGGAGGGAAGAGCTGCCGTTCAGGACGCTGTCTGGTGGGTCGGGAGCTGTGCGTGATGCCCAGAGCTCCCTTTCCTCGCCCGGACGCGCGCGTCGCTCCGCGGGGTCCCTGGTCTGAGCGGGCAGGACAGCAGCCTTGTGCAAATGCCGATGCTCTGCCCGAAGCCTGGAGGAAACAGCGGTTCTTACGCTGGTGGGGGCTTGGGGGGAATTGCTGCTTATATGGGGGAAAAGCGCTGTTGTTGTCGAGTTTGAACGGAGGTTTCTCATCTGTCCCTTCTCTTTTTCCCCAGATCCGAACGCGGTGATCCCAGAGCAGCTGACGACGAGTCGGCCCAGCAAGGAGTCCGACAACACGGTGAAAATCGTCACGCAGAGCCCACGCAGCAAGGTCCCTGCGGTGGAAGAGCCTGGGAAGCCAGGTAGGCTTTGCTGAGGACATCTTAGGGGAAGGGGATGGGGCCTCGGTGTGCCTGCGGGCCCGGGAGGCCGGCCAGCACCCGCCGTCGATAGGACAGACCCAGGTCTGGCTTGTTTGATGTGGGTCCCGGGGGATACGGGGCATTTTGGAGCAGAGGTTTAGATCTGTAGCTTGTAAACACGGTGCAGGTTTCTGCAATCTCCACTCCGCTCACAGCTTCCCTGTCCTGTAACTCTGCATTTTTTGACCGAGATGCTGCTCAGTCTGTGTTTTGGGGAAGGCGCAGGCAGCAAGGCGCTGCTCAAGTGCGGAGCAGCTCTGGGAAGGAAAGTTCTTGGATGTGTTTTCCCAAGGCCTGTCCGTGCAGGCATGGCTTGGCAGAGGGGAGTGCTGTGCCTCCTCTCTCTGTTACCCATCTGTTCTTCGAGGCAGAAACGAGAGGGTCTGGAGGAGTCGAGGGCCTTGGGTTTTTGAGCTGAGCTCGTGTGAAAGCCCTTTGAAGGTGGTTTCCTGAGTTCCTGACCCTGCTGAGAGAAAAGTGAAATCAGATGAAGCAGGGGAAAGTTGCTCTTTTCTTCTCCTGCAACACAGACAGTCGAGCGGCCTCCCCTCAGGGGCCTGGAGCTGCCGCGGAGCGGGGGTCAGGAGAAGGTGGGGGGTCAGTAATAGGATATTGCGGGTCTACAGGTATCAGAACCCACTTTCATTAGAGCATTCACGTCTGTTGAGGAGAGCAAGGGCTCCCGGGGTTCGTTCTGATTATAGGCCGGATATGAACAGCATTCTGTCTCCTGCCTGGGCTGGAGACTGTGAAGAGAGGGAATACCAGTGCAGGGTGAGGGAGAGGACAGCCGCAGGACCGGCTTTGTGGCTCTCCAAGGTTATCTGCCCTGTGATGCCCAAATCCTGGAAATCGGGGTGAAGGGATCTGTAGATCTGGGATGGACCGTGTATGAAAAGGGGTAGGAGGGAGCTGAGACACTGATGTCTTTGTAGCATCTGCTCTTTCCTGCTCTTTCCTGCTCTTTCCTTCTGGAGGTGAGAGACTTGCTGCTCCCCTCCTAACCCAGAGCCGGGCTCGGGTGCGCGAGTTCGCTCTGCACGAGGAAGCTGTGTCGCTGAGCCGAGGGAGGGAGAGGGCTCCGATCCGTGGCTTTCATCCGCTCCATCACGTGCGATCCATGTGCAGATACAGCATGAAACCGAGCTCGTTCTGACCGGCTGTTCAAAGCACCTTGTAGATGTGAACAGCAAACCTCCTCTTTGACCCGCAGTCCACGGGATCCTCCTCGCTGTGAACTCCTGCTCTGCTGTGTCTGCACCAGAGCAGAGGGACCGAGCTGAGACTCTCTGTGTCTCCTGGGGCTGCTGCAGCAGAGAGCTGCTCAGCCTGTGTCTTGTCTCACTGCCCTAACGCCCGTCTCCTCTTCCAACGCAGGTTCTGTCAACCAGGACGGGCAGGAAACCCAAAGTCCCAGCGACGGGTTCTTCGGCTCCAAGGTTGCAATCTTCGCTGCAATTGGTGCCGGCTGCGTCATCTTCATTCTCATCATCATCTTCCTCGTCGTCCTCCTGATCAAGATCCGCAAGCGGCACCGGAAGCACACGCAGCAGCGGGCCGCCGCCTTGTCCCTCAGCACCTTGGCCAGCCCAAAATGCAGCGGGAACGCGGGCTCGGAGCCCAGCGACATCATCATCCCCTTACGGACTACAGAAAACAACTACTGCCCTCACTACGAGAAGGTGAGCGGAGACTACGGGCACCCCGTCTACATCGTCCAGGAGATGCCCCCCCAGAGCCCGGCCAACATTTACTACAAGGTCTGAGGAGCAGCCTTGGCACCCGCCGACGCAGGAGCCCGAGAGCGCCGGGCGCCCCGGGGCAGCCGCCGGGTCCCCCCCGCGCTGGCTCCGGAGGGAGGGAGCGGAACGACGCCCGCGGCAAGACGCGGGCAGCGCCAGGGTCTGGCACCAGATAGCGGATCGCTCGCTCGCACGCTCTCGCTCTGTTTCTCCCCTTTGTATTTAGTTTTGTAGTTCTCAGCTTTTGTAATCCCGAGACTCGAGGGTGAGCCTTCAGTATCCTCCTCTTCTTCTCCAGACTGCGTCCCGGCTCCGGTCGCGCCGGCCGGGCTGCGGGCGCCGTGCCTTTCCTCGCGCTCTGGACGCCGCCGGCAGACTCGGAAACGCCACGTCCCCTTTTGCGCTTTGGGATTTCCCTCTGTCACCGTACGTCACCGCGTTAAGCACCCGCCTGTCTGGCGCTGCATCGGCCGTCGCTTCGGGCCGGGAGGGTCCCGGGCGCCGAGCGAATCCGTGGAGGAGAGCCCCGCTCCGCGCGGAGCCAGCAGCTTTGGCGGGGAGGAGGAGGATGCTCTGCCTCGGTGCCAAGCCGCAGACAGCTGTGCAGGGAGGAAGCTGGCAAACCCGACTTACTACTACTACTATTATTATTATTATAATTATTTTAATTTTTTGTAACATTTTTATTTTTGTGAATTCTGGTCCAGAGTCCCACCACTGCCGTCAGGCGCCCGCGACTGCCTCCCTCCGCCGTGCCGTCCCGCCGGCCGCCGCTGGATGCGGACACAGACTCCCACCTTCTCCCGTTGCTGCCGTTTTAAACCTTTGTGTTCGTAGCTGTTGACTCTTGTTTTAGTCTCTTTATAAAAAGAAAGAAAGAAAAAAAAAGTTATATATACGATGTCTCAAGCATTCAGTGCGCGAGAGCCCAGGCGCTCGGCCTGCCCCGCGCGGGGCCACCACGTCGTCCCGCCTGCGGCTCCCCTGGAAGCTCCCGGCGGCTCCGCTGCCCTCGCTCCCGCGGACGAGCGGCCGGGCGAGGGCGGAAGAAGAGCGTTTGTGACTGCGGGACGAGGGGGGCACGGGGTAGTTGCACGTACCTAAGCGGCAGGTTTCGTCCCAGAGCCGTCGCTGGGGCAGGGGCTGCAGCGGGCTGGGTCGGGCTCCGGCCCTGCAGCCTTTCTCCTTGGAAGGAAAACTGGAAAACGGTTGTTTTTGATCCGAGCTCGTGTTGGTGGTGGCCCGTGGCGTTGCTGGAAGCGAGCGCGTGAGCCGAGCCGCCGGCTCCTCTCCATCCCGGTGGCCCCGTGCGGCGGCAGCCGGCCGAGCCGCGCCGTCTCCGGTGGGGATTCCGCCGGGCCGGGGCTTCGCCATCCTCACGCCCCGGCCGCGAGGGTCGCGTGCTGCCTCCTCCGGGCAGGACCGTTCCCGGCTTCCTCCGCTCTCGCCGGCGCCGGGATGAGCACGGTGACCCTCGGTGGTGCCTGCGGCATTCCCGCGCTGCAGCATCCCCATGCCGTGGCGTTCCCGCGCCGGCACACCGGGCAGCCGCCCGCTCCTTCCTTGCTTTCTTTCCCTGTCGGAAGTCGCCGCTTTTGCTCGGGGAGGAAGCGCGAGGCCGGAGCGGGCAGGGGCTCAGCGCGGTGGCGGGGGCACCTCGGTCCCTCTCCCCGGGCGGCCGGTGCCGTCGCTCGGCTCCGCCGAGGTCGGGAGGTGCCCAAAGAGCGCGAGAGCTCTGCAAAAGTGCCTTGATGAGAGGAGGGCAGGGGGGGCGGCCCGGGGGCTCGGCGGGACGGGGGTGCGCGGGGCCGCGGCGGGGAGCGGGGGGGCTTGTGCTGCCTTTTCTTTTATTTTTTTTTCTTAAAGCAGGATGAAAGAGGAGTTTGGGGGGGAGCAGAGCAGCGCTCCCCATCTCTCCGGCCCCGGCCGACGGCGCTGGGATGAGGACGCTCCCCCCGGGGCGATGGTTGCTGCTGCCTTTAGACGAGCAGAGCCTGAGCCGGGCACCGCGCATCCCTGCCGGGTCCGGGGGTCCCGGGGGTCCCTGGGGGTGCCAGGCCGGCGCGGCTCCCCGGGGGTTTTGGGACGGGCTTGGGCACCCGCGGGAGAGGGGCAGCGGCTGCTCGCTGATGCTCTCCAGGAGTTGGATCGTGTCTCGGAGAGGATTCCCCTTTCCCCCTTCCCGCGCGCGGAGCGGTGCCCGGGGCTGGGGGAGCGGGATGCCCTGGCCCCCGCGGTGCATTTGCAGGGAGTTTCACCCGGCGGAGCCGGCTCGGCTTTGGTTTCGGAGGGGAAGAGCCGGGTGAGGGGGTGGCTGGTGCCGAAAGCAAGCGCGGGGCTCTCCCGTCCCCCCCAGCCCTGCTCCGGGCTCCCGCTCCCGGCATCGCTGGCGGGAGGGAGAAGGACGGATCCACCCACCACCGCGGCAGCTGAGCGGCCCCCGTTGACCCAGCGCCTTTCGCTGGGGGCAGCTGGAAAAGCTTGTAAATATGTGAAGAAAGGGTGAAATCTGAACTCTGGATTTTTTGCTGAGCGCCGCGGTCTGCCGGGCCCGGAAAGGGAGCGTCCCCGGGCTCCTCTCGGTGAAGGGAGCGAAGGGTTTGGTTTTGGCTTTTTTTGTTTTGTTTTGTTTTGTGTAAATACTAGTCTTTTTTGGAAGAAATAATGTAAAGATGTTTTGTATAAACTCCGAATTATTTTCTGGTTGCTTTTTCTTAGAAAAACAAATGAGAACTAAAAAAAAAAAAAAAAAAAAAAAGTTTTAACCACGAGAACGGGTGTAAAACATTGTCATGCTGCGAGCCGAGCCGCGAGCTGCCCCACGGGGCCCATCACGTCCGTGCGGTGCCGGAGGGCCGGACCCCAAACGCCCTGCGGCGGGGGCCGGGGGGGAGCCGCGGGCATTTGCCTGCCGTGGGTGCAGGCGGGGGGAGCTTTCCCCCATGGCCCGGGCACGGGCTAGGCGCTCAGCAACGGAGGGTCGGCAAAAAGAGCCTCAAGCTCATCTCCCTTCTTTCTTTTTCATTAAAAAAACAAAAAAAACCCAAAAAGCTCATGACGTTTAATTCATTGCACCATTTTGCAAAAAGCCCATGATGTTCAACTCAATGCACCTTTTTGCAAAAAGCTCATGACGTTCAACTCATTGCACCGTTTTGCAAAAGGCTCATGACGTTCAACTCATTGCACCGTTTTGCAAAAGGCTCATGACGTTTAACTCAATGCACCATTTTGAAATCGAGATCGGTTTTTCCCCGAGCTCCGTGGAGCTGCTCTCGCTGCAGACCCCCTTCTCCCACCGCCCCTTTCCCGTCAGAGCCGGAGGCTGGCGCGAGCCGCAGCTGGCAGGTCTCTCTTTGCCGTCCCAGTTGCTCCCAGTACCCAGCCAGTTGCTGACGCTCCGCGTTACACCCCGCGGGGCAGCGGGTGTTGTTTAGCCGGTGACCTTGAGCCAGGGGCGTTGCTCCCTGCACCGGCGGAGCAGCGTGCTGGTGCAGCCGGTCCCCCCCCCGACCGGCGTCCCACGATGGGGACGGGGCTTCGGTTGGCGAAGCCCAGAGGAGCAGCTGATGGGCGCAGGTGGCCTTGGGGGGTCCTGGGGGCACGGGGCGGGTGAGCTGCCCCTTGGGCTGCTGCACGGGGGCCTGGGGGGGACGTTGGCAAGGGGACGTTCCCCCCGGCCCGAGGGCACAGCAGGGCCGAGCAGCTCCCGTGCTGGTTGACCATCCCCGGCTCCCGGTCGCGCTCCATCACCGCGTCGGCTCCGGCTCCGGTTCCGGCTCGGCTCGCGGTCGCGCTTCCCCGGGTGACGTCGTCTTCTGTTCCTTCTCGTCATGTTCCGTTTTTATTCCTTTTGCCTTCTACACGGCTGCTTCCGCCCCGTCGCATATCACCGCCATCGGGAATCGATACCGTGGAATCGGAGTTCCACGGAGCCATGATGGAGCCTGATATATTGTTAAATAAAAGATTTTTTCCTATGGAAACCTGGCCGTCTCCTGCGTGCTTTTTTGCTGCCCCAGGTTCTTTTGAAATCTCAGCCTGGCTTTGGAGAGATCTGGGACGAGTTAACTCATGCGTTTCATCGCCGGCTTTTCAGCTGCCGGTATTCGAGGGAGCTGTTATGTTTGTTTTGATGAGCATTAAAACCGGTGGATTTTTACATAACGCTTCTAGCTGTGCACGTCCAACTCTCTGCAATGTTGAAAGACCTTCGTGCTTCTCCTAGGGCCAGGATTAGAGTGGATTTGGTCCTGCGACTGAGCTGCCGTTACCCGCTGGAGCGTGAAGCGGGGAGCAGGACGGGGCGCGGACGACCTTCCCGGTGGGACTCGTTCAGCGCATGGAGGGTCTGCGCTGCAGCCCCCGCCGGGGTGGGGGGTCGCGGGTGTCTCGGTGTGTTTCACTGCGTGTTTCAGTCCTTCGCAAGTGTCCTGCTTCCTTTGCACCCGAGATCGACGCTGCCTGTCCGGCCTGTGACGCGGAGGAGGTTTCCGTGGCCAGCATCCCCCACGGGACAGGGGCTCGAGGGTCTGCTCCTGGGCTCGAGTGGCCAGAGCCTCTAGGGAGGCATTCGTGGATGGCACAGGACAGGCACGTTCATCCCATTTAGTGACTGATATTTACTTAGTCATTCCCTCGATGTAGCTTCATTTAATAAGTTATTAAAAAGTCATTGTAGGAAATGGAATGGTAATAAATCCTTAGCAGATGGTGCTTTAACCAGCTCCAAGATGGGCTCCACCATGGTCATTGCTCTTGCTCTTTATGACCGGCTTTAATACGGTACTTTGCATTACTGTAGTCCCCCACAACACGATCAATTATGAATGAGAGAGAAGTGGGAGCTGGATGGGGAATGCGCGACGGCGTTGCTCACTTGCGTTGCTCAGCCCGGAGCCTGCGTTTCCGATTTTGCTGGACTTTGGACACTTTCTAGCTGCAAAAACGGACAGATTCCCTCCGCCCTCCCTGCGCTGGTCTCCCGGGACGCCCAGGCGCAGGACCGCAAAGCCCTTGGTGCACAGTGACGTGTGTCAGAGCCTCCGCAGAAGCCGTCGGAGGGGACGTGACGCCAGACTCGTCTGCTGGAAAGGAGCCTCCGTGGGGCACGTTTAGCAACCCGGGCTCACGCGTAGGCGACCTTCCCCTTGCAGAAGGGACAGAGCTCTGTTTATCCGTCCAGGCAGGCAGATCTCAAGCCGAAATCGGGGTTGCTGACGCAAAGCTGCGTGCGTGCAGCGGTGCTTTGGGGGCTGCTTTTTCTTCCAGGGCACTCGGTCGGCTCAGAGCCCTGCAGCGGGACGGGGAAGCCTCCGGGGTGGTGGAGGGTGCTGGGTGCAACGGCCCCGGACCCACTGAGGGGCCGGCAGCTGGCGAAATCCCACCGGCACCAGGGAAAAGCGAGGAGGGCAGCAGGGCACGGCTTCTCCTCGGGTTTGCCCAGCGTTCGGGAGCAGACGGGGGATTCGGACCCTGCCCGTCCCTGGGGCCAGCCCGGCCGCCCCGCAGCGGGTCACGGAGGCTGCGTCCCGCTGTCCCGGGTCTCGGTGCTGGGATGTCCATCGCAGGAGGAGCTGCGCTGGAGCGCGGGGGCTCCAAGGAGCAACGAGGCCGAGGAACCAGGCAAGGTGGGACGGGGAGATCAACGTGGCCGGGGGGTTTGGGGGCACGAGCTTAGGCACAGCCGGGGACGCGGGGACCTGCCAGGCCACCGGCGCGAGCCTTCGGGTGGGACGGACGCGCTCGCATGTGGTTCTCCGGCTTGAAAAAAATCCTTCTCCTCCGAACGCTTTGATCCCCATGCGAATTAAATAACGCTTCTAATTTTAAACAGCTTCGCTGGTCCCGGGCGCCCAAAGGGGAAAACCGTAAGTGCCAAACTTGCTCGGACCTGCCAGAGGAGGGGAAAAGCGCTTCAACAGGTTCCCGAGATGCCGGGCCGGGGAGTGCATGTCTCCATCTCCACCGGCACGCGCGGGGCGTCGAGGAGCTGGCGGGCTGCGTCGAGCCCGGACGCGGCAAATGCACCGGGGGCTGGAAGGGCCCCGGCAGCACCCGGGGGGCACGCGAGCATCCTGCATCCCGCTGCCGCGGGGCCGGGGCACCCCCGGATCTCGCCCACGAGCCTCGCCGGCTGGAAAGCTCATCAGAGCCGCTGATGCTTTTGGATGCCCATCAGGAGCGGATAAGTTATTTTAATTATTTAACATAAAAGAGCTTTCTGTCACGTTTATTAACGTGCCCTTGGCCGGCTCCCGCCCGGGGCTGGAGCGGTGACAAGGCACCGGCTCTTTGGAGAGGCTCCGGCCGGAGGGGACACCGGCATCGCTGCTCGGCACCGGAGCACGGCACGAAGCCATGGGGTGCTGGTGTCTCGCCCCTTTCCTGGGCAGGGCCGCCCTTCCCGGCCCCTTCCCAGGGATGGCGTGGCTCTGTCCTCCACAGGGCCAGTGGTCCAGGCTGCCACATCCCCCCGGAGCCCGGCGGAGTGGGCAGCTTCACCACAAACTCAGTAATTTCTTATTTATTAACAAGGAATTAATGCCCAAGGAATTAATGCAAGGAATTACTTCAGAGCAAATATCACCTAATTAAGTGCAAGTTTTTAATGCTACTAAAGCAAAATGCTTTGAGAGGGTCTCTGGGCTGCTGCCATGGGGTCTGAAGGAAACACAGACTTTTTTCTTCTTTGGTCCCAAATGAGGATGAGATGTGAAGGGGAGAGGTCAGTGGTTCCCGCGGTGCCAGGGCCCCGCTCTGGCCCGGGCTGCAGCGGGAAGGACGCGGGAGTCTTGGGTTTCAGCGGGGCCTTTCCCCCCTCCCGATTCCTGCGCGCTGGCGTAATCCTGCCGAGCGCCGGGCTCTCGCTGGAAATTGGCTCTCGCTGCGGCTCCGGGGCCTTCGTGCCGTCGCTGAGCCAGAAGGAAAAGTGAGCCGGCGCTGGGGAAGGGAGGGCGGCTGGAAGGAGCCCGGATGCTCCGGCTGCGGAGGGCCCCGGGAAGCACCACAGCTGGATCCAGCAACGGCGACGAGGTGGGGAAACCGGGAACCGGCTCTGCCATGAGGTCGAGAGCAACAGGGAGAAATGGGAAGGGGATGGAGGAGAGGGAGGGATGCAGGAAAATCCGGGGGGGACGAGGAGGGCAGTAAAATGGCTGTGGTTTACCGGAGGCGGGAGCACCCGGCCGCTGGCCGCGGGTTTATTTTCCTTGGCGCTAGCGAGGGGAAAGTGCCGGGCGGCCGTGCTGGCACCCGCGCGGCTGGCAGGTGCCTGGCACCGAGCGCCGCAGGGGGGGCCTGGCCGGGGGGGCCGTGTGCCCCTGCCGCCGAACCCCCCCGGGGCAGCCCCGTGTCACCGGTGGCGTGAGCTCAGCTCCGGGACAATTTACACCCAGGCAGCGGTGCCTTGCAAGGCGGGACCTGGGGCTGGCGGGCAGCGCCGGGCCCTGCATCCCTTCGGATCTGCTCCATGCACCAGGCAGACTGCAGGAGCAGGGCGTGATGAGCTCCGGCCTCCTGCTGCTTAATGCAATAAGGTGTCGGCAATTAATTAGGTGCTTAAAAGGCAAATGGGTGAGGAGCCTTGGGAGTGAGTGGGGTTGCTGCTGTGTTCCATGGGGAGAGCTTTCCCAGGGGATGGATGGGCTGTAAGGAGGTTTATCCCACTGGGAGAAGGCAGAGGTGGGTGTGTGGGGCCCTGGGGAGCTGTTTTGGACCCTTGCCGCTGAGGGAAGGTGGGATTGGAGCTGGAGCACTGGCTGTGTAAGGTGATACTGTGCCAACAGCCGCTGCCGTGAGGCTGAACAAAGCCGCCCTGTCCCGGCCGCCCATCGCCCACCCCGCGGTGACAGGGAAGCGGAGCCCGGCCCGGGCTGGCGGGGTTAACGAATGCTGAGTTTTGCAGACATCGGTGCTATCCTTCCCCAACTAACAGAGGGGTAATTAGGCCTTAATAAAAGGGGAAAATGAGCCCAGGCTCCTTTGGGTGGGCGGGAGCTGAACAGGGTCTGCAGCACCCTGGTTCCCGTGCCGGCGGCTTGGGCCGTGCGGTGAAACACCCCGCGGGGCATCGCTGCCTGCAGCGCCCGCTCCAGGGAGGGCAGCGAGAGCCCGTGGGGCGGGAGGGTGGGCTTTCTTCCATGGCCTGCAAGGGCTTATGTGCACCAGAGGGGTGGGGGGTTCCCCCCACCTTGTTTGGAAAAACTGTGTGTGGACACGAGGCACCAGCGTGGGGATGGTGCCGGCACCGTTGGGATGCTCCGCTCCTGTCTGCCTCTCCGGCTGGGAGAGCAAACGCAGAGCATCGCTCCCGCTCCCCCTGGCTCCGTGGGGTTTTAAAGCACTGCTTTGGTGTTATAAATCACCTATATTGCAATTTCCCACCAGCTCCTCCCTCAACTGTGTCACTGCCCAGCTCAGCTCGGGAAAGCAGAAAGAGCTGCGAGCAGCCGATTTGCTTCCCGGCGTTGGTGCTTTTGGCTTTGCTTCTCTTCCTCTCGCAGCTGGGACGACGGAAGCGGCTTCATCGCCTTCGTTCTTGCTGCTGGAGGAGCCGGGTGAAGCCTTTCTGATGAATGCTTAGCTCAACAAAAATACGCAGTTTTGGATCAGTCTAAACTATTCACATGTTCTGCGTTCTTGGCCAAAATAATGGATTTTTAAAATATGAAAATGTCTCACTTTGACATTTTTTTAAAATAAAATATTTTGGCTTTGCCTTTGGAGACAAAACGTTGAGATCAGGTTAAGTTATATGGAACACTTCTTTAAAGATACCCCCCCCCCCTTCCCTAAATAAACTTAGCTTTTCTTTGGCTGTATTTAAGGTACTTTTGTTTGTTTATCCTTGTGAAGACAAAGGCATTCTCCTTTGCAGTGTTTCTTGTTTGCTCTGGATCTGCTCAAAATTATTTGTTTTTTATTATTATTTGGTTACTGGACCAAAAAAAGAAAGAAAGAAAAAAAAACCCTGTAATTTGCAGTTATTGTGACAGTCAGGTTTTTCTTCCACGTTCTCCTGCAATAGTTTATTACTGCCTGATTTAATCTGCAAACAGGAAAAGCTGTTTTGAGCGTTGCTTGCTATGGACTGTTGTTAGGGCTGGTTTGTTTTTTTGGAGCGTGGCTGGACGCGTGGTCTTGCTGGGCAGCTCGGGATGCACCTGGGTGCTGGCGGAGGAGGTTTGCTGCAGGCCGGGAGATGGGGCGGCGAGCAGGTATTTCGGTCTCTGCTGACACAAAGTCCCTGGTGAGCCTGGGAGCTGCGTGCGGAGGGACGGCGCGGGGGGCACCAGGACCGGGCTGCACCTGCCTCTGCCACTGCCGTGCTCACTGCCCTTGGTCATGTCACTTAACTCCCCCCGCCTTGGTGCCGGCTGCGGGGATTGCTAGGACACGGGGCCCCCGAGGCGGTGGGCAGTGAGGAGCAGGCAGCTGCGGCCGGGGCCTCGCCGCCACCCCCTGCACGGGTGCCGCTGCCTAATGCGAGCTGGCAGCAGCCGCCGCCTCCTCCCCGGGGCAGCGGCGGAGCCGGCTGACGAGTCGCGGCCTGACGGCCCGGCTGCGTTATATAACGGGGAGGTGCGGGAAGCGCTGCCCACATCCCCGAGTGCTGCTGTGGTACCTGTCCTGCAGCATGTCCCCCCCATCCCCGAGCATCCCCGGGGTGCCCGTCCCACGGCGCATCCCCTGCATCCCTGAGCATCCCCGGGGTGCCTGTCCCACGGTGCATCCCCTGCATCCCTGAGCATCCCCGGGGTGCCCGTCCCACAGCGCATCCCCTGCATCCCTGAGCATCCCCGGGGTGCCCGTCCTGCGGCACAGGGCTCGGAGACAGCCCTGGCGGGTGGCTCAGGAGAGGCCCCACGCTCTCCTCCCTCCCGCTGCCCGCACCCGTGATTTCTGGGATGTTTTCTGTCCCGCAGCAGCAGCAGGATGATGCAGCGCCTGGCATCTGCCTTGGCTGGCAGCGCGGCTCCGAGAGGCCGCTGGCAGGCGAGGGGACCGGGCTGGGCTTGGGGCAGTTTGGGTGGCCCCGGGCTCCGCTGCAGCACCCAAGCCGGGGCCGAGGCTCGCTGCCGGCCTCACCCCCTTCCCCGCGGCTGCTTTCGTGACCTACTTTTAATCCAGGGACTGGGATGAGTTAGAGGCAGGAAAGGCCTGGGAGAGGTTTTGCTTGGCCTGTTTTTCCTCGGCCCTGGGCAGTGAGTGCGGGAGCTGCCTTGGCTCTGGGAGGGTCCTTCCCCCTGCTCCGTGCAGGGCTCCCGGGGGCAGCTCCGCTCCCGGCCTCCGTCGCCGCGACGAGGCTCCTCTCCCGCCCCAGTGCCAAGGCCAGAGATGGGACTGCGCTGCAAGGGGGCCGGAGCTCTTCCCGGGCCCCCGAGAGTTGCGGGGCTTCAGTAGGGGGATTTTTGCAGCCTGTGGTCAGAAAATCCTTTACCTTTGTAGCTATAAAGTACACTTTCAGAACCTGTTTTGCTTGAGCAAATTAACGTGAGCGTTTCGTGGCTGGCGCCTGAGCTCTGTTGATCTGCTGAGCTGCATCGGGGCGAGAAGGGCTTGCGCCAGCGTGCAGCCCCCATTGCTGTTGCCGCTCCTGCCTGGCATGGGGCCGGCGGTGCGGGGTGGGAGGGAGCCGCTGAGCCCCCCCGGCGGGGGATGCGCCCCACGCGCCGTCTCCATTACGTCTGCTCTATTTCCCCCGCGCAGGGCTGAAGACGGAGCCGTCGCTGCTCCACGTGTTCCCGCTGCCCAGCGCCGGCTCGGGAGCGTGTGCCGGTTTGGGGGCAGGATTCCCGGGGCCCTGGCTCCTTGTCCCGGGTTACACGGGAGCCGGGGGCAGTGCAAGCCCAGCAGTGGGGTCTGCAGGAGGGGAAGGGGGCAGGCGAAAGCCTCGGGGCCGCAGCAGCAGCCGCCCATCGCTGTTGAGCCGTGTCGCGCTCGGAGCCGCAGCGCGCCTCGCCGCGGGGTGCTTGGCCGCTGAAGCGCCCAGGCTCAAGGAGCAACCGGACAAAATCTTCCCCCGTTTTGCCGTGCATGAGTTGAGTGCAGCGCTGCAAACGCTCCCGCTGCAGGCGATGCGCGGCTGCCCCGGGGCGATGCGCTGCAGCCTTGCAGCCCCTCCGGCCCCGTCCGCCGGTGCAGCCGGGAGCCGGGCAGCGTCCGCGCCGCGGTCGTGGTCGGGGCGAGACGGCCTCGGGCGCGGGGCGGGAGCGGAGCCAGCGCGGGAGCGAGTGTGAGAACGGCAGGCTTTGCTCCGGGTGGGGAATCACCCGGGGATTAAAGGTTTAATAAGATCAGAGGGACGAAGCAATAATTAGCTTAAACTATGCTGTAATTTAGGAAATTAAAAACAAAGCCTCTAATGTCGGAGCAATAACTGCGCTGGCAAAGGGGGGAAAGAGCCCAAGAGCAAAGGGGGCCGCGGCAGCAAGGGGGGGTGGTGGCGGTGGGACCCACGGGAGGGGACCGGGTTGGGGGTCTCGCCTGCACTGCATCTGCCCCCCACCACGAGACCCACGGCCGGGCAGCAGCGGCGGTGCTACGGTGAAGGGGCCGGGAAAGCTCCCCGAGGCCGGAGCGGCATTCCCACCGCCGCTCGGGAATCTGCCTGGAGCGGCAGTCAGCTCCCCCCAGCCTCAGCTCATTACAGTAACATCAAGATTAAACGGGATGTAGAAACATCTGTCCTAAAGCTCCTTAAAGGATCTGAGCAGATGTAACAAAAATAGATTTGCATTTAATTTATAAAGTTTTTTCCTCCCTTAACGTTTGGATCGTTTGGTTATTTTAATAGTGTTTTACCTCCACCCGAGTCTCCCCTGTGGGGCAGCGCAGGGAAGAGCCCGTTTTGGGTGCCTGTCGCATCCCCGGGGCCAGGGTAAAACCCCGCTGCAGCCTCCCCTCCGGGCTCAGGTGTAACTGCGTCGGGTGCAGAGGAAGGTGATGCCCAGAGAGGACGGCTGCGAAGAGCATCTGCCTCATCTTCCTCAGGACGAGAGGTGAAAAGCGAGCGGCTTGTTCAGCCTCGCCAGATGCAGGCTGAGAGAGGATGTAATGACCCTTAATAAATGTGTTTGGAGGAGTAAATGCTAAGGAGGGAGACAAACGGTTTACAGCCCGGCTATGCTGTGTGTGCGCTCCCCTGCTCTTGCAGCTAAATCGGAGCAGGAACGCAGCCCGCGGCCCTTGCATCCGGCACGGAGCCCTGCGGAGCCGCTCGCCTCCAGCCCCGGGCCGGGCTGCCCCTGATGCCATCCCAGGCACGGTCCTGGCATCGTGCTGGTGCAAAGCAGGATGCTTCTGTTCGCCCTTGAGCTCCCTTGTTCATGTGTTTCTGGTGTCTGGGACCTGCTGGCGGGTGGTATTTAGGCAGAGGGGCTCCGCTCGCTGGAATACGACAGTGTACGTGCGAAGGTGCCGGAGGGCTGGGGCGTCGGGACCCCCCGGGGCAGCTCCTGCCAGCACCTTCCTTGGATTTCTCTTGCTTTCTCTTCCCTTCACTGCCGAGGCTGCGTTTTTCCAGCTCTTCCCTTTGTCTCTGCCCCTCTCCAGCCCTTCTCCCTCCCTCTCGTTTCACTCCCTCTTTGGAGGGGGTGATTTTGCTCGCCTGTCCTCCGTGTTTATCGCAGGCCCAGCCGCTCTCCTCGGCCCTTCGATGGGACTCATCTTTCGCTGGAGGAGCTGCCGGGTAAATTGCTTGGATGGGCCAGGAGCACCTGGGCTCGTTTTGGCTGCCGAGGCTGCGAGCTGGTAACGATGCGGGAACGGGGCCACCGGGAAGTGATTTCTTGGGGGGAGGAAGGAAGAGATGGTCCAAGACCCCGGTCTGCTCAGAAGCCCTTCTTCCCCCGCGGCCGCAGCTGGGGGTTGGGTTTCAGCCCCATTTCCAGCCCCTCGGGCACCATCCGACGAGCCCCCGCGGGTCCCGCGTCCCCCGACCGCAGCCTGGCTGCGGCTCCGCGCCGGGTTTCCGGAGCCCGCGGGCTCCTGCCGCCGCGCAGCGTGCGCCCTCCTGCCCATCTGTCCCCGCAGCGGCTTCGGCTAATTTTAACCGAACGTGGCAGGTCTCCCACGCACGTCGCTCCGGCGGGGTTCGCGCCAGAGCGACCGGCCGGGTCCCTCTTCCTCGCCGCCGCGCCGGGGGCAAAAGGGGCTCTTGGAGAAGGAGCAGGGGCCGCGGCTCTGCCGTCTGTCAGCTCCTCTCCCCGCGCCAAGACGCTGCTCAGCGCCAGCTCTTCGGCGGCAATGACACGGCCTCTCAGCCGGCCGCCGGGGTGACGGTGACCTTGTGCCTCCCCGCGGGGCTCCCGCGGCAGGAGCTGAAAGACGGGGAGGAGGCCGGTGCCTCCGGCTGGGGCGGGAGCTGCTCCGCGGCCGAGGCACCGGTGCTCCCAGGGCTCTGCCGGCAGGGATGGAGCCGGGACCGCGGGATCTGCTCGTGGCCTTCCTCCCGCCGTGCCCCTCTTCCTCAGCACCGCCTGCCCGTCCTGCCCTCTGGCACCGCTGCTTCCCGGTGCATCAGCAGGGATGTCCGCAGGGAGACCCGGCACTCGGCTCGTCCCGGCACTCGGCTCGTCCCGCAGCCGGCGGGTGATTCAGGAGTCAGCGGCAGCTTCCCCTGCGTCAGGACTGATTCAGCGGTGCCGGTTGTGCTGCTGGCGGCATCGTCTTTCGGGCATCGTGTTTTCCTTGGAAACAAAGTTTTTTCCAGGAATTGTCTTTATTTGAAGCACTGATCGCTTTTATGTTAGAGAGGGAGCGTTAATCCCGGTGCGGCAATACTCCTCTCTCCATCCGTGGTCTCCCCCAGTGATCACAGGGCCGTTCCTCCCTTTCCGATGCCGCATCCCGCTGACTCCGGAGCAAAGCCCTTCGATTTGGGGAGCAGGGATCCCCGGGCGAGGGCCGGGCCTGGCGCGTGCTGCCGCGCTGGAATGCGCCCGGGGCGGGACGGTGCCGGGCCCGGGGATGCCGCCGGGGCGGCAGGCGCAGCGCGGGGACGCGGCCGCGAAGCAAGAACGCCGCGTGCAATAAAACCCCGCTTCAAAGGGCTGCCGCGGCTCCCGTGATAAAAAGGGACTCGACTGTCTGCAACAGTTTTAAATCCATCACCGGGAGATTAAATTCTAAAGGGATTTTAGCTTTCAATATAAACAGCAGATTCTTAAGTACCTCTTCATTTTCTGCATTTGTGAAAGACAGGGAAAGGCCTGAAATCCTCCCGGATCCCGTGGCATTACCGCAGCCCGGAGCGGAGCTGGGCTGAGCGCTGCTGCGTGTTGCAGCGGTCGTGCACGGCTGGGAAGCGGCCCACGGGGAGCAGCCGGGAGCCCCGATGCTGCTGCGCCTGCGGGGACCCGGCTCCCCGGCACCACGGAGCATAGGTTACTGCAAACTGGGGCCGGGACTTTGCAAAAGGCATCACCGGCTTTCACCCGGCTTTCGCGCCCGTGGCAGGACCTTCCCCGTGCAGCCGGGCCGCTGCCCGCGCTGGGGCTGCGACGCCGAGGCTGAGCCGCTGGACCACCCGCCCGGGCAGCGGGAGAGCTGGGAGGTGCCCGGGGGCAAAGCCGCACCAGAAACACCAGTTTTGCAGCTGCTCATCGTGTTTGCCCGTCCAGGGAGGACGAAGGGAGGCCTGCGGGAAGGGCCTGGACACGGTGCTGAGCGGCCCTGGGATCCAAGCCATGGCGCCGGCAAGCTCCACTTGATCCCAGCCTGGCCGCTGGCGCCGTGGGAAGCGGGAGGAGCAGGCGCTGCCGGAGCTGGGGAATTTCCCAACGTGCTTGAGTGTGAAAATATCCCAGCCGATGAACAAGCAGCCACGTGAGTGCTGCAGGCTCGCTCTGAGCGCCTTTTTCCACGTAGCTCGTCCTGCGCGTCGGCCGCGAGAGCAGCCGCAAAGAGCAACTGTTTGGTGGTGTAAAATCCCACAGCCGGGGCCGGGGTCCAGGGCCGGGAAGCCCCCGAGCAGCCTTGCCGCCGCCCGGGCTCCGGCCTCTTCCAGGCTGGATGCGCCTCCGGCCCCCGCGTTGCACCGGGGACACAACGGGGCCGAAGCGGCGATGCCGAGGCTGGAAGCAGCAGCGGTGGCACCCGCGGTAACGGGAGCTGCTCGCCATCAGCCTGCGCGCCGGGGCCGGTGCACACGCAACACCTTTTGGGCAATTACGAAGAGCGAGCAAATTAGTAAAGAATCAGAGTCTGTCCATGAACAATTCACAAGCAGGAAGAAAGGAAAAAGAGCAAAATGCTTTAAATAAATTGTTCACTATAAATAGTTTGCCCGGTTCGACGAGCGAGCGACAAACACAGAGAAAGCGAGGAGAGTACATCACAAAATGTACTTTGTTCATTTATGTGACAAGTGTAGCTGAGTTTTAATTATTTATGATTATACGTCGCAATGTGCTAGCACATGTTCTGAAGAATATTTCAGCCTCGGTAATCGGAGCCTGCGCTCCGGCACTGTCCTGGCTATTAAATCTCCGCTGCTCAGCGGGGAGAGAGGACGGCTCACGCATGGGGATGCGGAGCGTGGGAATTAGCGGAGAACAGATCGAGTCCGCAGTAACCCAGGTAAGCAAACGCGTTGTTTGGAAATGCCAAATTGCCAACCTGACAATATGCCTTTAATCTTTGTCACTTCACATGCAAAATCCCAGAAGTGCTGAATTATTGAGTCTAAAGTTCCAAAATAAACTCACACTTGGAAGATTATTTCCATATCATTTGAAATTTCCTGCTCTAATAACTCTGCGCTCTGTCTGTCTCTCACCCTAATCCCGTTTCGAGCGGCTGAGCCGGTCCCGGGCAGGCGCGGGGCCCCGGGGGGGGTCACCTTCCTCCTCGCTCCCCAGACAGGCCTTCCTCCCCCAAACTGCTGACGACTTAATTACTGCACGGGGTGATTAGCAGGAGGAACCAGACTGAGGCCTCTCCAAACTCGTTTCACGTAGGAAATCAATCCGATCCCTCCCAGAGGGCTCCGCTGCCAAACTTAATTCCAAATAATTTAACGGAAAAGTTCTTTAGCATTTCCATGGGGTAAAAGCGAGGAGCTCAGGACCCGCCCTGGGTGCATTGGGGACGCGGCGGGGGGCTGGATCGCGCCCCAGGGACGGGGCCAGGCCGGGCAGGAGGGTGGCACAGGGGTGGGCACGGGGAAGGACGGGACCCAGGCAAAGCTCTTTTTCACCATGAAAAGGAAAACCACGTCTCTGCTCCCTGGATGATATATATGTATGTTTTTCCCTCCGCAGTAACTGGAGAATAGAAATAAAATACTGAATTATTAACTCTAATTACCCCCAGAATTACTTCAATAACTGTGATTTCACAGCCGGCTGCTGCGAAGACAATGAGCAGGGATGAAAGGAGGCAGAGAATCTGCTTCCACCGCAGGAATGTTTGCAATTTATTATTTTCACATTAGCCCTTTTTTTTTCCCAGTTTCCCCATCTTTTCCTTAGCGGTGGTCAAATTTCAAACGCTCCGAAGCATCATGGCAGCGCGCGGCTGCATCTCTGCGGCACCCCGACCTCGCTGGGCCACGCAGGGAGCTGCGTGGGGAGGGACCGCGGGGGGGGGGGGGGGGGCGCAGGACCGCCTGCCTCCCGCTCCGGCAGCCTTTCCCCGGGAAAGCCGAGGGGCGCCGGGCCCCCCCGTCCGACCGGCGGCATATTCGGTACGGCTCTTCTGGGCCTGATGCTTCAGCGTTTCTGGATTTTGTTACAAATTCAGAACTGATCTTGTTTAAAACCAATTCCCTTTTGCATGCGTGGTGAAGAAAGCTGCTCCAAGCTGATACAGGAGCTGCCGCTGCTCCCCGCAGGTGCAGGTGATTTTATTTTTATTGGCTGTGCGTTTGCGTGGTTTTTACGAAGTTTTCCAACAACCGGAAAACTTTGGGCACCTGAAAAGATTCAAAGTTAAAGGCTGTGAGATGCCTGCTGGCTCTCACAGCCCAGCCGCGAAAGCCGGTGCTGGTTCCATTGCGGCAGGGACAGAAGAAGCCAGAAGAAACTTCCCTGGGTTTCCCAGCATTTTTGGAGGTGGGAGTGCTGCTGGCTGGAGGTTTTATTGATTGCCTTGGGGCTGGAGCAGTGCTTTCCCCTCGGCGAGCCAGAGCTCGAGCCCCTTTCCCTGGCGAGGTCACCCGAGCCGCAGCGCGGGGCCGCATCCTCGGCTTCGCTCGAGCACCGAATCGAGGGGCTCGGGGGGGCGGCGGGCGGGAGGAAAACCCCGCGCTTTGCACGGGAACGCGCCCAACGCGGGTAGCTGGAAGCAGCGGGCGGCCAGCGGCAAGCGCACAGCTGGCGAGCGGCCTGCCGCGCTGGCACGGCCACGGCGCTGACCTGCCAAGAGCCTCTCGGTACCGCAAAAAAGGAAAAAAAACCCCACTACACACAACCAAAAATGTGCAGACTTGGAGCGCAGCATCGCGCTGCGCTTTCCGCTCGGTGCCGGAGGCTGCGGGGCCGGGAGCCCCGTTTGCTGCAGCGGGACAGCGATTTCAGCGGGCACCCGGGGCGCGCGGTCCGGCCGGCGGGCGGTTTGGGGGCAGTTTGGGGCAGGGGACCCGGCAGGCTCCGGAGGAGCGGCAGGCTCCCAGGGACCGCCACCTCCTGCCAGGCTGTGGGGGACGGAGACAGGGATGGGGATGGAGATGGGGATGGGGACAGGGAGGCGGGCTGCCGCAGGGGCTCCTGCCACCTAAATCACCGCGTGTCACTCCCTGACCGCGGGAACGGGCTCTCTGCGTGGCATCAGGCCTCCTTTTTGGGGCTGCCCCTTTCTCCTCTGCTCTGTCACCCCTCCCTTTCTGCCTGTTTTACCTCCTCAGCATCTCTTCTGGCTCCTGGCAGGTCTGAGAGCCTCGGGAGGGTGAAGCAGACGCAGGGACCGGGGCAGGCACTGCACGAGGGCAGGTCGGGGCGGCTCGGACCGCTCCGGTCCCGGCTCCCGCCTCGCTACGATGCAGGGAGGGGAGCAGGCACGCTCGCACCCCTCGCCGCGTGCACCGCCCTCGCCGGTCTCTGCATCCCTCTTTCCAACGAGCACTTCCGCGGAGCGTACCCAGCTTTCCCTGGGGAGCAGCCATCTCGGCTGGGACCGGCAATTTGTGTGGCTGGCTTTGAAACGGGGACGGGAAATCCCCGCACTCCGGCAGGCTGCTGCGATGCTGCCGAAACTCGGCGAACTCTGCACTCGTGGTTTTTCATGTACTCTCGCTTTTTCTACATTTTCCTCTTCATCTGCTGGCTAGCAAACCCTGCTCCAGACGACACAGGCGGAGCTGGGAAGCCTTCTGCACTGAAAGGAAGACTGTTTTCATTTGATCCCGGCAGCAGGTCTCCCTCTCTGCGTCCCCGCTGCCGGCGGGGGATTTTGACCTCTCCTGGCCATGGCCCTGTGCGTGTCCCGCGCTCGTCCCCTCCGGCAGAGCCTCCCTGCGCCCCGAGTCACGGCACTGCCTCTGCTCGTAGGGGACTTTCCCGTGAGCGTTTCCCCGCTGCCGGTCCCCAGAGAGGGAGAAGAAGGTGCGGGGGGCCGGGCAGCACAAACCGCTCCAGCACCCGCCACCTTCTCCCCCTCATCTGCTCCCTCCGGGTCTCACCGCCCGCTCCTCCTCCCAGGCCGGGCGCTGCCCCCCCGACTCCATCCACCCTGCTGCCTTCCCCAAAACCCACCCAGCCCCTTCCTTGACTACTCGTCCCCCTCCTGCGTCGCTGGGTCTCCTGGAAGCAGCGGGTGGCTGCTCCCACCGTGTCCCTGCTGCCGGGAACCACCTCGGCGCTGCTCCGGCTGCTCCGGCCGCTCTGGCTGCTCCGGCTGTGTGGCCTCATCGTGGGGGGAAGCCAGCACAGCCGGGGCACCGCGTCCCACAAGCCCTGACGGCTTCCACTTGCTCACCCTTCCACCACTAGCAAATCATTCTGCTCAATACTGCATTAAGGTGATCGTTATTTCAGTGCTCGTACTCGTATTTCCCCCCCTCGTGTTTCTGCCAGGCTTCGAGGGAAGCTGAAGCAGATCAGTCCGTGCTTTGGACAGCTGCTGCAGCTACGTCTTCCCGTGCTGCTGGGGACCTGGTGGATGCTTTGGCACCGTGACCCCCGGGCCCAGCAGCACCCGCGCAGGCTCCCCGAGGAACGGTGTCTCCTCCGCCCGGGCAGCAGATCCACCTCCCCGAGCCCTGCCGTCGCGCAGCTCTGCCCCGTGGAGCAGCAGCGCGTGGGTCCAGCGTGCCCGCTTGGCTGCCACGCTCTGCCCCACCGCCCTCTCCAGGTCTGCGGTCCTGTGGTGGGTGGGAGGCGGTGGGAATGGCAGTGTCTGCCCAAGAGCCGCGAGGTGCCCTGAGATCCATGAGGACCTCTGTGAGATGTGATGGGATCTGTGAGGATCTCCGTGAGATGCCATGAGCTCCGTGAGGATCTCTGTGAGATGCCGTGAGATCCGTGAGGATCTCTATGAGATGCCATGAGATCTGTGAGGATCTCTGAGATCTGTGAGAACCTCCATGAGATGCTGTGAGATCTGTGAGGACCTCCGTGAGATGCCGTGAGATCCGTGAGGACCTCCGTGAGATGCTGTGAGATCCGTGAGGACCTCTGTGAGATGCCGTGAGATCCGTGAGGATCTCTGTGAGATGCCATGAGATCCGTGAGGACCTCTGTGAGATGCCGTGAGATCCACGGGGATCTCTGCGAGATGCTAGGTGACCTGGACGGTGGTGCTGGTGGCAAGCGCAGCCGTGCCATGGAGCATTCCAGCCGCTGGGAAGTGCTTGGGAAGGGGACGTGCACAAAGCCCGAAGGCGCCCAGACATGACAGCACCTCTCCCACGGCATCCGCTGCCTCGGAGTCAGAGGGTTCAATGGGATCTTTGAGCCTTTCTTTCTCCTGCCCCTTTTGCTGTGCCCTGCAGCCAAGTCAGACCCCGTCTTTGTTCACATTTTTTAAAATAAATCATTTTGGGGGTGAATTTCATGCCGGCAAACAATGCGGTTGGAGCATTGCAGAGAGTAAAAGGACTCCGTTATGCGCAGTGGATGCCCGGCACGGCTGGGAAGGCCGGCTCCGTAGGGACTGGCGCTCTGATCCTGCGCGTCCTGCCCGCCCAGGGCACGGGGGATGCTTGGCCCAGTGGGGGGACCGGAGACTTCGCTGCGCGGCTGCTCAGGGACGAGTCCTCTGGGACCGGTGCTTCACCAGTGCTGGTGCTTTACTGGAAATGGCTGGGACGCACTGGAGGGAGGACTGGGAATAAGCGGCAGGACGGAGCGGGAGGAAGAGACCCAGACGGAGTGGGGCCCATTCCCGAAACGCAGATAGCTTTGATAATTAGCCAGGGCTGTGAAGGGAAATGATGAAAGGTAAAGAGGATTTGTTTAAGCACGGCATGTTTTATTGCTTTCCTCCCTCTTTAAAGTGGTTGGAAGATTTTTGCTCTTATTTTGCCTCAGATGTTGAACTTTAATTACAGCCAACGCAGTGAAATACCTGTAGGATGAATAAACCACGTAAAAGATTTTCCCAAGGATTCCCATTGTCCTGGGCTCTGCCGAGCCCCGGCCACACGCAAGGGCTCTGCCAGGGGCTCCAGCTCGGCCTCGCGGGATATTTGCATGTCTAAATACCACTGTGGAGCCTCCCAGGCTCTTGCCTATGGAAAAGGAAGGAGGAAGGGCAGGTAGGACGCGGGGCAGCACCGTGGTGGTCCCGGGCCGGCACCGTGACCTCCCGCGAGGAAGGAGCTCAGGCTGCTCCAGGCTGGATTTGCCAGGGAGACACGCTACCAGCGTGGCCGATCTGTCCTGGCTCCGCGCTGCCCCGTGGGGCCGCGGGACCGCCGGGGCATCGGCGCTGCGCTTGGGCGAGCTCACGCGAGCGGGTGCAGCCCGCAGGGATGCACGGAGCTCCTGGCACCGAGCCGTGCCCAGCAGGGCTTTCTGGGCCTGGTCGGCCTCTGCACAAAGTCTCTGGGTGTCTGGATTTTTCCAGGGTATCTCAGGCTCCTGTTCCAGGAAAAAGTACATCCATTTGAAAAACACAAGATTTACCTTGCTTTTAATTGGCTGCAGATTGCAGGATTTATATTTCTTAATGCAAAACTGAGCAGCTTTTAAATGTGAAATGTGTGCATCACCGTGCTAATGGATATTACGCTTGCAGCGGTGTCTGCAGGTCCACATGGGCTGGTGGCAACCAGGCCAGCGAGCGGCTGCTCCAGGGCTCCGTGTGTCCCCAGGGCACACGCCGACAGGGACCAGGGGCCCCAGGACAGCTGGTCTGGGAGAAGTGAGCTGAGGGGCTGGACCCGCTCCAATTAGCTCGTAGCTAATTAGCTGACTCATCCAAAAGGAAGCTCACGCTGGGGCAGGGGTGTGCTGTGGCCATGGGGATGGCTGGGTGGCAGATGGGCCTGGTGACGGTGCAAGCTGAGGTGTTTGCTTTGGAGAACGGGCCTGGGAGCGTGGTGCGAGCTCCCAGGGAGAGGTACGGGATGCATCCTGGCACGGGGCGATCCCACGGGACAGGAGCTGTGGACCTGGGGAGCTTCAGCTCTTACTTTGGAGCTGCTTTCTCAGAACAGGGGAGATGCTGTAGGAGGTTGGATAGGAAAGAGCCCAATTAAGATAAAATCACAGGGAATTAATTAATAATTAGTAGGTAATTAGTTATCTCTCTACCATCTGGAGGGCTGAGCATGCTTGCGAGGAAAGCCCCGGTCTGCTGCCGTCTCCATCGGCTGGGGCTGCTGTGCTGTCCCTGCTCAGGGAGCAGGCAGGGATGGAGGACGCAGGGTAAGTGCTGTGGCTGGGGACAGGAGATGTGTCCTGGACTGGGGAAACTGGGGTGAGGGGATCCCATGTGCAGGTGGAGCTTGCCTTCCCTGTCAGGCCTTGCTGCCCTTGGCCTCCCAGCTCTGGGGGTCTGGAGGAGCTGCTGTTTGGCACTGCCGCAGCTCTGTTGCCTGGGAGGCTGCTATTGCCCGAAGGCTGGGGCTGCTGCGGGCCCTGTCTGTCCCCATTGCTGCCCTTCCTGTGTCACCTGGAGCTTCTCTGCTGCTCGTCTGGGTCTGAGGACTCTCTAGTCTCCTGTGGGTGCTCCCCGGGGAGTCCCAGCTCTCCTCTGGTGTGGGCTGCGTTGTTTCCACGCACACGAGCAGCTGCAGGCACGCCTGAGAGCACCCGGGCACCGGGGAGGTTACCCAGGGACGAGGGAACCTGATCTCCCTCAGGGATGTTCTCGGGGGGATGTGTGTAACAAACATCATCAGTGCAAAACCCCAAAGCTTTCCTTGAGGAGCGGGAGCTGAAGGGCTTCGAAGAGGCAATGGAGACAATCGCCATCTGCAAGGGTCCAGGGGGGACCGTGAGTCACAGGGCACAGCCCATATCCCACCCTCCGTCAGTGGGGCTGGGGATATAACCCGTAAGTGAAAGCTGGTAGGGCAGGAGGGGATTTACCTGCAGGGAGGACTTGGGGCTAAGGAAAGCTGTAGTTTAACTATTTGTCTGGCTTAGTCTGCACCCTCTGCCTCTCAGACAGGGGACGGAGACCCTCAGGTCACTGTTCCCTGGCCTTGGTTGGGGAGCCTTTGCTGAGGGTGGATGAGTCTCCCTGGCAGTCTTGTCCTCTGGGGTGGGACTGGAGGCTGGCAGAGCCGTGCGTTCATCCCTGCTCGTTCCTGAAGCCCTGACGAGGTTTGGTTTCAGGGGCTGCTGGAGAAAAGGCGGCTGTGAACGGGGGCCGGGGAGTTTTCTTTGGCTCCCTGTGCGGTAGCACCACGCTGGAGAACCTGTGGGCTCTGCAAGACCTTCCCGGGGTTTTGCTAATGAAAACTCCCCGTGACACACATCTCATCATGAAGCAGACTGAAGCTGTGTAAGCCCACAGAGAGGGATTTCTGCTGCTCCAGAGACTGCAAAAATGTTCACATGTAAGTGTGTGGTGGTTTTTTTTTTTTCTTTCCTCCTCCTCCTCCTCCTCCTCCCCCTTCCATTTGGAGCCCAAAGTAAGCTCATGCCTCTTATTTTCTGGTTGGCGAGGCTGCCCCGGGCAGAGGTTTGGTGTCTGAAGATGCACCTTGTCTTTGTTCTGGGAGGAAAACAGAGGGGAGCAGCTGACTTGCAATTCTGAGAAAATCAAAGCCCTACCAAAAGGAAGGGAAAGGGGAGAGCTGTGCTTCCTTTCTCCCTGGATCAATCTCTGTTATCTCTGTGTCTCTCATCCCCGCGTACCAAAGGCCCTGCAGACATCCCCAGACGAGGCACAGGCTTTTTCCACCACCAGTCTGCCCACAGCAAGGCACGTGTTGGCTGGTTGATTACATGCTCCATGTCCTCGGAGATCTGGTGCCCCAGTTTGAAAAAGAGCCTTTCAGCACAACTCCAGCAGCGCAATGAAGCGTGTCCTTAGGCAGGCAGGGCTGGTCAGTGTCCTCCTGGTGATGGAAACTACGACAGAGGCACATTAGCCTTCCCAAACTTCCCAGATCATTTTGTATCCTGCTGTTTTAAATCCATGGGCTCCTCCATCCCTGCCCATCGCTAGTGGCCCCTCTCTCACAGCCTGCAGCGGTGCCCCTTTCTGCAGGGCCTGCCAGGGATAGACATCCTCTTCGGATGCCCCTCGTGGGGCGATGGCGAGAGGAGGATGCCCTGGATGCCTGCACAGACCCCGTGGCAGGGACTCGCCTCCATCTTCCCCCACGCTTATCCTAAGGAAGTAATGGAAACCTTGAGTATTTGTTGCTCTTCTTCTCTCACTTCCTCCTCTTCTTTTGCACCCCACTGTTTCCAGGTGTAGCTGAGGTGGGATTTAATACTTAGCTGAGTCCCACACCGTTCCCCTGTGGCTTCCTGGGCTGGAGTCAGGGTGTCGTGTCCCGCAAGAACACGCACATCTGCTCCTGTGCACAAGCACCTCCCTTCTCCACAGCAGAAATCATCCCTCGCAAGGTACTTCGAGGTGGATGCCTGAAAAGGTGATCCCACGCCAAACACCCCTCCTGCTCCTGCGCAGGCATGTGCAGATACATGCAATCGTGTGTCCCCTTCACAGAGCCCCTTCCCTGCTGAGCAGTGATTTTCCTGTCCTAAAACCTGCTGATATATCCCGAGCTGTAGGCTTTTCCTGGGATTGTGCATGAGAAGTTTATTAGCACATGCTCAGAAAATGGCCACTAAACACTTTACTCTGGGGAAAACCAGCTGAGTCTTTGGACAGTAAGGACAGAAGAAACTTTCTGTGAGGCCTTAGGTTTGAGGAAGGAAGAAAACCCCTTGGGCTCCCCAAGGGCCTCCATAGCTGGCCAGCGCTTTGCTAATTATCCAGCACCTTCTTCCCCTCCACTTGATAAGAGATGGTCTGTGAGGGGACGTTCATGGACCCTGGAGATGTACTTTAATGCAGCACCCTTGGTCCCAGAGGGAAAGCGAGGTGGCCTTTTGCCATCTCTCCCCTGGCTCCTGGACTTGAGGAACATCCCCTTGAATGTGGATTTCTGTCTCCCGACAGGGACATTCAGCCAAAGCAAGAACAGCAGAAGGAAAGAGGCTGAGGCTTGGTTTCAACGCTGGGCTTTGAGGGAGCTGTGATACAGGCACGAAAGGGAAGGGTGGTGGTTGACCTGCCTCTTCTGCAGTCTCTGCTTTGATCAGCAATGTGATCATGCGACTTTCCGCTCTGCTGTTAATTTCTGCTGTTCGTAAAATCTGAGTAATGCCAGAGTGGTTGTGAAACTTAATTCATATTTATTACTCCTTTTGAAGGAGAATGGCTGCATGAATACTGAATATTACCAGCTCGGAGAGATGGACTAATGCCACCAGCAGTCCCTTGTTCAGCAAGGCTGGAGGTTGCAAATGCTCATTTGCATGCTGCCACACTACCGCGAGAAATGTTCTCATATCGTTGAATTTCTGTGCCTATGCTGATATGCCTCTGGGTTTTGGCTCTTGCTTTACCCCAACTAGGTTCTGCCCTCTGCAAATAGAGCAGGGCAGAGCCAAGAGCAGGTGGCAGGGCACTGGCTAAATCCATCGAATAAATGGGAAATTTCCTGCGAGCAATAGTGAACCTGGGCTTGAGCCAGGTTCTTCTGTTGATATTTTAATGACGATAAATGCAATTAAGGATGAGAGAGAGAGGAGCATTAAATTAAATAAAGTATCAGATGCTTGAAGATTCTTCGCTGATGGGGTCATAACTGTCTCTTGGGTTTCTGTATTCAAGCGGCAGGTGGTACTAGATTGCCTTCCACCCGTAGGGCTGTAATCCTGTCCTTCCGTCTGTCTGCCGGCCACCCTTGGGCAGACTGAGTAATCCTGACACGGATCCATACGCTCTTCAGAAACCGTGGGACACCTACGACCAAGCTTGGACGCCCAGCACAAGGTAAGAACGTCTGCCAGCATCACGCCTTCCTGGGGGGATTATTGCACCCTGTGCTGGGTCTCGTGGCCGAGCACTCTGCCAGCTGCGGAGCTGCAGCTGATAGTGGGACGTTCAGCAACCGGCCACCGGCAGGGCCCTGCGAGCAGGCGCTTCCAGCAGCTTGCTGGCTGGGGTTCGGTAGCTCCTCTCCATCGGTCCCTGCAGAGCTGTCTGTCCGTGGGCCCTGGCGATATTAATGGCCAACATTATCAACTCCTGGAAGAGCCAAGTAAAACCAGCGCCCAGCTGGAGCGGCGATGGGCCAGCATGAGTGTTTTGTAGGGGAACCACCCGCGCTGACCCCGGGCTTGGCAGCTTGGCGTGGGCTGGGTCTCCCTGCCGTGGGGGCAGCTGCCGGGCGTGCGAGTGCTCCCTTGGCGCGGGGTGGCTCTGGGCGTGCCGGCGTGTCCATGCCTCCTGCTACCTGCATCCCTCTGCCTCGAGCTGCGTGTTCTCCCAGCTGCGTTATTGGGTCCAGCTGCTCTCCTGCTTCCCTGCAGCCTGGGGAAGGCGAGCTCCCTCCGCTCCCCTCCAGCGCTGCGCCTTTCCTCAGGAGCACAGTGTTCCCCCAGCTCCTACGGGGAAGGAAAAAGCCAAGCTGAAGTCCTTCCCGAGGACCGCAGCAGTTGTCCTGCAGACTCCAACATCCTACATCTGCTCCTTTAGCATTACCGAGGGGCGAGGGCAGCAGTGAGGGCTTTTTGGTGGGTCCCTGCTAATTGCCGGGCTTTGCTCAGGCTGGTGCACGAGCCATGCTGAGCGGCGGGTTTGCAATTATCCTTAGCATTCCTAATGAAGTCCCTTGGGCTTCCCACCTTCCCTTGCCCCCTTTATAACACTCACTGCTCCTAGAGACTTAAAAGCACCTTTTGTTAGGGGCTAAAAGCTGCCTTAAAAATATCATTAAAAATGGAATTAAATTAATTAAAAAGAGAATCACTCAGAGTCGGTTTTCTTCCAGCCCTGACAGGTTTTCCATCTGGGTTTGCCTCACCTTAGGCGGGCCACTGGGTTGTGAGCCTGCATCGCTCAGATCTGGAGCGGGGGAAGGTTTCTCCGCCTGCCTCCCGCAGAGCACGGTGAGGACGAAAATCTGCCTGGGAGGATGGCCCCTGTCCCCAGGCACGAGCCCTTTCCTCCTGGCCGCTGGCCACAGGGACACAGCGGAGCAGAACGAGTCCGCGGTGGTGGCCGTGGAGCATCGTACCTGCCGGGAGCGCTGCTTGCTCGAGTCCCGGCTTGCCGCTGCCTTCCCGGCGTGGGTATTTCTGCCCTGGGCAGCAGGACTGATCTCCATCTGCTGAAGATCTGCATGCAGAACCCAGTGTGGAAGGTAATGAATGCATCAGCCGGGTCCTAAGTTAATTTTTGCCCGTGTCAGAAAATTAAAGCACAATTCATAGATTTCAAGGCCAGAAGGAACAATTATGACCAGCCAGGCTGACCTCTTGCATTCCACAGGCCACTGCCTTGGCAGCAAACTCATAACTTTTGTTCAAGCTGAGCCATATTTTTTTAGAAAGATACTCGGTCTCCATTAAAAGACTTCGAGTGATGGAGATTCCACTCTATCCCTGGGGATTCGTTCCAACGCTTAATTGCTCTGACTGCTAAAAATGTGCTTCTTATTTCTAATCTGGATTTGTCTTGTTTCGGCTTCCAACCAGGGATGTTGTAATGCCTTTTCCTGCTAGATTAAAGAGCCGTCTGCTATCAGAAATCTCTTCCCCATGCATATGCTTGTAGACCGTGAGCAAGCCACCTCTTGGTCTCCTCAATAAACTAAACAGCCGGAGCTTCTTTGCTCTGTCACTGTAATGCATATTTTCCACTGCCTTGACTCACTCCCAGCTCTTTTCTGAACCCTTTCCAAGTTTTCCGACTCTGCCTGGAAATGCAGACAAGAGCCCTGAACGCAGCGTCCCTGCGCTGGGCTCCCTCGTGCCATGTGGCCAGGTAACAGCATTTCTCTCTCCTCCTTTGCATAAGCAGCCAACAACTACGCTCATCCCCTCAGCTAGCGTGTCGTGCTGCTCATGCTCTGCGTTCGTACCGCCGCTCGGCAGCGTGGCCTCCCAGGACGCGGGGGACAAGAGCTGAGCTCTGTCCTCTTGGCTCTGGTCTTCTCAAACGTGAGCAGCTCAGACCGGCTCCTCTGTGGATGCACATGTGCCTACCAGGTCTCTACACCCCTCCTTTAATGCTCTCACTGTTTTTGCTTGTTGGCTCTTCCAGGGGAGGTCGGGACCTGCTGGACCACGCTGCCAGCTTCACGCCAGAGCACGAGCAAGGGGCAGGGCTACTCCAAGGCCTGGCTGGATGGAGGGCTGCCCAACGGGGGAGAGGAGAGGGGACCCGGCCACCCGTTCCCCCCTCCTAGCTCTGTCCAGACCCTGCACTCCTTCTCCTAATGCGCAAGCTTTGGTGATGAAATGAGGTGGGACTGACAAGGGACACGTGCAGCTCGGCGCGGTTCGGTCAGGGTGGCTGCGGGAAGGGGGGAGGCCTGGCTCTCGTCCAGCTCTTCGTTAAAGTCAGCGTGGTGGGATTCGCCCGCTGGCTCGTTAGCGCTAGGATTCCTGCAGCTCTTGGAGCTGGGAGAGCGGCTCCCTGCGAGATTAATCATCTGTGACCCATCAGGGCTGTGTTTTGGTCTCCTTGCTGAAGCCCATCCTATTCCCGTTCCCTACCCACAAGCGGAGCTCGGATCGAAGCCGGCCAGAGGTCAGAATTTCTCTTCCTTTCAGAACAATGGAGCCATGGACGGAGGCGGCCGCGGCAGAGCAGCGTGCTGATGGCTGCCAGCTGTGTTGCCTTAACATCTTCCCATTATCTCCGTGCTGCTGGCTAGCTCCGTCGTGGGGGGAGCTTTGTCCTGACTTTGGCAGAGGAAGGAGTCTCCCTCCCAGCGTGGAAAGCTGGCCCGGTGCTGGCTCGGTCTGTCCTGAACATCTGCCGCTGGCTTGGAGCGAAGCGGGGCTGCACGCTGGCGCTCGGGGCTGCTCGGGAGCACCCGCAGCACCGCTCGCCCGCGCCGCACGCGGGGCCGGGCAGCTGGGCCGGCGGGGAGGGGGCCGTGCCGTGCTGCAGCCCCCGCGCGGGGCCGAGCTGGCGGGGACGTGCCTGCTCTGCTATCTGCACCGAGCAAACGCTCCCCCGCGCACATCCTCGTGTGCGTCTCCATCACACGCAGACGTACGCTCCAGCGAATGTTAGCAGCCACCTCTTCCTGTCCCCTGCCATGTGCATTGCACACGTGTGCGCACACACACACACACACACACACACACACACACGCCCCCCCCCCCACCCACCCATCTTCCTTGCTGGTCATGTGTGCGCATAGCTGCAGGACTGAATTGCTCTCTGGGTGCACAAGCTGCTTTACATCCAAGAAGAAAGAGCTCGAGCCTTGAGTAAGTGCAGACAAAACCTTTTTTTTTTCCTCTTCTTTTTTCCAAAGGCCTTGGTGGTTTTGGGTGTGTGTATTTCCTCCTGTTACTTTCTCATGACTTGTGTTGCTTTGTGCAGACTGGGAGCTGGTCGAGGGAGGCCGAAGGATGCCAAGAGCAGCCCTTTCTTCCTGACGCGGACGCCTGCACAGCAGAGGGGCTCACTCCACGTGCAGGTAGTGGGGTGGCCTTTGGCTACGGGAAAGCTGCTCGCCTGGAGCAACCCCCTCACCATGTCCGGACTGTCCCCACCGTGCAGGAGGGACCCAAGGGTTTATCTCAGCCCCTTGGCAGGAGCTCTCCGCGTGAGAGCTGGTGTGCTCTGTAAGAAAGGGCCAAGACCTGAGCTAGCTAAGGAAGGAACTGGGCCTCCTGAGCTCATCACTCCTGCTGCTAGTGTCGTTTGCTGCTTAACGAGCACCAAGGACGGGTTGGGGTCTGCCCAGGTGGTGCAGCACCAACACGCCGACATCTGATCTGCGTCTGCAGACGAAACCCCGCTTCCCCCAGGGCGGCCGGGCCAAAGAGCTCCAGAGACGCGTCGTGCTGCGCTGGGGCTGGGCACCTCCCCGCCGCGGAGCCCCGGGTGCTGTCGGTGCTCCCGCGCCGGGCGCGTGCCGGGAGGGCGGCGCGGAGACGGGACAGATGGGCATCGCCCGCGTGGCGACTCCTTACGATGCGCACAGGGATTTCGTCTGACGCCGCGAGATGCAATATGCTTCGCCAGGCTGTAAGCGGTCCTGGGGCTTGAAACGCCTTTTTGCAAAGACGCCGGGTGCTCTTTGTGCTGCGGGGGGAAGGTGCTGCCTCCGCTTTGCAGCACGGGCTGGGAAACCTGCCCACTCACTGCAGGCAGGGGGTCGGGGGCGGGATGGGGTGGCCCCAGCCCCTTGCCCGGCGCCAGCCTTGATCCCGCTCGCGGTCGAGATTAACGCACCAGAGCACGTCGATGCCTCGGGACGCGGCGTCTTTCCGGGGCGACCGGCCGGTGGAGGGGCCCCGCCGCAGGCTGCAGCACCAAAGAGACCCAAATAACTTGAGAACCTGCGTGTCTGCTGCTGCTCAGGTTTTGCGAACATCCTTAACGGAAACACGTGTGAAACGCGCTCTCTGCGGATCAATCCGGGAAGCCTTTTCCGTTTTTGCTGTGTTAGCAAACTGCAGACGGCTCTTTCTCTCCACTGCGAACTACTGAGCGGGGACCCTGGACTCGCTGCTCCATTTTCATGCAGAGCCTCTGCCAGCGTCATAAACCCAGTAAAACGTTATGGCACTTTGCACCCACTGGGAAACCAAATGTATTTTAATGTATATTTAATAGATTTCAGGTCCTTCTGTTATTAAATTTGCCTTTCATTCGCCCCCTCCCCCTCTCTTTGGTGCATGAGAGTCAATGGGAAATTTTAAGTGTATTAAACCAGCATCTCGCAGAAACAAATCCAGATGGCCTGGTACAAATCAAAAAAAAAAAAAAAAAAATCACATCAGAATCTATTAGAATCTCAGCCCAAATGTAATACACATTTCATCAGCCGGAGAGCTGCCCCATTACTCAGCTCCTTCTAAATGACAGCGAGGAAACATGTGCTTTCTTGTTTGGGCTTCTTGGGAAGGTGATGGCTTTGGCAGCCCGGGGAGCTGCGGGCTGGAGTCCCCTAAGCGCGGCCGTGTAAATATGTGCTGAACTCAAGGGAGGTGCTGTGGGTTTTCCCTGCCGTAGCCGGGGGCTGATCCGAACCCGCAGGCTCTGGGCTCGCAGGAGGGGAAGCAGCGGGGCGAGCTCGGCCCCTCCAGCGTGATGCCCCCGTGGGTCCTCTTCCCTCAACATCTGGAGGAGAACAAACCTCAGGTCCTGCCCGTCTCCTCCACCCCGGGCCAGCAGTCTCCCTTCCCACCGCTCTGCCACCCTTAAGGCTCGGTTTAAAAGACTTGGACTCCGGGCTGTTGCTTTCTGTGTAGCAGAAGTGCATCAAAGTGGAGATACCCCACCAGGAGCGTTGATAACCTTCTCAAGGATTCGTCTCCCCGCTTCCTCCCAAGGGCTTGGCAGCGTATCCCGACCTCTCCAGGCTCCTTCCTGCCAACAGTTGCCCTATTAGAGCTTTGCAGAGGGACTGAAATACAAACTGGCTTCAGGTGTCTCCGTAAACTTGGCAGAAATGAATCCAAGACAAAAAGTTCATTGTTCTTTTCATTCCTTGTGCGCTCACCGAGGGAAAAACCTGAGGCCTGGAGAGGAGGCGTGCATCTCCGCGGGCCTCGCTGCCTTGCACTGTGCTCAGCTGCCAGCAGCAGACAGTCTGCAGCGCGTTTCAGGCCGTGCTCTCCCGATAGACGTGTCCCAGGAGTGTGGGGTGCTCTGGGGTATTCACGGGGACCGGGTTGACAGCAGATGCTTTGCAAGGTAAATACGTTGACTGCTACCCTGCAGTAACTCTGCATACTTTATTAATATTAAAACCACAACTTTTTGTGTTCTGGTTAGGAAGGACAGCCTAGATTACCAGGAGAAAACAGTTTGTTTTTCTTTTTTTCTGGAGTAAATGCTGACAGATAGCGTGGAGGAGAAGGACGGAGTGGAGACGAGATCTTGGAACAGGCATGGTTATTTACGGCATTTGTGCTGACATTTCTAAAACGCTCCTTGGTGGAATTTCCCTGCAATCTTTGCACCCATTCCTTCGGTGCATTCAGCCTGGCTGCTCTCGTGCCCCTTCTCTGTTTGCCTTCAGTTAATATTCAAGCAAACAGAATGAGTTACTAGGCGGAATGTCCATGGAAACAGTGAATTTTAAGGCACTCTTGTAAAATATTCATAGAAAGCAAATTTTGAATTAATACAGAATGTGTGCACTGAAGACCCGGTGCAAAGAGTCATCTACTCAGGGAATGGAAATAATCCCAGATGACCTATATGGCCAATAAAGCAGCTTGACTTTTGAATTCTTGCAGTAAACTGCCTGTGAACAAGACACAGGCCAAGAATTATTTGCAGAAATTATTCATTAAGAGCCTAATCCAAACCCCAGTTAAGTCAGTGGAAAGATCCCCCCTGTGTTAGGCCCCAAATAATTTTGGATAATGAATACATTTGAGAAAACGGTGATCCTTTCCCGGGTAACTCACCAACCAGAAAAAAAGAAGCAAACTTCCCTGGATAAAGTTGTGGACTGTAAATAACTGGTGGAGATGCTCTTGCCCCCGCTTCATCTGCTCCTCTCCTGCAGCAGGAGATGCGCTGGGCACTGGGGAAGCACGATGCAACCGGGGGTCTGCAGCTGTGCTGGTGGTGACGGCGAAATGGCATGTGTGGGACACCCTCCCGGGGCAGCGCTGCCCGGCCCCCCACGTCCGACGGCCCCTGTTGCTGCAAGGGGCTATTTCAGCTGCGTCCGGGAGCCCCCGAGCCCTGGGCCGGGAGGCAAAGCTGAATTTTGAGCTTGCTTTGGACGCATTGAGGTGACGTTCCTGGCAGCGCGTGGGACCCCGGTGCCCCAAGGGCTTCCTGGCGCCAGGGAAGTGTGTGGAATAAGGACAGATCCTAGATGTTCACTGCTATAGTTCATCCTGCCCAAATCACGCCTAAGAGCTGTTTATTTTTTGTGGCTTCTCCACATATCTAATTGTAAAGTACCTGGGAGTGTCAGGAGGAACAGCACTGCAACAAAATATGCTATTATTGCTATTGCTATTGCTATTACTATCGCTATTACTATTATACCGTGGCAGTAATTCCATCAGCATGTCGTGGCGACACTGTAAAACGCAAGCGCCAGGCTGGAAATTGCTCGAAGCCCTCAGAGCCGGAATGACACCATTAATAGCTGTATAGTTTTATTGCCACAGTTAATATTATACATTAAAACCCACAAATCTGGCCGTATTATTACATGTTTTCTTTTTTATCCCGCTCTGGTTTGTTTGTTGTTCGGGACAATGGGTGGATGAAGCTGGCGCCTGGGGAAGTTCGGTTCGCCTCGGAAAACCGCATTCCAGCGCTGGCAACGAGCAGGGGATATATCCGGTGCCTGGAAATAGCAGGACTGCGAGAACCGCTGCTGCCAAACCAGTCCATGCCATCCAACAGCCCGGCCAGGCCCCCGGGGGTGCAGGAAATTGTTCTCCGATTAAATTGTCCCAGCGGGAAGGATTCGGGGCGAGCTGGGGAGCCGAGCGGCGGGAGGGGAATCGGAGACGCAGGAAATGCAGCACAATAGAGACTGACGGGGAAATGGATTAAAAAAACTCGCCCCAAACAGCCCTGCGCTATATTTGTAAGCTATCTCTATAAAACATATCTGCAGCCAGTATCGGTGTAATGGGAAGCCAGTGTCAGGGAGTGTGACCCCGAGTCCATCTGGATGCAATTCTAGCTTAACATCTGAAAATCAAATACATATTTTTGAGGCGTATCAGACAGAAGGGGCTCTTTCTTCCTTCGCCCTCGGTGTGCGTGCGCCTGTGATGTGCGCGTGTGTTAACGGGGTTATTGCAATAGGGGTGTGACACAGCCGTCCGGGTCAGCCCCGCGCCGGCCAACCGCTCTGCCCCACGGCGAGGGGGAGAGGCTGCCGACTCCCGCGGCCGCTGGTTTAGCTATGGGTTCACACGCAGGGCAAAGCACCCCGCCAGCTCTGCTCGGGACCCAGTCCTGGGAAAGGTTTCCTTTATTTTACTTGAGGCCATGGATACGCAGCAAGAGTGGAAATTCACGTTTGGAGACTCCCTTGTGCTCAGTATAGCTTGGAAAAATGTGGAGGAAGAAAGCTGCTCCGGTTTGCAGGGTTGGCAAGCCCCCCACATCTTCTCTTCCAGCACTGCCCCCAAATTTTACGGGACCTCATGCATTCGAATTTTTACAGAAATTCGTGTTCCTTGCTCAGTGCACCGGGCGGCTGACTCGGAGGAGCGCCGAGAAGAGCAGAGCGAATGCTACGAGCAGCGGGAAACATTTGCAGACGGCGGATGCTGCACTCGTGTGCGAGCGCTCACGCTGAGCCGCGCTCCGCCAACCCGGGCACGGCACCGGCACCACGTGGCCCATGGCACGCCGCCAATCAAAACGCTACGGTACATGAACTACAAGTAAACACAGCTTGAGTTTCACATGTCAAATATGCTCAACAAACTGCTGGCGGATAATCTACAGGCCAAGAAACCAGACATGAAAAGTAGATGATGAATCAGTTGCAGCGATGAATAAATTAGGGGCTATAACACTTTGCCCATAGGCTACTCGGAAAGGACAAGGAGGAAAAACCCATCAAACACAATTCTCCTGCGAGCTGCTTGCCCAGAGCTCACTTCTACGTCTAGCAAAACGTCTCCCTTGTGGTCCCAAAGACGTGGCCAGGCCCCGTTCCCTGCAGAAGGGGCCGGTGCTGTGTGCTTGGTCTTTTAGCCCTTTAGATGAATGCAGAAAAGAGGTGGTTTGTGCCAAATCAGTGGTGACTCCTGTGGTAGGACCGAGCCCTGACCACAGCCTGGGGCCGCGTGCGGGGGCCCCTCGGGCCGGGGAGACAGCATCGCTGCCAGCAGCAGCCGCGACCAGCCTGGTGCTGCTTTCGTGTCCCCTTGGCCGTCCCGCTTATCGGCCGACCTCGTTTATCCCAGGGCGATGCTGGGCTCGCAGAGGCATCCGCACAGTGCCGGCAAGGACGGCGACGCCGGATGCACCGGCGGTTTCCCAGCCGGGGCGACGCTTCCAGCCCCCGTTGATTGAACTGGCCAGAGCTGCACATGGCAGCTGGAAAGAAAAGTTCCCATCTTCCAAACTCAAACAGGAAGATTCATTAACCGTAAAAATATACAGAGCCCCAGTCCTTCAAAAGCCGGCAATTTATTTTACTCAAGGCAGCCAAACTTTATATAATCCGAGATGAATGCGGGGCTCAGGGAGCCGGCGGGGAGGAAGGGCGAGGAGGGTGAGTGGCGGGAGGAGGCGGCCGGGACGGAGGTGGCCGGGGAGGAGGACGACGGCTCTTAATGACACGGGGCAGGGAAGAGGGGGCTTTGCAGGAGGACGGCCAGCATGGGGGCAACGCTGAATGATTGATGAGCAGGCGAGCCTGGTAATCAACATGCCACTTTATCCAGCCAACAAACCTGGAGCCGTTGGTATTTATACAGGCCCCAGCGTGATTATTATTGTAAGGGCGATTTCTCTAATCAAAACTCCAAAATTACACACAGGCCGTTCTGATTAATATTACACGATAACAGGAATGGGGCACATCTGGCAAAGGAACCACGATTTTTGCACTCTGAGTGTCCATTTATTTGCCTGACGGGAGAATAACAAATGCCTCCTCCCGCGCGGCTGACGCTCCCCGCTCACGGGTCCGGCTGCACCGCGTCGCTCCGGGCTCGCGCGGGAGCTGGAGCCGGCTGGGATGTGCCGGGCCGAGGATGCTCTGCGGGGTGGGGAGCGAGTCCCAGCGGTGGAGGGCAGCAGGTGAGAGCTCAGGAGGAAGGATCCCAGTTTTAGCGGAGGAGCAGAGCAGCGGCAGCGTGTGAGCAGGTTTCACGTGCCGACTCCACCTGCCTCCGTGCTGCAGAAAGCATCCGAAGAGCAAGACGTTGGTCGCTCTCTTGACCGATGCAGCTGACGAGGATGTTGCTGCCAGTTCTGGTTTCTGTGGACCCGCCACGTGCGCGGGGAACCAAACCACCCTCCTGCAACCAGACCTCTGCTTCGCTTCCTAATTGCACGCAGACAGCCAGCACTTCCTCGCCTGCCCACCTGCCAAAACCCAGCCTGGAAAAGGAGCTCGCTGCGGCTCGTGTTTCCACAGAGGAGAGCTGCAGGTTTGCGTCTCGGGCGCGTGCTGGGAGGGGGTCCCTGGGACAGGCCCCCATCCCAGAGCCGGGGACGCGGTGCTGCTGCCGGCGCGGCACCGTGGGAGCACCGGCCGGGCTCTGCCCCGGGCGCAGCTCGGCTGCACGTGCGTGCACGCTGCCTGTTCGCAGGCTCTCCGGTTTCGGGAAGTTCCTGTTGAGCCGTTTGCAGGCTGCGTCGCTCCGCTCGGCCCGGCTGCGATGCACTATCGATGCTAATGTGATTTTTTTGGAAGCCGGAATGGAAACATTCTAACCTCATATTAGAAAAAACAACAAATACGTGCAACGCGGCAAGGCAGGAAAGCTCCGTCTGGGGCTTTTGGGGCCTCGCGCTCCGCTCTCCCGCTTTGCAGTACAACCAGAGACGCTCGGTCCGGTTACAGCCCTCGCTTTGCACTACACGACTGTTTATCGATGGTCCTCGTTAGCAGATGGCGACGGCAGGGCTGTGGCTGGCTTCTGTGCGAACGCGGCGCGAAGGGGAGGCCCCGCTCGCGCGCCCCGGGGAGGCAGCTCCCAGCTCCTCGCTGCTGCAGCGCGCGGGATGCCGAGCTCGGTTTGGGCACGGAGCGCTCCGCTGAAATGATTTGTTAATGAAGCTCCATATATCACGGGTAGCGAGAGATGCGTTTATTCCTGTGAAGGATATGTTTTTAAGTGGCTTGGACTGAAAAATGGAGATATCTTCGCTTTTACTGCTTTGCAAAGGAGGGTCTTGGTATACATGCTCTGCTAAGTTACTGAAAAATGAACATAAATAATAACTGGTGCTTATGCAAATCATGACCGTCCTGTACTCCGCTCGTGATAGCAGGAGCAGCTCCGTGCTGGCCCTGCCTGCGCGTGCCACCGGACCGTGGAGGAAGGTGCGTCAAAGAGGAGATGCTCCTCTTCTGCCCCTCCAAAGAGCACGTGGGAGATGAATCCTGTTTTTTTCCACATGGAGGATTAAACCGGCCTCTTTCTTTTCTGCACAGGAGGCTGTAGAGCAGCAGTCCATGAGCAGAACTGGAAACGCCTGCATGGGAGGCAGGATCTGATGCAACGGGAAGTCTCAGAGGATTCCCCGCTCTGCTTCTGCTTCTGCGGCTCCACCAGTGCCGAGCCAGCCTTGCGTCCGCTCCAAGCCACCGGCCTCGCTGTGGTCACCCACACGTGTCCACAGGGAGCAGGAGCTTCTGCCCTGCCCTGTGGGAACGTCTCTGCCCAATTCTGCTTTCCTGGGCAGTGCTTGGACGTAGCAAAACACGATCTTCTGCCACCTCCACCTGGCCTTCATGCGCTGGGGTTTCAGTTCACCGGACAATGAAGAACAACGGCTGTTTTGAAGCATTTGGAGAAGAAGCTCAAGTCCTGTTTGGAACAAGGAGGGAGGAGGGGGTCTACCTCTAGATGAGAGCCCAGGGGGACCGCAGGTGGACCGGGTCCAAACGGGCTTCTGCTGAAGGCAGCCAGGCCTGAATTAAAACTTGGCTACTATGTCACTGTTGCCTCTGACCCAGGGCTGACCACACGCAGTAAATGACGAACATCATGCCACAGAAACGCACAGCTCGTCAGAAAGGGCGGCTCCTGCTCCATGAGCCGATGGCTAGAGAAACAAAGCACAAAGCACAGGAAAAGGGTTACTAAGCTGAAAACCCGGTGAGAAAAGTCTTTGCTGGGGAGGGTCAGGGCAGACATTTTGCTCTGCCTTTGGGTGGAAGCCCCAGACTGGAGCCATGTGCTGCCCAGCGAGGGACCAGCGTGGGGATCAGCAGGGAAGCAAGTGTCCAGCACAGGCAGGCTCCTTCCCAAGGTGGTCTGCTTACTGTGACCACAGGGAGCGGGGTGGCCTGGAGCCATGGAAAATTTAAGCTGAAGATCGGGAAATTTTTATTCATCTGATGGAAAAGCCTCCTGCAGGAAGGGGTCGAAGGCCCGCAGCTGGGGAGGATGAGGAAGACTAACCTGCGACAATGCTGGGCAAGGGCTTGGCTGCCACGTGCTGGGACAGAAGGACCCTGGGGGTGGATGGATGGACTTGATAGGTCTTTCCTCTCTCTGATTTCCACATTGCTGCCAAGTTTGGTTCCTCTCTGAGCTGAGCTACCTGGAGCTGAGCTGCAGCCAGTGTGCAGGTTATGCGTTATCGGAGATTTATGAGGCATGATTTATGGGGGTGGTTGCTCTGCTGGTGTTACATACCCTGACTGAGGAGTCTAATTTTATGCATAAACTCTATTCTTGGATCATTGTACCTCCAGAAAAAAGCACTTTGCAGTTACTCACTGTTCCCAGGGCCAGGGAGTGGAACAGAGTCTGGTTTGGTGCCATCTCACAGGCTTTGGTGCCAGGAGGACATCCCACAGCTCGGCAGCCAGGGCAGCCCTTCTGGAGGGGAGAAGGTGCAGGGTCAGCGTTTGAAATCAAACAGTGGGTTTCTGTAAGTAAAATACATCTGCCCAAGCCTGGGCTTTGCTCTGCAGACAGCAGTCCTGATCCCAAGACCGCTGCTTCTCAGACGAAAGAGTCATGCTCAATTAGGTTTGGGCTTGGGCCCATGTTGCACTGATGGTCATGGTGCCACCAGCAGAAGGTGGCCATCGGGGACATGTACCGTGTCGCTCTCCAAAAGGAGCTATGGAGGCTTCTTTCTGGGCAGAGACGTTGAGCAGGAGGACGGCAGGGAGAGGAGCACCGGCTCCGGAGGAGCTCCCGGCCCCCGCACCGTGCCGGGGGTCTCGGCCGGCCGGACAGCGTGTGCACGCAGCCGTGCCCGACCCAGGGCAGGGGACGCAGCCCGGCTCCCGCGCGGGCTGTCCCGAGGCACCGCGTCCCTCCAGCGGGACCTGGTCTGCTGCGGCGGGGGGGCTTTGAGGGCGGGTGTGGGGTGATGCTGCTCCGCTCCCACCGCCGGGCAGCTCCCCCGGCAGCTGCGCCCAAGCGGAAAGCGGATCCCGGTGCGCGGTGCCGGGGCGAGGGCTGCGGGCCGCTCCGGCTCTGACTGACGCGGACCATCTGTCCCTGGGCTCGGCATTCCAGCGGAGCCGCTCCGCCTGTCTCCGGCTGTGACCTCCGGCAATTTCGCGTGTCCTGCTGTCGGTTAGGAAACGTGCCGTCGCCTCGGGACGCAGACGCTCGCGGTGCCAGCGCCCGGCCCGGAGGGAGGGCGAGCCGCGCGGGCCGCCGCGGCCCCACACCTGTTTGCACTCGCCGGAGCCGTTTTGGGCGACGCGGGGGCGAGCGACGGCTCCTTTCATCCCTCGCACGGGGTCACGCTCGCAGCTTCGCTCCGGAGGGACCGGGTCAGCGCCGGCGGGGGCACGGCCACCTGGTTCCCATTAGGAGGGCTCCTTTCTCCGGAAGAGCGCTGCGTCGTTCCTCCGCTCGCGCCTGCTCCCGGGGCGGTTTCTGCCAGCGCCGTGCGAAGCGGCCCCCGGCGCCCCGCCGCTCGCTCCAAGGCCCCGCGCGGGACGGAGAGCGGCTCCGGGGTCTGAAATCAAGTAGGGATCCTGAGGCGGACGTGGGGTTTCACCGCGTTAACCCCTTCCTGCACCAGGGAGGCTGAAAGCCCAGCCGCGGCAACGGCAAGCCCCGTCTTCGCCCGGAGCCTCGGCCGGAGAGCGGCGGCTGCGGGAGGCAGCTGGTGGCTTTCCGGAGACGGGGAGAGAAACCGCCTTCTGCATCGCCGATGCTGCTGGTGGACGGAGCTCCGGCCCCGTCCTTGGAGAGGGAGGACAGCGGGGAGGTGCGAAGCCGGGGAGGGTCAGCAGCAGCGTCACCGAGCAGCCGAGCGATGCTGAGGTCTCCCGCTCTCCCGCTCTCCTCTCCTCAAGGGCTCGGAGATAAGAAAGCATGGAAAACGTTAGCAATTTCAGCATCGATCCCAAGGTCTGTCCTCTCTGGGAAGGTTAGGTGGGCATCCCGGCGAGGATGGTGAAGGGTCAGTGCTCGTTCTTCCTTCCTGGGAGCAGGAGCTGCCCGGAGCCCCGGCAGCGCAGCGAGCTCCCGGCCCGGATCCGGCGGAGATAAAGCTGCTCGACTTTGGCGGCAGAAACCAGCCGCGGGCCGCCGGGGCGGTGGGACCCCGGGGCTGCAGGGCCCCAAACTGGAGCAACTGGAAGTTTGGACGATTCACGACACGGAGACTGGGACTATAAAGGGCGCTGAGGAAACTCGTAAGGAGGTGTAAATTGGAACAACATGGGCTGTGTCGTGTCCTGATTTGGCTTCGGGGAATTAAGAGCTAATCTTTTCCCTGAGACCGGGGTGGCTGCAGTTGTGCACACAGCAAACAGGGGACGTTGTGGTCGCTGAACAAAGCCAGCGAGTGGCAACGCGGGAGAGGCAGGACCGAGACTTTGAATGATGAGTTTCACATTTGGGCTCTCTGTGGTTATCAAAGCGCGTGTTTAGGCGCAAGCTCCTTGTGCGCGTTTGCTTTTTCGATGAAGGAAGCCCATGTGCGTGCAGGTGAGAGGAACGGGCCACAAATCGGTGGCAAGAGGCTGGAAATCGGTGACGGCAGGTTGCAAACTGGAGGCATCTATGGGCCTCACATCTGCAGCGAAGCAGTGGCCGTGCTGGGACAGCGGTGCTGGAGGGCGGCGCGAGCCCAAGGTGCAAAATCGGGGACAGGCAGGAGCTGGAAGGGGACCCGGGCAGCGAGGAGACCCCGGGAAGCAGCCAGGGGACCCCCGTGGCCATCTGTGTGCCAGCACCAGGTGATGCCATCGACCAGCTGGGGTGGCAGAAGCTCGTTTTTGGGACTCGGCCATTCTGCCATTTCCCGCAGAGGCGCCTGAGAGGGTTGTGCGAGGGCGGTGACGGCTGCGCAGGACGTTTTTGCCAGCTGAGCCCTCTGCTCGGTGTAAGAAGCATCCCCACAAGGCAGGCTCAGAAACCTATGGAAGATGTTAATGGTGCCGGTTTAAACCCCAGCAGGAACCAAAAGCAAAAATTTCAAAAATGCTCATGAGGCAAAATCAAAAAAAAAAAAAAAAAAAAAAAACCATTTAGAAGCGGTTTAGAAATTGTTACTTAGTAGTTGTTTGATTTGGTTTTGATGACTTCAAAATTAAAATTTGTAACAAGAAGGGTTTTTTTTTCGAAATTGCCCCCTCCATCTTTCAATTTCAAAAACATGAGAAAATAGGATGTGGAAAAGCAGGGGAAGGAAGTGACTGGCTCCTCGGGGTTCAGGGAGCTGCACTCACTGGCCCGGACGCCGGGGCCCTGCACCCGCCCCCCCCCCCCCCCCCCCCCGTGGCACCCCCATCCCTCCTGCCCCTGCACACACCCCAGGACATTAAAAAGCCCCAAACATCACTGCAATACCAGCACTAAAAGAGCTGGTGTTCGAACCTGCACCACCATACCGACACGGAGGCCGGCGGCAGGGTCGCGGGGCCCCGCCGCAGCCCTCCTCTGCCATCGAGCTCCTCTATCTGGGTCAGAGACGAGCGAGTGCAATAAAAAGGAAAAAAAAAAAAAAGAAGAGAGAGAGAGCAAGGAAGGAAAAGCCAGTGTCGTTTTGTTCATGCGGACGTTATTTGCTGCTGGCGATGGGAAAGTGATCCTTCTCCTGTGCTCACAGCACTCTGGGAGCTGGAGCTTGGAGGAAATGCAGCGAGAGAAGGTGCCCCCGGGGGCAACTTGATTAGACTTTCCTAAGTGAATTGTGTGCAGAGACCTCGCCAGCACGCGAGGAAGGCGACAGCCACCCGTGGGGCTGGCCAGCGGGGCACCGGGGTGGCCAGGACATCGGTGTCCCCATGGGGACCGGGATGGCCAGACCTGCGCAGCTTGTTGGAGCCAGGCGAGCCTGAGCGTCCCCCTCCCTCCCCCCGCTAATTCCCCTTGGTTAAGATTCTTTAATGACCTTAATCACCACTTCATTCAGAGCAGCCACTTTCCCCACCGCAGCCCTCCCCCGGCATGGGAATAACATCTGCTACCCAACATTGCCCCTATAAACTGCTCCTATTTCACATCGCAAAAACTATACAGGGCCCTAAACTAGGCGCGTTTTACGGGGACCTGTCAGGGAGCTGCACGCAGGCTCTGACCTACTTAAAAGCTGTCCTAACCAGGGCAGGCGTGTGCGTGTGCTGGGTTCCCATCGCCGCTTCCGCGTGTCGCTGCGGTGCCAAGGACGGGAAATGGAAGTTATTTACAGAAGGAAAGAGCCACGTTGCGACAGAAATGGCTGCAAGAGAGCAATTCCTGCGTGTGTGTGTGTGTGTGTGTGTGTGTGTGTGTGTGTGCAGGAGCCTCCGGTCTCGGCTCCTTGGTGCGAGTGACCTGCTGGATGCAGCACTGGGACCCTCCTGTGCCAGGAGCCCCCATGCATGGACACCCCTGCGTGCACGGACACTGCTGCATGCCTGGAAACATCTACGTGCCTGGACACCCCTGCACACCCGGACACTGCTGCGTGCCTGGGAACACCTCATGCCCGGACACCCCTGCACACATAGACACCCCTGCATGCACGGACACCCCTGCACACATGGACACCCCCACGTGCCCAGACACCCCGCGTGCCAGGCTGCAGCGAGACGGCCACGTGGCCACCTCCCCACGTGCCGGAGACGCTGCCCCAGCCGTGCCGTGCTGCGGGGAGCCCGGGCAGGACGGGCAAACGCTGACACACCGCTCGCCCTCCCGGCATGTCACCACAGCCCAGAACACGTCGGGAGACAGAGCAGAGGGTAGGTCCTGACTTCTTCCTGGGCGTAGGGAAGGGAACGGCCCCATCCTGCCCTCCGGGCGCTGAATCAGCCCCCTCTCCGGCGGGAGCCTTCCCAGCGCTGGGGCACCGGTGACTCTGGGCCCTGCATTAGCGGGGTGCCGAGTGCCGGGGCGAGCTTTTGGCCAGGGCGCCCGGCGAGGCGCCCAGCCCCTAGTTAAACCCCGTGCAACATTCCTCTCCCCTCGCACCTCGTAAAAGCGAGGAGCCGCGGAAAACGGGCCACGTTGCACGGGGCTGACGGTGCGGCTGGGGCTGCGGCTCCCGCGGAGCAGCGGGGACCCTGCGGGAAGGGGTGATCCAGGCATCGCGGGGTGAGTGGCACTTTCCCTGTTCATCGCTTTGTGTTAGCACAGTGCAAATAAGCAGTAATCCACCATAATGAGAGCAAAACCCTGGCGATCTGCAAACGTGCCCCCATGGGAGGGGGATGCGTGACGGAGGTGTGAGCTGCACCAGGCAGGCTGCGTTTCGGTGTCACCTAAAACAGGCACACAGCTGGGCTCCGCAAATGCTGTGCTCCGGGGGCTTCTGGACTGGCGGCTTGGTGAGATGTGAGAGCCCATTGCTGTGGTTTCTGGCCTGTCTATTTGCTGCCGTTGCCAGAATTGAGCACGGGAACACGACAGTCTTCAGCACTGCAGAGAAGCCGGGTGACAGGAATTCACAGGGTGATACAACATGGTGATTACAAAAGCAATTCTGTAATGTGACCCTGCGGGTGCAGAACTAAAATCTCCCATTTCAGAGGCCGGAGCTAGACCGGGAAAAGCAGGATCCTTTCTGCTCCTTGCAGACACGGGAGACCAGGGGGGATTTTCCGAGCCGCAGTCGGTCCCCTTAGCCCAGAGCATCCCCTTTCCCTTCCTGCTCGTCCCGCTCCGGGCAGGTGCTGCCTCCCCCGGAGATGGCCACGTTTCAGTGAAGCACTAAATACACTAGCTGTTAAGCTAATGTAATCATTTGTTAATCACTTGTCGAGGCCCCGTCCCTCTTCCTCCCCTTGGCCTGGGGATGCCCAGCTCTCGCCCGGCCGCGGAGCCCCCCTCGCTTTCCCCGCGGGTGCTCGGCCGCGTCTCCGCACGGCAGGAGCCGAGGGCTCCTCTCCTCGGGCTGTTATCCACCGTCTCCCTTTAATGCGTTTTACACATGTGATGAATATCCAAGGAATTTGTTTTTTAAAGCCCGTTTTGATTGAAATCGCACACAAAACCAGCTCGTGCTTGGGGCCTTCCTGTGAGTTATTATTATTTTTTTCATTTCGAAGGAAGATTATGTTTCTTAGGCAAACAGGAAAAACAACAGGGCAAAAAGCCGCTGTTTGTTTCTTTAGCTCGGAGCTCGACGTTGGAGCGGGTCCCCGCAGAGGGCCGGCGGCGTGGGCAGAGCCGTGACGCCGGGGACCCACCGCCGCCCGGGGCTGACCGCGTTCCCGTTGCTCTCCGCGGTCCACGTCGGCAGCGGGGATGCGGCGGATGCGGGGTCTGACGGACGCGGGTCGGAGCCTCGTGTCGCAGGCTGGATCCTGCTCCCATCGGGGAGAAACGACCCGGCTGAGGCGAAGGGAGGATGGGGCTGGCCTTTCCCTGGCACTGAGGGCAGCTCCAACCCGCCGGCCCTTTGCTGAGTTTGGGGGAAGCGAGGTCACGGGGTTTTTCTTGGAAAGAAAAAAGTGATATTTTACCTGCTGCCACCCTTAAAATATGGGCAACCTCACGGGCACACAGCTGCCAGCACGGCAAAAAGAGGTTGCCCTGGCCTAACCCCGTGGGAACGCGCTCTTCGGAGGGGTGACACCAGCAAAGCCCATGGCTGCATTCGGGTTTTAAGCAGTTTTTTACAGAGATTTTGGGCCCAATGCACTTGACCAATCGGTCTTTCTTTTCAGTGGCCAGAAAGACACGGTTGCTGGTCAGCATTGCTTCTCCTTCTGGGCTTGAATCGCTGGCACGGGGTCCAGGCTGGTCTCAGGTTCTCTGCTTTGAGCAACGTGCGATGACTGCTTGTGGTCTGGGTACGTGGACGTGCCGGCCATGCCCCTGCCCTCCCGTCACCCGTCCTCCTCCCCGCGCTGAGATACTCGGACCAGCTGCGCTTCGCTGTGCCAAGGACGTGCCTTCACGCCAGAAGCGTTCCTGCAACAACATCTGAAAGACCATCCAGATATCTCCAGCGCTTGGGCCAGCGGGACTTGGCGCCTGAGCACCTGGGAGATATTTCCCTCTCTGCCTTTTCCTTCAGGACAGGGAGGGAGAGGAGGAAGCTGATGGAGGCCCAGCTGGATTCGGGGAGTGCAGGCAGCAGCCCACCTCTTAACATGGTGTGAGAAAGAGGCTGCTGATGGGAGCAGGAACCCCTCTTGGTGGGAACGAGGAGGCGTTTGCAGGTCATTTCAGCATGTTGTCCCAGTCAAATATTTGTCTAGTTAATAAATATATTGTTGGCTTTTTCAGTGAGGAAATGAGGAGACTGCAAAGAAAAATAATGAAAGGCCTTTCTTGTGCAGTCCTGCTCTCCAAGAACCTGGATCTGGCCCTCCTCCTTCTCCTTGGCCCTCACGCCATAAGAAACCCTGCTGCGGATTTCACAACGGCGTGATTGACAAGATTAGAAATTATCTCCCCCTCTCTCTACATATAAGGTTACTGCCGCTCCAGGCACAGTGTGAAATTCCCCTTGCCGGAGCTCATTAAATGGGTCAATGGACGCGTTCCAACTTCTCTGCAGTTCACAAAGGGCTGAGTCCTGGCCACCCCACCAAACTCTGTCCCAGGCTGTTGACGAGTAAGTGCTTCCATATGGCTCACCTCAGCATCTCCAGAAAGATAACAGAGAGCTAATGGCTTGCAGATTCCACGGATACTCATTGTAAAACGTGAAAGGCACCGGGGGCTCTGGACTGCGTTCAATCACAGCTGATTGGGACGGAGGGGACCAGCGGGCTCGGTGCCAGCGTTCATCCCCCGCAGACCTTCCCCGTGGGCTGGAGGGCACCGGTAAAGGGCAGCGCGTTCACACAGCCGCTTTGGGATGACCGCTCCCCTAAACGAACCGGGACCCGGCAGGTGAGGGCAGGGCTGAGGATGGTACCCCTAACACGTAGCTCTGAGATGACAGTCCATCGTCACAGCCCCTGGGACAAGCAAAGACAGGTATTGAAGAGTGGTAAGATGCTTTTCCTATCCTGAATGCACTCAAGAGTCCTTCAGGTGGCTGCAGGCCAGAAAGCCACCTATGTTGTTTCGGTGATGTGGAGCTGGGGAAAAATGAGGAGTCAGCGTTTCTTCCGAGATATTTGCCCTTTCCCCCTTCTTTTGTTTTTTAATGGCACTTCAGTGAGCACATCACTTCTCTGAATCGTATTCAACATTAGGAGTGTTTTACAAATTTCTTCTCAACGTTCCTTTCTGTGAATCTGCCTGCAGACCACATGCTTCCAAGTTCCTCTTGCAATTCCTGCTCATGTTGGCTGGCCACATGCATTGCCTGCTATTTCTCCATTCCCCCAACCGGACGGCTTATGTCCCCTACCAAGGAGGCACAGATTTCAAATGCAATCGAATGCACCGTTCAAAATGCGCTTATTGAATATTTGAGTATAAAATTTATATTTAATGAGCATGAGTGCTGGGAAAGTTTGAGCGCTGGCATTATTCATGCAGAGCAGACACAATGGGGTCAAGAACACGGGTGAATCAGAGATGTCTCCGAATGGGAACAAATACCCGTGGGATTCAGCTCCCGCTGTTCAGGCTGCTCTGCAAGGCCCCTGGCAGCGCTGTGGCCCCATCCCTCCCGCTCCCCTGCAGCAGGGAGCTGTTTGGAGGCAGCTCTGGGATGTGACCCCCTCCGGGCTACGGCAGCAAATATTCCAGCCTTGGAAAAGCAGGGTCTGCTCAGCCCGTGCATCCGGCGGCCACCCGAGGTCCTTGCCTTGGTACTGAGGATGGAGGAGGAGAGCGTGCGGCGTCTCGGACCGAGGGGGCCCCAAGGAGCGCCTGCACGCGGCCCGGCCACGGCATGCCTCGGGGAGCATCGCGGGGCTCGTAAAGCGGGGAGCGAACGCGCTGCTTCAGCAGCGCTGACCTGGGCGGTTTATGGCCTCGTAATTACCCAGCTCAGCACCGTCGCCATCCAATTAGGTCCCTGCAGCCCGTGGTATTCGTGTAACTAAGAGCCAATTAAAGCCCCTGCTTGCGGCTCCCCGCTTCCCCGGCGCTCCGCTGTCCTCGGGGTCGGATCGCGATGCGCGGAGCTTGCAGCGCCTGATGAGCAATTGACACCGCTTCACCGGCGCCGTGTCCCGCCGGGCCCCGCCGGCCGGGTCTGCTCCCCGGAACCGCCGCTGCCCGCTCCCGCGCGGCCCCCGCGTCTCCACGGCGGAGTCGAGCTATCGCGGTTATTTCAGCGGGGGGAACCGCTGGAAACCCCCCTTCCCCGTTTGCTTTGCCCGCTGGAGCTGAAATAAATGCAATTACCTTTAATTATTCTCATTACTTTTCTTGGGAATGCCGGAGTGAAAGGCAGCATTTAGCGGTGAGCTACAGCAGGGCTGTGCCCTTCCTCCTGCCCCGGCGACGCGGGGAGCAGCCCCCTCCCCGGCCACGGCCAGGCACCACGCGGTGCCGGGGGGGGGTGCGGGCCGGGGGCTCTGCTCTGCTCGGAGCCGGGGCCTTGCCGGGAGCTTCCCCGGGGGTCGGGATGCTTCCCTGGCCCCAGCGGCTCTCCCCGAACGTGCGACCGGCCCAGGTGGGCTCATCCTACCCCCCGGGCACAAGCAGCTTCCGAGGGAAAGTGGTGCCTCCTGGTCCAAGCGCAGCCCCTTAATCCCTTGATTCCCGGTCCTTTCTCCGGGTCTGCCTTGCAGATCCTGTCTGAGCTCGGACAATCCCTGCAGCTCCTGCTGCCTCGGTGCTCCAGCTGGGAGAAGGGCTGGATGCGTTTCCAGTGAGAGGGTGGCTCATTAATTTCCAGTCCTGGTGATGCTGGAGAAGAGCTGCCAATTATTCTTCGCCGTTTAATGGTTTCCGAGCCTGCGAGTGCCTTAGCTCGGTTACGTGCAGCCTGGCACCGTCCAACAAGGGTTTGCTGGGGTATTTATGGACACGGGTGGGTCAGGCTGGACCCGGAGAGGCCGGGCAGTCGCAAGGCTTGGGGCGGCTTTGCTGCCGTCCTCGCGCGTGCACCGGAGCGCAGGGCCAGGGCTCGGGACCGCCGCGGTGCTGCCGCTGACCCACATGCCGCTCGGCTTCCCAGAGCCCGGCTTCCCTCCGCATGCGTCTCATCCGCTTCCTTAGCCTCCGGCTTGCGAAGGAGACGCCGGGCTGCGGGCCACGGCGGGGAGAGGAGGGAGGAGGAATCGGGTGCTGCCCGCCTGCCCCCACCTCTGCAGCATCCCCTCCATTTCCAGGCATGGAGGAGGAGGAGTTCCCTCCGCCAGCGCCTTCTTCCCAGCAAAAGCACAGGAGAGAAAACCCTCGTGGTGTCTGCGTGGACGGCGGTGCCTCCCTTCACCTCCGGCGTGGCTTCCACCCAGTTCATGCCTGAGGGGGCAGAAAGAGCACATCCACCCCCGGCCCCGCGGGACCTCCCAAAATAGACCTGCTCCGTGCCAGCAAAGCCCGGCCAGCAGCCGAGCAAGCGCTGTCATCCGAGCAGCGCGGAGGAGAAGTGGGGGTGGAGGAGCCCGGTCCCAGATGGACACTGGGCCATTCTTCTGGAGAAGGTCTTGTTACCCCCCAAGGTCAGACGTAAGTGACATTGAAACCGCCGGGACCTTTGGGAACGAACGTTGAGACACGTTCGCTGTCAAATGGAATCTATTAAAAGGGATTAGAAGCTTTTTTCATCAATACCCCTGTGACACCATGATGGGCTGAAATTGCTGCGAAAACATCATTATTAAAAATGGGCCTATTAGTATTAGAATGGACAGAAGCTCCTCGCTAATTTTAGCGCTGGCCGCCGGAGCCGGGATGGGAGGGGAAGCAGCCGAGGCCGCCCGGGAAGGGGCTGTGCGGGGCACGCCTGGGCCCCTTCCCCAGCAGCCCGCCCCGGCGCGACGGCCGCAGCAGAGAGCAAGGGGATCGCTCGGAAATATCGGCTGGGTTTGCTCCTAAAAAATGCAGTTTTATCAAAATCAAAGTGTTCGCTGGGAATGTGTAGACTTTGACAAAGTTTTTGAGGGAAGCGTATCTGAACAAATCACTTCAGCTCTTCTGTTGTATTTTTCAGGGAGGTAAAAGTAGCTCTTTGGACCTTCCTGTGATATAAGCACGATACAATACAATTAATCTAATATTTATAATAGCGTATAATGCGTTGGCATCGTCAAAATGAAACATTTAGCTGTTGACAGAAGGATTCAAAAATTCCCTTTCATGCAGGCAGCCAGCCTTCTCACGGGCACCGGCGCTGAGCACCGGGACTTTCTCATGCAAGCAGAGGCGGGTTTTGAAGCAGCCTTGATGTGAAGAGCAGCGGCGGTGGGAACAGGCGTGGGCGGTGGGCTGTGCGGGCGAGCTGCCCCCGTGTCCCGCTCCCGGCACCCGCCCTGCGGCTCCCCGAGGCCGGTCGCTCCGGCGCTTCCCGGGCTGCCGCAGGCAATGCTGTGCGGGGCCTCGCGTCCAGCCCCGAGGGCAGCTGGGATCATCAGGAGTTAAACCTCGGCTGTGCACGGGCCTTTTCTTTCCCCTTCTTTCTCTCTCTCTCTCTCTCCCTCTTTCTTTCTTTGCTTTCATTCTTTCTCTATCTCTCCTTCTCTCTTTTTCTCTCTTCCTTCAATGCTTCCTTCTTCCTTTTTTCTTTTTCTCTCTCTTTTCTTTTGTTCTTTCATTTTTTCTTTCTCTCTTTCTCTCTCTCTTTCTCTCTCTTTCTCTCTTTCTCTCCTTCTCTCCTTCTTTCTTTCTTTCTCTCCTTCTCTCCTTCTTTCTTTCTCTCCTTCACTCCTCCTTTCTTTCTTTCTTTCTCTCCTTCTTTCTCTCCTTCTTTCTTTCTCTCCTTCACGCCTTTCTTTCTTTCTCTCCTTCTTTTTTCTTTCTCTCCTTCTTTCTCTCCTTCTCTCCTTCTCCCTCTCTTTGCTGTTCATCATGGGCCCTCGCTCTGCCAGCAAGCGTGGCATGAGCTGAATCCCAGGACCGTCCCTTGCTGGGCTGCAGGGACAAATCCTGCCGCCCAAGGGAGCCGCTCTGCCCTGAGCCGGCGTTGGGAAGGCCTTCGCCTGGGATGAGCGGGGCTCGCACACCCGCGCGCCCCTGGGCACCGCCGCCTGGTAAAACAGGCTTTTTAATTAACCGTACCAATAAAGCCATGGACAGTGCGTAACCATGGCGACGCGGCGCCGATCCCAGAGGATCCCCAGCCAGCTGGAATATTTGCTGGATGGCAAAGCTTCAGACCGACGTTTAGTGGTGTTCGGCTCTATTCGGGGAAACAATTACATGCTCCATTTTCAATGGAGTCAGCTGAACAATAGATTAAATGAAGCAATTTAGACAGCGGCTTCTCCGGACAGGACTGCCGTCCGATCCCGGCGGGCCGCTGCCGCCCTTGGCAGAGCAGGACACGGCAGTCCCACCGCCCGCGCAGGGCCACCGCGGGAGCCGGCGAGGCCCCCAGCACCTTCCTGCGCTTCCTCGTGTCACCTTGGCTAGCGGAGAGGCGGCCACTTGGGCTCGGCGCTGGTCTCTTATCTTGGGCAGCATTGGGTGGCTGCGAGGAGGCCATAAAAGCTGAAAGCTCCCCAAGACTGTGAGCTTACCTGGTCCTCTGACCCGGAGCTCTGCTCTGCTGATCTTCTCCCAGCTGACTCTGGTGTCTCCCGGACACCTTCCAGATTGACTAGCACTCATGCAGCTTGACGCCCAAATCTTGCTCCCTGCACATACTCTGCTGCTGCTTATTCGTCCCTTGCAGAGGTTCCCACCCACACAAGTGGCACCCCGCGGTGTCTGCTCCGCAGGTGGCCGTGTCCCACTTCTCATGGTCAATGGGGCCGGGCCACGGGGCACGGCGGTGGGCCATCAGCAGCCTTCCTCCTTCGTGAGCAGGCGGCTCTCGGTTTCTCACCTCCCTTTCCCACCGGCGGCTGGAGGACTCGCCTTTTCGCAGCTCTGTGACCTCCTTTCTCATTCCGGAATATCCTGTTGGTGTGCTGGTGTGTCACAGCCACGGCGTGGAAACCGCTCCACGGAAAGGAGACACGCAGTCAAGAGAAACGCCTTTTAAGGCATGCAGGGATTGAATTAATTATTGCCTGCATTTTAGCAGTACAAAAATGCAGGTCTTTAAAATATTTTATAGGATGACATCAGTGTCTTCAGTTTAGTTTGGATTTTACTGTTATTATTTTAGCTACTCAAAATATGTCAGGAATATTGGAAGTCAGTGACGCCTTCCTTTCTGCCACGCCTGGCTTAAGCTTGTTTTCCCTTCTCCTTGACCTCGGTATACCACTGGCACGACAATCCACGCCAACCTTCCGGATTATGTCCTTTTTTAGCAAGCAATTGGTCTGGTCCCTTGATGGTTCAGCTTATCAGCCCCAATCTGATACCCTGCAGCCTTCCTGCTCCGCGGTGTTCGGCAAGGCTTGTTCCCACCCTCCTCTCCAGCTAGCCGCTTCCCCTCAGCCGTCTCGCCTCCCGTTTTATAACCTTGTGCAGGGCTAACAGTTTAATGGACAAGTCTGTTCCTGCACAATTACTCCACGAAAATGTTTCTTGGCTTTGCAACGAATGTTGGCCTGGCAGTTGAAAAGCAGAGGTGCATTTTCGGCGCCCATCTCGAGACCTTTTAAAGCCATCTGATGCTGGGAGGCTGAGCACGCAGAACTGATTGCTCTCTAAGTGCCATCAAGTTGGGCTCACAAAATCGCTGGCTGTTCTTGAAAATGCAGGCTGCTGTTCGTCTGCGGATGACTCGACTAACACAAAACATTAATGGAGGAGTGTGATTAGCTCGGGTTACTCAACTAGGTATTTATCCACATGAGAAGAACTCTTCCTCCTCACTCATCCTTTTCTGTGTCTTTTGTCAAAGCAAGTGTGAGGGTTTAGTTCAGATTCCGGCATGTTGTATCTTGCAGAGAAAGACTTGTCCGTAGGGCAGGAGGAATCACTCCAAAAGTCACCTCCTCCACGTCTTCTCCTGACCCTCCCCTCCCTCCTCCTGCCTGCGGACCGGTGGCACCACCTATCACACACCTTCCTTGCCGTGCCGTGCCGTGCCGTGCCGTGCCTTGGAGACATGCTGGAAAAGAAAGCAAAAAAACAGTATTTCTCCGAATTTTACAAGTTGCTGCTGCTGCTTCTTCCTCACCCGGGCCCTGCCGACGGCACCACGCTGGGGGCTGCGGAGGTGGCTGCGATGCCGCCCGGGGGGACGACGGTGACAATCAGGACTCGGGGTAGTTCCAGGGCTGGCACAACCCCCTAAGTGGGAGAACACCAAAAAATGAGTCTGAACTCTGTTTCCATCAAGGTATCTCAGTAGTAGAAACAAAGGAGAAAGAGAGAGTGAAGAGCTGGGCAATACGTAAGGAGAAATTGTTTATCCGTGTTTTCCATGAGGCATCAGCAGTTCTTTAAAGAGGATAAAGCCAGAGGGACATTAAAGAGAAATCCTTATAGGGGCTACGGTGGTGTAATTAGTTTCTATATTTGACCAGTGTAAAAGTTTATCTTTAAGTCTCCTATATTTTTTAAATATGACATCAATGCATTTGGCTTTGTTTGGATTGTCCTTAACTACCAGGTTTTATTATTATTATTATTTTAAACTATTCCAAAAAATGGAGAATATTTATCCAGGACATAAAAATACCCCCAAATTCTGATGTCTTTGGCAGAGAAGTGGCAGTCCCATTTGTTTTGCATGTGATAAATGCTCCTGCTGCCACGTTAATCCCACCACAAATTCGACGATTGTTTAATTTTCAGTCCAATTCTTAAAAAAAAAAACCCTAAATGTTCTGAGCAGAGTTAATGTTATATTAATTTTTTAAACCAACAAGGCAAACCGGCTCGTAACGTAAATATTTTACCAACCATTTATAAATATTGTGGCTGCTAAAAAAATAACACAGTTGGTCAAAAAACTTCAGAGACTTCGTGCTTTCTGCGAGCGTGCGGGAAGCTTCCCCGGAGGGGAGGAGCGGCCGGCCGGCCCCCGCGGTGCCCTCCGTCGTAGCCGCTGCCGTGGCGGAGGGAGAAGCCCAGAGCCCGGCTCCGGTTGGGATTTCTTTCCAGTCCGACCAGCAGCTGTGGCTGGCCGGGTGCTGGCTGCGGCAGGTATTGACTGTGGCCATCACCCTGGCATCGGGCCTGGCGGGACCTTCCCCCTCCCTGGCCAAACCGGAGCTGGGCTGGTGGGGAAGCAGGTGAACTGGGACCCTGGCAAAAAAACCCAACCCAACCCAACCCAACAAACAGCCCTGGCTCCGGGGAGGGTGTTTTGAGACCTGCTTTTCCCGGGTGAAAATCCTCCAGGAGCGACGGCGGCATCGCTAGGACACTGCGAGGAGGCGAGAAACCAGGGCTGGAGCAGGCGGAGACGCACGGGGGGGGGGGACAGACTTTGTAAAATTCACTTTCAAACAAGAGAAAACAGCGTTAAACAAACATGTCGCCTTTTGTAAGGGAGGCTAATCCCTCCATTCAGATGTTAACATTAAGGAGTTATAACAAGGCTTTAGCTGTTTTCTCTCCGGAGTGGGAACAGTAATTCTGTAAGTACATCTTGGGAAGACTTCCAAAGGGTCGGGAAGTGACGGTAATAAAACCGGACAGGTACCTTTGAAAGAAAGCAAAGATGCCAACGGCCGGAGCCCGCGAAGGCCGGGCCGTGCTGCCCTGCTCGCCCGCCCAGCGCCGCCTCGTCCGGGACGACCGAGGAGCCGAGCAAGGCAGAGATGCTGCAGGGCAGGATAATGATAATAACAAAAAGGATGAGGCTGAAAGCCTTTTCTGCACCAGCCAGAGCTGCAGCCCCAAGGGTCCGGGCAGCGGGGTCGTTGCCATCAAGGGACCCGCACGCGGTCAGCACGCCGCGGGGAGCGGGACGGAGATGCCCCGAAGCGCCAGCGCCGGGAGGGGGGCGAAGCACAGCGATGGCAGGAATGCAAGGGAGGGACCGGGACCCAGCGCTTGGAGTCTGACCAGCGAGATCGAAGAAGCCAAATCTCCGTCGCTGGCCCTCCATCTGCTCTCCTTGAACTGGAGGCTGAGCTGATCGTTCGCTGCTCTGCAAAAAAAAGCACCAGGGAGGCAAAGCCATTTCCTCTGCAGATTGAGTGAATTTAGGCTGTTTGCATGTTTCCCAGCTTGCTTCGGCCAGGAGCCAGCCTGAGACCTACCTGGAGAAGATCCCCACCTTCCTGGGAACGCGTGGGGAAAGGGACCGCAGCTCTCCCTGCACGGTGCTGCCAGCGGGTTTTGCTGTTCTGCTGCGAGCGGAGAGCCGGCAACGGAGGGACCGATCGGTCCGGGGTTTCTCTCCAGGTGCTGGGTGAAACGGCAGCGTGCAGGCCCCCTCCGCGTCCCCCCGCCTCTGCTCCGCACGTGCATGACCCATCTGAGAGGGCACGTGCGAGTTTGGACTTCACCTTATTTCTATCATCCCGTTTCTGGGCATATTTTTAATGCTTCAATATTTTTAATGCTTCACTCCCCAGGCTTGTCAATGAAACGCCTTTGCCATCGCTGGCCTCGCGCAGATGTTCACCCTCTGCATCATTGAACTGTGGGAAGCGAAGCAGCAGCCGGTCGCCCCAGGAGGGGCGCAGGGAAGCTGCCCCCCCGTGCGGAGCCCTGCCTGAGCCCCCCGCCCGCTGCACGGGACGCGGCACGGGGACCCGCATCCAGGACTCTGCGGGAGACCTGCCGCAGGGCGACGGGGCCCGGGGACGGGGAGCGCGCGCGGGTGGTCGGGAGGGACAGCATCCAGGCGTCCCGGGGTGTAAACACCAAACACACGCGGCGTTGCCAGAGGAGATGGGATGAAATGAATAATACGGGCTCGGGACCAAGTTCCCGGGGGCAAAAGGCGTTCGGGTCTAGCCCGGCGTCTGGGCAGATGCAGCGGCGTGCTTGGAGGGGTTGGAAAACACGTGCAGGGACCGGCACGCTGCAGCCCCGGGGAGCGCGTGGCCGTGGGGAGCAGCTCTCCGCATCCGACTGGAGCGAGGAGATGCTGCGGGAGACGAGCTCTGCGATGCTCCTGCCAACGCGCTGACAGCCTGCCAGGCTCCCGCAGAAACGTGGCAGCAGCCGGGACCAGAGCAGCCAGGGCAGGACCGAGGCTCCTGCTCGCTCACAATAGCGGCGCCGGGGCCAGCTCCCGCTCCCTCCGGCGTTCTTCCACCCCATCCTCCCAAACATGCCGGGACAGCGGTGCAGGAGGCCAAGCCTGCATGTTTCCTCTCCGCCTCCCTCCTCGCTCCCACCCCCCCGGCCCGTCTTGTCTGCATCCGACGACGCTCCAGTGAGTATTAATAGAGCTGCAAAGTCTGACGCTTCCAAGGAAGCCCCCGGTGGGGGAAAAATCCGCTCCCAGCGCTGGGCGTGGGGCTGGCACATCGCAGCCCCGGCCGCGGCGGCGTTTGCACCGCGCTGGGCTCCGCGCAGAGGCCTCCAGCCGCAGGCAAAGCAGCGGCTCTGCCGCTCCCCCCCGGGCTGCTCTCGGCCCAGGGCTTGGGCTTTACGGGGCTCCTGAATCTAAACCTAAATTATAGATCCCTGTGCACCGGATCCGTATATTTAAGCATTTAATGGGGTTTTACGCAGGCTATTTTTACAACTTTAATGCACTTAGCACTAATTTGGGGAAGTTTAATGCAAAACACATAAATGTTGGATGGGAGACGGCCGAGGTGTTTTACAGCCTCTGGGAATTACACAAAGTATGTGGGGCTCATTTCAACTTCTGATATCACTCAGCACAAAATTACCTTTGCCTGGCGGGGTGCCAGGAAGGCCAGGCTGCGGCTGGCAAGCGTGATGTATTGCAATGTCACTCTCAGCGCGGCGACCGTGGCCGTATATAAACCTGAGACCCAGGCGAGGGCTCAAAGCCTCGCTAATGCCTTCCCTAATCTGGCGGGATCAGGTTTGCCCGACGCACTCGGAGCCGCTCCGGCTCACATCCTCTGGTTTGTGTGGTTGGCGTATTACGTGCTGCGGGGAAGGTGGAGGCATCTTTGGTGCAAAGAAAACACCCCGCAGCGTGGGATAGCTGGGAGGTGGGAGCATGCTGAGAGAATGGAGCAGGACACCGGAGACCACGGCGCCGGGCAAGTTCGCATCGTGTCTCTGCTCCTTTCCTCGCACCTCCATCGTCACCACCAAGTCACATCTTCACTGCCTTAAGGTCCGAAGCACAGAGACTGCTGTTGTCACTGCTTTGCCCTCTACACAGCGGGTGTCTCCGGTGGCACGGTGTTGGGCATTGCTACACCATCGACACCAAAACGAGAACTGCAGAGACCCCTGAGCTAACGTTAAAGCACCTAAGTTGGGTCCTGGGACCTTTGTACCTGGAGCAACATGGAGACCAAGCAGTACAAATCCACCTGACTGAAATGGCTTCCCGACAGGACACGCAAAGCCTGGGGGTAGGAGAATGCGACCCACTGCAGACCGTGTTCAGAGCCTCCGGATGAATTTTGAAGGAGTGTTTTAACAGTTGCTGCCTCTTTTGATGGAGGGATTTTGCCATGGGTTTGAACGAGGCATGCAGACTCTCACTCATCAGCCTCTGAAATCTCCCTCATTTAAATTGTCACAGCTCGAGTGCCCTGGGAAGCTTTATGGCAAAGCTAGTGGCAGCTGGGGAAAAAGATGGCTTGGAAAAAGAGGCTATAAAGCGCTTCCACCGTTACTAAAGAAAACTAAGTGATCCTTTTACTCTTTCCCCTCTCCATAAAAGGCACAAGCCCCCACTGTTAAGGCGGTGGGGAGGGCGTGCTGGCCCCGGGGCCGGCGGGGAGCTGTGGCTTCTCACCTGCAAGCTTGGTTGGGAGCCCACCCAAGAGAGGGGCCCCGTTGGCGCAGGTGGCTGGAAACAGATTTCCGAGCCGCTCACGGGCTTGCCAGGGGCTCTGCAAGGAGCGGGGGGAACTCGCTGCCCGCTGGAAGGGGGGGCTCAGCCCGCTGCAACACCAGATCCCTGTCAGCAAAGCCCCTGATGGATGTCTCAGCACGGGAGCCAAGGGGAGACCGAGCTGCGCTGGCCAAACCGCTTCCTCTCGGAGCGGGCGGCTTCCCCAGCGCGCGGCTGTCGCACGTTGGGTAGCACGTCGCAGGAGCAGCTTGCGTCGCAGATGCTCTGCTGTCCTAGGCAAGAAGACGATCTTCAGACACTATGTAGGAGGAATCACCGGTTCTTACGTGACCCCCTGTACCTTAGATGTAGCATCACAGCTCCTAGTTTACGGTTGGTTGTGAAAACACCCTGCATGATTTGCCCAAAGTGCAAGCAATTAGCAGGGTAATTATCGTCTACTACCAAGTGAGAATGTACTCAAAAAAGCGGAGTTTCTCAGTTAGTGCTTTATTTTTGAAAATGAGCCACTCGTCCCCAGCCTGGGCAGTCATTCCCGCCTTCCAGTGAATCCCAAGGGAGCTGGTGTGGCTGGAGGGAGCTTTCTGCACTCTTCCTTTCCCGATACATGCATTAGGAGTGAGAAAAATCTCATCTTTTTCCAACCTTGGCCTTGAGGCAGCTACCTTGAATGAGTCCAGCAGACACCAAACATTAACTAATCAGGTCGTGTCCATTAGGTCTACAGTGCTACTTCCAGTCCTCAGAGGACAAGCTAAGAGACAAAGACATTAAATGTCTTACTTGAGGCCAGCAGCAAAGCCACTCAGGTCACTTGGGCCGTTGATTCATGACCTGTGCCGAGTCCATACGGCACGGTAGCTCTTGCTGCAAAGGTTGGAATAGCTAAAATAATGAGGCAGTTTAAGGCACTTAGGAGTGAGATCAAGTCTGGGGTCTCTGAAAGCCAAGCCTTGGTCAGACGAGCCGCAACGGCGCTGACCTGTGAGAGCTCGGCGGAGGTACAGGAGGTGGCAAGGCCAGTTCGGCCAGCCAGGGCCTGAGACGAGACCCGGGGACGCCGGGGAAGGAGCGGGAGGGAGAAGAGAGTCCGGGCTGGTGGAGTCCCTGCGGGGGGGCAGCAGCCTCTCGCCCGAGGTGAGGCCCGGCCTCGCCACCCGGGAGGCTCTGAGGCCGGTTGCAGGGCAGCCCACGCGGGGCAGGACAGGCAGGGCCACGCGAGGCCGACGGGGAGGATGCGCGGGGAAGTGCTGCATTGCATCGGCGCGACCACAGACCCCTCCTTGCACCTCACCGCTGCCAGGATGGGCATCCTCCTATGCCCGTGCTGGAGCCACCGGCTTCAGGGAATGGGGCGTGGGACGGTGCTGAGCTGCCACCATCTCTGCCCTCCCGCGCGGTCGGAAAGGTGTCGCTGGTCCCTGCGCATGTGCATGGCTCCGGGCATTGCAACGAGCTTTCCCCGCCTTTCTTTCTGCTCCAGCTGAGCAGCCGCTCTGCCTGAACAGGCCAAGGGGTGAATCAGATCCAGGTCTCTGGTGCAGCACGGTGCTCCGCTGTCCCCGCACAGCCTGGTCAGTCGAGTTATCCTGCAACCAGGCAGCTCGGCTGCTCCCGGAGCGCAGCCGGGACCGGTGCTGCCCCAGCCCAGCCGGGGGGAAGGAGGGTGGTGGGCTGTGCCGAGACCCCAGCCCCAGCACTGCTCCCCAGCCCGCAGCATCCCCGACGGCTGCCGGAGCAGGACAGCTCCGCCGTTCCCAGGGGCCGTGCCAAATTCCAGGGAACCAGCCGACCTCGCCGTGAGTGGAGGGCCGCGGCGCACTGAGCCCGCTGGTGAAAAACCGCTTGTATTTAATGGGAGACGCTCTTCAGCGTATTGCAGTGCAGCTACGCTCTCCCCGGGGAACTTCCTCTCAGTCTCTGTAATTCTTCTTTTAATTTTTTGCCTTTTCTTGCTTCATCACTTTTAATTACTTGAAAAGGACCCAATAATGAAATTACCTCAAGTAAATTCCCTCTCCCGGGAGAGCCCCAGGAGCTGTGCGGCGGCAGGGGATGCCGAGGGACCACGGACCACAGACCGCGTCTCTGGACAAGCACCCCGAGCGGTGCCAATCCCCCCGGGGACTCAGGAGGGTGACAGACCTCTATTTCTCATGGTGGCCGAGCTGAATTTCACACCCGGCAGCCCTCTGGTCCGGAGAGGTTCCCAGCTTGGCCCCGGTGCTGCAGACCCGGCTCTGGGGTTTTCGGCAGCGCTGAGTCCAGCCCTGCCAAAGCGAGCGCAGCGTTCGGTGCCGGCAGTGCGATGCTCCGTCGCCGTGCGCAGCCGCCTGCTTGGCAGCCGCTCCGCCTTCCCATGCCACCTGCATACGAATGAAGGGAAAATAGGACAGCAATTACTCTGGTCAGAGATGGAAACGGTATTTGAGATGGGCTGGGAGGGCCCCGGGTGCCGTTCAGACACACCTCCAACAGCCACTTAGCACAGGGGAGCAAAACGCTAATTGAACGGGCCCGAAGTTACAGCCCCGCTCCCGGCGCTCCAGGTGTCCGATTTCTCTGATGGGAGGAGAAAAGGCCACCAAATTCCCTGCATCGCGGCTGGTCCTGGTTCCCTGGGATGCGGTGCCAAGCTGGGGACGCGCAGGCGAGGGCCCTCACGCAGGACTTGGCTCTGCTTTCCTCCAGGCAGCTGGGGCTAAACGAACCTGCTAAAGACCGGGATAATCCCAGGATGGGCAACGGAGCAAGGAAAGACGGGACCAGCACCCCGGCGTGCAGGCACAGCCGATCCGCAGGCATGTGCAGGGACACAAGGCACCGGGCTGCAGCTCAGGTTTGCAGCAAACCTTGGAAACGGCGCGTTTCTGTCCTGCAGGAAACCCCGACACCTCCTCTGTCATTCCAGATGAGAACGAGGGGTTGAAATGTTGAAATTTTGTCTAAACAGAAAATTCTACAAACCCCCCCCTAAAAAATAGGAAATTATCTTGAAAAATTTCCTCCCAAGAAGTTTGGAAGTGTCTTTTGAAGAGCTCAGGGGTCAGAGCATTTTGTTTTGACTTTAGTGTTTCAGCTAACAGAAAAAATGAAAAAATTGAAATGAAACTCCTGGACCTTCTAGTATGTTTTCATAATTATTCATAAAACATGTTGCTGAAATATATATTTCCACAAAGCCCCTCTAAAGCGTGGAATCAGCATTTTTTGGTGACAGCTTTCCATTGGAAAGTCTCTGGTCCGCTCTCAGCAATGCCTGCGCTCCCAAGCAGCAAGAGGCGAACGTGCGGGGGGGTCTCCGGCTTGTCCCTCCCTGCCGGGGTGGGCTAAGGTGGCACAGAACTGATTCAGGGGCTGAATAAATGCCACCACTTAAGGACAGCTGTCTCCCTGTTAGACCCAGGTTAAGCCGGTGCCAGTGACAGGTTGCAGCTTTGCCCGTGGCCACCCCGAGGAGCTGGTGAGGGGCTCAGCGGGGAGGGGGCTGCCGCTGAGGCTCTGCGGCAGGGACAGGGGCAGGGATGGGGAAGAGACCGGGACAGGATGGGGCAGAGACAGGGATTGAGCAGGGAGAAGGACAGGGATGCGGGAGGGATGGAGAAAGGACAGGGGCAGGGACAGGATGGGACAGAGACAAGGACAGGGACGGGGCAGAGACAGGGATTGAACAGGGAGAAGGACAGGGATGCGGGAGGGATGGAGAAAAGACAGGGGCAGGGACAGGATGGGACAGAGACAAGGACAGGGACGGGACAGGGACAGGGATGGGAAAGGACAGGGGCAGGATGGGGCAGGGACAAGGACAGAGATGGAGCAGGGATGGAGAAGGGGCAGGGCCAGGGATGGGGACAGGAATAGGGGTGGGGATGGGCAGGGACAGGTACAGGGACAGGGAGGGCAGCTGGATGTGATGAATAGCGCTGCATGCCAAGAGCACCAGGGCCCGGCGTGGGCGGCAGGACCCACCTGGAGAGCGGCCCCAGTCCAGCGCCGGGGACTCGTTCCCAGCCTCGAGTGGGGCCAGGGCAGGGAGCGCGTGAGGGCAGCCGAGTCTGAAATTACAAAAGCAGAGCAGCAACGGGACTGCTCGTGTTTGTCAGCACAGCCCCTAAAAATAGACCAAATGTGGTGGACTTTGAGCGGGTGCTGGAATCCGTGTGGTTACGTTTACATCCATACTTGCGCTGGCTTTGTCTGAATCACCACGGAGCATTCGAATGCTCCAAGAAAAATTCAGATCAGAAGATTGCAGCATTTTGTGCTGATTTAACCAAACTGGTTTGACATCAGTGCAACTTAAAACAAAGCAACCTGGGCGTGTGGGCGGACAAAATCCAACGGAAATCTTTTTTCCCCACAATTAAGGCTGTCACCTGAAGGCCTTGACCTCAGAAAATAATTCCCCCAAATGGTGAGGGGGCAGGTAGGACTGAATTACACGGGGAGGATAAGATCCGCCGGGTTGCAGTCAGCACAAAGTGTCACCTCGCAGCGCGGTTCCTCTTGCGTCCCGGTCCCTGGTGCCGCGGCGAAAGGCCTCGGCTCAGGACCTCACGCACAAGCGGCCGCAGGGAAGAGCTGCCGTTGGGTTGGCAGCTGCTCCACGCGCGCTTTGGGGAAACAGGAGGGCACAGGGGCAGGATAACGAGCCCCAAATTCTGGCTGCAGAGGAATCAGAGTGCGATGGTCTTACAGCTCCGAGGAAGGGCACCGGGAAGGCCGGGAGAGCTGCCTGTGCCGGCGGTGGAGCCGGCTGCTCGGCGAGGGGACGGGCACTCCAGCACTTTACTTACAACCGGGTGGACACAGACTCCGGGGCAGAGCCGGCGCGCTGCTGCTGTGCCTCCCCGTTGGGGCAGGTCCAGACGAGCTGATGGCTCTGTTCCGCCTTTGCTGTCTCCGCTCCTCAGCTCCTTTTTATTTTTGCATTAGCGTGTGTCCCTCTTCATTCCCACATCAGTGGGCACGCAAGGGTTGCGGGCTCCGCTGAGGGTCCCAGATGGGCTTCGTCGCTGCCAGAGCCCTGTGCAGAGCAGAACCAGGCTGGGGACCTCAAGGGCAGGTCTGCTGCTGCCGAAAGCGCTTTTCTGTTCCCTCCTTCCACTTACACAGCAAGGGCTGGGCTGGAATGAGCTGGGCAACTTTCCTGTCTTGTTGGCTTTCAAGGGTGATGGGACAATCAGTTTAACCTCCTAAGGGTGTTGGCTCATCCTGCTGTCCTGCTATGGGGAAATAATGGAGAACCTTGAGGGAACAATTTTTGTCTCCTTTATTGCCAGGAAGCAGAATTTTCTGGGGCCACTCCCAGGACAGGAGACTCTTGTCTTGCCCAACCATGCATGCTCAGGCTCCTCAGCGAGGAGCATAAATGTGTCCCTCAAAAGCCCTCGGAATATTACACCATACCCAGTCAGAGGCCTGGCATCCTCTCAGGTCTTGTTTGCACAGGTTGCAACAGGAATCCAGTTTGTTGGCTCCGTGGGCAGTGACCAGACACAGGCTAACGTCAGGATGGGCGAAGCCATCCTTGCTCTTGACAGCCTTCCAGCAGCAGCCTCTTCTCGGGGGTGTGGTCCCCCCCAGCTCACCCAGGACTCACCAGAACTGAAGTGCTGCAGCCTGAAACACTCACAGTCTCCAAAACTCAGGCCCGCTTGACCCTCCGGCCTCCAGGGACATGAATTGGGACCCTGCTTCCCTCCTGGTTTCTTGGACAGGAGACAGGAACAGCTTAACTTTAGCTGGTGGCGGGACAACCGTTGGTGGTGCCCTGGGGTGTGAAGAGGTGGCTCCATGGTGAAGCTGGTCTGTCTTCTTGCACCTCAGGTGAGAAGTCAGAGGGTGTTTCACACACATCTATGAGCGCAGTGGAAGAGATCGGAGAGGATCAGCGGACCACATGGAAGTCTTCTGAACATCATGGACAGGCGGAGACAGCTCCTGCAACATGCCCCAAATGCACTGTGTTCCCCCTCGGAGGCCAGGGAATAGCTGTGGTTACTGTAACCAGGCAATGTGTTTATGTTTGGGTTTATTGCTTGCATGGGATGGGAGAAGGATGTGACCTCATGTACGGATTGTGGGGTATGTCCATAACCATTTCCAGCAGAGCTGCACCAAACACATCTATTGAGTTAATAAAAGCTATTACTAACTTGGATACAAAACACAATGAAACAAGAACATGGTAAAGTTTCAAAGTGCAGAACTAAGACTAGGCCCTATAAGCCCTGCTCTTGGAAGGGTTTGTTCCTGGTACTGGGCAGGACAGCCTTCTAATTAAGTGGGCTGAAATGGCATGATGTATTTGTGACATTTTGCAGGCCGCTGGAAGGTCAGAAGGGCAGTGCGCGCTGTTTCTGAGAAGTGCTCCCTCCACAGCTGTTTGCCTCTGCACCGTCTGCGTCATATCCCTTCGCAGGGCCAAGGGCTCCTTTGCAGTCCCTGGAGACACATCAGGACACGGTTCCTCCACAGCTCTCCCTTCATGGCTCTCTGTTGGGATGAATTCAGTGTTTCCTGGAACAGACCCCTCTAGCTTCTTTCTTTCCATCTGGGGACTTGCCAACCTCTTTACCTGGGCCACGGAGTTATAGGTGCTGAGGGAAATTGGAACAAGTGAAAATACTGATTGTCCTGCTTCGACTCTTTGTGCCAACAGAGCAGATAATTTTTTTTGCCCAGCAAATCTGGAACATCATTCCAATCTTCTCTTCCCACTCTGGTAGCTCTTATGGAGACGTTAAAAGGCTTTTCAAATTACTTGCCCCAGAAGAGGGATGCAGCAGGGAAAGCTGTGCGTGCAGCTCGTTGGTTGGCTCCGTGTTGCTGAAGGGATACGGGGGATATCTTGGAGTGCGACGGATGAGGTGAGTGGAGGAGAACAGCTAGCCAGAGATCTGTGGGCCATGCCCAGACTCTCATGGAGCAGTCTGGGAAGGATGTTTCTCACATGGATAATCCTCTGGGGCCAAGGAGCAGCATCCCTGTACGCTGCAGGTGTGAAGATGCTTTGAAGGAGCAAAGCTGAGGACCCCCAGGGACCGCAGTCCCCTCGAAGGGCAGATGTGACACTGGGATCCCAGCTGGGCAGCAGTGAGGATGTGCCTCAACCGCAGCCCAAAGCTTCCCTGCCCCGAGGCCCATTCCCAGCTCAGCCTCTTCAGGGTCCCTCGTGCCAGCCTCAGGCCAGTCACTCTGACCGTCTATTGCAAGGGGCCCTTCATGTCCTCTTTCTTCCCCTCTTTTGCCATGATTACTTCTCCTTCCCACCAGCCACACTGGGACCAGTGGCTGCGCTGGTGGTGCCCAGTGCTCAGCGAGGGCTGGGCATGTGCTGGCACCGTGAGCTGGGCCATCCCACCTCTGGGTGATTAATTATCCCCTGAGCTGGCTGACTTTTTCACCTCCAGCCATAATTCAAACTCTCCGAAAAATCCGTGTTTTTCTTCTCCCTGTACCATTTAATTAGTTACACATGTCCCCAGGACTATATTTTTCATGGTGCACTCGGAAAATTAAAAGAAAGTGGTGATAAGCTTTCCTCATTACCTGGCGCTCTTTGTTGCGAGGGGCCGCTGGGCGTCTCGGCGCGAGGCGGCAGTAGACGGCTCGAAGGCTGATCCGCTCCTCCCGCGATGCCGTCCGCTCCGCCGAGCGCTGGGAGAGGAACCGGGGAGGCTCGCTGCCGAGGAGGGGGGACCATGTCCCATCGTGGCTGCTGGCAGGAGGGGCAGCGCCCTTCGCCTTTGCGCCTGCGCGGTCGCTGGAGGATGGTCACAGGTCTCTCCGTGGTGGTCACAGGTCTCTCCCTTGGTGCCAGCAGAGCGAGGTCAGCCCATTTCGGAGCCGGGCCTTGCCTCGGATGAGGCCCCTGCAGCACTGGGAGGTGGTGGCTGTCATCAGCTCACAGGTGGCTGGAGAGCTGCTTTGGGGCTATTTCTTTTCCCCTGAGCTCCCGCAGACTGAGCACCGCTGGCCCGGAGGGTGCAGAGCACGGCAGCATCCATCCAGGACGCGCTTCTCCATGCCGTGTGCAGGCACAGCGCAGGAGCCATGGCACTGCCCCATCCCGCTTCCCTCCCGGAGCGGCCGATCCCGCCGGACCCCCTCAGGGACGCACGCAGGCTCCCAGCGGCACGCCGGCCCGTTTCCCAGGGAGGACGGTGCAATCCGCATGGGAAGGAGCGGGGCCCGAAACATCACATTGCTTTGCAGCCTGGAGCCAGGACCAGCCGCAGAGCCGGTGTCCTGCAGCGGTCGGGGTCGAGCGAGGGGGACGTCACGCGCCAGTGGGATCCTGCTGTCGTCCCTGCCAGGACGCCTGTCCTCACAGGAGCAGGTCAGGGAGGCAGAGTGGGGTCATCCCGCTGCACAGCAGTGTTTTTCCAAAAAGCCGACAAGCGCTGCTCCAAGCACCGCGGCATGGCACCTGCGTGGCCGGGCCACAGCACTGCCCATCCCACAGGGCTTCCGACTCCCTCTGGAAGTTTTTTTCCCCCCCCACAGCCACCCAAATCAAAACAAAGCAAACCCCTCTGCCGTGCTGCTGCCATGATCATCATTCCCCCCGGCCCATGGGGACGTTGCAGGGGGGGTCTCGGAGCCCGCGCTGGCCCCGCCGGCGTGCAGCACCCTGGGACACTGACCCCCAGGGAAGCCCCGCTCCGCCAGCCGACCTCGCTCTTCCCGCGGGTCCTTGGACAGGACAGCATCCTTCCTCCCACCACCGCCGATGCCTGGTACCCCGGGGCTCGGCCGCAGAGGCGAGACGGGCTGTGCTTCGCCAGTGCTTCGAAGGCTCCAGCTCCCATCCGAAAGCAGGAGACAAAACACAAACGGGGGGAGCAGCGCGGGTGCCACAAATTCCTCCGGCGTGAAATCTCTGTTTAGAGCTTCCCTCGCAGATCATAAACGCAGGAATTTGGCCTGCCAGGGCGAGCGGTTCGCAGCGTCCCTGCAAAGGAAATATTTGCTTTACGCGAGCAGATCAAAGCCCCCCAGCTCCCCCGCCTCCCCCAGTGCCCACCAGCAGAGCCAGGCCGTGCCAAGCAGCTCAGGCGCCCGCTGCGGGCACGGGGCACCGCACAGCCCGGCCGCACAGTCCCTTCCTGCGCCAGGCAGCTCATTTTTTTTCCCTGCAGGGCTGCATGCCTGCACCCAAGCCGGTTTCAGGTGCTGACAGGTGAGTCATCCAGCCTTTGCAGCTCTCTCTGCTGTGAGACACAAGCAAAAGCCATGCCCAGCCTTAAAACCCAGGGGGTGGAGGGACCCCGATGTCCCCCACTGCTCAGGATCCCCGCAGGTAGCAGCGAGCATCACCGGGGGCTGCGCGCCAGGGACGCAGCACCAGCGAGCTTAACTGGGAGCTCAGGGAAACAGCTCAGGTTTTAAAGTCCACCTGAGCGTGGCTGTGGCTCTTTAAGGGGGGGGGGGGGGAAAGGAAGGACAGACCTTTGCTGTTGCAAGATTTGCTGATTTTCTTTTCCAGTGTCTTAGTCTTTCTCTTTTTCCCCATCTGCTTGCTGGGTCTTGTAGGAGAAGTTGACCTTGTTGGGAAGCCGCCTGTTCTCGCACCCTGCTCTGCCGAGCTAATGTTCACCCCCAGCCAGGCTCTGCTCCACATCCCGCATCAGCCTGCTTGGGCAAAGAGAGAGAAAAGGGGCAGAAAGAAAGGCCCCCCCCCCAAGACGGGGATTTATGGTCACCGGTGACAGGTGACAACGACTCACCGAGACCTCCAGGTTTTACAAGCAGCAGTTTCCAGTTGACTGGCTGCTTAAATAAGTTTGCTCTGATCCCGAGCACAGTGTATCCAGCTCAAATTGGAAAAAGAAGACATTTCAGCAGGAAGAGAGAGGGAAAAGGGGAGCATAAAACACTTTACATCACATCAGAGGAATATGCAGTTTGCATGCAGAATATGCAACATCATGTTAAAAAAACACTGGAGGCAGCTAGAGAAGTAGGGGGTGAAGTGAAAGGGGAGAGAAACAAGCAGAAGAGGTTTCTCCTGAGCTGCAGAAGTGCATTTCCTCCCACAGCGGTGTTAAGGGCAACAGCCAGGCTGGAGTCGGTACTGGCTGGCTCCCCGCAGGGTCCCAGGAGGGGACAAGGCTGAGAGCCAGGTGCCTCTTTCCCTTCCCCAAGAGGTGCTGGGAGCCTCCACATCCAGCCATACCTGCAGGAGAGATTTCCTGGGGAAACTACAGGTCCTTCTTAAGCCCCTGTATAAGTCTTTTCTTCTTGTCTGCAAAGGAACTGGAGCTTGCAGGACCCTTCCCAGCAAGACCAGTGCCTCTGTCCCTCCCTTCCCACCCAGCACACCTGGGGAGGGGGCACGTGGCACCTTTTTAAGGCCGAGGCAGCAGTTGCACAGCTGCTCCTCGCTCACCCGCCGTGGGAAGGGGGTATAAACCCTCCCAAGCAGCACCTGGGGGAGCAGCTTGCTGAGGGGGTGGTGGTGGCAGTGGGTTTGTGGCAGGGACTTTAGGGCCTTCCTGGGGGAAGGGGTTTCTTTCTCTATCTGCTTCCCCGTAAGCACTGCTGAAGCAAGGGCAGCGGGTGTTTAGGGCCTTGGTTAGAAGAGCAGCAGCTCTGGCAGGGCAGAGAGCAGCCGGAGGCTGTGCCACCCTGGCCTCCCCTTGACGCGTGGTGCTGCTGTGCCGAAGTCTCGGTAACCCCCTCGTCCGTAATCTCCTTCCTAGCAGTGCTGCGTGAAGTGCAATTAAAAACATGCTCTTTTCTCACCGTTTCCAGCAGCGAGCAACCAGCTGCTTCCCTCCCCGCTGCTGACTCTGACCTTCCTCTTCTCCGACTCCCCTCCGCCACCTCGCAGCCCCGAGGTCGTGACGTGGGGGCAGCAGGATGCGGGAGAAGCGAGCTCCGTCGGGATGCAGGAGAAATGAGCTCCATCACGATCCGTGCTGCCGTGTGGATCCCAGTGGCTTGCAGGGCCTGCCGAGGTGATTCCAGGCGCAGCGCGAGGGATGCGATGTCTGGATCCCTGCCGCACCGCCCGGATGCAGCGTGGCCATCGGCGGGCAGATGCAGGTCGAACGAGCCGGTCCCCCGGCAGACAAAAGCCGTGTGCCTTCCCGGCTCAAGCAGTGTTTGCTTTCATTCACCAAGGTCTCTCGCCTGACTTTTGCGCGGCAGCCCGGCAGCCTGAGGCTACCAGGAAATTTATTAGACTTGTAAAACTTCAGGGCTCAAATCTAATTGTCTCCATCTCCTCCAGATCCCTCGAGGGAAGCGCTTTGATTTAAGCCCCAATTCCAGAGTGAGCCAGCGAGTCAGCAGTCGGCACTTGAAGTCAAATGAACAACTTGTGCCAGGGCCAAAGGATAATTGCGGCCCCCGTTGTTCGGAGGTCTGAATTCCAGGGAGCAACGTGGGGCTCGCTGGAGGTGTACCTGCGCGCGAGGAAATTGGTCCCTCCTGTCTGTCTCGCCTGCCCCTGATGGAAACGGCCCACTCGGAGCAGAGCTGAGAGAAACCTGAGTTCGCGGTGACGGCAGCCGAGGGCAGGGACACGGAGCTGGTCTCCTCTAGCACAAGCATCGCGCGCGAGGAGAACAAAAGCCTCGTCTTATTCCAGCTCTGTTCTGCGGTTCCGAGTCCCAGATCGCAGGATCACAGAAACAGCATTGATGGGAGCGAAGCTATTTTAATCTCACAGGGGCTTCCCGCTGAGCAGGGTTTTGCTTAGCGATAGGAATCAACACCCGCTGGGTGGGAAGGGGAGCAGCGGCCAAGCACGGGGCGCCTGGCCGGGTGCGGAAGGGGAGGCGGCTCGAAGGCAGGACCTGGAGGCTCCCCGGGTCCTGCGTGGTTTTGCTCCCTGCGAAGGGAGGCAGAGGTGGGGAGCTGCAGGTGCGCTGAGGACGCTGCCTTGCAGAAGGGGACATTTCTGGCAGTCAGCTCTGCTGCGGATCGATGCTGAGGCCATCGCGATGGAAAAGCAGCCTCAGGAGGTAGCCGGGGGTCTGGAGAGAGGTAGGGTCACTGCCAGGAGGGAGTGAAAGGGATATTCAGGAAACCACCAAAGAAGGGGGAAAAGAGAGCAGTTGGTGCAGTGGGGGTTGAAGGTGCCCATATGGAGAGCAGGGCACGCAGGACATCTGAGCAGCCCTTGGGGCAGGGACGTTTCCAGCTGAAGAGCAGCGAGTGCCCCAGGCCCGCGGCGGGGAGGATGCTCTGCTGCAGCCTCGGGGCCTGCCAAAACGCGATTGCTACTGCAGCTCTACAAATCCCCCTGTTCAGCCCACGCGGTTCCCTTCCCCACCCTGCTGCATCTCTCGTGCCGGGTGCCTCCTCCACGCTGGTTCACGGCCGAGCGATGCTGCCGAAGCTCGTCTCCCTTTGCACACCCCGCATGACAGCGTGTTTGTGCTGATGGAGCGGCTTCTCTGTGTGAGTAAATGTATTTGTCTGATCCATTGACTGGAAAAACCATCCTGAGCTTGCTAAATCCTTGCAGCCTTTCTGACGTCTGGCAGCGGCTGTGCGCGGACTCTTTAGTCCATCAGTTTTTGTGATTACCTTGCGGGTTATTCTGGCGGGGGACAGGGCTCATGGACGGGCTGTAATCCTGCGCTCAGTGTCCCTGGCCCATCACTGGCTCAGTCGGCTGTGGTCACTGCGGGTTTGTTGCCTGAAGCAACTTCATCACAGCAAATTGCAAACTCGGGTAGGTTTTGCAGCTCTGCCTGTGGCCTGCCTGGCAGTGGGAAACATGCCTCCCTCAGCAGTCTCTTTCTTCCATCTTTTATTCTCTTTTTAAAGATGAACTTTGCTTTCCTGCTCAGCAACGGCGTTTTGCATGAGCAGCACTGGGCCTGGCGCGGCTGCCGAGCCGAGCACGTCCAATTCCCCGAGCGCAGCAGGTCTTTCCATCCACCTCCATCAGGGCTTGCAAACGTCCAGCCCTCGCGGGAGAGGCGAGTGGGGAGAGCCTTGGCTGGAGGGGGGCACGGTGCAGGGCAGGCCCGGCCGGCCGCAGGGCCGGGTGCCCCGCGCAGCACCCCCAGCCCAGGTCTGCGCCCCGGGGCTCGGTCACGCTCCGTGTTTGCCTCTAACCCGCCCGGGTACTTGCAAGCTGCTCACGGGCAATTTGCAACTTTTTGAGTTTAAATTCACCTAGCAAAACTAGCCGACTTCTGGATTTGCAAGCTCACCATTCTCCCATTCACAGGTGGCTTAAAAAAGAAAATACAAAACACAAGGAAGTTTGCCTGTGTATTACAGTAGGTGACTCCTCGATGGTCCCCGTGGTCCGAGCTGCGGTCCCCAAAGCAGCAAACTGCGGGGAGGTGATAACAGCACCTTCCCGGGCAGCTCTGGCATGACCATCCGCGGCGTTGCGCTCTCTCCGGTGCCTCTCATTAGTGGAAATAAATGGATGCATTGCAGGGAGGGGATCAGGGTAGATTTATGGAGAGGGATTAAAAGAACTAAATATACATAGTTTAGTGAAGAGACGTTTAAGGGAAAGGGCATGCGTGTCTAGGGAGGGAGCGAGAACTATAATAACAGTCTATAAATATTTGAAGGTGTAGGCACCAAGAAGCAGATTGATTTATTTATGGTAATGTAAACGGGATACAGTTAAGTAAGAGGGAAAGATACATCACGGGAAGATGCCGTGGACGTTTCCCTGTGGAAGGAGCGGGGACCCGGTGTTCAGAGTCGCGGAGGAGGTGGCAGCCGGGGCACTCGCTGCCGGCGCTTGGCCGCGGGGGCTCTGGGTGCTGCAACAGCCCTGGCTGCGGGCTGTGCCTTCAGAGGGGGTCCGGGCCCTTTATTCCCCATCACTCGGCACCGTGAGATTTTCCTGTTTTGTCTCTTCCTTAATGGAGCTCGGATGATGCCCATGTTTCTCCTCCTCCTCGTTGTGCCAAGCTGTTCATGTGTCATCCTCGCATCTCGGGCAGGACTCGAGCTCCAAGGCCTGCCCGCTTTGCAGCCGGCCCCCTCCGCTCCCCGCTTCCCCCCGGGGTGTCATGTTCTCCCTGCTGAGCGTGCCACGTTCGGTGGCGAAGCCCGGCTGGCAGCGCCACGTTCCCCGGTCCCTGTTCCCAGTGCAAACGGAACAGATGGGCGCGAGGAAGGCTCGCTCCGCCTGTGCCAGGGTGAAACTGGCTCAGCTGCAAATGAATATTTCCAGAAACCTCGTCTTCCTTGGTTTATAATTATGAGCAGATTTTCTTGTGGATAAAAGGGAGGCTGGTTTCAAAAAAGAAATGACCCTGTGTGGGAAGAACTGATTCTTCTTGGAAAATATGGTGCCTCGAGCAAGTTTAACTCTTCTGGTTCCTCCAGGCATGAACAGATTTGCTGCATTCAAATTCCTGTCAGCCAGCTCAGAGTCTGAGGCTTGGCACGGGAAGCTATTTGGTGCAGGAATCAAAACCTATTTTGAAACAACAAGTTCCCCTGCGCAAGCTGCACTCACACACCTCTGAGATCTGGAGGTTGTGATTTCTCCGTAAAGCCTTTCCCCGAGGCTGCCAGGCCCCGGGGCATCCGCAGCAAGCGGCGGCTCCCTGCACGGAGGCCCCGGGCCAGGAACTGGGATGCACTGGGGCGAGCGGCTGGACGGTGGTGTTGCGGCTGTGGGTTTGGGGCTGGGGAGGCCGATGTGGCATAGATTTGTTGTATTTAAGCCCCAACATTTCCTCCAGGGCTGATGGCATTGCTCGCTGCCGCCCCGATGCGTGCTGCGGAGTCACTCCGCGTCCCTGCCCTGTGCCCCATCCCGGTCGCGGCTGCATCTGTGGGCCCGGAGCAGCCCCTCAGCACCTCCCGGCACGAAGCCGCCGGGGATGAAGCCGCCAGAGACAGCCCGCGTGATGCCCGCGTCGCGTCCCGCCACTGCCCAGCCTGTTGCTCTGATAACGAGCGCATCACTATTTATTATTACGACTTCAGCAGCGAGCGAGTCAGGAGGGCTGGGAAAGAGAAATCCCTTCATTTTACCAAAATTATCTTTGATATGTCAAAAATGGCAAGGAAAATTTATGAAACAGACGTGAAAGGCAAACAGGTCCTTGGAAGTTTTCCCCAGCGTGAGAGAAGCTCTTGAAGTTTATTCGTAGAACAGCCACCTTATTAAAGAGCTTCTTGGAGAACTTTGAACAGCATTCTATATGGAAACAAATCTGCCTCTATAGCAGCGGTTTTCTGTGTTTCTTTTGATAACGATAATGATCTTACATTTCTGTACCGCCTTTCATCTTGCCGGATCTTAATGAGCTTTACAGACAAATGTGCAAGCTATACGCAAAGATCAATTCGCCCAACAATGACAGGCAGCCGCTGCCGGGGTGGGATGTGGCAGGTGTTTACACAGCCTACTGCAAAATCATTTCAGGCAGGAGTGGAAGAGATTGGGTTTTGTTTTGATTTTTGTTATTTATTGAAAATGCAGGCAGCATTTTAGAGAAGCAGAATTTGGCAAGCTAGAATTTGGCCAGGACAACAAAGTTGTCTCTCTGTATTTCCTTTTGGAGCTGTTCCTCTCTTCAATGCATATTTCGCCCTTCTCTGTGCCAGGGAAGGGATCGCTGCCCAATGACTAAAACTCCTGCCTGGCATGGAGGAGGCCCGGTTCAGGTCTCTGCTCCGCTAGATATTTAATATTTTTATAGGCAGAGTTCTGGTGCCAAAAGCAGAGCTGTGCCAGAACAGCCCGTAGCCCCACGCCTGTGGTGCTCAGCTGAGCAGAAAGGCTTGGACGGAGGCACCACATCCATCACAGCTGCCCCAGGCCACCGGGTTGCTGCGGGTTGGGCTCTCATTTGTTCTCCCTCTTTCCCACTGATGCTTCGAGCAACAAAGTGGGTCAGGACCCGGTTCCTCCTCATCAGCCTCTGTCCTAGGCAGGATATTTCTAGCAATCGTTGTGTTCAAGGGTAGAGGCATCACCTTGAAAGCGGGGCTCTGTGTCCCTGCAGCCACATCTGTTCCTAGCCTGAAGTCCAACAGACCAAATTTGACGTTGCCGGAAGGAGCGGTGGTCCCCAGAGCTGCCGTGTGTCCCAGATTGAGCACATCCCCCTCTTGAGTGTCATTTATTTCCTGCCCATAGCAACATGCTGGGCAGTCAACCTTAAGCGGAGAAGAAAAGGCAAGAGCTGGGAGCATCCTAAATGCCGCCAGTTTCGTTTTTGAGCCAATGTACTGAATAATAATCACAGGCCAAGGGGAAAGCTGCTCCTCACTCAGATGTTGCTGGAGTCTGCGGCCTCTTATGTACCTGCCTGCCTCCTCCTCTGCTCAGTCTAAGGATAGCCTTCTTCTTCTTCAGTTTAAGCATCTTCTACTAGGAAACAGGCTGCCGCCTCCCAGAGCACCCAGGTGTCGAGGGCTGTGTCCGTGCGGTGCCGTCGCTGCCTGCCTCCAGTGCGCACGTCACCTTGGGCAGGCTGTGGCCCTTCTTTTTGGCCTTCGGTTTGCAAATTCTTTCAGCCGTTTGGGGTTTCTGGGGAAGCAAATTCCTCTTCCCTCCTCTGTCTCTTTTCCTCTCAAACTGACCCCTCCTGAGAGCCCTTTCATCCTCCTGCACCTCCATTTTCACCTCTTTTCTGGGTGTGGTTGGGTTAACCCTTCCCTTGCTGTGTGGAGCTTGCCAAATTATGCTGGCTTAGGATGCTTTATTTGAAAAGCAAAACAACCTCATGCCTTTTGACTGCATCAGTGCAATGCTCGTTGTTAAATGTGCCATGTGTCTGCTGCGAGGGCCCTTGCAGGGTGCCTGCGGGATGCTGCTCTAGACTATCCCAGCCTGGAGATTTTGCACACTGTGCCTCATTCTCCTGCTCATTCATGAGGATTTCAACTCTCTGCAGAGCAAACAAATGAATCTGGGCTTAAGAAAAAAGTGAGCAACCTACGTGCCTCGTAGCAACACTTCAAAGCAGTGGGAGGCTCCAGGCACCACGAGGCCTCTTCGGCTCGACCTTCTCCTGCCACCGGAGACAGGGTATTGCCGCGCTGTGCCTGGTCTGGCGGTGCCTGCAGAGGGGAAGCGCAAGCTCCGCGTGCGGAGCAGCTGCAGTTGGCTGGAGAGGACATGCCAAGACCAGCGAGCAGCTCGGGTGCTCCAGCTCGAAGCTCATCTGCTCGTTGGCAAGGCATCGTGCTTCTCGCTCTTCTTGCCTCTCCTGCTGAAGTGGTGGTGCTGGCACCGCGCTGCTTCCTGTATTTATGGCAGTAAAACTGTAATCTCCTTCGATCCTCAGAAACTTCCAGGAGAGATTAATGGAAGCTCAGGTCAGCCATTAGTGACCGCTGCATAAATCACCCTCATTAGCCAAGCTCCCTTGGCAAGGCGTGCTGATATATGGACCCACTAAGTCTGTGAAGCGTGAAGAAATCATGTCATGACCACATACCTGGGACAGCTGAGGATCCCTGCTACACTGAGCACCTCGTCTGGATGAGAAAGGGTGGATTCTCCTTCTTGGCTGTCATTCTGGTGTTTGCAAGCTTTTATCCCTGCCCTGAACCACTCCGTGCTTTTTGTCAAGTCCGGACTATGTTTTGGGTTGGCTACTGAGATGATTAGCAGAAGTGAAGGGGAACCCACCTGGGGTGGCAGCTCTCAAGGAGAGGACGTGCCCTGAGCTTGCCCAGACAACCCTTCAAAGAATCAAAGGTGTCAGAGCAACTTATCCTGAGAGCATTTCCCTATGGCAGAGCTGTGGATATTCTCTGGCTTTCAGCTCTTCCTGGTTGTCTGGAGATCTGAAACAGCAAACGCTACTCAACCCTGACGTACATGGCCATACATATGAGCTGGTTCCCTTCCAAAATTTGATTTGAAGCTGAGATGGAAGAAAATCTGGGTCTTGCTCTGCGAGGGAGGTTGAGACCTAGGCCCAGATAAAACGTGTAAATGAGGCTGGAGGGTTGTTTGAAGCTGCAGCAGTCCTGGCTGGCAGCCTGGGAGATGTTCTGGATTTGCTGGCTTCTGCTTTCGTGAAATTTTGCCAGTGAAGCCCTGGAAACCTTTCCATATGTGAAGCACTCATTTAAGAACCTGTGTCTTCATCCTACTACCTCGTGAGTGGAAGGGCTAAAATGCAGTGGGCATAAACCAGTTTTGTTTTAAAGGAGTGAGGGAAAGGCTCTGGAGATAGCACGTAGGAAGAGCATGTTTTGTGGACAAAGGGAAACCATAAGGCACATGGGGAGCTGAGCTAAATACTGTTTGTGGACATCTGCCCAAATAGAAATTCATCCGTCAGAATGCTGATAGACAGCAAAGAGGACAAAATACTGCTCCTGTGACTGCTTATTTAGCATGGGAACGCTGGAGTGGTTATCCAGGGCGCCCACGGATTTGGGAATCATCCAGCCCAAGACCGTCGAGCTCAAGTGACTATTTGTATGGCATTCGGCGTAATTACTGCTGGGAAGAGTCACCGTGGCCCTATAGCTTCTATGGATTTCCTGTATTTGCAGCCACTGACTCATTCTGAATAATGGGCAATGGCATGAAATGAGGCAGTTTGCAGATAATTTAGGCACAGCCAAGAGCACCATATTTACAGGATGAACTGTCTGCTGCCCTAAATGTATATGTTTTGGAAAGTATGTGTAGCATTTTAAATTGTGACATCTTTCTAATTAGAGCTTTGAGTATTTACTCAGGCAAAACTCCCGTTGACTTCATGGCGCGTTTAGCCTGGGGAAGGACTGCGGGGTTTTGCCTTCGATGTCGGAGCTCTGGGTGAGGAAGCCTGACTTCCTCCCTGCACACATGGCCCTGGGCACGTTGTTGGCATGCGAGAAATAACAGTTGCTTTTCTTTCTGCTCACTTCTATCGAGACGGTTGATGCTGCTATGTTTGTGTCTCCAGCACTGCAGAGAAAGCTGAAATCTTTCAAAACCTGTTTTATTTGAGAATAATAAAAAAAAAATCACGAGAAACGCTAGCAAAAAAAGACACACAGAACCAGATCGAGGAATGTTTTTATTCATGTCAACTTTCATAAAGCTCCTCTCTCTCCTTCTGTTCCTCCACCCACCAAATCTGAATTCTGGGCCTCAGCAAGTGTCCCTTATGGTGAAAATTGTCTGTAGGAAGAAGCTGTGCACACGGGGCATATCTGATTACAGCCGAGGGCTTATTAGAGGCGGCTGCAGCTGAGGAGCGAATCTTTCTTTCCCCTGTTCAGCTAGGGCACGAGGCCTTGCGTGCCAGTGTTGGGTTAAATGTCCAATTAGTCTCTCACACTTCACCGTTAATCGCTGCTGTTTGTTGCTGAGTGAGAGCCGCTGGGATCCATTAACTCCTCGCCTTCCTTCGGCTGGCCAGCTGGCTTGGGCCGGCTCCAGGTACGCTTTTGGGGTCTGCCGCGGCGGAGAAATCTGGTCTTTCTTTGCCGAGGAAACATCGTGTTCTCTTCTTCTCTGCTTCCATGTTGATTGATAATCCTTTCTAGGCTGAAGAGGGGAGGCACAAAGGGAACCGTCAGAGGAGAATTGCAGGAGAAAGTCTAATCACACAGCTTTTTACACAACAGCAAGTCTCAGGCAGAGATGTAAAGGTTTATATAGAAATATAATTAATAATCTAGTAAAAAGCTGCCTCCTAGCTAGTGTGATCATGCAAAACAAGACTCAGGGACTCTGGTTCAGCTTCTGAATGCATGAGAAAACAGGAGATTCTGAGAGGTTTTGGAAAAGTTATAAATTTAAAACAGGAGATTCTGAGAGGTTTTGGAAAAGTTATAAATTTAAAAATGTTTAGTCTATTTAATATTAGTGCAAAGCCAGCCAGTTTGAAACAAAACCACAGTGTGTGCCTGCCTTTGCAAATGTCCTACATTCCCCTGTTTTCCTCCGGGAGTTGGTTTTTTCCGCTGTGCTCCTGCCCAGGCTGGCGGTCCTGCTAGGACAAAGCCTGAAAATGGCAGCTCCCGCCGAGAGAGGCCAAAGCATCAGCCGGAGCAGAGGAGACACCGAAGAGCGGCGAAAGGGCTCAGAAGAGCTGCCTCTGCATTCGCAGCGTGGTCGCGCAGCTCTGTCTCCTTGAGTACGTTGTTCTCTGGTTGAGGTTTCATAACCAGCCGTGGCAGCTGAGTCCTAAGGGTCGCCTTGTCCTGGTCTGTGCTCAGAAGAGCTACCAGCTTTACTCAGTCCTCTCAGTCTTCGGTCAGAGATGGGTTAGCAGAGAATATCGTCAGTGCTCGGAGCCCTTCTCCGTCTCCCTGCCTGCAGGCCAGGCTATTTCTGTTGACACAGAGCCCCTTTCTCTTGCTCTGCGATGTCCCTGGCATCCTGGCGCGGACACTGCTTTCGCTGTGTAGAGGCGCCAGTACTTGCCCGTTTGCAGATTCTTTCCAGGGGCTCTGATCGGAGACGCTCGCACGGGCTTTGTCCCATTAGCGTTATTTTTGAACCAGACTGGAGCAAGACAGTTAAAGTGAAATAAAAGCAGGAGCCAAGTGGACCTGATTCGCCGGCTCTGGATGGGCTCCCATGGCCTTTCCAAGGACACCTGGGGGCACTTTCAGATACTCTCTTCTACCACCATGAGTTTTAACTCTTTCAGTTGCATCTCAAGCGAAAAGGGTTCAAAAGGCCGGGACTGACTGCTTTAACGGGGTCTACCCTCGCGGCAGGCTCTTCCCTTTGATCGTCCTTCCAGCTCTTCCCGAGGCTGGACGGTGGAGATTGCCACCTCCCCACGCTCCTCGGGTGGTGGCACAGCTCCCTGAGCCCGGGTGGCTGTCGCGTGGCCCGCGGGTGGGTTGAGAGGTGGCCGCGGGCCGGGAGCAGACGAGCCTCCTTGCCCGGTCTCCGGAGGAAGGCACGCCGCACGGACCGCGGGGGAGTTCCCGCTGCGTCTCGGCAGGTCCTTGGGCATGGAGCACGGAAAAGAGCTGCTCTCGCATCCACCCTCCGGGAAAGACTGGGAGGAGGAATCTATTCATTCAGCTGATGAAATAATCCATTAAAAACTGACTACAGAAGTAGAGGATTTGGTTGTGCGCCTCGCCCTGCTGCCCACGACAGGCGAGCGGAGGGGTGAGGACGTGGCGAGGGCTGCGGAGGCGGCTGTCTGGCACGTGGAGCCAGCGGAGTTTGGTTCTGCTCCCGGAGCAGAAAGGCCGTGGGGAAGGAGGCAGCGTGGGAACACGTGGCCCAGGGCAGAGGCTGGGTCTCGGGGGAGGATCTCGGCCAGGGCAGCAGCAGGGAGAGCCGCGAGCAGCCGCCGCGGGCCGTGGGGTGACGAGCGGAGCCAGAGGGGCTGGTGGCGGCAGCACTGGAGTCTGCCGTGGTGAGGAGCCTGCTAGGAGACAGCTTGCTGCGTTACCTAGGAAGAGCTGTGGTCTCAGGTGAGTTAGTCCAGAGGCAGAGCCAGCGCAAGGGACCAGAGATAACGAAGCCTGGGTGCCTGCAGACTCGCTGCTGAGATGCCGGCGCTCTGGGTCTGGCTCCGTGGAGGCCCAAGCGTCAGCACGCTTGAGCTGCCGTCTGGGTTGCAAGGGCTGCTTCTGCATGTCATTGCAGAGAGTCATCCGGCGAGATGCAGAACCGGCCCAGCTGGGCAGGGACCAGGCCCGGGGCTCCGGCACGCTGCCGGCAGTGCTGCGTTTCGGTGTCCTGCGTCCCCTCCGGCGTGGGGCCCAGCCCCGGGAGGCAGGGCACCCGGTGTCCCTCCTACGCCAGGCTCGCATGCGGTGACGAAGGTGTTTCCCTGAGAGGTGGGAAGGAGCTGAACCCAGCCCTCCCCACCTCTTTATCCCTGAGCATGAAAGAGCAGTACCTGTCAGCTCTTGCAGCTTCCTTTTAAAGGCGTTTTGTCAGATCCTGGTCCTTGCCGTGCCTGTGCGAGTGCTGCGGCTCATGCAGCCCCGCAGGGAACAGAGCTGTAAATGGGGGTTAGGCTGGATATAGGTGCCAAATGCTTTAGACCTCTCAAAGTGGGGCTGCCTCCCTTTCACCCTGGGCTCCATGGCAGTGCCTATATCATAACTGGATGTAGCCCACAGGCACGTGGGCTTTGCCCACCCCAGGAATAGCAGTCGTCATAGTACGAGTATTTATAAAGCACCTCTCGTCCCCAAGCCCTGCACTTGCGGTGCCACCTGGTAAAAATAGCACAGAGCTCTTCAGGGCTGCCCATCTTGTAAGGTGGCTAATTCAGCCCAGTAAATGTTCTCATCCCCATTTTACAGGCAGGGAGGGAGCAGTTGGCCCGCGGTGAGTCAATGTCAAAGCGAGGGTTACAGCCCGGCGAGGCAGCCCGGCCTCTCCTCCCTGCAGCCAGCGGCAGCTATTTCTCTCCAAGCAACATCCACGCTGTGTGAAACCGGTGATATAAAGAACAAATAAAACGCTGTGCCAGCCAAAGGAAGCGGCATCATTTAAAAATATGCACAAGGTTAACAGACACAGGGAGGACACAGCGCGTGTGGATGGATGGTAGGAGACCTAGCCGATGAGACCCAAAGGGCTTCAGAATATAAGGCAGAACCTGCAAAATCGTCCAAGTGCATAAGCCACAAGCAAATCTGGCTTCTTACCCTGCTTAAGCGGTGTCCCAGGCAGATGCCTATGGACTCAGATTGACTTAGCATTGCCATGCACCCGAGGGATTGATTGATTGATTGATCGATTCTGCAGTGCTGCTCCGTGGCCCTGCACACAGCTTCATCACAAGCAATTAGCCAGGAGTGATGTGCAGCTCCGAGTGACAGCTGGGCTTGCTCAGCTGAGATTGGCTCCATCCGTCCCCTGGTACGGTGGCACATCCCCAGCTGGATGAGACCAATCAGGGGAAGCACTTGAAGACCCTCCCGGGGCTTTGAGTCTCCTGGGGAGAGGGAGTAGAATTAAGGGATTTTTAGAACATTTAAAAATGTTTGCTTTCCTAGCCCCGCAGGCGCGGCCTCAGGCATGTTGCCTACTCAAATTAGGCCAGTGTCAGGTTTGTTGGCTGAGTGCAGAGTTTTCATTTAATTTTCTTCATCACACTCACTCAGAGCAACCCCGTGCGGATAGCAGCACCAGGACGCAAGGCATCTGGGCGGCCTTTTGTCAGGCTCCCTGACTGATCTGTTTAAAACTGATTTCTCATGAATATTCAGGTATGTGAGAAGCAGCCAGGATGTTCTTGTAGTTAGGGCCGAAGGTGTCTGGATTCAAACCTTCGCTCTGCCGGTGGCTTCCTATGGTTCCTTGGGCAAATCTCTTAATTTCTTTGTGCCTCAGCTTCCAGGTGAATAACCCAGTAGATGGGTGAGCAGATGACTTGCTCCTCTGCGCAGCCATGCGTGTAGAGTACTGGATTAAGGCTTGGCATGGGTGCTAGCCTTGCTTTTCTCAATCACTTGCTGTCTGACTTCACTTAGGTCAGACTTTCCTCCCCCACCCCTGTTATCCCCTCTGTGAAATAGAGCTGATGATATCCAGGTGGTTTCCAAAAGAGCTGTTGTGCTATAAATAAGGATCAACCCTGAGGAACAAAAAGGACTGCGGGTCCTCAGGGTCTCCTTGTGTGTGTCAGAACTGCTTGTCGGAAATATTTTGCCTTGGCCACATTTACAAAGAAGAGTTGTGCGAGGGGAGTGAAACGCATGCACGAAACTGCAGGTGAGCACCTTGGAGGAAAAGGATCATTCAGCAAGGGAAAACATTCGTAGAAGTGAATTCAGATGAGTTTCCCTCGCCAATGGTATTTGTTCCCCCCAAGACTAAAATGGGCAGGATCCAGCCTATGTCATCAAAAGCTAAGCCTTCAGCTTGGCTTGGGTAGGGTGTCCCTGAGCGCCCGTTCCTGGAGCCAGCGCTGCCTTTGCCACAGAGGGGATAAGATTTCCATCCCAGCCTCCTCTGCACAAACATTGGGGGCTGACGGGCTCGAGCTAACTGCTGATTCTGTGCTCCGAGGTCCTCGGTTTGTGGCTAAAAGTTTGGCAAGAAGGGAGATCTGGGGGCAGGGAAGGCCCTTGCGGAGTGATTGATGTGTTTTATCCCTGAGAGCGCTGTTGCCTGGCCTACTGCTTTATTACAGCCTGGCGAGGCCTGGTTTCCGACCTCGCCCCCGCTCCCAGCGCACGGGAACAGCTGGATGGAACCAAATTTTCACTTGCCTTTGAAGAACCAGCAGGTCCCGTGGCCAGAAAAAACATTTACTGAAAAAATAGTAATAGATCTGTTTCCCTTTCGTCAGGGTGAGGAAGGGAGCTCTGATGTTGACGTTTCTTACGCGAGATTCAGAAATAGCTGTCTTTTAAAATGAGAGCCCAGCGTGTTAGCAAGCTGGAAGGGCATCTGACACCTATCAGTCCCCTGGAAGCAGCCCAGGGCTTGCGGGGAAGGCCCTTTGCTTCCTTGGCTGTGATGGGCTTTGAATGGATATTTCTCTGAAACCAGTGCTTCTGTTTAGTGGTTTTCCCTTAATAAAAGAAATTTTCCTGCTGCAAGGATGTCATTGCCGAGGAGTTATTGCTGGGCCTGGCCTTTACATCTTTCAAAACTTGTCTGGCCTCGAAGGCTGTTTACATGAACTTGTGAGTTCACCCTCTCCAGGGCAGCTGCAGTAGCTAGATCTTTCCTGAGCTGAGATTTACCCCGGTTGAGAAGCTATTTCCTTAAATGAGGGTTGTTTCCTCACTGGAACTGGCTCCTGGCTAGAGCCTGACCTCCATCACAATCTGCTCATGGTTATCGTTCCTTCTCCTTTGAAGGGACGGGTCCTCTTGGGGTCCTGAGGGCCTTCCCACAGCCTAGCTGGGGCTGCGTATGACCTTGCTAGGTCTAGGAAACATTGAATGAGAAAGACCTACCACACACAGCTCACTGAAACCATCAAAGCTGCTACCTAAGAGGAAAAATGAAACCTCTTGTCCCATGAGATCTCCCTTTCTTCCAGGGGGCCATGAGTTGAGATACGCAATGGCCCAGGCTTTGTTTTCTGCATTAGAAATGAGAAGTTACGTCCCACCCTGACTGTGCTATTTGCCCTCTCCCCTGTCCATGCACAAATACCACACCGGCTTCCACTGAACCTCTTTTAGATGTAGGTATTTTTTAAGCCTATCATTATTCTTGATCAGCTAGATGCTCGGCACTGGGGCACCTTTGTTCCTATCGGCCTTAAACCACATTGTTCCTCCTTCTCCGGAAACTCGCCTGACCTTCACGCTGGGCTCCGGTCGGCCAAGCCCCATGGTGGGGGCGGGGGGGGGGGGGTAGCTGCTCGCCCTCCATCTCACATTTCTGGGCCACGGTGGGGAAGGGCTTGGGGGAGTGCAGTGTCCCATGGTTTGCACTACATCCATCCATCTGCCCCGTTTTAGGCCTCCGTGACACTGGGTTAACGTCCTCAGCTCTCTGAGTGTATTGACTCGGGCGTGGATGTCGACTCCAGCAGCCGCTGGGCACCGTCGGTGGAAGTGGATTTTCACACCCATTAATCCCTGGCTAGATTTGACTCCCTCCGTCAGCTGCTTTTTTCTGGGAGCCTCAGCCAAGAAAGAGCTCGTTGCTGGATTTGCAGGGGCTTGGCAATGGCTCATAAACTTGGGAGGCTCCTTGTTCTTCAGCCTCACTTGCCTTGCCCACCCTTCACCACTTCATTTTTCAGAGCTGCCCATGTCCTTTATTTTTCCTTTTTCTCTTGTTTTCTTTGGTTTTTATGTAGGTAGGCACACAGGAAGGGAAAGTGGTTTCCTCCCTGTTTTTTACCCTGGTGCAGAGAAGTGGGGGAGGAATATATTGCTGATAGGAGGTAGAGGATGGTTCCCCAGGGAAAGGGGAGGAAGGTCCAAAGCGCAATGCAGGAACACTTCTGTGCGTCTCCGGGTCAGAGCAAGGCTGCCCTGCAGCAGTGTCCAGAGCCATGTCCAGATTTCTGACATATAGAAAAAATTCCTCTACTCCCTCAGCTGAGGGGATATTTCAACCAGAACTTAGACTGGACTAAGCCATGGTCTGGAAGCAAGGGCACAGCTGGGTTCCTCTAAGTCTGAGCGCACAGTGTCTTGCTTTTCCACTGCGTTTCCATTGTCCCTCTCAGAGACCAAAGCGAGCTGCTCTGGAAATGCCAGCTCTGGTGACCAGCAAGCAGAGTCAAGGAAGAGGATTAGAAAATAAGGTGCAGAAATGAAGAGTGCCACGAAAATAATTTGTTGGTGCCACAGCTGAGGAAAGAAGGAAAATGAAGGAAAATATTTCTGATGACTCAGAATCCCTTCCCTTGCCCCAGGCTAGGAGCAAGACAGCTTGGCAAGTGTTAAAGCTGTCAGCATGCCATAGTAGTTTTCCTCTTTTTAAGTTCTCGGTAGCACCAGGTGAGATCTGAAGTGTTCCTCTCGAGAGCGGAGGAAATATTTCTCTCTTGCAAAGAGAATCATCATGTTGTGTTTTGGGTTAAATGAGTCACCGAGGGTGGGCGAGCCCTCGGAGCAGCTGAAGCACGGGGTGTCCAGCCCTGCCGGGAGTGTTTCCAAATGCCAGCGCATCAGGAAAGATCCAGCCTGCCAGGTGTGGAGATCCCGATGCGGTTGCAACACCAGCACTGGGGAGGAGGCACCGCGGGAGCGCGCGAGGCGCTGGCACGCACGGCGGGCAGGCACGGAGCGCGGGGCTGGCGGCACCCGGGAGGCTGCTTGGGGAAGGAGTCAGCGTGCCGTGTGTGCAATGGGTGAAACACGGCTTCGGGTTTGTTTGGCCAAAGCAAAACACAGAGAGGAGGGAAAAAAAACAAAACAAAACTCCAACGGAGTATTTATTTTTGTTTTTTGGTGATGTCATTGTTGCTTTGGCCCCCTTCCCTCTCTGGAGAAGAACCAAGTGCAGAATGAAAAGTCCAAGCACTTCATGCTGGAAATGCCCCACTCAGTTAAGTGTGATGAGTCTCAGCCGAAATCTGTAAACAGTTCCTGTCTCCCTGAAGCTGCTGTTGCCAGTGAATGGCATTTTCACTGCCCAGTTACACAGAATCCACAAACTGGATAAAGGAAGATGCTTCCTGCTCTTCCCTGGTGTTGTTTTGCAGTGAATCCACCCTCCCTGGAAATGTTTAAGTCAAGAGTGCATGCTTTTCTGAAAGCCTTGCCTAGTTCAAACAATGGATTCTGGGAAGTGCCATGGCACATGTTCTGCAGCAAATCAGGGTAAATGACCACAACGATTCCCTCTGGCTTCATGCTCTATGAAGCTATTGTTTGCAATGTGTTGCATGGGTGTTTAGCTTGGCCCAGCATGTCATCCTCTCTCCACTCTTTGAATAGGCTCTGCTGGAGAAAATGCCTGGAATAAGCCTGTTATATATTTGCTTTTGCCATTATTTTTGTTTGTTTGTTTGTTTATTTCTTAGGAATTATTTTAAGGACCTCCAGGTCCCCACAGCAAGAGGGGCAGGCCCAACACATGTGTTGCACGGCTGTTCCTCTCCTCAGCCGCTGAGAGCCCCAGCACTGGTGGCAGAGAAATGGGGGGAGCTGATGTTTGCCCGACTCCCTTTACCTTTTAGGTGGAGGTAACTGAGCTTGCTTGGCCAAGGGCTGGAAACCGGCCCCTGCGGCGGAGCCGGGGCGGGAGGCTGTGGAGGGTCCCCGCGAGGTCCGGCCCCTCCGCCTCTGCCCCACCGAGCTGCGGGACCTCCCTGGGAGCCGACCTCTCCTGCCGCCGGCCTCTCGCTTACGTGGCCCTGCTCCAGTCTGGCCTTATGCAAGGAGCAGATTTTGGCAACCAGATCCCGGCTTCTCCTCGCCAAAGGACATATGGGGAGCACAGGGGTCCACCCGTCCTGCCCATTCCCCTCTCCGACGCAGGACCAGCCCCTCCTAGACTACTCCTAGCAGATATTTGTCTAGTGCTCCTGTAAAGACTTGCAATGTTGGAGAATCTGGCACTTCCCCAAGCAATCTGCTCCAGTGATTTGCTATCCTTAGAGAGGCTTTTGTAAACGCCAATCTGGATCTTTTTTGCTGCAATTTAAGACTATTGTCATTTGTCCCATCTACACAGCGATGGCTTGTTTGCTCTGATGTCTGAAGTGCTGTGAGAAACCTCAGGTCTGAACAACATCTGGTTCTGCATGTACCCCCGCGGGAGGTCACCTCCCGGGACGCCGTCTTCCCGGGCCCGGCGCAGTCGCCAGGAGGAGCGGGGGGATCCTCCGCTCTGCCTTGAGCGAAAAGAAACCTAGATTCAGACAGCTGAAAAGAAAGTTCACGTGTGTCAGCAAGTCTGTGAGCTCCCGAACAGACCTGAGAGGTTTCCAAACCTCCAGATCTCGGCTGACGGCGGTCACATATGGCCAGACCGGAGTTATCCAAGCCGCAGTTAGTGCCCGCTCCTGAGGGCAGGAATATTGCTGTCTCCTCCTGACCAAGTGCCACGAGCAGGGAGTCCCTCTATAAATAGCAAAGGGGAAAGGAAGGAACAGATGGGGAAAAGACAAGGAGGAGCATGAAAGAGAGAGTGACAAGCGAGCAAGTGGATGTGCAGGCAGGAGCTGGGAGGAGGGAAGGACAGAGAGGGAGCTGTAATTAGGGCAGGTTTAGTATGCATGAATTTTGCTGGGTTTGCAGCAGGAGGCTTGCCCGGCAGCTGCAGAAATGATTTATTACATGCTCACTACATTTGCCCTGTAGGAAGGTAAATAGAATGTACACACTGTCCCATTTACTCTGACAATCGAGGGGATGTGACCCAATTTCTGTTTCACTAAAATGTTTTCCTCACCAGGACTGGACCCCCGGGAGGTGCTGGACTCCACAGCCCCCCCGCGAAGCCGTGGCGCTGCGCTGGAGGTGCATTTATCTCACGTGCCCTCGTTGTCAGGAGGAACTTCGAGACGCACATTTAGCACGTCGATCCCTCGCGCTGGGCCCGTGCTCAGCCTGTCCCCGCACGGCTCCTCCTGCCTCCCCCCGGCACCGGCGGACGGTGACAGCGCCGAGCTTGCGGGAGGTGCCGGGCCAAGCGCTCATGCGGGAGCGATGGAAAATCCGCTCGCACCATCTGCCCGTCGGATTAGGCGATGCTTTTTCTCTGATGGCGAGATGAGAGGGAGACGGGGACCACGAGCATCATCTGGCTCTCACATCTGCTTGCGCTGCGCTGGCTCCGCACAGCTGGCCGCGCCGGACCGCGGCGGGGTGGGCGAGGGTCCCGCGGCCCCGGCTGGACAGGACCGAGCCCGGTTTATCCAGCACGGCTCTGCTGTGGGGGGGGACCCCGCCTCGGGGGGAGCGAGCTGAGCACAGCCCGTGTGTTTGCCCAGGGAAGTCCAGGCCACGACTCGGTTTGCTGATACCCAGATATGCATTTGCTGAATGTGCATGTTTTGGCAGCACAGTGTCTGACTGCTGCTGGTTTTTTCCTCCCCGATTGTAATTCTCCTCCGGCCTCGGCAGCCCCGGGGAGCTGCACGCGGGTGCCCGGCTCTGCCGTGGCCGTCGGCCGGCGAGGGTCAGCCAGGCACCGTGCTGCTCGCCGGGGCACCGGTGGCACAGGGTTAAGTGGACGCCGGAGCTAAATCCCTCCTCTTGGGATCCGTTTTGAGGAGTTTGCATTGGAAAGGAAGAGCCTGCGCATCGTGGGCATTGCCAAGTCCAAACTCACTTCAGACTTTAAGCAAATAGTCACAGGAAATCGGTTCTGCTCTTTGTTTGGCTCTGTCTGGAAAACAGAGCCGTGTTGTGCTTGGAGCAGCCCCTCGGCGGGGTGGGAGCAAGGCTGCTGCCGGCAGAGCCCGCTGGAGCCTCCCCGCGGGAAGCAGCGCTCCGCACCCGGCACCCTGGGACGGTTGTCCCCAGGTTCGGCCCCTGCAGCCCCCTTTTCCCCGGCGCTTTGCTCCATGCGGGCAGGATCCTGCTCCACCGCGGTGGCATCAGCGGGACAAGGCTGTGCCCACTCGCTCGCTGCACCGCGTCGGCGTGAAATCCTGAAGTAGATGCCAGCCTCGCTAAACGGCAAGGCCACGAGCATCCCTGCGGAGCACCGGGGCGGCAAAGCTTCCCGCCAAAAGAAATTCCCGGCCAAGCCTGCTGCAGGCAGGGGTTTTTCTTAGCTCCTCCAACCGCTCTCTTCCCCTCATTTCCCATCTTGTACTGGTGATTTTATTTTGTGCTGCTGTCTGTGCAACCCGAGCAAGGCAAGCGGGCAGTTGCTCAGCACTTGCTCTGCCCCTGGGCCGGGACGAATCCTGCCGCGTGGGGTGCTATCCCGCCTGCTCCAGGGGGCTGGAGCGGGACGCGCTCGCCTCGGCACGCTGCTCCGTCCATCCGTTCCCTGGGCTCTGCGCGCCCGCCCGCTTCGCACCGCACTTCCCTCCCGGAGACTGCAGACAAAACCTAATTGCATGGCGTAAATTATCACAACTGTCCAAATAAAAGTCCAGGAAAAAAGACTGTGGCTGGAGGGACACTTGAGGGCTATTGGAAGATGCATAAATTCCTTTGCTTAGGTTTTTTTTTTATTTTTACATGTCTAATCACAGTGAAAGGAGCCTTTCAAGGGGAGCTCAGCTGCCAGAGCGCTCAGCAGCCCCTAGCAACTGCAGGGAGAAGCAGCAGCAGGCTCGACTGGCCTGGTTTACCTTGGAGAGAGCCTGGTGCTAAGCAAATGCCAAGTGCTTGGGAATAAGGCAGCAAGGGAATGCTCATATTCTCCCACGTCGTCCCTCAGGGCGTGTGATAAGCCTGTTCCCTGCTCTCGGTCCTCCAGGACTTTGATCGGTTGTAAGAGGAAAACTTCTTTGCCATCACCACCCCATCGTCTCTGCTGCTCTCCAAGCATCTTGCAAACGTTAATTAAATAAATACGCCTCCGAGGAGACCTCTTGGACCCCCACGTTAAAGACAGGCTGACTGAAGACATGAAAACGAGCAGCATTTCTGAGGATGGGTCCGGAGCCGCCGGCCCGGCAGCGGCGCGGGAAGGGGAGGAAGACGGAGGGGTCGGAGGGCAGGACCCCGGTGGGGCCGGCGCGGCCGGGCGCAGCAGCCAGCGCGTGACGAGCCACGGCGATAATTAGGGCCGATTTATACTTCCGGGTCAGGGGGTCGCTCTGGCTTGTCATCGATTTTTAGGTGGGTGATAAACTGCCTGGAAAGCAGGGCTGCCAGGACCGCGTGAGAAACACCTCACTAGCGAGGAGCTCCGGAGGCGAGGGCTGCCGGGGTGGCCCTGCCCGGCAGAGGGGACATGGGACACGGGACCCAGCTGGCACTGGCCAAGCCGGGGCAGCCCTGCCTTCCCCTGCCCTGCGGGAGCAGAGGTGGGTTCGCCAAGTCCGATGCATTTAGGGTGCTCTTTTTTCTCTGCTTTGCCCCTGGACTGGATTTTTCCTTGCTTTTTGGCCTTTTCATTTTTTTCCCCCTTTCTTGTGCTTCTTTTAGTCCCACAACCCTCTGCAGGGTGCTGATTCCCTCCAGAGAGCTGTGCCCCCCCCCCCCCCCCCAGGTCCCTCCGTCCCTCAGGCCACCCAGCTGGCACCGTCGCTTGCGTTGCACTCCTGCTCCCGAGTCTTTCCCTCGCTCTTTGCTGACCCCCCGTTGGGCTGCTTTCCTTCGCTCTGGGGTGGAAAAGGGGGGTGTTCACCGAGGCTGGTTGCTCCGATGAGCCAAGCGTCAGTGTTTTCCAGGAGCGGACCCGAGCAGGCCACCGCCACGTCATGCTCTCAGTCTCGCTCAGAAAGGAACCCAGTGCTTGGGGCCACTGGTTTTTCTGCACGTGAACCTCAAAAGAAACCCAGGGAAGTTTGGTGCGTGTTCGTTACACTTGTCACCGTCTTTTTAGCACCAGCTAAAAGCCTTTGGCTCCTGGCTCTGGATCTGCTGGGCTGTGCCGTTCACACGACGGTCTGGGATCCCAGCTGCGGCAGTTGAACATCACGGATGCTGGGGCGTGCGAGGCCTTGCTTCGCTGTCAGCTTCTCCTGCTCTGCTCCATGCAGCACCGGCTGTCGCGCCGGTGCCGAGTGCCAAGCCCGGCAGGGCGGGCGGCGGGCCGAGGACGGCGTCTGGAGACGTACCGCCTCGCTCTCCTACCTGCGAAGGGTTTCTTCCTTGGCACGCCGCGCGCTCTGCTCGCAGGGGCAGATTCAGCTGCTGCTGGCAAGCACAGCAGGAGCCTAAATACGTTTGCTCCATCCCTTTTTTGAAGACTGGTAGAAATGTTCCCAGATTTATGCTTCGAGCCAAAAGAAAGCAACTGCCGGAGGCAGCTAAATGTACCCTGAGCTCTCCCACTGGATGCAGGGGAGGACAAGCCCAGCTGCTCCTCTCGGAGAGGCAGAAGGGCAGTAGGAGCTGAACACACCCTGCCCACCCGTCCTCCAGGCACTCCCTCGGATTGCGCTCAGATGATCCCACTCCAGACACGTTGCTCATATCTGGAACCTAGTTCTCCTTCCTGTAATTACAAGGGTGAAGCTATGGCACAGGCTGCATTCAGCGGGTCTATGTTCTTCCTAAGTACATTAAATTGTCCAGGCCTGGGAGTGTCGTGAAATTACAGTCTCTGCGTGGTGAGGGTATGACCGGGCTCTGAACTTCCTCGTCGAGGAAGTGCCCTGCTCTCTCATAAACAGGTCCAAGCCGAACAAAACGTGACCCAGCTGAGGGCAAGCATCAGGGCTAGGGCTGGTACTGCTCGGCCTGTGGGTCTGGCCCCTGCACCCTGTTCTCTCTGAACATGCCACTAAATAGCAGATGTTCAGCCTCAAGTGTCGCGTTTCTATAGGGGAGATTGATGTCTGAGGCACAGCAGAAGACGCTGGTTGCACTGGTGATGCCCCCCATGCGGTCATTGGCACTTCAGGGGTCTGTGTGTGGACCCCGTGGCAGCTTAGGCAGAGCCAACACTCCTGAACGTCCATCCTGAGTGGGGTCCTGGGACCCAGTGTGCCCCAAACAGGCTGGGTTCTGCACGTGCATGCTTTTGTAAGCTTATCTGCTGGTCAGAAGGAAAGCAAGAGCCCTGGGATTCCTCCTGTAAGCAGCTACGAGGCTTGGACATCCATCCGTCCACGTTGCTTTAGGTGACTTCGTTCCCTTTTAGGAACAATCCCTTGTTCTAGCTCGGACACAAGCAAAAGCTGTGACCCACCACTTCTCACCAGCAGTGGAACAAACAGCCTGCAGGCAGGCCCGGAGCTGAGGCAGGTCACAGGAAAGAGCATTTGAAGTAACAAAGAATTTCCTTTAAAGAAATCCACGCTTGCAAATGGGAAAAGCAAAATTCATCAGATAAATTATTTGTTCACCCAGCTGCAAGTGAGGTGCCCAGGGGAGCCTCAGCGTTTGCGCCTGTGCGCGCTCTTGCCGAAATGCAATGTTCAGCAGATCCCCCGCTCCGCGCGCTTAGCTAATCTCCTCCGCAGTGGCATATTTGTGAAGATGTTCCTGTCATGTCATTAAAAAAAAAAGGTGTTGCGGGGGGAGGGCTGCTGTCTGCATGATGGAAAAGTGACTCTGCATCACGGAAAGCCACCTCCGAGTCCGGGCATGGCTGCTTCTCGCTCAGTGCTGCCCTCGCAGCAGCCAGTCGCTGGGTGGTCTGCCTCTTAATTACAGGGTTAATGCGATGTTACTATCTGGAGAAGTTTCTTAACCTGATAATGAGTAGGAAGCAGCTGTAGCTTGGAAAATGTAATAATTGCAGAGTGGAGCAATGTAATTATAAGGTGTGTATCAACTGCCTCCATGTTTACTTAGAGAAGACTAAATCCCCTCAAAAGCAGCAGCCGTAGCAGCAGCCAGCTCTGTCTCATGCAGGGGAGGGCAACCGCGCAGGGGAGGGCAGAGCAGAGGCAAGCTGGGGCCTGTTCTCCTCCAGGGCTGTGCATCGCGCTGCTATCACCTGCACCCCTCCGAACGGTTCGGGGGGATCAGAGAGCAGCAGAGGTGCGTCCGTGCCATGGAGGAGAGGTGACCCCAGGGCAGCAAGCGTGGAGCCAGGAGCAGGAGCCAGGCTCGACCGCTTCCCAGCGCGCGGGGACGTTTCTGCCCCGAGACCACGCGGCCGCCAGCTCCATACGTGCCTTGTTCCTAGCAGCTCCCCAGGGAAGGTGAACAGCAAAACGTCCCTCCCGAGCCCTTCATTTTCTACCCCCGGAGCAAACGTAGGTGCGTGTGTGTGTCTCACGTCTAAATGCGTACCAGCCTTCTCCCTAGACTCGCAGACCTCTCTCATTTATTTCCCACCTCACTTACCTGCATATGAGGCAATTTTTACGCTGTAGTCTCCACGCCAAAGAAAATTTCTATTAGGTGGGGAAGCTGCTTCCGTTTCGTGCCCTGAAGGCAGAATAACCAGATGAGTAGAGGTGTTATCCCATGCAGAAAAACAGCATTATGCTGATTCTTTCTCCCACTAAACACAGATCATTACTTGTCTTTTGTAGTCGCTGGTGTAGACAATGGAGTACGTGTGCCTGAACACACGTGTATATATAATAAATCGCTCATCGGAGGCGGGAGATCAGCTCAGGCACGCCGACACAGCAAGACCATCACTCATTCCTGCCGCTACAGCTACCAGCCAGTGCCTGTTAATTTGTAGTATGATCAGGGTTTATAACTTCTGTCGAACAGTCGCTAAATCAGGGCAGAACTTACCCCCGAGGGTCCAGCCATCAGACGGAAGAAGGAGCCTTTAATACCACTGGCTACATGTTACGAAGGTGCAGCTGGTTTTGTCACACTGAGGTTTTGTGCAAGTTCCTTGCAAGAGCACACGCAAGCACATACGTGTGATCACGTGTTGGCATGTGTGTGCCCAGTTCTCCCACATTCTCATCCTACATCTGGGAAAAGACTTTTGTCAACTATTTTTTCCCCTGAAAAATAAAGATTTTGCTCAAACAAAACATTTGGTGTATTTTTGCTGTGTGCGCTCAATTATTCCCCTTTGGAGAAAAAAAAGATAAAATATGCCAATATGGAAAATAAAACTGGGTCAAGTTTTAAAGGAATTGTAATAATACTGATTCTGAAGCACAAACTTTTTCATCAGTTCTGTACAATGCTCTCCTTGAGATCCAGGCACAAAGGCACAGCCTCTCCTGAAACACGTTTCTGGGCTTCATTGCCTGCGCAACCTTTGCAAATGTCTTTCTTTGATCTTTAGTAATTACCCTGTGCTAATGCTTTTGTGATGTGATGAATGAGATTGAGAGGAGCAGAGAAGGGTGAGAAGAACCCTTACCTTTCTCTTGTCGAGGCCCTTTAGTCAGGGCCTGTGATCGCTTCCAGTGCCTCCCGAATCACAACCCGGGCTGCAAAACGGCTTATGCATCAATTAGGTGGTTGGATCAAGGTCCCGTCGCGCTCAGCGATGCCTCCTCTTGAGGGAGAATCTGCCCTCTCCACTCTCTAATTAATGAGAGGAAGTTCTGCACAACCTCGCAGGCCTCCCAAATGCTCCCGCCTGTTTTGGGGAGGCAGAGGAGGGACCGAAGTGCTTTCCAGCATGCTGTTGGCTAGGAGGAGCTGGCCAACTCTCTAGCACAAACCCCTTCTGGGTGCTGGAGGAGTAAGAGGGGAACAGGCCACGGAAAGTGGCCAAGCTCATGTGCTCGCCCAGCTCGGCACCTACCGACACCCTGGAAAGGCAACGCCAGCCGAGCTGGACCGGCGGCCTGGAACAGTGGGGCATTTCTTACACCCTCGTGTCTCGTTTCCTGTGAGGACAAGCTTGGAAACGTTATTTCTGATTGTGCTCCCTGCGCACCGAGAGATGTATGCGCGGATTGCTTGGATGGAGCTCACTCAGTACAAACCTTCATGGCAGATATAAATTCTGCTCCTTTTACCCGGGACTAATTCCCCTGGAGCGGCTGGAGTCCGAGGCAGCAGGTTGGGCAGCCCCAGCGCCGGGGCGGGGAGCGACGTGGGGAGGCAGCAGGGCTGCGTGGCAGCGCGTGCGGGAAGGCATCGCATGGCAGTGGGGCAGGCCGTGGGGCAGGCGGCTGCCGGAGCAGCAGCCCCTCTGCAGCCGTGGGCCTGGAGGGGGGCCAGAGCGGGGCTGTTTCGCCACCAGCGCTGTGGCATCCTGATTAAAAAATTCCAGCATGACTGAAATGAAAATTGTTGTGGCTTTGAACGTCCTGACAGCGCTGCAGAGCTGGACGGGGATTAGTGCAGACTGCCTGACACGTATTTTTAGAGAACGTTTAATAGTGAGGCTGCAGCTAAGGCTGGGGGTGGGGGCATAAGCAGGAGATCCAGGAGGAGAGCGGCTGGGATGAATCACCAGCCTGGGGAAGGGCAGGTCCCTCCAAGCAAGGGCTGTGATGGGACCGTGTCAGCCCACAGCTCCCTCTTCCCACCCCTCCTCGTTCCTCCCACGTCCTCTCACCCTGGGTCGCAGCAGTGGGCAGGACCCGAGGGCAAGCGGTCCCGCTCTCGTGCCGCTCTAAGCGCGAGCTTAGGTTCCCTCTCCACGCAAAGTCCCCCGTGCCTGACGCCTTTGCCCTGGGGCAGGGGACTCTGATGCTCTGCAGGAGCAGCACGGAGCGAGGGCAGGTGTTTTCTCGGGAGAGACGGGACGGAGCGGGAGCTTGGCCCATGCCAGGTGGCAGCTCTGCAGGCAGCCGGCCAGCGGCTGTAAGGGAGCAGGTCTAGCTAATGACATCGGGTACCTGCAAAGGCCTCGGCTGCTGCAAAGGGGTCTTCCTCTGGCTGGCTTCTGCTGTACAATCTTTATTCAAGCAGCTTCACTTCCTGGTGTCTCCAGTCCCGCTCAGGCCCCACGTGCTGGAAATCAGCAGTGGAGATTAAAGCGGTGTTTGCAAACGGTTGGTGCTGCTAAATCAAAGCAAGAGGATTAGCGAAACCGTTTGGCTTCTCAGTTCTGCTTTTCTGCCGTGACCACGGCAAACAGCCCAACAGCTCCACTAATCCACACGCCAGCCCCGTTCCTGGGAAATCAATCTCCTCTGCTTGGGTGAATGGGAGGCTGGCACGTGGTCCTCCGGGGGGGAGCAAACACCGGCCCCCCAGCTTGCTGCGGGCACTGCAGGGCATGATGCTGTGTTAGGGGCTGCAGTCAGCTCCTCTCGGATGGTAAAACAAGCAAGTTGTTCATCCCATGTACAAAGACCTGAAATTTTCCTTCCTTCTTGGTACCATCCAAACTGAAGGTTTGTTTTGGACAGGATATGAGAAGAGCTGAGAGATCTGTCCCTTCTCCATCATGCAAACACTGAATGCAAGTTGAAGGAAAATAATGAATGAGTACTTAAAGTTTGCCCAGAACTTTCTTTCCTTCTTCTTAGTTAAAATAATTTGATTCATATATACCAAGGGTCTCAAAGTTCATTCTTTACAGAGCGAGTTGCTTTATAACAGCCTCATTTTTACATATACCAAAGGGAATAGGAGTAGCAAGTCCTCTAGTTACGATGGCTTACCATTTCCCATTACCTGGCTCTGATTTTAAAGGCTTAAAACAATATTTGCCACATTTTCAGCATCCAGGGTGAAATATTCTGAGCTGAAGTTTACTTCCAGCTGATTTGCAGAAATTTCCATGGAAAAACAGTTCATTTGGATTCTGAAGGAAACAAGTTGAGGGGGGAATAGCTTTGTTTTTCTCATACTGAAAACAGCAAGAATAAGTGATGACACTGTTTCAATGAGGAAGACTGACCGAATGCAAAGCACAAAGGGCTCAGGACTTTGAGGGACAGAGGGCATCAGAAGGTGCCTTTTGCCATGCCAGTCAAAACTCACCCAAATTTATCCAAACTATAGGCCTTTACATAAATCTGAGTTGGTACCTACACAGTTTGGTGCACAGATTTCATGCTGAGTCTGTCCAGGGAACAAACACCCCCAGGCCTCCGGGTTTCTCCGTGCCAGCTGGAGGCCTTACTTCATCCCGGGAAGGCAGAGCCTCCTCCCCGCGGCTCGGGGCCATGTGCTGCTGCTGGAGAGAGAGACGTTTTTCAACACGTTGAGTCAGAAGAGAAGTAAGTGTGATTCTGTCATGGAAAATGGTGTAAGCATGCATCATGAGAGGATGCAGTGAAGATTTCAGAAACAACCTCAGTGCTGTACTTTTCCAAGTGTGCTTGCCTGATTTTACCATCTTAGCTTGCTGTTAGCAAAGGGATTCTTTGGTTGTAATGGAAATGGACCCTATGACCTCATCTGCTGAGGGAATTTGTCTTCATTGCAGCCTTGACATGGGGTACTTCTGAAGAGCTCCAGATATAACAGATCTTTATGTTTTCTCGGCTGTACCTCACTCGCATGGTAGCACAGCGCCGGGCTGCTGGAACAGGGACAGATTCCCCAAGCAGAGATCATCTCAAACACAATTCCCTGGCTAATTGCTCAGCACGGGGTGCTTCAAGTCAACACTTCAATCCCCGTTAGTCACGCGGGCCTGCTAACCGCAGGGCTTTCTGGCATTCCCGGCGCCCACTAAGGTGGGGAGAAGTCGTGAATTCACAGTGAGCTGAAAATACGGTGAGCTGCTTGGGTACCCCTGAGGGTACCTAAACGTGAGGATTTCCCAGAAGCCCACTTCCGAGGGTCAGAGAAGGGCAGCTCTTTGAGGCCGCTGTGGAAATGCCAGCTGAAGTGCCAGCTTTCAGGAGCAGTGACCTGGAAGAAGGTGCCGCTTCATCCCACTGAGCGTTTACACCGTGCTGTGAATTAAACTCCACCGCCCAGCTAAAAAGTGGGAGAAAATTTAAGAATGGAGAAACTGAGGCAAGCTAAATAACTCAGCCGCAGCCACACACCGTATCGGGAGTGTGCGGGCCAGAACCGCACCGCAAGGCTCCGGCCTCTCCCTGGCTTCCACGTACTTTCTCCAGCTCCCTCCTCCGTTGCTGAAATCTGGAGAGAAGCTTCAAGCCATCTCGTTTGCTAATGAATGGCAGACGCTGTTTGCTGGCCAGCTCTTTTCCTGGCGTGGCGGAGCACCTGCTGCGCTCTGCTTCTCCTTCCTGCAGCAGCAGCAGTAATCTCAGCACAGGGCATCTGCAAGGTGAACTACCGAATCCATCCTTAGGTTCAGCCCAGCCAGCAGCTACCTCTAGTCAGTGGTAAACTCCAAAGAAAGGCCCTTTGCTTCAGCAGCTAGTGCTTGTGAGAGTGCTCTTGCACTAGGCCTGTCTTGAAACCGGTAGCAGTGCCCCTTTCCCCTGGAAGCAACAGCAATCAGCCTCTAACACACCCAGCCTGCAGCAACCACTTGCTGGCTATCAATACATGTATATCAATACGGGAGTGTGTTTATGTATATATGTAGAATCAATAAAAAAGTAACATTTAAGAAGCTGTAATAGAGTCTGCGTCATTGTCAGGAAATGCAGCAAGTGTTAAAAGCTTAATGGACAGTGGAGGAACAGATTTAAGTGAGTTGTTTGCAGACTTCAGCATGCAGGACGAGAGGGAAATCAAGGAGAGAGAGAACAAGAATTTAGAAGGATTTGGAGATGCTGCCTCCGGAGCTGGTAATGAATAAGAATGAACACACTGAAACACCAGGCTGCTTCCAGAACACAGCTCTGGCACGCGCTCTGGCACCCGCTTTAATTTTATGCTGTAGTTACCTGTTCCGACCTCAAATAAAACAACGATTCCAATGGGAATGTTGAATTAAATCAGCTGCTCAGCTCCCTGAGCCTGGCGCTTTCTTCCTCTTGCTTTTCTTACCCTGGAGATTGTAGCGGTGCAATTTAAACCTTTGCAGGCAAATCTGGGAACTCAAATGGGTTCCCTGGGGAGGAGGTAGCTGCAGGATGCTAGACAGAGCGTGATGAGGTGTGTGCGACAGGGCTGAGCTGTCTGGCAGGATCAGGCTTTTGCAGAGTCTCAGTTACCCTGCTGCAGCCATACCCCTCCTTTTCCAGGCCCCAGGTGCAGCATGCGAGCAAGGAATTCTTGCTCCTTGAGGAGGCAGGGAGCAGGGAAGCGGCCAAGTGAGTTGGCTGCCACAGACCAGCTAGGAGCAGGACCGGGATGGCTCCCCTGGGCCCTCCCTTCGCTCCGTAGGAGGGGAAATGGTCCCTGGGAGGCCGCTGCCAAAGAACCAGCTCTGTGCTGAGGGAGGAGCCGTGGAAACGCAGCTGGGCTGCTGCTCCCAGAAGTGCAGGACAACATGACAGGCTGTCCTGGGTCTTGCATTCCTTTTTCCACTCCTTTCCCACCCTGCCTTGGGAGGCCTTATGCACTGCTCTAACTCCAAATACACCAAAAGGGAGCCTGCAGAGAACTGCTACCATCTTCTCAGGCTTTGGAGGCCCTGCCTTGCCAAGGCTGTGTGCACAGCTCCTGCCTTGTCCAGGGTCTGTGTCTTTAGGCCCAGCACAAGAGCTGGGCATTGATCGTAGGACACAGGACATAGCCGTGTTGCTGCAGGTGCCACAGGTGCTTGCCACATTGCTATGGCACTCCATGAAGATGAGGCTGGACCACCATGGATATTTAACACCTCTGTTTAGTGCCAGGAGGGAGGAGGGTTGGCACAACGTGTGACTTCTCTGAGCATGGTCCATTCAGAGAGCAACGGCTCATTCAACCCAGGCCTTGGCGAAAATGCTGGGGCCGGTGTGCAGCCACAAATATTGTTGAGACTTTCAACTTGGACACCAGCTTACAGCCACCACGGCCTGTTCCTTGTTTTTCCTTGACCCCTCCTTCTCTCACCTAAACTTTTACCTCTGCAAACTCAACCAGTGCCCGAAAGATCCTTTTTCACTTGCCATTAGACATGGTCAAGGGCTCATCCTCCCCATACTGCCAGTGTGGAAAGGGTTAAAAGCCTGACTCCCCTAGAGGCTACGCTTCACTTGATAATATCATCAGCTTGTGACAGTGTTAATGTGGGGATCAGGTGCACAAGGCGGTCTGCATTACCCTGGAGAGAGATGAGTTGTGTCCGGAAAAGCCAGAACTGGATACGTGGCATAATTGCAGCAGGGCCTGATGATGGCTTCCTGACCCTTTCCTCTTAATAAACCATTAGCTGCCCCTTCGACGAAGAGCCTACTCTCGCCTCTTGTTGCATGAGCCTTTCTCTCTCCTTAGTAGCCGCATCCGCTGCGTGTGATCCTGCCCGGCTGCTCCGCTCGGCTCTCTCCTGCCGACCCTCCCCAGGGCCGCTGGCTCTGCACCGCCGTGGGAAACCTGTGCGTCTTCTGCCCAATTACATCACTTCAGATGTAGCAGAGTGATAGATAAGCAAACGGCACCCGTCGCAGCTGCCCCCACCCGCGTCGCTCGGCCTCCGCGCGCTGTCTCCCTGCTGCCCTCCTGCGTATTTAACGCACTGGGAAATTTTTCAATATATATTCAAATCACCGCAGCTAGTAGGGAGCTTAGGCTGCCGTCCACGGCTTATTGCTCCCTTCTGCCCTTACTGCTTCCAGCCGTCGGCAGGGAGGGGAGCGCAGGGCCTTTTCCTCTTCCCAATGCCGAACGCTGGGCGAAGGAGGGTGTCCCCAAGCTGCTCACCTGGCTGGAGGCTGCAGACCGATGACGGTGGCTTCCTGGCACTTCTCAGGACGTTGAACAGGGCCGGGAGTTCACCGACTCGTGCAAAGCCGGACCCTCCTGCGGAGACCGGCCGATGCCCTGCCCGGGGGGGGCTGCCGCCTTAGCCGGGGAGCGGGGCAGGAGCAGCAGCCGAGCAGGACCCCCGTGCAGGCGGCACTGGTTTCCCGGGGAGAACCGGGGCAGGCGAAGACCAGCGGCAGCAGAAGCGCGGTGCCCACCCAGGCAGGCTCTGCAGGGGCCGGGGAGAGGGGGGACTGCACAGCAGGGGGGCTGGAAAGAGCATTTCTGCAAATCATTGCTTTTAAATAAACAAGTAAAAGACAAACAGGAATGGATTGGGAGGGGGACTATTTCAGATGCATTTTCCTTAAGTGTTTGAGTACACAAGCCAGACCAGCACAGGGGGTGAGTGTCTATCTTCCATGTTCTGCATCTTGCCAATAAACATATCTAAAATCACTGTGCTGGGTAGAATCCCTCAGCAGGGCTCTGTCAGCTGAACTTTCCACAGCTGAAAACTTATCTTGTCTCCCTGTTGCTGGCTATTTGTATGCCACTGGTACTAGAAGTGTTTGCCACAGGGCATGGTAAGATACCTGCCTTGCCTCAAATTTAAGTTACTGAAGGGAAAAATAAGCTTTTCCACACAGAGGAAATCCTGTGCCACAGGATTTAAATGCCAAAAGCAGCAGAGGTTGTGGAGGAACCTGTCTGTGGGTGACCTGCAGTCTGGTCGTTCCTCACGGATATTCGCAGAGAAGTGGCCGTAACGAGACGAATGGACCTGGGCGTTTTGCCACTAGCCAGGGAAGGCAGGAGGAAGGATGGAAGAAAGAGAGGAAGCTGGAGAGGTGCCCCTCGGTCAGAGAAAGGGCAGGAAGGGTTTCTTTGCCTGCAGAGAGCAGACACCGAGGCTGCTCTTGGCTCCAGCTAGACTAGCAGAGAGCCCTGTGCTGTTAATGCTCTGCCACCGCCTTGGCCGGACTGATGCACCTTCGAGGAGAGGAGCACCCACAACCTGTGTGGAGTCACACCTCTGTGGTCAGAGGCTTTTCCACCTGAGCAAGGAGGCCACATCCCCTTCCTGCAGCTAATGCCACCCACGCGTCGCATCAGTCACGCCTGGCTCAGCCACGCGACGCCCCAGCGCGTCCCCCGGCGTCACTGCCCTCCGGGTCACACCAACGTCCTCGCCTGCCCGCTGCCTTCTGCCTGCCCAGCGTCCCCCCCCGCCTACCTGTCCGCAGTCACTATGTCCCCAGCTTTTTTCACGGCTTCCATGTGCCCAGCTGAAGTCCTGAGTGAGAAACACAGGCCAAGCGGGCTGCCCCCGGGGCTTGTCCCCCCAGCTCGAAGAAATCGGGAGCTGAACTCCCCCACGGTGCCCAGCCCTGCAGGGAGCTGCTGGAGCAGCCCTGGCCCCTCCCGCCCTCGCAGGCACCAGTTTCCTGGGAGGAGGAGGAGAAAATGGAACAATGTTGCAACTTTGTAGCAACAATGTAGCCACAATGTAGCGACTTTGTAGCAACAATGTAGCAACAATGTAGCAAAGCCCTTACGAGGGGAAAGCGATTTTATTTAGCAGCAGAACTGACTTCACCCGCCCGCACTGCCATTCCCGTGCACCCAGCACCACGGTGCAGCGGGCTGCCCGCCCTCAAGCACCAGCACTCACAAGTCCCAGTGGTCTGTCCAGCGTCACCTGGAGGGTCAAGGAGGACAAGGGGCGCCAGGTACCGAAGCCTCGTGATGTCTCCTGGGCTCTTCTTCAGTGGCCAGGTGGTCCCGATGACTGGCTAACCTAGGTGCCATGCACAACTCCCATCCTTATGCCCTTCCTGCTGCTTCTTCTGATGTCTCCACACCCAGGCGGTCCCATTCATTCCCCAGTCAGACAAACCTGAACGTTTCTATTACAAAACTCTGCAAAAAAAAAAGCTGTCATTTTCTCTGGTGCTGCTTAGCACTGCTGGGTCGTGCATGCGATAGCAGCCGTGTGTCTGGGCCATTCACAGAGCAATGAAAGCCGTCTCTGCCCATCACCCAGCCTGGCAGAGAAGCTGGGCCTTTCTCTGCTTTCTCCAGAGGACAGTCATCTCTGTGGGCTGAACCCACTCTCTCCCCAAGTCCCACTGTGACAACAGGTTAGTTGGAGGGGGAGATGCACAAACTGAACTTCTGAGCTTGGAAAGTGCTTCACATTCAACCAGGCTGCCCTAAAAGCCAGACTCAAGTTGTTGCAGCTTCATGGCTCTTTTCACGCCAGCTAGTTGATGTAGCTGTATCTCAGCTCCACTGAGGTGATGGAATTTTCATGCAGAGAGCAGGACAGTTAGACTTTAAATGAGAGACATGTTTTGCTCCCACCAGCCTGCTGGTTCTCCTGGGGTCTTTCCCTTGTCACCTACTACTCCCAGGACATTCTCCCTGCACAAGTGTGTCTTATTCTTATCAACCTCTTTCAATGCTGTCTTTCCCCCATCTTTTCCCCTCCCTTATTTGGCTATTAACCAACTAAATATCTTGGAAAAATCAAGCTCGGAGTCAGCTTTTTTTTTTTAGTTAAAGTTTCTGCTTTTTCACCTAGATCTGTAGCAGAGAGGATAGAGCTTTGCTGATGCTCTCAGCCTCCCGAGGAGCCCCAAGAACCAGCTCTACACTGCAACATAGGACCCCACACAATGAGCAAACCCAGTGATGCCCAAAACACCCCCAAAGTCAGGAGGAAGCAGGACAGACACTCTTTAGCTCGTTCCCTGCTTGGCAGGTGCTGTTGTATGAACATTTCCAGGCTGCTGCTGGAATCGAGTGTTTCCTCGTTTCGCTTCCCCTTGGGGCATGACTTGCCTGGAGCAGACTGCCCAGGGACCTCAGCGCCGTGTCCGCGGGGCCGCGAGCACCCCCCCTCACTGATATCCTTACAGAAATCCCCATCTCTCAGCACTGCGGTTGGCCCTGTGACTTCTCTAGCTGGCTGCTCTTTTCCCCAGTGAGCGGCACAGGACCATGAGCATTTCAGATTGAAGCTTTGGGTTTTCTCCTTATACCACCACCTTACCCACCTACATTTCTGCTCCTGTTTTCTCTCCCATGCAGCCTTTTGCTGGCTGTTCCCAAGCCTCAGCCTCCGCGCGCTGCTCTAGGAGCGGCCGTCGCTGGGTCCCACACTCCCTAACACCTTCGTATCCTTCAGGGCTCTTCGTTTGTTTTTGCCCCTTAGCTTCCAGCTTTTGCAGCCACTGCTGTCTCGGACAGCTGTGATGTATTAGTGACAAGCTGCCTTTGTGTTCTGCTCTTGCACAACAATAGATACTCATGTCTGTTTATACAAGTTTGAATTTGTCCATATAAATACGCTGTGGAAGAAACAGTAGACTATAGATTGCACACTGACAGCTGAAAGATTAAGGGAATCCATTAACTAAACCAACTGCCTGGAAATCTTATGCAGAACATACACCTGAAAGCTATTATTGCTGTGCTGTCATACTACTTTATCTCTTTATTTAGGACCCTTTTTGTTTGGTTGAGGGGTTGGACTTCTCTTTCTTTCCTTTTCTTTTTTTATTTTTGGTCTAATAATGTAAACTTGTTCTGGAGTAACAGAGGAGTCCTTGATGAAGTATCTAAGTATTTTCTGCTGAAGAATTTATGAACTCTGAGCCAGCACTGTCCTTGCCAGATCCCATGGAGCGTAAGGGGAGGGGGCACTTGCCTGTCTCCGAGCTTGTGCTGTGAATGGCCTTGGATCAGGTTTCCTTGCAATGAGCTGTTTGCATTGCTCTCAGGGGCGACTCTGTCTCACTTAAATATCTGGCTGCACTTAACCTTTCTTCACCTGAATTCTCTCCACCTTTTGAGCACTCCCTGCCCCTACCTCTCCCACCACCTCTCTGTTTTACAATAGCAGCCCAACACCAGGTTTGCAAGCGCACGCCGCCAGCCTGGCTTCCCGAGCGCCTTGGAGGATCCTGGCCATGACGCTGCGGAAGTTTCTCTGTTCTTTTCTGCTCAGAGTTCGTGCGATGCTCGTCGCCATAGTCCTGTGCAAACTCCTCGCTCTCCATCAAGCAGTGTCTGCTCCTCTGCCTGCTTGTCCTCCCCTGCGTCCTCCCAGGAAGAAACGTGTGCAGTGGGGCTTGGGGGGGGGGGGTTATATCCACCTTGCTTTAGTGGTGGGGAAGGCAAAAGCAGAGATGTGCAGCCTGGAAGGGTTTCGAGGAAGGATGCATGCTCCCCGGCGCTGTGCAAGGCTGTAAGGCAGGGCGCAGCGAGACTGCCCCTCCTCAGGGGTGTCGGGGCTGGAAGCGGAGCAGCGTCGGCCTCCCAGCCTCGGCTCGCGGGTCGGGGGCCGGGCAGGCGGGAGGTGGAACCGACATCCGCAGCGTGAGGGACCGGTGGAAAGCAGAACTGCCCGCACAGTCGTGATGCGGCTGTCCACGTTTCGGGACTACCCTGATGTCATGGAGCAACCAGAATCCAATTTAGGCAGTCTTTAAGTTAGGAGTCACTTCTGTCTGTGTATGTGTGTGTGTATATATATATACATATACATGTATATATGTGTTATGTGTTCCTCAGCAATCTAGAGTCTGGGGGAGAGGCTGATATCTTGACTTGAAAAATAGTTCTCTTAGTGTGAAAGTCTTTGCATTCGAGCAGCCTCTGGTCCCTTATTGACAGAGCCCTGAATTACGGCCTGTCTGGGCTGCCGGTTGCCTTCCAGCGCAAAGGGTTCACCCAGAGGAGTCTGTAAAGCTGGGGCTATGTTTTCAGAAGCTATTTGTCTAAGACAACACCCATGGGTCAAAACCTTGTCTTCCCCCTTTTTCTCATCCCTGCTTTCATACTTTCCTTCCTTCTCTTGAACAAGTCTTGCCAGTGGCACTGCAGCAGAGCTTTATTTGATTTTGCAATTACTCAGATAATATTTGCACATACGTGGTCAGTCCGTGCTACATGCCTCAGATGGTCATTTTGAGTATGTGATTTCTTTTACTGTTATTGCTGATTGTTTTCTTCTTCTTTTGAAATCACAGGGTGGGTGGGGTTTATTTGGAAAAGTGAATATTACGGTTAGTGAAAATACCGTCTGCACAAATGTAAAACTTTTCTGCAAACGGGGCTGTAATGACTGCAAAGTTCTCTGTGCCTGCAGCAGCACTAAGCTGTCCCTTAGAGTGGGAGGGCAAATATCACCTCCGACAGAGCCCCGTTTCTCCGGTGATGTGTGAGTGATTCATTCTGTCCTGAATGAAGAATAAAGTTTCAGTCCCTGCTATTGTCAGGGGAACGCCGCTGATTCTCCTCCCCGCTGCACAGATAGTAACCATGGCATCTGCTTTTCTAATGTGCCTCATGCCACCCGGACGCTCGGCAAATAGGATATGTTAAAAGCCTTAATACTGATTTGATGGCTTATGGTCTGAGATGTAAATTCACATTCAGGCCCATCTCCATGCTGAAACTGTTACTGTGTTGCTGAGACGTGAGGAATTTCGAAACACATTTTTAAAAGTTAGTGCAGCTGCTGTGTTGCAAACTCACTACAAGTGGGTTGTTTTCATTTTTCTCTTTTTTCTTCCTCTCACAAACACCTCAGGATCTGCCTAGTTTCTGAACTAATCGCTTCACTTGTAAAATGTCAGCAGAACAGGACTGGCCGGAGAGAGGCGAAGGGCCGAGGTTTGGGGAAACGGAGGCGTTCGGCAGGGCCCTGGCCAGTGCCTTGCTGGGGACGGATCCCGGCTCCTGGGCTGGGAACGCAGCACTGCTCCGGGCTCGACGCCCCTCTGCTCTGCCCCACGGGGCTCGCAGCTCCCGCGGCGCCTGGCATCGCTGTGCAGCCCCGCGAAGGCAGCGAGTAGGTCTGGTCTTTGGTTCCCATCCTTTTCCCCCCCTTGCACCTCGCGGGGCCCGGGGCTGCTTTCGGGGCGTCGCGCGCGCTGGGACACCTCGGCGCTTGGAGAGTTTGCTGCCGAGCACGAGGTGCGGGGCTGCGAGCGAGGACAGCCCTGCAACGCTGCCTTCGTGCCCCGGTGGGAACTGGGGAGCTGTGGGAAAAGGTTCAGGGACAGGGAGTTGGGAGTGAGGGAGAGCAGGACCTGGGGAAGTTGCTGAGCAGTTATGGAAAATCCTTTGCACTCTTACGGAAGAGAAACCACCTGTTTCAGGAGGATCTCCAACTCCTGCGGCTCAGTGTAAGGAATTGTGTCCCAGACTGGGGCTCTGCACAAACGCCAGGGACCCTCCGGGGCAGCTTTCGCTGCTCACCTCTGCTGAATGCCGCAGAGGACTTCAAACAGCAGCACGGGGCCTGGATGAGCCCCGTGATACCAGAACACATTCAAGCTCCAGCTTTAATGCTGTCCATGGGAATTTTCCAGACAGATGGATGTGTCTGAAGGCTCCCTCAGAGCAGATACTAAACTTTTTAAAGTTTATCCTGGTGAAACCTGAGACCACCTCAGCTCGTCCCTTGCTGCTCGGTAACCTGGTGGGTCGGTTTCTCTAGCCAGACACCTGCACTGAGATGCTCTGGTGATAGGATGATTACAGAGCTCTTTCCAAAGGCATCCAGTGATTCAGTCTCCTGCGCTGCCTCCCTCTTCCCATGGGCTCTCCGGGAGCAGCCTGTGGTGGGAAGGGGACGCTCGGGCAGGCTGCGCTGGTGGGAGGCGCTTGCCACCAGAAAGAAGAAAGGAAGAACTGGAGCTTCGGAGATGAGAAATGTGCTTTTGGAGCACTTACCAAGTCCATGTAAATCAGCTCGTGATTGTGCCTGCGAAGGCTCCATGCGGTTTGAGCTCATTTGGGCTAGGCTGGGGGGAGATGGTAGAGGTCGGGGAGAGACAGTGTTGCTAGGCAACATTCCCCGTATATTAGGAAGATAAATCCTGTAATAATGGAATGAACTGATACTTTCTGTGCCTGTTGTTTATTTCTTTCTTTTGCAGTGGTTCTGCTCTCTTGGATCCCAGCTGCTGCATCAGGGAGCAAAATGACCTTTTAATGCCCCGAAGGACTAAGGGCCTTTATCCTCGCTGATGAAAACAGTGTGATGTGGTGCTTTTCTGATCCCTTGCAACGAGGGCTTTATTGCCGGTGGTACAGTACTGGGCAGGAGGTGAGTCTGGGGTGAGAGTGGGAGGTCTGGCAGAGACAGGCACACCGTGGAGGTGAAGCCCGGGTTTCCTGGAGGAAAAAGGACTGCAGGAAAGGCTAATGCCTTATCTCTGGACACATCCCACCCATGTACTGCTTGATTTTGCAAACATTTGTGTATTTGAGCTTTACCTGCCTCACAAGAAAGTGTATTTCAGTCCCTCCGCCAAAGTGGCTGTTGAGGCTGATGTTTGGATTTGCATGCATTGAGTATTCGTACTGGAAGCGTTCCTATGTTCAGCCAACCAGCGGCCAGAGACAGCACCAGGTGACTTATCTGATCAGCTGTGATTCCAGCTAAAACACAGCTTGAATACTGAACACCCACAGGGAACTGTTTGCAATCAAGCCAAAAAACAAAAAGAAAAGAAAAGAAAAGAAAAGTCTGCTTCCCAAATGTGTTTAAATACTTCCAAACAACAAGAAAAACTGGGGGAAATTGCAATGATTAAAGTGATCAGAAATGTAGGTTTAATTTGTCAGATATATCATTTGCTTTGACTTGTTCACCCAGCTCTACTATTTTCCATTAATGCACTTCAGGGTTGCAACTGGGACGGGGAGAATTGACAAAATATGAGGAAGGCTTGTAGGATTCCAGCTCGACAAGCATTTGCTGAACATCCAGTCTGCCGTAACTAACTCCTTCTGACAAACAGTGGCCATACACCGGGGCCTCAAGGATTCGGCTGCAGGAGCTGCCATCATGTTATCCCTTGCTGCCCCTGCGGCTGCTTCCTGCAGTCCCTGGGAGGAGGTGACGAGGAAACCGCAGTGACTGCTGGCCTCTCTCATCCCACCACCTTTCCTCTCCGCAGTCCGGCAAGCGAAGGAACCAGCGCAGCAACTGTGGCCTGGAGCCGCCGGATGCTGGTGGTGCCGCTTAGCCTATAACACAGGCACTTTGTAGTTTCTGTATGCAATTAGCTTACAGCAGCATGGTAAATATTTCATACCTTATAGCAAAGGTTGTTTAATTTTTTATTATTTTAAAGCTGCTCATGAATGTTTTACAGAGATGATCTCCTCTGGTGGAGAATGGAATGGGAAAGTGCAGGGAAGGTTTCATGCAAAACAGTTTTGGAGATTGTTCTCCAGTCACCCAGTGCCTATGGTAGCTGTTAGTTTATCCTGCTAATGAGTATAGCTCAAGAAGGATGTTGAGCAAAGCATATTTAGTGAAGATGTCACTGGGTGAAATAAATGCCTATTTATTACAACAGTACTTAAATTGCCTTTTATGCCATGGACTCAGCTACACCAACTCAAAAGAGGACAACCACCCCCACCCTCTTATTTCATGGCACTTTCTGCATTCAGTTGCTCGCTTGGAATTCCACCATCACTGGGAAGTGCAAAAAAGCCATTGCCATCAGCTTGTTGTTGGATGACTTTTATGAAGGGAGTTTTCTGCTTCTGACCAAACCCAGGAGTCATCCTCGCAGAGTCTCTGTTGCACCACTGACTTTAGAAGACAGCCGAATCTCTCTGTGCCATCTAAAAGTTAGATGTCTAATCTAAAGTTAGGTGAGGTGAGTTTCTCTGCTGGTATCGTGACATGCAATTCCATTTCATATGAAATGATTGGCTGCTGGATAAGATGTTGATATAGCCAAACAGGGAGAGGCTTCTTTTACACCATTATTTCAGTGCGGAGCCTCAAAAAAGTCCTTCAGGGACCAGCTCCTCCCACGTCCTTTTCTCTCAGATATTGCATTAGCAATCTTTCTGCCACTTGTCTCTAGAATGACTACCTCGTTTCTCTATTTCTTTTTCTATAAGAAGAAAGCAAAGAGCAACTTTGCTTGGGACGTTTCCTATCCTGGCTCTTCAGTCTGTATATGTTGGGAATCCCCTTTAACTCAGAAACTTGCTTGTCCCCCTGCAGAGCAAATTGAGGGCAAAGTTGGTTGTCTGAACCCAAATTAAGTCTTCAAGAAAGGAATTGGGACTTTAATCACAGCCAGTAACTCAACCATGAAGTATATACTCACACTGCAGTGTCACTTAAATCTCTGCTTCTGCTCTCCCCCTCCTGCCCAGATACTTCGGCAGTTTAATAGAAACAGATTTCCCAAAGCCTTAATCATCTGTGAGTCAGATCAGCTCCTTCTAGTTTTGTTTTGTTGATCTGTTATTTGCTGCACAGCCAGGGTTGAATGCACAGGGTCATGGCAGGTAGTTGTTTTTCAGAGGGTGTTCCCGGAAAAATCTCCTTTCCAATCTTTCCTTCACCACTACTTACGGCACCCCTGCGAAGGAAAAGGATGCTGGAGGTTCCTGAGGTTACCGAAAGCACCAGCCTTTCCCTGTGTCTCCCTCTCCTTGCCTAGCTCCCCCAAAGGCATGACTGATAGACACCTCTAACATTTGAAGTCTCTAGAGCTGTACACACACAAAAATCCTTTTCCTGTAGAAAAAGGAAGGAATTCACATGCTAAAGGGCAATTACTAGGGCAGGCCAGCTAGGGAAGTGCCTGGGATCTGCTTGTTAGAGGCTGTCGTCTTCTTCATTCAACTTCGGTTGTTATAGATCTTTCCAACTAGATTCTCTATACTTCAGCTCACATACAGATGATCTTCACGTGTGGTGGGACAACACCACAGTTAGAGGTGGCTCTGGCAGTTTGCTGTGATGTGGGAGTCTTTGGTCAGGTTTTGTGCTGGTTTTCTCATGGAGCTCTAGTGGCTAGGACGCTCTGGGGTGAAGGAGTCACTGATCTGAGGAGTTACTGCTATACAAACCAGCAGCTCAGATCTGCTGTTACCACATGCCTTACCATCATGCAAGCCACGGTCTTCATGAAGAAGTGTGATCAAAATCTTCATGGAAAGATTATTGAGGAGATGCTGTAGCTGTGATGCACTTTTCTGACCTTCTCCTGGTCCCTTGGAAAAAGTGTTTGGTTGTCTATAACATACGGACTTTTGATACAATTTTCTGGTGGATTTGCCTGGAGCACTTGAATCTCTCTTGGGAGGAAGGTGATAGCCAGAGGGACTACGGGAGCATTTCCCCCCTTCTGCACCACCATCCTGATCCCCTCCGGATTTTCCTCCGAAATATGGCTTCCCTCCAGGTCACCTCAGGATGAGAGAAGAGACTCTTTGAGACACTCGCCATCTGTCACCTTTGCGATACTGAAACACCACACACCAGTGCCTGTGCTCCGCGGACACAACCTCATCTTCATGCTTCCTTTTCCCAGATAGGCAACTTCATGCTCATCTCCATGTTTTAAGAATAGCCATGTATGTCCCATTCAAAGAAGCTATGGTGTAAGTTGCACTTAGCCTTAGATGGCCACTCTTTTCCCTGGGGAGTAGTAGGTAATAGACCCTGAAGCCCTAATGTACTCTGAGCTACTCCCGTGTTTTGAGCAGCCTGGGCTGTGTGCGTTAGGACACACTAATGTTCTTTCCCGAGCTAATTCAGAGCTGCCCAGACGCAGGATTTCAGGATGCAATCAGGATAGCGAGGTTTTCCCCCCTCTTGGAGGGCAAGCACGTGGAGGCCAGGGAGCCTAAGGAAGGACAAAGTGAGGACTGCCAGCCTTTCCTAACAACCCCTTAGCTCGTGCCAGTGACAGACAGACAGGGCTGAGTCAGACCTGGAAGGCAGAAACACCCGTACTTTGGGGAGACTGTGGCCAGAAACTAGAAAATAATGAAATCACAGTGTTCTACCTATTTTTCTATCTGCAACCTGAATTGTGTGTGGTTTTCCTGGATACATTAATTATGGGGTATGTGTCTCTGAACAATATTAACAAATCGTCATTATGCATTTGTCCCTGCTTCCTGTAAATGTTCAGTATTTGAAAATCTGATTAGGATTGGTTGATTCTAATCAGAGAGCTAAGGAACATGGTATTCCTCTCCTTCCTAGCTGCTGAGTGATGCAGGCACACATGCTCGAATTCAAATTCAGCTCTCCATAGTCATTTCCTGGAATTTATAAGTACCAGGGGTGTGAACTTCTGCTCAGCAGAATGTCTCCCGGGACACAACAGAACAGGGCATGTGATCCAAAGATCCCACCGAGAAGTTTTGGAAGCATTCAATTCAAGCTGTTCTTGGGCAGCATGCTATGAAAAAGGAGACTAAGACAACAAACACGAGGACAAAATACTCTCCCAGGCAGTTAGTCAGATGTATCTGGTGATCTAGTGTGAGTGGTACCCCCCCCCAAAAGCTCTAGCAACACATAAAGCTTCTGAACCATGTGTCTTCTATAGGTGCTTGTTGAAATTATCTTTATCTAAAATGGCATCGCAGAGTTCATCTGATGAGATACAAACACTGATCCAGACCAGATTTTTTACTTAACCTCCCCTTCCTGAAAATATGCTACTAACAAAGTGCCAGACAGGGAAGAGACTCCCCTTTGTCTCTTCATTCACGGGGAAGAATCCATCATCCAACACTTTTCACCTGTGTCAGTCGCAGGTAAATCCCAGACCAGATTTTTTTTCATTCAAACCCTGCATGCTTCTTCTCACCTCCCAGAATGAAGCAAATAAAGACCAATAATATGCAGAATCCTGATTTTTAGAATTCCTTCCACTCCAAGATGTCTTCTGGCAAGGAGCCTTCTGCAGAAGGGATGAGCCCCATCTGTGCCAAAATGCAACTCAAGCCCTCGCTTTCAGCTCTGTGTCGGATTTTTATCATAACTTCACTTTGAATACATATACGTGCATAAAAAAAGGACATTAAATTTAAAAACAACAGCTTTGATATGTGAGCTAGGCCTGGCCATTGCACTGCAGGCTGCTGCAGAGAGACCTCGCAGAGGTTCCCTCCTCCCGGCACTCCCAACCCGGCCCGGTGCTCCCTGCCCCGTGGAGCCTCTTGTCTTTTCAGCATGCTGGGACTGGGGGACAGAGGGCCACTTCCCAGAGAGAAGGGATCTTGTGTGGAAGAAAAAGGGGAATTTTCTTTTGCTTTCTTGAAAAATAGACTTTTTTTTTTATATCTGTATAAATGCTGCAATTCTTTGTAGGTTTTTTTTTCCTTCTCCCATAACAAATGCTGCTGTGTTTTCACCAGGATAAAAGGGTGGGGGAGGGAGAGGCATGATGCCCCCCACCCACCTCCCCCCAAACCAAGAACATATTTGCACTATTTAATTTAATAGAGAATTGATACCATTAACTGATTAAATATGCCAATAGCCCTAACGCTCAACATTAATCCCACTAAAGCAGACTGGGATGTGCACATCTATCATATGCTGACAATTAAGTGAGAACAAGCCGGTTCGGGTGACACAACACGCATTGGCACAGTGGCGTCCAGCGTCCCAGCGCAACCCTGCACCGCGTAAGGATGTGTGCAGCCCAGGGACAGCATCAAACCGGTACGTACGGGCTGGCTGGGGCCCTTCCAGCGTCACAACTGGGCAGAACTAGAAGGATAATCAGGAGAAATGGCTTTGGGCTCCTTGATTTTGCCACACCTCAGTTTTCTTATCTGTAAAGTGGGCATAAATATACTGATCCAGCATCTGCTGAAAACTCCTGATGAGAAGTGCTCCAGGACAGAGAGAGATTAATGAAGGTATTACAAAGAGTCAAGGAATCAGTGGGCGCCTACAAGAGGAGACCGGGGAGGAATGAGGGGGCTCTCATGCCCATCAGCACTGTGTGTTTTGATACTTGTCCCCATGCAGGTCACCTGGGAGGAGGTGTGAGTGTGTGTAGGGGACGCAGCTGTGCATCCTTCCCAGATAGCTGGGACTGGCTTTTTCTCCTACAACAAAACTGCATTCTGCTCTCCCAAACAGCCTTGCTGTAACCACCGCACTGGCAGAGCACCAGCGTTGCTAAACAACCCTCCTGCAAGAAACCTGTGTGGTTATTGCTGTGAGCAAAGGCAAAACATCAAGATGCTGCTTCATGCTGCTGAGTGCCCTGCATGCTCCACTCCCACTCTGTGATTCTGCCCTTTTGCCAAGTAAACGAGTGTAACTTCCCTTTTCTAGGCTTATTCTCCTCTGCTACCCTAATACCTTGATCCAGAGCTGTAGCACTGGTGGCAGTAATGCAGATATCCAGATATCCCTTGCTCGGATATTTACCCCTGCTGGAGTCATTGCCTTCCATGATCTTTAATGCCTGCTTTCACATGATGAACTCAAGCCTGTGAGAACCTGTTCCCCCATCACTGGTGGAAAATAGGGCTGCTTCCTTCCCGCTGCTCCTTTTCTCTCTAGATCTTCAGACAAGCATGGGAAGCCACCTTGCATGATCCCACAGCTCTAATAAGTTTTTCCCACGTGGAAGATGTCATTGTTGGACAGTCCTGGAGGACTACTGTCCTCCCTCACCTTGCTGGCCCTTGCAACCAGTTCTTCTCCTCACCCTTGGGGGTCTCAGCACCTCGTCTCCAGCACCACCTTACTCCACGCTGGAGGACGAGCAGAAAGCCGGAGCCTGTGACAAGGAGGGGAAGGGGCCCGTGGTGTTTTGGATGAGGTGCTTTAAGGAATGGGTCATGAGAAGTAGATTTGCTTGGAAAAAGTACCAAAAGGGAAAGTCTTCTCTTCAAATAATGCCTTTATATGCACGTGTTGTAAGGGAGGCTGCGGCAGGGAGTGTACCTACACCAAAATGTCGGAAGGGGTGGGGGCATAGGGGCTTCCAGGGTGTCTGTGGGCTGCTTGGGAGGGCATCACACCTCAGCTGGCTTTGCTGTTCCCTTGAAAACTCAAGACGGGTTGGACGGGCCTCCAAAGTACAGCTGAGCCCCAGCATGCACCAGGTTGAGAGAAGGGAAAAGGGAAAGGGAAGGTGGGACAAAGTAGAAGGCAAGAAGAAAAGTGAGGGAATGTGAGGCTGTAGAGGGAAGGCCGAGCGTGGAGGTAACATGAAAGAAGTGCAGTGTGAGGGAGAGACTGGAGCGCAGAGAGGAGGGAAAGAGGCCAACAGAAGCGTCACTGGGGCCGGTCAAATATTTCATTTTTGGCAGCTGTGCTCCAAAATGTTCAAGGAGCCAAAAGAAAAAGAAATAAAGAGAAACCACTTCAATAAGCACTAAAAATTACAAGAGCCTTTTATTTTAATATGATTTGCACAGTATTTTTGCTAGCGACTGACAGGATTCCCTCCCCCTCTGGTGAGGCACCTGGGAGAGGGGAAGGGATGAATAGAGGAAGGACTAAATGAACAATGAAGGGACGCTGGCCGCGCGCTGCTGGCAAGGTGCCACTGGCTTCAGCGGGGCTCAGTCGGGAGAGGATTTGGCCCACTGCTGACAGTCTGCAGAGAGGCGAAAGGGGAGAGGAGATGGTGGGGGCACCGGGGTGGATGCACTCTCCTGCAATCCCTGTCTGCAGAGGTTCCTCTTGGCTGCGTGCAGCAGAGCGGTCGCATCCTAATGCCTCCCTGATCCAGCCCCAGCTCCATGGGCCTCAGGGTGGAGCCTGGGAAAGGGGGTCCTGCAGTACCCGGGACACTGCGCTGGGTTTCCGTCTACGTGTGGAACAGAGGGAGGAGGTTGGGGTGAAACTGTCTGGCCTGGGCCGGACTTAGCAACGAAGCGCTTTGGCTTATGGATTGCAACGGTGCTCTGAGACCCCTCCTGCTCCTCCGCGTGCAGGGACCGAGGGCAGCCGGTTACCTCCCTGCGGAGCCACCGGCCCAGCAAAGCCCATGCCCTCAGAGCCGCCCTGCAGCAAAATTCCTGCTGATAGCAGCAAGGGCCCAGGCTACAGGTCCGGACAAGGAGAGTGCAAACCATCTCCTCGTCCTGTGCCGTGACCAACCCAGCTAGCGCCCGGCACTCTCCAGGCCGTCCTCAGGGCAGCAAGGGCTCTTGGACGTGTCACACCTTGCAGCACGTCCCCTGCTATGAGCCAGCTCACCCGTCCTCAGCCCGTGCACGGGAGGGATGTGGGAAGCCCCAGCAGCGGCAGACGGGGACGAGGGGCTCGGCGTGTCCGGCAGCACCCTCACACCTCCGCAGCGCAGCTCTGCGGTTTTGCCAGCAGCAGCCAGGCATCCGCGTCCACCTCTCCCGTCTGGATCTCCGCTTCCTGGATTCCTCAGCCATCCTGTTTTACATTATGCACATTAACTTTTGGACTCTTAATCCCATCCATTGAATAAATCACTCCTGCTAGCCTGATAACTTTTCTTCCCCTTAAGCTATCATCCTGGTCTTTCATTCCGTGCAGGATTTGAGACTCTCCCTGCTGTCTGCAATCAAGCTGCATTCTTTTAGCAATTATTTTGTGTCGCTGCTCTCCCCTCTAAAATTTCTGGGGCTAGCATCTTTTTTCGCTTGCAGGCTTCCTGTTGCTGCTTATCTCCAGTGTCTCCAGCCAAGAGGTCCTTTTATTCCACCTCTGCTGTCTGACACTAGCCCTGAATATGGAACTTGGTCAAAAATGCTTTCTCAACACATGTTTGTCAAGATGGAGAGCTTGCATCTGTGCTTGGCAGCGCAGTGTCATGTTCCCCGTCAGTGGGGGGATGTCAGGGGAGTGGGACTAAGCTAATGGACTGTATCAGTTTCTCTTTGCTGACAAAGATAACAGAAGGAAGCTGTACGTGTGAGAGAGGGAGAAGTGGGGAGGCAGGAAGGAGAGGGGGTGGGTGCTGGGGGAATTCATTACTGGCAGGACAAAAATGCACAAACGAGCTTCTCCTAACTTCTCCGGGCTCGAGGGCCAAGGACAAACTTGCCTCCAGCGCCTGCTCCGAGCTGTGCTCTGCCGTGGTGAGAGCCATCACGCGCGGAGCGGAGCTGCACAATGCAACCCAGCCCCGTTTCAGGGGACCTGGAGCTGGCGGGATTTGCCAGCCTGGGAGATGATTGCCTTTCCTTTCAGGAGGGAGGCGAGTCAGGAGCGCATTCAGCAGCGGTGGCAGCTCTCCCTGACCCAGTTCACAGAGTGAGGGACACAATTAGGGTGCTTGTTAGGGAGGCTCTGCCTAAGTGACAGCGGGCGGTGATCAGGGCATGGAGCGGTGCCCATGCGGCAGCCAGGCCCTCAAACGCGCTGGCTGCATCATTCCGGGAGTGCAGACCGCAGCAGAAGTGATCAGATCTCATGATACAGGGAATAAGCTGATTTACTCGGAGGTCAGGAGAGAGGTCATCTACCACAATGCATGATTTATCTATTTATTTATTGCATTCTTCAAAGTGCCGGGCAAGGCTTCCACCAGGGGCTCGGCAGAAGACTACGGGGCCAGCGGGTCGATGTGACGGGGCAGGGGCTGCGCCCAGGCAATCCATCCATCCATCCATCCATCCATCCATCCAAGTTATGGTGTGTGGCACCGTGGCACTCACCTAACCACAGTCCATGGCTAGGGACCCTGAACAAGACACTGGTTTTAAAAAAAATAATAAACTCAGAGAACAAAACCATCCGTTTTCCTTTGTTTTTGTTCTGGGTTTGGATGTTCCCGTCGTCTCTCTTGGAAGGAATTTTGATCATAATCATTTTCATAAGCCACCCACGGTGCTGGTCCCCCCACAGCAGCCCTTTCCACACACATGCTCGGCGAGACGGACCCTCTGACACACACTCGTTACAACGATTCAAACCTCAAGATTGCTCTTTTTGTTGTTGTTGTTTTTTTCCTCCTCTGGGTGGTGGCAAGGGAAGAGAGACACTATTTTTACACTATTCCGTTATTTTAATTATTGAGTAATGGTTGAGATGGCAGTTGGGATGAGGGACATGAGAGATGTAGACTGGTTGCAGGTAGGTCTGGCTCTTGTTTGGGATGGTCCAGAGCCACGTGGGGAGGGTTGTCCCCATGATGTTAGAAGCTCAGGCAAGGATGAAGCACGCGGTGAAGGTCACTCTGCCTCCAGGCACCAGGACAGAGAGGAGGATGCTCTTGGGTGGGAGATGGCTCTTACGGGGGTGCTGGGACGCGAGCACGGGAGGAGCCCCCCTGCCTGTCCGCGGGGCCTGGGGACACGCTGCTGCTCAGAGGAGCCCGTTGAAGTCACCTTCAGCTTGGGGCTGGGCCATGCCAGGGAGACGCTGCGAGGAGGGTGTCCTGACGAACGCAGCCGGTCGATGAGTATCTAGGCTAGTATTACATTTCCTGGGAAAGGATTTCTCGGAGCGAAGCAGGGAAAGGCTGCTCGTGAAGGAGGGGTCTGCTCAAGCAGCTCTGGGCCGGCACTGCCACATTCAACCTGGGGCAGGGAAAGGTCCCTGCAGTTACAGATCTGAAGGGTTTGGGCTGGTTGTGAGACGGTCCTAAGAGAGAGTGGCCCAGGCAACGAAGCCTGCCAGACACCAGCAGCAGCCTAGCTTGGGGAACAGGGATGGAAATAGGTGCTGTACAGGAGGAAGGAGCGAAAGTCAGGAGAAAGGAGCTAAAGTCAGGGTCCCGCTGGAGGGGCAGAAGATTAGGTGGGGACATGGAAGCCCTGGACTCTCTCTGCTCATTGTTGCAGCTCAGTAAAAAATAAAATAAGAGTTGTGCCTTCTTCCAATAAGGGAAGGGGGATCTCGCGTCAGCTCACTGCTGGTCGGGTGGTCAATAAATGCTGCAGCTGAACCGGCAGCGCTGACCCGTGCGGGGTGTTCCCACCGCCTGGGCGTAGCCGGTGCTCGAGCAATGCAGCAGATGCATCTGGCCGGGGGGTACCAGGGCCCGTCGGCCCCCGGCGAGGAGCGGAAATCCACAGTCCCTGCAGCTACAACAGCTCCAGGGAGCCCAGGCTGAGCACAGCTACCCATTAAATCAGTACGGGCCGCACGGGGCACCCGGGGAGAGGCGGTGATTAGCAGGCCTGGCGCACGAATAAATCTGCCTCTCCCAAACTACGCGACATCGGAGTTAAATTCAGGAGGATGAAAATCCCTTTTGGAAGGAGCACCTGGCAGCGGAATAAACCTGCTCTCCGGCAGATTTACTGTGCGCTGTGGTTATTTGTTTAAGATGTGTCCTGAGTACTCCCCCCATATTGTGAAGCCCACTTAAGTAAACACTTCACCTTAAGCATTAAGTGGTTACCGCCGTGTGCAGTATTTACTGTGCGAGCATTTCTGCCGGCGCTCCAGCCGCTCGCTCCCGCGCACACGCACACGCACACACGCCTGGGTAATGTATCCATTAAATTCAGCTGCATTCCTGAGACTACAAAGATAGCAAGAAGTATAAAAAAGGAGCCCCTTTGTTCAGCCATTTCTCTGCTGCTGTGTGTGAATAAAACCGTCTCCTACAAGTGCATGACAGAGGAATTAAACCTGAAAAGAGGAAAAACATTTCCCATGAGCTCTCAGGCTCCAGTTTTTGTCCATTGAAAAATGTTGCGGAACATTAACACCGAATACTCCAGGATCTCCGCTGCTCCTGGGCAGACCTGCTGCCGGGGTGCAGTGCGAGGGGAGGGGGACGGTGCGAAGGGTTTCGACGCCCCAGGTCTCTGCCTCTGAACGGGTGCAGGCGAGGCGAGGGGGGTTTAAGAGCACAGTCCTGCTTGGACATGTCGTGCCTGCGAGGGTCTCCGGCCCAGCGCTGGCTCCAGGGTCTGGAGAAAGCCGCCGCTCTGGAGCAATTAGGTGAGGCGAGTATGTGACACAAATTCGGTTCTGTCTCATCACGTTAAGGGAAACTTTTCAGCTTAGCAGGTAGCGCATTGGCCTTGGAACTGAAGGTTTTCCCCGGAGCTGCAGCTCGGGGCTGCTGATGATCCAGCAGATCCGAAGCCACACACACCCCTGCTGGGCTGGGCATCCCCCAGGCTCGCTCTGCATCCGTCGCTTGTGCCGCATCCATCCAGGCTGGGCCGGGCAGGTCCGGTCGGGAGCCATCCCTGTCCGGCACCCCAGGGAGACGGGAGGGATTTGGCCCCCGCAGTCTGTACCTGGTGGCCCCCCCTTGCCGATGCGGGAGCTGCTCGGGGTAGCTGCGTATCGTGGGGTCACCTAGAAGCAGCCGGGCAGCCGTCCGGACCCCCCGTCCCCGCTGACTGCAGCCCAGCCCCGAGCTGCACGGCTCCTGGGAGGGTTACTGGGGGTCTGGGACCACTTGCATAACTCCCGACGGTGCTTTCGTCAGGGCCCTCAGCTCCAGGGCCTCAGGCAGCTCCGCAGACGGTGACGTGAGGATGAGCTTTAGGAGGGCTCTGCCGCCCCGACCCCTGGTCGGCAGCAGGACCCGCTCGGACGGGGGGAGATGCTGGAGCTGCAGGACTTCGCTACCGGTGGGGCGGCACCAGCTGCGCGGTGACAGCAAGGAGAAGAGCAGCAGCTGCTGGGTCTTCAGGAACCTCCCCACGGAGTGGGAAGAGGCTGTGCTAAAACAGGAATAACGAGCAAAACCTCAGCGTCTTGGTGCAGATCATTTTAACCCCAGATGAAGCTCTGGTCAGAGCACAGGTTCAGCTTGTAGGAGGGACTACGGGGCCATGTGGCATCCCCTGACACCCCGGAGGGGACCGGCACACGCGCCTGGCCCGCACGGGCGGTGGAGGCACAGCCGCCTGCCCAGCAACAGGGGCTGTTCGCCGGCACCTGTGCAGATAACGCCTTCCCGTTGCAAGGGACTTCCTGGCCCCTCTCCGCCTTGAAAGTCGATACCGAAGGCAGCGGCTGAGGATTTCAGCTGCGAGACCCAAGCCAAACCACACCGACATTGTATATACTGTTCATTATGGTAATGGTGCAGAAAATCCCCCCAGAAAGCAGGTAAGATATGAGCTTTCCCTACTGGACTTTTAAATAAACAACTGCACAGAGCCAGGGCTAGGAGCAGGAATGAAAGTAAAGGGAAGCTGGAATGAAATCCTCCTCTTTTCTCCATCCTCCTCTGCTTTTTTTCACTGATGACATTTACTCTGCTTAATAAAAAGAGAATTTATGTTTGACTCCCGTAATGGTGCCTTTTAATCTCTGAGACCTCGATACTTTAGAAGTGTGTGTGTGCGTGTGTGCGCAGAAAAGCCTGTCTCCGTCCAAGCTGGGGGAGGAGAGGCGACCAGGAGGGGGGCAAGGGGAATTGCCGCTGTGAAATGGAGCATTGCAAACAACTTTATGAACCGCAGTTAACCCCTTGCAGCCAGCGGGCCCGGGCCCAGCCCCGGCCTGGAGTGCTAATTGCAAAGGGCTGGGACGGCTCAGCGCGTTTCGGGCATCTCTGGGTTTGAGCTTCGCAGACGGCTTCAGAGAGCTGCTACTGCTCTGAGTAATCGCCGGGTCTCTGCAGGCTGCCCCGAGCGTCTCTCCAAACTGATTATCGCTTCTGGGAGGAGGAAGCGACAGAAGCCCCTTTAAATGCAACATCGAAGTTTCCATTAGCGACATCCCCGCGCTAGCCGGCGCTGATCGGCTCCAGATGGGATGTCAGGCTCCAATTATTGCCTCTCGCCGCGGAGGGAGCGGGGGGCCGGCGGGCCGGTGCGAGGCGCGGGGCCGGGGCTCGCGGGGCCGCCGAGGACGGGGTGTTGCAGGTGGAGCGAGGGCCCGCGGACCACCGCAGCCCTTGCTGGCACCGGCATCAGCACCGGCACCGGTACCGGCCCCGGCGGGCTCGGGGTGCACGGGGGGAGCGAGCTGGCTGCAGGGCAGCGCACGAGCCCTCGGCAGCCAGCGGGAATGCCGCAGTGCTCCGCAGCCTTTTCTGCTTAAATATAAAAAGGAACAGAGTTTACTAGTGATGCCTGTCCTAAGGATGCAATTCCGTTCCTATCTTAAAGATTAAGAACTAGGGCGAGGAGGAGATTATCCCACCGCGAGCCAGCGGCAGTGCGGAAGCTGCATCCCTGCCCCTCTGCAGCGCCCGTTCCCCCGCTGCCGGTGGGATTTTAGCAGAAGAGAGATTCAGACCCAGCTCTCCTCCGAAGCTGTCCCAGAAGCGATGCTGTCCCGGGGCAAGGCCGAGCTTTGACATGCCGCGGGCGGCTGCCCAGGCTGGTCCCAGCCTGGGGGTGGCGGGTCCCTGGGCCGTGCTGGGGCTCCTGGGGCCACGCTGATCGATGGCTCTGCAAGCAGCGCTGACGTCCCCCTGGAAAAGAGAGTTTCCGTTTACTCAATTAGAGCTAAAAATGTTATCTCATTTATTCTGGGGGTGGCAGCATGTAAGAATTAATTTTCCAGGGTATTTCCCGTGGCGTTTTCCCCCCAGGGCTGCTCTCGGAGCGGCTCTCGTCGGGCGGGACGCATGGGCGAGCGAGAGCAGGTCTGGTGTTTCTTGCCGAGGTCCCAGGCGCGGTGTTTTCTTTGGCTCTGGGAACCGTCCATTTAAAGTGGATTGTGGCTGGAGAATGACAGGGGTCCAGTGACAAATTTTCAACATTATTTAAAAATTAAGGCAGCAAGCGAAAAGGTCAAGTCCTAATGCCGGCGATGAGGGAAGCAGCAGCAGAGGGGGAGGGATGCCACGGGTGCTGCTGCTCCCACGTGCTCAGGGGCTGCAGAACTGGAAGGAAAATTGCACCCAAGCTCCTCCGCTCTCTCCGGAGCATCTCGCGGGGTAAATCAGGGAGCTGGGATGGCAGGGTGGCACCGGGGACGCTGGCGGGCAGCTCCGCAGCGCAGCAGCCTGGTGTCGGCACAGCCCGGGACCGGCATTGAGGCAGAGCTGCTACCTCGTCTCCAAAGGTCAGCAGAGTTTTGGGGGGGGATAATTGATGAAATGAAAAATAATTCAGCTTGGATCACTCCCAAATTTCTGTTTTTTCCATGCTTGGTGGTGCTTTGCTGTTATTTCATCCCTTTTAAACATTTTTCTTCTTTCTGAGATGTGCCCTCCAATTTTACCTGAAAAATGCCACCTGCGGGACAGAAAGCCAGAGGGCTTTGCTCCGGCGATGCGAGGCGAAAGCTTCTAGGTTTTTCTGAAATGCAGAGCATTTTCTGGAAAGGGGTCTGCGCGAGAGCCCCCCGGGAAGGCGGCGTCCCCAGCAGCTCGCGGGGACGAGGGGACCCCGCAGAGCACGGCTGCGTCCCCGGGGGCCACAGCTCAGCACCCACCTCCCGCCGGCCCCGCGCTGCCTCGAGCCGCACCGACCCTCCGCCGGGACCGACCGGCCGCAGCCGCGCCGGGTCCACGCCTGGAAGGATTGCGGGCAAATAACCAGCTCGAGCCTCCCCTCGGGCTCCCGGGAAAGTTCAAATAAACTTTCTGGTGCTCGGGGAACTGCTTTCCCCACGTGCAGACACGGGCTCCCCTCCCTATCGCATTCACAAGGTTTTCTGCATTTTACAACATGCCCCTCTGTAAAAGGAGAGAAAACAAGGCAACTCGCCCGCCAGCTCCTCCGGGGTTCAAGAAAGGGTCCGTGGCCAGAGGCCGTGGTTCAGGCCACCCAGCAGCCCTCTCTGCTCCAGCTCCCTCCGACCCGTCGCGCCGGCCGAGCTGCTCCGCTCCCCCTCGCCTCCCCTCGGCGAGTCCTTCGGGATGGGAAACGCTCTCTTCCTCCAGCTTCGGCAATCAGGATTACGAATGTTTTTCCTGACACCTTTAATTCAGAGCCACAGACAAAGCAGGTCTGATGAGCCCCGACGAGCTATTCAAGAGGCTTCGGAGGGTCCCGGGGAAGCGTCACGCCAAAAATTTCCATGCCTCCACCTTCGGAGGGCAGGAGGGGAGGAGTCCGAGGAGGCCGCTCGTCGCAGCTGCCCCCCTGGGAAGTTCAGTCCTCCCGACTCGCCTCTTTTCTGGCCAAGTCCCGGCCCTCGTCCTCTCCGTGCACTTTCTTTCCTTGCAATCAGGAGAGGCGGGTAAGCAAGCGGAACGCAGTTACCAAGCGTTACGATCCTTAGCAGTGCTCTGAGCGCTGTGTAACCTGCAGCGGGTGGCCAGCTCTGCTGCCGCAGACGCAGGGACGCAGGGATGCAGGGACATGGGGACACAGGGACGCAGGGACACAGGGACACGGGGACACAGGGATGCAGGGATGCAGGGACATGGGGACACAGGGACACGGGGACACAGGGACATGGGGACACAGGGACGCAGGGTTGCAGGGACATGGGGACACAGGGACACGGGGACACAGGGACGCAGGGATGCAGGGACACAGGGATGCAGGCACACAGGGACGCAGGGACACAGGGACTCAGGGACACAGGGATGCAGGGACACAGGGACACAGGGACGCAGAGACATGGGGACACAGGGACACAGGGACGCAGGGACACAGGGACACTGGGACACAGGGACACGCGCTGTGCCCGCTGCTGCTGCAGCCTGGCCACTGCTGTTCCCACGCGCAGGAACGGGAGTGAGAGCCCGCTCTGCCGATGCCGATGCACATGCACGCATGGAAAATGAGCATGCAGACCGCGCCGAGCGCGTGTGCACACACGAATGCTTCCACAGACACATTGCCTGGGCAATAATCCCCCCCCCCCCCCGTTGTTTTCTTTCCTTGATCAAAGCCCAGACGTGAGGGAAGTCCATCTGTGAAAGATTGAGCCATGCGTTTTTTGCAAAGGTATATGGGCTGGCAGCGAAATTTCTCTGACAAGTCCAACCGGGAAAAATGGAGAAATGAAAGCCTGTAAGATGTGTGCATTTCCCAGATGACTGGTGATGTGTGTGGGTAACATATGGGCAGTCTGTGCCCACTGTCCCACAAAACATGCTGATTTTACACTTGGATTTCTCAGATTCCCTGACAGCTTTGCAGACCGGCTCCGACAGGCGGGTATTAAATTCCGTTCAATTATATTGCTGTGTGCGCCGGGCGCGGAGCCGGTGAGAGGCAGGGGACCCTCGGCACCGCGGGGCCGCCGGCGTGGGGGGCACGCTCCGGCCGGGTGCTCCGCTCTCCAGGAGCTGGGGAAGCGGGGGAGCCACAAGCATCGCATCCAAACTCGAAACAGCTTGCAGGAAAGTGAGTTTTTTGCTTTTTTGCTGTCAAGTATTTCTATTTTTCATGGATTTTGCAGTTCTTGCTGGGACTGAAATAGCACAAAAGTTGCTTCCCCTCCAGCTGCCAGCCTCGCTCTGCAGGCTGCCAATAAGCTCTAGGACAAGAGAGTGACTTGTTCCTGGGGAAAAACTGCTCCCTCTAAGCTGTGCTACTCATTTCCACCCCGGCATTTTTATCTTGGTGCTGGCAGGGCGGGGGAAGGATAAAGATATCGCCAGATAGCAAAGCGTAAGTCTCTCTTTCTCACCTGCTGGGCTGCTGGGAGCCAGCCTCCCCGTGCCACGGGGCTGCCTCCCTGCAGCGTGCCTTGCTTCTTGCTTTTTCGAGGATCACAAGCCCAAGAAAATGATATTACTGGTGAGTGCCCAGGCCTGCCTTGCCGCCTCCCCAGGCTCTCACAGGGCCGAAGGCAGATTGTGAGGTAATAGATACAGAAATCACAGGGTAGGATAAGCTTCACTCATTTGCCCTCTGATTTAGGAACTCCCTGAGCAGCGATAGCATCCCGAGCGCTGCATCTAACCGCCGGGCTGGACCCCCTCCCGGGGACCTGCCTGACACCTCCTTGAGCCTCTCTGTAGCTGTGCCTCCACATCCCACGGCGCTGACTTCCGAACGGTGATCTCACCTTTCTGGGAAAAGTCACTTTATTAATCTTCAGGGCCTATAGAGAAAGCGTGTGGCTTACGGGCCAGGCACAGGGCAGCGTCTTGCACACCTGGGCTCGTCCTGACACGGGGAAAAGGAGGGTTTTGTGCACTGTCTTTGTACCACGGTTTCTTGCACTGCAAAATAAGCTTGCTTCTGACCTAGGAAAGGGAAAACAGAGAAACAGGGCTGGCAATATTTTTGTTCCCTGTTTCCCCCACCCCTGCAAAACCAGTACCATATAGGGAACCATGAAAGTGCTGAGACCCAGTAAGATGAAGTAAATTGGCCAAGCTCATACTCTGACTCAGGGGCCAAGCTGGGATCAGGTCCCAGGGACTGAGTCTAAGCCCTAAGGACCATGTAGAGCTGATGCTCCCCTGGGACCCGCGGCACGCTCCTCTGCCCCGGCACGCTGCCCAGCCCGCGCTCCCGGGGAGGGGAGCCAACGCGGGGCGGCTGCCCGGCTCGTGCCCAGCTCTGCGGCCACATGTTCCCCAGCGCTGTTCTCCAAGGGGATGGCACAAGTGCCGCCTGGCTTTTCAGTCCCCAGGGATTTGGCTCGCGGTGGCTGAAAGGCCCCCAGTGACAGCGCGCAGCGTCTCTCCATTTAGTGACACTCCACGGTGGCTGGGAGCTGCAATCTTCACCTCTGTGACTGCCAAACCGGCAGGTCTGGGAGGTGAGAAGCAGTTCTGCCTGGTGATATCAAAGTTTCACATGATCAAGGAAAGTGCTGATGCTCTTCCAATTGCTTGGAAGCACAGAAGCAAAAAGCTTGCAGTCAAATTACCAAGAAAGTATCTTACAGAGACACTCTCAAACTGTTCCCTTGAGTGCATCCATCAGAGGCTGAAAATTTTGAGAATGGGGAAATAATAGTTGCTTACTCTAGTCTTACATTAACTTGCTAATTCTGGGTATTTGCTGGGCCCCAGGTGGAACTAATGCATGTTCTCCCTATATTTATTATTATCTGCATTGTTAGAATACGTACACTAATCCAATGAATAAGCCTAATTGGGGCTGGCTCTGAAAGGTTCTGCTCAGCTGCGAGTCTCATTTGCTTCTGTAGCTGCTGCGACGGGGCGAGCAAACCAGGTAAAACAGAGCACCAATAGAGCTAAGTGGCCTGTTAAGTGCACGTTTCTCCATTTACACATCCCAGTGCCAGCACCAGTTTAACGTGAGGCTGCCCACTCTCCGGCAGGGAAGAGCCGCGCTCCCGCGGGCTGTTTGCTGGGGGGGAGCCATTAGCCCGCGCCGTGGCTGTCCTAACCCCAAGCCAAGGGGCTGTGAGCTAACCGGGGTGGTCAAGCGGTGCCGCCTGCTCCAGGGAGGTTCCCTGCAGCTTGCACATCCCTCCGGTCTGAGCTGCCTCAGAAGTGCCGAGTCTCGGAGAACCGCTGCCGCGTTTCTGTGCGGAAGCTGAGGCTGCATGCACTGCAAATGCACAAAAAGAGCCTTGGGATCCTTCTGGTGGGAAATGCTGCAGAAATGCAAGTTGTTGCTATTATCGTAATAGGAAGCTGGTCATTTTCTTGGTGATCAGCATGCAACGTGTGTGGTGCAGCCCCTTACTGTGTACCAAACTCTATTTCTATACAGAAATATGTTTTTAATACTCCGATGATGGTATCTAATACACAATAATTATTGTGGCTCAGTTTTTAAGATGCACTTTAGATTTCCCAGAGCAGTTATTGAATGTGAGTGTGATGCAAATTAAACATTAAAAACATATTTATGGTGGGGTTAGCAGCAGCTACATAACATTACACACAGAGCAGGCCACAAGAATCAACTAGCCGTCTGGGAGACCTCCGGGAGGATTTGTTGTAAAAGCAATTGGCACATCATTAGCCTAGAATGCAAATCCTGTTAGATGTGAAGGAAGTGCATGATCAGGCAGATTCTTCACATGCTAAATCCTAAGGGCTAGGTACCGTCTCCGAGCAGGAGACGTGAAGCTGATGCTGAGGAGGTGGAGGCTGAGAAGTGGTACCAAGCTGTTGACTGCCTTCTTGGTATGTGCAGAAGCTGGTGAAATCCCCTCGGAAGGTGGAGTGGGGTTACTCAGCCTTCACCTTCCAGCTGCAGTGTACCATTTAAGTACGGAGCAGGCTGAAGAAGGGAGCGGGGTTAAGCTGGAGTAAGTATGAGCTATTCTGAATAATTTTAATCTTCACTGAGCTCAGCATTAACAGTGAGCCTTGAACAGGTGGATTTGGGAAATTCAAGCCTAAATTTTGTGGCTAGAGCCCACTGTTGAGCTATAGAGCCAAAACGTGACTCCGCCATGCTGGGCATGAGAATAAAGACAGAGTACCAGCCACGACGGAGCTCTCTCCTTCCCTCTACCCTCTTATTGTCTCTGATCTGCTGTGGCCTGACCGAAGTCCAGTGAGAGGAAAGGCCCCAAGGATGGGTTGGTTAGTCAGTCCCGGTGGGGAGTGGGGGCCTCTAGAGCTCAGCAGACCCATGACCAGAGACGGAGGCGCTGGCCGCTGTGGGTGAATGCCATCGGCAACGCAGCAGCACGGCGCTTGTTGGGATTTCTTTCAGTAAGAGCAAGCCTTTTCTCAAGGCTATGTCCTTCGTAGCTATGTATGCTGGAGCGGTGGAAATCTGCTGCGTGGGCATAGCTGGGAGGCCAGGGCAGGGAAGGGAGCAACCTCTCGTCCGGCAGCGCTTGTGCCTCAGGTGTGAGCTGAAGTCCTATTGATTTCTAATCAGTGAGCTCCTATCCCCCGCGGCTGCGGTGGGAGAGGGTCAGCGGCGGAGAGGAGGATGGAGGAAATCAGCAGTTCGGGTGGTCCCCGCGTGGGACTGACGGAGCCGCTGACAGAGGCTGAGTTATGGCTCCGCACTCGCGGTGCTCGGGAGATGGTTTCAGCGCACACTCACGGAGCCTCTCGTGTTATCTGGCTGAGTGCCATTCTGGGGGAACCACCGGGAGAATAAAGCATGAGCCATAAAACATGTTGTTGTCTTTTAATGAACAAGACTCGCAGGGGACTAGGACTATTTTTTACTCCATCATTATTCTTTCCTCAGCTCAGAGAAAGTTGCTGAGTGTTGTGTCTGCCAACTGCAGGCCAGATGCTACAGCAGACCTAGACAGTCATGTCCTGTCCGGTCTAGCCTAGCCCAGCCTCACTGCGAATTCCCCAACTGCTTCTGTCCTGCCTCAGCCCCACTACATCAGGACTGTGGTAGTGCGAATGCAGGCAATGGCAATAGCAACCACCAGTGCTTTGGTGTTCGAGAGGTTCTCAGGAGACGCGGGCTATAGCCTGCACTGGCCTGATGAGAAGCCATGTGAATACAACTGCTGAAGGAAGAGCAGTAGGTGCTGAGATCCAAGCTTTGGATGTTCTTGGAAGAAAAGAGAATATATGCTGTGTCTCCTGAGTACAAAGAAAGCCAAATGCATGAAATGCACTGGGACGTCATTATCTTCTTCCTTATGCAAAGCTGATCTGCAAGAACCCTCTTGGGTGTCTGTATGAATGGTCACCGAAATAATGATTCTGCGCCTCGAACACAGACTGTGCAGAACCTATTCTCCTCCTGCAGGACCTGGAGAGCTCACGCTTCCCTTTTCTTACCACTCCATTAGTAACAGGGAATTACTCCAGAGGCTGAGGATCCCCTGAGAAAATAAGGAGGAAAAAAGGTCTAAATCGACATCTGGGACTTTAGTACTCCTGGCAAACATTTGCTGAAATGTAACTTTAGACTTTGCTGCTTAGGTTCTACAACATTTCTGAGGCCATAGCTATGAGATGCACAATGTGCAAGCAGGGGAGCCGGCCTAGTCTGAAGACACGTGTGTCTTACACTGCTGTATGCTGAAGTCTGCCTGGGTGTCCGAGGGCGGGCTAAGTTTCATGCTTGCCAGGAGCACTGGAGCATCCTGCATGAAAAAGACAAGCGGTCGTTCTCCCAGCCAAGCACAGCCTTTCACCAGCCCTAAAGGCCCATCTTGCACTGAGCACAGAAAAGGCACAGGTTGCCTAAAAGGTATCCATGATCCCTCATCAAAGTGCTATTGTCTCGGTTCTACTTGCTTTTCTAGCAGCATTTGCTTAATTGCAATGGAAGTGCTTTTCTGTCATGAATTCCTCATGGAAATATTTCCACTTTATTGAAACAAAGTGATATTGCTTCCTGGCACCACCTTCCTTACTAAAACGTGTGTGAAATGGTGTGTCCCCGTGAGCAGTGGGTGACGTGCTGGTATGGAGTAATTCTGGTTTCTGCAGGACAATGTGGCAGGGATGAAACCGGGTCTGGTGCAACCACTGCTGTTCAGTGTCTTACCCTTCACTTCCACTGCTACCAAGCCTTTCTGGAGCCAGAAATGCTTCCGAGGCCATGCTGTCTAGGGCTCTGGGTCTGAGTGCAGACCCATGGTAAAGTTTCCTCGTTGTGGGGGAGGTTTGTGGGTGCATGGAGGTCACCAAACCCTACGGCTGGAGTACAGGGCCGTGTTAAATGGGGACCATTTCGTGCTCTGTGTTACGACTCATCCCCCTCGTTGCCCACACTGAAAATGCAGCCACTCAGAGCGCTCACACGGGGCACATTCGCAGTGACGTGGAAGGAGTTTGAAGATGACTATCAGTATTTGCACGTGCGTCACTGCGTCCCCTTTGCTTGGTGCTCTGCTGCCCCGGGAGCAGAGCTCAGGGGCAGGTTCCCCTTGCTGATGGCCCTAGGGACATGCTGGCAGCAGCAACCCGGCACGCTCCGGCTCTGCTCCCCGCAGCCGCGCTGCTTCCCAGAGGTGCCGCAGGGGCAGCAGGGACACTGACAGCTTTATTAGAGGACGAGCAGAGTGTCAAGCCAGCGCCTCGGGTCCGGCTCAGAGCAAGCATGACTCTTCCGTGGGGATCGATAGGTCTCACCCTCTGGTTCTGCCCTTTTTCTCTCCACATTGAAGGGACGGAGAGGCGGAGGTGAGGGCTGCTCCCTCGCCGACTGGACACGGCCAGCCGGTCCCGAGCAAGGTGGCTCCAGGAGACCTGGCTGAGCTGCACCTGTGGAGGTGGGACAAAGCGGACGCAGAGGGCCCCTTCCCTGGCCGGGCAGCAGGGACCTAAATCATACGGATCTGTCCCCTCGACAGAGACAAATGACATTTTACAGCACAGGTGGTTTAAAAAGAACAATAAATTGTAAGCTCTTCGCTGAGCTCAGCTACGGGGTTAGGATCCCCTTTCAGAGAGTATTTTAGGACTCAAGGCACCACAGCTGCTTGTGGACTAATCCCTCTGCCCTCCTCATCAACCTCAAAAAGGGACTTTGTAGACCCACTTAAACTGCAAATAAATCAGGAAATGGCACTTTGTCCTTTCCAGAAATAGGCCGTCTCTCCACAGCCCTTTGAACCAGCCATCCGGGCCCGGCAGTTGCTCCAGGAAAGGCTCTGCTGCAATCAGTCTGCTGGTGGCCCGGAGAGATGCCGCCGGCCCCTGGCCCCACCTGGCAGATGCACCCACACCGGGGCTCCTGGGGACACCGCGACACACCAAAGCGCAGGTCCTCTCTGCGTTAAACATCACTGGCAAAGCCGTCGTTTGCCGTCCCGGGGCGCCAGGGGTGCTCGGGCGGGTGGCAGCGTTGGCTCCTCGCTGCAAGTGTCCCGCCTGGCCGAGACCTCGACACCCACTGCCATGGGCTAAAGGCACCGTCAGCAAAAGGGGGGCTAAAAGACCTGCCGGCTGCAGGGGGGCCGGGCAGCTGAGCGCGCGGCGGAGGATTTACATCTCCTCGCTGCATGAGTCACGGCAGCTCTCTCCAAGGCTCATAGCCCCGAAATGGGCTGCACCGGGAGAATTAAGTGAGGGAGCGAGTGTCAGCACTTTGAAGCCAGTGAAATGTAAGGCCTGTAAAAGCTGTCGGGAGAGAGTAAAGGTCTGTGCGATGCCCCTGCCTCAGTCCTTGCCAGGTCACTGAGCAGAACATTGCTTTTTCCCCAGCTGAAATCCGTGCAGAAACGGTGCCTGTGCCTCCCCAGCGGGCACCCACCCCTGGCTGTGCTTGCAGCGAGGAGAAGAGGACGCGTTTTCCGGGGGATTTAGTATGGGAGTTAATAGCTGAGCCTCAACCTGCATCCAAGCAATGCTTTGTGGCAGTCCAGGAATGAGACCCAGTAAAACAAATCCCTGCAGGCCACTCCTGCTCCTGAAACGAGCCCGGGGGCGACAGTCCGTGTCCTGGCCCCACGCTGGCCCCCGTTCGGGGCTGGCACCCTCCCCTGCAGGTACTTTTTCTGCCCCTGATTATGGGCCTCTCATTTTCCAGCTTTGAGACCAGCAAGGCAGCAGGGTATGAACGGTGATAAAACGAGAACCTAAACTCTGTGACCAGCACAAAACCGTTCGGGTAATAAATGGCCGCTGGGAGCAGAAGATGCCCTGCACTTTTCTCCTCTGCAGAACAATATTTTCAACACGTTTTAAGCATCATTAAACAGATAATTAAACATTCCCTCGCAGTTTAATATATCTCAAACACACGACCCAGCGTTGCCCATTTCAGCAGTGCTATTTCGTGCGTGCGGACGGTGCCCGTGTGCCGCAGGGGCAGAGCGCTGGCAGGGCACTTGCGCCGTTGCGTCGCACCTCCTTGCACCTCCTCACCCGGCGTTTGGAAGGATCTGCTGGGCTTATCTGCTGCCGCCTGCTCCGGCTAATAGCATCATGGTCTCATCCGGGATGGCTCCCCAATGCCAGGCTTTGGAGGGGCACTGGAAAGCCCCTCCGCAGTCCCCATGGACGCAGCGCTGGGAGCCACCGAGTTAACCGGGTCCCAGCATGGAAGCAAGGCTCTGTCCGCGCTGCCGTGCCGGGCTGGGGCAGAGCTTTTATTCCTCTTCTTGCTTTGAGTTTTCTCCCTTTGAACAAGGGAGGCCTCTAGTCTCCGCTCACACAAAACATGGCTTTTCCGAGTTTAACAGCCTTTTGGTCTCTTCAGGGAGCTCGCTGCAGGGCACTGGGCTCAGCCAGCCCCGGTGCCGGGTGGGGTGGACGCTGTCCCCCCCCCCAGTACCCTCCATCGCGGTGACCGCCGAGATGTGCAGCAGAGGTGCATGCAGAGGCGAGGAGAGGCTCGCGGCAGCCGACCCGCCTGCCCAGGGACCGGGGAGGCAAAGCAAAGACGAAAACACCCCCGGGGATGTCCCCTGGCCCTGCGCAGACCCTCCCGCAGGCAGAGCTGCCCACGCTTCCTCCGGGCTGGGGGAGCAGCGGCTGCTCCGAGGCGGCGTGCGTCACCCCCAGAGCAAGACGCGGCGGTGGGAGCGGAGCAGGAAGGGGCCGGCGAGCAAATGCCAGCAAAAACTGGGTCCAGGCGGCAAGCTGATTTTGAGGAAAAGCAATGGGTTCCCTGGCCACCCTGCTCCTACAGCACAGAGCAAACACATTTCCCGAGTCCAGAGTAATTTGCAATAAGGATATATCATACCAGCACATCGGGGGACCACAGGAGCACCCGGCGGAGGTCACTGTGCCCATGCAGCGACTGCGGGGGTACCCTGCTCTTGCCTTGTTTTATTGATGTCCTTTCTGGAGCTCAGTTGAGGGTGATTTTTTTAATGACCCCTCTCCAAGGTGGTCTGAGGGATTATTGTGCTGGCTAAGCAGGAATCGCTAATAAACTTCTGAACACACTCCTCTTGCAGTGAACAAGGAGAAAAGGATGAAGTTTGGCTTTTTGTCTGATGCTCCAAAAATATTCCCTCCTTTGTCCTCCGTGAAGGCAGCGGGCGCGTGATGAGGAACTGCGCTTTGCTCCCTGCTGTTTGCACGGCCCGTCGGTGCCATCGCTGCGGGCACCGTGGAGCAGGACTGCAGGACGTGGCCCTGAAGTGATGGCAAAATGGACTTCACGGAGCCGGGCAGGAGGCAGGGGCCCATCACAGCTGTGTTCAGACGCCGTTGCCTCCCCGCTCCCCAGGCCACTGCCAATCTGGGGATGACGCTGCTTTAACAACCCTGGCAAATATTCACAGTAAATTCCAGATGCAGGTTTGGGAATGAGAGTTTTGAGGGAGGATGTGAGAGAGGTCTGCCCAGGCCAGCGGATGGGTAAAAAGGACCTTCATGGAGGAGACACCCTGACCCTGAAGGCCCTGGCTGCTAGACATAGACCTGTGGCACCGACCTCTCAAACCCTGGGCAGGAGCCAAGCCGATCCCCCAGCCTATTCTGTGATGTGTCTGCATATTTTTCTGCTTGAAATGTAGATGTCTTTGCTTGGAAGCTGGCTGGGACTGCACCAGGCTTGCACTCACCACCAAGAGTCAATGAAGAATCATTATTTTGATTCATTTTCCCAACACTGTTGACGTAAACAGGGATTTATAGTCAGCATTGGCAGGAAGCAGAGGCTCCCTCCCAGCGATGTTTTAAAATCAAAGTTAGCTAGTTAACCCTGCTAATAACGACGGCTGCCAACCATGGTAATTAAGGGGCAATAACAGGGAGCAGCGCAAAAGAGTATCAGCCATGGGAGGAAGTGTTTTCTTGGCGATATCAGAGGCCGACAAGATTCCCGCACACCTCAGGTGTCTTGTTTCAAACCGTTGGAGCTGCAACTCTTTAAGTGTGTCCCTACTTCTACAAAACGCTTCTTGTTACAGGAGGGTTTGTAACCGCCGGCTAATGAGGCTCCAACCCGTGTCATTCTAGCAGGTACCTGCCTGGCTGGAACTGGAGCTTTCCAGATGCCCTCGAACATCCAATTATCCCAGGAGCCTTGCTGAGAGCATCCAAGGGAAGAGTGGGAGGGAGAGATCTGAGAGCGGAGGCGCAGGCTGGGAAGGCGACTCGGCCATGCTCTCTGTGGGGATTTCAGGAATTAAAAATGAAATTACAGCCTTAATCTATCAAAATATTTTTTTTTGTTGTTGGCATTTTAGTGCAAGCGCGTCTAAACAGGAGAAGGCCTATCTCACTCCTGCATTCCCGGCCTCACGCTCTCTCTGAGGTTATTTACTGGGTTGCTACACAAGCTGTTTTTTCTTCTCCCCTTTTTTTTTCTCTTCCCTTTCTTCTCTGCTTTTGCAAATTGAATTATTTAAATGCATTGTTTGGCAGCCTTAAGCCCAGCCATTTCACTCTCTTTGCCCCTCGGCTGCCATTTCTTTCTCTCCTTTTGGCTCTTGTATTTTCAGGATCATTTACTGCGTTGTTCCAGTGGCATTTATTGAAATTTACACAAAAAAAAGATCTTTCTTCAATGACACTATTTCAACGCAGGCAAAAGATTTATGGGTGCAGGAAGACATCCATGGCAGGGAGTCCTCACGGCAGAAAGAAAGGAAGGAGGGAAAGGAAAGGAAATGCGCTAGAAAAGCGCAGGATTTGCAGAGCAGGGAATGGAGAGCAGCTAGGCGCTACAGAGGCAAATTGCTGCGGATTGTGTTGGCTGGAGAAACAGGCTTGCTCCTCCACACGGCAATGCATGCACCGGCACGCGTTCGCATGGGCACGGGCACGGGCATCTGCCCACGGAGGGAGGGAGCTCCCAGCCCTGCTGCCCGCCGTGCCGCTGCCTCCGGAGCCGCCCCGGACCCAGACACGTGCTCCCGGCGGAGGGACGAGCCTGGGATCTCCAGACCCTTCCAGGACTAGGAGTCACCTCTGGGGCTTGCTCTGGCCCGGCCGCGCCGGCGCCTGGTGCCGCGGCTGCTCGTCGTCCCCGGGAGCCGCTCTGCAAACGGCCCCGGCGGCCGCGTCCTGGGCTGACTCAGGCTCGCGCGGAGGCAGCGAGAAGCAGCTCTTACCGAGCATTGGAATAAGCTCTACAAGAAGCAGCGCCCTTGATTTTTCATCTCTAATCCTGCTTCAAAGCGCTTTCCTTTTATTTACATATTGACGTATGATTCATTTAATTGACTTTCTTGCCTTAGAATTGTACTTACTCAATTAATCTGATTACATTTCTGCTTCTAGTTAAAGAGTTGCTGTGTTCTGGCCCAGAGGTGACTGCGTGGCTGCGAAGCGATGTGACGCTGGTAGATCTAAACCGCAGATAGGATCTGCAAAGCGTTTTGGGGTCCTTTGGTAGGGGAAGACAGGCGAAAGACATGTAAAGTGCTGCAGCAATTTCCATTTTCACACACGCAGCATCTTTACTGGTGGCAGAAGTAAGACACATTCCCAGTCAGTGGGATTGAATTATCTCCATAAATTCATTACATTTTAAAAAATATGATAATCAGCACGGAATGAACATCCCGGGGGATACGGAACATGTACATCTCAAGTACTGCTAATAATAAGCCTTTAATTTACAAATGCCCAAGGCTGACTCAGAGCCTCCCATACCGCGGTGCGAAGCCCGGCCACGGAGCCATGGGGAGCGCGTGCCATGGGCTCGGTGGGTCCCGCGGCTCCGGAGCCGTCGGCACTGCGGGCACCGCTCCGAGCGGGCCGGGGGCCGGCACCGCGGGGTCCTGCCACCTGCGCGGCGGCTTGGGGCGCTGGGGGTCTCGGGCCCACCGCCCAGCCCGCGGCATCTCCGGAGCGCGGCCGCCACCTGAAAGCGCAAATATCAATATTTATGCAATGATTAGTGCCTGTTTAATACACAATTGAAGCAATTAGCAAGCCTGCTCGCAGCACACGCTGTATCCATTTGCAATCATACAGTATTCATGGGTGCTCGGCGGCTGGGGGTCCGTGTGAACCCCAGCGGGTCGGGGCCGGGGGGCATACGGGGGCCACAGCGGCCCGCGCGGTGGGGACAAGCCGCGAGCCGACCCCATCCACGTGCCTTTTGCAGCGGTCGGTCCCGCAGCCCCGAGCTGCCGAGTCCAGCAAAACACAAAAATCGCTTGGACCCCATCATCATAAACTTTCTCTCTTTATTATTCCATTTCAGTGGCTCCTGCGCTCTGCGTTTGTTAAATACTAATTAATTATTAAGTTATCCATTAACTATTAATAGCTGATTTCATGAGTGTTAACGACAGTCATGTGCTGCGAGATCTGTGCCTGCTGCAAACCTGTTAGACCTCGGGGAATAAATCCTCGATAATCAATACGGCATTTGTTCCATTTACAATTCTTGTCTCATTTGGGCTACATTTAGCATGCACTTAAATGTATTTTATACAAATGTAAAGGCAAATTTTACAGCTGGTGGAGATTGCCAGCTCACGGTGATAACGGCAGAGTCTCCTGCTTGTCTCCCGGGCTGAAGGGCCCCTGTAACGCCGGGGTGGGAGATGCACGTTCTGCCTCCCCAAAGGACCCTCGGAAATTACTCTGGGGAGTAAATGTTTACAGCCCCTTGCGTCTCCGTTGCCCCACAGGCTGCTTCTGTTATTTGGGTACTTTCTCAAAAAATGCAGGCAGCTCCCAGTCAGCCAATGCACCAAGCGCTACCGATTCAATTAAAAGCGAAGGGTAACGAGAACCACATTGAGGCTGGAACTGGCGAGAAAGGGGCAGCGGGCCGGGAGGGGAACGGGCCGGCGCTGGAGCTGTGTCGGGAGCGAGCCCGAGCGGCAGTGGCCGTCACCGCTGGCTTGTGCCCCTGCTTTTGGCCGCAGGGGCAGAAAGGGCTTTGCTCTCGGCTCACCCATGCTGCTTCCAGCCCTGGCTCCCGCTTCCCAGCGCTCCCTTCCCTCCTCTGCTGTAAAAGACATTGCTCAGCCTTGTCCCCCAAGATCTGTGGCACGGGAAAAAGCCACAGGCAGAAACCGTAACAGGACAAGAAACCCCCCCTTGCCCTCCCTGCGGGAAGGTGCCTGTGCTGCCGGGCAGCCCTGGGCCTTCCTCGCTCTTCCTCTTCCTCGCGCGGGTGCAGAGGGGCTCGGCAGCGCGCTGGGGAGGGCTGGCCTGGACGGGAACGGGGGACCCCCGCGGCAGAGAGCCCGGGCCAACGCGGGCAGGCGGCGAGCTCGCGGACGAGCTCCCTTCTGGCATCTCAAAACGCGCGTGCTGCTCTCCGAGGCCCTCATGGTCCCCTGATACAGTCCTGGGGACTCCATAATGTGTCGGCGGGGAGAAAGAAGGGTGGGTTTATTTTTCTTGCAAAATGTCTCTGTTGCTTTTACACCAGTAAGATAAGGCTGTTTCTAAGAATAACAAACTGTGAACAATCAGCAAACAAGCGAGCGCCCGGGGAAAGCGAGCTCCTGCCGACAGCCCCTCGCCGCGGCGTCCTCCGGGGCCCGGGGCGCCCGCGCCGCCTCCCACCCTCTGCCAACAGCTTCCACTGCCTGCGACAGCGTTTTTCACGCTTTCCCTCTCCCTTGGGCCCTTTTCTTCCCAGCGATTTTTGGGGTGGGATGGCCCCGGGCAGCGCAGGGCAGAGCGCGAGCTGCTCGTGCCTCCAGGATGGCACCAAGCAACCTCTGCGGCCGGGAGGGAGAGGGGGGCGAGCAGGATGGCTGGTCCTCTGCTCCCACGGGATGAAGGGCGGGATGAGGAGCTGCTGGCGAAGGCACGTGCGTGGAAGAGGCTCGACAAGAGACTCGTTTTGGAGGCAGGGTGAAAGGGCAGAGGATCTTGCACCGGCCCCGGGGGCAGCGTGAGCAAGAGGAGACGCGGTGCCAGAGGGAACAGGAAGGGGAGCGGAAAGGGATGCGGGGCTGACGGGCTGGAGCTCGTCCACAGGGAGTCGGAAAAACAAGTGGCCACAGGCATCTCCGGAGCAAGTCTTTTGAAGCCGATGGCCTTGCCCCAGGGAAGAGTTTTGGCCAGGGAAGCGTTATTTTGCCTGGTCCATTCGCACAGGCCCCAAAAGCAGCGCTGCTTTTCAGGACGCCCTGCGAGGAGAAGCATTGCTCCTCAAGGGAGAAAGCGGCTTGGATCATTTTCTCATGTCAATTAACGGCGCTTTCCAAAGGAAACCCAGGCTCCTCTGAATCCAGAGCTTGGGACCCCAGCCAGGCCGCTCCCCCCGAGAGCTGGGGCAGGAGGGAGAAATCAAGGCACTTTGGCCAGGAAGCCACTGGGCTGAAGCCAGTGAATAAAATAGTCATAACGAGGCCTTTTGAGATAAGTTCGGAGGCTTCTTTTTTTTTTTTTTTTCTTTGCTGTTAAAGAAACTGCTTATCACAGGGGAAGCGGCAGCAAGCTCAAAGCAGCATCACTCTGCAGGGCTCACAACAAGATGCGTTTTCCCCTCCGGAGCCACCAGACCTGCTTGCTTTCCCCTTGCGAGGTGCCTGCCAGACTGGTGAGCTGGTCCCCTGCCCGGGTTTCCGGGACCGAGCCCCGTCCGCGGGCTGCCTCCCGGTACCGGAGCGAGCAGGTGCCCCTCAGCGCCCCGATCCCTGGGCCCGGCTGGGCACTGCTGGCGGGGGGGAAAGTGGGGGCTATTTCAGCGGCAGGTTGCTCCGCTGGCACATCATCCCTGGTGGGTTTTACACGGAGCACTGAGGAGATCGTTCACCAGGAGCATGGGCTTCGTGGGCACCTCGCAAGGCTGAGGGGACAGAGAGGGGCAAAGCGGTGATGGCGAGGGGGGGACATGGGGGTCGAGCAGACGGCGAGGGGCCAGCACCTCGGCCCCATAGCCAGGCTGGCGTTTGCTCTCGGGTCCCCGTGAAATGCAGCACCGTGGCCCTGCGGACGCGCAACGAGCCAGGGCCAGGCTGGTCCTGCCGCTGCTGCCAGCCGAGAAGAGGAGGGAGCCGAGCCAAGGCAAATGAAGGGGCTGGCTGTGTGCAGTTGTTCGGGGCTGGGAGAGGGCGGCTGGTTGCGCGCGTTGGCACCGAGCCCTGCAACTTTCAGCCTTCAAGTTTTCCCTGCAAACACGCTGCCGTCAGCGGGCTCTGCGTTTGGGGAGAAACACGGGCGACTTGCCCTGCTCTGCATGTGCTGGCCGCGCGCGGGGCCGGGGGCGAGGAGCAGCGCGGATGTTGTTTGAACTCTGCAGCCCCGCGGTTCAGCCGCGGGTTACAGCTGCCTCCCGCGCTCCATCGCTCCAGCTGTTTTCCCAGAACAATATGGGAGCCCTCCAGCGGCCACGGAGCAGGAGCTCGCGCTGCGGGGCTGCCGGCACCCCGGCCGCGGTGAAGTCCCGTGCACTCCCCCGGGGATGGGCTGCGATCCGCCAGACGTGGTCGTTTCAGGAGTATTTCCTCCTCCGAGGCTGCAGGGAGTGAGCAGAGTCTTGCTGCTCTCTCGAAACGGGCACGGCGACCCAGGTGAGCCCCGGCGAGTGGAGAGCCGAGCTGGAAGCGAGCATCTTCGCCACCAAAGCCTTCCCGACCCTGTGGAGGGTTCTTCCAGTCCTGGGTGACTTCAGACTATCCATGGAGGTCAGAAAAATGCCTTTCAAGCGGGGAGCAGCTGCCAGCTGGCATCGCCCGAGGCGGCGCGAAGGCCGGGCCCAGGCAGGGGTTTCTGGCCAGAGCTTCCAAGGCACGCTGCTGCTCCGATGGGAAATGCCATGGATTGTCCACGCCTGGCTGAGCGGGAGGGGCTCGGGCTCAAGGTCTTTCGAGGGGCTCTCCACAGCCTCACAAACAGCTTGGTTTAAATCTCTTTCTTTGGAGACCATCGAAACCAAATCGCTGGCCTGTAGGGAGACTCCCAGTGCCAAGCCATCCCTCCTATGTCCGGTGGAGCGGCTGAGGCAGGAAATTTTGGAGCACTCCTGTCTATAAAACTGGCAGCTGGGTGTCATATTCCGATGGAGAGGATGGCTTCAGCTTATTCCAGGGGGGAGACTGCGGAGAGTGAGCCGGCATCGTGAGCCCGGCGGAGGCAAAGGTGGGCGCAGAGCGGGGAGACCCCAAACCCTCCCGTCACTCCGCACATGCCTTGGGCCAAGCGAGCAGGAAGGTCAAAAAAATGAAGCCTTTCCAGTAAATTTAAGGAGAGCTTTACCAGCACGTTAGGCCTGGTCTGTGCCCTCCTGGGCCCACGGCCAGGGGCTGCCGGAGGCGTTGGATAGTCCCACACCTGACACTGCTTATAACACCACCGGTGCAAACGGTGCTCTCCGCGCTTGCTACAGTTAAGCCAGGCTTAGAAGAGACAAAGAAGGGAGAATTAATGTGTCCCAACCCTTCCAAACACATCCATAAATGTTAATAAATAGCACTGATACTTTGCACTGAAGTACTGCTTTAAGCTACTGCTTTTGAGTACGCTCCCCGCGCATCCCCTCGCCGGGTGAGCACCGCGTGCGGAGCTGCCGAGCGGCAGGAACAGATGAGGCCACCTCCGAACGCGGCTCAGAGGAAGCACGGTGGTCCCCCCACCCCCTCGCCACCCCCCAGCTGCACGGGGGGAAGGAGAGATGCTCCCAAGCCTGCGAGATCAGAGGGCCGGGAGGGCCTTGAACCCACCCACGTCGCCACAGCTGACGCCCGTCCTCCGGGCGAGCCTGGGGCGGGAGCTGGCTCCCACGCCGGGAATAAAGCCGTTCCGGAGAGGTGTGAAGTGTCCCCCACCCTCCCTGCTCCTCTGCTGGGGGTGGTGAGCCTGTCCAGCCACTGCAGAAGACACTGTTTGCAGCGGATTTGCAGGAGGGTCCCGGGCAGGGGCTGAGCTGGAAGTCCGTCCGTCGCGGGGGTGACCGGCCTGGGCTCCTCTGAGCTTTGTGAGGTCCCACCTCTCCTCCTGCCCCAGCCTCGGTGCTCCCGGGAGCAAGCCGGGGTTAGCAGAAGGCTTTTCTGACTCACCGACACCTCCCTTCTCCCCGTGGTGTGAAATACGGCACGGGGGTAAGAAGAAAGGCATCTCGGCTGGCAGGAGAAATCCTCACTTGAAAGACGACCCGGTTTAGGGTTTCAGACCAAATGGAGCTACAGATAGGCTCAAATCAGATTCCCTGAACCCTCTTCCTGCCGCTGCCCCCTGATCGCAGCGAAACCTCTGATCTCTCTCCAATTCCTCGCATAGCTCTGAGGCCTTCGTGGCTCTGCGCTGGGGCTGTGAGTCCAGAGACATCCACGGGGGCGGCCGAGCTTTGCATCCGCCCGGCCGCCTCCGCTCCGGCTCGCTGCGGTCGGTGACCTCCTCGAGTCAGGCCGTGCGGATCCGTAACATCCTGGCGGGATGAGCTAAGCTTGCTGGATGCAGCAGCGCTGTGCGGACAGCTTGGAGTTCATCCGGATCAGCAGTCCCTGGGAGAGGGGCTCTGCCGGGCTGGGATGAGAAAGGAAAAAATGTGCAAGCCAGGAAAGGGGGAAGTGCTGGGTTCGACGCCGTCCATCCGCATCCCGTCTGAATTACGAGTAAATGCCTCTCCGGCCTCGGCTGGTGCCTCCCGGCCGGGCAGCCGTCTCCGCCGGGGCTCCGGTGCCGGACAGGCAGAGGGGAGAGCAGAGCGGCCTCTTCTCCCATCCCGGAGCGGGCAGGGCAGGCCGGAGCTGGCTATTGGAAGCAGGTGTGCTGCCCTGCCAGGCGATGGGAGCCATTACGGGGAAAGGCTCTGAGTAAAATTTACGTCCGTCTCTCCTCACCCCTCTCTCCTGAAACAAATTACGCCACGGTCCTGCCCCGCCTGGGGAGACCCGCTGGGGCTCGGCCCCCTCCCGGGCCGCCGGCCCCCGGGACGTCCCACCCCTCCGATAGCGGCAGGGCAAGCGGTACGAAGAATAACCAGGCTTTCCTGGCGGCCCTGTAATTCATCTCCCTGGGAGTCCGTCGGAAGGGATCCCGCAGCACCTGGGCTGCTACTCGTCCCCCCCCGGCCGCAGCGCTTGGCAGCCGCGCGCTCGCTGGGAGGGGGGAGCAGGGGGACAAAGCGGCTCCCCCCATCCCACCGCTTACCCCGAGGTTTATTATTACACAAATGTGAATTCCAGAACCGGCATCTGGGGAGCAGCTGCTGGGAGTTAACCCTTTCGTGAGCCGAAGCCGCGAGCCCCGGCCGGGCTCGGAGGGGACGTGGGCACGGGGCCGGCACCCGGGACACCCCCCTCTCGCCGCGGCGCGGCCTGGCAGGTGTGAGGGGCAGTTGTTTCGCAGGAGCACGTCTGTGTGTGGGGATGGGGAGGTGGGTTCCCCTCTCTCTCACTTTTTTTTTTCTTCATACACACGCTTCTGTTTCCATTCAGAGGTTTTACGCATATTCGCTTTGCCTCCTAGGCAAGGTCTGAACCTGCAGTTCGCTTTGGGAAGCAGCTCCAAGCGAGGCTGCACTTGGCTTCTGAGGAGCAGCCTGGAGATAAGGGGCAAAAATGTGATGCCAGCCGTCTTCTTGAAAGAGGGCACTCAGCTGAAAGTGGTTGATCTGGTTAGCACGTTTTGATTTGAGACGGACACTTGGGAACATCCTTACAAAGATATCGGGTCCTTACACCCTCTGCTCCCCTGCTGACCTTCACAGCATCTTTGCAAGGCTTAAAATGGTTGGTCAAAACACTAACTTCTGTCTCTGAATGTCCCCTTGACTCGTTAAGCTCTCGCAAGAGCCTGGGGCCTCCTGACCTCATCGCAGGTCGTGGATGCTGGGGAGATGCCTCTTCCCTCTGCTTTGCCGGAAAGCTGTGCCCCGGTCTGCGCTGGGATCCAGGCCCCCAGTGTCACAGGTGCACCGAACCTGCGCTGGCCCCCGCCGCAGACACCAGCCCGCTCCAAGGCCGGGGCGCGCGGGGGGCCCAGCTCAGGCGTTGGAGACCTGCCGCAGTGCACGGCTGCAGCTCCTCCGGATTATGGATCTCTTCCAGGCAATGACTCACTGGTGGCAGCTTTCCCTGTGCAATGAGGAGACTCCAGCTCCAAAGCTGCCAGTACCCTGGTAGCGAACAGCTTCTCTCTGCCAGGCCCATTAGGGCTTGACAGGTCAAAATCAGCTCCTGAAATTTGACCTTGGAGTCTAATAGGAAGCTGATGCCAAGGGAGGTGGTGACATAATGTCTTTCGCACAAGGCAGTTTGCTCTGCTCTGCACCTCCAAGGAGTTTCCAAATTTCGAAGCGTGTTTCCCCAAGGCAGGCATCTTGCAGGGGCTGTCTCGGGAGGTGGGGCAGGGAAGCGGTGGCCTGGCGAGAAGCAGTGGTTGCCGGACAGGGACAGGAGGGAGGCCTTGCTCAGTGCGACTGCAGGACAGTCCCCAGCCGGAGGGGAAGAGGCAGCAGTTCCCTCTTGCCTGGCAAGCCCTGGGCACAGGCGTTGGGACCGCGCTCTTGGAGCAGCACTGACGGTGCCTGGCCACCACGGCAAGGTGCCCAGCACCTGGCACTGCCAGCACGGTCCCAGGAAACCTGGGGAATGCGATGCAGCACAGACTGGCTGTGCATAGCACCAGGCAGCTTAGAGCAATTTGCAGTTTTCCCCTCAGATTAGCATTGCGGGCTTGAAACAAATCACTGACAAGTGCAGTGATTGCAGATTTCTGGTAGGGGCCGTGGGAAGCCTGTTCCCTGCCCCAGGAGAGGGGTTTCAGCAGAGAAATTGCCCTCTGCTCCTCAGGACGTGTGCAGGTGCTGTAGCTCAGCCCTGCATTTGGGGGGAGAAAACGCAAGGATCGGGCAGGGCAGCTGGCAGCAGGGATGCTCAGGCCAGGCAGCTCCCCTGGGCGATGGGGAACGAGCCGCGCGGCTCAGCCCGAGGGATGCTCTGCTCTTGACTCCCTCCCTTCGGCAGGGAGCCTGCTCTGCCATTCAAACCCCCGGTTCAGCGTGCTTGATTGGCAGCTAGAGGTAATTTCCCAGGACAGGAGATTTAAGTGAGTTTAACAATCAATGGAGCCAGGCATCGGTGTGCTCACTTAGTGCTGGCAGCTCGACACGCGACGAAATCTCACCAGGCAAAGGTCAGGAGCAGACACGGTGACAGAATCTGTCAAACACAGCTGAGCCTCCTGCCTGCGCGCTGGCTGCTCGGCGCCGTGGCGATGGGCAGAGCATAGGCAGCAACAAGTATCGTAAAGGCCGGGAAAAATTTTGGAGGCATTTTAGTGCATGCATGAAAACCAGCTGTGAATCCTGCTGCTGGGCTGACACAAGCGCTGGCCGTGGCTGCTTGGTCCGTGCGGTAAGAAGGGAGAAACGTGAAGCGCGGTGGCTCGCACAGCCTCGGCGAAGCGGGAGATGGCCCTGGGAGCAGTCAGAGAGCAGAGCTGGGGTTTTGCAGTCCAACTTGCTCCCCGGGTCAGCGTTTCATTAGTGATGTGTCCCGCTGCCACCACCTCGCCCGACCGGCTGACCTGCTGGGATGGGTGCGAGCGTGGAAGCTGTCCATCCACCTGCCTGCTCGGGAGGAGACCAGAAAGCAGTGGGACAACTCGTTCAGCTGCGTCCCTCCCTAACTGCAGGCCTCCTGCCCCCAGATGCTGCTTTACCCACAGACTCCTTCAATCGTGACCCGTACAGCTCCTGACACCAAAGTGACGCTGACGGGGTGACTTGGCAGGCAAAATAACAGCAGCCAGAGCAATCGCTGTCTCCTGGGGAGGTGTTCATAATGTGAAGACCCCCAAAGGGATGTGACCAGGAATGGGAACAGAAGCTCCTTTGCTTGAGCTTGAACTCAAGCCTGTAAATCTGAGATGGAGCCAAGCCAGCAAAGTTGCCTGGTCCTGCTGCCCATGGATCCTGTCTCCCAGCTCCTGCCCCAAGCAGGAGGAGTGAGAAACGGAGCTGGCATGAGCTCCAGCAGCCCTGGGAAGCAAGCAGTCCCCCTGAGGACTGTGAGTTACCCAGAAAAGCCTTCTCGGTCAAATGCCTCATCTCTGAATCCAGCTCCAGCTTCTCAGGAATTTCTCTTGCCCATAAACCTCATCCTCTTCCCTGCCTGAACTCCTACCTGAGCCCACGCAGTTTGTTTTTCTGTTTGCAAGATCTGTGGGGCAAGGAATGAGCCTCCCTCCAGGTTTCATAAAACAACGCTGTGATGCAAGTGGGCTTTACTTACAATGAATCACGGTGTGCGTCCGGCCGGGCCGCCCCTGCATGTTGCATCTCTGCTCCCTGCTCTGCTCATAGCTCAGGCAGCCTGGAACGGACTTGCTTTCTCCTGCAACAAGCTGAATCCCACTAGGCAGCGGGGGTAGGATGACAAATTGTTCTGACTAATAGTCTAAACAATGCGAAACAATGGAAGTCAGGGAGTAGTATATAAAATATGCAGCACGCAGGGGGCTTGGCTATTTTATTTGATTATCAGATGGATATTCCAGTGGCCAGGATCCATCAGGAGTAGAACAACACATGTCAAACTCAATAACAGCTCAAGAGGGCTGGCGGTGGGGGGCTCGAAAAGTTGCTTCTCCTGGGTACGGTTGGGAAGTCTAACTTTGAGTCAACTGCTTATGAAAATCAGACACCTCTCCCCACCCCAGCACACACATACCTACTCCCTTTTTCTCAGGGAAAGGCCTGGGGGTGGAAGGGCCTGATCCTGAGCTCAGGTCCACAGAAAAGGGGTAAGAAAGGAGCGTCGGACGCCTGCCCAGAGGCTGATGTGATTGAAAAGCCGGGCGAGGCTTTCTGTCTTCTCTTTGAAATTCCTCTTGTGTTTGGAGTCATTCTGAAAGTCAAAAGCTGTTAGATTCTCCAGGACTCCCAGGGAGGGATATTGACTGGGTTTATTCTGATGATATTTCTCTGCACAGCTGTTTGTGCCATCAGCAGTAGGGTTTCTCTTTAAAAAAAGATATTTTATCCATTAAAAAGAAATCCATAAATGATGAATATGTATTCAGTCTAAGACTGAGTGATGAAATCCTCTCAGAGGTGCAAGGATCCAACTATCTATCTGTCTGCTAGTCTTATGAGAGACCAACGGTGCATTCTCTTGGAGGCTTCTCAGGTCTTTTGAAAGTCTTTGGGTCTGTAACACTGTGCAGGGCTTTCTCACCAGGAAGTTTTCTCTCCCGAGACTCCTTTTACTTCTCGTGTCTGAGCACGGCAGGAATGCTGTGAGAACGACCATTCGCAAGTTGTTTTGAGACTCGCACTTCCAGCTGGAACAGAAAGTGTAGGATCAGCAGAAGGAGGGAAAAAAGTTGGTGGGGAAGAGTAACAGGGAGAACTCTCCTCTCTGTCCTCCCAAAGAGGCCCTGCTCCCCACATTCCCATCTGGGAGCAGACCAGCACAGGCTATCGTGTGTCTGTGCTTTCCTGGGTGAGTCTTTGAGGCCTGCCCAAGAGATGTTCACCCAGGATTTCTGACGACCTGCAGCCTGTTAGGGAAGTAGCTGGGCAGCAGGACACCTGGATCTTCTCGGCATTCACCAGGGCTGGTGGTCTGCCCGGGCATGGCAAGTCTGCTCCCAGCACGTCGGGTGCTGCACACGTGCTCGGACCAGCAGCACCCGAAGGCCGCGGGGTGCAGGGTGGTGCATGTACACGTGGGCTCCTCTCCAGCGCCCGTTGCTGCACTATCCGACTGTCCTGTGGAGACTGGCAGTGGGATGTGGTGACTTCCTCTCCCTCATCCAGAATGGTGCTATTGCATTCCCAGTGCTGTAGCTCAGCTCCTGCAACTATGATGCTTCCTTCATGGGATAAACGCAAGTGATTTGGACCTTCTCGGCACAATGACTTGAACCTTCTCGGCACAATTGGTACGTGTCATCTCCTTCCCTGTTTTACACGTTCTGGGTTTTCATTTATTTTTGAATTAGGTCGTTGATGTTGTATGGAAAGTCTTCCCCCGGAGCTGGCAGAAATGCCAGCTGTACTCTACATGCCCTGCTGTTAGCACTTGTGCCAGCATTCGTGGTGGCAAGAACAACTGAGGTGACTCAGTTTAATCAGCATTTCATCCTGCTTCCACATCTGAAAAGACAGAGATTAGATGTGAGCACCACAATTCCCATGTTTCCTCCTCCCTCCAGAGCCCGGTTGGCTTTGAAGAGCATCCACACACCTTGTCATTCAAGTCCAGTAGGAACCCATTTTATACGGTCGGTAAATACTTGTCACCTATGATCCTGGGTGGCATTCCCGTCACCCCGTCAGCTTTGCACCTATAATACCTGGCTGATGGCATCCGCTGCCATGGCCGGTGGGAAGATGAGATCATGCAAACCGGAGCCAGCTGCATTGCTGAGAGCTGAGGATCTCATTACGCTGCAACCGCACCTGGAGCTCCTGACCATGCTCCGTGGCTGAGAGGCCCCTGCGCTGGAGACAGCCCGGGAGCACCTTTTTCCCTCTCTAGCTCACAGTCCTTCCTAAACAGACAATGGACCTTTTTTTGTTTTTCTTTCTCGAAAGTGTTGCCATGGCAGAGGCAATGGGAAGAGAAGGCAGGGAAAGAGGAGGATCAGGAGAGAGGCAGACAGAAAGAGAGGGAAGGAAAATCCTCGAGACCAGAAGGGAACTTCTTGGCTGGAATTGGGAGCAACGGCTCAAAGTTCGTCACTGTCTGCACCTGATGTAAATCCATTTGCCAGGGGATGCTGGGTGTGAAGAGCAGAACCTCCTGATTTCACAGCTTTATGTCGCAAATGGGAGATCCCAGCCACAGGTAAAGATGGGAGGGAAACTAAAAAGAGAGCAAAAACAACCATATCAAAATAACGCAAGTAGCCCTCGTCCTGGCAGTCTTGGAGAGGGAGCGCTCCCCTGAAAAGGAGAGAGGCAGGCAACATGGCTCAGCCAAAATGCTTTAAAAGCCTCCCTTTTATATGACATTTGTTCTTCAAAGACATTACGGCTTGTAAAAGAGCCCTGCCTTTTACCTCTGCCTCTGACATGTTAATGGTTGTATTTTTGAATCATTAAAAATTGAAATGTGTAACACTTTCAGCAGCTGCCAAACCTCTCCACAGCCCAGCTCTCCCCCTTCTGCTCTCCTCTGTCAGCCTTTTCTCATTCTCTCTGCTTTTCTGGTGTCTCCTGATGCCCCCTTCCATCAGTCTCCATCTCCTTCCCCTGTCTCCTGGTAGTGCTCTTCCTCCCTCCTTTCATCCGTGCTTTTCCCCCAGCCCCAGCTCTCTCTGCCGCTGCAGCTACCCCACAATATCCCTCCTCATCCTGCCTCTGTCAGAGTTTTGCTCTGCAGAAAGCACTTGCTAATCTGCTGCTTTACTATTCTCACCTTGCCATTCTCTTATTCAGGGGGACTTGGCGAATTAGGACATGTATTTACCTAGGTACACCGGAGAGCAAGAGAAACAAAGAAACCACAGGGCTTTTCTAACGAGGAGTGACTAATACGACCCCCAAGAGCCTGCCCACTTTCTAGCACTCCAATTTCCTCAGGTTTTGCATCCAAAGATAACACTGGCACTGCCAGTGGCAGCGACGGGGCACCTGCCAGCCTGCAGCTACCGCGGGCACTGTGGTCCCCGCGGGGCCGGTGCCGGCTGCAGGGAACGGCCGCGTTTGCTTTACCTGCTCCTCAGACGGGATAACCTGCTGCAGCCAGAGCAACCCGTGCACAGCCAGCAGCCACGAGAAGTTCGAGGAGCTGCTGTTTCTCTGGTGACTGCTTTGCTAAAGGCGACTGCACCACTGAGAAGTTCAGGTCCCCAAATGTGGCCTGCTCATGGCTAGAACGGGGCCCAGCTGCCTGCAACCTTCCCGTAGCTTTGAGCAACTGCAAAAACACTTGTATTGGGAAGGAAACAGCCACAGGTGTCCTTGGGACTGTGCCCATGGCAAACGCTTTCAGGGCACTGGTAATGGCCTCTGAGCGCGCTCAGCTAGCGTCACGTGCTGTGGGCCCAGACGGTGCCCAGCTGGGCTGAGGAGCCTTGGGAGACGGGTCCTGGTCCAGACTGTAGCTGCTGCAGGTATCTAGGACAGTCCCAGCGCGGCGGTGTGACGAGGAGTGCTGGGGCGTCGCAGCCCTGGGCCGTGGAAGGTCCTTATCCTGCTGCAGGCGTTACTAGAGCCGGCAGCCCTGGGCGCGAAGCCATGGGGGATGCTTCTCAGGTTCACGGAGGAGGTTTCCGAGGGGGACTTTCCAGGAGGATTTGCTGTTGGAAGGCACCGTTATGCAGAAGGGTGATGAGGGCCGGGTGTGCAGGGTGGCCCCATGGGGCCAGGGCGAGGGGCTGGTGGTGGGGAGCCGGCCTGGGGCAGGGTAACCATCCATGGCACCCATGTCCCCAGAAACGCACTGCCCCGCCTGGGCCCCCCACTATCTCCTTCAGCCTCCTTGCAGAGCTGAACCGCTGCTCTCCAGTCCAAATCCAGTAAAACAGGGGAAGTGGAGGTGTTACGACTCTTACACCCGCCTGAAAGAGCCACCAGTCTCTTTAGTTGTCCCCTTTCTTATCTAGAGAGAGCAACATCATTTCTGGCTCCTTCCTTTGTGTCTGGAAAGGCAATGCCCATCCTCCCTACACTGCCGCCGCGGGCTTGCATGGGCACACAACGCGACACCTCCGTACTCCCCTTCGAAGCACAACCTGTCCAAGAGCAGAGCATGGTCACACCGACGTGGACGGGCTAAATGTCTGCTCGCTCCGGTGATCCGTCCGAAAACAGACCCTCTTCCTTCCAGCTGATCTATTCAGCTCTTATTTTGCACCGAATATTTTTGGTGAGATAGAGAATATCTTGGGTTTTTTTGGTTAGAAAGGATTATTTAGGCCAGGATATTTGTTTTCTTTTTATTCAAAACCAGGAGGTGGGATAAGATTTACTGATCTGAGGGTGACACAACTCATTTGTGGGTTTTCTTCCTAAATAGAGGAGCGAATGTGGTTTGGTGGGCACAGACAGGACAACTGATTCTGCAAGAGTTTTGCTTCTGTACTCTAGAAAAAATGGAGGTTTAAAGCTTGATGACTGCTGCCTATAAATACATCAGGGCAGCAAACATCAGGGAATGCAAAGAACTGTTTTAAGTGAAAGGACACTGTTGGCATAAGCACAAATTGGTAGAAACTTGTCATGAATAAATGTCAACTAAAAATTAAAGGTTTCTCCTAATCATCAGGCGAGGGAGTTTATAAAATAGCTTTCCAAAGGGGTAATTGAGGGAAGAAATATAACCAGTTCAAGATGGGAGTCTGACACATTTCTGAATCTCACTTTAGGATGCGGCTGAATTTGACAGTCTAGCATTAGACTGTCTTAGTCCCTTTCCAGCCCAAGATTTGCTGGGCTTGTACAAGATGAACAGCCTGTCTCGTTCCAGAGCCTGCTTCGGAGCCCCACGGTCACCTCTGGCTCCTGGCAGGACCTGTCTGGCCCCTCTATTTTGACGGGCGAAGGGGCAGCTGGGATGCTGTGGCTGTCCACACCGAGCTCCTCGGGATGATCGCCTGATGGGATGGTCACGTAGGAGGTGTCACCTTGGGAGGAGGCGCTGGGGACTGTCGGGGAGTCCCGGCACAGTTTCAGCCAGCACGGATACGCACACGCACCTGGACCTTCTGCTTTCTTCCCATCTCCGGACACGAACCAGCCTCTTCCTCCCCGTCCAGTCACGCAGACACAGGCCACGTGCAGTCCTACACTGCGTGTGCACACACACACACACACACGGACACACACACGGACACACATACGTCTACACACCGCCTCACCTGTCCCCGACACACGCGCTTTTCTGTTACTTAATGAGCTATGACATGCCAGACACTGAAAGTATGAAAATTGGCCAATTTTTTAATATTTTAAACCCCATCACATATACTTTACCGGTCTGCGCAAAGCGCTTTGTGACGCCTCAGCAAGTAAATGGAGACTCTTGTTGTGCATGATCTCTCCGAGCTGGATTGACCCCCGATCTCCGCCAGACCCGTCCCCCTCCTCGCAGACGTGCTCCTCTGCTGCTGGGGATGGGGAATGCACGAGGAGGAAAAGCGACAGCTTCCTGGGAGGACGGCTAAGCTCCGGGCTGTAAAAGGGATGAGAGATGGGTGTTTTCCTCAGTTTCCCACTGAAAATGTTGTGAGATGCCCATGTATTCCCTGGAAACTTCCTCTGGGCAGAGGCCGCTGGGCTCACCTCACCGGTGGCACTCGGCAGGTCATCACGCCGATTTTCCAGGACGTTTAAGAAAGAGACCTCTGTGCCTTAAAGGTGGGGAGGAGGAGGAAAGCATCCTACCCCCAGGGAGATGCAGGGGAAGGAGGGGCAGAAACGCAGACGTGTCTCTTTGCACCGCACTCGCGGCTTCCTTCCTCCGCCTGCGCCTCTGTTTACCCAGCACCTTCCCGGGAAAGGTCCCCACGCGAAGGATTACGGTTTAACCAGGCGGTGGGCAGAGGAGGGAAGGAGGACGGGCTGGGCAGGGCGGAGGGACGGCGTGTCAAGCCCGCGTGCTGCCCCACCTCTCGCTTCGCGCTCATCTCCACGCGGCCGCTCCATCCCCTGCATCCTCCGGCTGGCTCTGAGAAGGGGCTCGGCGAGGTACAGCCTTCAGCACGGGCTCTTTTTTTAATTTAAATCAGAAAAAGGTATTTTTTCTTGCTTTTATATCAGCCCGAGCGCTGTGCTGTAGCACTGATGAAGGAGCAGGAATTCCTCGCATTGCTCTGGCTGTTTAGTGGGGCTGCTGCCCTCCTCTCCCCTGTCAGACACTAATCTCTCCTAATATTTAACAGTCCCAGTAGGCAGCAGGATTTATCCTCTGGCCTTTCTACCTGTCATTTCATCCCTTCTCACTAAGGAGCCCTTTGATTCCCTTCCGAAAAGAGGTGCCAGGACCCGCGTGATGGATTGGCTCACGCTGGCAGTTTGGGAAGCGGCTCCATTTTTCTCTGTTCCAGCTGTCGGGAATTTATCTGGGGCAGCTCGGCCCAGCTGGGAAGGCCGTGTGCTCCCCGCGGGGAGACGTGGGGACGGGCAGGCTGGCCGCGCGGGAAGGTGCCGCGGGTGCTAATGCTCCGGCTCCTGCAGGGCTCAAATCCAAACCACAGGCTCGAGCTGTGGACGTTTTACCTCCCGGGCTGATCTGGATCTAATATGATCATCCATTTCGGGGAGGAATTCCCCTCCCGCCCCCCCCCCCCCCCAGGCTTCCTCATTCCTTCTCTTTGCACTGTCTCCACATGTTCCCCTTCCTCGGCATCTCAGCCATGGTCTCCTCAAAAAACCTGTCAAAAAAAACCGTAGCAAAACCTGAAGGATGGATGCCTCTGGGGGAAAGAGGCTTGCACTGGGATCGGCACATCACCGCGTGGGCTGCTGCCCCCGGACGCGGCCCCTTCCCGCAGGAGCCCTTGTCCCAGCGGGACACGGGCTGGCGCAGCCGGAGGCGGTGGGACCCCGGATCGTGCCGGCAGAGCCGGGCGAGACCCGGCACGCGGCAGCCGCTGCGGCACCAAGCACCTCCTTGTTTCCCAGGCAGGTGCTAAGCGGTCCCAGGGCTGGAGGTGCCGTGGCAGCACAGTAGCTCTTTAGAGCAGTAACGAGCCCTTTGATTGCAGCTTCCTCCGTCCTGGGGTGGGAAGTCATTAGGCTCCAACCTGCCGTGTCCTCTTCCCTCGGCTCCGGTTACGGGGCCGGGCTGGGGCTGGGCGGAGGTGCGGGCTGCTCCGCAGGGGCATCGGGAGACCACGGGAAGGGCGGAAACTCTACCCCGTCGCTAATGACGGTGGCCACTGTCACCTGCCATGGCAGACTGCCACCTCAGGGCCCGGTAAGCAGAAGCAGGCCTGGCCCGGGGACCCGCTGCGACGGACGGCGTTTTGGGACCGCGGCAGAGGGAGAGCCTGGCGCTGCCGTTGCCTCCCCCCGTGCCGCCCGCTTCCTCTCCCCGCGCTGTCTCACTCTGCTCCTTGCTATCGCGTCTGAATAGTGGCAACTTTAGAACTCGGCAGGGCACCATTAAAAGACAGATGATACTGCCAGAGCACAGCTGTCTGCAGCCATGGAAAACACGCTCCATACAGGCTTTCCAAAGGGGCATGTGTTTAACATTGACCTGGTTGCACAGCCCGCAGCCGGCCTCTCCCGTACGCACAGGCCGTTTCAGACAGGAACAACGGGGCCGAATTCGGCAGCCCGAGTGCCGACTCGGCTCCCTGGCAAAGGGACCAGTCGGTGTCTCTTGCTGCCGTGGCTGGGGTGAAGGACGGTGAGGAAGAGGACCAGGGTAGGACCGATCCTGCTTGTTGGCAACTTCTCGGTATGGCTTAAAGAGCAGTTGCACAATAATTATTGTGAATAATCTCACAAAAAAGGTTTCAAGGTGTTAAAGCCATACATGCGATTGGCTTTTAGGGTTTAGAGAGGAGCTGGAAGGACTCTCTGTACACCTCCTTTCCGGGGAGGAAGCTCGCGTCCTGGTGAGACGTCTCCCGATCTGCTCTTCCCTGGACAGGCCCCGAGGAGGGAGCGAGAGGCTGACGCGCTGCACCACCGCCCTGCAGACCGTGTCTGCTCGAACCTGCCCTCCGCCGCTTGCACACCTCTCCGCCCGCCTGCTCACCGCCCGCACGCTTTAGGGGCCATCCCGGGCTCCAGACGGTCTAGTCACATGTGCAAAATCCCCGTGGAAAGCCTCCGAGGCAAGGCGAATAGGAGCCTGTGCACAGGCAAGCTGTGGCTTGTGGGTTGGAGACAGCCCACAGGCATCAGTGGAAGATCCCTGCTCTTGCATGCGGAGGCTGAACACTCACAGGGTGAGAAAGGGGTGTGAGAGAGCTGCGGTCATTTTCCCTTGCTCATCTCGCAGAATGGGAGGGAGTTTCCAGCAAAATCTTGGCTGGGAGGAGAAAGAGCTTGAGGACTTGACTGTTTCTCGTTTGGAAATAACTGAGAACAACTGTAGGTGAAAGTCTTCCAAGCCCTTGTAGCTCATACATCAATACAAAAGTGCAAAAAATTAGTCCCAGGTGGGAATGAACTACTGTGTTATGACTGGAGAGAGGGAACCCCGCTCCTGCGAGCTGGCGACCGATAACATAGAGAATGTGTATGATGAAAATATGAAGTCCACTAGCTTGCATCGGGTTCCCATGATCAGTTTTCAGGCTGCTGAGCCAGGAAATATTAACTCTGCTCAGAGTGGACAAGAAATAAGACAGTCAGCCGTGGTCCCACGCAAAAGCTGCAGCGTGCAGCACTGGGAGGGACCTAGCTGAGTCCCTCGTGTGCCCATAGGTACGGCCTCAGCAAGCCTGTCTCTCGTGTTTGCTAATGCTCTTCCCTAGGAGTCCATAATATCAAACACACCAGTCCTGTTTCGGCAAGGGGTCAGTTTGGGGGGTCTCTTTACCTTCAGGGGTCTGTACGTCTCTCCTCCCCCTCTCACTAAGGTCTCCTCTCCCCAGATGACCACGTGTGACCAAAGAGTTGGAACCTGTCTCTGAGGAACTTTGCTTTTGGACGAAGCTGCTGGACAAGCAGATTTTGGAGGTTTTGGACCCTTCCTCAGTTCCAGCCTCACTGGGACACGGGATCCTGGAGAGTGGCATCACTCCCTTGATCCCGCAGGACCCGTGGCCCCCGCCGCCGCTCATCCTCTGGCTGGGACAGGGTGAAGGACATAGCACGGCACCATCCCCTCCATCGCCCTGGCTGGTGAAGTTTTTAGTGTGAAAACAACCCAGAATTTTTCATTTAAAAACAAATACCCAACCAAGCCACAAGGCCGTTATTTGTCTGTGAGATGGTTGGGTTTTATCCTGCAACACAAAACATTTTCACATGAAATGTGGGATGAAGATGCTTTGGATCTTTCAAATAAGTGTTTCTTAAAAAAGAGAAAAAAAATGCAGAGATGGTAACGGTTCTCCATTGCCAAGCAGACGCCTTCTTTCTCATGCATGCTATGCTGTGCTGTATTTCTCTGCCTGGATGCGAGCCCGTTGCAAAGACCTGCGTGCCACCTGCCCCCAGTCAGAAAAATGCGTCATTTCCTATTAATACCATTTCCCTCGCATGCTCACCTCTCTCCCTTATTTTTTGGTCCATGCCTAGCCAGAAGGGGACCTTTATTCCTGTCATTTTGGCAAATGCAAATAAACCAGCCTTGGGAAAGAGACACGAATGGGAGCTTCCCCCGCCGGTGGGACCCACCCACCGCTGGTGCGTCGCACTCGGACGGGTGTTGGCCAAGCAGCTGGATTTTCCAGGGGTCACAAAGCAGTCTGTGGCACAGCACCTCTGATCGCAGCCTGCCTCCTCGCTGCATCGCGCTGGAGGAAGATGCTGTGTGCATCATCCCAGGTGCTGAGGATGCCAGTCGTACAGCTCGGAAAATATCCACGCGGAAAAGAGCTCGAAAGAGTCAGTGTTCAAATATTCCACCCATAGTGCCAATGGGGACGGAGAGCGAGGATCCCGGGCTGCCATGCGGGATTGCCAGGAAACCTGAGGACGGCAGCCTGGTTCGCAGGGAGGAGGTTAATAATCATTACTTTTGTCCCGAAGTGCAGCGCCGTAACCGCCGCTGCTCCACGCCGATCAGGTTTAAATCCATGTGCGGACAGCTGGCAAGCCACACCGCGCAGCCCAAAGCCCGTGCTGGCTTAGCAGCCCGAGAGGGCCCCTTCGCAAAAGTCATTAGTGAGGCTTTCGGAGGAGGAGTGTGCACAACTGTGTCAAGGCACTGAGCTTGTTTAAACAGCTTCAGCGAGAAAGGAAAAGCTCCCTGGAGGCCTCGTGGGAATGTTTCCGGGAAGCTCGAGGAGGTTTATTTGCTCCAAGCTTTGGCTCCATGTTCTGCCTGCTCGCAGCGAGGAGCTGAGGAGGCTGCTGCGCGCCGGGGATCGCTCCGGGTGCCCTGCGGAGGGGCAGCTCCGCGTGCCCTGGCCTCGCCGTCGCCTCCGGCATCCTGCCCCTCGCGCGAGCACGCTGCTGCCGAGGGCGGCCGTGGGCCCCGTGGGGCGGCTGCACTGCGGCGGTGAGCAGCTGCGGCCTCTCCCCCCCCCCGGCCTCCCGGGTGCCCTCCAAGAGGCCGAAGCAGCATCCGCCGCCTCTCTTCCAGCACGCGGAACTCCACGGCCCTCGTTGCGGAGCGGCTGGAGTCGCAGCTTGGCTCGGTCCGAGCAGGCACCGTTCAGACCGCGGCTCCCTTCGCCCCCCCTGAGCCCCCCGGGCTCGGGCCGGCCCAGCCGAAGCGGCCCTCGGCGGGATTTCTGGAGCGGCAGCGGGAGCTGGCAACGCGTCCTCCCTCCGCGTGTGCCTCCTCCTAAATCCCGGGGAGATGCTGGCGGCGCTGAGAGCACGGAAACATTCCTGAAGAACATTACACTTTTATGAATCTCCAAGTAGGCTTGGTGTGAACTTGACTTTGTGGGGTTAAGCCCACCATTATTGGATCCAAACTAATATGTTTTTCACTAAGAATAAACTCCTGGCCCAAGGAACAGGGCTATCTCTGCATTCCCCTTAGCGCAGCTTCGACATCGGCCGCGCAACGCTGTCGGGTGTCTCCCGGGTGCTGCCGTGCCTTGGGAGGTTTGGGAGGCCGAAGGGAGGTAGTTGGGCAGCAGCGAGGCCGCAGAGCCCAGCGTCAGGAACGGGGGCTCTGCCTCTGCTCCCGGGGGTGACCGGGGATGAATCAGGTCTAATCTCTGTACCTCGGTTTCCCCATCCGAAAATTGAGGATGAAAGACGTACCGGGAAGGTAGTGGCTCCAATTAACTGCTGTTTGCAAAGTGCTTTGAGATCCCTGGGTGACCGACACCAGCAGTGCGTAATTGCCGTGGCACCATGCAATTGCCCCCAAGGGCTTTGGCGTGTTGAATAGGAAAGGCTTATTTACTGGAGTTAGCAGTAGATATATGCTCACACGTGGACGTTTATTACCGGCTACACGGCCTCGCTGAGTTTGTAGTAATCACTTGGAATTTATTTCGTATGCAGGAACGACCCAGTTAATTGCAAGTTACAGCTGCACTTGAGCCCGGCCGGGGAACGGCAGCCTCCTCTCTCCGGCGCAGCCCTGCCTCGCGCTCCCCTCTCCTCCTGCCTCCGAGCCCGGGGTTTCCCTTCAGGCTGCTCCTGGGAGGCAGCAGCATTCCCAAGAGCAGTGTCCAGGTCCCGGGAAGCCGGAAAGCCCCTGGGCCGCACGGCCAGGCCGGGCCAGCAGGCAGGGGGTGAGATGCCCTGCCCTGCGCCCAGGACCGGGAGAGCTCCCGCGGTGAAAGCCGTGACCTCGGGGCTGCTGTGCCAGCGGCTGGACTTGCTGCTGTGGAAATTAGCAGCCGATGCCTTCGGCAGCCGTTTCTTCTCTCCCTCGGTGTCCCTGTGCATGAAACGCTGCAGCACGGCTGGGCTGGGCATTGCTGCGGGGGTGGGAAGCCCCTCAAGACCGCTGTGGCCATGCAAGGACCATCCTGGCTCTGCAACCCCGACAACTCTCGAATTTCCCAGCCCAGCTCCTGTTGAACCCGGCCCTGCGATACCGCACCCCTCGCAGGCGTGGAGGATGCCACCGCACTCCTCCTCACCCCCCCAGCCGCGTCCCCCCCAGCTCCGAATTTCCGACTCGTGGCTCGCCTCTCGCGCAGAGGAGCCCCTGCCTCTCCCTGCCGCCGCCCGGAGCTGCTCCGTGATGGATGTGATTAATATCTGCTCGGAGAGCAGCCGATCCTGCCACGCTCGCTTTGAACCTCTGATCATTAATGTCTCCATATGGGCACCATTTTTCCTTGTCACGCTGCAGCTGTATCTGGGGAGAAAGGCAAGCGGGGCCGCTTCCGAGCAGCAAACCCCGAGGAGCCACCGCCGCTGACCCCGGCCCACCTTCGGGAAAGGGCAGAAGTACCAACAGCGGCTGCCGAGAGGTCCCGGGCACGGCGTGGGCACGGGGATCGCTGGCGGGTCCCATGGGGAGGGTTTCAATAGCCCTTTTCTGCCTGTTTTTGGACTCTCTCGCCATTCCCCTCCGTTCTCCGCTCTCTCCCCTTCCATCGCTCTCTCTTTTTACCTCCCTCCTGCTCATTTCATTCTTTTGAAGGGCTGCAATTTCTTCTCAGTTTTATTTCTCATTAAAAATAAATACCATTGCTATAATTTACAGTGAGTTTAATTAGAAATGAGTTACGTGATCTAAGCGTTAGGATTTAATTGCTCGTTCCTAAAACAATTTTCTCATCTGAAATGTCCCCAGTTAATGATCATTCATTAAATAGGATTTGAGTCTCTTAAGTGGAGTTATAAGGGCTGCCGATTCCCTCTGATCGCTGAGCCGAGGCCAGCGGGGCACCGGGGGAGCGGGATGCCCCGCGGTGCGAGCGAGGCTGCAGGGCCGGGGAGAACCAGGGCATCCCGGGCGCAGCCTCACGGCCGGACGCCGAGCTCCGCGGCGGAGCCGGCTGGGGCATCTCCCTGGGGCCCCCGCGAGGCTCCTGCACCGGCACGGAGCAGAGATCGGCAGGGCTGCTGCCCGCCAGCCCGTTGCCTCGTGCACAGCGCGCGGGGGAACGCGGTCGCGGGCCTCGTTTGCCCGGCGATGACCCCCCTCCCCTGCTCTGTGGCTGGGGCAATCCTGCATGGCTCCAATGGGGATTTTTTAAAGGCGGGGGGGGGGGGATGATTTTAATGAGGAATGTTGATTAATCAAAATGGAAACGTTTACAGGAAGTGTATAGTAATGTCAGCGAAATGGTTTTGTGCTTTACTTGCTCATTTTTATTCCAAAAATTTCTAATCAAAACCACATCTGGAGAGAGCAGCCCTGCGCCTGCCCCGGGCCGGTGCCGACAGCAGGTCCCCGGGGCCGCCCCAGCGCGACGCTCGGTCGGGCTGCGCGGGGTCCCGGTGGGACGGGCAGCCCCTCGGGCACGGCGGTGGGTGCAGGGGCGCGGGGACGGGATGGGAGCCCACTGCGTCTTGCTTTTCAGCTTTGACCAGAAATTCCTGAAAAGAGTTAAGCCGAAACTAGCACATTCCTGTAAAATGATTTTATTTTGACAAATCAGCATTTTCCTTGGGAAAAAAAGGAAAAAGTCCGGCGCAGCTCCTGCTCTGAGCTCTCTGCTCTGCTGTCCCAGGCAGCACGGGAGGTTTTTCCTGGAAAGCTGCAAGCAGACCTTCGCCCGTCAGCCCGGCTGTGCTGCGTGCCAGCGGCGCGTGCAGCTCTCTCCCCACTCATCCTCGCCTTTGTGCGGAGAAGTGCCCTCGTCATTTTGCTATTTACACTTTGCAGAGTCGCTGCTCTCTCTTCTTCCTCGTCTCGCTCCCTCCTTCCTCTCCCGCTCCCTCTATGTGCATCCTCTGACTGTGCATTCCTAGAAGGAACGATCTCTTTCCACATTGCCTGTTTTAGGGCTTTATTTATACGTACGTATTTATTTTTTCCACAAAGCAAGGAAATTTGAGGAACGAATTTGGAAGAGGAACATGAAGAGCTCCTTTTTCACTGAGGCAGGATCCACACCCGGGGAGGAGGACGGCTCCGCGGGACTCGGAGCGCGCGTGCCGGATCCTGCGCTGGGACAGCCTGCGGAGCACGATGGCATCCCCAGGACATGCGAGGCTGAACGTAGCCCAGAGGCAGGACAGTCACCTAGCAACCAGTAAGCAATGACTAACACTTTCTTGGGTGTCAAACATACCATATCACAGATCTCTTTCCAAGGAAGTATAAAATGGGGAAGAGCAGGATCTGAAGAGAGAGAGAATGAAAGAGAGAGACAGAAGTATGAGTCAGCCCCTGGATGACCTTGAACGCGTTAACAGATGGCTAGGACCCAGTGAACGATGTTTTTGAAAGCGCCACCGCTCAATCAACAATCCTTGTTTTCTGCGGGGGAAAAAGAAGAATGCTAAAGGGAAGCCGCAGAGCTAGGGTAGAGGGGTTTCTGATTGCATTTCGAGGGGGCAGCCGCTTCCAGCATCTGTCAGTGCATGGCTTTCAGGAATTTATATATATAAATAAATGCAATGCACAGGTCCCCAGTTCCAGTGAAAGGAAATGATTTTCTCAAGTGATTATGGGCACCATTATGCAAATAGTAGCCAGGCCAACAAAGCAGCCTCATAAGGAAAGGGAGACAGAGCCAGCAAAGGCTGCTCCAGGACCTCCAGGTGGGGAGAATGAGATATTACCCCATCCAGTAACATAGCTGGTTAGTGTGGTGCTACCCACAGAAGGGACCGAGTCTGTGAAAGAAGCTATCAAGACACTTCCGATGTGTATGAGTGATTTTCTTGATAGCGATGAGAAAGAAGAGAGAAGAGAAGAGAAGAGAAGAGAAGAGAAGAGAAGAGAAGAGAAGAGAAGAGAAGAGAAGAGAAGAGAAGAGAAGAGAAGAGAAGAGAAGAGAAGAGAAGAGAAGAGAAGAGAAGAGAAGTCCCTGAGGGTTTTGGTGTTCCAGCACAAGAGAAACCCCTCTGTACATTCAGGCTCTCCTTGGACATGCGCTAACTGGTGATTTCACAGTTGAGGAAGCACGAGCTGCCCAGGACAAGGACACTCTCAGGACCTGTACGGTGGAAGTTCAAAAGCTACAAGCTTTGATTCAGTCAGTGCTTTACGAGGCTGGTCCACCACGGCTGATCATAACGCTGCAGAAGCTCACGTCGCAGATATTGCTGCAACTGCTAGAGCTCGCCGTCCGCCCAGCAGAGCTCCACTGTATTCCTTTCTTCTCTCTTTTGCAAGCATTTAGCGGTAGCAGATAAATAAACTGACATCAATCATCTGTGCATAGCAGCATGATCACCTTACGGGACTCATTTCCTCTCAAAATACACAAGTTTAATTTCTATTTAGCTTTCCCTAAATTTTAATGTCTACTTTTGACATAAATATTTTAGCATTCAGGGAGGGATGAGGTGGAAACGGGTGATAGGAGATATCATGGGACGTTCCCTTGGGCTGCAGAGCATGAGAATCCGTATGTTTATTCCTAAACTAATGGCAGACGCCGGGGCTGAGGCCGGGGCCTGGAGACTTCCCAGAACAGCAGCCCCTCTCCGCACTCGCGCTGATTTGTAAAACCAGCGACAGCTGGGGAAGCGCGAGCCGTGCTGCGTCGCGCCGGGGGACACCCTGCCCGGGGGGGTCCTTGGTGGCTCCGTGTGCCCGGTGTTAGAGGCACCGTGGGCCAGGGCTGCCTGGGAGCGGACAGAGGGCTGTGCCAGCACGGGGGCTGTGGAGAGCCACCAACCACCGCCGCTGGGGCTGCCCAGAGCTGGGGACAAAACGAGAGCACCCCAGCGATGCTGCACTCCTGCCTCTGCCCTTCAACCGGGGGACACTGGTGCTCTGTGAGTCTGCAGCAGGAGAGCTCGTACGTGTTGGCTTTTCTTCAGCATTAAGCAAATCAGCTTGGCTCATTATTTCTGCAAGACTTTTAAAAAAGAACGACCTCCGGCCGCAAAAGTCAGCTGCAGGCTGAGTCTCGGCAAAGCCTCACCAGGTCCCGCAGGGTGAAGGAGGCCGCCCCGGTTTGCCCGCCCGCAGCGCCCGGGCAAGGAGGGTTTGGAGGAAGGTTTGGGCTCGTGGAGGGGCAGCCGTCGCGACGGGTGTCCTTGGGCAGTGCCCCGCTGCGGCATTGCACCCTGCCCACTGCCAGCGGCTCTGCCGCGTCAGGGAGCCATTTGCTAGCGGTGACATCCATAAACAACGAGGACGCGGGTGCTGTAACTCCTCTGCCGACAGGCAGCATTCCTGCCTCCGGGCCTGCGCCTCGTCTGCGGTGTTTATGTGCGGCTCTGTAAACTCATCCCAGCGATTCCAGGGGGTTCGCTCAGATGGTTTCTATAGGTCAGTGACAGTTTATTTCCTTCTGGAAATTTACATTCCCTATTAGAAAAAGCGGAGATAGGAAGAGAAAAATAGGCTCCGACCTCCTTCCCTCTTCCCCTTAGGGCAACGGGGCGCTTTGCTCGCGACGCGTTCCTGCCGCTGGCTCTGGCGGGGCGGAGAGGGCTCGGGTCCCGCTGCCACGTGGGGCACCACTGCCGTTAGCCCCACGGGACGCCTCAGCCCCACGGGACACCTCAGCCCTATGGGATGCCTCAGCCCCACGGGATGCCTCAGCCCCACGGGACACCTCAGCCCCATGGGACACCTCAGCCCCACGGGACACCTCAGCCCCATGGGACGCCTCAGCCCCATGGGACACCTCAGCCCCACGGGACACCTCAGCCCCATGGGACGCCTCAGCCCCACGGGACACCTCAGCCCCACCGGACACCTCAGCCCCACGGGACACCTCAGCCCCACGGGACACCTCAGCCCCACGGGATGCCTCAGCCCCTCGGGACGCCTCAGCCCCACCGGACACCTCAGCCCCATGGGACACCTCAGCCCCACGGGACGCCTCAGCCCCACGGGACGCCTCTCGGATGCCACCCAGGAAAGGCCAGGCTGGGCCATCACTCCCCGGAGGCCACATCGGTGAGCTCTGGCAGGACACGGCAGTGTCCGGCTGGGGACTTGTGCGTGGGCTGGGGTTTGTTCCCTGGGGCATCAGACCACAAAGACCCCTCCTGCTCCCCCAGCTCCACAGGGGTCCCGCAAGCCAGAGGAGAGAAGACCAGCCCCAGCTGGCCCAACCTGGAGAAGCCATGGAGAGCCCCAGCTGCCCCGGGGACCGACACGGCTTTCACGGTGATTGATTTCTACCCGCACGCTTATGCACAGGCTCGCTTCTCCATCACTCGGTACCACGTGTTGTTATCCGTGGTGGAAAACAGGTGTGGAACGCTATCGAATCCATATGGCAACTGCTCAGTCTTACTTTGCTGGGGAATAAATTATGGCAGAAGGAGCAAGGCAAGAGAGATCCAGGCCCAGCCAGGCCTATCGGTTTGGAGGTTTTGCAAATCAGCTAGTTCCAGCCTGGAATCTGGTTGCACCCTGGCCTGTTCCCGCTGTTATTTCAGGGATGTTGTTTCCCTCAGCCCCAACAGAAATGCCAGCCTCCGTCCTCATCACCAATATCCCAAGACCACTGCCCAGAAGTCCAGCCCTCAGCCGGGAGCCATTTCCAGGGGTAGGTGACACCATACCTGCAGGGTGGAAAGGACCTTGCTCAGGGAGAAGAGGCAGGGTGGCTGTGGGGGCACAGCCTTAGCACAGGCTGTTTCATGCTGCTTCCCAGCCTGCGTCGGATGCTGCAGCCGGCTCTTGGAGGAGGAGCGAGCTGGCCTGCTCTCCCCACGCGGCACCGCGCTGGAAGCTGGGACACCCTTGGCACACCATGGCACGAAGCGGTGGGCTCCACGCACAGCTCAGAGGTGATCACATCTCAGGAGGAGCAGAGCAAACACTGCTTTCATCACTGGCGCACGGCCCCTTGCTGTGATTAGCCAGAAACCCAGTGCATTTGTCTGCAAGGACTGCCTCGCTCATGAAATGACCACCTGAAAATGAAGCAATTTGCATTATAACTTACCTGGGGGAGAAGATAAATCCTGAAGCATATGGAGACCTCCAGCTGGATGCCATCAATCCCCCTGTCAGAAGAAATTCTCTTGGTGGTGCTGCTGCGAGTGACCGATGCACTGACCAGTCCCTGCATTGGTCACGGTATATAAATAAAGCGCTGTCTTAACCAGCCTCTAGCAACTGATAGGCAGCACTAGACTTGACAGGCCAGGACAGATTATCCATCAAAGCTACTAGCAAATTTTGAGATGGGGGCTTGTCTCAGCACACCTCCTCACACAGGGCACCAAAGCAACAACAAGCATCATCCATCATCCACCATAACCAGCATCTTCACCCCTTCTGAAGAGCCACCAGCATCCTGTTGCTCACATATTCTGACCTTCCCTCTTCTTTCATATTATTATTTCCAGCCTGGTTTGGGTCTTTTTAACCCCTGGCCTCACGGGCTTACCTTTGTCTCAGAGGAGTTTATGGAATAAGATACATACCCTTGCCCTTTTCGGCCCAGAGAAAGCGCCTCCTGACATGACAGAAATCCAAGAAATCAACAACTCCGGAGGTTTGTAATAAGTCTGAATCCTTCCTAAACCCAGACACTCAGCACGGAGAGGGGTCAGTGAACCCCAAGCTCCTTCCCCTCTGCCTCCTGCCATCAGTCTCTGGGCGGATGATGTGAAGCAGATGAGGCATGCTCGGGACACCCAGCTGTTTCAAGGTATTTTCAAGGTTTCTTTCTCGGGAGCACGCGGCTGGGCAGGACAGTGCTCCGGGCGCTGCTCATGTGCAGTAGACAGACCTCCCACCCAGAGACACCGGGAGCTCTCCCAAATGTCCTGCTTCCTCCTGGATTACTCTTCCAAGCTCTGGCCCCATGCGAAGTCAGGAGAGCAGCTTGGACTCGTTTGCCTGCAGTTGCAGGGACTGAACCTCGGTCTGTGTGCGCTCCGCTCCGGGTGTGCGTGTACGTGTCTGACTGTGTGTGTCCGTACAGGGTTCATCTCACACGTGTGTGTGTGTGTGTGCGTCTTCTGCGTGTATGTCTTGGCGTGCACGTGTGTCCATGCATGAAGGGTTCTGGCTGCCTCGCTGACCCTCTTGGAAACCTCTCCGAGTCAGGAATCTCCCCCCGCTGAAACCAAGGCCAGAACAACAGCGTTTAACCCTTCCAGAGCCCGCGCTGCCGGCGTGCTCTGCACATCGCTGAGCTGCAGCACGCAGCAGCCCTGGGGAGCGTGATGGAACCAGACCCGCAGATGCATCCATCTTCCCTACTTACAGCTCGCAGGTTAAATAAATACAGCTTCAGAAACACCCATGCAATGTCACTTCACTCGCTTCTGCAAAGCCAGACTCTCACGTTCCCTCTCTCTTTCACAAACGCTTCCTCCCCATCCTCCGTATTTTTGGCCTCAGATCCTGACTTGACTTCTCCCCTTCCCACCGGCCTGTTCCCCGCCTCGTCCACGACGCTGCTCCGGCACGGAGGGGCCACGGGAGCGCGGGGCGGGGGCCAGCGGGGAGGCACTGCTGGAGCTGTCCAGGGCGCCTGCTGCCAAGGCTCATAAATAAGGGAACCCTGTTTGCTTTCTCCTTGTCTGGTCCTGTGCAAATATTTACTGCCCCGGTGACCTGTGGAAGCAGCACATGCTGCAGCTGAGGCAGCGCGCGGCGGGCCTGGGCGCGGGGCTCGCCGGGCCAGGGCCGCTGCGGGAGGCAGGATCTGCCTTGCACGGGCTCTGGGGATTTCAATCCTTTGCAAAAAGCCTCTCTGCAGCCATTAGCAGCGGGCGTCAAATCCCCGCTGGTCGGTTTGAGCACCTCGACCTGAGCCCATGGCATTCCTTCCTAACGGCTTTGTGCTGTGCTTGTTTGGGGCAGAGGCGCAGGGTTTGGCACCCGCGGGCTGAGGAAGAAGCAAAGCCCACAGAGAGCCCCACGGCCTCCTGCCCACGCTGTGCCGGCCAGGCTTCGCCGTGCCGCGTGGTGTGCGCGGTGCTTGGCAGGGCAGGGAGCCCACGAGCCCGCGGAGCTAGCGCAGCGTGCCAGCCCTCCGCGCAGCCCCAGCGCCGGGCCCGCGAGCGCCTCGCCTGCCTCGTGCCACAGGCAGAGCAAAGCCTGTCAGAAATAACGTCCTCCGTCCATAACAGGAGATGTCTATCGAATTGCCTGTCTGGGGAGGCTCCTTGAGCTTTGCTAAGGGGGCTGCACGTCTAGTTCTTCCTCCCTTGCTTGCTTGCTCAGTCTGCATGGGTTTCTCTCTCTTTCAGTCACTCTGGGCACATGTTTTCCCTCCTGCCCTGTTTGTTGGGAAACAACCCGCATTTTAGTTTACGGCTAAGCCTGCACATCTGTTCAGATTCACAGAGACGTGCAGCAGTCTACAGCTTCACACCCACCAAGAGCACTGCCAACCCCCCAAGACCCCCAAAACAGCAACAGGGACTTCATGCCTCTGAAAATCCCCTGCATTTTGAGACCAATGGGATGAGTGCATAACAGCAGATACAACAAGGGCAAAATTAATCTCTCATTCGCTTTCCCTGCCATCACCCTGGGATGGGCATGGTGGAAGGCAAAGTGTTAACGCTCTTCCTCTGGCTGCCGGAGGATTGCAGCTGACTGGCCTAATCGGGATGTGCTGGGTGGCAGGGCTGGGCCAGCTGCAGGTGATGTATTTATTGGAGGGAAGGTGCTGTGGGCTGGTTTGGGTGTCAGTCAGCTCAGGGCTGTGGCTGAGTTGTTGGGAGCAGGATCACTGCAAGTTCTGCTCTTCTGAGGTGAGGGGCCATGGCCTTTTGCTTGGGCTATTTGGAGCTCTGCTTGATTTGCTCTGCCTTTAGGTAAAGGTTTTTTTTTTTAACTTAATTTTTTTTGTTTAGGCCTGCAACCAGATTTCCCCATGGGTGTGTAGGGCCTGGATGCATCTCTGGTGGTGACTGTGGTTCAGATGGTGTCAATGGAGGGGTGTAGCTGTCTCATCTGTCCTGGTAAGTCTGCTTGTGATCTTTTTCTCCTGGGCTGCTGTGTTGCACAGGCCTCCTTGTATTCTTCCTACAAGGGAGTCAGGAATGCACAGGAATATGAAATGCCCCCCTTGCTATTTTAGTGTCCTCAGCACTAGCAAGTTCCATATTCAGGCAGACCTGTGGCTGAATGGATTCACTAACAGCTTTCTTCTGTAATATCTCAGCTTGGAGAAGTTAATTATCTCCAAATATTGAAAAGGGCAGATGGATTTTGTAGGATTTACTTGGCTGTGTAATTTTGGTGCCCCAGAGATGCAATTTGGTCTGGCTGAGATGAATGACACATCATTGCACCTGGGTGCAAATGTCACTTGAGTATATTACTGCCTTCCTCTTGTGTTATTTGCCCAACAGGGAGAACTGTCTCTCTCAGCCTGGACTCGCTGTGTGGAGACTGCTAATGCCTTCGCCCAGCCCTCTCCCCTGCGGCGTGACCGTCTGAGGACATATGTGTTGGTAGCTTTGCAAACTTCTATGCTGTGTTTAATATCCAAAGCCTGGGACTGGAAGACTGTTTCGGATCAAGTGCTTCTGGCTCAAGCCTATGTACAAATGTTAGGAAAAGCTTCTGAGCACATCCTGTGTGTGGACACAAGGAGAGGCCAGCTAATCCCTGTGGCTGATGGGGGCCCTTGCTCCAGCTGGCTGGGACACGGCCTTTCTCAGCCTGTTTCTCATCACTCCTCTTCCTTGAACCTTGGCAAAGTCTGTGCTAACGCTCTGGCAGGAGACAAAGGAGTGGGGTGCAAAGGCTGCCTTCCCTGCGGTTAGTTTGTTCCACCTCTCTTTGGGTTTTGGTGAGCCTCTCCTGCCAGAAGTGGGTCTAGCCCTTGTCCCCTGTCTGGCGCTTCTGCTGCCTCCCTGATGCAGGAGCCCAGCCGCTTACGTCTGTATGGCTCGGGTTGAATGTAGGGGTAGGCATTTCAGACCAAAGATAAATTATCTGTTATCTTTGCATCTCCTTCGTCTCCTCGTACTTTGTTTCAAGCAGTGAAAGTTAAATGTGCCATCACATTATCGGCATGCTCATCCCAGAAACTAAATAGAGATGTTCCCAGTGAACTCACTGTAATCGCAGGTTGTTTGCCAAGCAAAGCAATCTCCACGCGGTTGTGGCTCTCAGAAGTTGAGGTGGAGGTGACTGCTAAAACGGAGACAGACAAACAGATCGTGTGTGTGTATGTGCGCTCGCTCGGTTTAATGCAGGAGGTGAACTTTGGGGGACCTCTGCATCGCTCCACGTCTGCTTATAGACAGAGGTAGGCTTCTATGCTTGGAGATGTGGATCAAATAGCTAAAGGGGCTGTCTTCGAGGGTTTGCCGATTGTTGGAGTTGATTAAATCGGACTGGGGAGGGCACTGACCACAATGTTTCCCTCCTGGCCTCCAGCTGGTTTGACTTGCAATGCAAATGTTTTCTCCTGTCACCTCTGAATGATCGTTTTCCCCTTGCGGGTGTATAATTCCCCCTAGAAGTCTCCAGTGAATGGTTTCCATCCGTTTTGTCCCTCTGTTTTTAAGTCTACAGCAACTCCTAGCAGAACTGCAGACCTGGCATGGTTTGGGGTGGGAGTAGGCTGAACTGCAGTGTTTCACCCCGGCTGCCAAGTGTGCCTGCAGTACCTTCTGTGGGGCTGGCAGCAAGGGGACATCAAACCTGCTGTGACACAGAGGACGAACTGACGGTGGCCCGTTCTGTGGCGTGGAGCTTTTGGTGTGGAGCACGTGCTCCAGGTGAGCAGCAGTGTGCTCTGAGCCAGCGGAGAGGGGACAGAGGAGGAGAGGAATGCTTGGCTCGAGGGAGGGAGGGAGGAAGGAAAGAACAAATGCTCTTCTGGGGGATAAGATTGGAAAGACATCACAGAGGAGGAATTCATAAATCCATTGGGCTTCTCACAGCTGAGGCTCAACTCATCTGCATGTCAAAGGAGACCAAAAGCCCCTCTGCGAGGTGGCAGGAGCTGGGGGCAGAGGGGGTGGCTGAAGCACCAGGCTCTCTGCACCTCACTGCGAAGCACGTGCACTTGGAAACCCTGCGTATGCAGCAGGCAGCACCAGAAAAATGTCCCCAATAGCCTGATATGATGTGCAGTGTGTGTCTATCGGGTGTTTGGGGTCTACTCCACGCCTCACGTTGCAGCAGAAGGTACTGTAGTGGTAGCTGGAACACACTCGCAGCCTTGGTGTGTTTTGTAGAACATCCACCTGAGGCTGTGTGTGCTTGCGTGCACGCGTGCGCCTGCATGGAGATGCAAACCCAGCCCGCCGGCTGCGAAGGCAGGGCTCTGGAGATGTCTGTGGCTGGCTTTCCTGCATCCTTTCCAAGTTGCCAGAGTATTCAATTTACATTATCCATGGCTTTGGTATTCCCTGTGACTGTCCCAGGCAGCTGGAAGCAGCCAGGAGCCTGTGTCCCTGCACTCAGCACCTCCGCTGGGGCACTGGGCTGCTCCCAGCTCAAGCACCCCTTGCCTGTTATCTTTCCACCTTGAGATGAGGCAGTTCTTTCAGGAGCTCTCCAGACATCCGAACGATTGACGGGCTACGTGGATGAGCTCCTCAGTCAGGTCCGCCTGCTCCTTCAGTGGAAAGTCCTCAAAGGTGAGGGAGCTGCAGGATCCTGCTGCTGAAACTGGGAAAATCGGTTTTCTTGTTATCTGCTTCATTCAAAGGGACACGTAGATTTATGGAGAACCTGGAGAGGGTATGGGATGTGGCTGAGCAGGACACCGGCCCCTGGGCTGAGTGGTCGCTATTTCTGTGTGTAGTGCATTATTGAGCATCAGAGCTCACATCTGAGCTGTGCAAGCAGATCTGAGGTGCCCCAGACTTACCAGCTGAACATTAATGTTAGGAAAATCCAGTCTGCACTGCTGAAGACCTTAAAGCTGGCTGATCTTCCAGCAAGACCGCCCTCATGCCATGTGAGCTCAGCAGCGCAGTGTCCCGCTGTTCCCCGCAGCACCAGGCCGTACTGGGCAGAGCATCTCTGCCTGCGGTTCCTGCTGCTGGCTTGCAGGCAGTGGGGGCTCCCGGGGGTGATGCTCAGCCCAAAGCAAGGTGAAGCAGAGCGGCGCTGCCGGGCTTCGGGCCCCGGCGCTTCTCCCCATCTCCGGCGATGGGGCTGGTGTCAGGCCTGTCTATAGGAGAGAGTAGCCTTGACAGGAGACAGAGCACGTGCCGTGTTTATTGACTGCTGCTCCTGCAGGGCAACTGAACCCTTCCTCCCGCGGGGACTGTAACGCTGATTGATACTTAGGCAGCGTCTCGTGGTTCGTTTTTCTCCTACCTCTGACAGCATTTCTGAAGCAGGCGGTGGGAGCTGCTGAGCAGAACAGCCTCTTCCCCTGGGGCTGAGCTTAGATGGGGGGATCCTTGTTGTGTTTGAGGAGAAAGGACCTTGGTTTGCCCTGGGTGGGGAATGCAAAGCCAGGTCTGTGCAGGGAGGAGTGGGTCCTGCCAGGGGAGCTGAGCCCAAGGGCATGTCTGCACCTCGCTGGGATGCTGGTGCCAGCACTGGATTTCCAACACCTCCAGGGTCTCGAAGCCCGGATGCAACGGGCAGGCAAAGGCCACCTGCTCTCATTGAAAATGTGGCTCATCTTCTTGTGTCACAGGGCCTTGTGATGACTGCTTTGAGGTTTCTGCAAGCTTCAGAGCAACTCCCCTCCCATTTCCCTAGCTCCTGACAGGAGGAAGAGCCAAGCAGGGGTGGTGGCAGCTTTTCAGTGTTTCTGGTGCCCCTTCCATCTCTCCCCCTCATCTGTCAGAGACTAAGGACAAGAATTTATTTCTCATGCCTGTCAGGCCCCATATATAATCCTAATAGCTCCTGGGGGTGTGAGAGAGGGTTTGAACCCAGGGCTTATATAACTTAGAGTGTTAATGATGTTTTATGATCCTTTAAAACCTTTGTGCCTCAAAGGCTCCTAGAGAATTTGACAAAGTACAGTCCTCCTACAGGATTCACCTTGTTGCCAAAATACAGCCCATTTTGGGGATGAAGCGACACGTGGATTAATGCAAATGCTCTGCAACAAGAGAGGAAAACAGCTGTTTCCACACAGTGGAAACTGCTAAGGGAATGTAAGGAAAGGTCCATCTGAAACATCCTTGGTCAGAGCATGAGGACCTTATCCTCAAGGTGGCCCTTCCCACAGCACAGGAGCCTGCAATACACTGCTGGGGCAGTTGGAGGTCTTGTAAGGCAACACAGCCACGACTTCTGCTCTGGCCTGGCCCTTAGGGAACATATGGCATGGAGTCCGCAGGCTGAGACCCCCTGGAGCTCCTGCTCCTGCCACCCCATGCGCCTCAGCAAGACACGAAGCCCCTGGTGGGACTGAAGCACATCTTCCAGTAGCTTGTGTTCTCTTCATTCCTCTTAAACTTTCCCAAAATAGAGAAATCAGTGCCATAGGAGCAGGCTGTATAAATCAGCCTGCTTTATTGCCATGCATTGTTAAACCACCGCTGCATTTCACCTTAGAGATGGCTGCATTTCCGTGTGGGATGAATTGATTTCTGTACACCAAAGGTCAAATCCTGAGCTTCTGGTTTAGTTCTCACTTAGCCCATACAAAGACAAAATCCCACTGAAGCAGGCGTTTGGATATTACATGCTCTATAAATAACGCAGAACTAAGTGAAAACTAAGCCAGGCTCTGAAGCTTGCAAAGTGCTTGGGGATCCTTGGAAATGGATGGTCCTGGGTAACTTCAGATTTCAGCAGCAAAGGGAGGAACAGAGGCTTGAATCACAAAGCAGGAAGGGTTTTTTTTCTTTTCCAGTTTTCTTCTGCAGCTTGACTCCCCGCTTTGGTTGGGAGTCCCCGAGAAGTGCAGCCCTGCCCTCCGAGCTGCTCCGTCTGATCACCTTGCAGAGCTCTTTAGTGCTGGAAGGATGCAGAGGGAAGGGAGTGCAGCAGGCAGAGGAGATATCTCGCGTTCCCGCTGCCCTCTGCATTCCCCTGCTCTTTGTTTCACTGTATTCAGCCCTTTCAGAGCTGGGTTTTCTTTTCCCCAAGGGAGCCAGTTAGCTTAATGAGCTAAGGCTCCTCTTATTGTTTCTGGAGATGCAGGCAGTGCCCCATCTCCACTGCCGGCCTCCCTTGAATCCTGCCAGATAAATCATGCTGATTTAAAATTGATCGTTCTGGGATGTGGAAGAAAGTGGAGTGGGCGGATTTACCCCATTAGGGTGCATTGATCACCATTACTGTGTGTAATCAGGGTTAATCTCAGGATTAATTGGGGGGATTTGCTGATGGAAATGATCGGTAATTTGTGTTAGTTACTGCTCTATTCGCCTCTAATGGCTTAATCAGATTACAAATTAAAAGTGGCTTCTTCCAGAGAATCTCCCTGGACTTCCGCGGGAGCCAGAGCAAAAGGAGAGGGGCGCATCCACAGCATATGGTTTGCAGCTCCGAGCTCAATTACCCAGACGGGAGGATGGATGGGAGGATGGATGGGAGCGCTCGGCAGCCGGCCGGGGAGCCCGTGCTGCAGCAGGCTCCTGCGACGGGCCGGGGAGCGAGCAGCCGGCCCTGCTGCGCCCGGGCCCTGGGGAGAGGCGCAAAGGACTCGAGGTCGCCCCTGTGCCTGGTTAATTGTTAGCTGGAAACAACAGACCCACATGGCGAGTTGATATCATGTGTTTTGCTTAAGGATTTCTTGGAAACGGGGGGAGAAAACCCACCCTCAATCTGACTTGTGCAAGATATGATGCAGAACCAGACCTGACATGACTGCGGTTCTCTGCAGGCTTGGACCAGAGCGCCTGGGGCAGGAGCAGCACTTTGGCCGTTTCGTCACTGGGGAATACTTCTGGGGGGAATTGGAAAGGATTTCAACTTGGAGCAAATCATTAAAATAACAGTGATTTGGCAGCATATAAATTAAGGCTGATGAGCTGAGACTGGTACAACTAATGATATCAAAGGGTCCTGTCCTGGAAAGAGATTCATCCACCAGAAGCTGAGCTGAGAGCATCTGAACTCTATTAGCTTAATAGATTGCAGTGCCAGAAGGGTTCGTCTGTGAACATCTTGCCTGAAAGGATGCAGGGAAGGAATCTGGAGATGGACGTGCCACAGCGGCATTCATCCGACCCAGGGATCTACCGCCTCCAAACTAAGCCGTAGCTGGGAGAAATTAGGAGCTGCCAAATCCAGCTCTCTGGGGGGGCAATCCTTTGTGTGGAAACGCTTCCATTATTTTACCTCAACAGATGGGGCTGGTTAGAAGCGGGGAGGGTTCAGTCTCACCTCATTCCTAATCTCTGCTGATATTGATTGAGGTTTTGATATGTGACAGTCAGATACAAGTGTTGGAGATCTATTTATTCAGCTATTTATAAAGACATTAGCAAACCTGAAGGAAAAAAGAAAGTGAATGTGTTTCAAGTGGCTGCTGACAAGTTAGAGCAGTTTAATAAATCACTTGTAATAAACTACTTTACTTGCAGGGAGAAACACCACTGACTTCTTTAATAAGCCATTCATGATGGAACAGCCAACACTTAAAGAACAGAGATTCATTTGCGGGGCTTGTTGATGTTTCTGACTGCTCTCTGCTGTAAATTACTTGCCAGGTATGTGTGCGTTGGTGTACGCTATCTGAGTGCGTATAAATCTGTTAAGTCTGTAGCTCGTGGAGAGGGCATCTTTGCCAGGAGCTGCTCCTCATCAGTTAAAAGCCTAGCAGTGCGGGGTAGCCCATTCCTCATCCCTACGCGAACACTCCCCTCTTTCCACAGCGGCCTTATCTCCCCAGGAGCTAGCAACAAAGCCCTTTTATAGGGAATGTATCAGGCAGCCACGTATTTTTGCCATTGCTCTAAAAACTAAATACATCTCATTTAGGATTAAGTAATGGCACTCCCTGCTTTTAGTGTATCCTGCAAAGGCAGCTGCGGCTTGTCACTTTTCCCAAGCCTTGACGTGCAGCAGCCCAAACTCCGGCAGGCCTTGCAGGCCAGAGGACTTGCATTTGCGGAGGGAAGATGTAAATGTGAAGGGCAGGTTCAGAAAAGACCAAAAGGTTGGGTCTGACTAACCGGAGGTGCGTTGCAGGTCTCGGCGGTGTTTGGGATGCAGCAAACAGTGTGCTGAGCTCACGAAGGGGCAATTATCTGTGCTGAGCTCGTCTGTGTCTCAGCGAGCCTCTCCGCGGTGCTAACGAGCAGCTTGGCCACCGAAGCTCAAGGAGTTTTGGATGCATTTCCCCAAAGCCTGGCAACCCGGAGCTGTCCTGGCTCTGAGATCCTGCAGGAAGCCAGCTGGAGGTGGGCACTGTGATTGCAGGGCACAGAGTTGTGGTTCTTGCCATATCGGAAACCTTAGAAGAAAGTCTTCTGGCTTTTTTCTGCCTATTATATCCAGGGTGGGGAAAAAGGACACCCCCCCCCACACACACACACACTTGAGAATGCCTCAGATTTAGGGAGCTTTGTGCAGACCAGGCTTTTAGTGGGACCTGATGACTTTGGAAATGTCAGGCACTGTTCTGTCAATCCCAAGACATTTGTGTGAAAAGGTGGAGAGGAAAAAAACCTCTGTTCAAATAGATAGGCAAGAATATCTGATTCACTTTGAAGACTGCTTTTGTTATTGTGTGAAAGCTGTTTTCTGAAGGGCTTGCAGAAAGTGGCAAGAAGTATCTCCTCTTTTTAATGTACATGCCTTCCCAAATGCAAATAGAAAAGGGAGGAGATAGTCAATGGCCATTCTTTGTTTTTATTTGCTTTTAAACTAGAGTCTAGTGACAAAGTACAGCAGGATCTGTGGAGATATATATATATATATTTCCTGGGTGAAAAAGAAGGCAGTCCTCACTTCTGAAAAAAGATTACACTAGTATTTTTTACATTTACCCCCTGATGCATGGGTGTATAAGGAAAGGATCTCTCCCTCCTCAAAGCATACGCTCAGAGGAGACTCAGCTGTCTGAGCCATGTTCCTCTGCCAGGTGTGATTCCTAAAAACACTTGGCAAGAGTTAGTGGGCCTGCTCTGCTATGTTTTTTACTGTTTCTTTATTGAAAAGCTCCAGCTACAGACAGGCTTGCTTTGTTCCTTGCTTTATTGCTGCCTTTGCTCGCCCTCCCTGATAAATGGATTGTCTAGTGTTTAAATTGGATGCTGCCTCTGACTTTCCTGCTCCTGTGTGTTTCTAAGCAGGTCACCTGGATCTGCATCCAGCTTGCCGCATGCCTATCCACATCCTCTGTCGTGCAAATAACTGGCATGGTTTTTATCTTTCAATCTACCTTGCAATCTGCCAGGTAACTTGCTGCTACGTGCCAATTGCTGGCTATTAGCCTGTGCCTAAAGGCTCCTTGCCATGCAATTAAATAAACCAAAGCAGCATGTCTGGGGAGACAGCCGGAGATAACTGCCCCCAAGGAGACGGCTTGCTGGATCTTGGAGGAAGTCTCCAGAACCATGCACAGGGAGGCTTTCTGCAGCAAGGGATTCCAGAACTGCCTGCTGCAGCTCGGAGCATTGCCTAGTGCCGGGAGGAGATTGGAGATCCAATGTGTTCCAGGGCAGCAGCTTGGCCCCTGCGTATCGGGAAGCTGCTTCGTGTCCAAGATCTCCCCTCCTTGACATCCCAGCAGTGCTATGAAATCTCCTCGAGGTGTCCGAGTGCTTCAGTGCCGCTCCCCTCCTCTTGCCTGCCAGTGGGTGAGGTGGGTGCCCCGACAGCCCCAAACCCCCTGCCTTGCCTGTGCACAGGGTCGAGCCCCCCCGCACTGCGCGGGGCAGCACTGCCCACCCCCTCAGCTAGCACGCCGTGCAGATTTCCACGGCTGTGATCATCGCTCTCTTTCCCTTTCGGAGGCGATCTCAGAGAAAGTATTTGGAGGAAACAGTTTTGGTGCTTGGCAAGGGCCCTGGAGACCCCATCTGTTCCTTCTCGTACTGCTAAGCTGCTCTTTGCTCCCCGTGCCAGCCTGCTTTCTGCTAGAAGGAGCCTCACCAGGTTGAGAGCCAAGCGGCTCCTAAATTAGCAAAGGCATTAATCGGTTCCTTTGGAGTAGGGCAGGGTGTCAACGCCCTCTCCCTTCTCTCCATAAATTAGGCAGGTTTTATACTTTTGAGGCTTCTCTGGAATCGTGTTCCCTACGCCCTTGTCCCCGTCGCTGGTGACAAGCACAGTTAGCCGGCTGGCATGGGAAGCGGCTGATGGGAATTGGCTGCGTTTGGTGTGCAAACTTCCCCTCTTGCAGCGCCTCCCGGGAATCTTATCAACCCCGTCGCGGAGGCCAGCCGCTCCGAGGGGCGGCTGCCAATTAGATGGTTTTGATTCTTTGCTTCTGCTGCTTGAAATTTTGCTTGGCTCGATGGCACTTTGGCTGGGGGAGAGCAGTTTTCACACCGCAGCTGGCGATGCCTGCGCTGAGCGCACAGAAGGCGGGAGGCAGCCGCAGGCGTCGGAGCAGGAGCAGCTCCCGCGGGGTGGGAGAGGACGGGGGGCTTGGTGCAGGGAGACGGGGCGGCGGGGTCCTGCCTCTGCGCGGGACGCGGTGCAGCCAGCGCGGTGAGACCCCAGCGAGGCTGCGGGTCTGCACGCCCCAGCCCAGCGCTTGCACGTGTCGATGGTGGGGACCCTTTTCTTGCCCTTGCTCGCTCTGCCTAGGAGCCCTTCCTGCGTCTCAAGCCCTGCTCCAAATTTTATTCCATCTGGTACGTTTACATTCATGTTTGTAGCTGGTGGGCTGTAAATAACATATATAAGAGCTGTAAGGGGAATGGATGTGTCAGGTTTCTGACATCAAGTTTCAATATCCAGTTTATTATTTTAAAGGACAAATTCAGTGTTTCTTTGTCCTGACTGTTTTCACATGCCTCCCTTTACCTGGATCCTCTCAGCCCATCTTCACAACTGCTACTAGTGTGGAAGACAGCAGCTGTCCCTCCTCTTCAAACAACCTCTGCCCCATCAGGGAGCAATGCTTGTACTGGGATGAACAGGAAGTTTCCAGTAGTTTTAAACTATAAAAAATAATTTGATGCTTTTTTTATTACCAGCTTATGACTGCCCGCTTTCACTATATTTACTTAATAGGGTTCTAAATAGCCATTAATCTCTCCTTGGTGCAATCAGTGATGCTGTATCAGTATTCGTGTCTGCATTTAATAGCGTTTAAAGAGTTTGAGAAGGATTGCAAAGCAAAATGATAATCTAGCAAAGGACTCTAGCATCAGAGTCCCTGGGAAGGTGAGTGGCTCAGGGATGATGCATTAATGCTAGCTTTGCCCTTGTGTATATGGCTTTTGCATCGCTAATTTCAATTGATCAGTGCTAGGAAATGGGGAGAATTCTGTAATTCAAATGTGCAAAATCTCTCCTTCAAATTTTTCCTCAAATTGAACTTGCAATTTATTAAAATATTTTTTGGCTGAAAATTAAATGAAGACAGCAGAAGAGAGAATGAGAATGTGGACTTAGCTTCCAAGTTTTCCCAAGCAATTACCTGCAATTCTACTTCTGCTTCTGCTGTGCTTTTGTTGGGGGACGGGGGGGGGGGGGGGGGGGGGGGGGGCAGGTATCTTCCTCCCCCCAAGGCACTTCAGCCTGGTTTTCCACGGAGCAAAGCCCAAAGGGCTCATCCTGTGCATCTGTCTTTGCCCACCAGCACCTAAAGGATTGGTGGCTGATCTCAACCCAATCTGTCAGGACCCCGGGGCAGTCAGGGATAATTAGGCTTTTACCAGCTCTATGCAAAGAGGTAGTCAGGGCAAAGAGAAAGCAACTCCTGCCTAGTAGTGAAAGCTGCGGCCCAGCTTTACCTTTTATGAGAGTGTGTGAAGGAGACAGATCTTATAAATGCCCAACCAGGAGCACAGGCTCACTTCAAGGGTTCGTTTCACTCTTGCATGCTAAAGTCGAGCAAGTGCAAGACACGTTCATAGACAGCCTGGCCCTGGGGGCTGACACCGGGGATGTTAAGAGGCAACAGAGCATCCCTCCATATGTGGCAATGACACTGCCTCACCTGACGCACCACCTCCTTAAGTAACTTCTTAAGTTATGAAAAATACCATCAATCTCAACAGCAGAATTGCTGCAGGCTAGGAGTGACCCTGAAGTCCTCCAGATTTCTCCCAGACTGAGCAGCCTCCCTGGGCTGCTTGTTCGGCCCTACCACCGCTGTGGCTGGCTGAATGTGTAGTGTGCTGTTCAGTGTGCTTCAAAATATTCCCTCTCATGGGGCTTTTATCTCTTCCCCTGAGGAGATGATATCTCAACATAATTGCACTGTCAGGAAATTTAATAATATTCAGCTTAAGTTTTCTTTTATTAACAAGATCCCTTTGCTCTTCGTAGCAGGGGCCATGAGCAGCCCTTCCCCATAGCGTTTATCCACTCAAGCCATTTGCAGGCTGCCGTTGTTTCCTCCCAGCTACCACTTGCTCAAAGTGGGCAGATGCTGCTCTTAGTCTTTCTCCAACCTCTGGATCATCGGATCCTCCCTGCAAACCCCTGTCAGTGTATCTATATAGTTTCTAGCAATTACATGCTTAAAGTGAATGCAATATAACACTGTTTTAATACACCCTCTCCAACCTACTATAAACACACAGCATCATGTATATAAAAAAACCAAATGCCTTACTCAAAGCTTTCCACTCCCTGCACAGTTATCTCTGGGGAGTGAATGGGAATGGGAACGCTCTGCATGTGACAGGCTCTAGGCACTTCTCTTAGAGCTCTCTTGGATGGTGTTCAACAGCTAATGGAAAGGATGTTGATGCAAGGACATGTGCAGCGGGAAGATGGGCTTACCTCACTGCCTCAGCCCTGGCTTGCCTGAGGTGGCAGGTTTTGAGAGCTGCCTTTCTGGGGATGCAGCATGCAATGGGAATTGCTTTTTTTCCATAATCTAATTTTGTCATAAGAACATCATTGTTTAAAACAAAGTTTCCGGCATCTCCCCGTAACCCTGAGACTGCAATTGAAGCTTAACAAGGCACCACTGCTTACGGGCTTAGCTTTACCAAACTTGGAGGGAACTCAGAAGCGGGGGGGCTGGCCAGTGTGCCAGGCTGGAGAGCTCCAGACTTGTAAGCGCAACGCTGTGAGTTAGAAGATGCCTCCTGTGGAGCTGCTCTTCCTGTTCCGCGCCGTCACGGGTGGTTTGTCGAGGGAGACCTTTGAAATAAGGTGGATCCCTGACCTCTAGATTGTGGGACTTGCTTGTGAAGACTGCCCGTTTTCGTCACTTTAATAGAAACATGAGCATCCATGAGAGATGTCTAACGACAGCTGATTCTCTGCCATGAGCCTGTGCTGGTCTCTGAGACTCTACCAGTTTTGGAGATGAGCCGTGGAGCCTGTCAGGCCTGCTCTTAGTGGACAAAAGTCCTCTGTTATGAGGAAGCTGTTCAAAAGCACTGCGTGAAGCTGAGGAGCAGACGCCGCGTTGGACGCGAGCTCGTGGTGGGGTGGTGTCCGCTGGCCGGCGTGGGGCGCGGGGAGGTGCGTGTGGTCCTGCGGGGCGACTGCCCGTCTCCCACCCAGACGTCTAGCAGGGAAGGACACTTTATCCCTCGACTGATAAACGCTGCACCTGATCGATACGTGAGCGGAGGCCTCCCATCTCCGGGGCTGTCAGTCTGTCATCTTTCACCAGTACTAATTTCACTCCCGAAGAAAAGAAAGGATAGCATGGGGGAAAAAATATCCTTGATGTTACACGCTTACGAATACCAGCCGTTTTCTGGTCTATGCCCTGCTGGAGGGCTGTTCTTCAGCAAGATAACATTGTGTTTTATCGTGGGTTTCAATTTCCTTTGAGTGCACCTCTTTTTTGCCATTAAGACCTGAATCTCTGCTGATAAAGGGAGACTGAAGTAACAGGAATATAAAATTTCCACAAGGTAATTACTGCACCTCCTCCCTCCCTCCCATCATTCACCATCGTTAGGGCTGACCCTGCCCCCCCCCCCCCCCCCCAAGGGAGACCTGCCAACCTTCGGAGCTGTGTCCCTCTGCTCAGAGCGAGGCGAGGAAGCCCCAAAGGGACAGCGGACCCGAGGAGAGGAGGCCAGATGGGGCGAGGCCCACGCGGAGGTGGGAGATGACCGAAGAAGGGCTGCGCTCCTTCCAGACTGGTGGGAACGGCTCTGCTCCCGGGGAATTTGCAGGATGGAGACGCGTGAGGAGCTAGAGACCAGCCAGGGTGAACGACACAAGGACTCTGCACCCCAGGCGAGACAGGGAGCTGCGTCAAGTGAAGGGGGTAACACGTTCATTTGGGTTCAGCACAAGCGGTGGGCTCAGACACAGCCCTACTTGACCTGTGCATGGGCTCTGCCGTCCTTCCCACTGAGCCGGTGACATGGGGGCCAAGGCCGCGGTGCCGTGCTGCTTGGGAAAGCCTGGGAGGGAGACAAGGGCCTTATCCCATTTCCAGGAGGCAGCTGTAGTACGTGTCTTTCCAGGAGGGCACAGCCATGCCTGCAGAGATCAACGTCTCCCAAATCCCAGAGGATGCTCCGTGACTTTGGATCCAGGCCCATGATGTGACCCAGGCTCCCTTACCTAAAAAATGACAATTTGGGGTGACTTCTTCCTCCTTTGGCACACATTAAAAGCTTTCAGATGAGTTTTACTATAAAAATTACTTCCTTTTGTATGTCACCCCTTAATGTATTCTTTAACTACACCCTAAATTAGAATGTGTTTTAAATGATGGACTCTCTTATTATACTATTAATTCATTTCTAATCAGATATTAATCAGTTATTAATCTGCATTGCTCTAGCAATACAGAGGTACTGTTGCAGATGAGTGACCAGGCTTAAGTATTTAAAATGTCTGGCTAATTAGAAAAGAAAATGGTTCCCAGTGGGAGAACTGAAGTCACAAGGAGAGTCAAAGGACAGAGAGAAAGCTCGAGATGGCCGAGTGTGTGACTGTACCGGTTTTGCCCATCTGACACAGAGGTCAGAATCTCTTTCACAATTTTTTCCTTCTGCAATACCAATATTTGTCCCTTTCATGCATGTGCAACAGGTGAAAGGCAGAAAAAGGCTGTAAGAGGCAGAGGAAAGTTGGGTTAATTTCTGAGTCAAAGTATTCACTAGATTTGGTAACCAAAGTTTTCTCAGTGGCCTATTTTTCAAAGATTCCTGCTGATCCAGAAAAAAGCAGAGGTCTAATCTCTCCCTTTCCCTTAACTCGTGCAATTAGAGAGGTTTTTATTCAGAGCGTTGGTAATACGGGGCCATCTGTATTGGCTCCGGCAGGTCCCATTCCCCAGCTCCTGGGCTTAATTGCACTTCCATTGGCAACTTACGCAGTCGCTGCATGTGTTTCAAATGAACTCTCCACTTCAGGCTGGTTTCACAGATCACCTTTGTGTGATTGGCAATTAAAGTCCTTTTCAGCTGAGAGAGAATTATTGCCTGTTTTTCAGCTTGTATCTCCCTCCTTCAGCTTGCTCTGCCTTTTGTATTTCCTAATATTCCCTCAGTTCCTTATCTATTGCAAGAGCCCTGTAGTGGAGTTATTTGTCTCTTCCCCTGATGAGAGCCGTTCCTTTTGGGAAACCATCTGGATTTTTCCCAACTGAGCAGGATGGTTTCCAATGTTACAAAAGATCTGCCCAGTTTTTAGGCGCTTGCGGGGAACTGGGGAGGAGGCAAGTAGAGAAGGAGCTTAAGACAGCAAAGGAGGGTGAACTTAGCCCAGTGGTAAATCCATCCTCCAAAGCTGCAGCGCAAACAGGAAATGATCCCTTAACACCGTGCACCTGCGTCTCCAGGAGCAATATCCAAGAAGGGGCCCAAGCCTGCAGTTGCATCCAAAGGAATGGTGCTCTGAAGTCCAACTGCAGGGTTTGGGGTTTTTTTTTTAAAGACTCCTTGGCCAGCTTCAGCCGTCTCTCAACTTCTGGTTCCTTCCTTACTCTGCCTTTGCCAGATACGCTCTCCCTTTCAATTATCCTGCAGCGAGTGGGTTCTGCACTGTCGAAAAGCACTGAGCCAGGAGCGCGGGAAGCCCCCGGCCAGCCGAGGGAGGGGATGCCCACGGCGCGGCTCACCCGCCCTGGCACGCTGCGAGCAAGCCCTGGCGCTTGGAGAGAGCGATTTTATTGATGGGCTTCTAACCATCAGATCTGATCCACAGCCACCGAAATTGTGGTCTTGCGGCTCCCTGGGAATCCCATTCCAAAGCTCCTAGTCAGAAGTGAGGGAGTGTGTGCACAGACAAAAACATGTTTATGCAGCGCTGGAATTGCTGAGCCCAGCTCTGACGTGGAGCCGCCCCGGCTTAGCCCCACGCGGCAGCAGAGCCCGACCGGCTGGGACAGAGAAGGGAATATCGATGCACCCGAAACCAGAGCAGCAGTGAGATCTCCTGCCCTGGCCAGGGATTTGGCCAGGTTGCTGGGGGCAGGGTGGCCCCATGTCCCCGCTCGTTAAAGCCGCCGGGGCTGACGCTGCATCTGGCGCAGGGTGCTCCCGAGGCCCAGCTCTTACGAGGCCTGCTGCCTTTTCGGTTCAGGGGTGACACGAATGAGCGTTATTAAAGACCCGGAGCTGAGCGTTTCCCCTGACCTTGGAAGGTCTGACAAGATTTCAACGGCTGGGAAGGCGCAGGTGAAAGCACAACTGGAAGAAGGTGATTCACGCGAAGGCGACTCGCCCGTTCAGAGACCATCGTGCTCCCTTTGAAACACAGCCCTGCAAGGAAACTCCTTTAAAACGAAGGCAGTGTCTGTGCGAAGAGGAACCCGACCTCAGCAGGGAAGCGTGTCCCGCTCCCAGGACACGGAGCAGCCCACGGAGCAACCACGTGCAAGCGAGCGCCCTGCCCAGGCTCGGTGCCGGGAAGGAGAGGCCGGTCAGCGTTCCCAAATTCCTCCCCTCACCTCCACACCCTGCAGATGCAGAGGAAGAAAGGGGTCAGTGTGTCTTTGGCAGCCGAGACCTGAAGCTTGGAAAAGACTGAAAGAAATTGCCTGCAGCTGCTGCCGTAGCATGCTAAAACCCGAGACCTGACAGTGCTTCTTAGACTCCAGCGAGATGGGAGAGGTGGTTTTGCAAGGCTTGCTTCTCCCCGTCCCACCGGGGCTTTATAATAAGGCAAATGCAAGATTTAATTCTATGATGGTGGGATTAGGCGTTCCTGAACCAAGACGGTTCCACATTCCTTCGCCTTGATTTGCCACTCGGCTTTCTCATTCCCCCAAACAGAAACCCGCTCGCTCCATCCTCAGCCTCTTCCATTTACGGCGTTGTAATAGTTTACAGTACAGCCTCAGCCAAGCGTCCCTTTCTAGTGTATTTGCCTTGATTTAATGCTTTGATTTGAAAGTTATTTTTTACAATAAGAGAAAGATGGTTCATGCCAAAAAAAGCAGTTTCATAAAATGCTGAACATGACTTGCATTCTGTAATTGCAAACCTGAGAGACTTGGAGTAATTGACATTTTGGATGTATTGCAGAGTATCGTATTTAATCTTGAAAAGCAGGTTCCAGGCAAAGGAGGCAACTGCCAAACCAAACTCAGACTCCTTGCCGGGTTCCTACCATAACTCATTTTCAAATCCATTCAGCACAGTCCTGAACCTAAATGTTTACACTTTTGATTTACTAAGATAACATTCCTGGGTCACCGAAGCTGTTTGTCAGGGAAGGTCTCAAAGAGACAGCAGGACTTGGTGATGCGCCCGTGCAAGGTTTTGGATGTGTGAGGGGTGTGATGGTCCTTAGGGCTCTGACGGGCACGTGGACAATCGCGTCCGTCTCCCACAGACGCGGTTCCCAGATCAGCGGGGTGGCAGCGAAACCTTGTTGTCTCCCAACGTGCCTCGACGCCTGCTTGGCCGATGCAGGAGTAAACGCGCGCCAGACTTCACCGAGGTGAGACTTGAGCTGAGTGTCACGAACGCTGCAAGTGCAGGTGGCACGGAGCTGCCTGCTCCGGCGCGAGCTCCTGCTTGGAAGGGCTGAGAGCCTCTCGCGGGGTTCTGTGCTGCCAGGTTATCCGTTCAGGAGTGTGTGAAATTTCATAAATGTGGGACCGGACGCAAATTAAATTTCACAGAAGTGTGACTCAGTGCATGTGTATTTTTGTCGGTGCATGACTTCAGTGCGTGTGTAATTTTATAAATGTGTGGGATGTGACTGATGCTTGGTAAATGTGTCTAAAGCGGGAGAAACACTGCAGAGGCGAGCCAAGTTCTCAAGTTAACCCATGGATCCCGTTTTTCCTTTGTCTACAAGCGCAGCTTCTGTAACGTATCTGTCCCACATTATCGTGGTTTACAGCCCAGCTATAAACATTTGCTTCTGTTTGAAATACAACAAATATAAGCAGAAATCTGCTTTCTGCTTTCTGCATCCTGGTAAGATCCTAGTTTAAGTTTTTAAAAAGACTAACCCCGGTCTTGCAAACATAGCGTTTATGTTGCTGCAGGCTTCAGTGGAGTGGACAGAACTTAAAATGGTGTAAATGGGAAGAAAGCAGAAAAAGCAGGAGTGTAAGAGAGAATTACACCTCCCGAGAGTGGAAATGAAGATGCAGCCCTGGCACCACAGCTCTGAAAAGCATCAGCTGAGCCACAGTTACACAGGGCCAAGTTTTGACTTGGCAGCTCCCCCCGGGTACGGCCAGGCATTTGAAGGGCTCCTGGGCCCAGCAGTATTTCCCTTGAGCGAGGGCAGCAGCAGCAGCCTCTGCTCACTTATTAAATTTGCCACAGCAGCACCCAGCGTGCAGCCAGGGTCAGGTCCGCGTTGAATTGGGTGCTGTATGCACGCGATGGATACACTGCCCTTTACCAAGAGGGCTCCCACCCAAGCCAGGAGAGCAGAGGGAGCAGGCTCCGAGGGGAACGAGCTTCGAGTTCCCTTTTCGGGGGTGGATTTTCCAGCAGGGCTGCCAGCAGGGTTTGGGGATGATTTGGGGGTCAAGGCTGGCATCGGTTGGGAGGGGGTTATTATTTGCCCAGCTGCACATCTTTATTCATAACGCTCCCATTGTTCCCAGCATTTTGCATATTTCGTTGGGAGGAACGGGGAGGGAAGGGGGAGCGATCGCCACATCTCTGGGAGCTCGGCTTCCCTTTTATTTCCTCGGAGGCAGCCTGCAGCAGCAGCCCAGGGCTGGCAGCGTGTCCACATCTGTTCCCGATTTGTGGACAATGGAGCACCATCCACTCGCCGCACATGTACAATCTGTGACAACTTGACAGCCTGCCCAGGAATTCAGACCGAACGGTTACTATCCAAAGCCATCAGCGCTGTCTGATCCAACACGAGGAGGAGGGGGAGGGGAATCATAATTTCAAAGGGAAAGAAATAAAAGAAGAAAAGTTGCCTGTTTTCTTTGTTTTTTCTGTCTTTCGGCATTTCTGATGAGCGGCGCTAGGGCCTGCCTTCATCTGGTAAAGGGCTGTTTGGGACAACGAGCAACAGGAGCTGCACGCTTCAAAGCTGGGAAGCGCGCTGGCCCCAGACGGTCCCCTGCCTTCCAGCTCTATCTGTTTTTAAATCCCACCTCATTCCCGCAGCGCCCGCGGAGCACTTTCTGCAGCAGCAGGTCCTGCCGCAGCGTCGCCTCTGCCTGCAGTGGCAGCAGGAGTGGGGGGACGGCGGAAGGTCCCCCTCCCCCTCCGGCACCGTGGGCTCCTCCAAAGGACGCTGCTTCCCTTTGGCCGTGAAGGCCGGGAGATATCAAAGTGCTTGAGGTGCCCGGTCCTGTCTTGGAAACGCTGCGGAAGGGTCAGATTTTGTTCTTCGCCCTTCCCTGGTGGGTTGGTAACAGCATCTTCTCTCCTACACGTGTGCTACGGGCACGCTGAGGTTGAGCCTCTCCTCTTTGTCTTCCAGCTCTGAGCTGCTGCACGCTGCAGCCCTTCTCTAAGCAGCCACAGGTGACCGTGACAGAGGCTTCTGCAGAACCATCCCACCATCTCACAAACATCGTGGCAATAAAGCACTAAAGGTTCAACACATCGGCAGAGGGCAGGAGGCGGAAACGGACAGCGAGGACCGGGCGGGGGAAGCAGGGCAGAGACCGTCGCATCTCGCCCGGTGCAAGCTCCGGGGCTGCCCTCCGCTCCCCGGCGCGGCACAGCTTCGCCTCCCCCAGCACGGCACACGGGTGTAAGGAGGTCTGAGCAAGCCCGACAAAATGCAAGGGACCTCAATTGCATTACCTTGCACACCAGCTCTGAATCTGACCTTGGGGATTAATTAGATAAACAACAATCTTGTACTGTACCTTGTCTAAATGTACAAGCAAGGCACCATTAAGGATTACGTTGTCACTAACCCAAGCCCTTAGTGATTTAATTAGACAATTAGAGGGTGCTTGGGAATGCTCCTGTAGTAACCGGAGATATTAACACCATCTGTATTTATATTTAATGGCATTGCAGGAGGGATTTTAATTATTCTGAGTCTTACTTGTCTTTAAACTTCTGAAGAGGAAATTTTCCTCTGACTTTAAAAGAGGCTCTCAGGTGCTGTCGCAAGCATAATGTTGGGCAGGTCCGAGGGCCAAACCCCTTCTCCTATGCAAACTAGTGTCATTCCTTGGCAGGCGTTTTGTTCGTTAAGATGTTCTGGAATTTGCCAATCCCTCGCTTAATTGCAGGAGCGGCAGATCCCGCTGGGGCGGAGAATAACCCTAAGTTTGCTAGTTCCTGAGCAGTAATGAGTAGTGAAGGCCACGTGCTGCGGTAAGGCCTGTGAGACAGGGTGGTTTGTGCAATGGTGCTTAGGATGGTAAAATCAATGGCACGTTCAATACCTGCACGGGGAAGAGCGATCGGTCTTTTGATCTTCCGCTTCGTGGTCTTTGGCCTTCCTTAAAGGAGCAGGATGTTTATGGGCACTGTACCTGGACTGCTCAGCAGAGCATCCCATCTGCAAAACAAACCCTGTCTAACTCTGATCCTCTCCAGCATCCAGATCACCGCGGTTGTACAACAGCTCGGCAATTCCGGACAAAATCCAGCAGCTATGGAAAGCCCTCAACGCACATCAGCTCCGACCTCATTTAAAACACGAACTGGAATCCCCGAAAGGGAGAAGCTGCTCTCAGCACAGGGTAACTCTCAGCCCCTTCCTCATCGATACCGAGCAAGTGCCCTTTCTTCCTGCTTTCCTAAACATGCCATTCTTGCAGTCTCTCTGCCAATAATTGTATTTTCACTCTATTACAGCCCCAGTAATGCAATTAAGTCTGAATAATATAGATGAAGTGGAGAATAATCTGATTTGCTAACTAATGTTTGAGTTAAGTAGATTTTTTTTCCAGTTTTCATGAATCTGCAGTTGACTAAACCCCCAACCGCTCTTCCGTTCTCAGTCCTTCCGTTACATGAAATAACTGCACGCAGAGGAATGACTCCTCAGAGGGACACATCCAGACCTCCGGAAAGCTGACAGCATACCTGCACTGGGTATGTGGGTCGAAGGGATGGATGGGATTCTCCGGAGAGCTTTGTGCAATAAGGAGAATGGGATGTCCTCAGATAATCAAAGACAATGAGGAGAAGTGAATTCAATGATCCATTCAATGAAAGCACAAGGCGAATGATATATTCAACAGATCCAAAAAATGGTGATTTGACAACACGCTGCCATGCAGAGCCATCTGGACGGAAGTAGCAGTGGAAGCGCCAGTCCTGCGAGACAGGGCACCGCTGCAGGGAGAGGTGAACTCACGGAGGCTGTAGTCACACCTCCTGCTCGTTGTCTGGATTGGGCCCCAGTCCACAGAAACGAACACAGTCAAGGCATTTGAATTACATGGAAGAGGGGCCTGAATGGGCCTCTAAATATATGAAAATCTTCCAGGCCTGGAGCAGAGATGTTCCTGTGTGACCTGGCTTTCTGGGAGCTGATTAACCAGCTCTGGGCTTGGCGGACTGTTACAGAGGGATACTGCACGTGGCAAATCAGGATCAGGGCTTCAGCACATTGCGTTACTCTTTTCCATTTTGTAAAGGGCAAAGGTATGAGAGTGGAGCTTGAAAAACCTGTGTAAATAAGAAATAAGAAAGGAAAAATAAAACCGCAGGGAACAGCTTCCTTTCATGTGCTTTGCTCTGCCTTTTTTAGGCAAAGCTGCTTCTTACCCTTACCGCATCCAAGCTCCCCCTAAGCCCGAATATCCCAGCAAGCCACGACCCAGTTCACGCTGGGGCTACCACCTGGGGATGATCCAGTTTCCATGGCATGGGGGATCCCTTTATAAGAGCATCCAGCAGCAGTAGCCAGACTCTGTCTACGCATAGCGGCAAGAGAGGAGAGGGCTGCAGCGAAATATTTTGAAAATCTTGTTTTTCCTGATTAATGACAAAAAAAAAAAAAGATGCCAAGTATTGGTTTTGTAGGAAAAAAGAGGGGTGTGTGGCCTTGGGAGGGTGTGCTGACCCCAGAGCCCTGCCTGCTGCGAGCAGTGACTGATCGCCCATTTATCCGGAAGGCAAAAGCTGTGCCAGGCCCGTTCCTCCGTCAGGGATGAGCTTGCGGGAGCAGCAACCAGCGGCAAGGAGAGGGCTGGAGCAGCACTCGGCGGGGAGGTGATGGCGGGGGAAATGCCCGGGTGCTTTATTCGAAGTAGACGCGCTCTCTAGCCTGCCAGACAAGGAAGGAAATTGGAAAAATAGTCTCTTTCATGTGGGTTTTGGTCCTTGGTGCAAGGAGTCAGGCGAGGATTAATTGTCCTGCTGGAAAAGAGCCATGGGACCAGCTTCTTGCAGGGGGCCTGAGCTCTCCGACCGGGGGGCCTGGCTGGAGCCAGCAGCGTGTGGGCAGGGAAGACAGGAGGGGGTATCCAGGCGCGTTTTCCAAGGCCTCCCGCGTCCCTGAACAGGGCTGGCGTGCGGGCAGGCAGCACTAGCTAGGCCAGACCTGCTCTCCACGTCCTGCTCTGCTGCAGTCCCTCTTCCAGACCTCGAGCCAAAGCCCTCACAGTCGCTGTGCGACTGTTCCCCAGCTGCAAAAGGGTGTTGCCTTCTCCCTTAGAGAGAGGACAGTCATTCTGAAAGTCTCCGTGAGACTTGGATGCTCTGGCTACATTTCCAGTGCAGGGTACTGGTGTGAGTGGCACGTGGCTCTGTCATGTTATTCTTGTCCTAGTGTCCAGCCCACTTTGCTGGCTAGCAGATCCCAGGCTCTGTGTGGGCACAGGCCGGGGGAGAGCACATTTCTCCAGGAGACGGGTGCAACCACCTCGTTCTGGATGGCGAGACAGCTTCACCTAGCACAGATCGACTGAGCTGTGAAGGGGCCTTGAGCCAAAGAAAGGTCTCTAGTCCACTTTATTTACTCGTGTAGATGTATGCCGTGGTGGTGATGTCCGGATGAATGTCTGCTTTAGATTCAGAGTGGAGCTGAGGGGTCTCCTGCCCCTTACTCTAGGCTAGAAAATGATGCATGTTCCCCCTCATCCTACCATAGCCATGAAAGGCCCCATAGCAGCATGGGGACGAACTGGATTTCAAACAGAAGACGGGATAGGGAGGCTCCCTAGCAGCACGCTCGTTCCCGTGCGAGGTGGAGAGCTTGTACGGCTCTCAGGAGACATCCTGGCTGCTGCAACAGGGAAGCAGGGCGCCCAGCCCAGTGCTCCGGTGATGGAAGTGAAGGGAACAAGGAGGGAAGGCTCGCTCCGCGAAATGAACAGTTTGTCTGTTCAGGAGACGGTGCCAAGGCACGGAGCCCTTGGGTCTGCACTGGAATTTGTGGCCAACCTGGGAATCTCAGGTATCGCTGAGCAAACCTTCCTGCTGATCGTGACGGAGCACGGGGAACGAAGCCTTGCCCAGGTGATGCACAGAGTATTAGGCTGCTGGCTGACAAAATGCCCATCTGAGCAAACACCGCCTCTCCCGCTACACGTGTTTCAGAGATCCTGTGTTGGAAGCTGTTGCAGAGGAACTTGGAGCCTGGGAGCTCAGGGCAAACATTGACCTAGATGGCTGCATCGGCATCACAGCTCTGCGGCACAGAGGCAGAAACCGGCTGCTTTTATTTACACGTGCACCGATATTAATTCCCTCTCCCCTCCCTCCCGGCGCGGGCTGCTCTTCCTCTCTCAGCAGTTGCTCTTTTCTGGGGGCCAGTGGCCGGTGGTCCCAGACGCCGGGGTCCCAGCGGTGACCCGATGGCCAGGCGACGGTGCGGCTCCCCACGCCAGCACCACCGCCGCTTCCCCGGCCCCGGCTGCGGATAAGATGGCAGCTCTCACCAGCACGGCTCTGCGAGCCGCGCGGAGACGGCAGCGTCGAGTTTCTGCGCCGAGCTCCAAGCAGAGGGGCCAGACGCACCAGCACAATTTGTCTTCCCTTCCAGCCTTTTCCCTCCAGCCAGGAACAAGCCTCGCCCTCCGTGGAGCCGCCGTCCCTTCCATCTCCCCCTTGGCAGCTAAGTTGTTAATAAGCTTCCTCTTGCTATGATTCCATCTAAATTACTATTTTAAAACAGCTACAGATGTGCTAAATTGGCTCAGCATAATAGGATGAGATGGAGAATAAAGGTTTCCCTAGTGGGCTGTCGCCAGTGCAGGTAATTTATTACCTGGGTGGCTAATTATACGCTTCTCGGCTTTCTAGGGTGAAAACATCTTGATATTTCCTAGTTAAGGAGCCCTGACACAAGTGAAATGACCAGACATGTGAATAGGAAACATGGTGATTAAGTACCTGAGAGATGAGGAGTGCAAAGGAAAAGGCATTCTGCAGCCAGAAAAATGAACTGTGCAATTTCCCTCCGCACCTTGGGGGAGTGGAGAGGGGCCGGACCCCTCCGCACGGCCGGTCCAGGCTCTGTGTGCACGAGCACTGCCGCTAACCGAATTCCAAGCTGGGAAAAACCGTCTGTAAACGAGAGGAGAAATGGTTTCGTATGACTTCTGCACATGTGCTCATGAGCTACCGGCGCTGGGTCGGGGCGGGGGGGGGGGGGGGGTAGCCCCGTCCCGCTCCTTTTGGGGCAGCTCTGCTTCCACCCCGGGTTGCAGCGGGCTGGTTGCGAGGCCCCTGGATCCCGGCCATCGCCCAGGAAACTCTCCTCTCCCTGCTCATATTCCAGGCAGCGAAAGGAAGAAATATCCCTCCAATATCCTCACATTCATTATTTGCTTGATAAAATTTATTGTTTGCGTAGTTAATGTATTTGAGAAAATGTATCCTATAAAATACACAGTCTGTCAAACACTGCAGAATGGGCCAGTTTTCAAAGTACTTAAAATCTATGGCAGGAGGCAAAGCCCATCTAGAAGAAAGATGCCTCACTAAATGCCTGTGTCAGCCCACGGCCTCGGCCGCGTCCGAACAGCCAAGCAGTCGCGGGTGCTTTATGGAGGACTGGCAACAACGGCAGAATAAAACCTTGGGGAGAGTTTTCTTCTTCCCGAGCAAGACTGATGCGCTGGTTGGGGCAGGGCCAGCCAGCCCGGCTCGGTGGCCTTCGAGGGCGCCCCGTTTGCCCCTGCCCGGGGCTCATCTCCAGCTCCCGCGGCTGCTCCGGTGGGAGCCCCGTGGATGCAAGCGGGAGTCGCCGCCGTCCTCCTGCGCTCGGATGCTCAAGCTGGGATTTGGTCTTCGAGCGAGTCAACGAAACAAACTCACATAAAATGAGATCCCGTTTTCAGTACTCTGGGTGCTGTTTTAGCACGCGGGTGCAGCAGCGGTGCGGGTGGTCCTGCCTGCTGCCTCCTCGTGCCCCCCCTCAGCTCCCCACCCCGACGGCAGCACCCGATCGGGGCTGCGCCCTGCGTCCCCCATCCGCTGCCCGGCCCCTGGGGCTGTGCGGATGCAGCCAGAAACAATTCGCCCCCTCCACAGCCCCGAGACACGCGGCGGAGCGGGGGGGGTCTGGGAACTCGGGGCGTTGATGACAGAGCGGAGAATCAGCAAACAAGGTGTTTGGCGTATAAAAGGCATCTCCTTCGCGTGGATGAAAGGGAAGGGACCGTCTGCGCGTCTTTGGACTCTGCAGCCTCTCCCACGGCTCTGGTTTCATACTTCTTTATCCTTCAACTTCTTTCTTAATGAGAAGTTAATTAACCTTGCAGTCCCTGCCTGGGCAGTTGTAAGCAGGTGGCGGCGGTGCCCGTCCCATCCCGCCCCGTCCCCGTCCCCGTCCCCGAGGTGCAGGCCCAGATAGCCGACAAAGCCCCTGGAGAGCAGAGCTGCCCGGCTGATCCGGGGAGTTATCGGGAAGCCAGTGGCAGCGCTGAGATAACGGGCCCGAAATAGCCGCCCGATTGCGGGTCCAGGGCTTTCCAGCAGCTCCCTCGCCCCGGGGCAGCGAACGCCGCGGCAGGCGCCCGCGAGCTCAGCGCCGACCCCCCGAAGGGCAGCGCGGGAAGGCCGCGGCGGGATGCTGCCGTTGGCTCCTGCGGGGTCCTGCCGATGGCCAGGCTCCGGCCGTCCGACGACGGCTCCCCGCTCCGGCCCTGGCTGCCTGCCGGGAGCGACGGTCCTGCTACGTGAGCGGAGACCGGCGAAAGCACGGCTATTCCACGCCCCGAGGCAGAGCCGCTCCAGAAATGCAACCGGGCTCTTGAAACCACAGCTGATAACGGGCAAAACCTGCAAAAGGGAGATGCTTCAAGGGCAGCAGACGAGAATAAAACAAGTGGAAACACAGCTGAGAGGGGAAGGCTCGAGCCCAGACTCGCCACGTCCCACCAGGACACGCGCTGCACCTTGCACTGCGGCACCGAGGAAACGAAGATCATCTTTGCGACAGGCCCTAATTTTTGTCATTAAAACATTATCTTTCATAATTGAGGAGTTTAATTGGTAGGAAAATCGTGTGATTAATTGTTACAACTAAAAAACTTTATCTTTCATAATTGAGGAGTTTAATTGGTAGGAAAATCGTGTGATTAATTGTTACAACTTCGGGGCAAATTCAAGAGCCCGTGGGCACCGAGGCGCCGGACCACGCTTCGTGCAGGAGCCCACGCGCGAGAAGACGGCGGCACGTGGTCCTGCTTGTGCCGAGCCGACGTCGCACGTATCTGCACTGCGAGCTCCGGGCGCAGGCACCTCAATACCTTGCTGCCTTAATACCTTCGAAGCCAAATTTTACTGCTGACACATTTTTCCCCAGCACGGTTAGTTAACAGCGTCGGAGCTTCCCACCCCAGAGGAAAGCGGTTTCCGCAGTGACTGGGTATGTGGCAGGGGAAACCAGCGTCTGATGGCAGTGTCCAAGCCTTCTCCTGCGATGCTCACAGGATGGCACAGAAAGGACTACTGTTCTTTTCATTTCCTTGCGGAGGAAATGTACTATTTCAAATATGACTCGTAGCTGCTTCAGGAATGAGTCATTAGTTTGTATATAAGCTAAACACTAGAACATAACCATAAATAAATAAAACTGGTTTCATAAACTGGAAATTAAATATATCCCTTCGTTGTTTGAAATGTACCATGATTCATACCGCTGCTTCCTAGGGTAGTTTTTATTTTAAATCAGGTCTTGAAGCCTTGTAGGGCTCTCTGCACTGTTTGCCCATGTGCTGGTTTTGATTTGTCCTGAGAATATTGTTTGACGAACACTGTTTGCCAGGATGTTTAATGTTGGTAACAATAGCAATAGCAACCGCCACGCACTTGCCTCCTGCTTTGCTCCGTCCGGGCTGGGATGGCCGCAGCGACAGGTCGGCCCGTGCCGCGGTGTCCCGTGGGTGCTGCCGCAGCAGCCACCGTGCCGGGCCCGTCCCGGACCTGCTGAACGGGGCGGCTCACCGGCACGTGCACGAGCATCTTCCCGCATCCGCAACAGCGTTGCCCAGAACGGGAGCAGGAGGAAGAGCCCAAACCCTGCGGCGCAGATCGACGGCCATGCACATCCGACATGGGCTCCTGGCCGAACGTGCAGGTCCCGCCTGGTTCTCTCTCCCGGGCACTTCTGTGTCCTGCCTCCCCTGAGCCGGCAGCAGTGTCTGAGCAGATGAACTGTTGAGAACAGGGACTTGACCTGCTCCAATCTGATCTGATCCGATCATTTTTGCCAGGATGGTTTTCAGCCGGATCCGTTCCCTACGCTGCTCCGCAAGGAAGAGCGGGGACGAGCAGCTGAGCCTGCAGCGCAGCCGCGGTGGATCAACGCCGGACTAAGGAGACCGGGTGGAGCTGCCCAGACCCACCACCCAACTGCTCGTGGGCACAGAGCGCGGGTGAGGCAGCGCCTGGCGCTCCAGGCTCGCCTGCCCTCCTTCTGGGCACTGACCAGGGCTAAACACTGGAATTAGACCCAAACCACATGCCCACTCTGCCTGATTTCTACTGCAAGGAGAGCAAGCAGTGGCTGGCTTTTGCATTTCAAGCCGGGGCAGCAGGGCGAGGGCGGCACCGCTCCCGTGGCATCGCGCCGCGGAGGAGCTCGCTGGCCGGTGGCCGGTGGTCCCTGCCGCATCGTGACCGCGCTGGAGTCGGACCGCTCCGGCTCCTAATCCTCCCCCAGCCGCCTCCGGCTCCGGGGTGTCTGGCGCGGCTGCGGAGCGGCTGTGCCGGCGCTGGGTGAGGAGGTCAGCACAGGCATCTGGGGTCAGCGCAGGGCTACCCTGCTCTCCGGTTAGGGAAGGAAAAATAAGTCTGCCGCCCTCTCCCCGGGCTCGGAGCAGGCAGGGCCGGGGAAGCGGGGGGTGAGCAGCACAGAGCTGCAAACTACCCATGTCTGGCTGCAGGGCGGGATGTCCAGCTCCGCCGCGGGAGGCTGCGGCTGGGGCTGGGATCTGCCCTGGGGAAGAGCCGGCAGCAATCCCGTGCCGTGCCGAGCTGGCGCCTCGCTGCAGGCATGCACACGGCCGTGCAAGCCCGGCACCATCCCGGCGGGCTACTCGGGGAAGGGCCCGGATGGTACCCAAACACGTCTGCCCTGGCTCCTCACTCTCGTTTTTATTTAGTTCTCTCCCCTCTCTTTTCCTCCCTCTTTTTTTCTTTCACCCCAGCTGTTTTTTCCCCTTTAGGAGCAGCTCAGACTCAAGCCGAGCAGGGCCCACTCCCGAGGGCTCCGGGAGACCCCCTGCACCTCGCCTCTGCCTCCTGCCCCCCGCGCCAGCGACCAGCCCTTGCCGCAGCCCCGAGCAGCCCCGCAGCGGAGCTGGGAGCCCGGCAGCCGAGCGGAAATCCTCTGTCAGCCTCTTTTCATTTGTTTGTTCCCAGATATCCCACTTTATTGGCAGCAGGGGGGTAGTTCAGGCAGTGAGGGACAAGGCGATATTTTCTCCCCAGCCTAGGAGCCCTCTGCCACCGACACATTCACCCCTGCTTGTGCTATTTCCATGCCACGTGCTAAAACACGAGGCAGTAGGCTCATTTATTCCCTTAAGCTGAGCCTACTGAGACCAGAGCCTCCCTGTGATTTCTGCTCTGTCAAGAAACCTCAGAGGCCTCGGTGCATTGTGGTCCAAGTCTCAACCTTAAGTTAAATACCTGCAGTTGCCTGTTTTGGCAGGGTTCAGCTGCTAGACCTGCTCCCTGCAAAAACCAGGCTACAGCATGTAAAACAGGAACGTTAACTATTTTTCCAGCTGTCTGTAGCTTATGAGCTGTAAAACACACGCTAATGTTACACCTCCACACCTTGCCAGGGAGATGCCAGTGACGGCAGGGTGTTTTTTAAAAGATGGTTTCTAAAAATTGGAGGAAATATCTGACACGGGTAACTTGTGCAGGAACTTGTGTCCGTAGCTGTTAGGAGGGAGCAGCCCCAGAGCGGTCCCCAAGGGTGGGGGGTCCATTTGAAGGGTAGGACTTGGCAAACGGCTCCCAGCATGGGCTCCATCTGATGCCTCCGACATGAGTCTGCAGACGGGGAAGTGAAACAGTCCCAGATTTGGCCTCAAACTCCGGCTTCCCGTGCCTCCGAGCACAGAGCCCCGTGCTGTCCTCCACAGCACTTAGTGTCTTGGGAGACCAGGAGCAGGAGACCCCCGGCAGAAGCTGAACCCGCTTTTTGGTAGGAAGGAACGTCGGCTGCTTGGCCAGTCTGAAACCAATTTGTGTCTATCTTTGAACCTGATTCCTTTTTAAGCCTGTTTTGGCTCTGTTTGTTTGGAATAGACCCGATTCTAAAGGGAGCAGCAGACAAAGCAGACTAAACATCAAATATTAAATAGCAACTGCTAATATGACAGCCATTAAACACAAGCGCTCGCCTGCCTCCATAGCAGCTGGAAGCTGGGCTGCACACCCGCCTCTGGATCTCGGCGCTACCGAAATCGAAGTCAGACTGCACGTGTATATATCAAATTGTTGGAACGAAGAAGAAATCCAGTTTCCTGCTGCCAATCTTTCTGGCATTCAATCTTCTGCGTCTGCTTTCAGCTGAGGAAGAAGGAGACCATGCACTTTCCCTTTCTGAGATGCAGGGAAAGGGCAGCAAACAGCTACCCAGCTCCCTGGCTCTGAAAAGGGGCTCAGCAGAGATTGGCAAGGAGCTTTCTCCCCCTATCCTGCTGGAAAACTAAAAAAAAAATCTTATTTTGTGTTGGGAAGAATCCAAGAGGCTTTGAAGTCCTGGGAGAGATCTGCTGGCCCAGCAAATCCTTCACTCGCTCTCCCTTTCTCTCTCCCAGCATTTCAAAGCCGCTGCATTGGGATAAATCCAAACCAGGGATTCCTGCAGCTCCATGGCGAAGGGAACGCACATAGAGTGCCTTGGCTCCAGTCACCGATTTGTCTAGCTACGCCGGGGGTCTCATTGACCAGAAAGTTCATAGGGGAGGAAATATCCCCAAAGCAACGTGGAAGATAACAGCTCAGCCATGCTCCTATTCACATGGCCACTTGCGCTGTGCTTCACTCACACTTGGGCTGTCCCCTATGCTACTCCGCTGGCTCCAGGAGGAGCGAGGCAAAGAACAACATTCAGCGATCCCTCCTGGGTCTGTCCATGCTGGGAACAGCAGAGGAATGAGAGCCAGATGGGACCGTGGGACATCCCAACTGCATCCCTGAGCAAAATCCCCATCACGTTGACAGCAGGCACTTACAGTCATGGCACGGCAAGGGCCCTGGGTCCTTCTCTTTATCTTCCATGCTCCTCCCCTTTCCTTGAGCCACTTCTTTATCACATTTTGAGCATACCTTCCACTTGACTTAACACTAACATATGTACAGTCGACATTTTAGTAATGCTTTACAAATTAGCTAGGGCTGATTGAAAGATTATCTGCTGGTTCCAGTCTCTTCCCATCACCCTCCACCTCTGGCCCCCACCTTCTTTGTAGGCGATCCTCTTTGCTGGAAACCCAAGATTTCCTCCTGAGGAAGAGAGCTAGGGCCCCCTCCTGGTACATGTGGCCACCTACCCCGATGTAGCTGGGAACATTTCCACCCTCACTCAGGACATGTCTCTAAGTTTCTCTGAAGCATCCCATTCTCCTTCTTCTTCTTCCTTCTTTCTTCTTTCCCTTCCCTCTTTAACGTAAGGACTTATTTTTGGTGTTGACAGGCGATATCTCCTTGCAGTCCAACAGGCCCTCGTTCAGCACGGCAGGCCCCCAGGTGCGTCAGCTGGTGTTTTATGGAGAAATCAGCATCCTTGTTCTCCTTTCGAACCCACCAAGGTGGCCAGCTCAGATGGGAGGAGGGTTTCTTGAGCAGATGGACAGGGTGGCTGGAGCAGCTATGTCCAGAAAGTGGCTCTCACGGACGCAAGAAGCAGGTGGCCTTTGAAGCTGCTTGGATGAGGGACGACCTGCGGCTTTGGCTGGAGGAGCAGAGACCACTGCAGCCCTGGCTCCAGCAGCCCTCCGTCTGCACGGCGTATTTGCAGCTTATAAACAAAGAGGCAGGAAGGCAGATGGACTATGTATTTGTTGAAGTGCTTTCATGAGAAAATCTTTAGCTATTCAAAACGCTGGGTTGCTGGTTCCGCTTCCGCTGTCCCAGCACTGCAGCCTTCTGGACAGAAAGGTTTAAAGTCCTCCTGGAGGCATTCCCATCGCCCAACAATTTCCCTAGACGCATTTTACTATGGATTTTTGTGTTCGGAGCAGTTACATTTCCTGTAGTCCTTTCGAATTCCTGAGCACTGGCCACTGAGTATTTGGGTTGTTTGATGCTTGTTTCTGTGTTGCTTAATGCTGGGAAGTGCCCTGAGAATGCATTTCCATGCAAGAGGCTGTGAAAAATGAGCGTATATTTTATTATGTTCTAGCGCAGAGAGGCCCTACATTGATTGCACAGAGCACAAGAGTTATTACAGCCAGGAGGAGCCTCTACCAAGTCACCTGCTCCATTTTATCCTCTGCATCAGGCCGGTAAACCATCCTTGTCAGATGTGTATTTAGCCTTATCCTTGAATATCTCCAGGGAAAGCAATTCAACAACCTCCCTGAGCAGCTTGTTCCATCAGCTGAACTCTAGTTAGAGTTATAAAGGTTTCCCTAATGTTTTACTTTAATTTTCTCTCCTGCAACATAACACCATTATTACTAGTTTTAGCTCCTTGATGGCTCTTTTTCCCCTAAGCCCCCATTTAGAAGAGACGGGGAGGGAGTTAGACGAACTGACTTACAGCTCGGTTACAACACAGTTTCAGCCAATTCAGTTTAATGTGAGTTAAGGTAGGCAGAGTTTATGGGATCATATCAGGTTTTAAATGGTCTTAGGCAGGGCTCAAATGTCCTCTTGTGAAATGAGCTGGTCGAAGGCGCTGTGCCCTGGCCGTCTCGCCCACCCTCGCAAGGACTCGGCGCTGCAGGCGAGGCTGGGCTCTTGCTGCCCTGAGGATGAGGGATGAAGTAACTGGTTCTGCCCTCGTCCTCGGCAGGAGCAAATCGCCCCATGGAGATGCCGGCCGGGCACGCGAGGCGTCCCTGGAGTTTGAGGGGAAACTCCCCGGCTGGCAGCAGGGAGGCAGACGGCAGGGAAATGGGGTTTCAAAGGGTTTTGGGGGCTGTGCCTGGGGTTCCTCTCTTTCCCCCTTGCTCTCCATCCGGTGAGACTTCACGGAGGGGCCAGCACCTCCCCTCTGAGGAATTCGCCTCTTCGGACACCCACCAGGACCCAGTGCCCACCCCGCTACGTGAGTGGGGAATTTAGTGCCCAACTCACTCCCCTGCAAAGCTCCTTTCCCTCCTTTCCCCCTTTTCCCAGACACATCCCAGCACCCCGGGGCTGCTTCCCGGGACCCGAAACCCTGCACACAGCCGGCTCTGCCTCTGCCAGCCCCGGGGGCACGAGCCCATCCGGGGAGGGGGGGAACCCAGCCCTCATCCAGTCCTGCCTCATCGCCAGGGCCAAGGAGGGGACGGGAGGGATGTTTCCCCTCGTGCTGCCGGGAGCGGTGGCACAGGGCAGGGGACAGGTCCGCACGTCCCGCGAGAAGACACTGCGTGTGTCAGGCTGCCTGCGAGAGCGTCCAGGCAACGAGCATGGAGGCACGCTCCGGAGAGAGGGGCCTGGAATGCAGAAAGGAAACGAATACATGGAAATTCAAAACTCTCCCCAGACGAAAGACAGAGGGGAGAATTTTTTGGCCAATGAAGTTTTTGGCAAACGAAGTTGTAAAAAATGTTCCTGATTTTCTTCATTTCTAACATAGCAAATAGTTCTAACTCCATGACTGCATCCTACATCCTCTACTTAATCCGCTTAGAAAGGTATGTGTCAGCCTGGTAGAAGCTTCTCCCTTCCCTTCATCCCTGGCAGGACCAGCCGGACCCACTCCTGTTCCCCCTCCATCAGGTTGACTGGCTCCGTGGGGTGCTGGTCGTCCATCAGCCCTTCCAGCTGCCGTGGGGCAGTCACCTAGCTGTAGGATCTCCCCGCAGAAAGAAGAGGCCTCACGTCAGCCCTGCTTCCACTCTCCCGGTCTGGAAAACCTCCCCAGACACACGCAGGAATATGTTCTTCCCCAGGAGGCTCGGGCAGAGTTGCTCCATTGACGCGCAGCTCTGCAGCCGGGCTCTGTTACCGTAACATCCAAGGGCCCTGCGACATCTCCGACGGGGACCTGAGCCAGCTGGGGACTAGCTGCCGGCTCTCAGAGGCTCTTGCCCATCTGCTAGCAGTACCTGGACACCCTGCCTCTGCGAAGCTCTGTTGCATGACTTCACCAAGGTCACGCAAGCAGCCTTCAAGCAAGCAAGCAATTAGGCCCCCGGCTACCAGCCGTGTCTTTAGATCGACCCTGCAGTATATCCTTCAGTCTACCTTAAATAGTGAGAGCAGAGGAGTTCCCCCATTCCTCCTGGGGGACCATTCCATCATCTACTAGATTTCACTGTTAGGAAATGTTTCTTGTTACTCAGCCTATATTTTCTTTTACTTGATTTTATCCTATTACTCCTAGTCATATTCCTCCAGGCCACCAGCTCCTCTCCCTCCTTTACTACCCTCATACGCTTTGCAGACAATTATCATATCTACCCTTGGCTAAAGGTTGGCCAAGTTATACCTATTTAGCTCTCTTAATCCTGTGCCATAAATCAATCCCTCCAGTACCTCAATCATTTGTGTTGCTCTTTCAATGTGACTTTTTTCTGTGTGTCGACTGCTGGCAAGAGAGCCCAAGTGGCCAGCCTGCCCTCTCCAGTCCTGCCATCCCATTAACACTTTTAACTGAGATGGTTGCATTAAAAGCCGACTTACGCCTGACCCTCTCTATTTCCAGTGTCCAGATACTCCTGCACGCGGTGCCAGGTCACTCCAGAACACAGCTCCTCCTGAACGTGCCTGGAGGCTACGCTGCCACTAGAGAGAGTCTCCTTGGAGGCTCCTGACCGCAGATTAGATCTGGGGAGCAAAGGGGTTGCTCATGGGCTTCTTCTGCCATCGTTGTCACCTTTTCTTCCCCATCTGCCTGTTGCTTCTTCTTCTGCCCCTGGCCTCCTGCTCCCCTGCAACGTACCGGCAACTCCTGTACCCCCTTTAGCTTTCAGCGTTGTGTTTTCTCCCCAGCTCCTCCAGTAGCAGTGCGTGGTGACCTCCCCTTCTCCGGTCCCCGCCGCAGCCCTGAGCATCACAGTGACCTTGTTTATCTGATGGGCCATGGGGGGTCCCCACCATGGGGCCTGGTGGGAGATGGGGAGAGCTTACAGACAGTAAAGATGGGGCTGTAACCGCCCTGCCGCAGCAAGCTCTGCTGGGTACCCATCGCTGGCTGGTAGGAATGCAAGCCTGCAGGTCAAGTCTCTCTTTTCTGTCTCACACAGATCAAAGGAGAAAAGCAACAACCAGCATCATCAGGAATGGCAGGAGAAAGCAGTCCTCATGCAGGGCAGGTGGGTGCCATCTCCTGATTTAGGGTATGAGAAAGCAAAGCCAGAGCCCCAGGCATGACTGATGCTCGCTGAGCATGTCCAGAAACAACTGCTCGAGCTGGACAACCAGCTTGGGGTAAATAACTCACTTGATTCATTCAGCAAGTATATACTTTTGGGGTTTTTTTCTCATCCATGAGTTGTCTGCAGAGTGTGATTTTAATTAAAGTAATTGTTAAAAAATTTTACTGAGTGATTGTAGCAAAGACCTTTTATCCTTTTAGAGACCATTTGTAAGCAATTTACCTCAAGTATTTGGCAGTTAAAACTCGAGCAGATTTACTGGGCAAGTAAGTCGCACCGCATGTTTCTCTGTCATCTGTGGATGAGTGCAACTTGTTGAGTGAGGTTAGTAGTGCTTATATTTGTGCTTATCAACTTGAAATGTGTTTCCTATGGATATTCTGCAATATTTACTTAAATCTAGCTGTTTCTGTTAAAATTCTTGGCAGTAAGCACAATTACTAGAATTTTCATGGGTAACAAAGACAAAACAGGACACTGGGCAGGGTCTAAGCTAATTGCTTGAGGACTCAAGTACATGCAATATTTGTTCGGTGGTATTTATCTAATTTAGTTTACAATGTGTGGCTTTTTATTTATTTATTTTTAAAGTGTGTCCCCCCACCCCAACCTTGTAAAGCTTGTGGTTCCATCCAGGATTCAAGTTACAAGCTCTTGCTGTTCAGCTTTAGCCGTGAGTTTTTTTTATAAAAGTGTGGTTAAGACTATTCTTACTTTAGAAAAAGAGTTGGTTTTCCGCCCCTCCCTTTTTTTTTTTGCTGATAAATTGCAAATGGATGAAGGAAACTTGCTCGGTTTTTTTCCCTCAGACATTCCCCTTTAGGCAGAGATTAAACATGGGGAATTTCAATCTAAAATGCAAATGCTTTGGACATTTATGAGAGTGGGAAAACAGGGGCTTATTATAAAAACTGCTTTGCAACTTTATAGGGGTGCTACTGGCAGCCACTGCTGTCCTGCTGAGAGCTGTTGTTGTGCAGTGCTGTTTCCTCAGCTTCAGCACCGAGATGTTCTTGAGCAAGTTTCCTGGCCTCAAAAATATGCATTCTGGCTTCTTCCAAGGCCCAGACGTGGGACTTTTACAGGAGACATTGTGCACGATGCCTCAAAGAGGGAGAGGCTGATTTCTGGGGAAAAAACCCATTGTCTGTGACATTGTTTTTCTTCATGTTTCTAGTGTCAGTGATAGCTACTACAAAGCCGGAGAGCAGCAGCCCAGGGATCTGTGCTCTTTCGGGAGTCTCCGTAGTGACCCAAGAAGGGAGGTTAGAGGTGTGTTTCAGGGACGCGGTATGTCGGTAGATGCAGAACAGGGACACTGGTCACTTGGTTAGTAGCACAGATGCAGTTGCAATTCAGGCATCTCATCGCTGGTTTTCTGTTTTTTGAGAAAGTGAACACGGTTTGCAGGTAACGACTGATGAAACACGTGGTGTGGCATCTACGTGAGAAACTGAATGTGACTTACGGAGCTCTTCCAACTGGACAGAAGTTCTTGGTCTTCCCCTGCGTATCCTGTGTCCCTCCTCTGCCTGGGCACGTGCTGCGACTTCTCTGGCTCAGGAAACCTTTCTGCCTTCCCCACTCCACGCGTGGGCTGCGTGGGCACCGCACCACCCTCCATGCAGGTCTTCCCTCTCCCTCGCTCGGGCGGTGCCTTTCCCGGCCATGCTGACGTTGCGCGTTTGCGAGGGAGCGGAGCGGCTGTAAGCTCCTTTGCATAGTCTTAGGCTGCTCTTGATGGGTTTAGCAAGGAGTAGGAGTGGGCTTGCGATTAAGACTCCTCAGGGGAAATCCCTGCAGTGTCTGACAGCAGATTTGCACTGTGAGAAATTTGCATCTCCTGCTGAGAACTCAATTTTCTGAGGAGATAATCAAATGTGACCTGTGTAACAGAGTGTTATTTTTACAGAATGTTTTTCCTTCTTTTTAAAATTTTTTTATTTGTTCCTCACTTCTGAGTTCCATTTGGCATCTTTGATGGTTCCTGAGTGTTATATTTTGTAAGGTTTTGAAAACCACTTGTAAATAGTTCCAAGCGAGGAAGAGAGAGAAACCATGGTGTCCACCTGCATTTGTTGACCCGACTTCAAGTGCAAGTAGCTCGCTCCGAAGCACAGAGTCTCTCCAGCTTGAACCGGGGAGAAGGGTCCCATGGAAGTGCCCAGGGTGGCAGCACCCCCAGCCACCAGCGACCCCCTGTTGAGCCAAGTCGGCTGCAAGGAGGCTTCTGCCCACCCGATCTCATTGCCCGCTCGTCCCCAAGGCAGACACGGGGGAGTCCTGGATCAGGACACAGCATGGGCCCCGCTTGCCAACTGCCTTAGGGGAATAGATATATTATAGACACATGACTAGGGACTGTCAGCGCTGGCCCAGGTGGGGCGCGGGGAGCTGGGGCACACGGTAACCCCGGACCATTCGCAGAGCTCTCTGCTGTGCCAGGTCTGCAAATCGCTTACGGCCGGTGAAGACAGACCTGACTCAGATGCTGCTGCCTTGGAGGTTATCAGAGGTAGGTGTGGAGTCAGGGGGAAAGTGGGAGGAAGGGGTGGAACAAGACAGAAATGATCCTGTAGGCACTGGAGGAAAAATGTGGGACTGTGAGTCAAGAGTAACCAAAGGTAACACTGGCAAAGCTGAGGGCAATTCAGGTCTTCCATCTTTATGCTCTCTTAAGCCTCTGCCTGTCAATCAGTCCCTTCTTTACATGAATACTAAATCCACTTCCAGATTCCTTAAATAAAACAAGAAGTCACATCTTTCTGTAGCAAAACATATTATAGCAGTTTGTCACAGCATCATCCAGTAGGTATTAATTCCCAAATCATTTTATGACATGTTTTATCATAAGTTATTAAAGAAGGTAGCTGCATTGGGCAATCATTTGATAAACTGAGCCATAATTTAACATGCTCCTCTGTCATATTAGTGGGGAACAAGATTTATTTCCTTAGTGCAACTTTAATTATGGATAACATAAACAGGGGACTGAGGAGCGGGTCTGGGGGAGGGGACTCCAGTCAGCTGAATCCTTAAGGTTAATGATTTCCTCTATGGGCCACTTTTGGGTATGGGATCTTCTGAGTGCGGCTAACCGACCTGCAGCTGGCATAGCTGACTGTGCTCCGTGAACTGCTCCATTTGTCTGTGACCTTGGTTTTGGGCCCCCAAACCAATTCTGTGCTCTTCTGGTGAGTTTTAACAAATACACAGTGCATTGCAAAGGATTAGCTAGTCGCCTGGTTGTGGCCCCTTCTGGGGGGAGCCCAGCCCTCCTGGCTCCCCTGCTGCTGCGGGGACAGCAGGAGTGACCTTCCAGACTTGTGTCCCTAACTCCATGGTTAGATGAGTAACTAGAAGCGGCCTGACATTCAGGTTCCCCCGGACACTGGCAGCTTTGCAGCCTTTGGACTGAGTAAGCAGTAGGCAAATTTATGATTTGACAAAGACCAGGGAAGAACTGCAGGCAGGACCCGCTTAGTGCGCTTTGCTGTTTGCTACAGAAAGTCACGGTCAGCTTGCTGCAAACCTGCTTCTCCCGGTGGCTAGGAGCCCCTTTACTGAGCCCTCGCTGTTAGCGGTTGTTTTTAGCACTTAACTGCAGCTGTGAATTCTCCCAAATCGCCGCTAGCCGGGGAACTGCCATCGCTTCTCCGAGATCCCACTCCTTAGCCTTGGTAGATGACTTTGAAATCACGGGGAAATGGAAAGTAAAGTCTAGATATCTGCTTGTGCCATTCGTGTACCAGAGGAAAAGGGCTATTTGTTCCCTTGGTGCTCAACGAGAAACGGAGACCGCAGTTTATGTGTACAGGGCTGCAGCATCGGCGTGGAGCAACGTCAGCCCTCGGCAGCACGGCTGCTGGGGCTCACTCGGGAAGCCTCATTTACTCGGGCACTTCTGTTTCATTTCCACCCCCTCAAGAGCGAGGGTGATATCATTTAACCTAATTTGGGCCGAGAGAGCCCAGAGAAGTGCTAGCAGTGGCCCGCGGCAGCTTCTGCCTCCCCGGGGCCGAGGCAGTTGTAAACCGGGCCCATTGGGGTGCTCTAATGGAGCATCGGGGAAGCAGTAAAACCACAGGAAACAACCCAGAGGCTTCCGAAAAAGCTAAATGTCTCCTCCCAGTTGAGGAGTTAATGACCCTCCTGGTGAATATCACTATTAGGCTGGGAACTTGTCAGAAATCCTCGAGTCTCCTTGATTGCTGCTGCTGTTGTTGCTCCTTTTTCCATGTATTTATATTTGGGTCTGGAAATGATCTTTTAATTTCTTCCCCTCTCTTCTGGCACGTCTTCGTCTCCGTCTGCGTGCTGCCGTTGCCGGGCTCCCGCTCTGCGGGTGCAGAGACCTGCTGGGGCAGGAACGCTCCCTCTCCGTGCGGATGCTGGGCCGGGCTGTCGGGAGCGTCGCGGGATGCTGCCGAGCTGAGCCGGGTGGGAAGGGGCTGGGGAGGGGAGAGCAGCCGGGGCCGGCCTGGCCTCCTCGCCGGCGGCTCCAAGGTGTGTGCGGGGAGGAGAGGTGGGACGAGGAGGCAGGAAGGGATGAGCTGCCTCCTCTTCCTCCTGCGGGCAGGTAGCTCTGCCCCGCTCCCATGATAGTACAGTTTGGCCAAGTGTCCTGGAGGGGACACCAGGCTCGCAAAGCCCAGCCGCTGGCAGCAGCACTTGCAGGAGTACGTTAGGCAAGAGGCCAGGCGAGCTGGAGCCGATGTGCCAAGAGACGTGTGCGCCGCTGCTCCTGGGCTCTGCGGGATCCAGGATGCTCCCAGCTGCCTGCTGCTCCTCGCTGCACGTCACCGAGACGGGGAGGTTCCCGTGCAGCTTGCGGGGAGCCGGGTGAGGCCTCCACCAGCCCACCAGGGTCTCCGGGTTTTCACGTGGTCCCTGAGAACCTGGGACTCCTCCGCCGAGCAGGACTGCCTGCAGCCGGCCAGGCTGTGCTGACCAGCACGCAAGGACCCTCACCCGGGGTGCCGAGGCCAGGAGGGTCCTCGCTGCGGCCAGGGGAGTGGCAGCTCAGCAGCCCTTTCCCCCCCGCGCTGGCGTGAGGGACGCTCAGTCCAGACCCCTGAGCCATCCTGGGACTCCGTTTCGTTGCCATCTTGCCAGGGAAGTCTCCAGGGGCAATTTGCAACCCCCTGGGGCCCAGCACCACAGTTCCTACGTGTTTAGCTGCGATCGAAGCTCCGTCCTCCTTCAGTGGCTGTGCCGTTTCCTGGCAGGAGACCGAAACGTGTGTCAGTATGGGGAGGTTTCTGGGGACGCGAGCACGAGCTGGAACAGCCCGCGGGGCGATGGGGCTGTGCTGCCGAGGCTGGAGGGTGCCCTCCTCCAGGTCTGCTCCCCGGGATGCTGCCCTGGGAAGCAGGACCCCTGAGTCCCGTCCCTGCTCCCGGGCGGCTGTGCCGGGGGTGGCCCGAAAGCGGGGACAGCCAGGGACGGGGTGCACAGGATGGACCTCCGCGAGCGAGCGGGGAGCCTGCATGGGCGCTGCGGTCCTTGGGGTCATCTCTCCATCACCAGCCCACGCCTCCATCTTTCATGATCACCTAAAATGGGCGGGGGGGGGGGGGAAATCCCCCACTAAACTCTAAATTACTAAACAGCTCCGAGAAGGGAGGGGATAAGGAGTGCAGAAGTGAAGGGATGCTTATGTACGCTGGGCTGATGTCATTTCTTCTTGTCTGGAACGTGAGAAACACAATGCAGTTCTCTACCCCCACCACAGAACAAAGGGAAAGTCCCCAAAGGCAGGTTAAAAAAAAGAAAAAGAGAGAAGAGGAAGGGAAAAAGAAGAAAAAGAAAAAAGAAAAAAAATCATCCCCCTGAAGTATCCTTTCTACTGTGTGTGAACAGCTTCTCTCTTCTTCCACTTCTCCAGCACCAGTCAGGCTCACAGAGCCATAAAATAAGAGTTTGTGGCATGTTCAATCGATTCTTCCTCCTAATGCACTGCTTTTGGAGACAGGTAATTTATTTCAGACTCTACATGTCTACATGCAAAAAAAGAAAACTTTTCCTTTCTTTTTTTGTTTACAGACTTTTTTTCCCCCTGTGCTGTCACCTCTTCCTCTTCCCTCCCTTTCCTCCCCCGCTGAAGTCCCCTCAGACACGAGCCTTTCCCGGTGAAAGGTGCAGCCATTCCCACGGTGAAACCCAAGGCAGGTAATGACTTTCTCACCCCATCCACACTGCTAGAGAAACCGCTACCTCACCAGCTGCATCCCTTTAGTTCAGAGAGACAAGGGGAGGGGGAGAAAGTGCCAGCCCTCTCTGCTCTCCTCTCCTCCAAGGCCTCCCAATAAAAAAAGGAGAAAGATATAAAGGGAGCAAGTGTTTGCAGAGATAGAGTTTCCATGTGATGGGGGACTTGGGGGGAGTGGGGGCTCTCCCATGTGCGTGCTAGGATGAGGCTGGAGAAGGAGCAGACCATGGAGCTACGGAGGCTTCCCAGCTCCTTGGAGCTGCCTTTGCTGGGTTTTCCGAGTCTGGCCGCTGGATTCCCAAGGGGGCCGGAAGGTTTGCTTGATGGAGGCTGTCAGCTTTGGGAAAGGGAATAGCCGGATGGGGTAACCATTGGTCTGGGACTGGACTGGTTTAGCTCCTCTATCAGGAAGCCCTGGCTCCCAAGTGTGCAACTTAACCCTGTACGGTCAGGTCAGAGATCCCGAAATCGGAGTGTGCGTGTGCTGCTGTGCTCTGGGTGTGGATGTGAGCATCACCGCACACTGATGCCTGCCCTGGGGAGGGAGGGCAGGTGATGGGCCACGGTGGTGCTGGTACCAGCCTCCTGGCTCGGATGCAGCTTGGCCTTGGCCGTTGGGACCCCACAAGGCTACCTGGACCTTTTTTCCCAGGCCAGCCCAGCCCTGAAGGCCCCAAGCTGGGGCATCCCTGCCGGGCCACCCTCCTGCCCGGCTGCTGTGCACGCGGCCTGATCCCCGCAGCACCAGGCCAGCAGTTGGGAGGCCGATTGCTGACCGTCTCGTGAGGGAGGTCTGCGTGCTGTGGCAGGGGGAAGCAGGACACTGAGGCTGGCTGCAGGCCCATCAGCTGAGGGAAGGGCCCTTCCTCATCTACAGTGTCCCCCCCCGTTGTCTGCAGCACCCCAGCCTGGAGGTCTCTAGAGAGGAAGGAAACGGCCATTAGAGGACGTGATTTCTTCCGCAGGCAGAAAGGGTGACCGATCCCACAGCCTTCCCGGCTGTGAGCACCACGCTGGGGTCCTGGGAGAATCGGAGGGGACATCTGCATGGCCAACACAGCCTATTGCCGAGGTGGTGGAAGGGTTTTACGGCAGGAGTGGTTGCGTCTGCTATGAAACTATTCAGTCTTGAGTCAGATCCATCCAATATTTCAGGCTTTTGCTTTGGCTGCTCTCTCCTACCCTCAGGAAAGCAATACCTTTGAACTGCTTTTTGGAAGGGAGAGAATCAAGCTTAGGACTCGGCAGCTAAAATGAAAAAATCAGCGCAGAGGTTTGCCGGTAATTTGCTCTGGGCCGTCTACTCCAGTCTAACGTGGCTCCAAGAGCAGGAGACCAGAGCTGGAAAATGCAGTCACGGCAGCCCAGCGTACGAAGTGCTGGGGCCTGCTCTTAATCACGCATAAAGGGGTTTTTTGCCATTGCGTCTTTGCTGAGGAGGGATAATATTAAATCACTGTTCCTGATCCTAGTGCTTGCAGCCTGGTCCAGAGGGCAAATTGGGGCCCAGAAGGTCTAGCCAGCATTCACAGCTGCAGGATGAACCGTTCCTCCTCCCTGGAGCTCTGTCGCCCACCCTGTTAAGTGACACCAGTGACCTCTGCAGCGGTCTGGAGGTTCGAATGCTAATGAGGAGATCTGAAGGGATATGGTACGTGGTTTATGGGATTGCATGTGGGCATACCTCCCCCAGAAGTGTTTTCTTCCTAACATGCTCTGGCCTCTCAGAAAAACAGGAGATTACCCATCACTTGGAGCTTTTCTGTAGGCTTTTCTAGATTAGGAGCTTTTTTTCCCTCCCCCCCCTCCTTTGCCTATAATTTGCCTTTCAAAATCAGTGGTGAATTTGAAAGCAAAGAGTGGAGATCCCACGGCTCCTGCCACTGATGAGACTTGGTGATGCTTCGCATCCGCACGCCGGTTCCCCGGGCAGACAGGGTATCTGCCCCGGCATTAAGCAGCCTGTCTCTACTCAAACACCCACTCCGATCCCCACCGCCTATCCGAGAGGCATGAAAGCAGCCGCTCGCTTTCCGGGGAAGCAGGAGCGCTGGCTGTAACAGGAGCTTCTCCAAAGCGAGGCCTCGTCGTCCCCGGGTCGCAGCCGAGGCGAGCAGCCGGGGTAGCCGTTGTTCCCAATTAGGGGGAGCAGGAGAGGTTTTTGTCCCATAATGAAAAAGGCATTATAAGGGGAAATAATAAATATCAGGAGCAGGGAAGGAAAAGGGAGGGGGATATTGCTGAGAAATGCAGCGAGGAGGCCTCGCGGAGCGAAACGCAGGGACGCCTTGGGGACTAATCACCTTGCAGGTCCGTGGGGGGAGCAGGGAGACCCCCAGGGCCGGCCCCGCGCGGGATGCTTAACGGCCCAGCACAGGCCCTTAAACCCACAAACCTCGTAAATACTTCCAGGAGCAGGAGCAAGGGCCTGTTATTCTCCCTGCATCTTCTCCCCCCCGACCTCGAGGAGCTGCAGTGTTAGCGGAGTTAAGAGGGAGCTTTGGGTTCTTGCTCGTCCTGCTCCCAGGCTCTGAGAGCTGCTTTCATCACCCCGCAGGTTGCCACAGTGACCCATAAAACCGCGAAGGAACTTCCTCCCCGTGCGCCGGACCCTCTCCCCCCACGCCGCGCCTCCCTCGCTCGCCTTCTCCCAGCGCTCCCTCCACACACCCACACTTCATCTCTTGCTTTCGGCCTTATTTTTTACAGGGCTCTTGGTTTACGACAGTTCCTGTCTTCCCGGTCCTGCAGACCTGGTATTTTAGAGCTGGAGTTGGAGAGACTCCGTGCTCTGAGCAAGCGCCAGAGCCGCGGCACCTCCTCTGCCCAGGATGCTCCGGCTGGGGAACCGGGGCAGCTGACTGAAGTCTTCTCCTGTCTCTGAGGTTAACAAACTCTCTTAGGGGAAACTCCAGGATCTGGACATCTCTTCTCACTCTTTCTTCCCTCCAGGCTCGTGCATTAAAGCTCCGTTATGCCAGTGTCCTGGGACAGTGTCAAACTCTTTTAGTGACTCAGGCTGGGTAGCTGGGACCTTTGCTTAGGATCTGCACCTTTCCCATTGTGCTTTGGAGCCCCGAAAAAAATGGCAAACTTTGCAGAAAGAGCAGGTGCATGTGCTCTCAGCCCATTTCCCATGGACTCCTCGGTTGTAAATTCAAGTACTAACATGTTTGCTAACTGGGGAATTCGGGGGCAGAAGGAATATTTTGATGATGAAGTTTTAAAAATGTTTTCTGAGGAACTGGAGCAAGGACAGGGCCAGTCCCTGCTCCCTCCCCCTCTTGCTACTCCCACCACCGGTCTGTCCTCCTCCAAATGGCTCCATCAGGATCAAAGCCTGCCTGAACTCTTTCCATATGCCCTTCTCCTATCAGATGGGCCCCTCAGCCAGGTGGCTTTCCCCAGCCTTCAAATTCTACCCACAGACCTCCCACTTCTAAAAGAAACACAGCAACACTGGGCCAGAAAAGCAATTAGAAAGCAATTCACCCACCGCACCCTCTCCCAAGGTGTCCTGGAAGTGAGCGCACCGACTAAACCCGGTCACGTTGAGCACGGGGCTCGGGTTCAGAGACAGCAGCGTTATTTGGGACCACGGTCTTTACCGGGTTGGATGCTGCCCTCCCGCCTGCACAGGGACATGCCAGGACGGCAGGGTCACCTCCTTGCTGCCTGCCCCGCGTGCCCCATCTGGGAGGCGGCGGGGAGCAGAGTTTGGTGCTGACGGCTCCACCAGCCCTGGACACGCTGTTGCGATGTCTTCAAGGACCTTTGCAGTGGTTGAGGTCTTGTAGCCATGAACTGCTGTTTGCTGGGCAGATCTTTGTCTGCGAGGACCGAGTAGGTCCAGTTTCCCAAGTGCTATTTTACTTTCCTGAGCTTTATCCTGCGTCCGCATGCTGGCAGCTGAGCCCTCGCCGCAAAGCTGGTGAGGCACTTTGACCCACAGCAGTGGAGTGAGTTGCCGCTTGGCATTTCATCGGGAGCTTAACGATTTTTTGGGCTACAGGCAAGTAAACAACAACCTGCTCTATGCAATATTATCTTTATGTTAAGCTGCTAAAGTTTTGGTAAATATACGACTACGCATCAGGCACTTGCAAGACAAACCATCTCGTTGGGAATTTGGAGGAAAACAACAAAAATGATTAAAAGGCTGAAGGGATTGACTTATGAAGAGAGATTAAAAGAGCTAAATCTGCCTAGCTGGGCTAACCGACAACTATGGCAAGATATGATAACTATCTACAAGAATGTGAAGGGTATAAATCACAGCTCGGGGGATTTGTGTGGGGCAGGCCTGGGAGATTAACTAGGAGGAGCAGACATAAGTAGAGCAAAGGAAAAAAAAATCATCTAGAAAAGATCTGGTGAAGACTCCTGGGCTAGAGAAGAAGACTCCACCGAGAAATGGCAGGAGCCGTTCCACAGCCGCGGGAACAGGCTGCGGGGAGCAACCCCGGCAGTGAATGGGGAGCCACGATCAGATGAGACCTGAGGTATTTAGCTCTCCTTTCAGCTTCCAGAAAAGGCCCAGAAATTTGATTGCAGAGCTGGAAATTTGGCAAAGAAGGGCATTTCATTCTTATGTCAATAAAATATGGTCCCAGAAAAAGAGAGCTTTGTGCTTCTCAAGCAGCCGTAGTGGAATATATGTAACTTCACCTGCTCTCTCAGCATGACTCGGTCCGGGAGGGATGGCACTTACTCCCTGAACGTGGTCTGTTTGGTTTTGGTCCACAGCAAAACAAAAGAAAATACAAACTGTGGAAACGACATTTGCTACACCCAGGTGCCAGGTACAAGCTCTGAGCTATGATGGAGGTATAATGAAACTGAGCAAGAGAAAACATCCATGGCTGTTTTCCACGGTGAAGCCTCCACCGCAACCCGAGGTGCTTCCCTTGACCCCCTGGAGCGGTGCCCGCTCGTGAGCAGACACCTTGCAACCAGCGGGACTGCTGACACAGGACCCTGGCAAGGAGGGAAGAGCCTGGGGTCTCCGGTTGACGAGTTCCCGGCTGATGTGTGACCATCTGCCAGGTACAGGGAGGAGATAACAGCAGCATTACCTTTACCTTGGTAAAATGCCAACAGCCCTTAAAGAATAAAGGGAAAGCTTCTGGCTGCTTCTGAGGATGCCTCGCTCCCACAATCCACTACTGTTGATGAGGCTTCAAAAATATTTCACCTGCACGGTTTTGCAACGAGGGTTTAGTTTTATTCCTGCAGTAATCCCTCCTGCCTGGTACCCTGGCGTCACCCGAGGTGGCCGTCCCTGGTCTCGTCCGTGCTGCTGCCCCACGGGCACCCGGCGAGTCTGCAGACGACGGCCACTTGCGATGTGGGTGCGCGAAGGGGGCTCGCGGTGCAGCCGAGGGGCTTCGCAGCGGAGGGGAGGAAAGCAGGGAGGAGGTGCGGTTGTGGTCGCGGCGCCGTGCAGAGCACCCGCGGCATCGCCACGCTCGAGCCAAGCCTCCCGGCCTGGACTAGTCGAAATTAGTGGAAATTCCCTTCGATCATAGAGAGATCTGGGTTGGTGCAGAACTAAGAGAATAATTTGCACTGAATAATTCACTCAAGACTTCTCTACTCACAGCAGTTCATAATTCCTCATGTGAAGCAGTATTTGCATTTATTGAAATAACTGATAATAATGAGCGTTGTGCGGGTTCCCCGTGATTGCATCTCCCGGCACTCCTCCGCCGGCTGATTGGGTGTGCTAATAAACGCTGGTGTGCACATCCGAGATTTGGCATCTGCGAGAACCGGAGTAGGGGGAGGAGGCTGGGCTTCGCCATTGGCTTTTTTCTTTTTTTTCCCCTCTCTCTAATGTTTGTATATAACAAAAGCAAAAAAAATGAAGCCCAGGCAACCTGCCCAGCAGTGCTAAGAAAAATGCATTTCCTATCCCCTCTATTGAGAGCAGGGCTGGTTTTAGGGACAGGCTGCGGCATCTTTTCAGCAATGCCCTCTGAGAACTTTCTATGCAGCTGGTTATTCCCCGTCTCACCTGCCCGCGTTGCCCTCCCGTCTCCCAGGCTCCCGGCCACCAGAGTTATTGTGCGGTTGACAGTAAGCCAGGACAACTCGGTTCTTTAAATGGTAATTTCCCGTGAGGCGCTCCCAGGTCTCTCATTTCTCTTCTCACCAGCCCGGTCTTCGGCTTACACTTGCAAATGACAAATTATGCTTTTGCCTCTAATTCCAGCTTCCCTGGCATCCTCGACTGAAACAGCCCTCTGCAAAAAGCAGCAGGTTCTTTGCAATCAGCGGGAGGTAGACTTTTCCTCTCCTTTCTTCTCCCTCCCCCCTGCCTTAATTGCAGCCCAACATGGGCTTTCGAGGTGTATTAAACATACAAATTATTCTGCAAAGCTTCATGAAGTGCTAGTTACCGAGGCCTCTAATGGGAAATGACAGTGCAACCAGAGAAGCTGTTAACGTCAAAGCATTGTCTGAAATTGCTCTAGAAACATCATTTCGCAGGCGTGGCGCGCGGGGCCGGGTGCCTTGCTGCAGCCGCGGATTCGCCCCTCGGCCGGGCCCTCCCGCCGCCCCACGCGCGCTTCGGGCCTTCGAGGAGGACGAGAGCCGCGCTGAAACGCTCCCCCCACCTGCACCTGTGATATTGTGTTCATTCCTGGAACGATATTGATGGATTGGAGGGAGTTCAGAGGAGAACCAGGAACATAATCAAGGAGCTGGAGGGCATGATTTATATGGCAGATTAAAAGGGCTGCATAACAGCAACAATAATAAGCGCTCGCAGCACACAGTGTTTTTCATCTTTGCACTCAAACGAAGCTAACATATACTACGCCCAACTGCATTAACAACTTAACTACATCTAGCGTGGCCAGCTGATAGCGGCCGTGGATATGAGAACCATCTGCAAGTCTCCTTAGAGCGTAAATGCCAAGGAGGGAGGGGAATTGTTTAGGTTAGCCCAAGGGGCTCTAATGAGTAATATAAAGGCATGGAAATGAGAAAAGGAAAACGTAGGCGGAATATCAGGGAAATTTTGCCGGCAGTGCAATGTAATAAATGAGGGACATCATGGAGAGCTGGAGCAGGAGGGACAGGATGACTTGTGACAACTTGCAGGTTTCCAGGAGGACTGGTCTCCTCAAGGGCTTTTGGACGGGGGTGTTGGTGTGGGATGGGCGGCTGGTTACAAGTTCCCCGGGGCTGCAGGAGGGAGAGAGAGATGATGTGGAAGCATCGCGGAGGTCTGGGCACCTCTTTACCCCGCTCGTGCCCTGGAAGGGTGTCGATGGACGCCCCGCGTCGCCAGGCTCCAGCTGACCCATCGGCAGCGGTTCGGTGGCGAGGCTCTCGGGACGTACGTGGTGTCTCCTGTCTTCTCGGCTGTGGACTGTAAACAGTTAGTGTCTGCGGCTGCAGTCACAGCCAGCACAACCAACTTCTGCCTTGCGAAGAGGATTTCGGTACCAGCTAAAGGCAACCCTGGGTGAGAAGCTGAGGGCTGGCAAATTGCAACCAGAGCTGCAGCGAGAGACGAAAGCCCTCTCATGTGAGTGTCCCGCGTTCTCCAGGGCCTCCTATTCTTAAATTAATTAAGAGAAATGGAAGAGCTCCAGAAGAGTTATGGAAACATACACAGAGTTAAAAATAGGATTATCCCAGTGCTGTGTCATTTCAGCAGCCCCGACCCGGGTTATTTTGGCCAGCCTGGCCGCCCGCACGCCGCGTGCCCGGGGCCGTGTCCGTGTCACCCTCGGCGAGGGCACGGCCGGTGCTCTCCAGCGTCGGCAGGGCCGGGACGCTTGGGCTGACGCCAGGCAGACCGTCCCGGGGCTGCTCCTACGCGGGGTGACCGGCCCTGGCATGAGGATGCGGTTATTCTCCAAGGCGGCTCCACAGGTTTAATCTGCTCCTGTTCACGGCCCAGGCATCTCTCGGAGAGGTTTGCGCTGACCAAAGCAGTCCCGCGTCTCACTCTGTCGCGGCCGAGTTCAGGGGAGGGCATGGAGGGATCGCGTCTATGGTGAAAAGTCCCTCTGTTTTCTTTCACCAGTTTTTCCCTCTTGCTCCGTGCTGCTGGATTGCAGTGCTGCAGCGATGAAGGGGATGGATGGAAGCAGAGGGGTTACTAAACCGTGCTGGAAATCTTTTGTACTAAAGTGAGAGAAAGTGTGTGCGGGGGGGGGGGGTTGGTTCTCTTGCCTTTCGTGCCAACCGGCTTCAGAAGGGGGAGGCAGAGACCAGGGGGTCTGAGGTCCTGGGGACCACAAGTCATGCAGCCAAGCTCTCAGCTTCTGCCCTCCAAACCGGCTGCTTTTATAGACCCAGATCTAGGAGGTGGCTGCGTCACGTCCTTCCAGCCCCGACCCCTTCTGGGCTGTGCTGCCTCCAGCCCCTTCCACCCCTTTCCTCCCCAAACGCAGGCTGCACCCCTCCCCTCTGCGACCCGGGCCGCGGAGCCAGCCGGCACGGGTTTATTGCTGCGCTCCCGGCGCGTTCTCTAAGGCAGGGGACGAAGCCCAGCGAGCGAAATGCAGGCGAGTGCAACAAAGCCGAGGGGCCGGGAGGGGTGGGCAGGCGCGGGAAACCGCCCCAGCCCCAGCACTGGGCGGGCGCATTCCTGGCGACAGGGAAGCGGACACGGAAAGTTCCCACTAGCAGTGATTCGACAAAGCGGAGGGCAAAAAAAAAGAAAAGCCTCCTTTTACAAGCGCACTGGTTTGGAGCTCCGCAGAGGGCTGCGGGGAGGAGATAAATGCGGATCCGGTCAGAGGGGACCAGGGCACGGCTCAGGTCTGCGGGGAGATTCAGGGCCTTGAAGTCCAAAGGCAGAGTTTGATTGTCACACAAGGAAAGAAGAATCTCCAGGAGTGCGTATCATGTTAAGCAATGTGTTGTAATAAGTGTTTTATGCTTTAGAGGAGTAGAGAGAACAGTGAAATCCCCCGTAAGAGCTAATTACTGCAAATTCCTTTTCAATAAAACAAGACAAAAAATCCTCTCTTAATGGAAAAATCCATTTAACGTTCAGATGAGGTAACTGCAGTTCACGTCCTCACCGTGTCGTTATTGGAAGTCAAACAGGTTTTCCTCGCCGGCTGCCGAGCGGAGCCCGGCCTCGTCGGAGGGACGAGCCGGCGCGCGGGGCAGAGGCTGCTTCCCACCCCGCTGCCCAGGAGACCTCGGTTTTGGTCCCCACGGCGCGTTGCGGTACTGAACCCGCCGTGCCAGGGTCCCTCGGCCGCCCGGAGCTGGCTCTGCCGCCTTGGTCAAACTCCAATCTAATTAAAACAAAATAAAAAATTGAATTAGGACTGCATTTGCCTCCATCCTTCATACTCTATACTTCCCTGTGATTTGAAATGGGGCCAGTTTGGTGGATTTTTTTGCACATGGGAGCAATATATTGAATTACATGTATGTCCAGCGCTTAGGAGAGATACATTTCTTTTCCACATGTTCGTGCAGCTGCGTGACCCCAGGAAACCCAGCGGTGGGGTCCGTCTTAGGAGACAAACAGGGATTGTTTTGTGCGTGTGTGAGCGCGTCCCTCCCCCTCCGCTCTCAGCCTGCGCGCGCGTGCCGGGGGGTTATTCCCCACCCAACACATTCGCGTCCCACTGCAGCCACACGGCAGAAGCACGGGGTATTTATCCACCGCGGACCCAGGGCTGGGAACGCAGCCTGGCTGCGACGGTCGGAGGGGTTCCCGGGACACGCTCCGCGCCCTCCCGGCCCGCTGCCTCCGCTCGGCCCCCGGCACCGGCGCTGCTGGCCGGAGCGGGCTCCAGCACGGTGGAAAAGGACGGAGAAGCCCGTATGGTATAAGTCGGCTCGCCGGTGGCACGTTCCAGCTGCTGGCATTCAAAGGGACCTGTGCTTTTCATCCCGGCGCTGTCACTCAGCGTCCCGCAGGCTGGCCAGAAAGGAAGGCGGCTTTGTTGATAAGATCTGGGGCTTGGGCGAAAATAAAAGCAGAGGGTGGAATGGATTTCTTTCTTCTCCTTTTTTTTTATTTTAAAGAAAAACGTAGGGTAAAGAAAAGTGTTTGTAGGGGAGAAACCTGTCTGATGCGGAACATCGCTACCCAAACACGCTGCTCCCCGAGGAGCACGCCTAGCCGCTCACTGCAATCTGCTTCTCCAGCGCGGCTCCCGCGTCTTTGCAAGCGTATTTCCCCCCACCGACCCGCGGCACACCAGAGGGAAGGATGGGCTGCTGCCTGAACCTCCCCGGAAACCAAACGCGGGTGGACGCCAGCTCCGGGGCGATGCGAGGTTAAAGCTCGCATGTGCCCTGGGTCCCGCTTCCCGGGACGCCGCGCTCCGACCAAAGCTCCTGGCCCTGTGGAGACCCGGCTCACGCAGCCGGCCCCGGCCTCCCCCCGCCCCGGCTGAGCTCCGGGGAGGCTCTTCTGGGCCCCCCCAGCCTGTGCAGGGAGACAAGGCAGGGAGGTGAGTTAAAAGGCAGAGAAGTGCGGTGTGGGCAAGCGAAGCGAAGCTGCTCGGAAACCCCAGGGACAGCCTGAGGCTAATGGGATTAGCTGCTGAGCTTTGCCGATCTGCCAGAGGAGGAGACTCTCAGACCACATTATCACTTGCGCAGCGCTTGCAGCGCTTGTCTATAAATAGGAATTTTAAAGCAAGGCAATTAATCATGGTGCACGCTACTGTCTGGATGGGCTTGTATTGGTTTAGCAGCAGGGCTATTGGTGCAGCATCTACTGCTGAATTTACAGGTTCAGCCTACACAGACAGACGCAAGTTTACATCCATTTTGAGCTGCACTTTGAGCATGTAGTGTGAGTTTGGGTTATTCTGGTTTAACGAGTTACTGCACATCAGCTGAGCTGCATTAACTGGATGCACATGTCTAGCCCATTGCAGCTGTGGGGTCAAAGGCGTGCAAGGCACTGGCATGGTTTACCTGCTGGATTCAGCATTTGCAGTAGGCTCAGAGTCCACCCGGGATTAGTTATCCCCGTTACACACACGAGCAGTAATATCGTAAGCAGTGGTAACTTGCAGACACCTGCTCTGCCCTCTTCAAACCCGGACAGTTGTGCGTGGAGACCTGACCTTGCGCTCTCAGTAAGTAACAGCCCTCTTTCCCATCTCTGCATCCCACCAGTATGAGCTGCTTTTCTCCCTAAGGAAGGGGAGGATCAGCCCATGGCCCTAAGCAAAGGAAGTCTTTCTCTTCTTATCTGCTCAGCAGTTTTGCTGCCACCTGCAAGTCCGTCTTTGTCCCTAAAAAGGTGAAAGTTGGTCCTGCAAAATGTCCCTTTTTCACTGCCCAGGCAGAGGAAGCACTTTGCACGCCGGCCAGCAGCGTCCCAGCTCTGAGACGCCCGCGTGTTCTGGGGACAGGAGAGCGCCTGGTTGCCCCTCGCTGCCACCGTGGGCTGGGCCCAAGGGGCCCCGGCGAGCGGACCGCGGCCGGAGGCGTTTCCCTCCGGCCGTGCTGCTGGAAGCCGGGCCGGGCCGCTCTTGGTGGGAAGCCGCTTCTGCCGACGGTGCAGGGAGGGCCATATTGGTTTCAGTCTGTTCTGCAAAACACCAACCAGCATGTGCAATCTGTGAACCCCCTGCTCGACGAGAAATGCTAATTGCGTGAGAAGGGCCTGCCAACAGCCGACAGCATTCAGCGTGAAGGGGGTTTATTAGTATTATTACCATTGTTCTGGCAGCTGCAGAGCAGCGAGCCTGTTTGGGGACGGTGGCGAAAGCTCGCGCGGCGCAGGAGAGCGGGTCTCGGTGCCAGGCAGCTCCCCGTGCCCGGGGCGAGCGCCGGCTGTGCTCCGGGGAGACACCGCGAGCCGGGGCAGGAGGGTGACAAGCGGCTCTCCAGCTCGCTGGAGCCAGCGCTGCTGCAGAGGAGGGGTCTGTCCTGCTCCCCCGGCCGTGCTGCGGGGACCGTGGGCACAGCACCGAGCCGAGCGGGCTGGGATGGTGACCCGGCTCCTGCTTCACCTCCCCGCTGCCTCGGCAGCTCGCCTCGCTGCTGGCCCCGACGTGGGCACCGGGGTGGCAGGGGCGGCCCGGCTGCCTCTGCAGGTGGCAATGCCACCAGGGCATCGCTCAGGCACGCAGGTGGGAAGGAGGGTGCAGGGATGCTTGGGACAGGCACACGGAGCAGCCACGCTCGGCATGGCCAGTCCTGGCAACGCAGGACGTGCACGGCCTAGATGGGACCTGGATTCACCTCTCCTCACGGCAGGGCTCCTGTCTGCAGTCTTGAGCAAGGGCTTGGCTTCTGCCTGCCCTGGCCGGAGTCAGGGGCTGTCAGCCAGGACCCCGCTGCCGAGCCTGTGCCAGATGTTCCCGGCCTTCTGGCTGCCGGAGGCTGCGGCTCTCGGAGCCGTGCTGGCTCCCTCGGAGCTGTTGCCCTGCCAGACAGCGCGAAATGGTCGCATCTCGAAAACGGCAAGCAAAGGTAGCCCCCGGGGTCCCAGCGCGCGTGGGCCGCTGCGCGTTGCTGGCGGGCGCTGCTGTAGATCAGCCACCGGGTGCCGAGGCCAAGCAGGCGGGTTTGCAGCGCGCGGCGGTGCAGGTCGGGCAGGTCGGGCAGGGGCTGCTCCAGGCCCAGCGCTCAGGATCCTGCAGGCTCCCGTCTCACGGGGATGCACTGCTGGAAAAGGGGAAGGAATGGGAGAAAAGCAAATACAGAAATAGAAAAAAGATTTTCTTCGCTGGGCCTGAGGGCATCCAGAAGTAGCCACAGAACTAGCCTGGACATAGCCAGAAGAAGACACCCATTCAATTCCTAGTAACCCAGCAAGCCAAAAAAAGCTGAAGAGGGGGGAAAGAGTGATTCTGGCTCCATTTAAAAGCAGAGCAAAAGCCCCATGTGGAGCAAAAATATGGTTGTCTTTCCTGTTTTTTGTTTTGTTTTGCAGGAGAAAATCAGAGCTGTTTTGCAAAGCCATCCTGAATTCTCACCCATGGTCTTGGAAAAAAGTACTAATGTTGGCAGATTTAGTGTTTTTCTTTCTCTCCTGGCCTTGCCAATTTGCAGAAGAGCAACCAGATAAAGTTTGATAACTTTGAAAAGAGAGAGAGCGAGAGAGAGGAGAAAAGATGTCCCAGGCAGCCAGCTCCCAATACTCCCCCTCCTGTTTCTGAGAATAAATGAAGTGCTCTTCATTCCTTGCTCGTCTGCCACCCTCCACTGAGTCTGTCATGGACTCATCTGTGTATAAATTAGCTTTTCACAGTAATGCCGTGTAAAATTATTTCTGTCATCCTTTTATCTGACCGGTTTATCTCGTCAGCTTGTCAGTCTTCATTCTGCAACCTTTCTCTCTCCTCTTGAGTAGATGGAAGCCACCTAAGTTGCCCTGGCTCTGCTAGAGAAGGCACCGAGCCCTCCTAGAACAGGATTTGCTTAGCATCCTTCATAGCTCCTGGGGTATTTTGCATGGGTCTTCCCCAAGGTAGCAAGCGTTTTCCCACTGAGCAATGTTTGGAGACCACTGCTGCAGCTGACCAAAGCGTTTATAAAAAGTCCATCTGCTGACAAAACAAAACAGACCAGAGCAGCACAATGACTGCCATTTTCAGGACATTATTCATTGTTCAAAATTAGGCAATGACATTTATCGGGACTGGCATGTGGTAGGTGACCCACTGCTTGGAATTTGAGATGTGCTGCGAGTGGTCACATCAGTTACATGGCATTTTCCCCCAACAGTAACGCCTTTGCATGCCGGCTTCTGCTGCGGACGCTTATGGAAAAAGCATTTAAAATCTATTGTCTGGGACTCTTTGTGCTTGCTCGCATGAGCACTGTTGGAAAGAGAACCCAAAAGAGATGCAGCTGGAATATGTTAATTAGAGATTCCGGACGAATAGTCACCCAAGTCCTTTTACCACCTTGTTCCAGCTCCGCACGTCGCATAGCTTTCGCTGCAGACTGAAGCTTGTGCCGGAGCAACGCATGCACGTCATGCAGCCGCCGCGAATCCCCGAGGCTGCAGGCTACGGCCCCAGCGAGGGCGCAGGCTGCCATGTCGCAAGGACTTGCCAGCTGGCCCCTGCGTCTGGCTGTGGTTATCTGGAAAGCCCTGGGGGAGGAGGTGTGCCAGGACTTTGCACAGGTCCCCGGTGGGGACACACCAGGGACAAGCACCCACGGATCTGTCCAGTCCCGAGGTGCCATTAGGCCTTTTTCCCCAGATGCCTGGAAAGAAATGTTCCCTCTTGCAAATTCCTTAGCGCTGGGTTTACCTTGGGGTTAAGTGTCTAACTGGTGGGAATCAGGCTGGAAGGGACCTCCTGGGTCACCCGGTCCCAAAACACTACTGCAGCCAAACACCTCCTGTAAATCCGGTCATGGATGGCCGGAGCTCCGTCTCCAAAGGAGCAGGATTGTCTCTGCTTCCCCCAAGCACCCGTGCGAGACAGTTCCTTGGCCTGATATATCTCTCTGCCTCCTTCTCCCTCCCATGTTACATCGTGCTTTGATTTTTTACAGTTGCTTGTGACTACTGGTTCCCCACATTGTTATCTGTTCTCTTTCTCTCAAAGAAATATTGTGGGTTGTAATTCTGTCTGCTACATCTTGTGAATATTTCTGGACTCTGAAGTTTCCCGGCTCCAGATGTTCTGGCCAGACCAAAGGAAAAAAACCAAAAAACCTCAGCATTAATAAAAACCTTTTGAAAATAAAAAGTCATATTGCGCAGCAGTGACATCATATCCATGAAATATGACCTGATGATGTCACAGCTGTGAAATGAAGGATGATTGTCTCTTTTTGGCAAATGCTGGCTCTTTGGGCCAGACCTGTTAAATAAATGCACATGTACTATAAATAGGTATATTAAACCCAGAAGTCGTGAACACTGCCTTGTGGTCACCTAGGTCAAGAAACATGACAAGACGGAGCTGCTGATGGGGCTGACGTCCCCTGACAGCCACTCCGTCTATGACACTGAGGTCAGCAGGGCGAACAAACTGCCTGAAACGGCTTTTCCTACCCCGAAACCTGCACTGCGTGCTGTAGAGCAGAAGGACTGGAGCGGCCTTCTCAGCCAGTACCTGCCCTCCCGTCCCTTCCCTCCCTGCTTGGAAACATTTGCATTGGAAAGAAAACTGGGTCATTCACTTTTAAATGCCACAAAGCCCCAGAAAAGGGTTAATCTTCCCCCTCCCTATACAAACAACTGACCGACTGGCCAGGTGCATTATGGTTTTACTTTGCTTTCCTCAAAGCATTTGTTCCTGACGGCTGCTGGGGACAGACAAATGGCTTTATAAGACGGTTCATCTGAGCCGGGACGGTGGACAGCCAGCGCGGGGCCAGGCAGCAGAAACGCTCCGACGGCCCATTGCAGCTCCCACGTTCTCCCCGCGCGCTGGAGCCCCCGACCGCACCAGTCTGAACGAGCCAGCTCATCGCTTTCTGCCTCCAGAGAAGTGTGCGCCTACGCGTGTGCATCCCCCGGGAGGACATTTTTCCGCTGAAGAGGGACCATGTGCCACGCTGGAGGGCATATATTTGCAACAGGAATGCAAGTGTCACCGCATCTGCCAGTTCAGACCACGACAGCACGGGTTCTGGTACCCTGCCACCAGCGGCGTGTGCCTCGTAGGAGCCAGCCGTCCCCGCTCCATCACTCGCACAGCCACCGTGCCAGCTGTCGTTGCAGAAAAACACATCCTTTTCTGACCCCTGACAAACAACTTACCCCCTAAAACTTACGGATTCAGTTACCTTTCTCATTACCTTAACAAGATTGGCTGCAAACATTACTGCCTTGGCTATCTTCTCTTACACAATATATTTAAGCTATTCGAAGCAACAGTCTATAAAATATCTGTACCAAATTGCCCAGCTTTCATAATCTTGAAACTACCTGGCACCGTAGCGATACCATATCTGTTACATGTGCACTTTCCTCATCCTCACATATATTTTACACGTGTGTGCAATCCCTTTTATGAAGAAACATGTTGCCATGCCATGGAAAAGGTCTATTTTTTCCATATGGGCTGTGCTGACAGTGTCAAGCTTTTAGTTTAAGCTCACAGCATGCTTTTTTAATTTGTCCTTTCCTCTTTCCCTTTTAGTCCTATTGTTCACGGAGAAGTTTGTACTATTAAGAACGTGCAAAGCAGGAGGGTGCTCTCTGCCAAGGTGCCGATAACCGATATCGTGAGTGATGTGAAGCTGGTTGGGAATTTTATGATGCTTTTTGTTATTGCTGGAAAATGCTAGTTCACTGAAACAGACACTTTCCTTTTTTTCTTTTTTTCTAGGAAGGGATTGGTTTGGATGGGCCTTTTCAACTACAAAAGTTGGGGGGAAAACTGCCTTTGAATTTGCCAGGAGGGTTTTGTTTCGACACTTTCAAAATGAAAATTTCCTGGTCTTCCTGCTTAACATGGGCTTGTGTTTCCAAAAATATGCCAATCATAATAAAAAAGCAGAAAGAGGAAAAGCAAAGGCTGAAGCAGAAATGAAAAGCTGGGACCAGCCTGTACTAATACTATTATCCGATATTCAAGTCAATCAAAATGTTGATATTATTATTTTTTAGCCCAATGCAGGAGTTTTCTCTCGTTTGGTTTTGTTTTAATTTAAATTTTCACCAGGCAGGAAGCTTTGACAGCTCTCATCAGAAATAAGAGATTTGGCCATGCAGGGAGCTGGAATACTGATTTCCGAAACGCTGCACAGGAGACGGGTGCCCGTGCTCTCGTTCCAGGACGCCGTGCAATTTTAAAGGCTGGTCTGAGGCAACAGCCCTTGTGGGAATTAAAACGGGATACAAGACCGGGAAATCTGCTAGGCAGTGAGAGAGAGCCTTCAAAGGGGCAGGTGGGACGTTTAACTCTAGACCGCACGAAACAGGGCAAACCAGCCCTGCGCGGGCAGGAAAGCAGCGCAGTCAGGCGCCAACGAGCCTCCCGCATCGTGCAGCCCGCGAGCGCCCGCGGGAGCCAGGCAGCGTCGGCGCGAGGTGCAGCAGCTCTGGGGCTGGGGGCCGCGGGGGAGGCTTGGCAGCTCCCCCCTTCCCCGGCGACTTGGCAGGACCAGGGTTTGGAAACGCGGCTGCATTCATTCCCCCCAGACAGGGTGGCTGGCCGCCAGCCGCGTGCATGTGGCACCGGCAATGGGAACAGCAGTGGGGAGCCCCAACCAGCGCCGGCCGCGGCCAAGGCAGCGGCCAGGGCCGTTGTCGGAGGCTGCTCGCGCTCAATTGCTGCGGCTAGAAACCTGCAGCAATCAGCTTTTTCTCCCGGCATTTATATATTATGATAGGAGCCTGAAAGAAGCTCAGAAACACCCTGTGGGCTCCCTTTCTTGGGATACTTCTGCACTTTGCAGCAAGCTGGAGGCAAAGCAAGGAAGCGTGGCAGACCCGTCCTCATCGGGCTCCCTGGTAGCACTGTTGCACCGCGGTCTGCTCGCGCCGCGCAGGAACGGCAGAGCAGCGGGTCCCAGGAGCGCCTGTTACCGAGACGGAGAGCGCTCAGCAGGCGCCTGTGCTGGTGGCTGCTCTTTCCATTAATAACCGGACGGGAACCTCGAGGAATATTTCTCTGAGCTAGAGAAATGCATTTCATTCTGCAGCCGGAAAGCAGGGCCCCAGCTGCCTGTCCAGACGAAGTTCTTACGAGTGCAGGGAGGTGGCAGGCGAGGGGCCAGGGGAGCGGGGACGCCGGGCGCGGGGGTGGCCCGCCAGCCGCTGCCCAAGCTCGGTCGGCTCCCGCGAGGGGCTGCAACGGGGCGAGGAAGGCCATCGCCCCGGGCTCCGAAAGAAAGCACACCCGTGAACCCGGCAGCAGGAGGGTCGTGGGAGACCTCACAGCTTTCGGTGAGGGGGAACCGGAGGCAACATCTTCAGTCCCGTTCTTCCGTCCCATTCAGCCCATATGGAGCCAGAGGACCGGCCGTACCTTGCCCTGCTCCCTCGGACAGCAAATTTCTTGTTCATGCATGGGAAAAAGGCACTTGGTTGAATGATGTCCTCAGACTTCATTTTCCAGTGTTGACTCATTCATTAGAAGGAAAATGGGGTGTGTGAAACCAGGGGATATGCTGCAGGCTTCAAAAAGAAAAGAACAACTGATCCACCAGCCAGCCAAGCCAGCAGTTGTTTTGGGGCATCTTAGGAACAGAGAGGAGCAGGTAGCTCACAGCTTGGAGACAGCCCGGAGACTGGTCAAGAGATGGGCTGTTACTATGATTAAGCCACCTTGATGTCTGAACACTGCTATTAACTTAGCATACATTAGTTTTATAATTGCACCAGCAAAGTCAGAGCATAGCAACCTCACTACCAGCTAATTCTTGACAGTGAACGAGAATTCGGGGGCACCTGGACCACAGTTCAGCATTGCAGCCCTTTCCCAGCCATGATTAATCCCCAGGAAATGTTCTGTGGTCAGGCCATTACCACTTAAATCTGTGGATGAAAATGAATCAGAGCTGCATATGACTGTGGGAAAATTGTCACCAAACTTGGATGGTTTTGCTTTGTTTCACCACAAAATTATTAATGAAGCATTGAAAAGGAGATGGATCTCTGACTGTAACCTTACATTAACCCCTTGCTGGACACAGTTAGGATCCTAGTAGCTGTGTTCACATGAGAGCACTTCAGTATTTTAGCTCTTGGCTGTGTGGAAATTTTTTAAATCAAGACAGAGGGACTGAGCTGTGAGTTTTACTGATGATGGCTGCCCCATGTGGGTGTCTGCCTTGGCTGAACTCCTGCAGTCCTCTCCCAGCCTACGCCGAGCTGTACGCAAAGCCTGGTGTGGATTCTCCAGCCTCCTCTCGCATCCTTCCCAGATTATTTCTCTATCCCCCTCGGGATGCAGAAGGTTTCCCCTCCCAGGAGTTTCTAAGTCTGGCCAACGAGCGCCAGGCCTCAAGGCGTGAAGTCGCCGCCGTCCCGCTCAGAGCCTCCATCCCAGCGGAAGCTGGTGAGATCCAGGCACGCGGTTTACAGGGCGGCTGCTTGGAGAACATCTTTCTCAGACCTGGACCACGCAGCGCATCGGGACATAGAACGAGATTCTCGGCAATGTGTCTGCCTTTTACAACCGCCTTCCGGAGCGGCCTGCCAGGCAGATGCTCAAGTGGAACCTCCCTCTGGCGCTGTGCAGTGAGAGAGGGCTTTGTGAAGCCACCACGACCACATCTTCTCTGTGGGTGCAGAGGCCTGGCAGTCAGCCTCAGCGCAAGGCTGTGCTTGTGCCACAGACCCGCGGCAGCCCACGGGGGCTGGGGGAGAGCGTGGCAGGGAGACGGGCACGCAGGAGGGCAGCGAGCGCAGGGGCACCCCGATTCTGGTGTAAGGGAGAGACAGGGTAATGATTCCCGGGGCAGAGGCAGAGGATGGGAGAGGAACCGGACCGCAAAAAACATAAGGTGCACGACGGTAGGATGCTTGCAATTGTATGGAGCTCACCCAGCAGTCCCAAGAGCTCCCTGTACGTACGCTGACATTTAACAGCTACAAAAATAGATCTGTTTATGTTTTACAGACAGTGCCTCGGAGATTGACATGTGTTTGGCTTCTCAGGGGGAGAAGGGGAACATCCAGTGCAAAGGCAGGGCCGCAAACAGCAGGCTCGTGCAGAGCACGGCACGGCAACGCTCGCCGATGCCCTTCGGCGGCCCGAGGAGCCAGCCGGCTGAGCCCAGCCCGGCAGCCAGCCCGCTCCTCGGCAAAGCTGCAGCCAGCTTGTCATCGGCGGCGTTTCCGCTAGAGGAGCTGGGAGAAACAGCAGATAAAGGGGACGGACATGAAACACGGCTTCTGATGCGGGGAAAGAACCACAGCCCTGACTCCGCCGGGAGCAGCCTGTGCCAGGGAACTCGGTGCATAAAGGGAATTCAATTGAATAACTGATTTTATATACATATATATTTATATATATATAAAATACATATATATGCACACACATATATAAGTGTATGAAGGAGAAAGAGGCAGAAGTGTGCGTGCATATTGCCGCAGCTCAGAAATTTCTATCTCAAAGCAGAAGTATATATATACATATTTTGAAGTGCATTCATTTAAAATAATAAAAGAGCCCTGAAAAAGGAGCAAATTCGTTGGCTAATAGGATCCACAGGGAAACTAAAAGAACTTAATAGCTCTGCAGCAAAATCTGTGTAGCACCTTGATGTAGAAGAGCGCTTAGGCAGGAGTTAGGCTTGCTCGGGGGGAGGGAAAGGAGGAGAAGGGACTGAGGGAATGAGAGGAATGAGGTCTCAGAAACTGTAAGTGCCTGAAAAATGATGTCAGGAGTCACAGGGTTACCCAAAAGGCCACAGGTCGTTGCCGTGTTATGTTGTCCTGGTGACAGCAGAAGTCTAGTAACCCTGACAGGTTCTTGCTGCTTTTGAGCTCTTAGCTCACCATAGCCATCAATTCCAATTCATTAGCAAGAGAGACGTGTAATTTGCCTATTGTGTCATTAGCGAGCATGGCTAATCGGCAGCAATATTGCAAACCCACACGTCCCCGTGGCAGAGCCGAGGCAGGCGGAGGGGGAAGAAGGGGGAACGCAAGAGAAGGAATAAAATGAAGTGGTTTTAATTTTTCAAGGAACCAGACCATTTCTGTGGGTGAGAACAGGGCTGGAATGCTTTAGTAATCCAATACGGTGCCAGGCCTGCTCCGCCGGCGCTGCACCCCTGCTCGGCCAAGGCAACACATGGAAAACATATCGAGGCATTTCGCAGAAACGAATACACGTTTCCGAAGCTGCATGGCACACACGTACAGCAGTCGGGGCAAGGCTTCCCAAAGCTCTGCTCCGGGCTGGCTGTGACGGCTAATTGTTATATTTATAATACCTCCTGATGCGCTTCATGGCTTAAATCGATTTCAATATAGTGGATTTTAAATACTATCCCACTGCTGTTTGTGCTCTTTCTCACCAAGTCTATTCTCTCTCTCTTTCTCTTTCTTTATGTATATGTACACACATTTATATTTATAGATATATGTGACATATATAGTTGTGGTTACTGTACCAGGCACTCAGCTGACTTAAATGTTTTTTAAAATATGTAGTAAACACTAGATACGTTGATAGTATTTAAGCAATAACGGCTGAGGTGTAGAGCACTTCCGAGGCATTAACAGCTCCCAAAGAGGAGGGAAGAGGCGAGGGCCCTGCCTGCACCGGAGGGTCACCAGCTCCCCCGTGGAAGAGCCCCACGTCACTCCCCGCTGCTGCATGAAGCCCCGCGGGAAGCCGGAAGGCCGAGCACGGGCGTTTTGGTGATGGACGAGGCCATTTCAGCAGCTCTGCGCAGAACATCCCGAGAGAAGGAGTGCCCCGTAGCCAGATTGTCAGTCATCTCTCAGTAGCCCATTTGACATGTCTGACCTGTATTAAGGGAGCGCGTGTTTAACCGTCGGCGTGCAGCTGGGAGGGACACGAGGCGACAGCCCCGGCAGCGGCCCGCCGTGCCCAGGGCAGAGGGGACAGCGGTCGGGCACATCTGGTGCCTTCCCCGGGCCCTGCGCGCCCTCAGCCCGCGGCGCGGGAGGGAAGGACAGCCCCGGCCGACGCCTGCCCGGAGCCAGCCCCGCCGCCGAGAAGCCCCGCAGAGGCAGGCAGGCTCCCAAACCCACTTCTCTCAGGGGCCGTCCAACACTTCGTCTCGCTGAAATGATTTTGAAGCATGGTCTGGCAGACTGGGACTCGGTAACTCGTCTGCAGGGCTCCCGGCGGCTGGAGGCGTCCCGGGTGGCCGTGCCTGCTCCCCGGCTGTGCCAACACCGCGGGATCAGAGTGGCCCGGCTGCGGGTGCACAGCCCTGCGACGTCCTGCACGGGCCGGGGTGAGATGGTGCTCTGCAGGCGGGGAGCAATAGGTGACCGCACACGCAGCTCCGGCCTTGGCTCTGCACCTGCAGAACACGGTTTCCCTGCTTCACCCAGCCGCTGGGAGCTGACACCCACCAGCGCTCACGAAAACTCACACTTGCATTACAGAAAATCATGCAGATATTCGGTCAGATACTTCAGTTCATCTCAACCAGAAGAAGAGATTGCATCTCCCACACTGAATGCAAGAGCCTCTGCTATGTTCCCTGCTTGCCAAACGAAAGGGCCTTGCCAGAACAAGTCAGAGGCATGCTGACAACGTGGGAGAAGCTTGCAACACCATATCCAGCTTTCCTGTGTGGTCACTTGGGTATTTATCACCTACGCGAAACTTGTCATGGTGAAAGCATGAATATATAGCATGGAGGTGAGCTGGAATCATCCTGGTCCTGGCAAGATAAAGACCACAGAGTAGCTTAGATGAAATGGAGCTTTTTAGAACAAGCTTTACTTTAACTGGGTTTTAAGCCAGTAAGACAGTGATGTGCCTAAGGCTTCTTGTTATCACAGGAGCTGCAATTACAGCTTTGCAAAACTCCCAGCCCAACTCTCAACAGGTCCTAGTCACCTCCCACACAAATTTGACATTTCCTTTCTCCATCGGTTTCTATCTCAAGAACAAAATCGGCCAGTGCTGGAAAGACGAGAGGAAATCCTGAGTCCTCAGGCTACGTTTGTACATGGAAGCCACTTTCCTTCCGGGCTGCAACTGCGATTCATTCAGAATACGGAGGAGTAAATCCAGTATTTTATACCCAATTAACACAAAGAAAATCCTGGGCAAGCTTGGGTTTTTGCCTTTTCCTGTCATCCAGGCTCTGTAAAACCAGATGCTTGCCCTGTCACGTTACAGTCCTGTGCTTTGCAAACTAGGATGAAACTCAAACTGGCGAGGATGGCACATCGACTCTGCAGGGCACGTCCCTTGAAGAGAGAGCATCCAGGCCTCACGCCGTAACAGAGCACACCCATCGCCAGGAGCACGTCCTCCAGGAACAGGACGAGGCCTGCTCTTGGTCATTGCTCAACCAACTCACTTTAATGAGGTCTTCTGGGAGAAGAAAGGTTTCTCGCAGGAGACTGGATATGCAAGATCGTGCCACTACTAACCCACTCAGAACTGAAAACCAAACCTTGCTAAAGCAGCACGTGCACCTCTTTCAGGGCACAGTCAGCCTACATACACAAGTCCCCATCCGACTACACAGCATAATCAGCCATTAGTGCTGAATCCAACACAGCAGAGCCAGCCAGCAGAGTAGATCTATTTTATAGTTTACTGTCCCAGTATAACACACCAAAAATGGTTTCTGCAGACGTGGCAATAAAGGAACAGCCATTTCCCCCCCTTTGATTAGTTTAGGTTGTAATTATAGTTATGTTGCTGGTTTAGAATCACCATAAACCAGGCCTTGCTGGGCACACATGGAGATAGCAGTAATTTAAACCAGCCAAAACTGGGCTACTTCCATTCAGAGCTGAATACTGTGCAGTCTCAGCTTAGACACTGCAGTTTCAAGACCAGGAGACTCTGCTTTGAATTCTGTTCTCTTCTCTTCTGGTCTTAGGGAATCCTACATGATGCAGCTCACAATTGCTGTCTGCATTTTCATCTTTGTCTCTTGATCTACTCTAGCAAAAAATGTTTGTGTGACCTTTTTTGGGGGGGGAGGGTCGCACTGTTTTAAGTACATTCATACTATAATATCTGTTTACATTAGCAAAAATAAAAACTGGAAGAAGGCAGCCTCACCTTTGCAGATGGAGGTGAGTTTTATACTGATCTTTAATTCCAGGAGAGCCTTGGTCTGCCTCTTAAGGAGGTCCATCTCCTGCATTAATAAGGATTATGCTGCCAGGGGCTATGTCCATGGAGCACCTCTGGAGGCTTGGATCTAATAAGATTCTTCGGAATTAAGAAGATTAATAAAGTTGCCTAATGACACAGCACAGGAGAGTGGTGCCGTTATTTTATCCTAAATTTAACAGCACAATTTACCAGCTCTTCTTCTCCACCCTGTTGACAAACCTGCAAATTTCCCAGGCAGCAAAGAAGTCAAAAATGCTTCGGAGCTGGCATCTTCCTCCCTAGGTAGCTGGCTGCCTGATCCCTCCCTGAGAATCTGCACTAAGGAGGCACCAAGCCAGCAATTGATGATCTGACCCAAGCACTCCCTCCTCCGACCACTTGAAGCCTGACCCCCTCATTCCATTGCTTAATCTGACAGAATCACTTTAATTACTCCTCTGCAATCTATTCAAATTAGAAGCACATCAATCACCAGAAGAGCCTGGGATCCAGCCCAGTCTGAGCCACAGCTGTTCCTCACAGGTAAATGAATTCTTTAACAAGAATCTGACAAAACAATCATCTTCATCTGATGGTTCGTAGCCTGACTGGCTGACTGATAATGCATACCTGACCTGAAAGGAAACCCTGGGTTAAATCATGTCGGGCATACAGAGACCTGTCTGATCTCATTCTCCTGCCAAATAAACAACACACAAGAGTAGAGCAGAGGTGGTAACTCCCACGCCACAGGGATGCAACTCGGATGTGGACTGTAGCTTAGACAGCAGCTCTGAGAGCATCCTTGTTTCCCTGCACTTGGTCTGTCCTGTGTCACTGGTCCTTTCAGCTACCTGAGTTTGTTTACGTGCTGGAGATACGGCTGTGACTTCCCAGGTGTGATTTTTGGTGTGGGATCTCGCATGCCTAGAATCTCAGTGAGAATGTCACTTTGTGGCGTGCTGTCACAAGGCTACAAAGAAATGGCAAAACCACAATCCAGTAAATACAGCCAATCCCAAATAAACCCCTTGTTTCACCTTTTCCATTCTCACTTTTTTCCGTGAGTTCCTCAAGCAGTTCAGCAGAGCAGCTTGTGGAGCAAAGTACTGGTTATGGTCATGGGTATTTGACTGCCAGCTCTGGTGCTGGATCCAAGCCTCTGACCTGCCCGTCAGGCACTAACTGCATTTGCCAGGCCACGGAAAACTGCATTTGCCAGGCCACGGAAACCAGCTTGGGCATTATGGCTCTCCCTGCTAGAAGGGATCTGTCAACTTCTCCTCAGAGTGGGATTACAGCATGCAAAACCTACATGTTTGGTGTCTTCCCCTGAGTCTGGACCCAATGCTGTCAGCAGACAAGCAAAAAGCTTTTCTCTTTACGTTTCACCTAAATCCAAGCAGCTACTTGAGTTCTGTTTCTCCCATCCCTACCAAACAAAGTCATCTTTTCCCGAAATACCGCAGCACAAGAGGCGCAAAGTGGACCAGCTCATCCTCCCACAGACGGTGTAGTCTCAGAGGGGCGAGCGGAGGAGAGAATCCCTACCTGTTCCCGGCACAGGGAACAAACCTGGCTGGAAGATGCTTGTAGAAGACACAGGGTAAACCCCAGATTTCCACAACACTGATGACAACCCAGACCTAGTGGCTGGTCTTCTGTAGTTCTGCCCTGCCTCCAGCTCTCCCCCGGGTGCAGAGGGGCTCCCAGGGGTGCTGCTCGAAGGTGCTGGGGTTGCCCAAAGCATCCCTTCTGCGTCTCCTTTATCGCCGACTGTAGTGTCTGGCACAGTTAGAGTCTCTGCTCTGTTTATTTGGTCATTCTGGGGATGGGGGGAGGGTGATGGCGGTATAATTTTCTGCCGTCTATGACAGCATAATTAGGTAAATATAAATGAAAGAAAAACACACTCTTGAAGTCCAGGGACTTTCACATATTTTCCCTGTTATTCCATCTCATTGGAAAAATAAAAGCTACTCAGCATGAACATTTATTAGCAATTAGTATCTGGGGCACTTGAAACCTCCTGGGGCAATCTAGGTAATTAAAGCTTCCCACAGCCCCCTCCCTGCTTTTTGCCATCCCGTGCTCCTTTCTGGTTCCAGTCCTGTCTGTCTTTGACAGGACATTGCGCATTTATGAGCTTGGCCTGACCTGAGGCAACAGTAGTATCAGCTCAGCCAGACTGTGGCCAGATATCTCAGAGCAATACCCTGGCTGCAGTCTGCCTGCCAAAGTCTCCAGACCATCCTCACCCTCTCACAGAGTTTATTTTGTCAGCTAATCAACAAATGGAGCAAACCCCTTTATAAAAGGAAAAGAAAAAAAAAAAGTAACATGTGAAACCACCATAAAAGGGCAATAAAAAGATCTGGGAGCAGAACAGATCGGCAGCTCAACGGTCTGGGTCTTTACAACCACTTCACTCTGAACTTTTCTGTTCTCTGCCCACCTATACACGCATTGAACATCTTTTAAATCAATGCTTTGCACATATATTGAAGATGGAATCTGTCAGCTTAGTTTAAGCTCAACTGATAGACTTGAACATATGTTAAAGAAAGGTTTAGGAATCACCTTTGCTATCAGGAGGAGAAATACTTCCAAGATATTCTTTGTCTCTTGAAGGAAGGCAGTTTTTGGAGGGGAGATTTAAACCTGCAGTGCTGGGACCCTGAGCAGCTGGGCATTTTGGTAGTTGTCAAGAGCAGGAACTGGTACTGCCTCACTCCCAAAGAATTAGAGAAGATGAGCAGGGCAAAAACCCTTGCAGGGGTTACTGATGTTATTATTACTTTTATAGGTTTTTTTACTCTTCAGGATCAGAGCTGAAGGTCTTGGTTTCTCCTGTGAAATGATTTGAGTATAGGTAAACTTTATGATGAGGTCCCTGAGAAACCCTCATCCTACAAAGGCAACACTCACAACCCTGATCTTATGTCTTAGCAGTAAATTAGGGGGGGAAAAACGGTTTTCAGTGACTGTTTTAAATCTGCTACCTGACAGTCACAAATGAAGCTGGCTGCTGTGAGAAAATTTCAAAGTTTTACAGAACGCCTTTAAGGGACATGGTGAAGCTAAAACTGAGCAACAGGAGAAAAGTACTTACTTTCACAGACGATGAAATGAGAAGAGAATGAAAGACCAGATTAACTTGTCACCATATTGAACTGTAACTGCACACTCTTCCAGTGCTCCGAGTATGTTACAAACACTAAGAGACAGACTGCCATCACCTCTGTGAAACTGCCCCACAGCTCAACATCCAGCCCCATGCCGCAAATGGGTCTGTGCTCCAATGCACCAAAGCTTTGCTACATTAGACCTTTCTTAGCTGAGCCAGGCAAGGAGCTGAAGACTCTTTCTTCTGCCCTAATCACCACATCCCCTTCCCTCATCCTCCATGGCCCTCACGGAGCAGAGTGCACACATTCAGCCCTCTAAGCTGCTAATTCCTGCTTGTATTTTGTGTTCTCACAGCTATAATTTGTGCCACCCTGGAAAAAAACAAATATGATTAAGCCTGAGGACTACATTTCAGATGGATTTTTTAGAGCTGGGAGCCTCAGGGCTTCTCAGTTGTGCAGGCAAAACTGAATTTTGCTGCTGTGAGGAAGTCTGAGCCTGGGTTTGTTCTCCTGATCAGTAAGAGCAAGATGGGAGAAGACCAGAGCTGCGACAGAGCTGGGCTTTCTGCTCCTGCTCCTGCTGGGAGAAGGGGAAGGTCGGGGTGGCAGCGACGGGTCCACAGCTGCAGCTCCTCACTCCTCCAGTGACTAGGGCCACCCTGTTCTCACCTTGGACCAGGACCCTAAATCTCTGTTAAAGCACAGACAGCATTTGTCTCAGAGAGTCCAGTCTAACCATGTTAACACTCCATCCACCTCCAGACTGCAGTGGAGACAAGCTGATCCCAGACCAAACTGTCGCAATACCATTTGAAGCCTCTGAACATGACTGCTGGTTTTCAATATGAAATTCTAGCTTCCAATCAAGTAAATAATTGAATATGTCACATTTATTTACTGCCTTCAATAATTCTTTGCTGGCCTTTTTGGTTTAGACATAAGAGATTTTTTAAATACATATTTCTTCATACCGGTGGCACATAATAAAGTAATTGTATAATTACTGTAGCCATAAATTTGTCACCTTGGTAAGTAATTTTTATTACTTAGAACAGGAAAAGCAAACAGAAGTGTGTCTCCCTTTCTGCAGTGATGTGGTTTGTGGTCGCGAGCACTTTATGGGCTGGGTTGATTGGTGTCATTCTCCTGATTCAGGAGCTTAGAATTTGTTTATACTTTGATCAAGTCTTTCCTCAGCTGCCTGCTCAGTGATATTAAAACACTTTGAGCATTTAACCCCCTTACACACCACAAAAACCCCAGATGGGGAAGCCAGGCACTGAAGACTGAGACACAAAAGAGTTAACAGCCTTCCGATCTCACCTGGAGTATCTGCTAGTAAACACAGGCATGCAGGCCTGGGTTCCTGGCTCTCAGCTGGGGCATGCCGTAATTTTGCTGGGAACGGGAGCATCGGAATAATACTGGTAAAAAAGCAGAACTAAGAGGGTCCCCAAGCAGCCAGGACTCCTAGTCCCAGGACAGAACCACCCATTCCCTGCTATTCCTGACAGCTATTTTTTTGATCCCATCTTAAAGAATATGGTAATGGAAAAGCCAACGTTTTGCAAGAAAACAAAATCTGGAATTTCTGTGTCTTCATTGTTAGAAAGATTTTCCTTTTCTCTAGCATTTATAGTTCCTGCTACAAGTTTCCTGGCCCTTCCCAAGTACACTAGGCAGAGCTGTGGCAATGTTTTCAATTTTCAGGAACCTCCAAAAGTTAGAAATTCGTTAAGTCCTTCAAATAACTTCTTTTTAAAAAAGCAATTTTTGGCAGTGACCTTGATACGTTATGATACTGTAACAAAATGTATTTCAAATGATGAAGTTACAAATAAAAAGAGAACTGCTAATATCATTTTCATAAATCAGATTGGAAATTTCTGGCTGTGTTGCACTGCTTCATTAGGACTATTTTTGTTTTTTCTTTAAATTAAATTTCTCTTCTTGCTAAAGGTTTCATTTCAGATAAAAGTGTTCTCCAAGAGGCAAATATTCCATTAGACTTTTCTTGACTAACTGTAAACCCATGTCAGCAGGGTTGATTTCACTGCCGTAATGCTGGGAAAACTTTGAGCACTCTGTGGCATCCTCAGTTTCCTCCTGCCCTCTTTGCCATCTCAACACAACTTATCCCTGTAATTCAAGGAAATAGGAACTGAACTCAATATGCTGCCCATCTGCACTACAATAGCTGGTAAGGGTGAATTTGTCCCATTTCCAAACCTTCCACGTGAAAGTCAAGCAGTATTTGAGAGATGTGAGTTGTGTGTTATGCCCCAGGATGCAGACCTGTAAGCAAACTGAAGCACCGAGCAGGTAAGTGACCCACCCCAATTTAACGCTACAAGCTGGTGGCAGAACTGCACTCAGCACCCAGAAAGCTCTGTGTTTTAGTAGAGGTTTTCAGATTTTTTTCAATTTTCAGTCTTCCTTCATGGAAACAAAGACACTGTTGGTGATTTCTGTATCACATATCTGTATATGCATTCCTTAGCCACTTTTCATAGATTTCCAGTAAATAATTCATGGGACGATAGGAGATATGTGGCCCAAAGGTGGAAAAAGCTTCTCCCCATGGTGGGTTGTGCTGCCAGCCCTAGGTGACTGCTGCAGAAGAGAGAAAACAAGGTAAGGAAAGTCTTTCCTTGTCCACCAAAGCAGACTCCCTGCCACAGCAGGAATGGGGATAGCTATTGTTACACTACTCCTAACAGCAGCTCAGACAGCAATTCCTTGAAAGACAGGTTCACACATTTTGCCCTGTCATAGTCAGGGGCTCTTCCTGACAAACTAGTTGCTGCGGCTACTGAAGAAGCATGTTTTATTCATGCCAGAGAGTGTTCTTTTGGCCGCAACAACATCAAGCAAATGCAACACAGAATGGGCCAGTTGGGTTCATCCCAGGAAATCATTTGTCGCCCCTAGGGAAGTGCTGCGCACTGCCCTTAAGCCCTCACTGATATTTAATGGTGCAAGCCTGATGCTTAAGCACTGGCCTTGCGCTGAAGTTGTCTCGCCTCTGCATTGCTTTAAGGCAGCAATCGCTACCATTTGCAAAGGCTGTGGGGAAGGATTTGGTTAATGCAACCCCAAGCCCCTGCCCTAATGGGTTGTTAATCCATACCCAGTGCATCAAATTTGCCAGCTGACTCCCAGGGGTCCACAACATGCCTCCATCCTTGAGACGTTTGCTGGCAGCTTGCAGTTTCCTGGGATCCCCTAGGGAAATGGAGCAGTGACTGTAATAATAACCCCCACGCAGTCCCCTCCCTCCTGACCAAAAAGCAGTTGGCAGCCCAAGTGATATGCACATTACTGGATTTATATGAAGTGCTGCTGAGCAAGAAAGATTTGAGGGGGTTTAACAGCTAGATGGGAACGAGAGATGATCTCAGTGCATTGGCTTGTGTTTTGAGGAAGGGTGAGAGGTTTAAAGTAACAGTACAGAAGAAGCTTGCGGAGTTTCTCTTCCTGTCCACCTGGGACAGCCAACACACCTGAGATCGTGTCAGGAGCTGCACACTCTGCAGTGTGCTGGAGGACCTTGACATGAGGCAGCTGAACGTGCACTTTCCAGAGGTGAGGTTAGATGACACGACTGCTGATAACTGATGCAATGTGAAATGATGCTTGTACCCTGGGTTTGCCTAGCACAGGGGCAGAGAGAGAAAAATGACTGTTTTCTCATGTAGCTTCCTCTCAGCCTACAGTCCTTTAGGAAGCAAGGGCCTCCTGAACATGGAAGTTTATCTAGGGTTGTAAGTGACCAAGTCTGGAAGGAGATCTTGTTACTACTGGAGTTTACTAGCTCTTTCACTAGAGAGGATGCTCTGTGTTAACTTTCTCTGTAGTAGTAGAGTGAATTTCTGTACAGCTGCAGGATCTGGTAACACTGGCTAGAGACAGGCTTCACCCACAGGGATTGTGTTTTGCCTGTACACAGATCACCTCGACGCTGACTGGGAGCATCTTCTGCTGCCAGCCCATACACAATTCTGCCAGTTGCTTAAGACTCGCAATAACCTGCCACTTTCCTGGTCCTGCTGGTGTGTCTTGTACTGCAGCCCCCTCGCTGCTTCTCCAGTTCAGGGTTTTCTTCCCAAGCACCGGCTATGCCAGTGTATTTCTGCCTGGATCAGCAATACTCTTTGCATTTCATCACAGGCCTTCTTGGGCAAAGATGTCTGTCAGTCCCATGGAACTGGAGCTCAGCGCAGGGCATCTCAATGAAGCGCACTAACACCTACTAAAAAGGAAGTTAAGGGCGCCCACCAAACCCCAAGCAGGTGATGAACAGGAGACTTAAATCACATTCTCCAGGGGTGACGAGCTGTGGGATTAACCCCCTGGCTGTTCCTCACCCCCTTCAGACAGAAAACCTTTTAATAGGTCAGCAGATAAAAAAGCAGCAGTGAAAACATTCTCTTATCTCCCCTGCCATGCCTGGGCTCTGTAATACAACTGATTCTTGCGATGTGCAGACCTACTCAAACAAGTTTATCTTCATTCGAGGAATAGTCATACAGTGAGATTGCAATGTAATTACCTTCTCACAAACCCTAACTGGAAATCTTCACATCCAGTCATTAGCTCTAAGACAGGCAGACAGGCAATTATATCTGAATAAATGACTGAGAAATGAATCTGGGAGGCTCAGCCCAGATTCAGCCTCCTGGTTCAGGATCTCAGGCGCAGCAGCAAGCTGCCTGTCAAGACTACCTGCACCTGGCTTTACCTTTTGCTTGTTCCACATCACTAGTCCTGGCTTTGCCAGGAATCCTGCTAGTGACCTGAGACCTCCCCATGATCCTGGGCATGGGCAAGGTTCCCGCACGCCTCCCGCATGGGCTTGGATGGGACAGGGTGAACTAGGCAAGGCCAGGCCCGAGGCTGCAACACCTCCTGAGAATTTCCCCCTTGGCTGAACTCCTCCTTCACCTTTTCCCTTCCTCTGTTTTCTCAGCAGGTTTATAAGCCTCGATGCTGAATGTATGAGGTCTCCTGAGCAGGTGAGCAATAAAACATACACGACCTCATTTCAGGGGAGGCAGTGGCACTACAGATTAATGGTTAGAGCACGCAGGCTGCAAGCCAGGACACTTGGGATCAATGCCTGGCTCTATCATAAACTTGTTCCATGGCCTTGGGAAAGCGGCGGAGGGGAAGTGGGGCGGGCAGGCTTTCCACAGAAGCTGGGTTTTCCAACACTCCGCGGTTTAGTGGGGGTCAGCTCTTCTGAAGGGTCTAGCATCCACTCGTTCCCACGGTGACACAGAAAGCCCCCCAGACAGTTAGGAACAGCTCTCCTTCCACCACTGATCAGCCTTCCTCACTCCCCTGCAAGACTGGAATAACACAGCTGGCTGGTTTCCAAGACTTTCCCAACGAGGGCAGGCGAGTTGCACTGAATATATTTCCCACATATTCTCCTTTCAGAAGAGCCATGCTCTTTCTGAGAGCTATTTTAAATGGCCAAATGCAACATTTCCCCCTACAACATATACTCCAAAAGGTCTGCATCCAACTGTTTTCATATGGGAACCAGCACTACTTAGAGGAAAAAGGGTAGGGGCATAAAGAAACTGCCAGCCAGCTCACGGTACCCATCGCATCGATTTAGGGGGTGCTGTCTGGTACCCAGCTGGTTTGCATCCTTGCACCCTCCCCCCATTTTAGCATCAATATTTTATCTTATGTGATTATTTACTTAACAAAACACAGGTATTTGTTACCCAGATATTCCCCACTGGGAGGCTGGAATAACAGTTTTGCACTGTGCAGCACATACGGCTTTGCGAGTACTGACAGCATCCTATACAGAGGGAAATGGTTGTGTTGGGGAGGAGGAGGAGCTGGAGCAGCTGAAGAGCTTGTTTGATTGTTTCCTGGTTGTGAAAAAAGTCAGCTGGTTACACTGAGAGATGAGGAAGGAGGAGGAGGAAGGTGGGGGGGAAAGGGGGGGGGCAGCCTGCTCAAGATGGGAACGACACTTCTGGCACCAGCGTTATACATATGGAAGCGCGGATTCCTGGCAAGCCACTGTTCGTGGGTGGCCAGGTCTCCCTTATCGCTGGGGGAGGGCGCTTCCTGGATGCAGTGCCTCTTCCCGCCCCAAAATAAAACAGCTACAACTCTCCCTTTTTGCAGAGACCTTGAATGAAATGTCTTGTTATGATGCACAGGAAAAAGAGCCTTGCCATATGCTCTCCTCCTCCGTGCTTCCACGCCACCAAAAAGGCTAATTGCTTCGGTCAAGGAAGGTCCCAGACAGACCTTGCAGCTCTGACTGGAGCTTTGCTCACTGATGGGTGACACACACCCAGGGCCCTTCCCTCTCCTCTTCCACGCGTGAAAAGCCCCTGCCCAGCTCTGGGAGGCACCAAGGCAAAATAACAGGCACTGCCTCCCCAAAACCACAGGGCAAGCAAAACCACCCGATGAAAACATACGCCCTCCGTAAGCAGCACCAGTGCCAGGCCTGAGGAACCAGCATAAGCCCCTTCCCACCGAGCAGGGAACAGCACTCCAAAACTGCAGTTAACCTCACAAGAAATTAACCACACAGAAAGAGGCATTTGGCACGGGGGGGGGGGGGGGGGGGGGGGGGGGGGCAGCAGGGAAGCAGACACCTGCACCCCTCCTCACCGTTAGCCCCTCGCATCAGGCTGCCGAAGCCCTGCCAGGGCCAGCACGGGCCTCCCTGAGAGACCGGGGCACCATGAGGGACACGGCCGGAGTCAGCCCCCGGCACGGCCCCATGGGAAGGCACCGGACTTGTCCTCCGGAAGGGGCTCAGCCCCGACCAGGCCGGTGCTCCCCGAGGGGGCATGGGGGCGGCTGCGGCGCGGCGCGCGGATCCCCGGCCCGGCCCCGCCACCCGCCCTTCCCCGGCCCCGCCACGGCCGCTCCCTCACAGCCCCAACCGGCACCGCGCCTACGGCAGGCTGGTTGTGTCACATGGCACGAGTCCTGCCCCCTGATTGGCTCACGTGGCTATATGACCCCGCGGCGCGGCAGAAAGCCCTAGAAGGGTTTTTTTTCGCGGGGGGGGGTTGTGGGGGAGGAAGCTGATAAGCAGGATTTGGGGGGTTTAGGGTATTTAGCTTTTTGTGGACCACACAGGACTTCCCAGAGGCATCATTCCTGGAGAAATTAGACCCCTGCAAGATTTATTGACCGAGCGGAGAGCTAGAATTCAGTTTTCTGTCATCGGTTTCATACACACTAACCCCAGGCGGGTGTGTGACGCTGGAAGTGGAAATGCAGCCTGAACCCGTGTCTGACTCATTAATTCCCCCAGAGCTAGGTGGTTAGCAGGAGGTTTTGGACCCTTCCTTCCCTCACGTTTTGCCTGGTAAAGGCGGTTGCGTCTTGTGGTCTCCCCGAAAACCCACGATTAGCTGTTGGGCCTGTGGCAGGAGGGGGACACCTGCGTCACCAGCTACGGACGCGCCAAGCAGGCCCCGCAGCGGGGGATCACAGTGTGCAGTGCTGCAGCACATGCTGGGATGGGAAACAGATGGGTAGGTGACAGGAAAGGAGATGCCCCAGGGAGAGAGAACAGGCATGGGTGTTTTTGGGGAAGGATATTGGGGAGCCTTGTGTTAGGATTGTGTGGAGTTGGCAGGGAATGACTTGACCCATCCACAAGTGCTGCATAAAGTAGGAACAGCTTGTCTTTTGAAAGGGCCATTAAAAATAATTCCTCAGGGACAAGAAATGTGTTTTTGGGGTTCTGAATGTGGGAAGAGACTTTATTGCCTTGCTTGTGGTAATGGTTATCTTCTTTAGTGCCACTGAGGTATCGGTATCAAGCTTCTCAACACAGCACCGACATGCTGTAGTTATGCCTGGTGTGGCAGCTGCCGTGCATAGTGCTTCAGCACCGCTCCTCCCAGCCTCCTTTGGCCTGCAGAGTAGTCATCCTCAGGTCTGTTTTGGGGAGTAGCAGAAGATCTGCCAGTAGCTCATGAAACCTTCTCTGGGCCTTCCGATAATGAAAAACAACCCAGAGGAAGAGCGTGGTATTTTACGCTGTGAAGGGAAGGCCTCACTACCTGGCCAGGGACAAACCTGTAAAAGAAAAGTTCATCTGACAGGCAACTATAGTTAAACACTTCAGAAAATGGGGAGGTTCTGAACTCCTTTATAGAGTTCAACCACCAACAGGGAAAAATCAGGTTAACACTTTAATCCTGGTCTGTCTTTTCCCAGTGTTGCTGTCAAGACTCTTATGGTGAAAGGAGAGTGTGGCATTACCCTCAGGTATAGCCATCAATGATACTGCTGTCCTGGCTTTCACCCAGCTGCTTCTCATCCCATTCCCTCTACTGTTATTCTCTAAGCTGCTGTGCTTCCAGGCTTGTGGAATAGCTGAGGCCAGAGGGACATATCCGCCCCTACCTGCAAACCCTCTGCGCCTGAATGCAGAAATAGTGCTGATAATCCATTCAGTGGGGACTTTCACTTTTTTCTCTTGCCACAAGAAAATGATTGCTTCACAGACTAGACAGATAAAAACATCACTTTTCTGGCTGCTAAACTGTGTTAGAAGGTCCATCTGGACACAAGACACTGCCATTTGAAGGCCAGCCTCCAGCACTGACTCGGAGAGTTGGCCTTCGGCTGCTCCTCTGTGGGAGCCAGAACAGGAGGAGATGGAATATAGTTCTGTTCCCTGAAGCCTCCCTGGGCACAGGTAGCACTTAACCTCGTCTCAAGAGGATTCATTTGAGCACACCGCTGACTGACAGCTGTTTGCCAGTCTGGCCAGAGGGTTCGGGCTGGCTCATTAGCAAGCCATTCTCCTTCCCTGATCTATTAACATTGTGTCTAGCCCTTTGCCTTCCATGCACCACGCTGCACTGCTGCCTTCCAGCATGCTCCCAGTGCAGATGCCTTAAACATGTCTTTTGTACCCTTGGGCAACTGAAAAATATGTAAATGTCAGTCTTATTTGCAATGCAATAATGTTTCGAGACATCGAGGTCATTATATATTAACCTGGCAATGACACTGTTTAATCTTCCCAAGAGCTTGGAATCAAAGAGAAAACATATAAAGTCCATTCCCAGGAGTGTCCCCTGCATTTGTGGTTTTATAATCAGAAGAATAAAGTCTGTGTTTATGCTTTTCTGGGTTAGGAAAGGACCTTTCTTAGTTGTTCGTTTATTCAGAGATTAATATATTAGCTGTAAGGAACCTGCCAATAAGGGTACAACAGGAACTCTGTCTGTCATGGCTAACCTGTGAAAACGTTAGTGGTTCAAGTTAGCACCCAGAAGTATAGTTCAGTGTTTTTTTCAGCTTATTTGAACATCTCCCACTGAATAAAAAGGTCAGAAGAATCTGGTGTGCACTCTTGTACCATGTTCGTATGTCCACTACTGGGCAGAATGGCAAAATCCAGATGCAGTTGCAGTTGTCATGGTTAAAGATGAGTGTCATATTCGTCCTTGCCAAGGGGTGGATAAGGGTTTGGGGGTTTCATGTTTGTTTATTCCGTGCTTACTCATTTGTGGGCCTGCATGCAGGCTCTCAGTTGGTTATGATGACAATTTGTGTTCAGTTCTGTCAGGATTTGATCTGATGTTTTTCTTGAACATCTTTAGTATGTTAGCTAGGCTCAAGCTTAAGTGCTAAAGTCTTTGCCCTATTTCTAAGCCCGAGAAGTTTTCCAGAATAGTTTGCACGCACCCTTTGCTTCCAACAAATGTGAAAGTACTAGTCTAGCAATTTTCAGGAATTTCTTGTTAGTCCTTTCTTGGCATGACAATCTTACAGTGATGCAGTCACTGCTTGCAGGCCCAGGGGAGAGCAGGTCTTGGGACATAATCACAAAATCACTAGGGAAACAACCCTCTTGGATTTAGATGTTTCCATCCACTGCTGAAGTAGGATATTAGCTTGTGTGTATGCTCTTGTGTGTATGAGTTCCAGTGCAAAGTTAGCACAGGGGATCCGAATGAGTACGGTGGACTTCGAACTGGATGGGACTAGAGGTATTCATATGGGTGTGGGTCTCCCATAAGGGGCCAGCAGCCTTCTGTTGCAGTTCATAATGAAGAATCCAGAGTAGATAACTGGTTAAATGCCTCCAGCTAAGCAGGGGCATACCCAACTGTGTCCTGAAGGGCTGAAGGCAATTGCAGGGTGCAAGCAGGCCCTACAGTTTGTCCACTGAATTGCATGGGTGTGTGGTTCCTAGGCTGCTTAATAATAAAACAACAATCCTTTTTGATCAAGTAAGGAAAGTTAGAGCATGAAAGTGAGCAAATGCCACGCTAATTGTCTTGCAGATCTGGGAAGCAGCAAGATGGTGGTTTCAGAGAGTCCTGCTCCGCAGGCTAAGGCCTTCTCTCTTTCATTCCAAGTCTGCTAATGCTGTGACTCTTAACTGTCCCTGCATCTGCTTTTCTTTCCTTGGAAGCTGCCAGGGCATTGCATTTTTCGAGAGTTAGTTGCAGAGGACTTAAAGTCTTTAGCACATCTAACCTGAATTACTATTACAAACAAAACAGCAAGCTGTTCCTGCCTTGTTCCCGTATATATAATACAGTCAATAAAAACTTGGAAATGACTGTAGAGATAAAAAAGGCTTTCTACATGGATCTGCCTGTGTCCGCAAATTCAGGCTAAATTAGCCTTCTCCTAAAGGACACTGTAGCGATATTAAACTGATGTAGTACATGATCTTCGTCAGCTCTTCTGATGCCCTTCGCTGGTCTTCTATAAGCTCTTGTCTGTTTTTTAAGGCACAAATGGAAATGATTCTGATCCCGTTCTCCACATAAATACCAAGAGGATTGCTCTGGCTAATGTGATTACAGAGGAGACCAAACAGGGAGATGGACTCTGAGAGACAAAGCTCTTGGTTAAACAACATAGATGTCTCAAATATTTGCCAACACTTGCGAACACAAATATTTATGCCAGCAGCAAGAGCCAAGGCGTATTTTTACTTCAAGATGTATTAAATGTTTCCTTGAGTGTGCAGAATTCGGAAAGAGCTCTTATATCACTCGCCGGCTCATTTTCCAGGCCACTGAATGCACTCACTTATTTGGCAAATTTTGCCATTAACAATTTTTTTCATTTGATTTTACTGACTCCTGCTTTCCCTGAGAATCTTGTGCAGGGAGGGAGAACAAACACATTTTTACTCCACCAAGCAAAACAGGGTATCAGATTGCAAAATCTTACTGCCAAAGTTGATTTTTTGTGACCCTCGCTATTCCTTGTGACACATTCTTTTATGTTGGGGGTGGAGGGATGAATGAGAACAGTCACAAGTCCAAGGCAATGCAGAAACTTCAGAAAACCATTGGGCCTAATGGGTTTGATTGAACTATAGCTCAGTCCTTTGTGCTTTCCAAAGAGCCTGGGCTGGAGTGACATTAATGAACTTCAGAAGTAGCCACTACTGAGCGTGTGTGAAGAAAACTACTTGTTTATGGGTTAGTCATTGCTCCTGACACCATGCCGCAGCTCTCAAGGGTTGACCAGTGTGTAATTATGGCCCCACGGTAAATGGCACCTCTTTTGGAGACGTGCCTTTACAAATGGAGAGCCACCACCAGTGCTGCTGCTGCTCTTATCATTGCTCCTAACCTTCTCCATGGACCAAGGAATGCCTCTGATGGTAGGACGCTGCAGGAGAGAGCTCTGATCTTTCTCAGACAGCTGTGTTCCCCTTATAAAACAGTACATTGTGCTAATAATAAATGTGAGGCTTATTTACAGTTTCAAACACTGGCAGAGTAAAAAGGGGAAGCTGCAAGCAGTTGCCTCAACAGAGAATCGCGGGGGATTAATCAGTGGCAATAAAACTTCAGTCACTCAGTTCCCTCACATCAAAGTGGATTGAGTGAGGCAGTGGTCAGTCAAACTTCACTCATGTTACAAGGATGTTAGTAGCCAGTGAATGTTGCAGGCCCATCAGAATAGAAACTAAGAGGCAAATTAATACTTGGTATGATTGTGATGCCATGGACTAGTACAAAAGGGGGAATATTGTGAATGATTAAAAAGTCATAATCCTTTTCCAAGCTATTTTGCTTGTATAAACGTAATAAAAATTGCACAGATGTGTTCTGTATGCGTAAGAGGGAGGGCTTGCTTGGTCGTCTTCTGCGAAGAAAAAGAGCAAGTCAACATGGCATCTACTAAACTCAGCAATTTTAAAGGGTTCCCCTTGCTACTGAGAGAGCAGGAGCAGATACCCCAGGTGTGGAACCACTGGACCCGGAGAGTTTTTTGCAAAGTACATTAACACCCAGGCAGTGAGTAAAATGCTATGTGAAATTGGGTGGAAATGCTGGAAGAATTTGGTAGGAACGCTATTTCTCAGAGTGTGAGTAAATGCAGAGAACAGCAGAGGTTGAGTGCTTTTGATTTTATTGCAGGTATTTTACACTGCTCTAGTAAAAGCATATCAGCAAAATTTTAGTGGGCAGAGTGTACAGAGACTGAGGAATGGCAGGAGACACTGAAGGCCACATTGTATTGATGCAGCAAAGTCAATTGCATGGCCAGGACTAAAAATAGGAAGGAGCTGTTCTGATCAAAAGGAAGGTAAACAGAAATTTGTGGATGCTGAGCATTAGAAGTGGAGAGGGTGTGGTAAGGCCTGGGACTGAAATGCGCTGAGAGAGACAGATGGAGGAAGCTTGCGTAACACCTTCCTACTCTTTTGCTGTCTCCGTCTGGCACTCTCAGCCCTTTGCTTAACAACATAATTCGTATTGGCACTCAAATTCACACCCAAATATCTAACGTGGAAAGCACAGCCTTGACCTGTACTTTCAGTGCAGTTCATAGTGTGAGTTGTTTCTATACCTCAAAGAATAACTGAAATAAGGTGCTTCCTCAATGTCAGGCATTTCCACACCATGCACTTAATTAACCCTTTTCGTGCATGACTGAGAACCAGAATACAGCTATATCAGTAAGCAGAAGATACCAGAGTAAATGAGATTCCGTCTGTATGGTCCACTTCCTGGGAAAGGTGAGGGAGGAACAAACACACGGCTATGGCTTACGGTTGTGAAGCTCTGTGATACTATACCACCCACGACTAGGTCAGTGGGTTGTGACAGCTCGTGTCCCTTCTGAAACACTTGGGAATTTCAGAAGCAGCTTCCTTTGGACCCGGACCTCTCTGAATGCACTGTTACTGTATTTATCATCTTCATATTATTTTGTGGTTAAAAACAAGCTGTGTTTCCTGGAGAATGGCTCTTTCCCAGCCTTGAGGATGGAAATGCCTGTCCCTGTACGATGTCCCTGCCTGTATTTGGCAACAAAAAATGGAGATGCTTGTAGGAGACAATACAGAGCAACATCATTTTACATCAGTGAGATACTTAAGAAGTATTTTTTGGCAGCATGGTGTGGGAATTTGGCGAAGGGTTGCTCATAAGCTGTGGACTCCCTTGTTTACAGCGACAAGTGGCACCTCTGTCTATTATGTCTGGAGTGTTTGTGGGCCCTAAAAAGGAAGGTCTCATAAAAGATGAAGGAACTAATGGTGCTCCAAGACCCTTTTATTAATTAAGAGTCCTTCTGAGTCCCTAAAAATGGTTAATTCCAGATGTGGATGTTGTCCATGGTTTTGTTGGCGTAGCACTAGTTTGTTTTGCTTCCTGGAAAGAGGTGGCTATTTCACACCCAAAAGGGACTACAGCAAACCATGTGCAGTTCCAGTTTGTTGAAGTGTGAAGGAGACAGCCCTTGCTGCGGCTAGTACTGCATTTAGCGATTCCTTTGAGTCCCTGTGGAACAGCTTCTTGGAGTGCTTGCTGGGGACCGTGACTGCAAATGAGAACAACAGCCAGAAGGATCCAGAGCTCAGTCCTTGCACCAGAACTGCAAGGTCTGTAAATTAGTATTTGTATTGTTTTCTCCTTGGCGTTGGAACTAAAACCGAGGCATAAGGGCTTTACTCCTTCCCTCACCCAAAGGAGAAGTAAAGACGGGATTATTCCCACGAAAAACATCAATTCTTGTTGGTTCACATTCAGCTTAGGAAAAGGGAATAAACTAAATACCAATTTGCCTGTTTCCACTTCAAAATACACTGTCAAATCTGAAAACTTTTGTCTGTTTCTCCCCCCCCCCCCCCCCCCCAGAAAAGAAATGTTTACTGGCCAGAAAGCCGAAGCTGCTCATTTTCTCTCTGTTTTTCCCTTTCTGTTTTTGTTCTAAGGCTGTGTTCAAGCAGTTAGGCGAGGAGGACACACTGTATAAACATGGTACCAGCAGGGTGTTTGGAATTCTTCTCACTCCGGACCTCCTCCCCACAGAGGAGGAAGCCAGAGGCATGGGGGGGTGGGAGTCTAGGTCACAGAGCAGAGGGCAAAAGAGAAGACGGCTTTTTTCTTTTCTGCTTGCATGTCCAAATCTTCACAGCTGAGGAAAGGAACTAGTGTACACTGTTCTTTTTATTTAGCATTCTCTTCTCTGCTTCCCCTTTCATCCGCATGTGTCAAACAGCTTGTAGGCTTTATTTCAGGGGGCCAAGGAATTTGAACTACAGGCCCAAATGCCTCAAGCATCTTTTGATATACAGAGTCGTGAGGCAGAGTTCACTGGTGTCTATAGCCAGCAACCCAGTGGCTGGTAACTCAGAGAATCTGTAGTCTGTGGGGCATGAGACGGCATATGACAATTTCCAGACTAATGGGTAAGTTTTCAAGCATGGCGCAGTCATAATTGGGGGATGTAAGCACCATTTTAGTGTGAACTCAGAGCTTTTTGATTCCTAGAATGTGCATGACTAAGGAGGGAGGAGTTGCTTTTGTCTGAGGTATACGAGTCCAGGAGGAACTATCTACGGTTCACCCCACTCTAGAGAGTGAAGGGAGAATAATGCCAAATGGAGAAGCAATCCATGGAGCTTAGCTTCAAACCCGTCTCCCCACCTGGGACCCTTTATTGGGTTACGGTTCCCCTACAGTAAATTAATAACCACAACTATGGGAATTTCAGTAGTGTCCTTTAGGAATTTATGAGTACTTCATGGGGAAACTGGGCTTTGCACATTTGCAAGTTACGTTCTTTGCTGATGGGGAAATCAAGGCACTGGAAACGATGGGGCTTGTCAATGGCAATTAGAGGGCACAGAAGCCTGAAGTCCTGGTTTGTCTGCCCCATTCCAGCCATCACTTTGACCTTCAGTGTAATTATGTTCTTGGCATGATGGTTTGGCCATTCATGTGAATAATTTGGCTCTTAAATGGAGCAAAGCATGACTGTGCCACTATATTTCTGATGTTTTTGCTTCTGGTTAGGTGAAGGATCAGCAACACCAGTCCTCTTTGTGGGTGTACTTCACCATGGCAAATTACTTTCTTGACAGCTAAAGATGGAGAATGGCACACTGGGAAATGCAGTTTCCATGAGCTGTGCTTCAATACTGCCGAGGAGCGTGGGCATGTTACCCTCTGTTCCCCACAGATTTAGATCCTCTCTTGATTTCCCAGTAAGTGTCTTCTCACAAGGAGTGATGGTCCCAGTGAAAGCCCATTGAAGTCAATGGGAGTCTTTCTGTTGACGTCAATAAATTTGGACCAGGTCCCATGCACACGGCCCTCCTGCTGAAGAGAAACGAGCAGCAAATCTTCTATGTCTGCATGAGGTATTCTATTGCATCATTCATTGTCTATAACCACAATTCAGCTGTTTTTATATTGCTACACTGACAACTGGAAACATTTAAAAGGGAAGGAGGAGAAAGGATTGACCATGCTCTCTCTGCCCAAGGGACATGGCTGTTACCATGTCACAGCATGATCACAGGGAGGTCCTGCGGCTGTCTAGTGCTTTTAGCAGAGCTGAGCTCCTCTTTTTCAGAACGCACTCCCTCTTCCCCAAAGCTCAATGATGAGAGCATATCTGGGGAGAAGTGGCTTAAAACACCCAATCCTTTCACCCTCGGGGGAAGAAGGTGTTGTCAGGAGCTGAGAGAGGGCTATGTGATGCAGTTAAAGGAGCTCTAAATGTTTCCTCAGAGAAAAAAAAAACAACCTCATTGCCTGCGGATCAGAATGAAACCAATGTTTGGTCTTACGCATCTTTTTGATACCATCCAAGAGCTCAAGGATTGACAGCCTGTTGAGTGTGATGTGCCAAATGGTGCCATCCCTCCCAAAAGGTGCCATCTCTCCCCAGATTAACTAGTTTTTAAGAACCAGTCTTTGAAAAAAGCAAGGTGCTGCCCATCAGCTGATCAGCAACACCAGCCTGTGTGCGCAGCTGTGGCTCCAGGATCCTGCTGAGTTCAAAACTCATCTGAGACCTGAGAGCTGCTGCCTTCTGCAGGGACCTTTCCTCACGTGCCGTGGCTCCTGGCTCCCTGTCGTGCTTCAGCCGGGCTGAGTGCCACTCCAAGTGCTCTCATCCTTCACACCCGTTGGTGGTTGGCTTCTGCTGCAAAGCACTGAAATCTTTTCCAAAGCGCGCAGAGCAAAAAGAGACCTTGCTTCAGGGTCTTGCAGCTGACAGAGGACTGACCCTGTACAAACAGGAGAGTGGGCTGGCGGCAGTCAGGACTAGGTCTGATGACAGAGTGGGGTGATAAAAATGTGACCCAGCAGTACCTGCATTTGACATACCCCTTTTGAACTATCAGATAGATTATTTGTCAGTTTTTTCATTGCAGGAGTATGATGTCTTTCACTTCAAATTGCCTGATTGATTTAATAGGTGGATTCCCCTTTTGAATCACCAACAATAGCCGTGAAAAGGCAGAGGCCAGCAGGTCTGGCCCTGGTGTGCCAAATGTTATTTAGTAATCTATTACGATACTCCTGCTCTGCTCCACTCTCAGCACATGCTTTTCTTCCTTGAGCCAAGTGCTACCTTGTGGCCATCACTGGATTTTAAGTTAACCCTGCCATCATCCTGAACACAAAACCCACCATGTGAGTTCACTTGGCATATGAGGCAAATGCAGAAGCTCTTGTAAAAATTTGGAACAATGTTTTTCTTTAAATATATATACATATGTTAAATATAGGTGTATGTATGTATATGTAGATACAGGTACAGTGAAGTGTGTGTGTGTGTGTGTATAGAAGAAGGGAGGGGGTATTTTGTACAAAAGGCAAAGGTGTAGAATTTGAGGGTTGCCATGGATACAGGTCAGATGCCTTTGTTCTCACATTGTGATGTAGCTTAGGAAGATTAGAGATGCACCAGCTTTAGAGAAAGATGAGAAGATTTTTTTATTCTTTTATTTTTTGATATGCTAAGGGAAACATCCATAGTTTTTATCAAAGTTTGAAATAAAAGACAATAAATGCAGGCAGTCTACAGACGCACGTATGATTGAACTCACAGAGACCCTAGGAACTGACTCAGTTCAGTAGCATCAAGGGAAACAGCATCGTGGTATCGTCATGGTCACAGACAGCCCCTGTGTAGAATCACAAAGCCGCTTGCTTGCAGTAACTCAGCACTGTTACAGAGCCTAATATTTTCATGCACTGTCTGTGTGTGTGAGTGTGCACACAGGCCTGTGCATGTGAACGTGTATGTGTACTTCTTTGTTTTTCCCTTTAAAGTCTTCTTACAGGCTTTCTATAGTCCCAGACTATTTGATTCTGAGCTGAGGAGGTTTCAAACCAGGATCCATATGGGGCCTGTCAGTTGCGACTGGATTCAGTTTGAAGTCCTTGTTAAGTCCAACAAAAAGCCAAAGATTAGAGCTGATATGTTGGCTTTTATCCAAATACTGATCCTTGAAAGCCTGCTTTGAGACCGCTAGGCAACTCTCTCATTCACCCCTTTTTCTTCTTGCTCATCATCCTTTCTAATTACTTCCCAAATTTAGGTTTATTACCATGGTTTTGAAGCCAGGTAATCAGAATCATGTATGTTTTTTCCTCCCCCATCTCTTTTTGGTACCAATCAGCTCTTGACTCTTTGTTGGTTCGGAAGGTCCATTTTAGTATCTTGACCACTAATGTCAAAGCTTTGGCAAGGCTGCAGCCCTTTGGGTAATACTTTAAAACCAGCCGTTAGCTAGCAGATGCATTAGTGGCAGCTAAACAGCTATGTCTAAAAGTAAAAAGCAACATGTCTCCTGTCTGTTAACTTGGAACGCTATTTCCTGTTGTCTGAATTCAGGGCTATAGTTTCCTGTTCCTTTGTCCTTGAGGCTCATTGTTCAAGAGTTGTTTTCATCGTGGCTAGGGTACCACAACGGATGAAAGGTATCTTTGTGAGTGAAAGCTCTGGCACTGATCATTGGGCTCCACCTGGAAAATGGGTATCTCTCTTGCAGACTTCAATACCTCATTGTCTGTCTTCACAGATATTAGTGCTAAGGTCACACCTATGTAATCAGTTCAAGTACAAAAGAGCTTTCATGGTCAGTTCCTGTTGCCTCATGTGGGTCCAGCTGCATTCCATCACTGGAGATCTCCCCTCCATCTGAGTTTCTCCCTGGTTTTTACATCATGACACTGAGCTCATCTCTGAGAACAGAAAGCTCTTGACAGTCTGCGTTGTGAGTGAAGCGACAGACTGTCAGAAAGACAGACCAGAGCTCTACTGAAGAACTGCGTCTAATCAAGAAGTAGATGGGAGAATGGATATTGGTGATACCTTCGCCAGAAGCAGAAGACTGGAGGAGGAGCTAGGAGGGAGGTAGGGCCATATAAGTCCACAAACCCAAACCTAAGCTCTCATGGTGAGGACACACAAGAAGATACTCCTGCTGTGTCCATGGATGAGTTACACCTAGTCCTCAAGTCCGTCTGTAAAGCTCATGTCATTGTTCCTGGAGGCGTGAGGAGGGCAGTATTAGGCAAAGAGTCTGGGATGGTTTGGGAGCTATTGGAGCATGATCTCAAGTTGGGAGTCAGACATGGACTGCTCCTTAGGATGTGTCAAGAGACACTGCGCTTAAGAGCACTGCATGTAGTCCAGCTCCAGAGGGCACAAAAGTGTGTGTTTGCAAGGCCTGATCCCTTCCCACAAGGAAGGGCTCAGACAGGCCGGACCAGCAAATTGCCCCCTTCTTCTGCACGCGGAAGGCAATCCACATTGCACCAGGTCAGCCAGTGCCTGCGGGATTTGTTAGAAGTATTTTCAACAGCATCTGCCACAGGGGCTGTGTGCAACAGGGGGCATTAAAAAGTCATCGTATATTGTATTGTCCATACATTAATTTAAAATAAATGCAGCCACATATAAAATATTACCTAACACGTAATATTCTTGCAGTTTAAATTAGACAGTAGGCCGATATATTTTCAATATGCGCCATGCAATGTAATGCACACTACGAACAGGCAGCAGATAGATATGAAATGTGTGTGTGAGATGCATCTGGACCAGGAACAGCTTGCAAAGCCATTCAGGAAAATATTTAGAGGGGTGAGGGGCGGGAATGGGCTTGTTCTCTCTTTGTTTTTGTGACTGCTTTAATGCTAAGCTTTCTGTCCCTCGAGTCCCGCAGTATATGTTGGTGACCCCCTACAGGCAGCATAAAAAGAAGGCAGCCCAACCCACTCCGTACAGTGCTGTCATCTCAGTACTTCAGCGGCTATTTAATGAAGAGGGGTATGAAAAGGAACCAAAATTTCCGTTCACTCCTGCCAGTGTTAGATTCACTGATATTCCTTCTGTGCAGACAGGTTTGCCGAAAGGTTCTCAGCCATCACCCAGCAACTGCCAGCACAGCGCGTGAACCCGCACGGTGTGTGCACATGCAGGGCCTTGCACATACCCGCTGGCAGACGGCAGCGGCCTTCACCCTGACCTGCGCAGCCTTTTCCTCGTATTCTCCCACCTTCCCTGCCACACTGGTGCATCCCAGCCTGGCCTGCAGCCCCTTCAACCCGCCTCCAGTAAAATTCTCCCTGTTCCTATCCAGTGCTTTCCATAGTCTGGGACTCCAGACCCACCATCACTCAGTTACCTGACTGAGGATTGCTGTACACACATCCCAATCCTAGCTGGAAGCGTCCGACATCCCAAGGAGAGAGTTTTCTTCCCCACAGCATTCAGGAACAGTCAGGCAGTATCTGTTGCGTTTTCTCCCTGGGTATATAATTTCTAGGGCCTGGCTGGGCTTGAAGTCCTGAATGTGAGTACGCCAGCTCTGAAACACACAGCTAGACTTCATTCCTTTTCAACGTCTCTAAAGGGAAAAATCCCTCCTTGTCCATGGGCACTCAGTGGGAGGATACCTTACCCATACTTCTGCCACGAAACACTGACTTAAGAGCCAGACAACACAAAACTCTCAGCAGAGCCGGAGGAAGTACAAATTGGGGGAAATCTTGCAGGTCAATTGGCTGGAAAGGAGACAACTGCATTTATACTGCACATCTTATTTCTCACTTCTCTATTACCTCCCTTTTCAGTCATTTAGACCCCAAGAAGCCCATTTAGTTTCCTGCTCTAGACAGGCCATAAGAGTTTGTGCTGGAAGATGTTTCTTATTTCTGGAAACATTGTCTGGGACATTTTCTTCTTTAAAGTTTTTAGTTTATCGATCTGGGAAATGTAGCTGAAAATGGACATTACCCACAATGCTTTCCCTTCCAACAAAAAAGCCAAAGTTCTTTCCTTGGAGAAAAGGAAAAAAGAAACTTCCAGCTTTTAGTATGAAGTCTGTTGAGCAGCTCTGCTCTGCGCGTAGCAGGCCCCCAGCATACCCCTTTCCTGCTTCAATATAATGGGAGCTCAGAGGCCAGCAGACACACGAAATCAGCACGCTGGGAAATCAGCGGGATATGTGTAAACTGGCTTGGACAAAGTCCACGCCAAGCACAGCCCATACCATAATACAACCAAGAACAGCGAAGCTCTGAAGTCTGAGAAAAAACATTTAATCTCTCCCCTTCCCCCCCATTTCTTTTTCCACTTTTGCTCCTGCCTTCACACACCTGGACTCAAGTTGCTGCATCCAAGTAGTACAGAAAGCTTCAGTCTCGCAGCACTTCCAAGCTGAGGACTCTAAGCTTGGCTGGGTTTTGGCTTGATTGGGTTATTTTAAGATCATTCTTTTTTCTGGTCGAGGGATTGTGACTTTACCAAGCTGGATCTCCAAAACTGGCTAAGCTTGGCCCAGTGCTGGGAAATACCCGTGAGTGTGGACTAAGTATCTCTCATTTCAGACTCTCCCAGTTCAGAGATGAGGCAGAAATTCAAACAAATGAAGCCAGTTGCTGGAGAGGACAGGAAGCAATTACAGACCACCCTGCAAAGGCAGGACAGCTAGCAGCTTGTGTGGCTGCTGCTGCTGTTTAAACAACAACAACCCCAGGCCAGGAGGGCAGGAACATCTTTGAAGAGCAATGCTGGAGTGAGGTGCACTAAAGAAGTCAACAAAGGAGGATTAATACAAAATGCTCCAGCAAATCGGCCCTCGGCCCTTGCCTTATGGGCCAAGAGGGTCCCACTGGCAGGAAGAGGACAAACAGGATGGGTTCGTGGTTCCATACTGAACTGGGACCCGGGACCTTCTGGTACCAAGCCAGCAAGAGGACCCACGCAGGTCAGGAGGAAGACGACCTGCAGGATGCTTTTTCCATCTGCAGGGCCATTTTGCAGCCAGATTTTTTTTTCCTTTGCCATGGAGGGGGAAAGGGGGAGGAAGCATTTTCAAGCTGTTTTCTCCAGGATATCCCAGCTATGCCTGACAGCTGGTTCCCATTGGGCTCCTGACCAAAGGCAGTCTCCAGAAAGGGTGGGAGTGGGCGCGAGTGGGGGAAGAGAAGCTAATAATGATGAGGACGAAGAAGGAGGATGAAAGGCACTTAAATGTGGAGGGTGGAACTGAACCAGGAGGACGCTCGGTGGGAGGGGCTGGCAAGGCTTTGAAGCTCCTCGCTGTGGGGAGCATTCTTTAAACCCTACACCATATTGGTACAAGGTGGGGGAGGAAGGTCTTTATCACTTTCTCCTTCTGAAAAATTACAAGAGCCTGAGACCCCCCACTCAAGATGACCTATTTTTCTCGACCACTTTAAATGCTTGTCCCATCTTTTGCAGCCTCCCTGTCTCCTGTCAGGGCTTGCTTTCTGTTCCTTGTGGGAATGAGCTGTGGACAGGGGGTATTTCCCAGAGATAATCTCCTGGGAAATCAGAGGATGTGGGGCATGGGATAGGGATAATAAGGTGTGGAGTCAGTCACAGCCTCATGCCAACAGAAATTCAAATGGCAATAGAAACTGAGTATATGAAGAGGGACCACTTGTGTCTAAAATCTAGCATTAAATGATGTTATTTGCTTCCCCCTGTCAGAAACCCCAGCAGTCAGGTCAAGGGAAGGGTGGCTGACGGAGCCTGGCCCCCCCTCACTCTCCGCCAGGAAGGAACCCGCTGACGAGGCAGCGCAGAGGCTTTGGTGCTGCAGCTCCGTCAGTACCTGCTCCGGAGAGATCCAGGGCTTCGGTCTGCACACAAGGTCCTTGGTCTGTCACCTTTCACCAGCACCCTTTCCCCATCTGCACACTCACCCCCTCTCCTCCAAAGCAACGCTGTTTGCTAATAGCATAGTTCTTGTTTGCGAAGCACTCGCAAACCCGCGACTGGTTTCTGCCCGACTACTTGTTATCTTTAAGTGTTTGCCAGATAATGTGGACTTGATTGCAATTACCCTTGTGCAGGGAGTGTATGTAAAAGTCATGCCATGATTACCTTGCTCGAGTTTATGGTCTGTCTGAGTTTGCATCAGAGACCCCTTTAAGCAGAGAATCTGCTCAGTCTCTGGAGAGAGGGAAGGGAGCACTGCCATGCACCTTCACGACTATTTACTTGTAACGTAGGGCCAGCAGGGCCAGTCTCGGAGTCTTACTCGGGCTTGCAGGATGAATGACCTGAGACAGTTAAAAACAGTTATCCATGAGGGGATGGCCAGCATGGGGGTAAGGAGCACTGGGTGAGAAACAAGGGGAGCTGGGTGAATGTGTAAGCGAATGTATGATGTTTCTCGGGTTCAGAGTCAGTTGCTCCAACTGCATAGCCAAAGAAGAACAACTGATACAGCCAGAGTATCCTACAGCCGCAGAGTGATGGTTCGCTTTTGCTTTGTGGGTTGCATGAGTCACTGCATACGCTGTGCCTTGTGATGGGACCTCTCAGGTAGCTTCCTGGCGGGTACCACCCCAACCTCGTGGGCTTATTGCAGGAGGCAGTGTCACTTTTTTTCTTACTGCAGCTTGGGACAGATACGCGCATTTGATGACATCAGCCTCTCTCTGTTGTTTTCTGTATGTCTCGTGGCACTGACCTGACTTTGGGTCTGATTTGAATCAGAAGAAGGGCAGGAAAAGCCTGTTTATAAGGACCCTAGGAAGACTTTTTCTCTTCTTTCCTAAATCAATACCAAACAGAACCCTTCTGGGAAAATCAGCAGGTAGCAGTTAAATTACCACTGACTAAATTCAGAAATTTAAGAAATACCATGGAAGTCAAATAATAAAGGTATGTGAACCATAAAAGAAAATGTCCAACTGGCACCTGCCTTTGGAGCGTTGGATATGTTCCTTCAATGTCTGTGTAACTTTACAGCATGACTGAGAGATTATTGCCATTGGATCTGAATTATGCTGCCCTAATCTAATAATGAATATGCTCCAAAGCAAGGGAAAAAAAAGTATGAAGTCTTGCTCTCCCCACTGAAATGAGCAGATCTGTCCAGACCGACTGAATCTTAAAGTAACGTGAAGTTTTCAGAGTTGTGTTCAAATCTGGAGCTGGAGAAAAGCAGCCTTATTCGTTGGCCATCCTTGATGCACAGGCTGTAAATCTCTAAAGGAAAAAATAGTCTGTCAGTGCATTGTTGGTTTGAATGTTGTCAGGAAATCAGCAGGGGAGAGGCATGAGGTGACACGGAAAAAACAATGGAAGGAGAAAGTTAACACATTTTTTTGGTATGGCAAACTCTTTCTGAGAGTGAACTAGTTGAAGGTTCAGCTTGGTAGTTCATGCAGTTAACCTGTTTCTGCTCTGCCAAAAGTTTATATAGCCACAGCCAGGGTCTGGTATCCCCTGGACCTCTGTATTGAGTGTTCTGCTTAACGGGAGTCACAGAGTCTCCGTGTGATACCAAGCCTGGAGGTTCCCAGCCTGACCAAGATGCTCCTGTTCAGGTGTGACCCAGTGGGCCAGTCTGTGGCCTCTTGTGTCTGTCTTAAAGATACTTCTGGGTGACATAATCCTGGATAGTCCTAAAAGTGTGGAAGTGCCAGAAGGGCACGTTCAGAGGCCTCCACAGGGGCTGCCCTTCTTCAGCTAGTACAAACCTGGCCTCTCCTTCAAAAAGAGTTGCTTTTAAGTCTTGCCAAACAACTTTTAGGATGAAGTACTCGGTGGAGATCTGTTTAGTGCGTCTTCTACTTCTTTAGCTAGGGACAACTGACTCTAATACCAAGGTAGCTGCTAGCTAGCAGAAACCAGTTCAGCCCAGTACTGCATGTATTCCGAGTGAGTTCAGCTTTGGTGCTGTTTTATTATGATGCTGAGTAATCAGTTATCAGTAGGCAAGCTGTAATCTTCCTTTTCTCCCTGCTTCTGAATTTAATTGAAGCTGGAGCTCCTTGGCCACATCTTCAAACGGGCAGCTGAAGCCACTGGGAAGTCTACAAGCATGCAGGGACAGGACTGCCCACTGATAATGTAGCAGGTCCTCCGTAGTCACCCTGTCGAGAGCTGGTCACGCTGTTCAGCCAAACGCAGAAGCAGATGGAAGTGTTTACTTCTTTGCTCTCTGTAAGATCTGACCAAGCCCTAATTGGGAGCCTGTAATTACAAGAAAGTTAACTGTTCTTCATGAGATGCCTTTCATCTGGAGTTCTCAAGTCTTTGAAAGAATGTCACATAGTAACTGAAAACAACTGTGAGTCTGAAATACCTCCGTGCTGAACGGCGCGGCACTGAAGGGGCCAAACATGAAGGGGCACCAGGAGAGTGAAGAGGAAGAGGGGACTGCTCTCCTTCACCATGTGTGTGAGAGCGTACGCAGAAATGAGGGTAGAGGATCTGGGCGTTCCCCTGGTTCACTAAATCCACCTTAAGGTATAGGGAACCTCTGTGACTTCTAATAGTGAGAGCACCGAATTAGGTGCTTAGGTTCTCAGAAAAATCTGTGCAGAAAAAGCCAAGAGAACTGGTTTTGTTTTTAATCCTGAAGCCTGGATTTGGGTTTCCAAAAGGTCCAGGGAAAATCCTGAATGTTTCTGACTGGAGCAGTAGGGAAGAGAGAGACATGCATCAGTGTGGAAGATGGTGACCCAATTAATGATGTTTGGGAAGCCTTTTCCTCTAGGAAAGACATATGATGCACCAGAGCTGTAAGGTACAATGTTATAACTACTTGCACTGCAGGTACTATCGCCTTCCATTAAATAACTTCATGAAAGAACACTTTGAGCTAGTCAGTGGCATTTTGCTATTCAGCCCAAGAGGTCTTTGGTGAAGTAAATAACCTCCTGAGTGTGGGGCACTGTGCCCTCGCTGCTCAGGCACCTTAGAGGTCCTGCAAAAGCCCTTCACATGCATCTGCCCATTGCAGCTGAGCACACAGACCTCTGGGGCACCAGCTCTGCCCCAGCTAGCTGCACCTGAAGGAGTCTGTGCGCTTCTGCCAGGAATACAAAAAGCTGTAAATGGTACAGCTCTTCAGAGAGCTGAAATAAATACTCATTCTGTTTAGATTTCCTCATTCTGTTTGTATTGAGAGCTCAAGACTGAATTATGCAGGTACAGTGTAAGAGGTTTCTATCTCCATTCTGCCAGGATCTGTGATTTATCCCATGAAAAGGTGGTAACCTGCACTTGTGTCCCAAGTGAGAAAAGTATGTGGATAAGTCACGGAACATGCAAGCACTCAAACATGTTTTTTCCATGTTTTTCTGTGTTACCTGTTAGTGCTCCCTATGCTTTTGCTGGTAGAGGAGATGTCTTGGGAGCCCTGGATGAGCATGGCTGGGGTGGAGATGCTCTGAAGAAGGGACATCCTCCTTTCAAGGGATGCAAAGCAGCTGGGCATAAGCACTGTGATGAAAAACCTAAAAAGGTTTCAAATGGTACAGGATCTCCTTTGGCCTGGATTCCCGTTACGTGGCAGCAGAAAGTAATGAAAGAAATGGGGTGTTTTCATGCCCTCTTTTTTCTTTCTCTTTGCTTTCCCTTCACCTGTTTTGTGTCAGTGCTGGACTTACTCCTCCTTTCTTCCAAATCTACCGTTCTTCTTAGGGAGAAGCATCCCACTCCAGGTTATGGACTGGACAGGCACGGCCTGGACTAGCATGGCCAGGATGGGGGTGACAGCATGCTGTGACCCGGAGCAAGCACACAGCATGCTGGAGGAGCAAGTGTGGAAGCCACGGGCAAGGAGAAAGTCCACAGCGGTTTGCTCCTCCTACATTCATGGAAACAGGAGTTACTGCTGTCCAGTTCTCTCACAGAGCCCATGCGAAGGAGTGTCTCACCTGTAGAAGGAATTTGTCAAGCCATCACCAGCCACCCAGCCAGGCCCCAGATATTAGCTAACTCCTTGGGCCAGTTACAATTTCCAGCAGTCCCTTCTCTGCCCCAGGGAGCAGTCTGGGGGGAGCAGTGTTGTTTTTAGTCGACGCATTCCCTTAATCCATCCCTGAGCGGCAGCATGAGGCAGAGTGAGTGTATGTTTCCTGCATTAAGTCTCAGCTCCAGTTGTTTGGGGCCCCTTGACATCCTAATGGCTTTTTCCAGCACTCGTTTGATGGCCTGGACAGTGGGATGAAGAGAAAACTTGCTTTTGATTCACAAATCTTTGGGAATATAGCTTAAAATAAATACATTCAAATAAATAAATACATCTCAAAAAGCAAACATCTCTAGGCTGCCTTGAGTGGGCTCAGTGGGGAATAGTGGCTATTAGCATCTGAAATCACTTAAGAGGCAGCTCGGGGTGAACAGAAGTGGGGTGTGTTTGGGGAGACCAGGATAAGAAAGTTTAAAACTACTTCTGCTCCAGTCCCTGGCATCTCCCTCTCCCTCTTCCCCCTTCCCTTGCTCCCCTTTTTTGTTTGGTTTTGTATTAAGGTCTGCAGGTGTCTGGTACGCTGCGACGAATTGGAAAATTGAATGCAGTATTAAGTTAATTAAAACTGCCCTCTGTGTGTTAATCTTCTTGTCAAGTTTTAATTAAGTGCTGATAAAGGCTCAGCATGGGGGGTTGGGGGGCGTTTCTAGTTTCCCCTCCTGAGCCAGGCAGCCTACAGACGTGGAGGTGCTTGTAAGGATGATGTTTAGTTTATAGTGGGTCCCCTAATGCCTGCCAATTCGCATGCTGGGGTGAAAAAGTCTGACTGTCCAGTTATGTAATACATGGAGAGGGAAGCTCCTTTAGCGCCTGTATCCGCACAGTTGGTGTTGCCACCTTGTTATAGAGGAAAGGATAAAATTTGACCATCATCTTGACTGTCTTCCTTGCACAGACCCTACTGTGAACTGTGGTTCACTAGCAGCCAGATAGTCCCACTCCGTGGAAGTCCCCATCCCAGGCACAGCGTTTCTCTTCCCAGGACAGGTCATGTTCTCCGTGTTGGCTGTTTTATTGCTCATGAGCTAGAAAATTGAGGATAACTGTCATGTCAGGGTAATTGCTATTTCTTGCTATAGGGACGGGCTAGTGTGGGAACATCAGGGGTGCATTAAGGTTTTCTGGGCCTCTCTTTATTCCTCCAGATGTGTCATCTTTTCCTGCCCTCAGAGCCTCTCCAGGTGACACGTGGAGCCTGTGACTGAAAGCTCTGCCCTGGTGTGATGATTAGGGAGGCTCTTCTAAGGAGAAGGCCAGGAGGGGCGCGAGGAGTTGAGAGCAGATACAGAGACTCTGAGTTCGGGGACTCGAATGGAGAAGGGGTACCCAAGGTCCGGGTGGATTCAGAGATTGATGAGGGTAGAAGTGAATTTAGTGCGGAGTGAGGGAGAAGCCCCGAGTGATGTTGAATAATCTCTTGAGGGTTAGCAGGAAGGAAAAGAGGACACTGTCAATGAGAGTGGTAGGGAGGTTTGGGACAGATTTGGGGTATTTTAGCTGAATGACAGCAGGTATTAGAAACGACAGAACCTTATGAGGAGGTGAAGGAACATGGGTTCTCGTGTAGGAGAAGTGCAGGGCTAAGCGCTACAAGGCAGGGGGGCTGTGGTTACCTTGGAGCCCCCACCAGCCGGGCACCTCTGAGCAGACCCCTCCTTCAGAAACAGGCATACGTACTCCACCATGCCATTTACTGCTCACCGGCTTTCCTCCTCCTCCTCCTTTGCTTTTGGAAGCACAGCAGGGGTGAGGTGAAAGAATAAACAGATCTCAGATGTGATACATGCGTGTAAGACAGGCACTGAACAGAAGGGGAGCTGACTGAAGTGTGAAGGTAATAATTTCACTGCACTGCGGCATGATGTGTTTGCCAACCATTGCAGGAAAGGGTGTTCAGTCTATGCCGTGCAGAGGAGGAAGAGAGGCTCTTGAGTGGGCTCTGCTCTGCTTTCTGGAGGGTGTGAAGGCACCTGCCTCCCAGGGTACTGCTCTGCTTCATGTTAGCCTGGGCATAGCTGGAAGAGCTGCACAGCCATTTCCGCGCTTCCTTCTTATGAGTTCAGTATTTTCCATCCTCTCATAGACTCTGCCTGTCCATAGGGATGGACAGATACACGTACAAATAACAGCTGAGGAACCTCGTACTCACTGTTATCTTTGTGTTGAAACTGTTTGCCCTCCACATGACATCAGAGAGATCGTCTGATATGATGGGCAGCTGAGGGGAGATGTCAGACTGGTAAAAATAAAAGCGGCTGGCCTTGTTCAGGGCTTGTTCCCTGCAAAAGCCGTGCTGGTGATCCGGGTCTGCTCGCGGTCACCATGTGCATTGCCTGTCTGTTCTGTGTCTTGCAGAGTCATCCAGGAACAGCACAGTTTGCACTGCGGCAGCAGCAAGCCTTTCCAGAGGAGCCCGGGCTGACCACAGGCTGAGCTGTTCCCATGCTATTCCTGTGGTCTGTGGGTTTGCATTAGCATAACCCATGGCACTTCCCATTAGCCAGCTCCCCCTTTCTTCCCCCTTCCTTTGGCCTCCCATTCCTTCCTTGCCAGCTCATGAGGGCTGCAGAGAAGGGGCAAATGGGGCAGAGTTCAGGCACGTCTCCCTCCTGCTCTGTACACAAAAACGGTTCAGCTGTAGGGAGTTTGCTGATTCCTATCGGCCAGGGCTGGTGAAATGGTGGGAAATCCACGAAAGGGAACGCAGAGCAAGAATACAATCCCAGAACAAAACAGGGAACCACACGGGGGAAAGGTGTTTCCTAGCCCAGGGCAGCTGCAGGGGCGTACCCCGAGGCTGGGCACTCACTGGGCCTGGATGCTTCGCGGTAGAGACGCTCTGCTCCCATGTGTACAGCAGAGATTGAGCTTGTCTGTCCCCTAAGGTAAAGCCTGCTTCCCCCACCCCATGGAGCCGCACCAGATCCCTTCTTGGGCTGGATTTGTTGAGACGTAAGCCAAGCAGGGGTACTCAAGCTGACTGCTTGGAGCTCAGGGGGTTCATGGGACTGGGAAGAGGGATGTTTCCTTTCAAAGACAATATTCTGAGAGATGTTTTTACCTCCTGGAAAAATACTGAAAAAGTTTAGCAAAAAATGCTCTATGGATATATGCACGTAATATAGCAAATGCATGTAACTGTGTCTGGGCGTAGCACTGAGGTATGAGGTTGTGCTGGTCTCACCTGGAGGTGAACGATAGCTCCTTCCCAGCTCCCGACCGCTCACGGTGAGGCCCCCCTTCCTTGCCCTTTATTTTAGTTGTGTTTAGTAAGGGCTGAGGATTCTGTGTTTTCAGTAAAAAAGTTCTCATCCTAGCACTGCAGGAGTATTTTTTCCATTTTTAGAAAAACTGTTTGCCTAGATAATATCTCCCTAAAGTGGACGAGATGATCCCCATTTAGGGTTAGCTCTCTTCTCTCTCCTTGTTATTTAACAATGGCAGATTGGAAATCAGTGTTTCTAACAGCTCAGATGTCTCTTATATCTCTTTTTTTTCAATGCCAGACAATATCATTTTGCAGCAATTATCTCAATCATTGACCATAGATTGAACTGGAATAAATTTTCCCAAATAGTTCCTTACCATAAATGTCTTTAGATATTTCCATTGTGAGTAGACATTTCCCTTTGAATTGACAATTAAACTATCTTTGCTCAATTATAACCATTATATGTAACCTCTGTTGATTCCATTTCTTGTAGTTTTTTATAGCCAGTGTTTTTCCCTCTCTGCATAGAAGTCTCACTTAAGCTTCTCATTGTATTTTTAAGGTCCCTAACCAAAATTAAGACATTTCCCATTTTAACTTACAACACCTTGTAATGCTTCTAAACCATTACAAATATTCTTTGAAATATCTCAGGACCAGATCTAATGCACAAATGGAATTAAAAGTTGCTAGTTTAGAGCCTGAGTCATTAACTTTACTGGCCAAAATGTTTCTCCTGCCTCAGGTTTTTCAACTCAACACAGGTACAACACCTGCATTTACAATTAGAAAGTTATTAAGTGATACTGCTTTTAAAATTAATTGTAACTGTTACCTATTTGCAGAAGCCCTGCTGTGGATTTCTGCACCACTTCCCCAGCTACAGGATTATATATTGTGTTTTTTTTGGAAGTGTCATTCCATTGTGCTTCAGTATCCAGTTTAAAGGATACGATTTTACCAGTTACAAGCAGTACTTGTCAATCTCTCGCAGTTTGTTTTGGAGTTAATTTAGGAAGGTTCCCATATATCTGTCCTGCTCTTCAACGCGCCTGGGAATATGCTTGGCCTGAACTGTCCAGCATGTTTCTGAGAGGTTTTTTTCACCCCACTTAGCAAGATTAATTTCGTATAGGCGTTTTCAGAGGCTGGGGTGGGGGGAAGCACCTGGAATCAATTGTCAGCACAGTGGAAGCTGGCATAGCTGACGCTGGGGAGAAGGGGTGGACAATGGCTTATTTACCAGAAATACTGCTTTGGGGACAATCAGAACTATTGGTGAGTCAGTGCCAAATTGGACAAATAGAGTAGGCTGGGAAAAAAATTAAGGGGAAAAAACCCCTGGAAAAGTCAAAACCTTTAGTCACACTGTTTTCTGAAATGAATTTGTTTTTATTTTGGATGGACACTGAAAAACGTTCATAAATTCAAGTTTGAGATTTAAAGTGAAAACCCAACAAACTGCTGTAGTTTCGTTTGGCTGTAGCTTTTGAGCTGATTTCAATGATTGTTTCTTCCCTTCTCTCACTTTGCTTTGAAAACTCTGATGGTAAACGTGTGCTGGGCCACCGCAGGGGATTGCTGCTGTCCCCCAGCCCGGGCTTTCCCGGGCTGCCTGGGAAGGAGGACGTCCCGCGCTGCCCTCGCTGCCGTGGCGGGGGGAGAGGCCGAAGCCCCCCCAGCAGCCCCCAGGCATCGGCACGGGTGCCTCCCTCCTTCCCCCGTGCTCTGCAGGGAGTGAGGCCGCGGGAAGGCTGCCGGTCCCCACCACGTCGCTCCCGGGCCGCGGTTCCCCGCGCTCCCACTCTGCTCACTGTCCTGCGTTATCTTCCTCTTCTCCAGCCTTTGCCCACTGTGTTTATTCACGCTGTAAACTCTTCATGACAGGGTCTGTCTCGCGTTGCATTTGTTTTGAAGCCCTGTCCCCACTCACGGCTTATCTCTAGGCATGGTGATAACAACAACCAACAATCCTCTTTGCTTATATCCCCCTCTCCCTTAAACGTTTTCATAATCTAAACCAGTGTTTCTATCTCTTCTTCCTTCCTCCGTGTGAAAGCACCCGGTCCGTGTAACGCTAATGGGCCCAGCTCATGGAGAAAGGTTATTCATCCCAAATGAAGCACTTCAGCTTCATTTTCTGCAGCCCCTGTGGAAATGAGGGAAATGTCAAACTTGTGCTTAAACTGATGCCATGTTTCTGCAAGATTCCCTTTCAGATATAGTGGCCTTGGAAGAAATAATTGCTCCATCTTTAGTTCAGTATAACTTTTGACACCAGGTAATGTTTAATAAGCACCCAGGAGCTGAGTTTATCAGGCGAGAACCCTCTTTCACTAATTGTTTCAGCTCTCAGCTCAGTCTGAGCCACAACTGCCTCCTAGAAACATGCTGGCTGTCCTGGGTATGCTGGAGACCTAACACGGGGCCAGGTGGTCCTCCTCAGATGGAGGTCTTAAACAAAAAAATTGATGTAAGACAGAGCAGGATGCTGACAGGGTCTGAATGTGGCACTCACAGCAGAGAAGATCGTGGAATTAGTCTTGAAACCCTGCACAAGGGAAGAGTGTCCAAGAACTGCTATCATTTAAGCCAGGATGCTTTCCGCTTTCTCTGTTCTCCCCATGGGTGGAAATTAATGTAAGATCTCAGCCTTTGAAAGCCAGAAGAGGTATAATTAGGGACAGAGGCCTAGAAGGAAAAACAAGGGGTATGACTCCCAAAGCAGCAAGAGCCTCCCTCAAAGAAGGTTGGATGGACATGGCAGCACAGAGAGGACTCTGCTTCCTACCCTTCCGTTGTCCTGTCATGAATCTGTGGTGGTCTGAGTGCACATGGGACCCTGGGTGTGAGGGAGATGGGTCGGCTGCTGCTTGCAAGGTGCAGCCTTGCCTCTCTGCATGCGTGTGCTTCCGAGCCGGTTTGTGCACGCCCCTGTGCATTTGCCTGAGTGCGAGCTCCTAATGCACAGGTTGGTGTTGCAAGAAGTGAGGGGTCACTTGTTTAGGACGGGAATTTGCTGTCTGTGCCTGCAGACATACAGCTGTCTACACGGTGCGCTTTGCTTGGGTATCCACGCAAAGCTTCGATTCGGGATCACCTCCAAGATTTCGTGCTTGCTGTTCTGCCTTCATCAGTTTTCAGTGCCTGTATCGACGTGGTCTTTTTCTGTGCTACTTCCCATAGATTTGGGTTGCACCAGGGAAGGACACGCAACTATATTTCAACATGTATCAACACATGCATGTGCATCTGGCAGTAGTGCGCACTGCCTGTGTGAATTCTGGGTTTCCTTGTGTCGGTATTAGCGCAGGCACGTGTGCCGGGTTGGAGGCCTGCGAGGCTCTGTCCGACTGCAGGTTTACCTGCCCGCACGGCTGAGTACCTGTGTGGGGGTTTTTTCCTCTGTGTTTTTTGCCTCCATGGGAAAAGGAGTATTTGTACACGTGTGTGCGCGTGTGCCTGGGTGTGTGTCTTCGTGGGCGCGGAGCATGTGTGTGCCACTCACCTGTCAGTTTGCACCGATTACCAGAAGGGAAGCGAGTACTGCCAGAGATTGAAGGTCAGCAGAAGGACATTTCAATTATTCTGTGTCATCTGCAAGGAACTCGATTCTTGTCAGAGTCCCAGTGGAGTGCAATGAAACAGTAACTCGGCTGGAGGAAAAAAAGAAAGCAGAAAAAAAAGGAAAGAAAAGGGAAAAAAAGTCCCATGCAGTCTGCACAGAAGCTAAGGTCACTGGGATTGACAGCTGCTAGGAGATATCTCTATTTCTTGTGCCGAAAATAACACCTCTCTGGGCTACAGATCTGCGTTTTCAATTAAATATTGGGCAGTGAAGAGGGGGAAAAAAATCTCAGAGATAATTTCAGAGGAGGGGGGGGAAATGGAAAACAGGCTTATAAAGGGGATCTGTCTTGTTGGTTCCAGTAACCTTATTTCCCCAGGATTGTCCTGTATATTTCTCCTTCTCTCTTGTCTCTTATCTTTAACTCTGCCTTTGAAATCCTGGGAAACACTGAAGGCAGCAAATAGAAGAATAACTCTGGATGCAGAGAAGAGGGAGAGGGAGTCTTTCCATTTGCATCATCCTCTGTGTGAAGAATAACCAAGCCCCAGTGGCATTTCTGGTCCGTTAATCTGTGAATCAGTTCTGTGCTAGGCTGGGCCGCAGACATCATCGGGTAATCCTCGACATCTTCGATGGATTTTTGTTTGTTTCATGCTGATATGATGCCTTCATTAAGCACAGTTAATTCACAGCCAAGGACTTCCCCGCTGTACAGATGGGATTTTCTCATTCAGCCTGCATTTCCATGGGCTGAGGGCAACGAGGGATAAAGGAGCCACTTAGGTTTCGGCATTGCAGGGTTGTTCCTCACGTTTGCTTTGGCTGCACCCATTTCCATTTGCCCAGGTGATGGAGTTCCCAGCATGTTTCTGAGTGATTTCACAGCCGGCATTTCACAGGTCCTAGTTCTCACACTGAATATTCCTTTGCAAAGTGTCATGTCACTGTTCGTGAGAGCCTCGTCGTGTCCTGGCTTCAGTGTCCTGTTGTGACATGCACACACACAGGCGTTTCTGCCTGCCTGTCTGTTAATGTACCGGCAATAACACCCTGAAGTGCCTACGAATATGCATATTGACAAGCCTGTTTTCATCTGTGTGCTGAAATCAGAAATTATGTCAGCTGTGCTGCAAGGACAAAAAGCATCTGAATTTATCGCGGTCCTATATTAGTGGCGCCTCCCACTTGTTTTAGGTTTGCTCATGTTCCTACCCCATCTCCCTTCACCGCGGGAGCTAGCTTCCCACCTGGGGGATTCAAAACTGAATGTGTTTCTTCGGTGCAAGAGGGATGGAAAAACGTTTCTGGAGGAAAGAGCCCTTGAAAGCTCCATAGTGGGCTGGTTTGTCTGGATGCGTTGGCCAGCGGATGTCTGCGGACTTCTCAACAGGTAACTGTGCAGATGCCACCAGCAATCCCCTGTTGAGGAGTTTCAGCACTGACAACAGCTAAAATAACAATAGCAGACTCTGTAATTACTGCCATTGTTCTCAGGCACGAGCCTGCATCAGCATCTGCATTACAGCTTACTAATATGCAATGCTGTTGCATGATTGCATAAAGCATTGCTGTTGTTGATGCAGAATTAATTAATGAATGGCTTCAGCCTGCTAACCGCCTTCAGTGGAGACCCAGGCAGGCTGCCAGGGTGCTGGGGGGAAGGTGCAGGGGAGCCGTGCTGCCCCTGAGACGCGGGGATGTGGGGCAGTGCGCTCTGCCCTCGCCCCGGCGTGTGCCCGCTGCTCGGAGGCCCCGAGGCCGCCCAGCCTGTCCGGCTCCCTGCTGAGGGGCAGCCCGTGGTTGGCCCAGCAGCCGATGCAGGTTGAAGCATCCCCAAGAGCTTTGCAAGGCTAATGCTAGTTGTTTAAGTCCAGAAGTCATTACTGAGGAATCCAGGGTGTTTCTGTGCTCCTCTCCAAAATTGCTGCATGTGCTCGTCCCCACTCTTGTGCACATTACCATGTCTCCATTTTCCTGTTTTTTGCCCCTGTGTTCCTGAGCCCAACGAGCACGGGGCATGGTCTGTCGCCCAGCCCCAGCCCAGCCGCACAGCTCTGCCACTCGATGAGTTAAAGCCGTGCAGGAGACGCTGAGATGTGGCGAATCTACCTGCTCGCAAGCAGAAAGCTGCAGTCCGCTGGGCCGCAGCGACCTGCGGCTGCCTCTCTCCGTCTGGCTCCGGAGGACAAGCCAACAGCTCAATCCGTGGAAGTGCCTTGCAGCGGCCAGGCTGCTGTCAGGGCGCGCGGGCCGGCAGCCAGCGGGGCCAGGCTGTCCCGGGTGAGCTGGGGCCGGGAGAAGCACTGTCTTCACGGCCGGCTGAGCTGCAGCAGGTGCCATTTCACAGCTTGTCGTGCAGAGCAGCAGCTCTCGCCCTGGCTTCCCCTCCTCCCCTCTGAGCACATCCACTCGGGCGGCCCGTTCCTGCAAGCCCACGCCCAGACGAACGCCCCAGTGCCCAAGCCTGCGGCCAGGCTCCCGCAGGCAGGCCTAGGGGAGACGGGCTGGTCCTGGGCCGCTCAGCAAAGCCAGCAGGCCGGTGACGTTGCCGACCGTTCGGAGTCGGACACGCACGTTAAAAAATGAGCTAACAGAATTGATGACGCGTGGCCTGTCAGCCGGTGCCCGAGAGCAGAGCCATCGCAAAGTGATAACTCAGTGAGGGGGTTGTTAATAATGTCATAAACTGCCTGGGATGGTATTCAAGACCCCGCAGCTGGATTACAGACCCAGGCAGCCCTAGCAGTCCATGGCTTGTCAGTGAGAAGCAAACATCTAAAGAAGATTCATGACCTCAAAACGCATGTACATACAGAGAGGCAGGCTTGCAGCAATGTCTAGCTGGATGTTAGAAGACATTGGGAATGCAATGCATAAACCCTTGCCATTAAGTCAGCCTTTCAAAATGCACTGAGAGCCAGGAATAATGAGGAACACAAATTCCTTGTGAGTTTTGGTGTGCAACATGAGATGGACTTGCTCACATCACAGGATAAAACATGCAAGCAAACTCAGCAGCACCTTACTGGCATTTTACATGAGAATGGTTTAGGCCATGGTGACAGACCTGCTCTTCTGCCCTTAGACATGGCCTGTTCTGCCTGGATCCCTCTGGCCCTCTGAAGAGGGCTTCTGCCTCCAGCTTTCTGCATCTTCACCAAACGCAGCCAGCCTGTCTGCTAGTACAGGCTGCATTTGCCAGGCATGGGTTGATGCTGATTATGAAGCAGTCTTTTCTCCTGACCGTTGGCTGGAGACAACTGTTCCCCCCCCTTGGCTTAAGAGATACACCAGTTTGTACCTTCTCTCCCTCCTCCCTTTCTTTTTTTGTGAAAGGAAAGTGGGCGAGCAGAGAAGAGAGGCGCTCGGGAAGTTGCTGAAGATGCAGGGATTAGGCAGGTCCCTACCAAACCCTGACAGACCGCAAAAACCATGATCTCTGAATTACGCCCTACTCACCTGCTCATTTTTCCATCACAGCTTATTTACATCTTCATGTCTTCCCCATAAAAAAGGGACTGGAGTTAGATACTGTTACCCTGAGAAAGCAAAGGAGAGAAACTGTGAGGATAAAGGCAAAGCATTTAGCTACCAGGCTTCCTGCCGGCTGAAGAAGTCTGCAGTGCGAGGGAGAGACAGAGAACTGGGCAGGACTGAGCAGGCAGGACGTCGTTTGCAGTCTCTGAACCTGGGAAAACCCTGAACACGTCTGCGCTGCGAGGCCTGAAGAGGCACCACACGATTTTTGAATGCGAGTCTATGTGCAGTTGCCTCCTTTTCTAGACAGACAGAGTCGTCAGCCCAAGCCCACGGGGAGCCTGAGCTCTGCCGTCGTGGAGGGCTCCCGTGCGGGACGAGCGGCACACAGAGGGGTGTGAGAGCACGAAGGGGCGGTGCGATGCGCAGGGCTGCGGAGCTGGGAGGTGTTTTGCCTGGGGAGCAGTCCGTGGGCTTCTGGTTCCTGCTAGAGGAGGCCTGCTTGCCATTTAGAAATGCCAGACCAAGTGACTTAGATTTCTCTCGGTCTGGTTTCCTCGCCGTCATTTCCAGTGGTGGTGCTGGTTTTCCAGAGAGGCTCCACCTTCCACACTGCCGGTGCGGAGGCCCCGTGTGCCGGCGCGTGGATGGCACAGCAGCCTGGAAGGAGAGCAGGGCAGACGCAGCTGGAGGCCAGGCGGAGAAGCACATCACGGTTTGCTCTCCCACACAGCCGTCTTCCCCTCGTGCATTTGCCTTCTAGCAGTCTAGGGGGAAACGGCCTCCCTTTGCCCTTTGGCTGTCTGTTGGAGAGCTGAATAAAGCAAGGGACCAAGGAGTCATCTGCTTTGCGAAGAGGCTCTGCTCCCTTTCCCCCCGCTCCTGAACCAAGGCGCTGGGAGTCAAGCTCACACATCATAAATTGTATCCGCTGTTGCACTGACAGGCTTCCCTGGAACACGGGCCTATTTATTTTATATGCCGAGAAACGTAAATGTTTGCACTAAGCAGCAGACATGATGGGAGCAGATGCAGGTATTTCACCTTTGAATCCCGGCCTTGCCGGCTTGCTAGGAACTAAGCAGGAGGCTGATGAATTGCAAACACATTAAGACCCCAACTTGCTGGCAGACCTCTTGCCTGGCTCTGTAAGCTGTTTAGCCGATGAGTTGTTTAAGTGGTCTTTATATTATGCTTCCTTTCCAATCGTTCAGATGCTGTAAGGGTAGGAGACTTCGCTGAGCTCTGGGCAGCCTTCTCAAAGCCTTTAGGCCTATCTTCTACACCAGTATGTCTTTCTGAGCCCTTTTGGGCTGGTCCAGGCAATGGCCAGTGGAAAGAAAGCCTGTAGGACACCCACCTATATACTGACCCTGCTGGGTCCAGAGTTTTTATAACACAGACCACCTATTGTGATTTGACTTGGGTTTGTTTTTATCAGAGTAATATGAACTTGTTTGTTACCGTCCTGACCTTCTGCCCACAACCTGAACAACCGTTCTTTCCCCTCAAAAACTTCTACTGAGATGGCAAAGCATTTAACTGAAATTGATGTTATTTCCTGGCCTAACATTGCCTCTCTGCTTCTTCTGAGCTTTGTCCAGAAAATCACAAGTTCCCATGAGAATGTGTTCGCCTGGAACTAGGAGCCGATGTCTGATCTCTCGAGATTTGCAGCCCCGTTTTGCAGACACAGTACCTCAGCAGTTCTGCCACTGGATGTGCTTGGATGTGCCAAGCTTCCCTCACCAGTGGGCTTCACCTGCGTGGAAAGAAAGCAGTCCGTGCTGCTTCTGAGGTGTAAGCAGAACCCAAGAGGCTTTCTAGCGCCCGTGGCCAGGAGTGCTGATTCCCAGAGCGCACGGTACCGTGCTTCGGATCTCCTCCTGCGGCAGGTGTGGAAGGTGGTGGCTGCGAATGCAAAACTGATTTATTGGGGAAGTGATCACAATATAAGCGGAGTTTGGCTACCCAGAGCGTTACGCAGCCTGACGGGCCTTCAGGGTTGGGAATACTCAGCCATTCTCCGGGCTCTCAGGGTGTTGCCACGCAGAAGTGACTTGGAGAAAGCTGGGCAGGAGAAATTGTGGCAGGGCGAGAGGGGAGCTGCACAGGAATGGCAGGATGGCGAGACAGAAGCACCTGGAAAGAATTAACACTTGCCCTCAGGAATAGCTTGTAAGGTGGAAGAATAAAGCCTGCGAGGAACAAACAGAGCAAGAACAAAATGGTGCTGGTGGGAAAAGGCATTCCTGCTTCTCTGTACGGGGAAAAGAAGTCTGAGTGGCACTTCAGGACTTTCTGGGAAGAACTGCTCCCTGGAAAAGTTTCAGCCTTTCTCACATTTTCTTTACTAGTAACTTTTGCCTCTGCCTTTTCTCTCCTTTGCCTTTCTTTCCCCTTCTGATTTTATCCCGTCTCTCTTTGTCCATTCTCTCTGTTTTTTTGTATGTATCTTTCTCACATGCTCCTCCCTCTTTTGTTTATCATTCCAGATGGTGGTAAGCTGGTAGTTCTTTCTGTGCCCAAAGACCATTTCCACTTTCTCCGCAGCCTGGGGATTTAGTATCCCCCGTTGTCCTTTCGCCAAGATGGAAGCTGGATTCTCATCCTTGCCATGGGTTTGCTTGCTTAAAGTGCAGGAAGGGGGATGGGTAGAGTCTGAGCACTGCTGCCTTTAGGTAAATAACAGACCTTCTGCAAATTGGCACTGATTTGAGATGACCCTTTTATGCAAGAGATACTATGTGGTCCTTCAGTGGGCTCCAGTGAGCACCCCGCTTCCCGAGCCTACATTTCAGCTGTCTTCAGAGGACACAAGGGGAGGAGCACAGCTTCTGGGTGGGAAAGGCCAGGGGCAGATCCCGGATCAGTCGGTTTGCACAAGGCTTCAATGCTGGAGATGTACCTTTGCAGACAGTTCTAGCTAAGAGGCAGCACAGCATCTTGTCACGTTACTATCCCACAGAGGGTCCATAAAGCACTCAGCACCTCTGAAAAGCACACACTGAGAGTCAGAGTTCCTTCAAATCTGTAGTTCTTGTCTGTTCCGAGGGCCACTATGTCTGTGATGCACCTACAGGACTTTCTGCCAGACCCCTACTCTGCTTAGACGCAAGCTTCCTGCCAACGAAGGAAGAGAAAAGCTGTCATTCACTGGAAAATTCAACTGGGAAGATAAGGGAGCAGTGAAAATGTCTCCTTAGGACTGCTGATGTTACTTGTCTTTACGCATCCAGGTCACATGGTGCCTGTTTCACAAAGATCTTCTTTTTAAATAAATATGACTGTGAGCCTCCTGGCTGATTTCTGCTTGCAGTCTACCAGGCCTGATCGCACCAACTATTCAAAGAAGAAAAAAATTGCATTTCACAAAGAAGTTTTTCTCCTTCGTACCTTCCTTGTGCATTTTGTTTCAGAAGGAGGCATTCCTCACACTGTCAAGGCCACCGAGTTGCGAGCCGGACTCTGTGCCAGTTTATTCCAATTGACAGTCCTGAATGCACTTTTCAGAGGAATTTATTTCCTAAGCCTAGTGTGTGTAGCAGTAATAACATTTGCAACCCTCCTTATTCTTTGATTGTGCTGGAGCTTTGGCTCAGTGTAACTGGCTCAGTTACCATACAGAATTTCTGGAGTAAAAGAGCAGAGCTGAGGTTATAAAACAGAGCTCTTGGACCTAGGAAATTGCTGGGCTTTGTTAGGGAGCAGATAAAATGAAAACCCCTCCTGAGCCCCCAAAACACTCATCTGCAAAACAAAGTAAAGCCATGTCTTTGGGCAGTTGAGAAGGGTTTCTCTAACTTTTCTGCCCTGTTTTCACTGTTGACTGAGACCAGCTTGTCTGTTATGTTTCTGGCCGCATTGAAAGTAGAAATCACTTGAGATCTCCAACAAGTTCCTGCAGCCAGGAGAGTTTTAGCCAATTTTGTTGGCTGGAGATGCTGGATGAGCTTGGAGAAGTATTCAAACATCTGAGTGTTTTACCCAAACTTGAACTCTACTAGAGTTAGTGAGAGGACCTATGTAACTCATCCACTCCATCTCCCCGAAATTTCCAACTTCCTGAGTTTCTCCCACCACCATCTTCTGTCCCAATAGGGCCTGATGTAATAGGGTAGCAGTAAAAAGTTACTAGGTATAAATGAACTGATGGGGATTAAAGAACCAGCACATGCCTCCTGGAAGGCTTTAAAAGCATCCTGTTTAGAAACAGCTCTGTTTCTGCATCCCACATTCTTAGTAATTTTCTTTCTCCTGTTTTTTCATTTATGTGTAGGAATTACAGATGGAGCAGACTCACCAGGTCCCATTTCATTTGTCCTCCCTAGGGCAAGAGGAGTGCTGTCCCACATGGGCCTTCCATTGGATTTTGCTTAGTTTAGTTTCGAATTGCTCATGTTTCTGACAGATTTGGAGATCATTATTGCTGGTGAAATTTGCACGAGCAGGGTGCTGGGCTCCTGGGGCAGCACTGACCTTTGCTGTGCACTGGATGATGCTCACAGCACCCGTATGTCATTCTGTGCAACCAGGATCCCTTGAGAACAAATCAGACTCAACCTAGCAGGGCAAGTAGGTCATGCCCCAGGCTACTATGTATTGTAATGATGCTTACTGGTTAGTTCTCCCATTGGATCTAGCCTTTCAGAAAGGAAATTCAATCCTTCCCACCTTGGGGATATAGACTGCTAAGCTGGTGCAGAACATTCTCTGCAGGTTGAGACGAACATTTATTTCCTTTAAATGGCACTTCTGTTCACACTGCACCGAAGAGCACTGTGATTTGCTGTTTATAGGCAGGTAGCAGCAGAGACTCCCCGGGCGGAGGTCAGGACCGTGCTGCTCTAGTGCTGCTCACGGCCTACACCAGGCTGGAGGTCTGAGGCGAGAGACGGGAGGTGGGTGCTGGCAGAGGGGCGGTGACCAGACGAGGTAACAGTTTTGAGATAACCTCCACGCAGGGGTTTGAATTTCTAGCAGTCTGGTGTGGTTACATTCGGATGCTTAGGTCACGTGGAATAATCTCTACTCAATGAGTAAGTGAGCATGTTTAGTTGGGAAGAGTGTATGAAGAAGCCAGTCTTCATTTATATCTCTTGAAAGGAAAAAGCTGAAGAGGATGGAATTGGAATGCATTGGGGCATTTTGGATCATTTACAATCTTGTTTTTTCTGGACCAGATAGTTTTGCATAAAACAGTTCCTACAAGAACCAAGCTGTTGCTGGACTTCAGCACTTCACAGTCACATTCATTAAAGCCATGTGGAATTACTGGCCTGTGTGGGAAGGATATGGTCAGTTTTGTGTGTGGCTCATTTGATTTATTCTAGGAGATTTTTGGTCTTGTCTCCCTACTGTATCAAGATACTCATCCTCATGGATATATACCATATGTGCTCTGTGACAAACAGCGTGCTTAGATTTTTTTTCCTTGTTCGAGTGTCAGACTGTGGCAAGGGTCCCTGACAGTTCTTGCCCTCATAGCTGTGGTCAAGAGTTTTTCATCGCTACGAAAATGTACGGCTTCCAATCAAGCCTTGAAACGTGATGTTATGTCTAACTTTAGTGCGTGATCAAATTACGCACAGGATGAGACTGACCTTAGCCAGTGCTGATTTTTTTGCCAAAGTTGGATGTATGTTCTTGCATTTCTGTGGTATTCAGAAAGTCCTAATGACTATGAAGAGCCAGAGTCTTGGCTTAGTGTACGCCATGCAGCTTAAATGGAGTCAGAGGAGCTATGCCATATTCTTTAGCTCAGGATCTGGTTCTCAGTGTCACTTAGAGGATCTCAAGTGAGACTTTTTTAAAGAGCTAGAGATGAGTCTCAAGAGGTTTGTAAATTCTGCTGGCTTTGGGAGCGGGCTGTTCAGGCAGCTCATCTGAATGTATTGAAAAGAGCTTTGGTTTGAGGATTAAGTCAGAAAATTTTGGAGGATGTCTCTTCCCCTGAGATTTCATGTGCTTCCTGGTTCTGCTTGGACCAAAAATGCAGTGCCAAAACCAAAGGCTTTTCTCATTGCACCTTGCTATTTGAGAATAAGACAAACTTCAGAGGAAGGGAGACCATTGGATATGTCTTTCTAAATGAGAACCAGCCAAACATTCTCAAACTGTATCAGCTGAGGTTTGATTTGAGTTTCAAAGCAAAGGCCTGGGCCAGATCATGTGTTTTCCAAGCAGCTTGGAAAAAAGAGAAGTTTAGGCCATGGCTACTTTCCGAAAATCATCCAGCTTGGATGAAATCCCTCTAGCTGCCCTTGTGTGCTGTAGTTGCATTTTGGGTGGCCTGAAGCTTTTTTTCCATGGTCTCTGAGAAAAAACAGAAATGGGGTGGGTAGAAAACCAGTGACGGTGGAATACTATTTAGGTATATTATCATGCCTCCACACACCCACTTGCAACTGAACACAGCACCGCCTCTCTCTGGCTGAGTTTAATGGCATATCTGTACATTGGCATCGCTCTCCACCTGCTTAATGCGTGTGTAGATAATGTTAGCAGGCACTTTTCTGAAATGAAGTGTGGGGAGGATGGTTTGTTTTTTCCCTGGCAAGCTGCAGATGATGAGATGCATGTGCTTCTGCAGCGACAACAGTGATAAGGGAGTGTTAATATCGCCATGAATCCCTCATTCTGAGAAAAAACTTGGCTTTATATTCTAGACTGTTAAAGCATTTTACAGAGCTCTTGCAAATATAACCCAGGAGCTGTGTCTGTGTCCAGCTGCTCTACATGATCCTCGCTGAACAAACCTGCTGTCAAAACCTGGTGCCCGCCTGGAACGATGAGACGTTTCTGAGACAGAATTATTCTGCATTAAGACAGACATTGATCCAATCTGAGGTGTCTGTTCTGTTACAGCTAGTTTCAGTCTTAATTTCTCTTTGTCATGCTTCCTGCCTCTGCTTTCTTTTTTGTGCATGTGCATTTTAAGCATCATCAGAGCTGGGCAGAATCATGTGCATGGGGTTTGTATTACACTGCTATGCCTTTTGCAGATGAGGTACCCTGAATAAGATATTTGTGTGAATTTTTTCTGGGTTTCTGCGGTGCTCTACCTCTCTTCTCCCTCGTCTCAGCTCTGTCCATATGCGTTCATGGCACAGACTCTTTCCCACCTGCCATCAGTGCTGCTTTGCAGACGGGCCAGGGGACAGTTTCTCCTCTGCCCTTTAGACAAGAACCCTCCGACTCCCCACCGCAGCCGCGGGTGTCCCCTTCCCAGGAAGCAGGAGCACCGGGATCCTGAGCAGAGATGTTTGCAGACTTCGGGGGGATGCTGAGCTTCCCAGCAGGTGTTTGGCTGAGGTGCAGAAGCTGCTGTCACGGACACGCTGTGACTCAACCATCTTTGTAGCTGGGATGGAGATCAGTATGTGCTCAGGTCAGGGGAATGCAGAGCTGCTCGTACAGTGGGACAGCAGCAGGAAACATGAGTGAAGCTGTGATGAGCCACTTCCAGAAGCTCTGGATGGTTCTCAAGACCTTCCACTGCCACGCTGGTGACGCTGTCTGGGGGCAGGAGGGACTCTCTTTGGCTAAGCCCTGCTGCAGCCAGCATGCCCTCCCACACTGTTCAGCCCCCAGGGCATAAGCTGCTGGAGCTTCTCCTCGCAGGCAGCTAGATATATTCCAGCCCTGACATAGATTTGAATTCCCTGGATTTTGTGTCTTTTATCAGACATACACCACCGATCTCCACCTAACTATTCATCTGCCTGCAGGATAGTTCTTACTCCCGTTTCTGTCCCCGCTCTTGTCGCCAGGAGGGTAAGACCCTCCCACCTCTCCGCTGTCCTTGCTCTGCGCAGCCTCTTGAAAGAGCTTTCACACCGAGCTATGGAGTGGATTTTTTAAGGTTCAGTGTAGTTTTGGGCCCATCCAGTTAGTGCTTCCATCCATCTGCTTAACTCCTTGGGAAAAAATAAGGCGAACAATGACTGAGTACAAAAGCATATGTGGGGAATTGGCAGTGCGCGTTCCCTGACTCTCAGCCTCCATGCTTCTGCCTGTCGGCTCCGTGCACAGCTCGCTGCCTCTCCTCACCCTTGCTTTAATCAGTAAGGGCTGAGCACACTCTGGGAACATGCTGGAAGAGGAGTGATGAACAAAACAGCAGCTCTAGATGAACAAAAGCATTTGAGGAGTTTGAGATGGAAAAATTGGTGGGTCTGTGTTCTCCGACCATGTGCGAATGTTACCGCTGGACAACGGCAGCAGGAGGTAGGGGCAATGTGCTTTCCATCCACAGATGAAGTCAGGTTCTGTGTGAAAGAATTCACAGCCTTGGAGACTGCAGAGCTGTGGGTCTGTGTACGCCGTGCTGGTGACCACTCCAGCAAGTGAACATCTTCACTCCCAAGAGTAGACAGAGGTACAGTGAAGCAGAGAAACTGTCTGCACCAATTACCTGTGCAATTGCACGTTCCTGAAAGCGTCATTTCTCTACATGGCATTTAGCTCAAACTCTTGTGATGCTAGATTAGGGGTCTGGAAAGTCTCTCTTCTTGGGCCCTGGCCAAGGCTATTCTCAAAAGCCTCCAGCAATGTGCTGCTGCTCTTTCCTGAAGGGGCTGACTTGCTGGAGAGGTGGCCCATTATTCCAGTTAAATTCCCTGCTGCTCAGTTCCATCCAAGCACCCCTGACCAGAGCATTTCATTCCCTGTTTGGTGGGTGGAGACTCACGGTTTCTTCTCCCGGTCACTCCACCGCAGATCCACGCAGACCTTCAGTCTGTCGTCATCTAGGCTTAGCTAGTCCTTAGCCATGCTAGATTAATTTTTTTCTTTTTAATCTTTATTATGTCACAGACTTTTTTCGAAAGTACCCCAGGAATGCAGCCTGGTGGCCTCCTCGGTTGCTTGCCGCAGCGTATCCCCTTGCTGCTGGTCGTCACAGACTCTCAGGTGAAGGAAGAGGCTGTGTGTGCCGGGAAGGGAAAGGCTTTAACAGGCAGCTGCAGCCTCCCCTTCTCCCTCTCCAGGAGTAAGATCAGGGCAATGATAACGGCTTTGTTTAAAAGGAAGAAGAGGAAGGAAAATGGAAGTGGTGTCTAAAAGGACAGGAGTTGCCTCACCCAAGTATCCCAAGGACCTTGGCTGCCAATACTGCCTAGAAATAAACGGTCCAAACAATGCGCAGCCCTATCTGGAAGCTGCAGGAATCTGGACAGCCCCCTCTTTCCTTGCAAGATCTGATAGGATTGTTGCTGGCACCGAACAAAGCGCTCCGGTCATTGTTCCCCACGCTGGCTCGCTCTGCTCATGGCCAGCAGCATTGTCCCGGCATTCGTCGCTGTCTCGTGAAGACAACAAAATTGTAGGAAATCAGACCAGATCATATCCGACATTTAACTATGTGACATCTGAGGGCATTATTTTTTCCCCACTATCCTTTTTGGCTCTTTTTGGACATGAGGAATGGTGCAACAGACAAACAGTTGATCTCCCAAAATAACTAAAAGTTTAATCATTGCCGGACTGATTCGTGGTCTACCTACGTCCATATCCTCTCCCTGACAAAGGTTGAAACCATATAGTCTGAAAACACTCAGGGCAAAGCATCCGGCAGAGTTGCTCACTCCTTCCCCAAGACAAGCGGGGAGCGTTCACACAGCGCTTGCCTGTGAGGCTTTCTTTGTGCCTCGTCCCAGGAGCGCTGGTGTGCGGCGTGGTAATTGCTGCCTTCCCCGAGGAGGCTGTCCCCTCCGCCGCAGCGAGCGGAGCAGAAAGAAGAAACTGCTCTTTCTTGCCATTTCTCTTTGCAAATGTGCCTTAATTATTATGACAAAACTGCCAGTTCCTGCAAAGGAATGGAAATTCTCCCTCCCCTCTCAAAATCCCCAGAGCAAAGAAACCTAATAATTACCAAGTGGTGCAATTCAAACTTTGCTGTTTTCTCATCAAACTGGAGGGTTTCAACAGGCAAATGCAGGGAAAAGGCCTATAGCGGTGCCGCTCCTGGCAGCATCTTGCCAAAATCCTTCAAGGGGGACACCGGTGGGACGTGTGCTGCATTTCCCATTTGCTGCGTGGTTCTCCAGGCCAGCTTACTGGTGCCGGAGAGAGAAGCTCCACCGGAGCCCGTGTAGCGGAGGTGGACGGGGCGCGGTCCTGGCCTTGTCGCAGAGCTGGCTTGGCGTGGCAGCAAAGCAGCCGGGGTGGTTGGGGGGTGGAGGCTGGCTGGCTCTGAAAAGCAAGCGCTCCCCGGAGCAGCGCTCGGCCGGCAGCAGCGAAGGATCCGCAGTCCTGCGGGCCAGGGAGAGCCTTTCATCAGAGTCCCCCGGACACTTTGACACATCCTTAAATAACATTTAAACGGCTTTCCTTTCTGTGTAGACAGTCTGTTTAAGATAAAAGGTCTTCCCTTGGCAGATGGCGAAGGAGACGCGCTCGATAGCTCTGGCAGCAGTTTCTGGATGTCGGGGAGACGGTTTTGGTCACTGCAACTGCAGCGGTGCCCGGGCAGGGCTGCAGCCAGCGCTCCAGGCGCCTCAGCTCTCGGGCAGAAAGATGGTCTTCCAGTTCCTCGTGGTGGAAGAAGCTGGGTTTTTTAGTCCCAGCCTTTCCGCAGACCGACTGCATGGCTTTGGGCAAGTCAATTGAGGTCAAATTTTTGGTCAAATTAGGCAAGATAAGTCCTTGCAGATGCCACAATTGCCTGAACAAAGTGGGCCACTGAGTCTGCAAACCGGCCCCGTCCATCGCTGCAGGGGCAGTTCCCCCTAGCTCCCTTCCTGCCCGTTTCTGCAGCTGACAATATGACCCAGCAGCTTTCCATCTTTAAAATAATGCTCTTAATTAATTTGTCTGTACTGATGCTCTTGCTAATACTATTATTTGTAATACCTCCGTGCATCCCTAGAGAAGGGCACAAGTCTTAATTAACAGCTGTAAAGCTGCCTGAGCACCATGCCTGGAAAATGTGAGGCAGAGGAGGTTACTGTCGTATCAAGGTTTTTTAAAACTTGTTTCCCAACAATAGTTTAAAGCCCTCAGTGATTTGCAGAACCTCACAAATTGCCTTCTTCCTTCTCTGCAAAGTAATTTAAGCTTGCTTTTGCATGGGGTTTGTGTGAACGGTCACATTAATAAGCAAGCTGAAAGCACACATCTTATGTCCGTTTCAGTAAATAGATCAGAAGTCCTCATTTCTGTCTGCTTGCTAATTGAGAAATTAGACACAAATCAAATGTAAAGCCTCTGGTTTACAGGCAACAACAGTGAACTCCGTGAACAACATTGCTGAACAGCCACGGTGCTCCTTCGGAGAGGAGGGCTTTGCAGAGCAGCACAGGCACACGGAGATGTCGCAGCTGATGCTGAATGAACTGACTAGCTCGTGCTGAATCACAGCCAGTCCGGCCTCATTAGTGTGAGGCTGTCCCTGGACTAATTAGCTCTTCTGGAAAGCCAGGTATGTTAGGCTAGGTGAGGTTCCACAGGGCTGCAGCTCGTTGCTTTGGCGCTTGGCACCTGCCCGGATGACGCTGCGAAGGCGAATCGAGCGTGCCATGGACATCTAACACTCCCCAGCGCGACCTTAGGCTCACCTGCTAGGGAGGGAATAAACCAAATCCTTCCTTTCTCCATAGAAATGAGTAGGAGCTTGCATCTGGCTGGTAACTGTGCTTCAGCTGAGAACCGTTGCCGATTCTCTCTGGTCTTCTCCGAAGGATGCAGCTCTGCCCCGGAGAGGACCATCTCCCCTTCCCCGCACAGTCCCTGGCTGTGCCCTGGGGAAGAGCAAGGCGAGGAAGCCCACCTTTCCCGTGTGCCGTCGGGTACCTGTGCCCACGGAGCCGGGACGGTTACGCGGTTCTGGCCAGCGTGTCCTTCCAGCGAGCTGAGGCCCCTGACTCTGTTCGCTGCTTGCTGTCGAATCTCTTCAGCCAAATCTCCAAAGTCTTGGCTGAGCTGTGCTCCAAAGCCAGCCAGATTTCTGATGCTTAGCAAAAATATTCATTAACGGCTTAATCTGCACACACACAGGGGATGCTTTTAGTGTATTTGTTCTAGGTCCGTGAAACAGTGATCTGGCCACTGCTTTAAACTCTGCCTTTATCTGTGATCTCAGAGATGAAGAATTCGGAAAAATGCTGTTAGAGGAGACAGCCCAAAGTATCCCCTGCGCCACAGAGCACATAACCACCGACACACACCACTCGTCCGAAGAAGCACGTGTTGCAAAACGCGCTTCACATCGGATAATTCGTGACAAACGCTCTCCTGAAAGCCCTCTATTGCCCGAGACACGCTGTCCCCCCGTCCCGCCGGGGAAGCGCGGGGTGCACAGGCTCCTCAGGATGTGCAGCGGGGCGTGGGGACTGGTGGGCGAGGGGCAGGGGGGCACCAGGCAGGGAAGGATCAGTGATTTCCCACTGAATTATCTCATCGGTGCTGAGGGAAGCAGAAAGGATAGGTGCAGTCTAGTCCCTCAGTGCGGGGGACAGGGTACCTGGGTTCAGTTCCCAGCTCTCCTGGGGATGGGTTTACTGGGGGGACGAAGGGAGCACATGAGATTCCCTATTAGAGATTCGAATGGAAGAACTTTGCCCTGTAATTGGGAAATTCTGGGATTGCGTCAGGATTTGACTGCATTTTCTCAAATGTGTTCCCTGCAAGACTCCTACTTCAAAATTCCGGCAGCGTTATTTACTGGAGACAGGCACAAGTCGTGTGGCACGGTTTCTGCCTTGCAGTCTGAGAGCCTCGCTGCTAACCAGGTCTTTGGAGGAAGCCAAGAAAACCTGCTAAACCTGTGTTCCAGGACTGGAGGAGTGAGTGAGCTTCAAGGTTACCTTTTGCAAATAAAGCTGAAGTATGTTCAGGAAATGAAATGTGCTGGAGCTGTGAGCAGAGGTGGGGGAAGCCTGGTCACAAAACCAGATGCATTTCCGTGCGCGTTGTTTGTCAGCCCTGTATGATTTGTATCACAACCTCCCTCTCTACATGCTGCCGGGGAAACCCCCCCCCCCCCCCCCCACGCACTTAGTGCTCGCAGGAGAGCAGCTCAGGGTCTGAGTTCGTACAGAAGAACCCTGTTGACCTGGAGAGATTTTTGCCTTTCTAAATAGAAGGTCAGAGGAAAGGTTGGTTCCTGGGACCACAGGCAAGGTGTTGAGATAAATTCCTCGTAGTCCTGGATTCACAAAGCCAGCACATCTCCCCAGGGACGTTGGTTTGCCTTGGCCTGGTGCAGCACTAAAGCAGGCAAACACAGCAGCTAATGTTTTGCAGAAGAGCATCCCCCTCCCCTCAGCTGGCTGAACACGCGCGAGGAGGTCTGTGTTTGAACTCCTGGAGCTGCTTGCAAGCAGCCGCTGCCAGTAAAAGTCAGGCAACACTTTCACTTCTTCCTTGCTGGGTTTTCGAAGCCCTGGCGATTCCCAGCCCCAAGGCTGCTGTTCAGGAGGAGCAGGATGAGGTTAGGACAGGAAGGGAGGAATTGAGGGCACAGGGCAGATGGCAACGTAGTGATTTTCTGCAAAATTATTGCCTCAGTGCTGTGGAAGCAGAGGCATGAGATGTTTTGGGAGGGAAAGTGTCAGGGGACTGTAATCCTTCCATTAGCCCAACCCAGGATAACTGTTACGTGATGGAAAAAAAAGATGCCTTACTGTGCAGCCCCTGCAACTTTGTGGCAACGTCCCATCTTCTGTGGCCTTTGATATCTCCCATCCTGCTTCTCAGTTTCCTTGTCAGTGGAATCAGGCTAATTACCAGGGACATAGGTGGCTTAATTAGTGAAAGCTCAGAGAGCTCTGAGAGCATCATCCACGCACAAAGCAAAAGAAAGCAGGGGAGGGTTGGAAACAGGGAGCACAAACCCTTGCAGTCTGGAAGGATTTCCTGGGGCATTAATGCATTTGATCCCTCTCCTCCCCATCCACCCTGATCCTTCCCAGAATCAAATGCTTTCTCCAGACAGTGCAGGCAGAGCAATACTGGCATTGCATTCAGATCGGTGTGTGCCTTCCTCCGCTGAAGAGCTGAGCTCCACTTCTCCCAGCTACTAACAACACTAAAAAAGCAGCTGAAACCCCCTCACGTCTGCTCTCGGGCAGTGGGGCTGGGCCAGTGTCTCCAGACACCGGTCTTTAAGGAAAGTTCTTGCCACTGCTGAGGGGCACCTGCCTTTGGGCATCTTTGTAGGTTGCAAGCAGTGTGAGCCATTCCCAAGATACCAGTGGGAAAGCCGCTTCTTAACCCCTTTTTCCAATGATTTCTGGTCCGTGGGCTCCGGAATTAGCAGCTCCTGCAGACAAGCCGAATCTCTTGAGGGTCCTGCAGCAGGTGGGGGAGTGGATCTAGAATGAAAGGAGTTGGCACAGTGGAGAGGATGAGTCTCAACCCTCCCTTGGCTTGCATGGAAAAAAAGGGTGGGATGGAAGTGTGGGAAGGGAAGGGAAAGGAAGGGAAGGAATGGAGGAGGTACTGAGATGAAGAGCTGCCAGCGTTGGGTGGTTAGATGCAGAATGGTGCGAGGGTTGGTTGGTAAAAGAAATGTAAGTTTATAATGCAACCAGGAGACATGAAATCACAGATAAAGATCACAACTGTCCTGCGCAGCACCATCATTCATATCCTGATGTGACCATCGGGTGGGCGTCTCTGAGTCCTGTCAGCTTCTTCCAGGCTATGGTAACACTGAGCCTCACAAACTCTGGTCCAAAATGGCTGCATTTAGTATGGCCTGTTCTTTAGTGGGAAAATACTCAAAGCCACTGGACTTTCTGCTCGACCACTACCCCTCCAACGTTGCATAAGCGGGGACACATACCTGTGCCATCCACGGTGGCTGGAGGTCTGAGGTGAGGGAGTCTACCGGCCCGGGCCTGTCTCATCCCCTCCGTCTGCACTGACAAAGCCCTCTCTTCCCAAAAAGATGCACTGACGGCAATCGTCATTGGAATGTGACTTTTACACCTGCTGGGGGGCCCCCAGCAGCTCCTCAGCTACTGCCAGCCGTATGTAGGCAGCAGGCAGGGCGAGGAGGAGCCAGCTTTGTCCCTTGGCACCACATGGCTGCCCAGATGCCTTGGGGAACTTGTGTGAATGCACACAAGAAATCAGGGACATCCTGCTATGTCCAAGGAGGTGATGTGGGGTGAGGACGGACACTCTTCTGGGATAACACTGTCCTGTTGGACTGAAACAAGGCATTGACAAATGGTGCATTTTGGTCCCCCTCCTCTGCAGACACTGTTAGGTCTAACGCTAACCTGTAACAGCTGATAACAGCCGCAAATGCTGCTGCTGTTGCTTTCATAAAAATGTGTGGGATACCAGATGATTTCCATACACAGTCGGAGCCCTGAAGCTGTGTCTGCGCTAACCTTTTTCCCCAACACCTCCCACCATTGCCACTGCTGGTTCGAGTGCAGGAGCAAGGTGGACGAGCCGCTGATGGCTGGGGACCTTCCAGTCTGTGCACCTGAAATACCAACTTCTGGCCTCAGCTAGAGCCCCCGTTGTGGAAGCTGCATGGTGGCAGGTGGGTGGGGAACAGAGCGGTACACACGCACACACACGCACACACACCCCCACGTGCACACACACACACACACGCACACACACACCCCACGTGCACACACTGGATTTTATAGGCGCTCCTAGGTGACTAGTGGACTCAGTGCATGAATCCCTTTAGAAGCTGAGTGCCTAAATCACATAGGAATATCAAAATGTGGCCAGCCAAAAGCTCCCCCGCAATGGTCTCTGCACCACTAAGTCTAAGCCCCGGAGAAGTGAGCTGTTCGCAAAAGCAATCTGCAAAGGGACCGGAGCGAGCAATTGGCAGAAGTGCAGCTGTGGCTGGGTACGAATTTCTGGGGAAATTTTTATAGCGGGAATGCTGATGAGTAATAAACAAGGTGCTGCCTGATTCCTTTTCGGAGGAAGGAGGGGAGGGAGCGAGGGGCTGAGAGAAAGACGCACAAGGAAGAGAAGGAGAAAGAAATGACCTTGGCGAGTTTTTTTGGCTGCTGTCCAGGTCACACTGATGCCAGAAAAAGCTCCGCGTCCCTCTTGGCTGGAAGTTCGCTCCCCGCGTTAGGTGAATCACATACACATTTCTGGAACATTACATGTTCACAGTTGCAAAGCTAGCAGTAATTAGAAAAACTACAAGACCAAGGCAGGGGGAAAGAAATGAGTCACACATGGAAGTGGTGTTATTGTACTGCAGGAAAATCAGCTTTGCGGATTTCCAAAGGTGAACGTACGTCGGGCTCCTTCACTGCCAGAACGGGCTCTTCTGCCGCTGCCCTCCAGCCGGCCTGGCTGTCGGCATCCCAGGGAGAACAGCAGCGTTGCAATAAGACAGGACACATTAAGGCTTGTCCACACAGGGAGGCTAAATTGCACTCGGGGCCTGAAATTCGTGTGGAGTGACTCCGGACCGTGCGTGGTTGTGCAGTTAACTCTCGGTGGGAATGTTCTTATTCCACAGAGCGGAACTCCACGGAGCGTAATCCACTTCCACCCAGGAATTTAGCCATTTCAAAGCACGCTGTTCTCATGCCAGAATAAGAGCAGCCGTGCCAGGAGCTGATCACAAGGAGTTATTCCAGAATAACTTCCTGGCCGGGCGAGTCCGTGCAGTCCAGGGGGAGGCAGCTGTTGGCACCTAGATGATGTGCGGCTCGAGAGCTTTCCCCGTCCTCCAGCACATACCAGCAGCGAACGGTGACCTTTTATTGCTCACTCACTTCCACACTGGATCTGGATGCTGCTCATTTCTGAAAGGAAGAAAGAGTCCCATACCAACTCCCTGTGTTCAGGCAAGTTTCATAAATCATGCAGACAGTCTCGTTTCAAATGAACTGATGGATGGAGCTTTCATCCCTTTCTTTGCATGACCCTTACGCTGCTATTCATTAACAGCACAAAGGGTGTTTTAACCTGGGAGCAAACTGGGTTCTCGGTTGTTTGGTTTACCCTCCTTCTGAGTCATCCCGTTCGGCACATGCAGAATCACAGCCCGAGCAGCCCGCGGGCTCTGCCGCCGGCGCCGGGCTCCCTGGCAGAGCCCCGTGGCACGGCACGGTCCCCGGCCCCGCGGAGCAGCGCTGCATCGCAAGGCGGCACGCGGCTCCGCGCTTCCCGGCGACGCTGTGGGCGGAAGAGCCCGGCCTCGGAGCGCCGCGCTGCCACGTGTCGCAACGCTACAGCCTTGTTTCCGAGAAGCGTGAGTTCATGCCAGTCCTGGGTATAGGGCTCTCGTCTTCGGATTCGATTACAGTCCGGCTGGAGGATGCAGTGGGAGGCTGTCAGCCTTCGGTGGAGACTCCACTCGGAGAGGGCTGGAGAGTGCAGAAGGCATCAAATGATGAAGTGATGCTGCGGACAAACTGCGCAGAGCATAAAATCTTCCTGCAGTATTCCAAGACAGATTGTTACGGATCTCTGCCAAGAAATCAAACATTCCTGCTGCAGTTAGGGCTTTCACAGAAGCCCCCTCTGGGACATGAAGTGAGGCTAAGACAACAGTCCAGAGCTTTGCTAGCAAATCATGAGTCCCGAGTGTCTCTCCAGCTGGCAGGACCATCATTGACCTAAATGGCCTTGTCCTCCCTGACACAGCTCTGTTAATTTGGCCACAATCCACTTAATAATGTAGCTAGAGTACAAAGATGTATCCAGGCCCAACCACAAAACAGCTGGAGACTATAGGGTTGACTTAATCCTGGTAGAATAAAACAGGGAAACTGGTGGGAGTCAGTAAGGATGTTGCTGGCTGGGTTTTGAGCAATGCTGAGTAATAAAAGGGATCAAATGTGTTAGGCACAATCTGTCTGGAGCCACAGTTGTTGTTGTTGTTTTAACTAATTGAATTTTAGTGCTGGTGAAAGGTACCGGATTGACAGCTCTGGGGAATACTGTCTGTTTTTTAGACCAGGTACAGCACAGGCAGTGAATCCCCTCTTAATCCCATCTTCATCCAGACATCGTGCTTTCCCCTCGGAGCGGGGAGAGAAGTTCAGTCCCTGACGCGTTCAGCCTTTCCCTCGCGCAGCTGGGCCTCGAGCAGGGGGGCTCTTGCACCCATCCGAAAGAGCCCGGCAGACCTCGGAGAGCGCGGGGCGGCCAGGCCTGCGGGTGCCGGGAAACCCGGAGCGACGAGGGCGGGGGAGATGCCGCGGGAGAGCAGGGGGAGCAGGAGCAGCATCCGTGAGACGAGAGCAGCCTGTCGTGTCCTTCCAGAGCGCAGCCGGGGCCTGGGGCAGGGCTGGAGGCAGGGACATCGGTGCAGGCGCCTGCTTGGTGACCTCCGCTCTGGGCAGGAGCTCTGCCCCTTGCAAGATGGCCATCGTTCGTATCCAGCTTCGTAAAGGGCTGAAGGGTTGGAAGCACCAAGCGTTTTACTACTGAAGGCAGAACAAGAGAAGCGATTCCTGTGCTGCACAAGCACGTGCTACAGGTTTTGGCCTGGGTCCGGTGTTGGAGGGTGCAACGTGGAGGAGATCTCTGGGGAAAGCGGTGAGGGGCGGCGGTGCATCCGTCCTGCATCCCGCAGGGACGGGGAGGGTGTGCCGAGGACACCGGCACGGGACGAGCCGCACTCCCTGCAAGCACGGAGAGGTGGCTGTTTCCCAGGGGGATGCAATTAGGAGGGCACCTCGTTAGCCCGGCTCTATAAATAGCTGGGAAAAAGCCCAGGCAGGAAGCAGTTGATTTTAGGAAGGGCTGGGTTTTAGGCCTGCCAAGTCTCGCCGGGGTGGGAGGGTCACTCCTGCACTTTGGAGGAGTTTTAAGGCAGCGTTGACAGCGCTTCCCTCTGCGAGGCAGGGCCATGCTCCCCTCCCAGCTGCAGCCCTTCAAGGCTCTTTGAGCTCTTCTTGCTGTTTCCCTTGCTTGGCTTGCCACGGGGTGACGGGCAGCTCGGTAGTTTAGTTGTTAGGGACAAGCTGTGTGTCATTTTTTGTGCAACTCCTCTACTGCTCATGTAGGTAGGGGCTTTGGAAGCTGTACAGCAGAGAGCCTGTTAGGCAGAGATAAAAGCGCCCAGGTCAGCCTGCTTTAGGGGAGGCTGGGACCATCCAGGTGCAGAGTTTGAGGGTATTCAGGCAGTGAGCGCGATGGGCACAGAGAAGCAGTTCTGCACAGGGCAGGTCCCCTTGTGATGTTTCTCCAGCGCAGGTTAAGTTTCGTCCTGTTTACTGGACTGAACAGAGCATTGCTTTGCTTTGCTGTGTTGGTTTCTGTATTCTGACCCACATCTTAAGGGCGTTTATTGGGAACCGGCTTTGGTGCGAGACTTGCATGATATCATGTTTCCAGCTGGGTCGGCCGCATGGGAAAACAGGCCTCGTTAATAATAAGGTGTGCCCCATCCCTGACAATCCTGGGAGGAGGGAAAAGAAAACAGGGAAAGTTTTAAAAGAAGCCATTGCATTTATTCATCTCAGATCGGACTACTTTAGTTGAGGATTTTTTCCTATGGAGTCAAGTCACTTTTTTAAGTGATCCTGAAGTAGTTGATCTACACAGACCCACGTGCTCCTGCTTTGCAGGGTAAAGCTTCAGTCTGTAGCTCGTATCTGGAGGAGCAATTGGGAAGTAAGGACTGCAGCAGGTCTCGTTACTGGTTGGTTTTTGGTGCTATCAGTACTTGATACACAGATGCAGACAAGGGGAATGCCATAAGTTTCTCTCTTTGAGAGCATCCAGGTGGTGGGGAGGTACCCAGCTCCTATATACCTTTTTTAAAAATAAAAAGGTAAATTCAGCCTTTTCTATCTGGATGTCCCCTTTGGGAGGGATGTCTGGGCTGGAGGGCATGGGGATCTGCTGTCTTTCAGTGTCACTTCAGTAATCAAAGTCCTGCAGATGAAGCTCTTGCTTTAGATGCTGAGGGCTCTGGCTGGTAACAACACACGGTATCTTCTCTCCACTTGTGACCAGCCTGTTCTGCTAATTACCGAGCCAGCGTTCTTCGCAGATCACACGTACGTCACAGTCCCAGCATCAAGAAGAGCCAGCGTGAGTCAGACTTGAAAGCCCTGGAAAACACGGTGGTGTCTGAGCACTTCTGAAGCAGGAGCGAGTGGCAGCCAGAGTAAAGGGACGAGCTCTCTCCTGCCCTCCGAGTCCGGTGACCCTTCTTGTGCAGAGCGACGTGCCAAGCGATGGAAGATGGAGCCGGACCAGACTCTTCGAGTTAAACCTGTTCGGGTCCCTCGTGCCGGCTGGGGCTGAGCTGCTTAGGGGAACAGGGAGGCTGTGCGGCTCTGAGCCGGCACTGCAGCTAAGATCTGTTTGTCGCTGGCCTGCCCCGTCTCGTGGGTCTGTGCGCGCCAGCTTGGTTACCTCTCGCTTGCCTGCAAAAACTCCTCTGCCTCCCCGTAGCGCTCCCCCAGCAACGGTAAGTCCTGGAGGGCCGGTGGGCCCTGATGGGTGTCGCACAGCCCCAGCGGTGTGGGGTATCTTGTACCCCGGAGATGGGGGTGTTGCACAGCCCCAGCGGTGTGGGGTATCTCGTACCCCGGAGATGGGGGGGCCGCACAGCCCCAGCAGTGTGGGGTATCTCGTACCCTGGAGATGGGGGGGGTCGCACAGCCCCAGCAGTGTGGGGTATCTCATACCCCGGAGATGGGGGTGTTGCACAGCCCCAGTGGTGTGGGGTATCTCAACCCCCAGAGATGGGGGGTCGCACAGCCCCAGCGGTGTGGGGTATCTCATACCCCGGAGATGGGGGTGTCGCACACCCCCAGCAGTGTGGGGTATCTCATACCCCGGAGATGGGGGGGGTCGCACAGCCCCAGCAGTGTGGGGTATCCCGTACCCCGGAGATGGGGGGGTCACACAGCCCCAGTGGTGTGGGGTATCCCGTACCCCGGAGATGGGGGGGGTCGCACAGCCCCAGCGGTGTGGGGTATCCCCTACCCCAGAGATGGGGGGCTGCACAGCCCCAGCGGTTTCCCGTGGCTGCCACAGGCAGCCGGCAGCAGCCAGCGGTGTGGGGCACGGCGGAGTTGCCGGTAGAGGCTCAGGCTCCCTGTCTCCACCTGTTCCGCTGTTTCCATCTCCAGTTCAGAGCATCCGTCACACCTTGCTCAGGGGATGAGACAGCGGCATCCGCAGAGCTGCAGAAGCACAACATAACCGATCCCTAAAGGGCAAAGAAGGGGTTAAGCTGCTCCTCCGCTCCCACCCCAATCCCCAGGGCCAGCCCTAGAGAAGCCCGTTCTTTCCCTCGGTGCCTGCAGCGAGCGGTGGGCCGCAGCCCGGCTCCCGGCCCTCCGGAGCCAGCCGCAGCGGGGCCGTGGGGCGGCCGGCGGCCTCGGCGCTCGCCCGGACCGGGAGCGGCTGGGTCTCAGCGCCCCAGCGCAATTGAAATGCAGACAGTAATGGTGCACAACAAAGGCGGTGGCGAGCGTCCTTGTAAGCTGGCCTTGCATGCCACCTACGGTTCCTTCGGTGGAGGTGATACGCTGCTCTTTGTCTGGCTGAGCAGCCGTTTATTTGCAGTCAGGCTGAGGCATCGGTGGCAGACAGAGATTCCCTGATGGGTCTCTCTTTATTTGGAGTAAAACTGCAATATAAAACCCATAATAGGTAGTGCTGGCTCTTAGCCACAGCTTGGCTGCGCTTGACGGCCGCATGCTCTTCCACGGTTCGCAACGGTCGCAAAGCTAGTGCTCATCTGGCAGAAACTCACTGCAAAGAAGTTATATTTAAGAAATGAAGCACGTGTTGTTGAGATGCATTGCCAGGAGTTACAGGGGCGCGCAGCTCTCGCAGGGCGCGGGCCAAGGGGACCCGTCGGGACCGGTGGAGCGCCCGTGCTCCGAACGTCAGCCCCGCGCGAGCTGCTCCGGGTGGGCACGGGGCACCAGGGGCACCCACAGCCGCGGGTCTCGGAGCCTGGTGCGATGCCCCCGCTCGCTGCCCTGCGGGGCCTCGGCCCCCCCAGCCCCTGCTGCCGAACACCCTCTCCTCGTCCCGGCGCTGAGAGATCCCCCTCCTCCCAGCCGGGGACGAGCTCCAGCCTCGGTGTCCGGGTCTGAATTTCGGGTGTCTCTGGGTTTCCAGAGTGCTCAGATTGGGGCTGCTGGCTCTCCGTGACAGGAGGAGAAGCAGTAACTTGCACATTAAATCCAGGTCCCTCCAGGCACCCGCCGCGCGCCTGCTGCCTGCCCGTGAGGCCTGTTCTGTGCACGTTGTCCCGCAGGGATGGTCGAATCTGTCAGGGCGAGTGTCCTCGTGCCCCGGTGTGGCGTGGCAGTCGTGGGTGCCCTGGGGCAGAAGCAGACGGGCAGAGCGCAGAGAAGCGCTCGCAGCTCGCAGCCGCCGGACGCGGGGCCTGCGCGGCGTCGTTGGTGGCTGCGGATGGCGAGGGCATGGGCTGTGCCAGCCTGCGTCACTCCGTCTTCCACGCGCTCCTCGTGAGCTCTGCGGCAGCGAGCGCGGCGGCCGGCTGGTGCGAGGAGGAGACGTCTCCCATCGGCAACTGCAGAAGAAGCTCTAGCAGGTGGGATGAAGAATCGCGCTGAAGATCACAGAGCGGAGGGAGGCAGCGGCAAATAGCAGCAGAGGATGGGAGAGACGAATGCCTGTGTCCTGCGTGCCAGCGCTAATGGGAGGAGGATGTGCTCGCAATAATAATAACGAGGCGGCAGGAGTCCCTGCCTGAAGAGTCGGCTCCCCGCGATCTGGCAACGCGGAGGTGATGGACCAAAGCTGGGAATCCAGGTCAAATCCAGGGGAACAAGCTGAGTTCGTCTGACAGCGTCTCACCTTCCGACGCGCTGCGCAAGGAGGCAGTGGCTTGGAAATCCGGATTTTGGAGGCTGAACTTCATCAGTCGGACTGCTTCTGCCTCATTACGTTTAAAGAGGAGCGCATCCCGGCATCAGAGAGGAGCGCTGCCCCTCTCCCAGCTGGGTTCGGAGCGGATCAATACGAACGCTGTGCCATCTAAGCAGCTCTTCCCGAAGCAATAAATATGGGAAGCGTGCTTGCAGTCTGCCTTTGCTGAGGATGAAGGGCACACGATCGAAGCTGCGGGACGCACCGTGTTTAATATTTATCAGCACCAAATCACAGGGCGTCCAGAGGCGCCGCTGAAGAAGAGCGGACCGGGGTGGTGACCTGGGCGAAGAGCCCCGCCGCTCCCAGACACGAATGCCGGCCGGCTGAGAGCGGGGCAGAGCCCGGCCTGCCCGTGCCATGCATCAGCCACAGCGAGGAAGCGCGCAGCAGCAGCAGTGCCCGCCACCGCCGCCGGGCCGCCCGCCAGCGAGGGGACAGCCCTGGTGCCCTGGCTCCCTGCCTCATGCCTTTCTAATGCAAATGCCACGTTGCCTTGGTGACAGCGGGACACATCCAGCCGCATCCGCGGTGGCTGCGGGAGGCGTGGAGGCTCTCGCCTCCGAGGGTAGCCGTGCCTTGCAGCGCGTTGTTACCGGCGACGAGCACCTTGCTCTGCGTTGCGGATCCCGCGCAGGTGTTCGCCCGATAACCGCGCACCTCGTTGTGTGTCGTCACCCGCACGAGGATAATCCCCCTCCTCGCAAGGCAGTAGCACCTCCGAGGTGCAGCTGGAGACTGGGTCCTGTGTCCTCGCAGCTGGCGATATCCGATGCCCCTAAACCCTGCCGACCCTCCGAAGCCATCTCTGTCCTGCATTAGAGAGCTGAGCTCCAACAATAAGGGTAATGGACAGGAAATTAGAGATAAGTAGGTGGTTTGACAAGATTAGGGATAAGCAAAAGAAACATAATTATGTGATAGCTGCTATCGGACAAGGGCTCCTACGAAAGGGAATGTAAAGGACCTAAAAAAAAAAGCACTACACCAGATCAAACAGCTACACTTTGCAGATAACAGCCCAAAAACACAGAGTATAAATATTTATCACAAATTGAATTCTCCAAACACTCCCTGCTCGGGATCACATTAACAATAGATGGGATTGAGGATAATGGAGGCTTTTCACAATCTTTTTTTTTTTTTCTTTTCTGGAGCTTTTATGCATGTACAGCTGTGTGTGTGTGTGTGAGAGATAGGAGCGCGTGTCCATGCGTGTGTCGGTACATGCTGGAGGAGGGGGTCGTCCACGGTCTCAGCTCTGCTGGTGCCAGCGCTGCTCAGTCTCAATTCCTTCTTCTGCCACCTCGATGGCTCTGGGCAAGTCGGAGAAAATACACAGTCATCCAAGCTTCTGTCCAGAAGTCATCCCACACCCCCACCCCAGGCCCTTTCTGTGATGGCCCAAGGTTTGGTTTCGCACTGGTGGTGGGCAGCGAGGTGGGCGCGAAGGCACGGTGATCCTCGACCGGGCTCCGGGGGTGGGAGCCGGGCCACAGCCGAGGGGGAGCTTCCCAGCCCGAAAGCCTAAATGAAACCTGGGTGGTTTCTGTGGCTTCTACCTCTGCGAGGAGCGAAGGGGAAATTAATTAGTGGTGGGCACGTTCCTGCAGAGTCATTGGGAAGCCTCTGCCTTGAATGAGAGCAAGGCTGGGCCCTTCAGTGTCTGCAAAGCACTTGAAAGATGTAAAGCGCTTTTGCATGTAAGTGCTAAGTGTGATTGTGACCTTAAATTAACCTGCAGCCTCTCTGGTCCGTCTGAGGGAGGGCAATGCCTCCTGCGCTGTCCCCAGTGCAGCTCTCTGTCCCTTTGCGCTGGCGAACGAGGGTCTCGCTGCTTCAGCAGGATGGCTGCCGTCAGAAAACTGCCCCTTTCGGAGAGCAACCCCACTCTTCCTTATGGTTCATTTTGGCTGTTGTTATTTATTTAACAAGCCGGAACACAAAGCCTCCATAACTTGGTCTTGCAAGTTACTGAAGCCCAGGAAATGAAAACTCCACAGCAGCATTAATTGGAGGGCTTTTTAATTAAAATCAGCTTGTTTCCCGATCAAAGATTAAAGGAAGGAAGAAAGCTGAAAGAAAAAAAAATAATAAAACGATTCCCTCCCTGCCCCTCTCTGGCATTCACGAGGTGCAGGCTGAGCACCGTGCGTCATCCCTGCTGCTTTGCTCTGGTACCTTTTGATTTTTTTTTTTTTTCCAAATGTCTTTTTCATCTCCTGTTTCTACCTGATTTTGTCCCCATCTGCTTCTCCTCCGTCTGTCTGGGGCCTTGGAAAGGTGTTTTTTAGAGGCAGCCTTTGGGGTCCCGCTTTGCCCTCTGCCAGGGCGGCGCGTGGCCTGGGGAGCAAGGATAGGGAACTTTTTGCAGACGAGCTGGGTGTTTCTCGCTGTGGTCCTTGTTAGTTAAACGCCCTAAGCAGTAACAGCATTGCCTTCTAGTGAGACCTACTGGCATTCCCGTCCATCCAGGTGTCTTTGGTCCGGTGGAAGGAGCTGGAGAAGCTCCAGCCAGGCAGCCCCACCGCCGCGCTGCCGCGCTTTTCCATGGCATCAATGCGTCCTGTGCGGGTCCCCGCGGGCACGCCTGGTCTCCGAAAAGCAGCTGTCACCGTGAGCAAAAGGTGCCTCCGCAGGTCGGGAGCCAGTCTGTTCGGGAGCTTTTCTGGAGAGTTCGATTCCGGAGGAGGAATTAGTGCTGCCTCAGGCTTAGCTGCTGTGACTCAGTGACATCCAGTGAGGCTAAGCAAAGTGTATTGCTAATGGAAACATATATTTGTTGCTTTGGAAACACTGGTGCCCGCAAGGCTGCTGAGAATCAACGAGGAGGAAAAATTAGGTGGAAAAATTTGAGTGAAAATTTTCTTTAATGAAAATTTATGATTGACCAAAATTCCACAGTTTCTTAAGCGGATAATGAGGATAATTTTGGTCAAACATCGATCTTTTTTTCAGTGATGATTGTAACTGAGCACAAAAACCCCCAAAACAGGAAGAGGAAACAGCCAACAGGAAAGCAGGAGAAAGTGATGGTAACTGAGATGGATGAAAGGCTTTGAAGTTCAGAAAATTGGTAAGGGAAGGTAAAGGCATCAAGGAAAAGTCCATAGCTGGCTAGGCTGTGGGCATTCGTAGTGAAAAGTATTAGGCAAAAGAGGTGCCCTAGCAATAACTGGGGCTCATTAGCAGCTAGCAGTGGTGACCGTGTTGGTAATGGTACGGGGAGAAGTGCCAGGTCAGCGTTTCTGTGCCGTTCCTGAAGGGAGCGGGGTGATGTGCTGCTGCCGTGCATGGTTGCCGAGGCATCTCACGGCCTGATAGCAACCACCAAAGACTGTTGCACGTCCTAGAAAATAAATGCTTTGAAATTGTTTGGCATTAGCCCCAAGAGTTCTCCGAGCACTGGCAGAGAGTGTCTGTGCTCGGAGGAGAGCTCGTTCCTAATTGCCCTGGAGTACCAGAGAAAGACCAAGGACCTGGAAGAGCACTGGGGCCCTGCCTGTCTTCAGAAGGAGCAGAAGGGATGACCTGGCCTCAGCAGAAGAGTGGAAAAAACATGATACAGAATTGAATTGAGGAAGAATTAGTGTCAGTCAGCATGGCTTTATGGAAATAGATCTTGCCAAACAAACCTGATTTCATTCTGTAACGAGATCATACTTTTGGTTGTAAAGATAACTGTGTAGATGTAATATACTCCAACTTCTGGAAGGCATTTACTTAGCATGGCGTGGCTTTCTGATCAAACAGTTGGCACCCCGAGTAAAGCACGTCGTCAATGGTAAGTGATTTCCAAAGAGGGGGAGAAGGCAGAGATGCTTTTGGAGATCTCCTCTTCGCCTGTTGTTATCACATGCTGTTGTACTGCAAAGGTGGACATCTCGGATTGGAGATTGTGCCTTGGCAAACAACAACTCGGGAAGGAGCCTGTAGGAGAAGCAGCTGGGAATCTTCCCGTGAAACTGTCCTTTGTAGGAACGGGGCAAAGCCCCAGTTGAAGGACTGCTGAGGATGGGCAGCAGAAGGGCGAGCGAGGACGGCAGGGTGAACCGGCCGTCTGGACGTGGCGTTTGTGAGAGACCGATCCTCAGCACTGCCTCCGGTTCTGCTGCCTGTGTTTTAAAAATCATTGAAAAAGGGAACGGGTCCAGAAAAGAGTCACAAAAATGGCTGACAAAAAATGCCTTTACTGTACAATTATGTACGAGTGTATAAGCATGGGTTCAGGGAGATTAGAGAGGATACTAAAAGTCTGTCTGTCTGTTGGAGAAAAGCATAACAGAAAGTAATGAGTAGAAGCTGAGTCTGGACAAAGCCATACAGAAAATAATGGTGTAGGAGATTCCCTTCCGGAAGAAGGAGGGTGCATTCTCCATCTCTTCGCGTTTCTTCTCCACTCTGGGTGTCTTTCTAGAGCAGATGCTTTCCCCACACACTCACTAGGTGCAGTGCAGAGTAACACACAAAGGCTGCAGAAAGAGGGGCAACGACGCAGGCCGTCCAAGGGAGCGCATCGCCCCGTCGCTGCGGCACGGCCAGGAGGGCAGCACTAATGCGGAGATGGCCCCCCTGGGACCCCCCTCGGGCCGTGGCTGGCTCCATGCTTCCCATCCCGCTGTCCGCCGCGGCGCCTGGGATGGGCTGCCTCCCGCGGTGCAGGCAGCCTTCGATCGGCAGCTCTGAAAGCTGGGAAAGATGGTCGTCCTCGGACTAGGCTGTCTCAAGGTCTCCTTTGGCTCGCAGACCTATAAATTAAAGATGCGAGAGGTTCACTTAATACCGAACACCGGAAGCCCCAGGGGTGCATTCACATCTCCTCCACTTCAGACCTCTCTGGAGACGCTGCTGCAGATCTCCAAGGAAAGGTCTGGACCCGCAGCCCTTCTCCAGAACGAGGTGAGGAGGCCGGGAGATCCCGACCCCGTAAAGCCAGGGCTTGACTCTGCTCCCGGACACGAGCGGCAAGGAGGCAGACCCTTGTCCTGTGTTTGGTGAGGAAGGGACGGAGTGGTGGGGAGACGGGGATTTCTTACTAACTCCTGGGAACTGGAGCTCTTCTCTGTGTCAAGGATGTTCTTTATGCTCATGAGATGCAGGCTGATTATGAGAAACATATTGATTGAGGTTTCACAGCTACTGAACACAGTAGATATGTATCAGTTACACCACAGCCCAAACCTGTATCAATGTGTTTCTAATAATCAGCTGGCATCTCATTAACATAAATAACTGTCTTATCCCATTTGGGAGAGCTGCTCCGTGGCTTGCTAACTGCACATTACTGAAATGCCAATTGCTCATTAGAACAATCTTTCCGTAGGTCTAACTCCCAGGGAATGGAGGCGTAATAAGACATCGCTTGTTACATAGTTGTTAGACCTTGGTAAATATGTTTCTAATCAGCAATTAGTACTTAATTAACACACCGAAAATATCATTTTCAATCTAAATTAAGCTTTTACAGAAATCTGGAAAGAAAAGCGGGAAGATGCAAGCAAGCAAAAAAGGATTACGAGCTGAAATCAAAAAGATGTATTTGAAAGAAGAGCCCGGTGCTCACCCTGTGCTTAGGACAAGTTCTCATGTCATGTCAACACAGCTCCAGGAAAAATGCTGTTGTCTGGGAGCTGTTCACTTTGACCAGAGACAAAATGCCAAAACCGGCCGGGAAGCCTTGGCAGCCCATCGCAGAACTGCAGGAGGTAAAGCTGGGCCTGGCTTGTGGGCCCGGCCTTGCCCCCAGCTGTCCCTTTGGGACCCTGCCCGGGTCGTCTCTCTGTTACTGGGAGTCTAAAAGTGGGACCAGGTATGATTCATACATGCTCGGGAAGGGGGAAGAAAAGATGCTCTGCTTTAAAATAAATGATGTGTTTCAGTTTTCCTCCTGTGGAAATTTCTTCGCTCGGGCCACTGTTCCTGCCTTCCCTCCATCGACGCTTTTTTGTTAGACGCCGCTCTAATTTTCCCTTGCTTCAGTCGGTTCTGCTTCCCTCGCACCTCCCCCTTTTCACGATGGACACGGTCAGAAGGGTGGGGAGAGGGACGGCAGGTTGCGTCCCCGGAGAGAGCAGGCAAAGCCCCCGCGTCCGGCGGCACCCGGCCACCGCGACCGAACTGCCGGGTGCTCCAGCATCGCCCGGCCAAGGCACGCACCAGCCCGCCCCGCGCACCGCAGCCGGCACGGCATTAGCATGCTTGCAGGTGTACGGATTCAGGGCTTTAATCTCCTCCTCAGCGTGTTTGTCCTTTCATTTCTCGAGTGGTTCAGCGAGAACCTTGGCTTGACGGCGGATCATTAATGCAGAGCAAACAACGGGGCTTTTTAGGTCCTTTTCAGCTAATCACCATTGATCCAGGCTGACCTTTCTGTGCCTCTCCTAATCCTGAAATCTGGATTCCGATTTGCATTAAGCCACCTCCGAGGGAAGGTATCAGAAGAGATAAACCATCGCTCCTGCTCGAGAGCTGTGTCACCCGACGGGGACAGGGATGGGGACGGGATGCAAGCGCTGGCCGGGGGGGGAGGACCGCAGCACCCCTTGCCACGACAGCCCCTCTCGCACTCCTGCTAGTGACGGAGACGCCGCGGCTCCGGGGCAATGAGCCTCCTGCCCTTTCTCCTCGCTGCTCGGGCTGCACCGAGGCCCAGTTCGATGCGAGAAGAGTGGAGAGTCACGGGGCAGCTGCACGTCGGGAAGCGGCCGGATCCCGCGGCCGCGGCAGCTCGAGGAGCAGCGGTGGGGCTGGGCATCGGCCTGGAGGACGAGCAGGGCCCCGTCTCCGCGGGGTGGGAGCTGCTCAGCTCAGCCCTCACCCCGGCCCCTTCCGAAACGTCTCCTGCGGCGGGGACCCCGTCCCCCACCCCCGGTGCCTCTCGCATTAGTCCTCCGTGCTTAGAGCCGGTGGGTGCCCTTGAGCTCAGCACCACTTCGGACCGGTCACGGATGTCTCACGAGCTCCCGGCTTTATTCCCACGGATTCACGAGGCCCCTTACCCGGGACGCGATCGCCCTGTCTGCGGGGCGCTGAGCCCCACCGGGACGCATTCCCTGTCCCGCAAGGCTGGGGGGGACGTGCCGGCACGGAGCGGCTGCCTCCCAGCCCTGGATGCCAGCCCCCGCTTTCCTCGCCTTCTGCAGCCAGCCGGGCTCCCGGCAGCCGCCGGCAGGTACGTTTGAAGGAGTTTCTAGATCGGAATGTGTTAGATAGAGCTTGACAGCATTTTTTCCTCAATACCAAATTTGCTAAGAAATATAGCTGTGATGCAAGGAAAGAAACAAAACCGCTTGTGACTGCAGGTTAAATTCCAATAGTTCTTATCCTGTTGGAAATGGCAGAAACATCTAAATAATCAAAATGTTTTGAAATGGAATACTGTTACTTTTTTTCTTGTGTTAAATTATAGGTTTCATTTCAAATAAATGGCCCAGATTTTAGATAGGAAAAAGAGTAAAATGCTCTGAGCAATAAACAAAATGCACGCTTTCTTGTACAAACAGGACACGGTGGGTGTGCACGGAGGGACTGGGCTTGTTGTCCCGGAATAAACACATGAGCTGGGTCTGGGCTGACCCGGATCCAGCGCCTGTCCAGCAGCACCGACCGCGGCACGCGGGGGTGACGCTGCTTGGGGTGCGCAGTCCCGAACCAGGAGCACGGGAGCCGTGTCCTCGCTAAGCATGGGAAGGGAGGCCGCGCCCTGGGCTTTACCTGGAGCTCAGCCGGGCTGGGCGGCTGCAGGACGCGCGGGTCCCGCGTTATCCACGCGGGTCCCGCGTTATCCACACTCCCAGCTGCGGCCTTCGCTGCTATGGTGCCTCGAGGGCTGGCTCTGCAGCCTGGATCCGGGCCCTGCCTGCGTTTCCTTGCTGCGAGGACGGTAATACCGCGTTCACTGCAAAGACCCTGAGGTCTCCATCAGACCCGTCGTGCCTCCGCAATGCCCCCCCCGGCCATCGTGCGAGGAGCCCGCAGGAGCTATGCAGGAACCGGAGCCGGCGGTTCCCGGAGAGGCGTGAAGGATGAGAGTCCTCCCGGGAACGGTGAGCTAGGCTGGAGATAGCCTCTGCCAGGTCTCGCCCCATGGGGCTCTGCGTGCCACGTAAAACTGGGAGCAAATAATTTAGTGGCAGAGTTATTTCAGCTTTTTTAAGAAGCCGCTTGTGTCTGCCCTGTGCAGAGAGCATCGTGCCCCAGCAGGGAGGAGGGGGTGGCTGGGGCTGTGCCTGGCCCCATGGGGAGCGCGGGGTCTGCGCTCCCCTCTGATGGGCTCAGCTTTCCTCGCAGCCTCCTTCTTCACCTGACGAGGCTGAAGCTGTGCAAAACCTGCTGCAGCATCTCCCTCTCAGACCTGGTTGTTCCTGAGCTACCTGGGGCCACCCCACTGCCGTCCACGGAGCTGCAGGTGACACTGGGGACCCCCTGTCCCTGCCCTGTCTCTGCCAAGGGACGCCCTGAGCCTCTCTGCGAGGAAGCGTTGGCATGGGGACGCGATCGCAGCGAGCCGGCCGGGGCTGAAACACCCCCCTTGCAGCGGGAAGCAGCCAGCCTGGTGCCAAGCCAGGCCTCCCTGGCGCTGCTTTAGAGGCCGGCAGCAGATGCTGCCCATCGCTGCGCTTATCAGGGCTGCAAGTGGAGACCCCGTCCGGGTCCCTGTCCCTGTCCCTGTCCCCATCCCCTTCCCCACCTGCTCAAGGATGCATGAGCAGAAAGGCAGAAGCCCTGACCCACAGCCCCCCAGATACACCCCAAACCTTTCCCACATGGGCCTGAAAAGAAGGTGGCATAATGATCTTAATTAATTGACCTAATTGAGTTCCCAGCTGGTAGGAAGCTGGATTTCACGACAGCTGGGCTCACTGCGAGGGAGGCAATAAAAACTTCAGTAACCAGGAGGGGTGTAAAGGGAGCAGTGTGGAGCCACTGAGGCCATTAGAAAATGGTACTGGCTTTCCCTGTTGTCAGGTCCATCTGTGTGAGGGCAAGGGGCCCGCTCACCTCTCTGGGCCCTGATTTAGTCTCTTGGCTTGGGCTGGGCACAAGGTGAGGTGTCCTGAACCATGAAGCCCTTGGGTCTTGCTTGCCCAGGTCAGTGCTGGTCTCATGGTGGTGGGGCACCCGCTGCCTCAGCCAAACCTCAGCCCCTGGCTGCTCCCTGGCCCTGCTGCACCCCCAGCCCGTGCCCAGGGCTCTGGATAAGGGGCAGGCTGTTTTGCTATATATGTATTTATATTCTTTAAAATTGTTTTCTCTTTTCCTCTTCTTCCAGCTCTGAAACTTCCACAGTGATCTGCTTTTATTGGTGTTGTGCAGCCCTTGTCAGTGGGTAATGCTGAAGTGGGTGGCTTTAACAGGTAGGATGTGAGAGCAAATGGATGCCTGGCACTTGACTTCACTTGAGGGGAAGGACAGCTGCTTTCCTCAGTCAAATGGTTGGAGACTGGCTTTCTTTATTCCCCTCTTTTTTTTTTTTTTTTTTCCTCCCCCAAGCCTGTTCCCTAATGGACTTATCTCTCATTTCTGTTTCCCAAATGTTCCTGGAAGCTGGATGTGCCCTGGCTCGGATGCTGGTTTAACAACCAAAAGCAGCGCGGCTGGGTAATGTGTGAACGTGGCCTCTGCAGCCGAGATGCTGGAGCTGCTGTTGTTGGTCCCTGCAGCGCAGTGACGATGCCTGGGATCATGTCTCTGTCGGGTGAGGTGTGGGTGCGAGAGCTGTGGGAAAAGAGGATGCTTTGATCTCTGAGCCCTATCTGTGCTAAAGCATGCTCTTTGCTTTTCCTAGTTAACAAGGCTCCTCTTTTCAGCGTTGTAGGTTGAGGTACCATCCACCTCCTCAACACATTACAGTGCAGCAGGAGGTCTGTGCTCTGTCCTTGAAAAGGTATAATAAAGAGCATAATAGGAAGAAATTTAATTGACTATATAAAGAGGCTCCTTTCAAGCCGAAGTACATGGGGTGCAACCCAGCCATTGATATACAATCTGTGATAAATAAACAATTACTCAAACATCATAAAAGCAGACTATAAAAGCTATATAAAGCTCTGAAAACACTGGCAAAATAGCTATTAAAACTGTGTGTGAGAGAAGAGGGTGAATGTCCATGTGCTTCTGTCTGAAAAATGTGGCTATGGTACGGCTGTGACTGAAAGTGTGTGGGATGCAGCGAGTGTAAGAGCAAAGCGGTGCTCGGAGTCGCCCCTCGGCAAGGGAGACGGACTGAGTGCTGCTGGCAGCGCGGAGGTCGGTGATGGCTGTGCTAGGCTGTCCCATGTCCTCCAAGCAAAGCTATCACAAAACCACAACAGCCACAAACTGTTTCTAGCGGGGGGATTGAACCCTGGCAAGAGGAGATGGTCCGTCTCTCCATGTTCCCGTAGATACTGGCCAGTCCATGCTCCCAAGTCCTGAGCTGCTTCCTTTGCTCTGACAAGTCTCTCCTCCGTGCCACTGTCAACAACAGATTTCCCCATTGTGCAGCTGAGATGCACATTAGAAACAGAGTCAAGTCCAGAGGGACACTGTTGTAGATCAGTCTGGAGCTTTCTGCTGACAAAATTAACTGGAGTGGAATTTTATCAGACTTCAACTGGTGGAGAGCGATCTGGAGTGTCTTCTGCAAAGGGCTGCTGTGAGACCAGCTGGAGGATAAATACCAAAGACAGTGGTGCCTTCCCTCTTCAGCTCTGTTGTTATGGATCCTGTTCTCTTCTGCTTGGCTATGAAGAGAACTTGCATGTGCTTTTCCCCAGCTGCTTTGCCCTTTGATCTGAAGCCAAGCATTAGGGAGATGTCCCAAGCTCTGTGTGCTCAGTTCCAGCCTACGAGTAGCTGAACCAGTCTGTCTTGTGTGCTGTCCAGCTCTCCCCAGTTTGACAGCACTGTCAGCATTTTTTAGTTAGGTGTTTCTTTTTTGTTGTTTTGGAGTTGGGGGGGGGGGGGGAATTCATTGGTTCTTTCTGTACTATTGAAAGACCAAAGTGACAGAAGGTGTGGGAATGAAGCTGAGCTTCATATGGGCTTTCAAGTCATGGCTTCATCTGTTCTTCAGCTGCTAACAGCACTAAGCTACTCCAGAAATGGCAGAGGAGCAGCAGTAAGGCTACGTTACTGGCTGAGGAAGATCATTCCTCTGTGCATACTTTCAGCAGATTGCAAGAACAGGAGAGCTGCCATGTAGCTCCAACCAAAGGTCCATCCAGCTCCATATCCCCTCTCCAGCAACAGACACTAATGAGTACCAAGCGAGCAGCATAAGAAACAGGGCATGCACAGCCATCCGTCTCCTGTTTATGCCCTTCCAGGTTCTGGCAGTCACCAAATCAAGAGATTTCCTGAGCCAGATGTTCTGTCGGGATCATTGTGGGAGTCCTTCATACACTTTTCCTCCTGAATCTGACCCTTGGCTCTGTTTGCCCGGTTATTGCTCCCTCCTCCGCAGCATCCTGTGGCAATGAGTTGCACCGTGTATTTAGGTTCTCTGTGATAGAAGACTTCCTTTAATTTGCTTTAAATCTGCTGCTGGATAACTTCATTGGATGTTCTGAGGGTTTCGTGTTCTGAGAAAATGTGAATAATTGTTTCTTACTCACTTCATCTGAATTGTCTGTGATTTTATTGAACTGTGTCATATTTCCTCCTCTTTCCCCTGTAGCCATCTCATTCCTCCTGGAATAGATTCGTTCCATTCTTCTGGTCATTCTTCTCTTCTTTCATTATTTTCAACATTCTTATAAGCTTCCTTCACAAATCTCCTGGCACTCGAAAATATTCTGCCCCTCATCTGTGCTCCTGCTGCCCACACTGTTCAGGGCTAGACTTTCCCTGCAATTCTTGTCCAAACCCAGAAACCTTCCACTTCCCCTTAGGGGACCTTGCTGCCCTTCTGCCTCCTGCTAATATAAGCCTGGGAAGTTCCCTAGTGAGAGAAGTGATTTTTTTTCTTCTGTTCCACAGGTGATAGAAATCTGTGTGGCAGGGAAACTCTTTGCTAATAAACCTCTGCATACTTTTTTCCAGTGACAATGGCAAACACAACACAAGCTCCTCTCCTGCAGCAGGGGCCATGGGGGATACCCTGTCTGTGACTGTCTTCCTCTCTCTCTCAAAATACTCTGCCTCATTATTAAAGTCGACAGCCTGGGAACATCTTTGGGATTGATCAGCGATGCGCTTTTCAGGCCACCGACACAGGATGCAGGTCCAGCTCCCATCCCCAGGGTCGCTGTGAATTTCCTGTCGCCGTGGCAACTTGAAACGCTTGATACCCGCTTGCAGGAGATGAACAGAGCAAAGCCGAGAGCAGGAAAGCAGCGACAAACATGTGAAGCTGGCAAACAGCAAAACATCAGCACGGCACTCTACCTCATCCCAGAGAAAAAGGAGAAGAGGAACAAAGAGGAGTTGAGGGAAGGAGAGAACTGAGAGGATTTATCACACCTTCACACAGTTTCAGCGTAAGCGCCAGCTTTGGCAGCTCCAGAACGGAGCCTCTGAAACACAGCTGAAAACAAAGGATGGGAGGAAGAGGAACTGGTGTCTCGATAAACACGAGGTTGAAAAGGTGATAGGTCGAGGGATTTGGGCTCCAAGAACTTTCTCAAACCGTAAATTTTCAATAGCAGTGCTGAAGCCAGGAAACCTGAAGTGGCTTTCAGAGATATATTATTTCAGGAGCAGACAAGGTCAGTTCTCAGCCTCCTCCCTAAGTTCCCACCTTGTCTTCGTTATGGCTGCGGTCTGCGCTCGCATGCTCGTGAGCGTGCGCCTGTCCCCGCAGGTGCCCACGCAGTCAGGGACCCCCTGGGGCTGTACCGCCGGCTGCGTAACGCAGCCCCCGCTCCGTCCTGCTCCGGCCCTATCCCGCTGTGTGGTGGTCGGCATGGGCTGGAGCAGGGCCGAATCAGCCCTTCGGAGCAGATGCTGTGTCAGGGCTTCTCTGCTCCCCTTTCAGCTGCAGAAGCTTTGAAAATTGAAAACATCTATTATTGTGGTGACTCCTTCTTTATTGCATTCCTTCAAGAGGCACCCACATACCCTGTGTTAGAGCAGGCAAGATGTTCCTCATTTTCTGAACCTCACCAGATATGAGGAAAAGCCTCCTCGTTTGCTGGAGAGCAGCTCCCCGAGAAGAGCAGCCGCGATAGCCAGGGGTGCATCATCTGGTCATGGCTGACCCAGCCATGCTGGGTGCCCTGGGTTGGAATAAGGGCATGGTGCGCTTGAGAAGAGATTGTTCTCCAATATTTATACCAGAGGAGGCTGCTGTGATTGCCCAGCGTGCAAAAGAAGCCCTTCAACCTTGAGTCGTTTGAACTGGGATGTGTTGTCAGTGGAAGGAGATGCTGGCCAGGCTGAGGAGACATCAGCAGAGATGTGTTGGGGCCCTGCTGTAGGAAGGCCATTGCTAACCCCATCTTCGTGTCTCCCTTTTGACTCAGGAGCCTGTTAGCCCTGAGGGCTGCTGTGCAAGAAAAGCATCTCCCTGTTATCAGGGACTGGCAGCTGTAAATGCAGATATGTGGGCACTGCCTCATTCCCACCATCCCGCAGGGGAATGTGCTGTTATTGGCATCTGCCTTGCGTGAGCGGCTTGCCCAGCGGTGCCGGGGCCCGGACCGACACGCTTCCTCGCCGCAGCCAGGCACAGCTCCCCTAACAGCTCTCTGATGTTGCTCAGAAAAAAAGGTAACAAGGTTAGAGAGAGCAAAGTGATTTTTTTCTTCCCGCGTTTTGCAGCACTGAAGAGTGACAATGATGCAGGACGTCAAGCTTGCACCCTGTCAAGGGATGAGGAATCGGAGCCGCTGCCTCGTTATTTGGTGTCATCTGGTTGCTCAGGACTGTGGCATTGAGGGAACCGCAGCCCCCGCCCCACGCTCCTGGCATTGCCAGCCAAAGGCTGGTCCAGCCTCAGCATTAGCTCCATCGATTACCTTCTCTAAAAGCTGTTAGCGGTTTCTCGGCGGGTTCTGGCGGCGGAAGGTGATATCCACCCTGCTGTGACGAGGCAGACAGCAGCACGGCTCCCTGCTGGAGCGGCCAACAATTAAACCACTCGCCAGGGAACAAATTGCGCTAGCACGGCTTCGGGGCGCGCGGCTGGGTGACGGGCAGCTGGGCTTCTCCTCCGCCCGGGGCTTGGCCTCCGCATGTGGGCTGGGCTGGGAAAGGCTCGGCTCTGCGCTCTAATTGCACTGTGTGCGCAGCCTCTCCTGGTCGCTTTGCTCAGAAGTGGTTGGAGCCGCACGCCGTGACCTCTCTGCGGCCGGTGCCCCCGTCTCCGCCAAGTCGTCAAGCCAGGCGGCACCGAGCCGTAGGGAGCGGCGTGAGAACCGACGCTGCTCCGGGGATGTGCGTGCGCCTGTGTCGGAGAGGGGACCGGGGCGTCTGCAGGAGAGGAGGTTTTCCTCGCTGCCCGGGAGCGAGTCACAGCGAGGGGCAGCCCCGCAGCGAAAGCCCTTGCTGGGAGCCAGGCACAGCTGAGTTTATCTCCAGCGTGCTGACTCTCTCCGTGACCCGGGGGGGAAGCTGCTCTCATTCATCAGCTTCCCTCTCTGTGGCAAAGGGCCTGAAACGAGCAGCTCCTGGAAGGAGCTGTGCAAGCCAACCACATACTGTTTGCCATACAGTTTGCAGGCTAAGCTTGTGTTGAACAGAGCAGATTGGGGTGCAACCCCCATGGCAGAAGTTCCCTTTGCATTTCCTGCAGTTTGTTTCCCTGCGTTTTGTGTCCCTTTTGCATTTGCTTTATGTGGCTTCTCGGCAGCAAGTTCTCTGGCAGGAGCATTTGCGGAAACAGCTCATTTAAAATGTAATCTGGCCCAAGAACTAGTTATTGAAATTATTTGATGAATAATTTACAGTAACAATTAAAGTCAAAAAAATCATAAATAGCTCATGAGCAATTCATGAACCGGAAGAGAGGCTAAAGTTTGTCTGATAAGTGATTTGCTACCAATTAGTCTCGCAGTCCTAGTGCTGAGCTGTGCTCTTTAGGAGGGACAGCTGTTACTGCATCCACACAGCCCGGGGTGCTGCTCAGGTGCGGGTCTGAAGACGCCAGTCTTGAGGGCATGGAGAAGTGGGCACAGAGTGCTTGCGATGCAGAGGACCTCCCCGAGGGAGGAGAGCTGGAAATGTGGCTCTTGTTGTCTTGATACCACTTGCGAGTTTGCCAAACAGCTTCAGACTGGCAAAACGGCTCTGGGTTGAGGTTAGTGAGGTCACTCACAATAAGGGCCTCTTTTGCCCAGCTTTCAGGGGTGAAGGCACTTGACCCAGCCCTGGTGGACCCTGTTCAAGCCCCTCTGCCTCTGAAGAATGTGCTCCTCAGACCCGGAGAGGTCCTGCAGCCATGAGGGCTTTTTTGCTGGAGTTTTAGCCCTCCAGGTGCTCATCTTTCTTGCAGGATCTGTGGGGTCCATGGAGGCCACATCTGCCCTTCCAGCTGGCCTGTCCATCTGTGCCACCTACCCATGGTGTGACGGCTCCCTGATGGGCACAGGGTGACCTGCCCAAGAGGCACGGTCTGGTTGTGCACCCAGGTTTGCTAATGGGCACAGGCCAAGCTTGCTCTTGGTGCTGGCTCCATGAAGAGTGCCAAAATGCTGCCAGGATCCGGCGATGCCGAGGAGCCCAGGAACACCAGCAGGGAGGTGCTACCAGCAAGAGCATTGCCAGTCTTGCCTGCTCTCCCGGTGCCCCTCTCTCCTCCTCAGGAGCCCCTGGACAGCAAAGAGCAGCAACAGTAACAGAATTAAGTTTTATTTGAACTGAAATGAACTATTTCCCCGCTGCTGAAATGACCCCGGAAAAAAACATGTTCTTTTCAGCTCAGACAAAATGCTTTGCTCAAAATGAAACAAAATGTTTCAATTCCCATTTGTGTCATTTTTACCAAAAGAAATGGAGTACCGGAGAGCGAGCAACCTGATTAAAGGGTTGGCGTTCTCACTCTGTGCTTTTTCCAGGGAGTTTGTGTCTCCCTTACGGGTGTTTTCCCTTTGCTGCCCGTGGGCTGAGCTGAGAGCGGGTCTCCGGCGCAGCGGGATGGTGCGAGTGCTGCCCCAGCCCACCCTGCCGCAAGCCCCTCGCCGGCCTTGCTAGCCGTGCCTGCATCTCCCGGGCTTTTCCAGCAGAGCTGCGTGATATATCGTTTCCGGAGAAACCTGGGCAAAGATCCCACCAGTGGGGGCATCTCAGCTCCTGCTGAGAATGGGAACTGTTGGAGCAAATTCTCTGGGATTTCTGCTTTTTCCCCAGACCGTCCATGTATGTCTGGCAGATGCAGCTTGGCTGTGCAGAGAAACCTTTCCCCAAACCTATTCCAGGCTGCTTGGTCCGATCTGAGTGAAGAGGGAGGACAAGCAGCTTCCTGCACCTTGTTCCTCGGCTCAATCTGAGTTCATAATTTTGTCAGTTTGGCAGATAACCGTGTCTGCTTGGGAGCTGGAGGGAGAAGTCAGCCCCCCTGGAGGAGTGCGCACAGGGGTATCAATCACCCAGGAGTGCGTGTATTATTTTTAGTGGGACGCTTCTGCTGGGCCGGGGGGAGATGGGGAGCGGTGGCCTGGAGTGCCGCCGTGAGCAGCTCCGCTCCCAACCTCTCCGCTCGGAGGGAAGCTCGGGCAGTTTGCAGCCGGAGCCCTCCTGGTCCGGCACCGGCTGTGGCGAAGGCCCAGAAATGCAATGGTTTCACTGCTTTTGCAAACGCTGCCGGTTTGTTAGAGGACTCCGGTCTCGGGGGAGTTTTGCAGTTAAACCCCCTGTGAAGTGCAGTGTGTCTCTAAGTTAGAGGCTGAGGCCTGTGCAAACAAACCTCTGCCAGATGTCCTTGTCCCAGCTGGGGCAGGAGAGGAGGGAGAGACGCGGCCGTGGGGATGCTCGGAGAGCCCTGCCCGTGGCGCGGTGGCAGGGGCCACCTCTCCCCGCATCCCATGGCCCCGCGACCGTGGTGGGGAGCGCCCAGTGCTGCCGCTCGGGTGGCAAAGGTCCTGCCCCATCCTCAGCACCCTCGCGGCACCCACCAGGCAAGGGGTCTGTCCTCTGGGCTGGGGGGACCCACCACGGTGGCGAGAAGGATGGACACGGAAGGGGGGACCGTGCTGCTGCGCCTCAGTTTACCCAGCTGTAAACTGGAGGGAATAACAGACCGACCTCCAGATAAAGTAGTGGAGTTAACATTTGGCTGAAAGCTTCCTGCCTGCACCAGGAATGTTTTGTGGGACTACGCTGATAGCTGGTATTTTAGCAGAAAATTTCCGAAGCTGTTTAAAATGGAAATAGAAGACTTGGTTTCAATTTCCTTGACTTTCTCTGTGGAACAGCATCGCGACCATTGCAAGGTGAACAAAGCTTTGATGAGCCGTTCATTTTCTAAGCTTTTTCAAGATTTCAGACTTTTTTGTCCTGACTCGGGATTAGAGAAAAGCCAAAACAAAACAAAGAAAATGTGAAATCTCAGAATTTCCCGGGAGGGAGAAGTCCCGTCTCCTGCTCAGCTCTCCTCGCCCGGGGCAGGCAGTGCTCCCAAAGCCCGGCGTGTGATGAAGGCACCGAGCGTCGCGAGGCGGAGGACGAGCGGCTTGGAAATTCCTCCGGAGAAGCACAGATTGTTTTCCCCGGGTCATTTCCCCCCGTTTATGGCACCACATATTGCACTGCGGAGGAATTTTAGCATTCAGATGGTGACGATCAAGGGAAACGGCCCCAAACCGTCCTGTTTGCATATGCATTTCCCGCCAGCGTGCGAGCAAAGAGCTCCAAGTCATGTTACCGAGCGAAGAGTGATGGTCCGCGGCGGCAGCCCTGGCAGGGTCGCTTTTCCCCCTCGCCTTCCTCGCCGGCTGCCAGCCCGGCTCGTGGCCCCGGCCCCGGCCCCCTGCCATGGGCGGGCAGCGGTTTCGGGGGTGCCGGTCCCCGGCGCGGCCCCGAGGAGGGATGCGCGCGGGTGGGAAATCTCTCCTCCCGCCGGCACGGCCACCTGCTCCGCCAGCAGCGACAGGAGTCCGGTCGGCAGATGACACATTTACAGGCATTTCCAGGGTGAGGGTTTATGTAGATTTATGTTAAAATATTCCTGCGGCTTCTCTCCACATTTATTTTTATTGATTTGCAAATGCAAACCTTTGTTCTGCATGCAGTCCATAAGCCTGACAGTTTGTCAGTAACTTCAGATTGAGCATTTTAATATCTTCTTTCTCCCTTTCCCTCCGTCCCCCCACACCCTCCCCCCCGGCACCGCGGGCTGGCGCTGGGAAGCGCTAGACCAGCTCCAGGCTCCAGCCCCGCATCCCGGTTCCTCCCTCCCGCCCACATCCCGCGCACCGGTTCCTCCTCCGGGCCTGCCGGGCTGCCTCCTCGGCCCCCGTGATGGTTTGATTCACGCAAGAGGCTGAGGGAGAAGAGAGAGAGGGGAGAGAGCAAAAATTCCCCCCCCCACCGCCCCTTCCTTGCTGCCTCCTTGATGTCGGCTCAACCGGGTTTCCGCCTGTCACTTTAAATAGACGTATTTAAAGCAAATGCAGAAATTGCCATTCAGAGCAAGGCTTGTAATAAAGACGACGTCTCCATTTCCAATATATATTTATATGGATTTGGGGTTTTGTCTGGGGGGACTTGGGGAAAGTAGCAGGAAATGCCAAGCGTTGACATGTCCGTGATAGAAAACAACTCCGTCCTTTCAACGTGGAGCGCGTGGTATTTGCCAAAGTGACATTTAACTGGTGGCACAGCGACCGTCCCGCGGCCCCGCTTCGCGCTTGGGTTTCTGTGTGATCAGGCTCTTCGCTAGAAACGCGTCTCCCCGGTTCCCGGCCATCACAGCCCGGATGCCTCCGCTTAACGGGCTGCTCTGAGACACATCCCGAGCTCGCGGCTTCGTTATCCGCAGGCGGAGCGTTCCGCGCGGGGCCAGCAGCCCGGAGCCAGGGCTCCGGCTTCCCAAACACGTGTGCGTTTGTTGGCTGAGCCGCTGAGGGACCGGCAGTCCCAGGAACGCCAGCACAATGAAGCCCCCAAAGCCCGGGATTACACAGCCATTATTGTGTTTAGAATTTGAAAATAAAAGGATATTTATCCCGGATGAGAAATTCCAACTTTTTTTTCTTGCCTGATTGCTATAGTATATTTTTCCAAAGTCAGGCCATTCCAGCAGCCCGAGCCAGCTGGACATTGACCGTCTTTGGAAGCAAGGGGAAAAGCAACATCCCTGGAGCAGCTCAGAGAAAGGAACAGCGGGAAAGGGAAGGTTTCTGAGCTCCTGTGAGGTCCCTCAACTTCCAGAAGACTTTCCCAGCCCTCCCTGGTCCTTTCCTGGGAACGGAGTCTCCTTCACAGGATAAGCCTGCCCTCTCCTGATAGGCGTTTCATCACTTTTGATGAAGTCTCTGCAAGCCCAGGTCAGCTGAGGGAAGACAGACATCTCTTCCTCATGAAATGCTGGCTTTTTACATCTTCTGGAAATGGAGTATCCGTGGCCCTCGTGCTTCATCTGAGGTCGGCAGCAGGGCCTGGGCACATTTCTGTCCCAAAAGCCAACCTCAGACGAGGCAGCAGGGCCGCAGGCAGCGCCGGGGCTGCTCCTTTCCCCAGGACAGCTTCTGGCCATCGCCGCTCCCTGCTCCCTGGGGCTTAACCAGCTTTGCAGCTCTCCTGACAGAGATGTGATACTTCGGAGAGCCCAGACAAATGGGGCCATGGGACCGGCCTGCAGGAGATCTTGGAGACAACCAGTGTAACAAGATATTCTGAAGAACTGGGTCATTTTATGACCATTAATAACATTTGCAGCTACTGAACATAATCCAGGTTTACAGGAATAGCAAGACCCGATGCTGCAGGGCTAAGGTTGCCTGGACTTGTGGAGGGGGAGCATTTTGCTCCCCGTGTTGCAACACTGGATATTTGGCCAGCTATGGCCTGGCTTACTCTTTCCTCAGAAGCAGGAGCTGCTGGAGGCGGGATGCACATTAGATGAACCAAAGGAGACAGCCAGAAAAATAGGGTTGCGCACAACAACGTCTGCTCTGCTACGCAATGATAGAGGCTACTAAGCCTTAAATTCTTCTCCTGACGTGTTAAAGGGAGTGGGGGGAGGCATAACAGTGTTTTACAGTCAAGCTCACGCTCCCTGTGCAATTAAAGACATGTTCCCTTTGCTAGTTCTATCAAATCCTTCAATCTGTCCATCAATATACATTATATACACACACACACACGCTGTTCATCACACCAGAATCCAAATGACCTGGAGTAGCACAGTGCAAACACTGTAGATCTTATATAAACAGAGGTTATATATATTTTCCTCATTTATTCCTCTCCAACAGAAAAGTGGCCTCTTTTGCAAGAAAAAATAAACCAACACAATGGCAATCTCAAGTTCAGCAAGTGTTTCCTCGCAGATTTTGACCATGTTAAGTTAGGTGGTTGTAAACAGACTGACAGCGTGCCTCCCAACCTCTGAAATTCCTTACAGTCAGTTTCCTGTCTCAAATTCACACCATAGGATTTCCACCACGGCCCTAAATTAATGCCCGGCTGGGGTGCGTAATTACCAGCTCCCTAATGGTCCAAAACATCCTGAAGGGCTGAAGTTTCCTTTTTGATTTGTGGCTCTGAGTCGGAGTTGTAATTACCAAATTGATTTTAAATGCAGGCTCTGTTGACAGACTATTGGCAAACGGCATCTCTGAGTCTTCAGCCATTCATAAAAAAAAAAAAAAAGAGGAAGCCCTTGATGAATATACCTTGATGTGCAGCTGCTGTTTATTTAATACAATTTATGGGCAATGGTATTAGGTTTTATCAGGGAGCTGCAGCTTTGGAAACACTGCTTTGGTGGGAGTGGTTGAGCTGAAAAGTCAGGTCATAGCTGCGAGCTGCCGGAATCGCTTTTTCACATGACGTCTCCTCTCCTCTCCTCTCCTCTCCTCTCCTCTCCTCTCCTCTCCTCTCCTCTCCTCTCCTCTCCTCCACCCCGCTCTGCTTGCAGCTCGGACGTTATGATTGATTCAGTGGTAATGGGAGAGTGCACAGGGTTCTTGGGCAGCCTGGCCATAAGCAGGTAGATGATCGACTTCCAAACAATTTCGGAGGCAGCACATTTTCTGGGTGCTGATGCAATGCTGGCAAGTGGCCGAACCATCAGTCACCATCCAGTCAGGCCACGTGCAGACCTAGGGAGCTGCTGGGCAGCTGCACCTCTGTGCTTGGCACGCTGCTTCCCACCCTAGAGCAAGCGGTGCACAGCTGGGCGCAGGGGCTGACGAAGGGCCCCCCCCCACCGCTCAGTCTGGGCCTCTGCTCCCCTCAGCAGCAGCGGAGGTAGGGCCACGATGGCCCCTTCTGTCCAGTCCCACTTCTCCTAGCCAGTCTTTCTCCTGGGTGCAGGTTACCTGTTTCTCCCTGGACTTACAGTGCGCAGCACGACGGGGCCCTGACCCCCTGCAGATCACTGCCGTCGCCGGTGTTGCACAGGCAAGGTGGCTGGCGGAGAGCGGGAGGTTGCACGGCGAGAACTGCGGGGCACTGTCCCAAAGGCACAGTAAGGACAAACGCAAAAGCATTCTCCTCTGTAGCCACCTACTTAGCTTAACACCAGCCAGATCCACTAGTCTGCACATCCGTCCGTCCATCCATCCATCCGTCAGTCCATCCATCCATCAAGAAATTTGTACGTGTCCTTTCCCGCACCAGCTGCTCTCTTCTGAGCTCCTTCTCTTGCCTCAGGAAGCGAGCTGGAGATGTGGGTCGGTGCCTTACCTCTGAGCAGGGGTTCAGGAGCAGGCAGGACACGGGCAACCTGTGGGCAAAGAGGAATTCTCCAAGAGGTGCCCTCCGTGCAAGCTCTCCTTTGGGGCTGAAAGCTCTCCTTTGGGGCTGAAAGCTCCTTCAGAGCTGCTCGACAAGCTGAACACACACCCTGGGCTTGCTGCTGAGAGCCTCCAGCAGACACAGGTCTACCTGGGGCTCCTGAAGGGCCTCTCTCTGCTGTCCACTCAGTGCTGTGTGCGTGCAGTGCTCTCCCCTCCTTTCTCATACTAAGGCTGCATCCATCCTGCCACAAACCTGCCGAGCTCTGTGGAGGACATGAGCTCTCCAGCACTGAGGACCACGTCTCTAGTGTCTTGGCACCTCAGACGCTGGGTGGATATCCAGGAAGAGCTGAGCCAGAGCCTTTGCTCCCTGCATTCAGCCCTGCTGTGCAAGGAAACGGTGTTTCCTGGGAACTGAGCACCTTTCCACAGTGGCTCCATTTTTTATTTCAGCGAATCTTGCACTGCTTACCCATCTGCAGAAAGGTTGACAGAGTTTATCTTGCCTTCACCCAGCACTGGAAGCTGCTGATTAAAGCAGCAAGTATGAAGGATCTTAAAAGCTAAGGTGCATCAAGCTGTCAGCTTCTCCCGTCCCTCTCTGGAGACGGGGAGGATGGATTGCCCTGATGGCATCCCGCAGGCCTGAGATACTGGGTAGCTCGGGGGTGACTCAGGGGGCAGGACCGAACGACTCAAGCCAAAAGGAGGATGAAACTAAACAGAGGATGAGGAAATAAGGGACCCTGGTAGGTAAGAGCGAAGGGTTAACAGGACAGTGATTACTCTCTGGGAGCAGAGGCCAAGGGTACAGCAGTGAGGACAAATACATTTGTCAGGAGAAGGGGATGTCAGCTGTGTGCAATAGCTCATCTGGTCGTGATGATCTCAGAGGCCGGGAATCCGAAAGCAGTTCAGGGAGGCGTTTGGCCTAAGAGCCAAGAGGAGGAGAAAGCGCAGGGGAGCAGTGGGCAAGCCACTCAGGATGAAACAAAGGGCGGGCTGAGGTGGCACCAGGTCCTCATGAAAACCTAAAGCTGGGGTCCTAGTTTGATTTTTTTATGTGCATCCCCTGGGGTGTTCCTGCCAGGACCAGCCCCAGGATGGGCTCAGCACCGTCAGGAGGTGCAAGCAGACAGTGCACGTTTCCCAGATATGTTGTGCTGCATCGCAGTGATCCATGTGCGCTTTGGGAGACCAGCTAAGACTCGCCACTCCTGGGAGCCACAGGTCTAGATCAGCTCCAGGAGCTGCTAATCTACAGTGTTCATAAGCAGGGTGTGGGGAAGAGGGGGAAAGAGGAAAGACGGTGTCTGGTAGACCACAGAGGACAGCTGAGAAGACTGAGGAATTTCCAGACAAGTGGGTGTCTCTGGGGTCAGCAAGGCCTGGGGAAGGGTGTGGGAAGGGCAGGCTGATAGGAAAGCAAATAGTTTGGCTGCCTCCACGGAGAAGTACCTGGTCTGTTTTGTTTCCTAGATTAGTGATGAAGGATAAGGATTTAGTAGAAAGGGAGGGAGAGCTGCAGTTAATCCACTGATTAACCTGAGGAGAGAGAGGCGGAAGCTAAATCAAAGGAGAAGGGCAAAAGAGAGAGGAGCCAGTATCACCTACGCAAACAACAGCCGGAGCATGGAGATGGCTTAGTTCAAGTGAGGTTTTCGGTGCGGGGGCCAAGATCCGTGAGGGATCCAAATGGCAAGATTAGAAACAGCATGTGAAGCCAGAGGAAAGGGGAATAGCACGAGAGAGCAGAGACGAAAAGGGGACAAGGGTGTAAGTTTCCAGAGAGAAATGATGTGGACGTGTGTTGGCATTTCATCTGTTGTAGACCACTGCTGGGCTTCTAGAGGGATTTACTCCCTTTTTGTGCCTGCAGTGGGCCTGGGACAACAGCAATGCTCCGGACCCATGTAGCTGCCCTTTAAAAGTTAATATCTCCATTATTAAGACAAATCCACTGAAGGAAGGAAGGAGGGAAGAGAGAAAAACTTGCTGCTGTGGCACGTGGCAGGCACGACGAGCAGCCCCAGGGCAGTGAACGTCCCGGGTGCATCCTGGCATCAGCCCCTTCTCTGAAGCTGCGTGGGACAGGTCTGCCAGCTGTCCCCAAAAAGCATCAGCGATGGCCGTGCCAGTGATGTCCCGCCAGAGCCTAGCTCAGATGTCAAAGCTTGTGTCATTAAAAATGTGTCTGAACAGAGAAAGAAGAACATGCAAAGAAACCCGCCCTAAATCAAGTCCTCCTTTCTGTGGATAAAGTTCTTCCCCTGCTATTGTGTTGCGAGATTTAATTGTTAGCACATTGTTGTCCAGCATGTGGAAACGTGTGTGAGATGTGTGTCCGTGAGCCGAAGTCGACTCCGGGCAGCCCGGCCAAGGGTGGCGTGGGGCTGTAGGTGTTTGCACAGTTTGTGCGTTGCATTCGTGTGCGCCTCCGTGTTGTGTGTGTGCTGTTGTGTGTAATTTGTGTGCACACACACATGTTTCTGCTTTGGTTACTATCATTACAACGTATTTACCACTGTGCATTTCACGAATATGCTATTTATACTCCAGTAGTGTGTGTCATGCTTTGCATTAGTCCAGCCAAATTACAACTTCAAAGTTCTCAAATTCAGTGGGGGCTCTTCGCCTCTCCCCTGACGGAGGAGCAGTCGCAGGTCTGAAAGGTTTCTTTTTTTTTTTCTTTCTTTCAATATGAAGTTAAGGAACCGCTTTCCATCTGGAACCATGTGGAATTTTTGCATTTGAGATATTTAACCTGACTTTAATTTGAGTCGAAACGTCTGATATTTCTGATAGTAATAACATGCCCTGGATGTGGAGGGGGTGGGGAGCAGGGAGCACCAAAGCCCTCACTGTTCGCCCCGCAGAAGCATTCCAGCCGGTCCCTGTTAAGCGATTCCTGGCATGCGAGCGCGCGGCAGACAGTAATGGAAAGCCTAATCAGATCTGGGGAGCTCAGGAATCGCCGGAGCGGTGGCAGAGTAAGTGGGCGTCCAGGAGAAACCCAATCGTTCTGCATTCGTTTTTCTCCTGGCCACAGTCCACTGCCCGGGCATGGGTGCCTTCCCGCACCGCGGCCTCGGGGCCGTGCCGGGGGCGATCAGGGCGCTGCCCGGAGCCGCGGCGGCTTTGGGATCCCTCCGGCTCCTTGTGCCGGGCGACTGGGGCCTGGCAGAAGCTGACAAAGTGTGACACTCTTTTTCTTTTTTTTTCTTTTCCTGAAATGCCAGTGAAGTGCCTCTCAAATACATTATTGAAATTAGCAGAAAATGAGGCATTTGCCATTTATACCTCATTGGATTCATTAAAAGGAGACTGCATTTATGCTGTGCACATGATTTACCTCATTGCTCTTTTAAAAATATTGTTACTGCCGGGGCTGGTAGAGACCCAGATTAGAGCTATTGGCGAAGTCTGTGCAGTTCTTTCTAGCTGGACTTTCTTAAATTGAACAAGAAGAAAGAAAGAAAGGAAAAAGAGCAAGAGAGACCAGTGAAACCTCCATTTGGAGGCCAAGTCAGTAACTGAAAGCCCACGCTGATGGGTAGCCCTCCGATAACAGGACTCTGGGGACTGTCGTGGACTATCAGCAGCCGTCTGAAAGCAAACCCGCGTGTGCACGGAGCGGCAGGAGCCTTGTTCCTCAGCGGCGGACCTGGGGTTGTGTTTCAGCCTTGCAAGGGTTAAACAACAGTAGTTGGGAAAATAATTGCAAAAACTAAAATTAAAGCTACCCTGCAATGTGGCCCCCTTTTTAAACTTCAGTAATGTCTTTTAAGACAATGTTACTTAAAGGAACATTATGTTATTGCAAATCAGATTTCCTGACTCTGGTGCAGACATTGTGAACAACTCAGTAATTTCACTCCTGATCCTGAGATAAGGACCAACCTTTAACCCACTGCTCTGGAGCAGGGTTTGAATGTCACATATATTAAGGAAATCCTCCCTTCTTCCACAAAGGACCCAGACTGACTGGGGATCAGGAGAGAGGTTTTCCCATCCCAGTGCATGGGATCCAGATTGAGATGGGCCAGAACTCGGACACCAGGCTGGGGGCACGTTGCATGGGGGGAGGGTGACGGAGGTGGGGGCCAGGGAGCAGTTGCTTAGTCAAACACCCGGCTGGATGGAGCGGCAGCGGTGGAGATGGGTCTCCAGCCTGCGAAGCAGGAGCTAGAGCCGCACCCTGGCTCAAGCATTAAGAACTAGCTGGGTTGCTATAATCTGTATTAGATTTAAAGTGTGCAATAAATGTTTCAGCTTATTGATGCCAGACTGTAGCCAGTTCCAGCTGGAGTCACCGATGGATCAGTGCATGATGAGAGACCAAACGGCTTGAAGAGGGAGATGGAGGTCGCAGGGGGCTGCTCAGCATGCAGACCAGTGTCTCGCCTGCCAGGTCACCAAACCTTGCCTAAAGAGCAAACAGGCCCAGAAAATGCAGCCGGAGGTGTCGTGTCAGTCCCGTTACACACGCTGCAAAGCCGTGAGGCCGTCGTGCTGAGGCGCTGGAGAGGCAGGGCGTGCGGCAGCGGCACGTGCCGGGCTGCCGGCGTTCCCGGGCAGGAACCATGTCCTTGCTCCATTTTTTGATCATGCTCTTCTCCGCCCCACACCTCCTCCGTTGCCGTGCTGCCCCGGCTCTCCGCAGCCTGGCCGCACGCTCCCTCGCCGCCTCCCGAGGACGAGGCATCCTCTGCCCACAGACGTTCCCCGCGGGTAGGAGGTCCTAGGCTGGTCTGCTGTCACGTCAGGAGCACACGTAAGAGCTGACTCCTCGTGGCTTCTGCTGAAGGCAGGGCAGTATTTCCGCCATGTGTTGCCTCCACGCTTGCCACAGACAGCCCGAACTGGCCACAGGCCTGACGAGCCACCGCGGGGCTGTGGCCACACTAAACCCCAGCACGCTCCACATTCGGATGTGCTGCTGGTGCAGAAAAGCCCAAATTCCGTCCCTCTGGAGAACAGATTTGATGCAAGACGGCAGACCCCATCACTGGAGACCCATTCAGAGCCTTCCTCCCGCAGGGAGCAGGGTCCCTCCACGTGGTGCCCTGGTGGGGCAGCTCGGAAGTCACTCAGACCCTGCTCGTCAGTGGGACAGTTTGGGTCTGCAGGACATGGGGACCCTCCCAAAGGTGCTCTTTGATCAGCCCAGCCCCTTTCCAGCGTCCCACGGGAACATGGTGACATGTAGGTGCCACCAGTCCTCAACAGCACGAGCAGGTGGAAGGTGATAGCCCAATCCCACGGGCACTGCTGCTGCCCGACGAGGGGCATAGCGGTGGAGGGGTGGATGGGACATCGTCTGGACAGAGTCCAGAGCAGGGGAACAGCACCAGAGACAACCACTTACCTTGCTTTACCATTATGTAAAAGCTTGTGGTGGACTAGAGGGCTGTGCAACAGTGAGCGGTAGGCACAAGCCCGGAAAATGCAGCCCATGTGGCAAACTCTGCTTTGGTTAGAAAGAGCGCGAGGCTTGGAGTAGTCCGGTGGAGTGTGACCTGCTCCCCGCGGTGCTGCGTTATACCCTGGATGCCCATGAGTGCCGCTGGCCCTGACAAGGTGTAGGTTGGAAGAGGAAGTTAGTGTTGAAGCCAGAAGGATGCCAAAAAAAAAAAAAAAAAAAAAAAAAAAAAAGGTGCATTTCCAGGGCTCCTGCCATGGGAGGATTAGAGTAAAACCCACAGATTTCTCAATATTTTCCTGACCCAAAGTGCTGAGTTTGTTTTGCCTTGATTTATGGGATCCTGTTACTCGCTCTTTGTGAACAGCGAGACAATCACTGGGGATTTATTAAAACATTCACAAGTCCAAAATCTCTGTCAGATTTTTGCATGAGTAATAATTTGCCTGAGAAGTCGGAGGAGAAGGCGAGTTGCTCGCTACTCCTCACTCCCTACCCCGGCCGCCAGCAACGCGCCCCGCGTCCAGCCGGGGAGCTGCCAGCAGGGCACGTGCCTTCCCGGGCAGCCAGGCACGAGAAAGAGCAGACGGCCAAAGCCAGCGCTTTGCAAATAACCCAGAGGCCGAGCGGTTTTCGTCCCAGCTATTCGGCGTATGTGACTAATGGATCCACTAGAAGAAAATCAAGTTCAGATAACAAGCAATTCACTGCTCCCAAAGGGCGCCTAACTCATAATGAATTGGCTGCATGTTTAACAGTTGCCCAGCTCCGTGTAGCATCATAACTGACCCAACAGCGTATTTTCCACCACCTTAAGCTCCAAATAAACACCAAACAGACCTACATTAAAATAACATTAAGAAACAAGCCGAATCATGAGGGGAAAGAAATTCCTTTTTTCTTTTTTTTCCTAATTCAGATTGAGCTTTTTTCTGGTCAGAGTCCTGGCAAACAAGCAGCTGAAATCAGTTCCCAATTAGGTTCTTTTGGCTTCTCTGAGCTATGAGAAATGACCTGATCTCAGTCATTTCCCCAAGCCCCTTGCAGAAAAGCCCTTGCAAACGTCAAGTCCGGGGCTCAGATCCGAGGCACTGAAGCTCTCCTCGCTGGCCACCGAAGCCTCGGGATGGCAATGAGCCTCACGCGGCCAGAGTCGCCCATGCCGTCCCTCTCCAGCAGCCCTTTCCGCAACCCACCCCGTGCCCCTGGCTCGGGGTCCCCAGGCCCCGCGGCTGCCGATGCTCCCCACCAACCTCGTCCTCCAGAAGAAACACCCTTGGTAGCATTGTCCTCATTAACCTGGGGTAAAAATAACATCCCCACACACATCCCCATCTCTGGATTTTGTTCTTATTCCCCTTCTGCTCCAGGCTGCTAAACACGGTTGCTTTTAAATAATCGCCCGCTTCGGTCCCAGCAGGGACTGCCTTCTCGGGACGACTCCACCAGCCGCCAAGGAAAGCGGCGTGGAAGGCAGCGGGCTGCGAGGTGCTCGCGCGCTGAGGATGCGCTGGCACTCGCGTGCTGAAGCGCCGGCAGCGTGCAACGCTCTTCCAAGGGCTGCCGCAGCAGACAGCACGGAGCAGCATGCGCCAGGCCGTTCTGCAAGCATATCACAGATTTCTGCTGGCAAAACAGGCTGAAGAGAGGCTACAAAATAAATAATCGCTCTCGTCCGAACTGCAGCAGAAGAGGCAATAAAATGAAAGGAAAGCACTGAGCAAAGCTGTTGTGTCTAACAGGAATCCTGACCCCTGATCCCAGCTCCCCTCTTTTATGTTTTTCTGACTTCAGCACTATTGTGGGCAGATGCCTTTGAATATGATTTATTTGTTTGTCTTGGCATCAAAACAAGGAGTCCTGAGACCAGAAAAGACTATCAAGAGCCCACTTCCGAATTCTCCTTCCCTTTTAATCCGTGCGCACACACTGCCCTGTGTGCCGTTGCAAAGGCTTTGTTACGCCAGTCAGCAGGGGGAAAGAAGCACGCAACAGTTGATCGTCCTAAAACAATACACGTTGCTGGCCCGTGGCCCAAAGGGTTGGACTCTATTACTCTAACTGTCAGAGTAATGGGGCCGGATTCAGGAGAGGAAAGTGCCTCCGTCCAAACCCATCAATACACCCATCACAGCAGGGACATCAAGGGGCTGTGCTCTGAATTCCTCTCTTAGCATCCAGGACTGGGCTGTCCATGCATGCAGGAGCCGAGTCCCTTGCTCTCCAGGGAGCCGCATTGAAACCAAACCTCGCCAGTCACCGCCTGAGCAAGGGCTGCTTCAGGGTTTGGCCCAGTGACGCTATCAGAAATGACTCCAAGAACTTTTTGGTGCAGTTCCAAAAGTCTTTGTGTTTCCCAGCTTTTTGCTGTTGCATTGCCGAGGATGATTTAAGGACAGAGCCAACTATCTACCAGAATGAAATAGTTTCACAAATCGTAAGGCCAAAGGGACCATTAGATTACGCAGTCCAAACTTCTGTACAGGCACAGGCCAATGCTCTGTCTCATCTGTGCCTGAACGCTTCCTATTGCTGCAGCTGCTTCCTCCTGCTGATAGGTTCTTTCTCTCTCTAACCCTCTTCCAAACACCACGGTTCTTCCTGTCAGCTGGATCCAAGACTGAGGAGAAATAAAGTCACCTCAGGCAAAAAAACCATTCACCTTCGATGCTTTCCAGCATAACAGTCTCATGTTCAAAGGGGCTCGGTTGTGAGTATTTGTCTTTCTTCCCCCCCCACCCCAGACCCATTGCAGGGTCCAGCGGTGACGACTGGAGGGGCCGACTGGCTTGGCAAGAGACGTCCCTGGGGCAGAGGTGGGCACGATGGGCTGAGCACTGACAGGAGGTTCATGTCCATTTAACCCCTGGTTCCAAGACAAACTCTGAGGCGTCTGGGAACCCAAACTGCTGGGAAGTGGGACAGCTCATCACCTCCCTACCCCTGGTGCAACATCCTTGGGATTTAATAGTTTTGATTGCTCCTAAGTGAGTTGCAGAGGGCTGGAAAGAGGTAAAGAGAAGCTCCCCTCTCATCTGCCAAGCAGCCTATGTGGGACAGTCTCTCAGAGGGCATTTCCATCCAGAGAGCCTGGTCTCTTGTGGGTCCAAAGCACAAGGGGACAGAATATTGTTCTGCAGTTCCTGCTGTAGCTGCGGCTCTGTAGACGCTGCTTTGAGCACGACACAGATGTAATCAAAAATCCCCCATCTTCTGGCTCAAGGGAAACAAAGGATCAAAGTCCATGGAGACTCTTCCTCAGTGAAAATTAGTTTGCCTGCCCTGAAGACCTGCACACAAGCTGTGATGGGAGCATACTCAGCTGAGCGCACTCAGAGGTCGAGAGCACTGGGTTCCCCAGTCAGAGCAGGCCAATTACATAGACACCATCTCCTCACAGAGGGAAGCTGTGGCCAACCTTCTGCATCGGTGACGCCGTCCCTTTCCCGGCACCCTGAGGGTCCTCTCCTGTTTCACATCTACCTTTTAGCTGCACCACACTGGCAGCCCCTGACGGCTCCAAGGAAGGCTGCACGGAGCTCCTTCCAGGCGCCTAAATGTGCTTCTGCCTCCTCACTATCTACCTGGCTTCCAGATCTTTGGCCTGCAAACCCAGGCCTGACGCATGGCAGCCCAAAATGCAAACCTCACAAGCACCAGATGATGTTTTCTGGAAGCTATGTCACGTACTTGGGTAATGTATATTTATTTCTCTTCCTCTCTCCATAGTGTCCCCCTCAGCTCAGGAACGTGACGTTGAATTTTCTGCCTCAAATATGCAGCTCTGTTTGAACAGGTTTTTCTATTCCCCAATCACTCACCGTCTCCACTGCACAAGATTTATTGACTTTTATTTATTTATTTTGACTCAGTCATTTTTCATTTGGGACAGAGCAATGTGCCGAGTGAAGACGGCCTGGGAAGGCCTCTGCGTGAGTCACTGCTTTAAGCCTTTGAGCTGCTTTGTTTCCTTTGGTTTAATCTCTTGACTGTAGTAAACACATTGGACAAAGCTCTGCTTGTTCGTGGACAACCAGGGCCGGTGCTTCGTGGGGATCAGATAAGGGGGTCCAGCAGTGGGTGGGAAGAATGAGAGCTGCGTATTTCTGCCTTAGCAGTTCAGACTCCTCTCACTCTCTCCGGAGATCACTGCACTTTGCTGATCCTGGCCCTTTGCTCGTTTTGTGGCTCTTTGGCACCGACGGGGAAGTTGGTCCATTGGATGCACGGGATGTCGGGAAGCTGTACGCCCAAGCCGTATACCAAGGTGACTATTCAGAGTGCACGTGGGAAACACAAATATTGGCTCCCTGAGTTGCCGTAACTCTCCTAGTCTGTTCCTCCAGCTCTTAGTCATGAATTTCCTTTAACGCTCGAGTGCTACCAGCAGACACTGCTGCTGAAAGGGGCTGGTGAGCAGCTCGCCGGGAGGGCTGCAGGGCTTGCTGGGAATCAGGAGACCTCCTTGGGATTTCCATCACGCGGGAGAGGCAGGTCAGGGTGTGAAGATGGGGTCAGAGCCGAATCTGGAGCTGCTGAATGGTGCATGTGCCAGGACTGCCACACACGATTGCTTCAGCTCCAAGCGCATTCACCAGCCCCTTGTAAAAGCCTGCAGCCACCGCTTTTCCTCTCCCTTCTGTCGGAACAGCTGTTGGTGGTTCTCTTCCAAAATGGTTGGCTGCTGGCAAGGAATTCACACTGGAAGAGCCTGTTCCAGATGTGCACAGCTGTATGCGTGCTACTGCGGCTCCTTCCGCAGCGCTGGGCTTGCGGTGTGCCAGGCTGAACGGGGAAGCGGGTGGGAAGCCTATCAAAGAGGCAGAGTCCACATCCGTCAGGTGACAGTGTCACCTCATTGCGTGTTGTGGGGCCATTGGGACAGGAGCTACTGTGCGGATGACCCAGTCAGTCCTTCATGCCTGCCAAAGCAGGCACGTCCCCCCAGCGCATCCCCCTGGGCTTTCGCTCTGTCTAGGAGCGGGACTTCCCGTATTTCCTTTGGCAGAGGAACCTACAGCCTCATTATCTCACTATTGCGTTGTTTGTGTTTGTCTAAGCTAAGATTTCCCTGACTCGTTCTCACCCTCATGCTTCTGGTTATGCCTTGGATGCGTGTGCATAACTGCTCTCCCTCCTTCGGACACCTGCAGATATCAGCTGTCCTTACCTTCCCGCCCTGTCCCCCCAGAGCATACCCAGGATTTAGGGTTTGTGTTCACCGGACCACTGACCCTGCAAGAATTATTCTGGAATCTGCATTTCAATCTAAATCTCCAAGCAATTATTCCTACTGATTCCAAAACAGACTGAGATTAAGCCAGGAAGGGGCAGCCTTATTGGAGAATAAGAGTGTTAACACCAAGTGTCTGTTGCCGACAACTCCTGCAGAATAGCTGTTCCGGTAAATTTTTGCAGGGTACCTCTGAGGCCAGATTCTGCAAAATGATGAGTAACCTGGATGTGCTTTGTTGCCTTAAGAAATGCAGTACAAATCTTCGGATCCCTCCAGACCTTTGCTTTCTCCCAGATCTTCCGCAGAAGCCTTCCAGAGCATCAGGGAAGCAGCCTATGCAAGGCAATTTCTCCCACGAACACTGAAAACCCATATGAAACGTCCGTATCAGAAGAAGGAATGATGGTGATTTCTTTTCTCTCCCTGCTTTAAATTGCTCCCTGCCAGAAAGGACCCCATTAGCAAAGGGTTGAAAACTTCGCCAATGTCTTCTGCTGAAAGCTGGCTGAACGAAGACTGAAGCCGGGGGAGTCCTCCCTCGCGGGGAGCGCGTGCGCAAGGTACGCAGAGCCAGACGCGAGCGATGCTGAGAAGTGATGTCTGATCTTAGCCCTATTCTGAAGCATGCAGGACGAGGGCGGAGGAGCAAGTGACCACAGGAAGCTCAAACCGCTTCCTCTGGCTTCTCAGCCCGCAGCTTTGATCTATTTTTAACAAGAGCTGTTGAAACGCGCAGAATTCAGCCATTGGCCATGTGCTGCGTTTGGCAAGGGCAGGGCGACGGGAGGCCAAGGGGAAGCGGCGTGGCCAGGCCTTGGCGGGCTCTGTTCCTGCAGCCCCCGAGCCAGCGACAGTGGCCACCAAGCAGCAAGGCGAGGACCGACCTTCCCCGGTCGCTGCCTCTAGCTGCTGCGCTCCCGCGCTGGGACGGACCGGCCGGGTGGAGAAATGGGTGAAGCGGTAAATGGTTCTAGCTAGTCCCCTTGGCCAGGCAGAGCCTGTTGCTCCAGCATGGTTAGGTTTCTAATCGCATTAGGGAAGGATGCGTTTGTTTTATCATCTCCGGTTGTTGTGTCCCTTGGGGCCCCCTCGCTACAGCTCCTTTGTTTGCGAGCAGAAAACACTTCCAAAACGAAAGCTTGGCTTAGAAATCCTGAAACAGGTTGTAAATCTCCGTGGCCAGCCGACTGACACACACCTGCTGGCTGCTGCGATGCAGCTGGCGAAAGGGGGAAACGGGGAGAAACTTGGTGGGTTTTTTCCTTTTTAATAAAACTAGCATGATTTTCATTCACATTTTCAGAAGAAATTGTGTTATTGCAAACCAGGAGCTAGTAGCAACCCTGCGCAATGGCTTTCCCACCTCTTCAAAACCCAGCAGCCCGGACTGGGTCTGATTTACCCCCATGAGCAGACACCAAAACAGGAGTGAAATAACATCGGATTTGGAGCGACGGTGGGAATTGGGGTGATGGGACCAGGAGGGCGTTCTGGGTGCTGGGATCCTTGTCCTGGGACTAGAGGGAGCCCGAGCCTGAGACACCTCACGCGGTGGTTGCCCACCGTGGACGGAGGTTATCAGAGCAGCTGGAGTGGTTTAGGCTAACGGGACCGCAGCGGCCTGTCCTTGGGGCCACGCTTTGGGGTTGTGTTTGAGGGAGAGATTGTCTTTGACCACCCTAAACAACTGGAAAGTGGTGTTTGTTTTGTTTTGTTTTGTTTAATTGTGTTGGGATAAAACAACCCTCATACAGCGGTAGGAATAGGTTTCAAACAAAAGATTTGTATTTAATTGGCATCTTTCTGCCACAGGAAAGGAAAAGAAATCTGTGCTGAATTGCAGACCCTAATAAAAGCCTCGTTTTTGGGAGTGATTCATTAACTTTACTAGAAGCGCGTTTAAAAAATAATTTAAGAAAGAAAAGAAAAAAGGGCCAAGATTTCCTGTGCCTGCCTGTAATATTAAACCTGCTTAAGCTACAAGGAGACGCCTGTGGATGTAATTGCACATTTCCAAAAGCCTGCGTCCGCACAGCCGGCTCCAAACGGCCTCTCAAGCTACAGCGGTTTCCCCAGCTGCAAAGGGGCAGGAAGGGGGGGGGGGGGAATCTGATGGGCAGGCGTTTCTGTCCCTTTTAATTCCCAGTGCGTAAGATGCGGAGTCATTCCTTTTCCCGCCTCTCCCTTTCCTGGATCCAGATTAAAACAAGAAAATGGCCACAACTCCATCTGGTCAGTGGTGCCAGCACACAAGCTGCTGATCCAAGGCCAAGCTGCTTTCCCTCAAGCCCTGCAAACAAGGCCTTCTGCAGGGCAGGATTTTGCTAAACATTCCCAGCAAATATTAATGAATGCGAAATAATTAAACTGTTTCTGGTGCGATGGCATCATATCTCTGGTCTGATCGCTAAAACGCTGGGCGTAAGTGCACGTACCTGCCCAGCCGTCTGTTGTCCAGACCCCATGGACTCTCCCAGCGTTTTCCGGCGGGGAAGGACAAAACTGTGGAGCTGGGCGATGTCTTTGCAACGGAGGAGGAATTTTTCAACAAAGCTTTTTTTTTTTGTCGGAAAACGCTGATGCATGGAAATCAAAACCTTTTGTGGAAACATAATGATTTCAATGAAAATTTAGTTAGTTAGGATTTCCTCAAGTCCAGGATGGAATTTCTCATCAAAACGAGCGAGAACAACCTCAGGCCCCTGGTTCTCAGCCTGTCTTGTGGATGCTCTTACGCTGCAGTTGTCCCCACCTTGGGCGGGTGACAGGGAAGGAGGGGGACGCCCTGCAGTGACACGTCCCGCGGGGAGGCTCAGGGCCAAGCCGGCCCCGCCAGCCTCCGAGCAGTGGCTCTGGAGCCGGGGGAGGCTGGACGGGGAGCCACGACGGCTCCTCCCCGAAACGCGAGCGCAGAGCCGGCAGGGCTGCGGGAGGGCGGCCCGGCACCCCCCATGCGAGGTCTGCGTTTTCCTACTTACGCCTGAAAGAACAATTGGACTCGGCTGAATCACTGAGGGGGAAAAAAGAAGCCACTGACACCCTGTAGTTAGCAATGAGAAAGCTAAATATAGCCCTTACGAGGGATTGTCGGGTAGAGTAAGGGAGAATCGAGTACACATGATGTTCAGCCACTTCAGTTAATATTATTACACCCAAAAGATTAAAGGAAAACTGCCCATTTCCACTTGCTCTCGCTCCATCCCTCCTCCCCACAGCTTTGCAGGGCTCTGGACCCAATCTCCTTCTGCACCTCCATCCAGGTCAGGTCCGTTTCTCAGTGTCTTCTCTCCTGCCTCAGTCCTGCTCGTTAGGTCTACTTGCTCCTCCAAGAGCCTTCTCCTCCCTCAGTATTTGTCTGGTGGGGTCCCAGTCTCAGATCCCCCCCAACACCACTCTTGGACCAAAAATGCCCATTCTCATGTGCTTCTTCCAGGCTTGGTTTCATTCTTCTCCATTACCCCCCCTCACCCCAGTGTCCCCACCTGCTTGTGCCCATCCCCACATCCAGCTCCAGTCTCCTGCTGCAGCCTGTGGGGTGCTGAGAAAGGGGAGGGGATGGAGCATGGTCCGCCGGGAGGGACGCTACGTTCCCGTGGCCGGTCTGCAAAGTGGCGATTCTCAGAGGCACCTCAAATCATTCAAACTTGGGGCAGCTTTCCTCAGAAAAAGCAAAAAGGCATCGCTGCAACAAAAGCTGTTCCGTGCAAAATGCTGAGCATCTGTTCCACATCATGCGAGAGCAAGAAATTCTCAATAAGATAGAATAAATATCATTGGAAATTGAGTTGTTTTCTTTCTTTAATGGTAATACACAGTGTTTTTCCTTACCCGTGTTCTCAGAAATGCCTGTACCGTGTGGACTGGAATGTTTCCTTAGCTTCAGCCTGAAGCAGATACCAAACATGGGAAATTTCAGCCCAATTGATTCAAGTCTGGCAAAGCTCTACACAAGTGAATGCAGAGCCTCCTAATGCGAAGTGTCAGGCAAACTTAATCATAAGTGGTGGTACACAGAAAAGATTGTGCTCTAACCCCTGGAAAGTTGGCACAGCAGCACCACATACTCACTCGCTCTTTCCTATTTAGATGTTATACAGTTTGTGTTTTCTCATTGCATTGTTCCACTCCTCCCTCTAGCTTTTCTTTTCTTATTTTTTTCTTTTTGGCTTTCTGGCTCTTGCGGCTATTTGGCCAGAGTGAAGCAGGCCAAGATTTAGATGACAAATCGTCTTGTAGCATCTGCTAGGAACTGATAAGACAGAAGTCTGATAAGGCTAACGTGCTGCCCCAGCTGGACAGTGGGAAGATGCTTTTATCCGTGGGCTGGGGGGTTTCGTTCTGCCCTCTGAATCCCGAAGCTGTGGCATCCAGAGGAACTCAGCTGGGCTACAGCCAAACGCCCCAAATTGGAAAATCAGGCCTAGGGCTTGGGAGCCTTGGGCAGCCTCTGCCTTTGAGTGTGGTGTTTTCTTTCCAGGCTGTTGACTATTTCACAAGGTTAAACACATATTTAAAACCAAACCACAATCCCAACTAGTCATTCTGCCTTGAATAAGTGTCTGCAGCTTTTTGGAATAGATAACAATGTTGTCTTTGTTTCTTTCTCGCTTTCCTCCCTCCCTACCTCACTCTTCCCGTTCCGTCTCTCCTAGCACGTAAACCATGATAGCAACAGTATTTCATTCCACAAATAGCCAGGGAAATGGGGCCGAGCATGTGGGTAGTCGAAGGGAAAGCGTGTACCAGTTTGAGAACGAAGCAGAAAGGAAAGTCTGCTGTTGTGTGCAAGATGCTCTCGTATCCCCCCGGTCTGTCTCTGAGGCTTGACACGATCTGTGATCTCTGTGTGTGAAAGCTAAGGATGGCCACAAAATAGGACTTTTTTACTCTCTCAGGCATCCCTCCTACCCTGGCGGTAACAGGGTGTGTTACCACAGTGTCTGCCTAGTTTTCGTCTCCTCCTATTTTCAGCTAAAAGTTCGCGCTGTTATAAAATAATGACACTCTGGTAGAGAAATTCCTGCTGAATCCCATGGGCAAAACACTCTCCTCAGAATTCAGCTCTTGTGCATATAATTATTTCTTAGAAAGGCCACTGCGTTGCTTGAACCTCGTCCAGTGTTTTCCCTTGATGATAATACTCCGTGCTACCCTGCAAGAGATTTCAGCTGCGCTGTCTCCGATGCCTCCAGGTCGGAGTGGGAGGCAACCGTCCGCTTCCAATGGCAGCAGCATCCAGGGCTCTGGGGAGAGGCCTGACCAGCTACCACCCGCCAAAGAACCAGCTGTTGTGCAACAAGGATTTGGAGCACACAAAAATAATGTAAAACTGGAAATCCCGGATGCGTACAAGCCTCCCGAAGAGCTGTTGCTCTTGTGAACTGCAATGCAAGATCACATTCTTCTGCGGAAGCAACCTCGTACCAGCCACTTGAGCAGACTTGTCAGCGCCTGGACGAACTGACACTGGGTGCCCTGACGCAGAGGTGCTGTTTTGGTTGTTACCAACAAGCAGAGATGAAGACATGAGATGGACAACACTTATGCTTGGTTAGAGCAATGACTGCACCAACATTCATTAAAACCTTCTGCTAGACCCACTTCTTCCACACGGGTGAAGAGCTTCTGGGCAGTTTTAAAAATGCCCTCCTACCCTTCAGTGTCTTCTGTGGCTCCAGCTCTTTCCAGCCTGGAATTCAGTCCTCAGGATGGCCCTCTAGCCCTAGCACCTCCAAACTTAGGCTGTCTGAGTCCAGTACAATCTAGCTAGTCTGTGTTTGAAGAGCAGACAAAGTTTGCACTAACATACAATACCGGATAAAATAGCAAACGGACTGGCAAAGAATGGGAGTGTAAAGAGAGCAGGGTAAAGAAACGTTTCATGTAACTATGAGGACTTCCTCGTCATCCGTGGAGCCACAGTGGGAAGAGTCAGTCTTGAATACCCCAAAGTTACACTTCCCCCAGACCTGAACTGCCCCGGTGTCAGGGGGGTTCAAAGACTGTGTCTTGGCTTACACCTAATCTCCTGTTTATAAAAACGGGTCAGAAGAGTCAGTCTTGAATACCCCAAAGTTACACTTCCCCCAGACCTGAACTGCCCCAGTGTCAGGGGGGTTCAAAGGCTGTGTCTTGGCTTACACCTAATCTCCTGTTTATAAAAACGGGTCAGCCCTCCTCGGTCTGCAGTCTGACATTGTCAGAAGGACCTAGTGGGGGGCAGGAAAGGGAATGTGAAAGGCTGGACCCTATAACTGGAGGCACACAGATGGATTTTGGTCTATGCCCTGAGCCAAAAGAAGGATCAAACCCTAACAGAGAAGTGTCCTGGACAGAAGATCTGTTATCATCAGATGAAAATTTCAGTAGGCCAAGAGCTGTGCCTTTGATTTGAAATGAATCAATCAATCTCCTGAAAATAACACCAACATTTCAATATTTCTCGTTTAATACGATCTATGAAATATACCGTGCCCCTTCCTTCGGCAGTCAGGCTTAATCATTAACCAGTCACTTTAAATATGTTGCTGTGATCTCAGTCTTGAAGCTCACAGTCTGCTGAATACGCACGGGCCGTGCCAATAAATTTCCTCTTGGAACCCACCTACGACACTGCCCGTCCTCAGCTGTTATCTGAGGCCTGGATTCCTCTGAAGTCAGACCACAGGCTGGAAGGAAAACGCTCTGGCCAAAGGCCTGGGAGACAAAGTGTTGACAGGGGAACATTAAGAGGGGCGTGGGGGACCTCAACACCCTCTGGCAGAGTGTTAACAAAATTGGGCCAGAGATTTTCAAACAAACAGTCCATCACGCAGCCCGTCACCCCGCTGCAGCACCCACCCTCCCCTCTGGTCTGCGGCTGCAGGGGGTGAACACAGCTGTCTCGTGAGCTGGAAGCAGAGAGGCCGGCGCGCACGCAACCAGCTCCGCAGCGCTGCCGCCCGTGAGCCCCCGGCGGGACAAGAGCAGCCCTTGCGGGAGCCGGCAACCCCCACGGAGCAGTTCTGGCCGCACGCTGCTCTCTGAACACGCGGCATTTTGTCTTACGCTGTGCAAAGGCTCTGGCCGCGGCAACCTCGAGCAGCACCCTGCTTCCAAGGTCCAGCGGACAGCCCCCTCCCGCCTTCCCCCATCCATGCACAGAGGGAAACGCGTGCTACCCGCTCACATCACACATCTTTCCAGCAAATTGCACGGCTGGGAGGAGCTCGTCCAAGTCGTGGTGGCTGCCCCGGAGCGAGGAAAGTTTCCTTCTGTGCCTTGCCTCTTCCTGTCATGGGTTCGGTGCTGTCAGACGGGTTGCAGAGGTCTCCAGAGGTTCCTCTCGCTGCTGGCAGAAGCCGGCCCGTGTCGTGGGCTGACCGTTGTGGTTCGCAGACCAGCAGCAGCGCCTGGGCACTGAGCGAGGAGCTCTCAGACCCACCCAACCCTTAGGTATATATTTAATTCTGTAATCATGGGAACAGTTTCGCTAGCATCAGGGAGGCTGTTCATTTTGCACGCGTCAAGGTAAGCGAATGCCTCCGTGTCTTCCCAGATTAGGGCCCCCAGGTCCTGGTTAGGCACCCAGGCCTCTGAGCTTCCCCCAGCCGCTACCGTGCCGCTGCTCTGCTGTCCTCGCACAGGGCGAGGACACCGGAGACGCAGCGTCCCAGCTCCCAGGTGAGGCGAGACCACGGGCAGGGGCTGCAGAAGTGTGGCAGGTGTGGTGCTTGCTCCACCGCTTTGCTCGAAGAGGTCCTCCCATCCCCGGCCGCTGGGGATTCTCCAGGGTTCCCTCTCTCCCTCTTTCCCCCTCTCCTCCTTCCTCTGTCTGCTTTTTCCGTTTGACACTGGAGCCTCAAAAACTGCTGCGCCCTCCAGACTCTTCACCGCTTGTCTCCCCCCCTCGACGCCCCCTCGTCTGAGGAGGCCACCTCCTCCCACCTCGACTAGTATCTTAAGACAGAAACATATTGCATATTCCTCCATTCCTTATCCTGTGAATGAATTCTGTGACACATGCCGCAGACACTTGTCAAGCCTGCTGACAAATTTTTTACATAAACTTTACTCTGTCAAAAATAGACTTTTTTAAAAAATCGTTTCATGAGGACATGTCAATTTCAAGGAACTTTTGGTTGGAAAAAAATCAGAATGAATCATGTTGGAGTTGTTATCTTGATTCACACTTTCAATTTTACATGACAGAAAAGTAGCTAATATAATTTTTGATATTTCATGTGCTTGTTTCATTGGTACTCATCAGCATGCTTTGATACCATCGAAATTAAGGATTTGCCTATAGCTAAACCAAATAACTTTCTCTTATTAAAACAAACTTTTGGTTCACACTGAAAGAATTTTACTAGAATTTGTATTTCACAGGAAATTTTAGCTTTTTATGGAAATCCAAGGTAAACACAAATTCTGAAATATTGATATTTCCTGCAGGCTGAAAATTATCCGGTTGGGTCTAACATACCTATTCCCATACAGACTACTGTTCCCGTCTTATCAATCAGCAAAATTGTAGGTAGAACTAATATAAATATACATTAAAATAGTTAAAATATGAACCAAAATGACCTGAGTTCCTGTGGCAAATACAAAGGACAAAAATAAATAGATCTGCCATGTATTTTAAGAGCAGTAAAGCAATCCGAATGGAATCATACTGGTTTAATTTCGCTCATGTATTCAAAACAAGCCCAGCTTTGGAGGGTCCCTTTCGTGTGAGGTGCAGTCGGGCTGTTTCCTGCAGCGACCGTCACAGATGCGTTGGGGTGGCCGGGAGCTGGGGCCGCGGTGGCAGTGCGACGTCGGGCTGGGGGGGCAGGGGGCTTATCGGGACCCCCGGGGGGTTGCGCTAAACCCTGCAAGTTCTCGCTTTGCTCGTCCGGAGCAAGGAGGGCGCCAGGGACGTTTGGGCCGGAGCCCAGAAAATGGATACGCGGTCCAAAATCTCCGTGTTTCCACCAGGACCACGCTGCAGTCTGCACCGGGATGGTCCCACGGGCGCAGGCGGGAGGTCCCTGGGGGGAGCCAGGGGGTGCCGGGGGGTCCCGGCCGGCTCTCCCCGCTCACCCAGGGCTGCGGGAGGGAGCAGCACTGGCAGCCAGGAGATATGCTGGATATTTTATTTATTAGAAATGAACCTTTCTGCAGTCCTCGCTTCCCTGAAAAAAAAGAAAGAGCAAGAGAAAAAACAAAACCTCTCAGGCTCATTAGAGGCAAATGTTCCCACTTAGGAAAAACTGAGGTTTTTTTCACCCGCTGCTTATAAGAAACAGCAGACCAATGCTTTCTCCCCTTCTGTCTCCCCCCATCCCCACCCCAGCGTCCCCAGCTGTGCTGCTCCCCCCGTGCCGCTCAGCTCGGCGCAGGGGCCCAGGCGTGCGCGCGTCCACCCCCGGGTGCGCGGGGTGCAGGTGCACCCAGCCCCGCACGGTGCGGAGCCGGCTTCTGCCTCGGCCTCCGAGCATCCTCTTCATCTTGCCGCGCTCGTCCCGCTTCCCCTGCGGTCAGGCTTGGGCACGGCTGCGTTGCCGAGTGGCCGTGTCCCGCTGCAGGGAAGGTCGGGATGATGCAAGGACTGAGCATTTGGCTGCTTTCCCCTCATTTCAAAACACTGACCCCCACCGCAAGCGCAGCCATCAGTTTGCAACATCTCGAGCTGAAAAACATCAGTGCTGCCTTTGGGGCGCAGGCAGCAGAAGGGAGCATGGACTGAAGGAAGAGCCGAGAAGGTCCCCCCCCAGCTGGGCTCCCCTTCGCCCGGCGTCGCTGGGGAGAGCCGGACCGGCCAGAGCCGGAGGCTGAGCCAGCTCCCGGGATGGGGACTGAGCTGCAGGGATACAGGCTGGGGGGCACCAGCATCGGTTGTGCAGCCTCCCACAAGCTCCGGAAAGTCCCCAAGAAGTGAAACTTTGCAGCGGAAAGAAATGCGAGCTCGCGGGGAAAAAGCGGGAGCTCCAGGGCGAAGGGTCTCCGGGCAGCAGCCGCCGGGGACGGGACAGCCAAGAAGGGGCCGAGCCGTGGAGGTGCAGGGATGGGAAGGAAAGGCTCTGGGAGCATCTAAAAGAAATCTACCTCTGTGGGGCATAAAAATAAGCTTTGTTTTAAAAAGCAAACAAGCAAACACATGTTCAGCCCAGCTAAATACAAACTCTCAAAGTTATTATTTATTATTTCTACTAAGGCAACATTCAGGGACTTTTTTTAAGATTGAAAGGGTCCCCTGTGTTCTGCATTGTAGCAATATGGAGTAAGAGACAGGCCGTTAGCTGGAGATCAGACACAACAAATAAGAATAACAAGAAAGAATGAAGGGTGGGAGACAAAGGAAACAATACGGAGGCTGTGTGTTTGCATACGCCAGCTATGTACACATCAAGAGGGGTTTGAATGCCCCATGATTTAGCAGCTTTTAAACTTTTCTGTAAATCCAGGTTTGAACAAGAATAAGGACATAAATCAAAATATTTCATTTAATAGAACATTGCCACTCCCCTCCTTAGTGTTTCTATCCAAATGCTCTGTGCAAGCAAGAGCATTTTTTGCTGTGTGCCTCATGCTTGCATGCTAATGCAGAAGTGCTGTGAAATCAAGAACTTGCACCACCTCCAATTTAACACTGAAGTGCGATTACGGTCAGGAAAGTGATTCTGCAGGGGGAAAAGAATACTATCACCTCTGTAACACCTCCTGGTTCCTCACTGCTTGCTTCTCCATGGCCAGGGGATGGAAATGTGCTCTGCTTGCAATTTGGAACATGATTTCTCTATCTGCTGCCTGCCCCCGGCTCCAGTCGCTCTCTGAAAACCAAGCTGTTCACTCACTTTCCTTCCCGCACCTTCGCCCAGTGCCGCGGGGCTGAAGCTCTGGCAACGGCGATGCAAGTCGGCCATGGGTGATGCCGGGGCAGGAACGCTCCCGTCGGCCCCCGCCGCCCACCCAGCCCCGGGAGCCCCTGCGGGACCGCGGTGCCAAGGGAGGTCCTTGCACTCGCTCATCTGGCCATAACCGTTGCGCACTCCCGTTATCCCTGGAAACACAAGCTACCCGCTTTTGATGAACTACCAGTGGTTATTAGTGAATTGTGCTGCTGTCTCGGATTGCGGATGGGAGTCTGAGCAAAGGGTGCGAGGGCACCATTTGGTAATGCTACTTACCCTTCTTCCCGCACAGCCAAACCTCTTGCCTTTAGTGCTAATCTGGTTTTCCCTGTGCCTATAGCAAAGCTCCCAACGAAGCCAACCACAGGCTCTTTTTCATGAGCATGAACAACAAAAATCCCTTGTGATTATTATTAGTTATTCACACACTGCTTCAGGGCTGATGAGCACAAAACTCAGAGGAAGAAATATTTTTTCCACACAACAGAGAAGCTTCTGGCCTTAGTGAAGTCAACAAGAATTTTCCTACCAGCTTCAGTGGAGCCAAGTTCTTGCTCAGCATGTTCGCGGGCCAGCTCGCACCAAGGCGAGAGACTTGAGCACTTTGAAGGGGTCAGGCTCCAGCTGGGACAGGTATTTTTCTCTGTGGGCAGCAACCTGAACTGCTGTCTCTGGCTCACAGTTTTGCCTATGGTTGTTTTCAGGAATAAAGAAGGGGAGAAGTTCCATACACAGTGGGTGGCACGAGAGAAGAGTTTGAGGGAAAGGAGAGCGGTAACGAGAGAGGAGCACAGGGAACAGCAGGATGGCGAGGAAGCAGAGATCAAGGCAGGCTGGAGATGCACAGATTGTGCAGACCAGAACTGGAGACCTGAGCATGATGGGGAAAGTAAGAGGAAAACAGAGGTTCAGCAAATGGCTTGTGGAGACCTGCATATGTGCTCAGTATACTGAAATTTCCCCCATGGGAGGCTGGTGACATTTGGTTTTCCTTCTTATCAGTGACCGACCAGGTCATAAATGCACTTTTTGCCTTCCTTCCCACAGAAGTAGGAGATATGAGCAACATCAGCTTTTTTCCAGGCAGCCAGACTCATATCTTGGGCATCGCCTTTGCTTCGAACCTTGCTTTAGGTCTGTGTATCCAGCATTCCTATGTCTCACTTAACAGCTCTGAGATATGACCATGCCTGTCTGTCCACAGTGAAAGCTTCCAGGCTGTTATCATTTCATGACTTAATTCTTGACACATCCTTTTCTCAAGCCTTAACAAATGTGAAAGTAGCCTGCTAATATCCATCTAGATGGCTGTTACCAAGATAATTTTTCTGGCCCCTCACTGGGACTGCAGCCAACCACAGCTTTCCTCTTCCTCTCTGGATCCACCTTTTCACTCCCGTCAGAAAAAGGTGTTTGTCTTCATCTATCAGCCTTGCTTGGAGCCAGCTCCCCCACCATACTCCCTCAGTCAGTAGTGCAGGGTCAGCTGTGCCTCCTCCAACCCGTGATACCAGCTTTTATCATTCACGACTTAACATTTCCAAACAACCCTATATTTCTTCATGCTCCCTCAGATGGGGAAGGCTCACAGACATCTGATAATGCACCTTCTGATCCCTCATTAATAGGCTGTTTTGCCACACTGGCCACAAAAAGTGGGTGCTGGCATCTGTGGCTATTGCCTGGCTGGCTGACCAGGACTCTCTCCCTCTTCCCTTCCTCTGTATCCATCCATTACCTCCTGCCTTGTCCTTCGATTGGCATATTCTGGGGCTACCAGCCGACTTTTGCTTTGGACACCCCCGGGACAACGACTTCGCAGGGCATGGTGCGCACTTCCAGGTGCTCACAGAGGGGCCCGTTGCCCTCTGACTTCGCCAGCCCCCAGGCTTGGCTGCATTAATCAGAAGGAAGCCTCAATTAAACGGATCTGTGATAGCACTGAAAAATTGAGAAGGGGAAGCCTGATGTACAAACAGAGTTATAAAAACTCAGCTCACATAAACACACACAAACACGCACACGCACACAGCAGACTCACTTCATGGTCCTCAAGCTGGAAAAGTCCTCATGTATATCAATGGAAAAGCTATGGGAATTAATACAGTAAACCTAAGGGCAAGAGCCTGCCGCTCTCGCTTAGGCTGCGCAGCACCTTGTTCTTGGAGCCACCCCACTGATTTCAGCGGGACTCTCCATGGAGTAAGTCATTGCTAAGTATGAATAATTGGTCTGGCATGCAGCCTTCAGGGCATGGGTGATGGATGAACTTTAACTTCCACAAGTAAGATGAGAGCCAGGCTGGCTGAAATAAGAAAGGTGCTGACTTTTCTCCCTCACCTGGAATAGAAATGGAAATGAGACAGTTTTCAAGATAACACAGTCAACTTCATTCTCATTTTTGCTACACATTCTGCATCTACACAGTGCATGCACTCTGCACACATTTCAGGCATCTGCCTCCTAGGAAACACTCCCAATTATCTCTCTCCTCTCTCTGCCTGCCCCCTTCCTCACAGCATTATTCGTTCAGACGTGTACAAAAGCTGTTCCCTAAAAGCAGGTCAGAGCATTATCAGTGAAATTGTTTTCTCTCCAAAAATGTTGTAGAACTGCGTTGACCCCGTGGGTCATCAGCCCTACCACCTTGTATAGTGGTACTTCTACACCCGTAGTATGTGTAAAATTAGAAGGGGCTGCAGAACATCTACTTCACAGACCATCACTGGCCAGTGATGCCTTTCCATCTCCCTGGAAGAAACTAAACCCCTGGATGAAAGATCAAAAGCAGGGCATCAAAAAACAAGGAAGACGCTAGAGAAACCTACAGATATCGCAGCGTTCGGGGTCTCCGTGACACCTCATGGGAGCACACCGGGTGCCTCCGTCAGAGCATCTTGTCCTCACTTTGTCGTTTTCCAACAAGATCGTTTAAGGTCTTATAATACGTCAGAGTTTATTAAATGATAAAGCTGAGTGAAACACTTTAACCTCATTGAAACAAAATATTTAGAGAAGGCTTTTCAGTGTTTATACTAAGAGTTTGGAATTTTTATTTCATTGGAAACGTGGACCTGCTGACACTGTTGTTCAAATATGGGATGAAAGAAAAGTCTGAAATAGTGGTATTCTTGGCGGAATGGGAATTTTGTATTGCAGCCAGCTCTAATAGTCTTGTCTTATTTTGTTCTGAATAGAAGATAAATGAGAAATCTTTAAACTTTCCCAAAGAAAATTTCTAGCCTAAGTTTGCAGACCGCAAGGTTGTGGAAAGGGGAGATTATTCAGCTGACCTCCAAAAATGTGGAGTGATTGAAGTGTCTGAAGTGATCCGGCAGGAGCTCAGTGGTTCACCTGTCACTGAGCTGGGTGACGCTTCCAGAGCGGAGCCAAACTTTAATGAGGCAAAGAGACAGGCCTGAAGGCAGTTCCACAAGAGCATGTGCGTGTGGATGTGAATGAACCCAGGAAAATAAATGATGGCATGTAGCCATTAGCAGGTTACAAAGTCCATGAGTTTCTCCTTTACCCCCCACCAAAGGAAGATGCTTTGGGAAAAGTGTACTAACCGTAGTATTTTAATTCAGAAATGAAGTCCATGGGAGCTGCAGTCTGATCACTCCAGCCTTCCCACGTCGAAGCCGGGGGTGTCTCGGCAGACTGCTTTGCTGTGACACACAGTCTTCCTTCCTTCCTGGCTGGGGCTTGCTCCACGGGACCCCCGGCCCTAGGGGCTCTGGATGGAGAACCTGAGAAGGGTAAAACCTTCCTGAGCTAGACCACTGCTTTCGAAGCAGTGCTCCAGCAGCGGCTGTTTAAGGAGCATTGTAAAATGCAGGTGAATAAGAATAGCTACTTTTAGCAATATTCCCATTGGCTTTAGCACATGTTCAGGGTGGGGGGTGTTATTTTTTTGTTTTAGCTTTAGAAGGATTTGTTCATTTTCAAATTGCCCTTCCAACATCTCTTCTCCACTGGTTTCTAGGAATGGCCTGGACTTTTCAGTTCCAATAGTCTTTTTGAGACAATGTGGAAAATTACATTTCCCTAGCACGAGAAGCTTCGTCGTTCGCCGAGCTGCAGACACAGCGGAGCGGAGGGGTGTTTCCGCGGGGGATTTGGCGGGGAAGGCGGTGCTGGGTGCAGGCTGTAGCCGTCACCGGTGGTAGCAGCTAGGTCTGTGCTGCGTTGCAGCTGCTCCTCCGGCCCAGATGTGACCCAACACGCTGGGTGTCTGGGACCGGATCGTGATGGCTGAGAAACACGTGCAGTAACACATCAGGAGCAACTGCAGGGAATGGCAGGGAAAAATGACCATTCGCCTTCCCCTCAGCTAGGGCACATGAGTGTTACAAGATGCTGGAAATACGTGTGGCTGCAGGTGGAGGGAGGAAGGCAAAGCAGTGAACTGAAGGCAGAGAATATCTATCTTCTTCCTGGTGTGGCAGAAAGATGGAAGAGTTTCTCTTCTCCCTCCAAGGAAAGAAATAACAATCCCAAGGAGCTAATGCATGTCCGGGTTTCTGCGAGTTCCCAGCACAGTGCACTTCTCTGTGTGTAGCAAAGGCCTGAGCTCAGCTCCTTGATTTCAATGGCTTTTGAATCAATACTTAAGTTCTCAGGTTAATGCAGTCAGGAGCTCAATTAAAGGGAAAACCAATGGTAATAAGAATAAATGCAGCTTTTGGTGGAATGAACAGCAGATCTCCTTAGTAATCTGGCTTACGGAGCAGCAGGAGCAATCGAATCCCAGCCCTTCTGTCTGGAAAGCACTCTCAGAGGCAGTCCTCTTCACGGGACCTGTCACCGCCCTTGCCGTGAGGGAACCGGCACTGCAAACAGCCCGTAGGCATCACAGCCGCCTCCTAAGCTCAGCCGCGGAGAGGGCCCCGGGCACTGCAGCCACGACAGGGCGTGGGGACGGGCGTTAGGAGTCCCTCCGTTTTGGATTAACGTGGCCATGAGAAGAGGAATGTCCAGCTTAAACACAGGTGATTTTGCCTGTGTGGTGCAGTGTGTGCGCAGAGCTCCTCGCCACTCCGTGCTCCTGCCGGATAGGTTGGCAGGAAAAAAAAAAAAAGTGGATGAATATAATCCAAGTAAAGAGGAATATTCCTGTTTCCTGACTAGGACCTGAAAAGCGAGTGGGAGGAGGACAGAGAGAGCTGATGTGTGATGGATTGAAACCCTCTCCCTTTCCATAGTAATCTTCTGTGATTAGCTTGAGAAGATTTTGCACAGCTCCTGTTCACTGTGCATGACCCAGTGTCTTCGGCCTCCTGTGAGGATGTGAGGAAGAGGCAGCACTGGGGAGATCTGGCTCTGGAGTCGAGTGGCCAGTCTGAATTCAGCAGGGTGATTTATCTGAGACCTGCTTGCAGCAAACAGACGTAAATGAAGTGTGCGAGAGAAACAAACATTTCATGGCAGGGAAAGAAAGCAGTGTGATAAGTTACTCTGTTCTTTAATAATGACTTTGCTAAGCTGGCAGTTAGAATCAAGAACTTCATTTCTCTAATCCAGATGGCTAATATATGTAGATGGCTTTCTTAAAATCACTTCACAAAATACAATTCCTGGTGGTTGCAGAGTTTCCTAAAAAAGAAACCAGTTTGGGTGCAGACTCTGCTCCTGTTGAAAGGGCTGTAGGATTGAGTGGAGGTGCTGTGATTTCTGGGTCCAGCTCCAGTGAAGGAACCAAGGGGTTTTCCTATGTTAAGGGCTGGTTTTGAGAAACAAGCAAGAATCCATCTTCTACAGCAAAAACCCCACTGGCAAAAATCCTCATTTATCCTTTTGTAAACATCCCTTGCCTGCTCTGGAGCTCCCTGCTTCCCCTCTTTCTCCTCAAGGCATAGCTGGTGCTAGGATTGCTGGATTTGTCTTTTAAACACAAAAGCAACAGATGAAAAACACCCAACAAAGTTAAAGATCAGTTAGTTTGCCTGTCCACTTGCTGGAGAGTGCCACCCCCATCTAAAGTGTGGCCATGCGCACAGTGGACTTAGCAGAAGTTGCAGGGGAAGGGAGACGAAGGCAAGTCCCTTCAAATGGACTTGCAACCAATAACAATATTTAGCTTTTATCGGGAACTTTAGGACACCTTCTCCTGCATGGTTCCTTTCTCCTCCATCGTGCTGTTCCACACAAAACGCTGGGCCTGGTCCAGGTCGCAGCTTCTTCAGTAAGGTAGGATGGGGAAGATGGACCGTGGAAATAAAGCCCACTTTGCTCCTTTATTTCAAACTTGCAAAGCAAACAAACAGCTTTGAGCTTCAAAAACTATTTTCACTTGCTTCTCCATTTTGGAGTGTTTCTGCACTTCAAGGTCCAAGCACAATAATCAATATATTGCCATGGAAAGTCTGTTTTTGTTGCATTTTCAGTCTGGTTTAGAGAAATAATGTAGAAGGTGGCCTTCCTTTTTTGAAATGACTCACCATTTCTGAAGCATTTGCTTTTACAGTGCCCTGGTTAAGGCACAGTGGAAAAGACTGATACTTGGATGCTAGGAGCTCAGCTATACCTTAAGAATCAAGGGGTGCACATCAAGCAGCTAAAAATCACTAGTTCTTTTTGGCAAAAGTCAGTCATGGGACTTGGATCATTGTGCAAAAAGCTAGGTTCCTGGGGAATGCTCCAAGCAAAGCCTCACGAGCCCTTTGATATTTCCGAGTGTTAGTCCTTACTCGTCCAGGAACTAAACAAGCTAGCAAAAATAACAAGTAGTCTCAGTCTTTTGCCTGAACTCGAAATGAACATAAACTGAACCTTTTCCATGCAGCAAAACTGTGTGGTTAATGATTTTAAATTCCCCCGGCCCTCATTGATGTTAACTGATATCAGAATGCCCGTGACAGATTTTATATTATATCTGATCCTGTGAAACAAAACAGTTCTGGGGTGCTGGATGTCAGGAGACTTGCAGAGCAAACAGCCAGCCCGGAAAGTGAGACACTCAGCTTTTCAGGTGCAGACAAAACCATCTGAAATTCGTCTCCCTCTAGTTCTCCCACGGATGCGTTTCTCAGCGTCCTTGTCTCTCCACTCGGATCTGGATATAGGCCTCGTCGAGGATCCCGCAGTTCTCGTTCAGGTCCGCGTCTGTACAAAAATGCCTCTTGCAGTCCCCAAGTCAGGGAAAATTCACTCTGGAGTGGGCAAAGGTCCCCCCAGGACTGCTAAGAAGTCACAGGTGGACAGAGGCGGTGGAGGAAGGGGACCGGGGCAGGCAGTTAGCCGTCGTCTGTTCATACCAAGGCGTATGAATCTGCTACTGATTAAAGCTTTTTTTTGGTCTCTAGTTTTAGAGATATTTAGACAGATAAGAAATGCTTTTTTCTAAAAACAAAACAAACAAAAAAACCCAACTCAGACTGCGGAGGAGAGAAATCAAAAAAGGCTAACGAACATTACAAGACTTGGGGACTCCTCTTCCATCACCAGATGTGAAAGTGTCCAGGTGAATGATGGAGCAGTGCTCACATTCAAGGCTTGCCCCTTTTTAAGCCCAGCTATCCTGTCCTTTCATTAACCCTGGCAGATTTATAGGTGTTATTCTTTGGGCAATTATGCCAGTTCTTGAACTTTCTTTGCAGTCTTCAGCAATGATTTAGCCTGGTGGAAAGTATAATGGAGATTACTCCATGGTGAGGGGTGCTTTCTGATTTGCACTCAAAGCAGAGACAAAATTCATCTACTTTCACACTTTAAAGGGTGAGTTTAGTCTCCAGACTTAGCTCACTAAGTCTTCACCAGCCAAAGGAATGTTCTATGGTAGCTTTGTAGGTCGAATAGTTATTTTGTTAGAGGAAACACTTAAAACTAAAACTCTGCAGAATTTCCCCTGAGGTTATGGTGTTTGTTTAGGCTTCTCCAACCAAAGAATCTCAATCACTAGAAACTGCAAACCTCCCACACACATTCATTCCTCTCACATAGCAGGCACAGGCCATTTTTAAAGTTTATATAGAAAACAACAACACAGAAAAGAGCTGCTCCCTACATATGTCATAACCTACAAGGAAAAGCTGAGGGACTGCATCTGCCAGCCCGGTGAGCTAGATTTGGGGAGTCAGAGTGGAGACAAGGAAGAGGCTGAGGGCCAGGGTAAGAGCTACCAAAGTGCACGGAAAGCACCACTGCCAGGAATGGGCAAGGGGAGAGGAAACGTGGGGAGACAGCAAGGAGGAGGATCTTGGAGTTGCTGCCCCAGCTCCATGGCAAGTCAGGCATTTCTGGGAGGAGGGCGAGATGTTTGGGAGGAGTGCGTGGGAGGAGGTTACTAGAGGGTTAGGAGGACTATGAGGGGCAGAGGATGAGTGGGAATGGAGGAGGGCAGCGGGGGCTGTGCCTTCCTCCTATTGACAAATGCAAAACATCAACTCTGACCTCATACTTTTTACATCTAATAATAACACATTATCAGTACAATGATGATTATGGGGATAGTTCACAGTTAATCACGCCAAAGACAAAGTTTAGGATGTGCCCTGGAGTGTGACAAGAGTCAGTTTTGCACCATGTCCAGTGATCGTCTACAAGCTGTAAAGGAGATTTTGGGGACAGAGAGATGTGAGAATGTTATTTGGACTTGGATTTGGCCTGGAGGAGAAGGTCGTCTTGATTTCTAATCTGCTTGACTTGCAATGGTCATGCCACATGAGTGCCCTTAATGCTGATGAAACACTATGTCAGGTTCTCGGCTAGCAAATGCTGGCAGCATCCCTTCAAAACCAAGGGAGCTGTGCCAGGTTACACCGGCTGAACACTGACCCCATTTTCCCCAGAAGTTTTCGCACTTCAGGAAACGTTGGCCTACTTGAGCTGTCAGTCTCTTTTGGGATGCTGCCTCTCAGGACCACACTCTTTGAGCAGTTATCCTGCTATTGCTCTGCTGGTGCTTGCAGAACCGTGTCTTTATTGTTAGGACACCGGATTTCTGGGTAAGGAGGGCTGGAAGCAAGTCAGAGCTAGGAAAGCAATCAATTGTTAGTTAATGGAGTTACGGTAAAGATGTTATCCAAAACCACCGTGGCTGCCTAATTATTCATAACATCCCTCTGGAGAATCTCCTTTTGGCAAACTGTGAATCTGCTGCTTTGTTTTCATAATAATAGCAGTTGCAGGGCTTTAAATGAGAGGGTACAAATGACCATGCAGCCACTGACAATATGGCAACTACTGAGCATTGGATTACATGGTGATTTCCATGCAATATCCAGGTTATTACATAGTAAGTGCCATGTCGTTACAGGCTAAATGAATGATTATCACCACTGCTTGACAAATTCACCTGACAAATTTTGCCTCCTTCTCAGTCTGTGGGATATCTGCAGTCAGAGTGCTCTTTCCGCGGAAGCATATTGGGGATGTTCTTGTAACTCCGCAGATTCACCTAGATCCCATCGGCGTGAGCACTTGTACTGCTCCGGGTAACAGCACTTGGTCTGACAGGACATATAAATAAGACCATGAAGCCTGGCTGTCTGTGTGTAGATGTGTTTCAGAAACAAAATGTTGGTGGGAGACCATAGGATTTTTCAAATACCCATGCTGGTGAAAGAGACTTGAGTGTTCCCAAAAAAGGGAGCACAAAACCTCAAGTGCAGGAATTGGAGGAGGAATTGGAGGAGCTGTTTAAAACTTCTGAGCTAATACTGGCAGAAAATTATCAGCAGTCTTCTCTCAGCTTTATAATTTCTATCTTGAACATTACAAGGTAGTTATGCCCCAGTTCTTCTGCACACGCACTGTGAAATAACTCTAACTCGTGAACGACTGTTGCCTTCTTTATGTAATCTGCAGATATTTAAAATTGCTGTGGCTCTGCTCTACAGTCCTCTGACATCTCTTAATTAACTTGCATTAGACTTGATTGGGCATCAGTACTTAAGGAGTATTTACACAATTCTGCAGGGCAAGAGTTTAGCTGCTCATGTAACTCAGGTCTTGTGTAACGCCCCTGATCTTTGTAGAGAAAGATCACGACCAGGTTCATGATATTTGAGATACGTCCAGCATAAATATCACAGGAAGGGATATTCAGCTGTAGGCAATCAGCATAGCTTCCCAAATTCGGAGTTTTACAGTGGAGAATAAAAAATCAAGCAACAAACTGAAAGATTGGGGGAAGGTTATAATACAAATGAAAAATGTTTTTCATCCTTTCTCCAGTAAAATAACTGAAAAGGTCTCAGAAGCAGCCCAAATAGTGACAGTTTCAGCCCGAAAGAGCAATGCTGCAGAACACCGTGAGCAAATAAAAGAACGTGAGTGAGGAGGTTAAAACAGCCAACGTGCCGCAACCCTGAGTGTGTCAGTGCCACCAGACCTGTATCATGCTCCCCCAACCTCAGACGACGGCCTCCTGGGCCAAACTGCCTAACAGCTGCAAGTAGATTTTCAAGCTTAACTTTGTAATAACCCTTAGCTAGTTTAAGTACTTCAATCAGGCCACTTCTTAATCACCCTCTCTGGTGGCTGAGTAATCTCAATTTTGTCAGTCTTTCCTCCGATTCTGTTAAGCCTCATGCTCTGTGTTGGCCCTTTCCTGGTAGAACTGTGTCATTCTTCAGCTGAGTTGACCAGAAATGAGCACTTACACTGTACGAGTTGTCCAGTCAAGTCCTTTCAAGTGAGAGCAGTTCCCTGGGCTTTAGATAATTATAGTCCCCATATTGCTGTATCATTAGCATTTCTTTTCTGCTGGTGTCCTACTGGACACTCAAATGCTGCCTGGCTTGGTCTGAAGCTCCAGATCTGCTTCCCATGCCATGTCAACACATTCCTTTCCTCTATCCTGCTCTTGCTAAGAATTGACCATCTACATTAAATGGTGCAAATGTTTGTCTAATGTCTCTTTCCCAGGCAACACTCAGAGGTGAAAATAGATCTCGCTTTGATAGGTAGAAATGGGCAGGTGAATGCCTGGGTGCCACATGAGAGCTTCTTTTCGGAAGGTAACACGTGTCTGTACCCCAGCTTTCCACACGTGCATTACAGGCCCAGCAGGTTTCACAGCGGGACTTCTGCATCTCCATTTTGCCTGCTGTTCAGCCACTTACATTCAAGCTCTCTCTTGCTTTGGTCCTGCAAAACAAAGCTGCAGAGGCTTGGCAAGTTGAACCAGATTTCTTCTCTTTTTGTCATGCACAACTAGAGATCTCAGCTTCAATACAGCATAGTTATTCTTTGGTAATTAGCGCTGTGTTTTTCCTCTTCACCACTACTGAGTGTGATATCATGAGATCATCATCAGCCTCTTGACATGATGATAATTATCCTTCAGTAACTTTAAAGATAATCATAATCCACAAGGACATGCAATTTTCCTGAGCCTTTACAAGGTATTTGCAAAGCTCCTGGTTGTCTGGAACTGGAAAAGGCATCTGACGAGGCAGGGAGTGACTTTGCACCCGTGAGATCCGGCATCAGCCCTGCGGGTGATGAACAGGGCCTGTCAGGTTAGTCAGCAGAAGCCGCAGGCCTGGCTGGTCAGGAGCTGCTGCGCTAACGAGAGGGCAGAAGCTCCTCGTCGCCATCTCCCCTCTGCCCCGGCGTCTCCTAAAGAGGCAGTGGAAAGTCGGGACACACTGGAGTGACCCCAAGGGTCGGGGTGACCGGGCGGAGCAGGGATGGCCACGGCTCACCCGCAGGGCTCCCCTCGCCCAGGGAAGACGGAGCAATCCTCCGTCCCTCGGCGCTGCTCCTGCCTGGAGCGTGCCTGGTTGTGAGATCTGCTGCAGGTGCTGCCGAGAAGCGTCCGCTTCTTTACAGAGCTGGTCCAGACCTGGGATGCAGCTAATTGCGGTGAGTCCTCCGAAGTCACGCAGCGAGGGCTGCAGCTGAGCCCTGACCTCGCTGAGCCCTGACCTCGCTGAGCCCTGAGCCGAGGACGAGTCGCTCCCAGCTCCGGAGTGGGACCGACCCCTGGACTAATGGGGCAGCTGAGACCTCCTGCCCGCTCGGCTCCGGTGGGGAGAGCCGCATCCTCTGCCCGTGGCCGCGGTCTGCTCCTCCCCGGCTGCTGCGCCGAGCAATACCCGTCCTGAGACTCCCAATAATCACCGGAAAGGCAATGGCTGCCCTTCTAATTACAGGCCAAGACGAACCGTCCCTTCTGGAAGCCGTTCAGGGCAGGCTCTGAAGCCTTTGGCTCCCTCCAGTCACTAGAAGCCACATTTTCGCTCCAATTTAGAGCCCTGTTCCTGGCGATGCTGCTGCAGCTGTTAAGAAGGAGAATTAGGCTTCATCAGGCAGTGCTGACATTTAGCATCGCGTCCCCCCTCCCATTCTCCTGTGCGAATTTCCTCAGTCGCTTTTCAAAGCCAGCAATAAATGGTGCATTAGAGAGAAGGAGAGAGAGAGAGCGAGCGAAATGAGCTTTATTAGCTGTTTATGGAAGAAATTAAAATTGTTCATTAGTAACCACGGCATCAGCAGCGCCCCTCCTCCCGGGTCCGTCCGCGGGACCAGCGAGCGTTGACGGCGGAGCCTCTACGGGCCCCGGGGACGCTCGCCTTGGGTCTGCTTGGGCAGACTGGATGCCTCCGTGCCCTCCCGCCGATGGGCACCTGGGGGGTGAAGGGGGAAATGTCACTGCTCCAACCCTAACGGGAAAAATCTTTTTCTCTCCCAAAGCCTGAATCACTCAGCGAGCTGGCAGGCGGCTTGTGCAGGCGCAGCGCAACCCGGCCGCTGCCCCGCTGAGTTCCCGGAGCAGCCGGCAGCCCGCGACACCCCTTCGGGGCAGCTAACCAAACGCTTGTCCGGCCCGGCTCGGCCGTGATCCCGCCGTCCCGGGGCCGGGGAGCCCCGCCGTGCTGGGAGCCCCGATGGCACACGGCAGGGAGGGGGAAGGCAGACCGGGAGGACTTCAAAGGCTCTGTATCTCTTCGCGCAGCTGCCATAAAAAACAATCCAGGTTTCCGTTCCTGAGTCCCAAGTTGCCCTCGCGAGGGACATCTCTCAGGGCAAACGGATAAATCTTTCATCTCCTGCGTCTGGGTTTTATTAAATGCCTCGCACATATATGTAAAATACAGAACACTGATAAATACTGGCTTGTTACAGGGAGAAGCATATAGAGATTAACTCACTGTATTTAACTGAAGCTCTATTCTTTCAATTAAGATAGAGAGCTCGGAGGTGCTCGGAGATACAGAGAGGCTAGTCCAGATGGCACAGCCCGTAGCAGCGCAGAGCAGCCCACTTTAAAGGCAGCGTTTTGTAAAAGCGATGGCCTCTCTCCGCACCCTTGGGGACTCCAGGATCCACGCAGCAGAAGCTGTTGCAAAGCTCCAGATCATGAAAAGGCTGTTTAACCTTGCTGCGGGGAGCAGAGCGAGTCCTGCTCCGGGGCAAACCCTTCGGGGCAGCCCGCGGCCCCGCTCGGCACAGGGAGCACGGCTCTGCGTCAGCTGGCCCGTGGCAGCCGTGCAAGGGGGGCTCGAGAAGCCCCAGCCCTGCCCCGCATCACACCCAGTAAATCTGCGCTAGGATTATTGGAGGGATCCTGGGAATCTGACAGAGATTTGGATGAAAATTGTGTCTCCTCACGCAGAAAATAGGCACACCTATTTTTATTGCCAGGCCTGTGAGGAAGCAGCCAGGCACTTGGGGATCGTGAGACTTGCGGACCATAAGGGAGGTGCTTACGGCTTGGTTTTACCTGAGCTGTTGGATCTCCGGCCACTCACCAGGGAAATCCAAGTCCCATGGAACTGCCAAATGAATTGGCCTTGTTCAGCCGACAGCAGCAAAGGCTGGAGAGAGATGGGGCTTGATTACCCTCTTCAGACCCATAAAACATGGCAGCAGAGGATACGGAAACAATCTGTTCTTCATGTCTGTGCTGGAGAAAGACAAGTCATGGGCTTAAGCTGCAGCAGAGGAGATCTGGCTTCACAATGAGAAAAACCTTTTCCAGACTTGGATGGAGGCTCAGAGGTACGAGGAGCCCAGGGACACAACGGAGGCTCCGGCGCTGGAATTCGGCAGCGCTGTCGGGGCGGACGCGGGCACGGCTGGTCTGCTCCCGAGGGAGCGCTCCGCATCCTCCCTGCCTTCTCGCTCCTCCCGCCGCGTGCGGAGCCTCGAGGCCCTTCGGCAGCCCAGTGCAGACGGTGAGCACTGCTCCATGGCGGGGGAAAGCGGCTTGCACAGCCAGGGATGCAGCCCGGGAAGGGGCACGGGGAGAGCTGCTTTCGGGGAGCAGAGGAGAGTGGCAGCCAGGTTGAGGTGTGTTGGCAGAGCTGAGAGGGGGACAAGGGCAAGTTCAAGAAGTCCTTATGTCCCTAACGCCCGACCTACGTCCCTGCCGGTCTGCGCACCCCTAACCCCCGGCACTGCCATCTCCAGGGCTTCCACCGCAGGGTCCCACAGGAGCAGGCCCGCAGCATGGAGGGGCCATGCAGACCCTCCAGATCCCCCCTGCAGAGACCCCGGCATCTCTGCACCGATTTCGCCACTCACTGCCATCACGAGCTTGCAAAGCAGCAGCCATGAGGCGTGACATAAAGTATAAATAGGAACAAGAAGCCCAAGAATGAACTTAAATTGCCCTTTGGGGTAGCCAAGTGCTCAGGGCTTCTCTAATCAGTAACCTATCCATTCCCTTAACCTCTGCAGTTGCAACAAACACTCCTAAACAGACAGATTTTCCATTAAGCCTGGAAGAAATGGCAAGCTGCCTTAATGAATGTCAAAGTTAATACCACGTTGGTTATAGACTGAGACTGCAATGTGATGGTTTTATAAACCCATTCCTTCATTATCGTTATCAATATTATTCTTACTTGATTCCCATCTGCAAGCCAGATTCATATCCAGGCAGATAGCCTTTGTCTGTGGCTACTTTACATGGGAGCTGGCTGCCTAAGGATCTGTAAGCCATCCTGTACCAGTGCATTTTAAAAACAGTAAAAAGGGGAATAAAATAAAATAAATAAGGCAGGTTGAGCACATAAAGCGTATGTCTGAGTGAGTGCTTAGTGCGAAGCATCAATGAAACGGCTGGGACTCTGATTGAAACCAGACTCAGGAAAGAAGGGCTGTAAACGTTTTTTCACTGCCTGTCCTAAGAAATTTATGTCTCACCCACTCCATCATATCCTTCAGGGCTGCCTTTTTCGCAGCTGTCTTCAGAGACCATCCGCTGAGCCCCCTTATAAAGTCCACCCCATGATGTCACCCGGAACAATAACTCACTCACCTCCCGGCATTGTGCTCGGCAGACAGGTACCCTATAAATAACGGGCCAGAGCTGGGGGGATGCCTGTGAGCAGACCTTCTCAGGAGAAGTTCTGAAAGGAAGAGAGAGAAAGTATGTGCCTGTGGTGGAGGGACCAAAATGGGTTTTATTAATAAATAAAGGCAAAACCACAACTGCACAAAATAAATGGGGCAGAAAAATCACTAACATTATTTCCAGCAGAACCTGCTTAGGAGAGCCGGAGTTAAACCCCTGCTGCCTGTATATCCATTATACCTACCGGAGCTCGCCGAGCCTTCTGGAGAAATCAGAACCTTCTGTAGCAGCGAGCGCAGCCTCCCTGCTCCCCAGCCCAGAAGGTCGTTAGCTGAGCGTGATTAAAACGACTCAGCAACTGGGATGAGTTCTTCCTTCAGTAGCACCCAATTGGTCATCAGTAAAATTTGCTCTGACTTACCAGTTTTTTGGGGGGGCCCACATCCTGGTCAATTAGTGCTCACCCATCAAATTTCTAGAGAGCAGGTGTCCACATCAGAGAGTGCCAGGCCCCATCGAAGGCGTATATGCCTGCAGTTGTGAAGTTGAGCATAATTGTTTCATTCTGCCTGATAACATGTGGTTTTGTGATATTTATAATACAGTGCTATTAAAAGGGGAAAAAAGAGATCAACTCAAAATCCCTCCACCGCAGTTGGCTCTAATTGTCCCTGTCCCACCACTTCCCCCTTTCCCAGTCCTGCTTGTGGGCTGTCTTGGCAACAAAGCAAAAGCCTGAATGAGCTGTTGAGATGAAGTTTATCCTTTAGTGAGATGGCCTGTCTTGGGGAGGACTAAGTGCTCTTGGATTGCCTGGGAAGCTCGGACTGCAGTTACCTGGGGCTGTATCTGCTTAGCAATAGAGATGGAAAAGCTCGCCACGTCCACAGCACACTTTTGTTGTTGTCAGTGGAGCCATATCAGAGGTAAACAACGACCTTTTCCTTGCATCCCGCAAGAATTTCATCAATTAATGCCACCAGTGGACTGAAGTCAGCTGGGATTGTTCTGGCATCTAGAAAATGTACAAACTGAGAAGAAGGGCCTGCTCTCAGATCTCAGCTGCTTGGCATTTCTTCTCTTTCACTCATGGATTTTCAGGGATTAGATTTGTGGCCCCAGGACACTTGTTGAACTGTGTAAGTTCCCTCCTCACCTTGACTGGTGCCAGGAAAAAGAAGAAACGAACAGTACTGTGGGACAGACACTACTCTGAACGTCATATGGTCGCAATAAAAAAGCTTTGTAGGGCAGGAACAGATACTCCACGCTCTGTAATCTGGGCCATAGATCCCATTGCCTGGAGGAGTGTCACATTTAGGGTCTGTCACGCAGAAATATTCCCAGGGACTAGAAATGCTGGTCAGTCATTCCCGACAGCCAGGGCCCCTGGCAGACTATGGGTTGTAGTGGTGCACATTCAGGGGCTGGAGACCGAACTAGACTCCGTTACCTCTGCTCTCCTCCTCCTTCCCATCTTCCTGAGTCTGCAGCTTCTGCTCCACATGCTGATGAGACAGGACGAGGAAGGGCACTAGGAGGGTCTCTGGGTGGGATTCCCAGGACAAACAAGAGCAGCAGGAATCCCCCTGATGAGCCCACTGATGGTGTTATCTTGTAGGATCCAGTTCAGCAAAGCCATTGCCGAGGCTGGGACCAGCTCGGATGAGCAGTGCTGGGAACAGCAGAGGTTAGGTGGCCTTCTCAAGACCTTGGCTGGGCCAGGAGGCAAACCTAAGTTCATTCCACTCAAGCGAGTAATCAAGGGGACTATGCATCGCTCAGATGAGTAGATACCAGAGCCAGGGAAGGTGATAGCATCTTTCTTCCTTTCTTTCCTCCCAGACTGAAAAAATAAAAACAAACAGCCCATCACGACAGGACTATCTAAAAGCTGGAATGTGCCTGGCTAAGGTGGCTGGACAGGTCTGTGGAGTATGTTTTAGGCAGCTGATGGAGAGATCTTTCTTGCAGAGCTGGAGCCAAAGAGTAAGATCCGTGAAAAGGGCTTTCTGCGTGTCTTCAAACCTCCACATCATTTTCAGGTAGTTAACCCCCTTTCTCATTTTTTAAATTCTGAGTTGCATTCTGAGCCCTCAAAACCACTCCAGCAAACGGCTTAACTTCGTAGAAATTGTCTGCGATGGAGACGGAGGCCTGTTGCCATGGCACCACGGCGGTCGGCCCCGCTTGCTCGCTGGGCAGCTCCTGGAAGGCTTCACCTCTCCAGGCATCCTGCCGCTTCCGAAGGGGAGCGCCGGGCTGGCGATGAGCACGCCGTCCGTCTCCTCCCGCGAGGGCAAGTGTCCTCCAGGGCCCCCGGGAGCGATGCGCCGGCAAAGGCGGGGTGGGAACCCGGTGCCGGGAACGTCGTCTTTTGGGTAAAATGCCTGGTGATCTTTGCCAGGCCTGCTGAGGCGAGGGCTTAGCAAAAGCAACTCCCTGGCAGAATTCTTGTCTGGAAAAGAAGAACTTTTTTCTTTCCTGTGGAGCCTGAGTGGTCTCTAATGAGGATCATGAGGCCGGGATTTGGGCCTACCTCTGGGCCTTTATCTCCCAGCTTTCTCACTCTGCCTTTCATTCCTCCCCCATTTGCAGCATCCCTCCCCTGTGTACCCCCGGCCTGTCTCGCGGTGGCTAAGTCCCGTGCTGGGATAATTACTTAAACATTGCCATGGTATTTCGTATTTCTCTCTGCAGAACTTCTGGGGTTTCTTATTCTTGTCCCTTCATCGCGCTGCCGTGAGGGTTTTGAGCGCGAATCTGCATTATTTCCCCATTCTGTGACACAATAAAGACAATGTTATTAAAAAAATAAAAGGAAGGGAAGTGGCTCGTGTTTAACCTTTTCCAGGCAGCCGGTTCGTCCCGCTTGCCGTTGTCAGGGTGACAGGAGCAGGGCTGCTTTGCATGCGCTGCACTGCAGCTTCCCGCGCCGGAGCTGCCTGTTGGAGCTGTCAGCTCCCATTACGGTCCTGAATGGAGGCGGTTGGTCTCCTTCACAAGGCAGCTTTATTTCTTTGGATGGAAATCAGAAGAAGTGGGAGAATGAGACACTGCATGCGCTCGAATTCCCGGGCTGTGATGTTTCTATGTATAATTTTACATTCAGTCCTCAGAGTGAAGGGGGTAGGGAGCAAACCCTTTCTTTGGGAGCAGCCTCAGGGCCTCCTGATAGCCCTCTTTCTTCAAGTTAGTTGCATTTCTTGGTGTAGGATAGATGGAGGTTTTTATCACCTGGTCACTGCTGTTGCACGACTCATTATGCAGGAATTAAAGCACCTAAAGGCTCAGTGTCTGTCCAGGCGCCCTTGGACCGAAGTGTTGATGATGGATCTGGCCCTTCCGCTGTGCTCTGCTGTGTAGCACATCGTGATACCTGATGAACTGCGCTATTCTGGGTGCAAAACATGTTGTAATGTGCTTTCAGCATGTCTGTGAGCCTCTCGTCTTCTCGAACTTGTGGTATCCGCTGTCTAGGCGTTCGTGCCTGGCATCAGGAAAATGCTTCCCGGCAGCTGTGCTGCAGTTTGGGGGTTACAACCTGAGCAGGGGACCCACCGCGGGGCCTCCGATGCCCTGTCCCGGTGTCTTGGGTGGCAGAAGAAGTGCCTTGGGGAGCTCTCTGCTGACTTTACCTTTGGAAACAGGCAGTGCAAGGGGAGCAATGTGTCACTGCAAAGCCCTGCAAAGTAGCAGAATATTGTCAAATCTAAATGCTATCAACAGCTCTATGGCTAATCAAGTGTTAGAAAACTCTTCCCAAACTACGTTTCAATTTTTCCTTTTCTGGAAAATTTTGGAAACATCTGTGCCTGACTCTTATATTACTTTTATTTTGATGTCATCTTTCGCTTCCATTCCAGGAGTAACTGCGCTTCCTTTCCCCTCCCCCCCAGAATATATTGTAAATCTGTGTCATTACCTTCCCAGTAGTTCACACTTTACTTCTTTCTGAACTCTTGAATAAATACCATCCGGTCTTGGTGATTTACTACACTTTCTCCAGTTGCTCCCTGATTTCCTCCTCAGAGACTACCATCACCGTTAAGGTCACATTCTGATTTCCTATACACAATGTCTTTGAAATGGAAACGTTTCCCCTCATTGTCTTCTATAGTAAAGATCAAGACAAAAAATGCAGTCCTCTGGGCTTTTCCACACTCCAGAAGTGTCCCCCCACCAATGACCGAATACGCTCCACGATCACACAAGCATCACTCTTGTATTTGAAGTCCTGAAGCACTTTTTCAGGCCTATTTAGATGTCTCCAAATCTGTTCTGTTCTACCATTGCTTCTCACCCATTTTAATCTACAGTTTCCATATCCTCTCCCATTGGTTGTTTTCCAATCTATTAGGATATCTTCCATCATCTTTTAAAGGGGGATTTTATGTAACTCTAGTTAGCGCCAAGTCTATTCCCTTGTCCGAAAAGGATTGCTCTTCTTTTCCCTTATTCACATAGACGCACAAGCCAGATTGATCCCATCCACATTTTTGGCATCCAACTGCAATGCCTAAATTAGGAGGCTAGAAGCTCGTGTTCAACCCACTGGATGAGAACTGTCCTCTGGAGGTGGCTGTGTCTGTTGATTATAGAGGACGCGCAGGGAGAGCAGGCTCTCCTCTGAGACGTGCTGAGTGCTTAGCATTCCTGGGCTGAATGCGGGCCAGGTGCCTTGGCCTCGAGCCCTCCTTCTGCAGCTCGGTTCTCGTCTCTTGCCAGGTCCACACCAGCAGAGTTCCTCTGAATATAATTTTCTGATGTTCTGCTTGTTAACGGTTGCCCACAAAGTTTTAGAAGGCTCAGATGTGTGTCCAATCTGTTGGTTTTGGTAGTGTGATCAGAAGGCACCAAAAAGACTTGTGACTATCTTGAAATGCTTTTAGAAGTTTGCCCAAATCACTAATATTTTGGAACTACAACCTTCTCTAAGATTTGAGTCATTCCTCCACAAATTTGATTTTTTTTTTTAAGCCACGTGATGGATAGCGTTTGTTATACGCTGGGGTGATAGAATTTCTACTGGAGCTTAGCTAGCAAAGAGTGTGGTATAAGATGTACTGAATTATTTTAGCAGAAGTATGTTTTTCTCTGTGCCCTTTTTCACATTCTCTCTTGGAACATGAACTCTGTAACATTTGACATTTTAGCCGAACTTTCAAATCCATAATGTTCAAGTGGGTTTGAAATTAGGTGAAAAAACAGTTTGTTCATCCTGAAAAATCATTGAAATGGATTAATAACAGCTCCCTGCATTACACTGGGAATCCTAAGAAACAACACATCCAAAGGATAATGAGAATTTTTAGGCAAAGTAATGTACTTCGCTGTACTTCAGTTTTGCATCTCATCACAGGGCACTGTCTGGCAAAGGCGGCCCCTGGTTCTCATTAAATTTGTCACTGGCATTGCCCCTCATTTGTATCGCCCATCAGGAGATCATTACAGAGACCCAGTGGCTATTATTTTTACATTAGTAATGAAACAGTGAGAAAATTGGTGGCACAGAAGTAATACAAAACCTGAAGAGTGCCGGAGAGTTCTTCAGATCCGAATGCCCGGCCGTCGTTCAGCAGTTTCTTTCTGATCTCTCTCCTTGTCTCACCTTCATCATCGCACTGTGAAACCTGAACTTCTGCAGCAGTGCTCGGCAGTTCAGCCTGGAAACCCTGGAGCTGCCTCTGCTCCTTTCGTGGACAGCCCGGGTCAGGAGAGTTATCCCTGCAGCAGCAGCAGGTCTCGAGCGCAGTCCCACCTCCAGTTCCTACCTAGTGAAGTCTCCAGGGTCTGCGGGGGTGAACAGAGTATTTCTGTGAAATGTAAGAAAAATCTAGACAGGCTGAGAGTTCATTTGCCAGGTGGCTTCCAGCTCCATTTCAAGGCTGATAAAACCATGACAAATACAGAGCTATTGAAGCTCTTACGCTTGGAAAGGTCTGAGCACCTGTGTGCTGCCGAGCGCTTGTTGGGTCATTTGCGTTTTCACATTTCCCACAATAATGGGGATCCTTCACTTACGGAGGAGCACACGCAGCTGCCCCAGCTCCCTTCCATGGTTCTTGGAGGAGCTCGTTCTTCCCCAAGGGTGAAATCAATGGGTTTTCCTCGAGATGAGCTGGGGAGCAACCTTTGCCTCTGGATGTCAGTGCCAGGTCACAGCAGTGTTGTGCATGGACAAGGCACAGCCGCGTCCCACCACCAGCTCCCAGTCCTCAAGCAACAGAGATCCCAACGTTCAATCGACCCTCTGCCACTTCCTGCCCTGCAAAGCGACTGCTGTGACTGTGAACACTTGTTTTCTGCAAGTTTTCCACACCTGTTTTCTGCATTTATTGGCCAGTCGGAGAGAAGGACGCTTGGCAGGTCCTTTCCATTTGGGAAAGCCTTTCCTATGAAATGGGAAGGGATGTCCAGCACCCTCGAAAGCATATTTATCATTCATTGAGATAGCTGAGCCCAAGCACAGTTTGTGGGCCGTAAGATCAGCCAGCTGTGGGAGACCGTTTGGCAGAGCTTTTAGGAGCCAGGAAAATACCCTAGAGTAAGGGTCCTGCAGTACCGTGTGCTGAGATGACATCCCTCTGCAGCCCTTCGAGGCTTCTCTGGTACTTCTGGCACAAAGCGATATGGAGACACTTCACAGTTTGAAATGCACCTTCTCGGTATTAACTGCTGGATATTCTTACCCCCATTTCCAAGGCGGGTTACCGAGACTTCGCGTTGCAGCTAGTCAAACAGCTCACGGCCACTTGAATGGTTTTTCAGCCGTGAACTGGGGAAGGGGGAGGGCTGTACCTCATCAGTGTCTCCATTTATATGAAGTACTAGCTTGACAGGGAGAAAAGATTATGGTAAAACATGAAAGTGTTGACTGTGGCAGTCCCTGACCAGGAGGGGTTAATCACATCGTCAGGACTCGCAGCTGCAGTGCGATGCAGCACAAGAGGAAGATTTGCAACTATTTCCTCAAAACAGCATTTTACAAATTAAGATGGATGTAATTTTAAAATGAAACTAATTTTATATTGAAGAGTGGAAATCTTTCTCTTGGAGAAAATAATAAAATGAATTGTTTTTGTTTGCAACAATTGTTTTCCTCTTGGGGCGAGGGAGTTTGAAATAAAGAAAAAAAATGCTACAAACAGGCAGAATATGCCAGTGTTTTCAAATCCAGATTTTGTACCTCTCACAAACTGCTGATGGACATATTTTGCCTAGCTCTAATTACTACAGTATCTGCTAATAACGTGTGACTCATGCCTCTAAAACAGTGCTCACCTGTTGCATGCAATCAGCGCTGGGAAAGCAGCAGCCTTGATGTTTCTAGCAATTGGGTGTAAGCGAAAACAAGAAAAAAGATACAGAAATCCAGTGTTTATAACCTGCCTAACCTACCCATCAGCTGCCCTTTCAGCATCCAGCATGGCTTTTGTGTTTTCAGTGTTTTCGCTGCTTAAATACATTCTTCAGCTCCTGCTCTGCTCTGTTGATGTACTTTGTGTGGTTGATATTTCTCTGGGGTTGCTTTTCCATTGTTGTTTATTCAGGGCCAAAAGGCAGAATGCATTAAAGCCCCCAGGGTGCCGGTGATATTTTAGGCTCTCGGAGTAATTCTTCACCACAGTGTTAGACATCCTCTCCCCCTTCATTCATTTTGGCCGTTTCTGTGAATTTTCGGGGCGGGGGGGCTCCGGTTTGGCTTTCCAGCTGCCCGTATTCATGTGCGGTGAACTATGCCTGCACGCGGGGGGAGCGCGGGAAGGGCAGCCCGGACTCCGCGCGGGGCTGTCGGCGGACGTGGGGGGACCCGGTGCCGGCCGGGCTCGCGGGCAGCGGAGCAGCCGCTACCTGCCAAGCTGCAGCGACGCATTTGGGTTTTTCCCCTTTCAGGTGTTCAGGGAAAAGCACCGTTCAGACCCAAAATAAGCACTGACAAGCCAGGCCCTGCCTTGCGGTGGCTGAGATTTTTGCTCCTGTTTGTCCTGCTTTCTGTGCACTCTGCACAGCTCAGCTGCAATGAGGGGCAGTCGGGTTTTTGTCCCTCTCCTCTCTCCCGACCCCAGTGAACTGCTGAATTTAAATGCCTGGCATTTTCCACTGGAAATAACTGGGAGGGGGGAGTCACCAAAATGCAGCCGCACAGCAGGCTCAGGGCACGGGAAGCTCTGCGTAGACCCGCGTCCGCCCGGCGCGAGCAGGAGCTGGACCAGAGCTGAGGAGAGGGGAGCAGAGCCCGGCCCAGCCCAGCCGAGGGCTACGTCCATGCCGTGCCCGTGTCCCTTGCTGCAAGGCACTCGTCATGTTTTACCGCTTCTTTGGGTCCCAGCCTGGGTGAGGAGCTCCTGAGGCTTTCAAAAACATGGAATTTTGGAGAGAAAGGAGAGCAGGAGGGGCTTTAGCACCCTGGCATTGCTCTGCTGTGCAGCTTGAGGAGAAGGGGAACGGGATGAGTGGAAACTGTTCCAGGGGCACGATGCCGAGGTCTGGATCAAAACAATCCTGAGCCTCGTGGGCAGCAGCCCTCAGACCCCAAATCTCCCTGTTTTAAAGGGGCTGAATCAGTTCCCCATGTTTAAATCCCACAGCTCAGGAGAACAGTCCTGGCTGTGGCTGCACTCACATTTCCAGGCTGCCCTGCTGCAGTAATGGGCTGAATATTTGGGAGGGATTGACGGTGTCTCTGGAGCCTGCGTTCCTCCGGCTTTGAACCGGCTCGGTGGCTGTAACCGTACCCGGCAGCCGGTCTCAGGGCCGTGTGTCATCTCCCCAGCACGGGCTTCCTGGCAGTGTGGAAGTGCTCAAGCAATCCAGCTCCAGGTCCAGTGGGGCCACCAGGTCATGTTACCCTGTCCTTTGAAGAGCAGTAACCTCAGGACACCATCAAAATCTCCCCCAGGCCTCAATGCCCATACTTCATATCGCAACACTTAGTGCCAGCCTCTGGCATGGTGGGAAATGTTTCCTGGCCGGCAAATGAGCGCAACCACGTTGACTTGGTGTTCTGTGGCCCCTCCAGGCTGGGGACGCCGAGATCTCCCTTTTCTTGGTGCCCCTGCCAAGGCCGTTGTGCTTCTTGTCCTCCGCTCCTAGAAGGCTCCCTCGGACGAGGGTCCGTGAGCCTCGTCTTGGTCCAGCTCCAGCTGCAGCATCCGAAAAAAAAAATTGCTGATGCGAACCATGAAGAACAAAGACGCCTGACCAAAGCCAGTGGGAAATACTGGAGCCCAGACCACAGGCCTCCCCCCTCCGTCCTTGGGACTCTGCTCAGCGGTCGGCAGAGCCGCTTTCCTGGCTCCTTTCCCCTCCCCCTAAGCCCCCAGAATCTGCGGTTTCTCCTCTCCGCTGAGAGCCCCTTTTATCTTTGTTTTTATAGTATAAATACGTCGTCCACATTACGGCTTTATTCAGCGCATGTTAGCGAGGGAGCAAGCAGAGCCCGTGAACTGGAGTGAACCCAGCGCAGCCTCCGCCGTGGGACAGAGGGACCTTTCATGCAACCCGGGTTGCCGAGTCGAGAGCTTTCTCCAGCATTCTGAGAGCAGGCGGCTTTAAGAAACCCATTTTCTACGAGAAATACTGTCCCAAGAGCTCAGGCAGCACAATGTATTGCTGTCTGGAGTCGTTTAGCATCCCAGACGCTTCCCAGGCAGCCACGGGCTGTCCCAGCGAGCACGACGGCGGCGTGCGGGTCGCGGCATACCCTTCAGGTGACGTCTTGATGCCACTGCCGACGGCTGCAATGGCCGCGCGGAGGGAACCGAGAGGCTCCGCAAAGGGGGACACGGTAGCCTCGTTCGCCAGAGCAGGAGGAATTTTCTGTGGTTTGACTCCCATGGGGCAGCAGAAGAGCGTCCTCGGAGCCGGGCTGGGCTTGGAGGCACGATGCTCCCCTCTTTCCCTGCTCTCCAGAGCGGAGCTGATCACGACGGGCGCTTCTGCTAGCGTGCTTCCACCAAAAGCATCTGGCTCCCCAGGCTCCTCAACATTTATTCCCGGCTTTTGCCCCTCCGCTTTTCCTGGAGCGGGTGATATATGACCGGTTCCGCATTTCCACTCCTTTAAGCTGCCTCAGTCAGACGTGATTCACGCCCTGTGCGCCAGGACCTGCGGGTGCCCGGGGACCTTCTCCGGGTCACAGGGCTACTGCTGGATTTCCTGGATTGTCTGAATTCCTCTTGCAAAGTTGCTACATTTCTTAAATTCTATTTTTGGATTAATGAACATTTGGTAACAATACGAAGCCTGTTTGCAGCCAGTGGGGTGACCCTCCTAATGTCTTCCCCATGCCTCCTCTTCCCTCCGGGCCAAACTCCTCCCCAGGACAGCCCTAGAGCCTTTCCCGACTTTACCCCGGGAACGGGATCAGCTCCAGGTCTGCCCTAGCGCATTTGCTGGGTCCGCAGGCACTTTCTGCATCCTCCACCTGCCACAGAGGGAACGGACAGGAGGGGAAGCAGATGGAGGGAGAGCTGCAGGGGTGAAGTGTGAGAAAGGCAGCAAGAAAGAGGAAACATGAGCACAGCATCAGGAAATTCTTCCTAGCAGAGAGAGGTGTCAGACTGAGCAATTGCCTTCCCGGGAATGGGGAACAGCCCCGTGTCTTTAGGGGAGAAAAGGGAGATTCAGATTAGAGCAGACTAAAGCCCGCCGAGCCCGGCGCTGGCTGCGAACAGACAGACCGGGATAAATGGCCTCTTGTTCCCCTCCGCAGAATAAAGGCGGATCCATGTGTTTCGGCTCATACTGTTAATTTTCCCACAGTGCGGAGCCAGAGCCTGACTCTCGCTGTCTCCGAACTACCTGGCACCGTCGCTTCTCACGAGCTCGCGGAAATCGGAGCATCCTCCCCGTGATCCAGGCTGGCGGCGGCTCGGCAGCACCGCTCGAGCCCGGGCTGCGCCAGGCTGCCTTGGCGGGGTCACTGCGGTCCCGGGGGCCTTCGCGAACACCATTACCGCTGCTTCCAGAGCAGGCGAGGATTTCTGTCCCGCGTGCCAAGGGGGTGGGAAATCCGTGACACAGTCTGCGCTATCTGCACCTCCACCCGGAGCCCCGCACGGCTGCGAGCGCCTTCGCGCCGGGCTGGTACCGTGCGGCTCCCGCGCAGACCCCGCTGCCTGCGTCTCTGCCGAGACGGCATTTCCAGCCGCCGCAGGGTCCCCGCCAGCTGACACCCTACAGCGAGAGTTGCTCGTGGCTTGATGCAAAACAGGGGAGAAAAAAGTCCCCGGTGACTTTTTGCCATTTTCATCCCCAAATAATTTTGCAAAGGGAATTTCTGTATAATTGGATTAAGTGTGGGGAATTCATCCTTGCTGACAGATTGCCCAGGCACCGAACCAAAATCATGTGGGGATTTTTGCTTAATTTTCTTCCTTTCTTTTGTTGCAAAAAAATATGCAAATCGTAATTCAGGTTTTTGGCCAAAACAGATTCATACAGCTCTGATCCAGAGGATGGATTGTTCCCCATTAGTCCCACAAAAGCCGCTGAAAACCCTTTTTCCTCCAGTTTCACTTTATGGGTGTGAGTAACTTCTAAATGGCTTTTTTCTGAAAGGGTAACATTTTTTAACAGCAACCCATGTTTAAGGTAACCTAAGCCGCAGCAGATTGCAGTGATATATACACTCTAAAAAGGAAGAGCTATTAAAGAGATAAGATACTTGGGGAACTTATTCTCTGCAGAGTTAAATAGCGAAGAGGGGAGATAACTTCAGAGCCCCGGTAAAGCCACCGAACATTATGTGAATAAAGCCGTTAGAAGAATCAATTTTCCTTCCCGCAGAGATTCTGTTTTTCCGAGTGCGATGTTTATACGTTGGCTCCTTTCCCACGACACAGACACATTAAGCTCTCGCGCGGGGCCCCGTCCAGCGCCGGCCGCGGCTCTCGGGAACGCGGCGGACGAGGAAGGGCAGCGTTGCACCAAACCTCCCCGAGGCCCCGTCGCCCGATGGCCCGCGGTGGGCAGAGCCCCTTTTAATGCCACCTATTTATGGAGCTCTATGGGCTGTGCCAGTGCTCTTGGCTCAGCCCCAATCTCATAACGAGATTACTGAGTTTATTTTAGTGGAGAAAGACACCAATAAAAAGGGTTTAGCAGCCCCTCCGAGGCCGGCGGCCACCCCGAGCGCCCGGCCGGTGGGATTGCTCCCGGGCTGCTCCGGCCGCTCTCCGGGCCGAGGGGGCCGAGGCGGGAGCCTCCTCCGGCTCCGCTCCTGCGCGCTGGCAGCGTCTTCCCAGGTTGACCCCATGTATTATGGATGCGCTAAAATCTTCATGTTCCGAATGGCATCTGCATTATTCATGGCGCTGCTTATAGTTTGTCTTTAAAAGCCCTGCAGCCTTTTAATGAAATGCTCCGATTTTAACATCAGCGAAGACCAGATATTTTTGTTTAAATTTTTTAAAAGCAACCTCTATGGATTTTTCTCCTCCTTCTCCCTATTCTCCCCGTGTCTTTGAAGGCTCAAGGCCACTCGGAAGATGGGGTGGTCGCGGTGGAGGAGGAGGAGGGAGGACGCGACGGCGTGGGGCTGGGGGGAGGCTGGAGGCCCACCGCGGTGGCTGGGATGGAGGCGCGGTGTCGGGACGTGGCGCGGGTCCCTGTGGCCACGCGCCTCCTCCGCGCATCCCTGCGGCCCTGCTGCACGGCAGCCCCCGGCAGCAGCCTCGGCACCTTCGGATCCCTTGGGAAAAAAGCCCTGACCTCCCACTTGCTGGAGGACATGGCCAAACTGGAGATGGTCCCGGAGCGGCTGCGAGCGTCGGCGGCTCGGAGCGGAGATGGAGGCGGTGCAGCCGTGGGGGCACCGGCACTGGAGCCCCGCGACCCGCCGGGGCTGGGGGTGCCCGGGCGGGCGCAGAGGTGCTGCCGGCGTGGGCGCAACCCGGCCCGGGCTGCGGGGCTCCGCTCGCCTCCACCTGCACTGAATTTGGCCTAATGACTTAAACACAGATCCTGTTTCCATGCAAACATCCCCAGTGTTGTCCCCGGTGGCGGGGGAACTCCTTAAATCAAAGCCCCGAGACCCGATAGCCGGGGCCGCAGCTATGCGCTTTATTGATCACATCTGCGGGGCCGGGCCGGGGCCGGGCGCGCGGCCGCCGCGACTCCCCGGGGATGGGCTGCCTCCCGCGCGGCTCTGCCGCCGCCCCGGCCCGCTCGGCCGCTCGCACCGAGCGCTGCGAAGCGGCAGAGCGGGAGCAGCAAGGCGGAAAATCTGGGCCAGCACCAGCATTTCTGAACGCAATACCAGGGATTCCTTCTCTTTCTTAGGTTCCCGTGAGTTTATAAGCACGTTAAAGGCGGTTATTATTGTTTAGCATGGTTTCGTACTGATTCCTTGTTACCGCTGAGACCGGGGGAATAGAAAGGTTTGAAAAAAGCAAGAGATTTGAGGAATTTCCATCTCCCCTGACACTTTAAAATGTGATTAAACACGAGGCTCCAGGTGGCCTGGCTGCGGGCAGTGCTGGGACACCGCGGCCGTGCTCCGCCGGGCCGCCCCGGGGCCGCCCGCTTCCCGCTGCCCCGGGCTGCTCCAGGAGCTATTCCCGGGAAATAGCCTTGCCAGCGCCGCCGGGGCCGTGGGAGCGATGCCGTGCCGCCGCCGGCCAGCGGGTCCCGCTCGCTCCCGTAATATCCCTTTCCAGGGCGGAGCTGCCCGCGGACCTGCCATTCACGCTCGGCTGCAGCGACGCCGTTGCCGGCAAAGCGCGCGGGTGGAAGTGATGTCTTAATTCATTGCACACTCTTAAATAAAAGTGGGAGAAAGAAAAGGAACGGCTCAAGGTCAACACTCAGCGCTGAGTGGGATTTCTTCAACGGATTGTCTAAAACGGGCTGGAAAAAATAAATGAAAGCAAACTGATGGACGTGCTATACTGAAGTAATAGGAGGGCGAAGATGAAAGGAGAAGGACCCGCTTGACTGCCGACATGGCATGAGAGTAAAATCCTTGCAAAAATATTCTGAATTTATATTTTAATAGCTGACCTGAATGCTTAAAAAAAAAATTGCTGACCTGATCGCTGCAGATGCTGAAGCCATTTCTGCCCAGCTGAAGCTGGGAGAATCTTTCAAAAATTATGTGACAAATGAAACGCTCAAATCCATGCTGAAGCCGATCCAATTTACTTGAAGTCAGAAGAAAGACTCTCAGTGACTTCCCTGAGCGTTGGATCAGGCCCCCTGAAAGCATGTGGGAGCCTTTCAGTTTGCTTTGTTTTCCACAAATATCGCTATGAGTGCTTTGGGGTTTTTTGTTCACTGGAATTCTTGGCAGAAAGTGAACATTGCAAATTGCTGGTGCAAGTACATTTGATCAGAAATGGTCTCCAGAACTATTCAGACAGTCCCAAATTGCTACCATTTCCCACTTCTTTGTAAAAAAAGCATTCCCTTTGGCGGACAAAATAATAGCACGACACTTAAGTGACCAGGCCGCAGAGGGCAAGTAGTCACAGACAGCATTAAAGGGGCTGATTTGCAAGCAGGTTAATACAGCAGTGAAAAGCAGCAGAACAGTTTCAAGCAATGAAATAACGACTAAGAAGCCCCAACTGTGTTTGTAGATACTTCATATGTGAAAGATAGGGCTATATTCACTGAGTATTCATATGGACCATGCTCTCCTCCTTATAAATACAGCACTACACTTGCTGGCAGAAATTTATGCTGTGTTTTAATAAGATTTAATTATTATTTGATTTCTTTTAAATAAGCATTTGAATGAAAGAAAGAGCTGAAAATTGACAAAATATTGCCGGGTGGGGTGGAATTATTCCAGGTGAAATAATAAATCCACAGGAGACCATATTCAAAAAGGCTAACTGAAACCAGGGCGTTATTTGATCAAGTTTGATTATCCCTGTTCAAAGTGATGAACCTATTTTTTCCAGATGTGGACGGAGCAGACCTGGTGGGAAGTGGGAGCTATCGGATGTCCAAGAGGCGTCCTCAGGAGATGCCTCCCAGCCTGGCAGGTGACGGAGCCTTGGGAGCCTCTTGCGTTTTTTTCCAGACAGATATCTTGAACCGCATCCCCTTCTCTGCTGCTTTGCTTGGTTGTTTTCAGCCAGACAGTGAGATCACAGGTAACAAATGCACATTTCATTCAGGCTGCCATGTCGTAAACAGTGTCAGAAATAATTCCCGGAGTATGCGTGTGACAAACATCGAACATTAGCTGGGCGTTTGTATTCCGATGTGACACGGTGGAGAAAAAGGAGCTGCCTGGAGAGAAGCAAGAACCAAATTGCTAGGAGACACAGATAATGCTATTGCCATATTTTTGTCCAAAACATGGCTTTCTGGTCAAAAAAAAATACTGCTGAAAAAAAGATGAGTTAAAAGGCAGGCGGATGCCTTGGAGGACAGTCCATGAACACAGTGATTACAATTGTGCTGACAGCTCCCTGGACTGCAGAGCTACTGAGACTGATAACACTGTTAGTTGCAGGGCATGAGAAATGCTCTTATATACATAGGGATTTTGGACCACTGAATATCAGGGAAAGGGAGTATTTAAGTGTCCTGCAGCGGCAGGATGAGCCGGGGATCGGTACGCTGTGGTGAGAGCGGTAAATGCGTGCCATGCCGCGGCACGCGAAATCACGCGGTACTGCTCACGTGAGCAACACTGCGGGAGCATCCCTACGGATGCAGGAATCCAAAAGCGAGGGAAAGAGAGACTGAGGTTGTCTTTTATCTGAAATCCTCTTCCTCCACCCTCCTTGCAAGCATGGAGTAAGTTCTGAGCTTCAATAACAAGATCACACAGGTGGGTCTGAGTGTGTGCGAGGTCTGTGCCATGGAGGGCAGAGGATGTACATGCCTCACCTCCCCACTTTGGTTTGTCAGCGTTCATGGCGTGGTCTTATTTACTGCGTTCCAGTAAAAAAACAATAATAAAAGCCTAAACCGCACAGCTGCCCCATCATTAAATGAATCAGCAGGTCTGAGTGCCCGGTTTGAGGCAACTGAAATTTTGACGGTACTTGGCCTTTATATAATGTTTTACAAGTTCAAAGGGCAGCTCTTGACAACATCCTTTGCAGCTACAAATCTTCATCGTTTCTGAAACCAGCTCTGCAATCTCGGATTTGCCTTCCAGAGACCAAGGCACGCGTGGGGCACCGTAAGCACCACGACAGCCTGGCTGGAGGGACCAGCCGGCATCACCGGCCCCTTCTGCCCCTGCGCCCTCATCCCCAGCCTGTCTCCCTCCTCCTGCATCACGATCTCCGTCTCTGTCTGGATAGGGCATTTTAATGGCAAAGGTAGAGTGAATCTCCCTGGGAGAAGAGCAAGCTGTCATTGTTCAAGGCTTAGGATGTGGCCAAATCCAGCCACATTTTCAGGCAGAAGGAAGCAAAGGGCATATTCCAGACACAAAGACCCCTCCCGGTTTTGAAGCCCTGCTGCAAAGAAAGCTGATGAAGAACGAGAACTTCTCAAAGAAACTTTGCCAGAATTTAGCACATTCTTTCATGGGATTCATTCTCGGGAAGAGATTAACCATTTTGGCCAGAGCTTCCCAGAACGATTTAGCTTGAGGCAGACACCGACATGGAAAATTTCATCTCAAACAATTAAAGTTTGGCAAAGCTGTAAGCAACTGAAAACAAGGTCGTGTAATGTGTGGAATGGGGTAAGCTGAGTAATAAACATTGCACCCAGTGCCCCATTTACTAATTTATTTCTGTAATTATTTTGGTAATCACAGAACACTTTTAATACTGTAAGCATAATTAATGCGTTATTAAGAGCTGATGTGCAGGCCATAAACCTCCACGTGTCATAAGCAGAATAATGTGCATTTGCACACATTTTTTCATCCAAAGATCTTAAAGCATTTTCCTGAAGTAGACATCATTAACCCCAGGTTACAGATGGTGAAACTGAGACACAGCGAATGTGAAGCCAATTGTCTCTTTCATTGCTAATGTCCCTGTCTGGCGGATCACTCAGACTGGGCGTCATGCACCAGAATACACAATCGGCAGGTCGTGTTGTCTTGGGAAGGATCCTCCGCGTGCTTAACTGACACGGGGAAAAAAAACGCCCAGTTCCCCTCTGCGGAAATTCACCTTTTGCGCTGGGCTCGTGGTTATCCAAGCCATCAAAGAATAACTATTGTTATTTATTGCTCTGACCAAAGCTCTAGGAACGGAGGTAAAAGGATAGCACTTGCAGTCGCTGGGGGAAAGCAGAGCTGCCACGTGTGCAGAAAGCTGGCAGAGCCTGCGCGGCCGGACAGAGCGCTCCCGCCCCGGCCCCTGCCTGGGGACGGGGTCTGGGAAGACGGAGAGTCGGAGCGTGCGCGTCGGTGGAACCGCTCTGTCCTCATAGGCAGATGGGCACGGTAGCTTGTGAGTCCCCACGATCACCACTTCAGCGGGAATTTCAGGGCTGAGAATAAAATATATTGGCTTCTTCTCATTGCTCCTTTTTTGCCCAGCCTTCCAACTGCAGAGCAGCTCAACGGGCCTCTTCTCTTCCATTTCCCTGAGGCAGAGGAGCAGCAGAGGCACAGAGATGTTTTCTGGCCCTCTTAGCTCTGTAAGTCTCCAGAAGCGGAAGCTTCCCAGTGCAGTAGCAGAGAGGTCCGCACGTGTGAAACCCATGCAGCTTTCCCACCCCAAGTGTCCCGGGTGTCCGATGCTGAGGGCACTGGGATGTCCAGTTAGCTTCCCTTCAGTCTGGGCTGCAGTCAGCTGGCGCTTGGCATTCGCTTCTCTCCTTCCCAGGCTCCGGATCCATTGCCAATGGATAGCAGGGGATGAAATGAATTCACTTCTGTTTATGCAGGTGCTAGTTTGAAGAGCAAATGTTATTGCTTGTAAAATGTCTTGCAATTCATTTCCTGAAAGAGCAGCATACCAATATAATGTGGCGAAGCGTCAGCCATGGACGTGCTGGCGTTGATGTCCAGCTAAACATCTACCAGCACGGCGGAGTCCTGCTCTCAGCATATCGCCCCTCCTAACCCCGCTCCCCGAAGGACATAAGGCAGTTGCAGCTCAGCGTGGCCAGCCAGCCTTCCGCGCCAAGCAAGAGGCTCTCTCTTAAAAACCCTGCTGGAAAGGAGAGCAATTTTCCTTCCCGGGTAGCATTTTACCTCTTCCAGACTAGATAAACTCAAGACTTTCTAATGGCTTTTCATAAACAGAAGAGAATAAAACAGAAGAGCGAAACCTTCAAGAGCTCTTAACCTGCCCGTCATGACACTCAGCTGGACCACGGGTGGCTCGGCTTTCCAGTGAACGCTGATCTGAGGATATGCCAAGGAATATTTCTCTAAAGGGGAGGCCCTGGAGCAGAGGGCAGCTTGCCCGGCGCTGGGGGACCCACTCCGTCCCCGCGGCACGCAGCACCCAGGGAGCTCGTGCCTGCTTTTTGCACGCTGCACTGCGAGCTGTTTCAGGGTCTAGTTGTCTTCCTCGATCTGTCTGGTTTTGATCAGGCTTTCCATCCCGGAGCTGAAAGACTTTTCCTGATGACAGTTTCGTCAAAACGATTACATTTCGACACAAATCCTCGATTTTGACAGCTCAACATATTCTGACAAAAACCAAAACAAAACAATGTTCTCTTGGAAATTTCTCAACCAGCTGTAGCATAATGTTGATGAGATTGTACATATTTGGGTGAGAGAAGGAATGGGAAACAACCGTAAGCTTTCCTAGTTTGGTTCCTGATTGTATTTCAAAACGTCTGACAGACCTGACAAACTCTGCTGCGTTTCGAACGAGTCGATCTGGGTGAAATACAGCTGCTGTCCATCAAGTTAACGCTACAAGAGAACAACTTTGGACGGCAGGCAAAGAAAATCACAGTCGCAAGAAAGCCGGGAGGAAAATGTTGGTTCTTTTCACTGGAGTTGGTCCAGGATGTTTGCCGGCGGAAAAGCGACCAGGGGTTTCGGTTGTTTGAACAAGGCAAGGAGGTGCCGACCACAGCAGCGTATCTCCAGAAGCTCCCCATCACCAGTGCAAACACTGCGTTTAATATTAATTGGCTAAGAAGTGTCATCTATTTGAACCCATCTTTGCTTTTCCTATATTTTTTACATAACTGCAACATGCTTGCCTGCGGTTTTAAGGCCCTTCAAGGCTCTGCTTTTTGCACATTTCCTACATTCACATTTCCTGCAGGCAGTTGCCTCTTCTGCCCTGTTCTTTCTCGTCAGCTCTTTATCTCCTCTTCTCACACCTTCTCTGCACCCTCCATCTGGAGAGACAGAGGTGACCAAAAAATACCTGCTCTTGTTTCAGCAATAGCAGTGGTTTTTGTTTCACAAGTTGTTTTGGAAAGAGAAAGAAATTTTAAAAATGATTTTTCAGGAAGTTATTTTGGTAAAGAAAAGTAGTGTTGATAAAAAGAAAAACTCTCACTGGGTTTATTGTTTTTAGTAAACCCCAAAATATTTATCAAAGCTGCACGCTTACCTAAAAAAGCCATCAGGATGAAATTAAGAGAAAGCACTTTTTAAAAAAGTGCTGCAGAAGTGCTTTTGGTTAAGAGACAGGCTTTGCCTGTTGTGCTAGCGAGGCCTGGCTGGGTTTAGCCTGCGAGAGCCAGAGGCTCACAGGTGCCATGGATGGAGGCTTCCCAGCCACAGAAAATGCTCTTCCCTTTAATAACGCTACCCACAGACTCTGAAGGTTTGTGGCGAACCACCTACGCCTTGGATGGGGGGAATGGAAAGAGAAATACTCGCTCAGCAGTGCCACAGGGCAGGCAGACCTCGTGCTGGCTGGTATGTGCAAGGCTCTCCAGGGTGAGAGGAGCCAGTGCGTTTTTCTGCTCTCCTAAGCAATGGTGAGACCACATCTAAAGCAGCCTGCCACAGTGAAGCACACGTGGGCACCTTCCTTTAAAAAACACACCTAAACAAATTGGAAAAACTGGGAGAAAAGTAACATGTGAGGAAACTGGAAAGGACTTGGAGAACTGCTCCTCCCTCCCATCTCTTCTTATGTCCTCCCACGAGCTTTTAATGGCTTTTGTTATAAGTGACAAGGCCTCGAGGCAAGGCCTGATTCCTCCCGTGTTTACCCCAGGAGAAACCGCCTGGGGACGGCCAGAGCGATGGTACTATACGGAGGGAAGCGTCACACTGCCCCATGCGTGTCTGCGGCACCTGCCAAACACAAAGCGACAAACTCAGGGCTCCGAGATGAGGGGGACCTGGGAAACCGCACGAGGCCAAGTCTCCGTAACCTGCTCTGCGAAAGGACCTGGGCTGATGGCTTTCCCGAATGCTCAAGGCCAGTGCAATATGTAGCTGGGTTTCACCTGCCACATTGACATTTAGGGACAATCTCATAGCTCACGCCCTCCCCGGGAGATGCTGTCCGGTGAGGTGCAGAAATGCTGCAAGGACTCAGCCAGTCGTGGAAAGTGGCGACCGCGGTGGCTCGTCCTTCCCGGGCCTGCGTTTGCCTGGAGATGCACCCGGGTAAGGCCATGTCGCCTGCTGAGGGATGGTTAGAAGGAGGGGTAGGCTGGCGGGCCCGTGGGGATTATGATACCGAGAAATACTCGGACATTAAATGCAACGGCAAAAAGAAATATGAGAATGTGGGAGAAGGCAGTGGCTGCCTTTGGGGGAAGGTGCTTGACCTTTTCATTCCCATTTCCAGAAAAGAAGGCTGGAAAAACTGCTAAGCCACAGCAGAGCTGGGTCGTTAGGGCTCCCGGAGCAGGGCCATGGCTACCTGGCCTTAATGAGACGAGTAATTGCAGGGGGAAGAGAAGAGGCTGCATCTTCCCTCTCTCTCTTTCTCTCTCTCTCTCTTTCTTTCGTTAGCACTTAAAAAGATGAAGAACGGCAACGAAAGCTCTTGGCGTGTTAATAGTGCAGCATTTACCATGCCAGCGCCTGGCAGCAGGCCCTGCAGCAGGGCTCACCGCCCCCTCTCCGAGGAGCTTCCCTCGGCTTGACGAGCCGGCTCGTCCCTCGTCCCTCGGTAACGAGGGTGAGGTCGGGCTGCCCTGCCCGGTCCGGCCTTGCCGCGGTGCCAGCAGGGCTTGGATCCGCCTCCCGGGAGCCGTGGGCAGCTCTGCCGGGCGCTCTGCCCGCTCTCCCACCTAAAACGCGATACCTGCGGTGTGCGGCGGACTGTGGTTTTGCATGTCCCAGCACATGCGACCCTGTCCCCGGGCTTTGCTGAATCCGGCAAGAGTGGAGGCCGCGGGCGAGGCAGCCCGTGGGGCCGTGGCACCCGTGCCCAGCAGAAAGCCCCACTTTGTTTCCTCTGCAAACCCAACCTCCCCCCGTGCCCCCCGAGGTTCTCTGATGATAGCACTGAACCTCCGGTTCTGCTTTCTAGTGTAACCCGGGATGTGTCGCTCCTTGGCACTAGAGGACTGGAGCAGAAGGGAAAATGCTTGATGTTAATTGAGGGAGATGTCTTTGAGATATGAGAATTTGGAAAATGAGACCTAAAACGTGGCTGTGCTGGCTATTAGACAGACTGCTAAGATATGGAAGGAGGGATAAATGCTTCTTTCTGAAAAAGTCTTCTTGGTTTCACTGAATAATCCCAACCTGCAAAACAGCCGAGTGTTAAAATGCTGCAATAATCCATTCATTAAGGCTCATTGAGGACCGGTGCCTCTGGGTATTTTACATGGAAGGTGGGATGGGTGGTTCTGGAGATAATTGCTGCACATGCCTGAACCCCTTAGGAAGTGGCAGACTCTCCAGTTTTTCTAAATCCCTTCGGGAGCACAGAGAGCTGCCCCAGAGGAGGGCTGGGGTTTGCCCTGCCTGTGGTCTGGCTCACAGCTAGGCAGAGTGGCTCCGTGCAAAATCTTCCCTTGGCTTTGCACGAGCCTTCAGTGCAGGGCATCAAGGGCTGCCCAAGGAATCGCAGGGTTGGGAAAGGGGAGTCAGAAGAGCGCCTGAAGACCTATTTCTGGCATCATGTGGAGAAACAAAGAGCAGTCCTGGGGCTGGGAAGAATGCAGAGCTCTTGGGATATCCCCTGGGCTGGGAGGTTTTATGAAGAGGAATGATGCAAGCCAGGACTGATTTTCTGGTCATGGGTGCAATGCTGAAATCAGCCCTTTCTTAAATTCCCAACAGAAAAAATGTTCCTGGGATTTTCCGTCTGATGTCGCTGCGCTGCCAGGTTCCCAGACTGTCCCCCAAACCCTTGGCTCCCTTCGTGGTTCTTGGTGCCGAAGGGGGATCTGGGAAGCCCAAGGAGCTGGGCCCAGGTGGTAAAGTCACTCCAGAGCCCTGGGCCATGGACATCCCAGCTTCCCACCTGCTCTGCGAGGCACAGAGTCACCAGGCAAGCGGGACGCTGAAATGCAGGTGGGAGTCTGCTGGCAGAAGCTTGTCAGAACCGAAGTATTTTAATGAAACATTTCAGTTTTGATGAACTGGCATTTTCTATCAAAGCCTCCCCGCCCCATTCCCCCGGGACGTTTTGGAGAGGTCGAGCTCTGTGAGCGAGACCCGGCGCCCGGAGGCCTCCGGTCCCCAGCTGTCCTGGCTGCTGCTCCGAGTGCCGGGGCGGGACGAGCGCCGGGATCCCTGCGGCCGTCCCAGGCGGCTCCAGCCCGCGACAGGAATGTGTGACCAACAGACTTTAAACTGTCCAGGAGCTGAGCTTGACAAAAGCCTCTGTCTGCTCCCAGAATTATACCCAAATAGTTTGATTTTCCAAGTCCTTTAAACTGCGATATTCTAATAACACTTCCAGGGGAGAATTTCATACACACAAAGGATACTGACAGGCCCAATTGCCCCTTACAGCTTGCAAGTAATTCTTTTACCGAGGGATTTTTTCTTTTTTCTGAGCAGCATTTAGAGAAATGTTTGTCCTGCGGTGCTAAGACACCAACTGACAGCAATCGCGTAGGATCAGCCAGAAGACATCAACCCGGTTGCAAACGCAACACAAAACTGGCCATCGGGGTGAAATGCGTCTCCTCCCCGAAGCCCCCCACAAAGCAGCGGGACAAAGAGCGAAAACAAAAGACGGTTTCTTTAAAAAGCTGTTTCCATTTTCAATGGCGTTGTTCACTGGGTACGAAGCTCAGGCATTTCCCCTGGGGTTTACCCTGGCCTAAAAACAGGCACAAAGTCTTTACCATAACTGGATAAGGCTGAAGCGCTCCACGGTGTTTCGCAGTCCCGAGAAAGTGAAATCGGGAGGTCTAATCCGGAGGCTGTTTCCAAAGTACACGGATCGCCTCTAATCCAGCGTGGTCCCTTCCATGTTTCCCACCACGAGCGCGTTTCGGAGCGGCAGGAGCGGGGTGCCGTGCAGCAAGGCTGCCCGCCGCGGTGGTGCCGGAGCCGCTACCCAGCTCAACCGGGCCGCGATGAGCTGCGGCAGCCGCACGCGCTTGTTTGCACACGGATGCAAAGGCCACTGCGACTGTGAGACGCAAGCTCAGCCTGCGCTGAACGACAGCCCCAGCTCTCACGGGCTCCCTTGCTCCTGATCTGCAAAGCCTTGGGCGTAAATGGGCAGCGCTGGCTTCGAGTCCTTTAAAATACTGTGTTGGGGGACAGGGGTGTCTCTCGTTCACCTCTGTTCTGTTCTTTCTAACTTCTCCAGCAAGGAGGAGGGGAAAAACCCTGCTAAACTGCCCTTGGACACATCCCTCCCTGGTGTCTCCGCCCTTCCATCAGGCCGGGGCCCCTGCGACGCGGAGCATCCTCCGGAACGGGGCTGCCTTTGCTCCCTTCCGTCTGCCCTGCGACGTTCACGAGCTGGCGCGGGCGGCAGGAAAGGATTCCCGTTCCTGAGGAAGCTGATGAGGCCCTGGGGGCTTGCCGTAAAAAAGGGAGAGGAGGAAAGAGGGGGAAAAAAGAAAAATCCCCTCCTCTCAACTCTTTTTTTCCCTTTTTCCCCCCAAGTCAGAGCTTTCTAATTGCCCCGAGCTCTGCAGGCGCCTCAGACCCCTGCCAGGCCCCCGGCCCCGGTGCGCAGCCCCGCGCGGTCCCAGCCCGGTGCCCCACGCGTCATCCGCGGGAGCCGTGGCAGCGCGAGCCGGAGGAGCCGGCGCCTGCTCCGCCGCTGCCTTCCCGTGCCGACACACCGGGCCCGACCCGCAGCAGGGCTGGAGGTGCCCGGGCTCGGCCACGGCGTGCGACAAGCCAGGATGGCCCCCGAGCCCCCGCTCCGCCGCCCCGGGACGTGTCTGCAGCACCGCTCCTCTCCTTTCATCTCCTGCCTCGCTCCCACCGGAGACATTTACTTCTGCACAGATATGACAGAAAAGGTGGAATAAATAATTGCAAAGGTCTGAAAAACATTTTTGTGGTGGGAAATACATTCAGGGAAAGAGTGAAAAAATAAATACGAAGGAAAGGTTTTGAACTGATGAAGAAAACAGGGTCTCGTCAGAGTATCCCAGAGAGACCCCGTTTCCCATTAATGGAGAAAGCAAATTGGAGGCTAATTGCTGGATTTGTAGAGGGTTTTTTTACGATATATGAAACAGGATCTGTGTTATGATTCATGTGTTCTGTGGAATAGGCGAGCGACTTAAAGAGACAAGCTGCTTTAGCAATCATGCGTTATTGGGATTATTAATGCTAACAATGTCTTCGGTGGTTCATTACCGTGGCACCAGGAGCGTGCTGAGGGGTGGCTGGGAGGAGGGTGGACCAGCTTTGCTTTTCCTTTCCCGGGGAAACAGGTTCCAAGACCCACGAGCAGGGAAAAGAGGGAACGAACGCGAACGCAGCCAGCGGCATGGCTGTGCCTGGCGGCCCCGGCGCCTCTCCGCCTCTCCCGGCCCTCAGCCCGGTCCTCCCGGGCCCTTTCGCCCCAGCGCGGTTTTGCTGTCCTGCAGGTCAGGGCTCACGTAAATACAGGTGGGGTGGAAGGATACTCAGGGTCTAATTCTGGTGCTCATTCACCAAATCTGGCCAGATCTCTTCCCCACCCTGCACATCCGTACCCTTTCCGGGAAGCTGGGCTAATCGCAGTCGCCTGCTCCTCCTGCAAGGGCGCTTTGAGGCGTCGGTGATGCCTGACGAGCGATCCGCGATCGCGTCTGGAAGCGCCGCGGGAGACCTGCTCCCTCCGCGGCGGGAGCGAACCGCGGACGCGGGGCAAGCGCTGCGAGGGGCAGCGACCTCGGCTGGGTGAACGGGTGTGAGGTGGGATTTCTTCCTTTGCCACCGCTCCTGGGTTCCTGCGGTGCCTGTGGCAGGGAACGGTCTCCATAGGAACGGCTGAGGGAAGGGAAAGGGGATACGGCAGCGCCGAGGGGAGCTGCGAGGCAACGCGGGGAGGATGCGTCCCGGCATATTTATTGCTCTTTCTCTTTGAAGAGAGAAAGAGTTAAAAGAACATCGAGGGCAGAAAGGGATGGAAAAAGGAAAGGTGGATTCCGCTTGCCTGGTGGCTGAGTGTACTTTAGTTCTGGAGGCTGCTTTTCACCCGGTGACATCTCTTGCATAAACGGCTCCTGGGAAGCAGCCCCAGGGCACCCGGTGGCTCTCTCTGTGGCTATTGCTTGAGCATCGTGCTCGCGCGCGCGGTTATCTGCAAGGCCGAGCAGGAGGCCGATCATCTTCGCGGGGGAGCCGTTCCAGAGCCTGCGTTTTGCATGCTCGCCTCTCCACGCTCTTCTGCCCAGAAACCGCTGAGCGAATTCCAAGGCTCCGGAAAGTGAGGCCGAGGTCGGTGTCAGATGGCAGGTGTCCTGCAGACTGCCCCGCCGAAGGCTTCTGGAGCAATTCCCGCCCGGGAGCTGTTCCCGTCGGGCACGCAGCTGCAACCCTCCGGCACACGTGGCCCCCCAGCCCCCGGGGCCGGCCATCCCGCACGGCTCCGCGCTCAGCAGCAGCGCCGGGGTCTCGGCAGCCGCCCGGCTCGGCCGCCCCAGCTCGCCCTGCTCCCGGCGGGGACGGTCACGGCACGGGCGTCCGCGGAGGGCCGGGCTGCCGCAGCCCCAGCCGGCAGCACCGACCCCCCCGCAGCCGCCTGAGGTGCAGACTCGGGAGTGCTGTTGTGTTAAATGGGAACGGGAAAATATTTTATGCATCAACAATATGTTGGCAGGAGCCTTCGAATGCCCTTGTTAGTGCTTATCTTCGTGCAGGAGGCTGGATGCGATTGGCCTTTGGACTCGGAGGCTTTTTGTTCGGCGTACCAGGCCCACCGCAACGAATCTACAGCCCACTGCTAGGTGCTGCCGCACAGGAAAAAAATATAAATACTAAAAGAGGAATAAAACCCCGTGTTGTCTGCTACACCCACCAAACAGTTTCTGTTCTTAAAATAATTGTATGTATGTTAAATGCTGACTAATAAATGTGCACATATTTAGAGAAGGATTAACAGCAATGTAATCAATGCAGCTCTATTATGGCTAATTATGTATGTGTATCTATTACATACATCCTAATCTTCTATAAATATGGTTTTTATAATCACTTCGTTAGCAGGTATCTAAAGTAATGCAAAGAATTTGCAATACGAGTGAGATCCTGGCTCAGTTCCAGCTCAGGTAATTACAGTCTGGCCTCACTCAATCCCCCTGCAGCTTCCATTGGGAATATATTTATTTTTAACTTCCTATCCTAAAATGTCTAATAGCATCACTGATAAACATGTGTCGTGTTGCACCCCAAAGGGCGCTTTGGCATCTCAGCAGAGGATGGAGTGAGTGATCTCTCTAGAGTAAAGCTCAGAACACGTTGTGTATGTTTAGTCCATCAAAAATTGAGATTAGGTTATTATTAGTCCCCACAGTATATCAGTAACAGCTTTTTAGTCTGGGGAAAAAGATACAGTTAAATAACGAGAAGGATCTGAGAAGCTCATTGGATTAAATCTATCAATCTGTCTGTCTAGGCTTGTACACCACACTCATCGCTACACTCCACCAGCTCCGCTTTCCTCTGGAGGCCAAAGCTCAAATCCCGGTTACGTTACAGCTTGTGCTTGGTCTGATCCACACCAACATCACAGGAACACTTAGGGAAGGACAAGGTTCGATGGTTTTGGGGCATTTGGGCCCAGCTGAAGCCGTGGTCAGGAGGACATTCAGCTGATCTGCTGAGGAGCGGTGGGGCAGCCCCGGAGCCGGAGGGAGGCTGGGGCACAGCAGCTTTGCAGAGCTCCAGGAGGGTTCATGGGACTGGGCTCACGGCAACGCTGGCCGAGGCACGTGGAAGACGGGTCCTGACAAGCGCGGCAGCCGCATGTCAAGAATTTTCTTTCCACCTCCTTCCTGGCTGTGATGTTGGCTCTGGGTTTTGCAAGCACCAGTCTCTGTTGCTTTTTTTCTTTCTTTCTTTCTTTTTTTTTTGAGAAAATGACCTTGGGAAGAACGTGATGGGGTGAGATCTGTCACGCACGGTAAATGATAAAGAGGTGGCAGCTGCATAAACGTCAGGCTGTCCAGAGGGCTCAGGAAGCAGAAAACAACATACATGTTTCACCACAATTCCAATTACATTGGGGTTAAGTTTGGCACTTCGGTAGTCAAAACATCTTTCAAATGTCTCCCCAGGCTGGAAATCCCCCTCCAATAGCCACAGAAAGAAGGAAGCGTAATCCAATCTGCTGCTCCAGATTATTCAATGTTCAACCATGTAATTGAGATTAATCACTTCTTCTTGCGATGCCCAGAAACACCTTTCATGTCTGGAGCACTCTTCCCCGGTCTGAGAGACTTGAACTTCGGTAGTTGCAGGGCCGTGCAGATGGAGGGAGGGAGGGAGGTCAGAGTGGGCATCCATCAGCCTGGGAGTCACAAGCGCGTGCACAAGCAAAGCAAGCCCTTGCCAAGCGTCTCGTGCTGGCCTCATAAAAGAAAAGAGTGCTCACGCAAAAGCCTCGAGCAAACAGCTTCTCCGCTGCCACCTTTCCCCCTGCTCACGTTGTGTCACATCATCCCAGAGGTCCACATTGTGACAGTCAGGGGTGAAATGTCCTCCAGTGCACAAGCCAGGATGTTGGGGAGAGCTGGGATCGGAGATGAGGTTGTGACTGAAACTCTCCATCATGGGGCTTATCCTTGGGGCCTGGGCATTTCCGTGCCCCAGGCAGGCGCAGGGAGGGGAGGGAACTCAGGTATCTACCTCGCCGTGGTAGTTCTCCAGGTCAGGGTCAGGTGGGAGCCAGGTGTTCTCATGCATTTCCCAAAGACACCGTCATAGCTTCTTCTCTGGCTCTGTTCATACACAGATCCATAGTGACCATCACAGATCTGTTTAATTGACCTTCCCTGTGCCATTATCCCCCCCGGGAATTACTTGGCTGCCCAGCTGGCAAGCCCATCTCATGCAAGCCTTCCAAGTACTGCAGGAGCTCCAAGCCAGGCACGGACCATCCCTCTCTCTGCTCCAGCACGGGGGATCATACAATTAAAGTAAGTTCTGCTTTTTGGCATCCACTGGGCAGCTCTGTGAAGCTGAGGAACCCTGTCAAAGGCAAGAGGAAAATAAGGCCACCTCCAAGAGAAGTAGTGCAAAGGAAGTGCCAGGCTGCAGATAGGTAGCTTTTCTCTTATAACCCTCTAGGATCTGGTAACGTTAATGTGCAATAGTCTGAAAAGCTGTCGTGGTTTCCCAGCTTGAAAGAGGTGGGAAATTTTCTTTATTCTTCATAAAAAAAGTATGCATGACCTTGTTTCTCTTTTCCCTTTTATTGCCGCCTAGGGGGTCTAATAGGGTTAAATCATGTCCAATAGGGGCCGAATAGAAGGATGCCATTCATATAGACAATTTGGGCTTGATATTAAGAACATGCCAGCCCTCTGAATGGTGTCACCTCGGGGATATGGTGGAAGGCCAAAAGGCAGAACCACTGAAAGCAACCTGACGAGGAACGAAGAGCCGAGGTGTCACAGCGCTGTGATATGAGCTCGTATTCCTGGTGCAAAAGGGTTATGGACCTGCTGGGCCTGTGAGGTGGGCTGTGCTGCCAGCACGGACATGTGTGCAAGCTTTGCTTTTCCATTTTAACCTAAAGACCCTAAAATATTGTGTTCCAGCTGACAACTAATAAAAGCTGTCGTGTCCTGTATCAGAGCAAACATCTGCCAGCGGCATGGCTCCCAATGGGATAAAGGCTCCAACAGGAGTTCAAGGGCTTTTTGGGGGGCTTGCTGAAAGAGAGCACAGGGAGAAACAGGAGCGTGCAAGCCAGAGCTTCGTCTCCGAACAGAGGGGCTCGAGTGCCCTCGGCCAGCCGTGCAGGAAGGAAGCTTCAGACAAAGAGGGGTCAGACCCCAGAGAGACTGCCCAAAGGTCAGCAGCATCCCGACCGCGGGAGATGCGTGACACCCGCTGACGGAGTAACTTGAGAAGGAGTTAGCTTAGCTGTTGTAAGACGCAGATCTAGCAGCATTTCTTCCCCGGCATTAGGTAGGCCGCTATGTGTTTATTGGTTCTGCTCCCAGGATGGGATAAGCTTGCGCATTACTCCGGCTTGCACAGAGCCTCAGAGCCCCTCCTTGGCATGGGCAGCGCTCGCTCTTTAGTGTGCTTTAAAGCTAGGCATATGTGTGTTTACACGAGAAAAGCCTCAGAAGACAAGCACCATAAGTGATACGAGGGACGAAGACAATCCTCTGTTTAGACATACGCCCCTTATGTTTTATAAATAAACACTGGTAGCGCAAATCACCGCCCCTCCCTCAGCCTGGCCCTCCCCTTGCCACCCTCCCGGCTGGTTTCCCAGCAGCCGCAGCAGCACGGGGCCCTGGAGGAGAGTCCAGCGGGGGAGAGCACAGCCGCGCGGCTTGGGAAGTGGCTTCCCGAGGCAGAAGAGCAAAGGTGGCTGTGGCGGGAGCAAGCCGGCGGCTGTCGAGCCTCCTCGCGCAGCGGCCGCAGGGAACGCTGAGCAATCCCCACCTGGCAGCACCACTGGGCACCGCGAAACGGAGACCCGGTGTCCAGCGCGGAGGTGGCTCCCCTTCGTTGTCGACTGTGTTTTAGAGCATGTAGCACGGTTATGGGGCAGGGGCGCTGGAAAAAGGCAGTTTTGAGAGTACCAAAAGCTTCCTGCCAGAGCTGAGAAGTCGCGCGGGAGACGGTGCATTTCACAAGTGTCACCTTGCGGCATTCGTCTCCAGCCGGACGCCGCAGTCCCCAGCTGCGCGGTGGCTGCCTGCGATGCTCCGTCCCGCTGGGGCAGGGCTGGCACGAGACGCTGCAGCGAAAGGCGGCCCGGCCACCGGTGCAGAGCTCCAAACGCAGCCTTCAGCTGCAGCTGCCACGGGGAAAAACACACAGTACCGGGCTAATAAGGAAAACCCAAACAAAAGCAGTGTGTGGCAGCACCACAACTGTGTGTGAAGGAAATGAGTAAAGACCCTGCAGGACTCACTAATGGCTTCCACCGCGTGCCTCTGTCTCTTACGAGGTCTTCTCCATGCTAGTTTGGACACATCCCGTATCCCACAGACCCTCATTATCCTACTCGTGTTCACCGCAGTTCGCCATAAATATTTTATAAGCATCCTCTTTGCAAGCCTTTCTTTGGATTTGCCCAGTGAAACCAGCTGCACTGAAAGGAAAAGAGAAGAGAGGGGAAATGAATAGGAAGAATGATCATGGTAAGGAGTGGGGGGAGTGGAGGGGGTGGAAGGCAAGAGAAACCCCTTATCTCGCCTCGATAACTGGGTTGTCTTGCTGATGCTGTTGTTCGATAATGGCGAGTGCAGCTGGCTCCCTTCATCACAACGTCCCTGCGGAGGGTTGTGTTCGGCACGGCTTGGCCTCCTCCCCGCTCTCTCGCGCACACCACCCGGGGGGACACGTCCCAGCCATGCCACGGCTTCCTGGCGCGGGGTAACCGAGAGCGAGAAAAGGAAATTCAGCCCTGGTGTTGCCTCTCCTCCGCCGTGAAGGCTTGTCCAGCTGCCGAGCAGCATGTGGCTGCAAGGCTTTTCTGGCCGGGAGCTGCTCCACAGACCCCAAGGAGCCCTGAGAGATGGGAGTGTTTCAGCACACCTCACAGTGCAAAGGCCAGCTTTGGTGCGAGCCCCAGCTGCACGGTCCCTTGGGAGCGCTCGGCACGCAGCGTCCTCGCAGCCGTCGCCCCGGGGCAGCGGTGCAGCCAGCGGCTCCTCTCCCAGCCGGCTTGCGGACGAAGCCTTCCCTCCCCGGGATGGGGTTTGCTGCTCCCGCCGCGGTCCTGGCGCCCTGCCCGCCTCCCTCTCCCCGCTGCTGGGGCACCATCGCGGCCCTGGCTTCCTCCTCCGCGGTCTGCAAGGAGCAGCGCACGGCGAGGGCTGAGAGCCCTTTTCACCACTGCTTCTGACAAGGGAGTACCTCTTGCAACATGCCTATCCTTCTACTTGATGCGTTTCGGACCAGGGCTGGCTGGGAAACAAGAATTCCATTTAGAGAAAAAAAAACGGAGGTTTTGATATTTGTTTTCATCATAATTTTGAAGGGAGAGCGGGCTGTTGATGACTACAAGGCAGCGAGGGAGCCGTCGGCGCTGCCCTCCGCACACCTCTCACGGCCGAGCAGCCGCGGTCCTGCGCTGCTGCCGGATGCCCAGGGCCAGAGGGACACGAGCTCTGAGGCCGGTCTTGGGTCTGGAGCAGGTTCAAGACCTCAGGCAGGTCTCTAACGGTTCCTGGGCTCTTTCCTGAGAAGTCCCATTGTGGACCCCATAAATCTTCTCAGCTGAGGCGCTATCAAGTTTGATAACATTGCTGTCCCAGGTGAGAAGCTGTAGTGCAAAATCCCAGATCTGGTGAAACATTTCCCAGGAAGAGGTGAGCTCAGGCTAAAGCCGGACGGTGTGAAGGGTTATAGGAAGGCTGGAGTTGCCCCATCGGATCAGACCAGTGATGTCTTTCATCCAGAATCCCAAATCTAAGAGCAGCTTGCGGCTTTTTACAAAAGGCGGCACCTTGCTGGAGGCACAGGACCGTACTGCAAAACAGCCGGGGAAATCCTGCGCTTCCCTTTCCAGCTGACAGACCAGCTTTGCAGCTTCCCCCGGAAAAGGGACTCGGGTCACTTGGCCATTGGCATACCACGTCCGTGGACAAGTCCCAGGGCTCAAGGCTAGCCGAGGCCTCCCTGCAGCCGAATGCCTGCTCTAGTGGAGGAGGTAATCAGAACAGGAGCCCCGCAGAAAAGCAATACAGGGACTGTTATCTGTGATCCTTAGCGGTCAGCCTTTCCCCCCTATGGCCGTGGAGGCCACACACTCACACAGACTCCTAAGGAGACCTTTACTTCCCAGCTTCTCATCTGTAAGAAGCTTTGCTGAGGTATGTGTTTAATGAATCAGGAGCTGGGCTTCCACCGTTTCCTTTGCAAGACATTCAACAGCCCGCTGGAGCTTGCTGTTGGGGAATTTTTCCTGCTGAGGTACATTCCTAAATAAATAAATAAAGCCGTTAAATAATTTCCTGTCTAATTGGTTAGAGGACGAAATAAATGACCTAATCAGCCTTTTCTGTCTCTGATTTCAGTCTATCTAATTCTGATGTTACTTGCCCCAGCTGTACAGTACAGTAACTCCAGTGTTTGTGATGGACTTACTCCCAGTTTACACTGGAGCAATCAAGAGGAGCATCAGGCCCTCAGAATATAAATTTTCCTCAGCTCATTTTAATCCCATTAAACCTTGGACCTTACCTGGAACTGCAAAGGCCATAAAGCATTTCTATGCATCCTTGTTCTGCCTGCTACGACGCTGCTACAGCTGTCAGGAAACATGCCAATCCAGGATTCTTGTAAAGGTGCCCACAAAGCTAAAAAGGCATCAGACTACCCAAAAAAAACCTTGTCCCATGTGACCCACTGCAGTTTACACTTGCTGCCAAACGACATGGTCAGAATCCAATCCAGGCCAGAGAGAAGAAAACCACTCCAATATTTATTTGTTACTAAGAGGCATGAAAAATTAGTAACGCCTTCCGGAGGAGTCGGATGGATCCCGTTGCCCGGTAAATCTCAATGGGCAGAACTAGAACCAGAATGAGATTTCTGCCCCACTTGGAATGAATTTGTTATTTTACAGCTTGCTGCACTGAGAGTCCCTGCCCTTGTGCCTGGCCCAAGGCTGCAGAATACCTCTGCCCGCCGGTGCGCCGGTCTCGTGGCAGTCCGGTGAGGAGGTCGCTTTCCTGGTGGGCCTTACTGAGCTGCGCTGAGCAAGAACGACGCATCTGCTCTGGGACTGGACTGGCACCAAGCAGCAGGAGCAGTCTCCCAGGGAAAGACCCTCCTCAGCGAGCGACGGGCAGGGCAAGGCAGCGTGCTTTTTACAGCCGGCTGGAAGACTGAATACCCCTCGCTGCCCCAAGCACTTGTATTGCACGATGTCATGGAGAAGTGCACTTTTCCTGTCCAAAGGATACAGCTTGGGACAAGCCCTCCATCTTTGAGCTGCTGCCGTATTTTGTGATTTCTTTGTTGAGTTTTGCAAGAGGGCTTCCTCCATAAAATATAAACAATGGTTTTGTGGACTTTTTTTTGCAGAACCTGGTACCTGAGTGGGGGAGGAGGACACAACTGCGTGTCCGTGTAGAAGAAGCTTCAAAAGAAAACAGGCACAGGTGCATTGCTCACCTTGCATTTGGCGGAGCAGGGCAGCCTGGCCACAGAACAAGTGCACATGAAAAATGCCTGCAATAAAGTAAGGAAGCAACATGCAGGAAAGAAAATGGATGCACCTCCAAACTGAGGCTAAGGCTGTGTCGCCTGTAAATGAAAACAGCTGTGTCAGTGTGGCACAAAGCAAATGTGGGATTTTCTTTGAAACAGAATAGGTGGGCTTTTGATTTGAAGGAGGTTCAAAAGCACTCTCTAGATCTAAATGCTGCCTAGGTGAGGTAATTCTTGTATAGAAGCTGCTTGAGATTCAGTGAATTTGAAGTATTGTTTCAATCAGTCTGGCTCTGCATTTCCTGACTTACAGTTCAACGTGGATGTTATCCGTCCACCTCTCCACTTGGGCAGGGACATACAGGGTTTATCTGAACTGTGTGACGGCTAATACACACTGACCTTTTTGGGGAAACCTCTGCTGATGGACACCTCCACTCTCCTTCAATGGCCAATGCTTGACATACACGCTTTGGCATGGCAACTCCTTCAGCTTGGTGTAGACCGACCAGGCTGGCCAGGTCTAGGCAGAGTGCTGAGGTTGCTACGTTTCCCCGAGTATCTGCTTCTTAATGCAATTCTAAATTATCCTTAGTTTCCATGTTGCTCCCTGGATTTCCTGCCTCGCTCCCAGTTCTCCTTCGATCCCTCTGCCCATGCCTGCACACGCTCCTCCTTCTGCAGTGCTCCCCACGAGCTCCACTGGCGAGTGCGGGGAAGGAGCCTTTCCACGTCCCTCCGTGGTGGGGGGACGAGGCGGGTGGGCACAGCCGCGGGGGAGCACCGCAGCCAAGGCAGGGGTGCAAACCGGATCTGAGCAGAGACCGCGGCAGGGTGGCAATGAATCCTGGCTGACCTTCCCGGGAGGGTAGGAGAAGGAGAGGTGGGAGGAGATGGAAGTTCAGAGTCAAGAATATCTCCCAGATTTTTTGGCATAGGGAGTGAAGAAATGATCTGAGTTAAGGAGACAGAGATAGCAAAGCCAGAAATAGATTCTCTGGGGAAAAGACCCTGAGATAATTCATGCATCAGGTCATGCCACCCGTTCCCCGTGCCGTCTCCCACCATGACCAGTGAACGGCTGCAAGTTTACAGTCCATTTTTTAACATTTTAAGATTATTCCATAGTCCCATAGAAAAAATGTTCTCAACTCCTTGATGACAATTCTCACTACTGTGCCTCTCTCTATTGGATTATTTCCCTGAAATTTATCATCTATTTTTCTTTCCTTAATCCCATCCTCCTAATTGCACATTCCTGTACCTTTCTAAATCATTCCCTCCCTTCTGTTTGCTGACACCCTTTAAGCTATTTGAAGGTCAATGGTAGTATATTTCTCCCTTGCTTTTCAGTCTTCACCACCCCAATATAGGTAAGTTGTGGTCTTTAGAATTTCCTCATGGTATGTTCTCACCCCAAAGCTGATTTTTCCCTCCTGATTTCACGCCCCAAGAATTGTCTTTCTAGCAACCGGTTGGCAGGCATCAACTGAAAAAGCCATCAAATGAGTTGCTCCTCCACACAGCCCCTGAGGTTTCTCAAAACAAGGGGACAGCAGATTCTCTTGGTTCCTGTCTTACGCTCGCACTTAGGTGCAGGATTTGGGATAATCCTACACCTTTCTCAGCACTGTTCTAGGAAAGATATTTTCATTCTAGCTTTAATGTCTCCTTGTCAGATGGATGACGTGATAGGCCTCAGGGCATCCCATGAAGATCCAGAGAAAGGCCTAGTAGCATGGTTACCTCCTTGGAGAAGAGATGTCCCTCCTGGACCCGTGTTATGCTGTCTTGGAGGGTGACCACCCGTGTGAGCATGTCCCCTGTGGCGCAGCTCTGCCGGATGCAAGCACGAAGCCCAGAACAGGTCCTTCTTGCTACACACCTTGTCCACTGTGCAACTGCAGCTCGGGAGGCTGCGACACTCCCTGTTGCTGCGGCAGCTGCACAAGGGCAGGTCTCGGAGCTCAGGGTCTCCACACTGAATCAGCTGGAGAATTTCCTCTAATGCTCAAACCTCTGCACTTTGCAAATGCAGCTGTCAATACTTGGAGGTGTTCAGTGAGGAAGGCAGGGAGGATAATTTGGGACACTGCATGGATTATTCACGTTAAGGTGTTGTCCCTGGACAATCCCAGCAAGTTAGAACATCTGCCAAGGGATCCAGATGGTCTTCCTCTTCCTCCTCTCCAACCCTGCTCATGCAAGACTTCTTGGGCTCTCTGCTGTCTCATGTCTCTGAACCAATTCTTGGATTTTAGTGGCCTATCTCTCTCACTCTCCTTATGTTGAAAGGCTAAATTCTTCTGTGCCTGTTTGTTTTTTGTGGTGTGTTAACTGTTGTGCTTAAAAACAGAAAGGTCTGGTTACTAGCGGATCACATGCAGAAATGAATTTGTGCTCAGGAAGGAAGCGTGCTCCATCATGGCTGCAGGCTACACTGCCTCGGCTTCAACGCCCACTGAAACTCATCAAGTTAATCCAATTAGGACATTTCTTACTTCTACCTTCTCTTTCCACCACTGCCCTTTCCCTCTTTTGGTGCCTAATGCCGTGACTCCCCCAGACGGTTGGCTTATCTACATGTCATTTGTTATTCGTCGTGCATCCACAGTCTGTTTGTTGCTGCGTGAGACAGGAAAATAAAGTCAGTTCTGGCCTCGGGGGACCTTGCACTCTGAAATGAGAGGTATACAGCAGAAGAGAGAGGCTGGGAACTCAGGAACGGGGATAACTTGGGACTTTTTAACAATGGTTTATTTATTACTAGCTCATTTCCTATGGATTTGATGGAAGGAATAAAAGACTAAGAACAACTTGCATGAGTCTAGAGGATGCAGAGGAGGACATCTGCAAGGGGCAGCACTGGAAAAGTCGGTCCATCAGCTGCCCGGTGCCAGGCTCGTGGTGCCTGGGGGCCAGCAGATGAAGCAAGTGGCAGGTTTTGTCTGCAAGTTTCTGTTGAGATGTTTCTGGTCTCTCCACCGCAGGGCGATGGGCCTCCCAGACCCCAGTCACACCTCGGGACACCCTCCTTCCTGGCAAAGTGTCTCCTCCTTCCTGGCAAAGTGTCTCTGGCCTACGGCTTCTCAGGCTGGGGGTCTGTTTTCAAGGGCAGAGGCAGCATGCCAAAAAGAGAACTGGTACTGAAAAACAAATTCCTGAGTCTTATGAGGTAGCACAGAAGAATCTAGCTGAATAATTCAGAGGCACAAACCTATGACAAGAACGTTTTTGGCTCTGGATACTTTATTACTTTGATTAAAACTTTCCCAGGATGAGACTACTGAGACTTCCTAAAACAGATTACTCTGCCTCTTCCAATAACCTTCCCAAACAACTCCAACCACCAGCTTTCTCAGTGGCTGGACATCAGTGCGAAACCAGTGCTAGGAGAGGTTCTTCTCTGATCCACACCAGAGACAAAAGGTCATGCTGCTTATTTTCTGCCATCTGCATAGCAGGACTCACGAAGAAGAAGCTGTTATGAAAGCTCCCCAAAGCCAGGCTCAGCCACCTTCATTTTTGTCCTACTGTGGCTCTAAGAACGGAGCCCTCCGTGTGACGGAGAGCGAGTGCGAGACATGGCAGCAAGCGCCACTGAGCAGCTGGTGCTTGGAAGAGTTTTCAGACGGGAGAGTCAAGTTTTCCCCAATATTTAGAGCTAACTGGTGACATGCTAACCAGTCTCGTTGCATGTGGAGAAGGATGATGCAAGGGAGGAGCATGCGGGGAGTACCTGCCCCGGTACTACTGGGTGCAACAGGAGAGGGGTACAACGAGCCCTCTGTAGAGATCACACACATTTTATCAGCCAGACCCTCTTTTCCCAGAGGAAACGGTCTCCCTGTGCTGTTCAGCCCCACTAGAGCACAAGAAAAAGCAGCTCGTGCTGGAGACAACGCGCCGTGGCAGGTTGCTGTTATGACATTTCCCTCCACTCCTGAGCAGAGGCTGCACAAGCTCCTCGTGGCTGCTCGGCTGCTTGTGAGTTTATGTCTCTCATGAAGATGAATTTCAGAGGAGGGACCATTCATCACACATTATACATATATTTATTTTGGTTTGGTCTTTAAGCATTTTTGCTTTTGACAATTTGCTTTGCGCTGGGGAAAGATCAGAGGGGGAATGAAAGTGCAGGGCCAGGCTGAGGGACCAATCTGTCAGAGTGCACAGCACGCTTCCAGCCTCGCAAGGTGTACGGGGAAAAAAAGGAAAAAAGAAGAAAATAACCACCCCGAACTGTGCCATTCTCCGCTGCCGAGCTGTTACACCGAGAGGCAGCCGTGGAGAGGAGCAGAGAAGGGGCCAGAGGGCAGCCTGAGTTTAGAAAACACTCTCCTTACACAAACTATGGGATAGGAATTTGAGAATCCAGACCTCGTAGGAGCAGAGCTAGAATGCAGAGCCGAGGAAGCGGCCTGGGAGCGCGTGCAGCGTCCGCAGTGCGGAGCCGGAGCCCCAGGGCAGAGCAGAGCTGGGACATGGTGGTGCAGGCAGGCAGCGCCGAGCGAGGTGTCCCACCGGCGCGAGGCTGGGGAGCTTTCTTCAGGGCAGCCCATTCGCGGTCAGACTGCGAATTGAAAAACGAATTCCACAAAAATAGGACAAGCCACAAAGACAAAATAAGCAGGTCCATTTTTTTTTCTTTAAGAAGTTCACATTCTTTTCGACAAAAACAAAGCAAACAAGTTTTGAGGCTTTTGTTCGTTCAGGTTTTGTTATGGCTGGTGTTGTGTGCGTGAATGTGTGTGCGTGTGTGTGTGTGCGCGTGTGTGTGTGGAATCTCGCTCTCTCCTGCTTTTTTCCCAAGGGAAGACAAAGTAGGGAAATAAAACCTAAAGTGATTTTTTATCGTTGCTGTTGAGAAACTAAACAATTTCAGCTATGCAAGAATCCTTACATAAAAAAAGGTAATTGTGATCACAGAGGCTTTTTCACTGCACAGACGTTTTGATGAATATTTTTCGATTCACCACTTTAGGAACTTTCTTTTAATTATTTTTTAGCTCTGTAGCAGAAGAGTTTCTCCAGAAACAGGGTTTTAGGATGCCCATTCCCAGCTGCCCAGCCTCTCCTCCCAGGCGGTGAGGACGTGGTGAGCCGGATTTGCTCAGCCTGACCCCGGCACGGCGTCGGTGCTCCGCGGCGGTGTGAAGGCTTTAGCTGCCGTAGGCTGAGCGCGAAGGGAAGCTCTGCTCCAGCGCCGGGAGAAGCCGCAACAAGAGAGGATGCATCAAAGCTACTGATTAAAGTGGCATCGTGTGGCTTGTGATCTGACTGCCGGAGGAGAGAAAAAGAAAGCGAGCTTGGCCAAAAAGTGTAAATAAACAATGACATATGGTTCCCGGGACCCAGGCAGGGAAACCTCTAATCAGCTTCTATTTGACAAATTTTCCAAGTAACACCATGAGCTCATCGGCTGCAGGAGGCCGATCAAGCCGCTCATAAACGCGCGGCGAGGCCTGGGAGCCCGCGCGGTCGCTTGCGAGAGCGTCCCGAGGCGCCGCGGGCCGCGCGAGCCCGGCGAGCTGGGGGTGATGGAGGTGGCTCCGCGCGGTGAAAATTCATCCATGGTGGAAAAGAAAAAAAGAAGGCAATTCTAACAGCATGCGGCCACGCAAGCCTGTGCTCGCGTAGGGAAAGGGCCCAGCGCGTACTCTACACACAGAGTGGAGGCTGGAATACCCTTTTTCTGACATTCAGGCCAATTTAAGATTGAGAAGTTTTTAGGAAACTTTAATATCAAGAAACCATAGACTCAAACCAGCCCCACCATGCTCTACAGACCAAGGATGAAATGAGCTCAGTCTGCACGGCCACTTTCTCTTTGGTTCACTCCTCTGCCGGGCCAGGAGCAGCACGTTCTCAGCTCCGAGGATCGTTGCTTCTTGAGACCCGCGTGGGCAAGGCCAGCTCCAAAGAAACCTCCCTGAGCCCAAGCGTGTGCGTATGTGTTGCTGTGGATGATCTGCGAGAGGCTAATCCACCGCAGTCTTGTACCCATTTTCTGTGAAACCAGCATTGATTTTCAGGCGTTTTCCTGCCACCCAACCTCCCCAGCGTGCGAATACGCTGTGCCTCCGTGCAGCCCCGGCCTGGCGCTTGCACGTGGGTTGCCGCAGCACCACAGCCCCATGCTGCGAAAGCAGCCCGGTTCCCGCAGCCCCTTCCCATGACAGGAATTGCCTTTCCGAAAGCACCCCGTTCCAGCAGCACGGGGGGACGCAGTCATCCACCCAGGCTGGGTGCCCACAGAAGCCCCATCCCCACCCCGCTGCAGCCCTGGACATCTCCTAGCATCTGTGGACTGCAGTCTGTTTCTGTCCATGCCAAGGACTGGCCAAGGCTGACCAGCCCGTTTCCACACTAAGCGAAGCAGGATTGGAGCCTTTCACGGAGAGGGGACGGGGGGAGAAGCCAGAGCCCTAATCCCTCCACGCCATCCAGCTCCTGACACTTTTTTTATGTATCCTGCTTATACCTGGGACAGGAGTTGCAGACTGGCCACTTGACACGACTGGAGATAAGGGTCTTCTCACGTTACCTGAAACTGCCTTTCTGCGACTTGATAGCATTAATTATGACTTTTTCTAATATAAAAGAAACCCTTCAGAAAGTTTTTCCCCGCTTTGCCTCTATGCCCTAGTCCACCATGAATATACCCCCACCCCTCCCAGGCTCCCCTTCCCTAAGCCCACAGGACTTCCCAGTTTTCAGCAATATGAGATACAGGAGTTTCTTTGAAAACACTGCACGCTGGCAAGTTTCCCACCACAGTCTCAAATCTCACTGGATAATATTCTCCATATTCCTTTATGGCAACCAGAAATTCTATCTTTTCTACGGGCTTGACATAACATTGTGCACCAACGTGCAGCATCAGTGCGCTTACAAGGAACCGAGGCCAGGGTGGCTTCTTCAGCGGGCACAGTCGTTGCTAGCAGTCATAACGTAAAGAAGCTTGTTGTAGTGATGAGTGAAACTTTTTTGACAAGTATTTTGTTTGCCAGAAAGTGCACTTTCAGGTCAACCAAGACGATTTGCTAAATGGCAAGTCATATTGTGAAAAAAAAGAAAAAAACAGATAAAATCAGTGGAGTTGAAACATTTTGTTATGATGGTTTTGCAGGAAAGCATTTTGACTTTTTTTGTTTTGCTCTGAAATGATGCTTTCAGTCACAATTTGCCTATGTTTAATTCAAACCCACTTAAGAAGCTTAGAAAAAAGGAAAGCTTGCGAAAGCAAATAGACTATTTGTTTTACGACTGAACAAAACATTTTGCTTGACTTGAAACAGGTTTGAGAGGGATTTTTTAATTTTGTTTTTCCTTTTTCTGAGTGCAAGCTTGTTTTTGTCACATCTCCAAAGTTTCCTATTACCGCTGTGGAAAGAGGGGCTGGCAAGGGCTGTTGAAGCCACATGCTTCACCCCTGGCATGATTATTGAAATCATACAGTCCCTAGAATGGACATGTGACAGCAAATAATCAGACAAGTTCTCCAGCTCTTAGGAATTTCCAGCTTAAGTAATAAAGGATTATCCTAAAAAGACGTGCTGTCGAGAAGGGATGTGTTGAGGCAGGAAGGGAACAATCCTTGGCTCTCTGGTCTCGGGATCCTTGGAGAAGGCACTTGGTCTGTCTCGGTTACAGACACGGTGACAATGTGATGTTCTCCCAGGATGTCAGTGAAGCTTTGGGCAGGCTGGGATAGTATAAGTACGGGGATAACACAAGCCTGGTCTAAACTGGTGTCACTGGCTGCACCACAGGTAGCTCCCCGCAGTTACTGGGATCACCATGCCGTCTTCGGAAAAGCGGGTGGAAGGACGGGGCCGCCGCTGCAATCCCGAGGGAAACCATGGCGCAGTGTCTTCTGCAGGGATGGGGTGCAGGTAGGTGCCCCCCGTCTGCAAGCCCTCCCTTTCGAGCAGTTACCATCGCTCTGAGCCAGGCACGAGACGACTTTGGCCCCTGCTCCATTTCTCTGTTAAGGCCACTTTCCGCCTTCCTTGCGACTAGGACAAGCAACGCTTGATCGAGCTGAGCAACGGAAGAAGAAACAACCTCTTACAGTGGGAAAGTGGGTGTCACGGCCTCTGCACCCATCCTCCGAAGGCAGGGGAGGGGAGTACGCAATATTTATCCCTTAATGGAGCAGTTTAAGACTGCGCTGCTCGTTTATGTGCCAGCAATAAAAGCGAAAAGCCAGTCGCAGGGCTGCTGCCTGGCTGAGCATGACATGAGGTCTTTCGTTTCCATATAATTTATCAACAGTGTGTGTGCATGTGTACAGATAAGCAGGGCTGGTGCTCCGCAGCCCCCCCGCAGCGGGGGGGGGGGGGGGGAGCTGCCCTGCCCTTGGGGAGACGCCGAGGGGAGAGCGAGGGGAGCGGAGCGGTGCTGAGCTCGGGGGAGACGAGAGGGTAACGTGCCCTGAAACGTGGGTGTGACGGCAAGGCTGGGTGCCCCTGGGCTGGACGAGAGCTGGCCCACCCTCAGTGAGGTCGCCCTCGGGGACGGGGGGAAGGAATGACAGAGGGAGGGAGGGAAGGAGCTGCATAACCCAGAGCAAATTGGCTTAAAGAGCCCTTAAAAACCTTCAGACCATCATTACCTGAGTCTTGTTCACACAATAGCTGTTTTGCAACAGCCAAAACTCACTCGCTTGAAGGCTCCTGTCCACAGCCAGGAGGGGAAAGATAACCCTGGGGGGAAAGAAGGGTCGGGGTCTCCGGCGGGCCGGGGCCGAGGTGCTCGCGAGACAGGTGCGTGCAAAGCCGGAGTCAGCCCAGCTAAATGAACATGTTCCCTCCCAGCCCTCCGAAGTGTAACTGCCAGGCTTCCTGCTGCTCTTAATCTATATCACATTGAGTAGCTAAATATATTCGCCGTATAATACAGCAGGGCCTTGCTAATCTGCCCTTCATCATTTGGACACACAAAAATGGCTCTCTCCGCATCTCAGCACAGGTTTAATAGCAGAGCCATCATACTCAAGGTCTCCTATTACCAAGACTTCATCGTTTTGGCAGGGGTGACTAGAGCATGCTCGCTAGGACATTACAGAGGATGCAGATCAGTAATTGAAACAAAACTGCAGTTGTCAAAATGAATGAGCAAAGTGTGTTTCCTGCTGTCCTAACCTTGCCCTTTTCTGATTGTGTTTGTTTGAGAAACAAATTACATTTGTTAATTTGCAAAACAATTCTCCCCGTCATTAGTGCGATCAGCTCCTAATCCCTGGTGTATTTTTGCTGCAGCTAACTTGAGCACCAGGCACGTGGGTCTGACCCCCCTTCCCGCTGCCCGCTGCCCAGCTCCGTGTGCGGGACCGTCCCGGCTCTTTCCGCGCGGGCTCGGGGCTGTCGGGGACCCATCCCGAGCGAGCTCCCTTGGGCCAAGTCTTCTGAATCAATTACGGGGCAGCGTTTCTGTCCTTTTGTGTGGGAAACCACAGGATGTCCATCAGCCACTGAGTGATTTTGCCCGAATCCCTGCTATAAAAGGGATGTTTTCCAGGCTCAAAGGCAGCTGTCTCTAACCCACACACCATGACTGGGCCAGATAACTGGCTTCAAACAGCAAATCTGGGCAAGAAATTTTCTTCTTTGTGGAGGGTAGGAGTAAGCTTGAGAGCCTGGCGTTGCGTGTGGTGGAAACCTCCCCTCATTCGGTGTCGGTCTCTGAGCACAGCCCCAGCCCTGCTGCCAGGTCTTTCAGGCAAAAACCCAGCAACGCCAGGCCCAAAGGTGCCGGCGGGGCTCAGCGTGGGGCAGCCGAGGCTCTCGGTTGCGCTTTGCCGTGCGTAGCCAGCCCGCCCCCGCCTCCCACTCCCTGTCCCTGCATTAGCATTCCCCAAATCCTTTTAATGCAGTGAATCTGATAAGGGATCTGCCTGTATTGGATTTTTTTTCCCTTTGACACATAACCCAGCTGGCTGGGTGGCAGTTCAAGGAAGAATCAAACGTGCAGTAACAAATGAGTAAATCAAGTTACCATTTTACATCTCTTTAAGTTGTTTCCCTCTAAAAGCTCCCCAGATTTTATCTCAGGTAGCTATAGTTCGAAGAGGACAGGGTGGGCTTCTCAGCGTTCGCGAGTCTTTCCAAGTGACGGGAAGCCCCCACCAGGTAGGAGCAAGCTTTGCTGGAGAAAGCTAGCGAAAGGGAAGGGGGAAAGGCACACACAATTTATTGCATCTTGTGGGAAGGTCCAGTAAACAGCCAGGAGTCCCTGAGTCACAGGGACCGGGTAGGAGATGGCCTGGGAGCGTTTCCAGCCCCGTCGCTCTTGGGGGAAGCTGAGCCTCAGCATGAGGACGGAGGAAGCTGCGTTTGGTGGTGGGCGAGCGCGGCGATGGCACAGCAAACGCTCGTGCGGGTGACCGGTTTGCACTTTCCCCATTCACCAGCTTCTCCTGTGCATCTTACAGTGCCCACCCTGTGCTCAGATTTTGCTAAGGGGCTTTTGTTCCTCTGTCTCTGGAGCTCAGAGAGGCGAAAAGGTAACTTTTTCCAGGATTGCGCCTTATTCGTTCCCATCTCAGACTCCTTTGCTCCGCAGCACCAGCCCTCTCTAAACTGCAAAGCTGTGATGGACCAGGATTTGCCTCTTGGAAGCGGGAAGTTGCTCATCCAGGCAAGGGCTGACCAGCTGTCACCACTAAATAAGGACAAATGGGCATGTGGCCGTTCCTGGTGTCCCGTCCTAAGCTCCATGCCTGCCACAGCGGGGGGAGAAGCTCCCGTCCTTTCTCTTGGGCTATGAACTGCACATCCTTCAGGCAGGGGACCCAAGAGGCCTGTTTGCACGTGCCAGTCTGTGCACAGAAACGGGCCTTCCCCTTGCGTGTGGGCAGTGGGCAGAGGTGCCCGTTTCGGCTGGGTGTTTCTTCGGAGGGAAGACTGGGGAGCTGTTACTGAGCTTTGCCATTTTCTTCTCCTGAAGTCTCTTTTTGTAGAAATTCACCAAGATTTCCCTAATCTAAGAGATAATAACCTGAGGAATTTCTAGTCAGGCTTCATTGGCCATGGCATTTCATTGCTCTTTCAAAAATCCCTGATGTTTTCCTATCCCGAAACACAGAAGAAACAGAAAACAAATCAATCCACGTAACAACAGCATGATCAGCTTTTCTCCAGCACTGGAGAGGGGGAGAAAGACAGGGAGGAGAGGAGAGATGGAGCGATAGGGAGAGAAGGGAGAGAAAGCACAGGGATAAGGAGGGGCAGCATTTATGGACTCATTGGAAACCATCAATCATTGTTAGAGCAATAGGCTATTTAGAGCTGGTGAGTATTAAATTCCAGAAGAATTTGATGAATAACAGGAGGAAAAACATTCCCACTGTAGAAGAATAAAAACAAGAGTTCCCTCTACCCCCGTACTGCAACCCCAAGCCAAACATTCCCAACCTGAGAGAAAGTACTATGGGAAATGCCGTGTCTGAGAGGGAAGCCGAGGAGGAGGAGTGCTGAAGAAAGTGTGAGCAGATAGCATGGCGAGGGAAAGCAAAGCGGCCGGGAGGGAGGGAGCTCAGGGCGCTCAGACGCACTGTAATGGGAACCTTAAGGACCTCATTTTCACAACCCAAACTTCCACCCGGGGCGGGAGGCAAGGGGGATGGTTCATTTTGCCTTAATTATAACTCCAGCCCCTTGCTAATTATTAGCAACTGGAGCAAGTCTGCTCAGATAAGATAAGGCTACAGACTTCCTCGGAGCCTCAGACCCTTCGGAGGTTCGAGCGCATTCCACGCAGCCGCGCTTGCTGCAGGGCCGCGTCCGCAGGCGTCCGCAGAGGCCCGGCTTGGCGGCGGTGCTCCCGGAGCATCCTCCCCGCGCCGAGCCCGGCCCCGGCTCTGCCCGCGAGCGATGCGGTGCCTCGCGTAGGCACCGGCCGAGTGTCCCCGGCCTGAGCCGCAGCGCCGCGTGCAGCAACACGAGCGGTGCCGAGGGACGCCCTTGCACTCTGCCGTGCTGTGCGTGCCGTGCCTGCGGCTGCTCCGAGGACCCAGATCCGACCCTAAAAGGACAGAGCTTGGTCCTTTCCAGCGGATGACGGAGATTTGCATTTGTTGTATTCCTTCCACTGCTCACCAAAAGAAGTCAGCAACCGCATCTCGCCTTAATTAGACAGGCTGGTAATAAGGGCTGAGGGCCCTAGAGGCTTGTCTGACATCACCAGGTATTGCTGTCAAGCAGATGCAGAAAAATGTGCTGAGATTCAGCCAGAACATCCCCAGAATTAAGGAATTTGTCCTAAAAGCGAGGTCTGAATGCAAAAGCTGGTGGTTTTTTTCTTTTTTTTTTTATTTGATGTCTCTCAATAATGGAAGAGAGAGATGGGAAAGGAGAAAGGGAGGCATCTTAAACTAGGCATATTCAGAAAAGATCAAATAATTGCATTTGGGGTATTCGGTTTTATGATGAAGAATTAATTTGGCATGAGTGTAAATTTGAAAGGGAAAGGCTGATACAGCTCAGGTGACCTTTTCCTGGAGCTGTGTGGGTTGTCGCAATGATGAATGGGATGCGTGAGCGCTGGCACAAAAGGGAGTCACCCAAAGGTCACCTCAGTTTGCTGAACAAAAAGGGGGCTGCCCTGAGCAGCGAAAGCCCACAGAGTCCTGAGCTGGCCCAGGAGGAAGGACCACGGTGTCCCCTGGCTCTGAGGATGCTCTGGGATGGGCCTTTCTGGAGCTGGCCAGAATCCCTCTTCCCACATTTATTAGCTCCCTTCCTCAAGAGACGGAGGGACAGCAGGCACAGCCAGAACTGCAGGTCTAGAGAAGGAGTCCTCAGTTGGTCAGTCGTGTTGTTGAGTCCCAGGCTCTGACCCACATGTCCCTCCTGTCCCCAGAGGAACCTTTGCTGCTGCGGGAGCGGGTTGCAAAGGAGCGGGTCTCTGTGACGACGTTGTCCCACAAGGCATGCAGCACCCGTGGGAGAGGCCAGGGCTCTCCGTGCACCACGTGGCACCGTGTCTCGCTGCTTTGGAGCCGTTTCCACAGCAGGAAGCTGGAAGCGGGGTCTCTCCAGAGCCTGGTCCTGTGGCCCTCCCGGAGCAATGAGGCGGTGTGCAGAAGACGTCCCTGGCACGTGGCAGCCGGCCGAGGACCACTCGGCGATGGGAGAATGACTCACACGGACTCCGCTGCGGGCGTGTTTCCTATTAGGGCCGTTAGAGTCTCCACAATTAGGAATGTAGCTCAAGCAGAGTGTGAATCCTTAATAGGAAACATCCCCCAGATGCGCATGAGAGGGCCCTGAGGAAGATGCCAGCCCTCGGAAAGGGCCCTCTCCGCTCGTGCGAGCGGCCGGGATGGCTCCCACATGACGCAGCATCGAAGGGGGAGGCTGCAGTCCCGAGGTCTCTACGGCCAGTTCTGCCAACTTTGATCAGGGTTTGTCTTCTGACTCTGAAACATTTTTTTCACACTTATTTCCCAAGTGCGAAGAGTCTGAAGCCATGCTGGAAACTCTGAGACAATTTCGGATTCCGTTACAACAAAGCCAAGACCAGGACAATAGGACTTTGAAGTTATTGACATATTGGTTCAGAGTTTCCTTGTTTCCATTTCCCAGCATTAGGACAGAGCATAGGGCTGCTTCTTTGCTCTGTTTAATTAGTTAATGTTTGTACAGTGCTTGGAGAATATAAAGTGCTCAGTAAGTGGAAAGCGTTATCCTTATTATTATGCCTTCCCATATTCACTGGCTGCATTCAGTGGAGCTGCAAAAGCTTTAAAAGGAAAAAAAAAAGGTCAAATGAGTTTATTTTATTTTATTTAAATGTGAAATAAAATTTTAGTGCTAAGCAGAGGTAATGGACTGACAGCCCTGGGGGGTGAAGTCTGCTCTTTATCTCCAGAGCAGGGACAGAAAAGATTGTGCCAAGCTATGTCTCCTTCATATTGTCACCCACTGCCCCATCACTTCATGTCTCAAGTCTGACTGGGACAGATCCTTCCTTGGAGGCAGAAGGACCCTATTCAGCTCTTGGCCTCTCCACTGAAAACTACTAACAGCAGTTAATTGGTGCCATTCAGGACGCTCATTTGTCATGTGGACATCTGTTAGCTATGAACTGGACTGAAACCCACTAACTCATTCCATACAGGGGCCACCAGGCCACCACTGAACGGAAACCTCAGTCAGCCGCCGTTAAGCTGGGCTGAAAACCTATGGGCATGGTCCAAGCACCTGCCACTTCCACAGACCGACTCCCCGTGACGTTGCTTGGACCTCGCTGCTTGGGGCCCTGCAGCTCTCATCGCACGTGGCGGGGGCAGCCAACGCATGAAGCAGCATCCCTCATGGACGGCAGAAACTGTGCAAGCCAGGAAAACATCCGAGACTTGTGTTTGATTGCTTTTTAATTTCTTATTACCTGCTTATAAGGAGTTTAAAGACGTCCTTTAAAACATTCTGAACGTATAAGCACAGGAAACCTTCCGTATTTGCAGCAACATCAAGACATTGCCCCAGCCCCACATCCTGAAAAAAGACTGGCAGATGCTCCGGACGAGGACAGGTCTGTGTGTGGGCAGTGCCCCAGCTCAGGGCCACCCCCTGATGTCAGATTGCCAAGGGAGACCTAGAGCGAGGAGATGTCGCTGCTGGCCTAGGCCTGGGAAGTCTCCTTCTTCAGCCAGCCCTGAGGAGAGCCGCTGGGCTGGAGCAGCAAGACGTCCCGGGGAAGGGTTGGATTTTGCACGGCCTCTCCCGAGGGGCTGGATGGTCTCTCGCGGGGGCTGGCGAGCTCTGCCTCGCCGCGCTGGGAGAGCCCTGCAGAGGGGACGCAGCTACCCGCGAGGGCTGGAGGAAAGGCTGCCCAGCGTGACCTGCTGCTGCTGCGCTCTCTCGCCCGGGTTGTTATTCCTTTTCCTTTTTCCTTGAGTGAGATTTACTCTCATTGTGATTTCATTCCTTGCTGGTGATAAAATGTTTGATGAGATACACTAAAGGCCCAGACTCCAGCAGCCCATATCGTCCCTCCCACCCCAGTCTCTCCCCTGCCAAATATGTTTGTATTTTTAACATTTTAGGCAACAATCTTAAACCAAAACAGATGTGACAATGAATATTTATCTGCAGCATCTCAGTATGGGATTTTCTCTTAAACTCGATAAAATAAACTGCTCATGATACAGAACAACATTTCCCCTAATATACAATACACAAGGGGCAGGAGGGGAATTAGCAGATGAACTCAGCATTAAAGCTGTTCAAAATCAAAAGAGCAGCAACATTTACATGCGAGGAGAACAGTTGGTTGCTTTCAGTGAGATCCTGGGGTTTTTTCTTTTTTAATTCCTTGAGGCACGCAAACTCTAGGCAGAGAGGTTACTGCGAATGTTGAGCAGGGCAGACAGGACGGGGTCTCTCTGCAGGTGGGGAGAGTGGGATCATCCGGTCCTGCGTGGAGCAGGGTATCACGTGCAGCCAGGAGAGGGGAGCAAGGCTCGGGCAGGCCAGGAACATCCAGCAAGAGAAGGAGCTGAACAAGGAGGAAGGGGGAAGACTGAGGCAAGGCACGAGAGAGGAGGAGGTTGCCGTGTCTGGGTTTCCTCCTCGTCCCTTTTCTAAGGGCTGTGCTGAGTGAACACTGCTCCCTCCATTACTCCACCTATCTTTGGCCACGCTGCTTTAGAGCCAAGTCAGCTTCATCTGAGCTCTCAGTATTGACTTTATTTGCTTTTATTGCCACTCATCAGGCAAGTGGAAGCCGGACTGCAATATTTCCACCCCGCCGGTTTCTGCCACTGACGTGTGTGTGATGTGTCTCGTTGGCCCTAAAGCATGCAGGATCCCTCGTGCCACCCGGGCCAGGACCTCCTGGCTTCCAGGAGGGGCGAGGCTGGGTGCCACCAGCCTGGCGCGCTGGGGCCTGGGCTGCCGTGACCGTGTCACCAGGGGCCTGGCACCCCGCGAGGGCCCTCCCGGTGCTGTGCTCCCGAGGGGGCAGCTGGGCCTCCAGCTCTGTGCAGCAACAGCAGCAAAATGCACCATGTGCTCTGTCACCGTGAGCACACTTCACCTCTACTCTGCTCTTCCACGAGCTTTCCGCCAAGGCCTTGTCCTGGTGTTTGAGCTCTAAGTGGAAAGTGCTTAAAAACTGCCTGAAGCAACAGGATGAAGGCTAACAGCTCTTCTCCCCACCCTGCTAGACGCAGCGGGACTCTGCCATAGGGCAAGAGTGAAACCATGCTGGAGGCAGCATGTTCTCCCCCAGGAGCCGAGGCCATTTCCAACCTTGACACATTTTGCTCAAAAAGCCAGGCACATTTCTCCAACCTGCTGTCTCTGACGCAAATCCAGAACAATATGCGGATTAAAAATAACAACAACAACAAAAAAGCACAACTACCAAAACAAAGCACTCCACCGCACACGTACCTCTCCCCTGAGGAGCGAACAAGAGAACAAACAACACGTGGCAGATGTTAGCCCAGACACTTAACGCACTGATGGAAAGCGCTCAGCCTGCTGCGAGGAGGGCAGGGTAAGGATCCTCAGCCTAGATCCTGTCCTAGCTCTAGGATCGAGGCCAATAAAACACCTTGAGCTGATTCACTCCTTTGCCACGCCACCAGATGAGCCATTTGGTGTGAACCAAGAGAGTTGTGTGGTGGCAGCTACTCTTTACGAGCTGCCCAAGAGCCATGGCAGAGGACTGAAAGCAAGGTCTACCCATAGTACACGACCCATTCATAAGCAGCATCCCCTAGTCCATATGCTGCGCTTTGATGTGTATATGGGACAGAGAAAAGTGAGTGTCAGGGAGTTACTGTGGTGTAGGAAATTGTGCCTTTAAGGCCTCAGCTTTCTGGACTCAGCATTTGGGCAGGATGCAGTGAAATGCGTGTGATTCTCATGACCACCCAGCTGGAGCTGCGGAGGAAAATGCCAAGCTGCTGCAAGCGCCTTGGGCGCTGAACAGTCCCTGAGCATCAGCGCTAAAAATGAGCTCAGAAAACACTCTGAGCAGAGAAACATCCCACCAGCATCGAAACGCCCTGGAAATGTGCAGAGCAGCCAGAAAACACACAGACATGCTGTGTCTTCATCAGTGAGAGGCAGCATACAGGGAGGAGCAAGGCCATGCCCAGGAGGAATCTGCAGTAGGTCCCTTGGTGACCCAAGCAACCACCCACACCACCACTCACTGTCGCTTCTTGTTCTTCGTCCCTTTGGGACTAGATGCCCTCCTGGTTCTCTCCTGGAAAGGGAGGGCTCTGCGAGGCATCCACCACGGTTAGAAGTGATTGCTAAATGACAAGTCCAAGGGACAAGAGCTCTTTTGTTCTGGGGAGACCACAAATAGGAGCCAAAAGCACTGCCTACCAAAAAAAAATGGTGACTTCCAAAGGAGAGAGGAGAATGACCATCATTGGTGGCAGTTATATAATGCCAGTGAATAGGATATAGACCGTTTCTATCCCAGTGAAGACACAACAAGCACTAGCAATATTTAAGTAGAAAGACTATAGAGTTTGATGGACACGAGTAAGGTGACAGGTCATGCAAGGATGGTACATGCGGATATACGAGTCTGAGACACAGGGTTGGGCTGCTTCGCCAGACCCCGCAGGAGATGCCAGCACGCATGAAACGGCTCCCAGGCTGCTGCTTCTCAGAGCCCGAGCCTACGGCAGAAGCTGCCCTCTGCCTGGGGTCTGGGTCCTGCAGGGACCTCGTGTATTTTTAACCTCGGCAGCCCAGCACACTTCAACCTCATGCGGGAGCTGTTTTGTCAGCTTGAGCACCTGCTCTTGCGTAGGGCACAGAGGGGCGTGCAGAGGCCCTGGGCTTGGGGCGTTTTAAAGCAAAGCATGAAAGGGCTCCTGGGAGCCTTGCAAGATCCCCTTGCCAAACCCTCTCAGGACCCTGAGGTCCTCTTGCTCCTGCTGGCATGCCGGGCTCCACGCCGCCCTCAGCTCCTCCCCACCACGCATGCCATATCGACCACCACCGCCTTAATCCGCGCGGCTTCCAACCCGGAGTTTTGCCAGGTCCAGCCTCCTGCTCGCCCTTTGGGTTTGCTCAGCCTCCGGCTTGGAGCTCCTGAGCCCATCCACGGCAGGGAATGACGTGCCGTTACCAGGCCACAAGCTGTCCGGCATCCCAAGATAAGCTTGTTTCATTCCCCAAACTACATAAAAGTTGCCTGATGTTATGCCGTAGCCACATAGCATTCCTTTGTAAGGAAATACAGTGTCAGTGCCACAGCTGTGAAATATATGCGCAGCGCTCTCTAATTCAGTAGCATGAACCGGGCAGAGCGAAGCAGCGGGTTCCTGTTTAGGTTTTCGGTTACTGTGTTTGTAAAATATTTATTTTTCTTGGTGTTTCTATCCTAGCCTTTTTAGAATCTAAATATTTGGACGATGGAGGAGTTGTGGCCGGATCCAGCGAGCGGCCGTGGCATTGCGCTGCTCGCGGAGTTACAGCATGTGTCAGGCATGCCGATGGTCTTGCCTGCACTTTCTACCAACGCTCCCTTCGGTCCTTGCCTGCAGATCAGGCGGTGTTTAAATGCAGTCTCCAGGGGTAGAGAGGGTGGTATGAGGCACTGAAAGGCCTGGTAGGGAAAAAAAAAAAAGAGAGAGAGAGAGGGAGAGAGAAAAAAAAGAAAAGCAGCAGTGTATAAATGAATAAATAATAGTAATAAAAAAGATCATTGGGAAGCAAAGACATTCTTTATGTTGCATTAATGTGTTTTCTCAGCTGCTCTCTTGACTCTCTACCAGTTCTCTCAGTTCCTGTCCTCAGGACACTTTCTGCGGTCAGCGGTGGGCGCAGGAAGATCTGCAGCCCCCGCTGCGCCCCGGCCCCGTCTCCCTTTGCCCTGGAAACTCCCGGTTCACACGGCTTGCACCGCGGTGGCTGAAGAAGGCCGAGTCTCGTGGTGAACAGGGACCCTTTGCCTCCCTCTTTTCCCCATGGCCTTCGCCCCACGCGTGTCTCGCAGGCCAGGCTCTGCAGAGCTGCTGGCACACAAGGCACATCTTAAAACGGGGCCCGCTCGGGCCACATGCTGCAGGAGCGAGGCCTCAGGCAGTGGCAGGACCGGACCCAAGGACTCTGCTGGACAGGAAAGCACAGCAACAGCATCTGAAGACCTGCTCCCTGGGGAAACGCGGTCCTCTGGCTCTGCACGGCCTTCCGTGCCTCTTACGAGCCGGAACAATTCACTTCACCCCCCTCTTTGTCTGCATTTATTCATGAAACAGGGATAACAGGACTGGCTTTGCTCTTTGGGAGAACCTGCCATTTGCACCTGAAAAGGCCTTCGGGTGGGCATGCAGCGGGGAACACGGCATGTCGCAGCTCCTCCGTTCCCGTCCTGGCTCTGCCGCAGCCGCTTCTCCTGCGGGTTCCTTGTGCAGCAGCTCTCCTGCCTCCGCCACCGCAGCCAGCCTTGTGGGAAGGGATCTGGGCCAGAAGCGCATGCTGGAGTATCAGTCACACAAGGAAGAGCTGCTTATCTGTCTGCTGACAGCAGTGTCACCACGCTGTGATGAGTGACGTGGGTGTTGTCCCACCTGCTCCTAGCACTGATCATGGGGTGTTGCTGCTACTTCAGAAACTCCCAAGCTCTTACACTCACCTCCTTTTTCCTTTCTTCCTTCCTTTCTTTTCCTTCAGATCCTCAAAAGCACTTCTGAATTCCCTTACATTATGAGCCAGGAGCCAATGGGCCCTTCACTGCAGCCAAGTTCCTGCCAAACCCAGTGCTCTGCGGCGATGCACTCCCGCCTTGCAGAGGGTGAGCTGGGGAAACCTGCTGCCTGGGGCCAAGTCCTGTCCTGTTCGTGACAGAGGGAGCAGGATTTGTCCCCCAGTGTTTGCAATGCGCTACGAGCTTATCAGCTGCTCCAGCAAAGCAGGACAAAGCACTATGGTGATTTTGTTTTGCTGGCTGCTCATCACCCATCTGCTTATTTCCTTGAGATTTTCTTCTCCTAACCCATTTTGACACCTGCAGCTCTGCTGATGAATTGACTTAAAAGCTAAGCTAACTTTGCAAATCTCTTTTATGCATGACCACAGGGAGAGCAGATGCTTCTCACTTCACAGGGGCTGCTGGGTCCCACACGAGGAGGGCAGAATCAGCCTTGTTTCTCTTTTGCAAAGCAGAGGCATCCAAACCGGGAAACAGTGAGTCCTCAGCTCACAGGGGTCTGGCCTCTTCCAGCAGCATCATGATAGATGAACACTTGGCCTGCTCCGGTGGAGCATCCTGGGAGAGGGACGATAGAGCTGGCAGGACTTCCTCTGCCTCCCTCTCAGCCAGTTAGGATCCATTTGCATCACTATGTCTCATTGCAAGCCACCGCAAAGCCTGCGCTGGCACAGATTGCACTGTCCTGGGGCCGCTCGGGGCCTGCACGGTGCTCCTGTCCTGCCCGTCCCGCTTTCCCTGCCAGCTGCTGAGCGTGTGCTGGCACACGCAGGCTGCCAGGGCTCTGCGAGCTGGGCTTGCAGCTCTTCCCTCCTCTCGAAATGCTGGCCGCCGAGAGCAGGACACAGGGCAGCTCCATCCCGGCTCTCCAGGCCTCCTCTCGCCTGCCGTGCTGGGGAACCTCGCTCCGAACTGCAGCGGCCTCTGCCCGCGCTCACCCCAGCTTGGGTGAGGAAGAAGAGGAACCAGACCCAGGGACCAGAAGAGGAAGGGCAGCTGCAGTGGTGGTGGCTGCGTAGCAGGGACCTCAGCTTGACGGGATCAGGGCACGCTGTGGAAGAAACGCTTTTTGATGTGCAGCACAGAGCTGGCGACCCGCAGGGAGCCACGGGGAGCCCGGCTGGCCGCGGGCAGCAGCCGAGCGGCAGGGACAGGGGACGGTGGAGGCAGGGCACAGTCTGCTCCCGCCCTGCTTCTGGGTATGCACCAGAGTGCAGAGAAAATCACCTCCCGCTGGTCCCCTCCCCATAACGCCTGTCCCAGGGGAGGTGGCAATGGGAAACGCTCTCCAGCAGTGCCAGCCCAGGCTCTCAGAAACGCTTTTGTTCTCTGTGAGGCTGAACCGAAGCTCCTGTGAGGCTTTCTGTGAGGAACGAGTCTGATCCTCCTCCAGGGCACAAGTGCCAGTAATCTGCTGATGAAGGACATGCACATGGAGCCACGAGACCCACGTCCAAGGCTTTTAACCTCCATTTACAGAGATCTTCCTTTTCCATAGCCCTACATGCAACACAGTCCTGCATCTTAACGATATCTTGTTTCCCTCCTGACTTTGTTCTATTGCCTTTATGAGCTCCATGTGCAAAAACAATGCCCAGTCCCTTGCTTGCAAGGCTCAGCTTTGCAAAACTGGGGCACTGTTTGCCAGAGCACGACAGCCCCGGGGTGTTGCAGCAGCGGCAGCCGCCGGGACAAGCTGCCGTGCAGCTGCGGGAGCCCAGCACGCGCCTGGCACCGGGGCTCGCGGCACCGTTGGCCTCTGCCCTGCCCAGGGAAAACGCCCTCCCCAGCGCTTGCCTACGAGCAGCGAGCAGGTCGGCCGCGACACCCGCGCAGGCTGCCTGTGAAGTGCCCACGAGGGCATTTTTTGTGGGGCCGTCCAGCTACTCTTCTGTATACACTCTGCAGATCAAATCAGCTCAACGTAAGAACCAAGGAGACATTTATTAATGGGATTTGAACTGAAAGTCAACCCTTTCCCCAAAATATATATATATATATTCCTTGAAATTGAAAAGTTCTAAACAAACCTGACTTGAGAGTCATTTAATGCCCTGTCAGCTTCCCTTTGCACTGCTTCTGGGCTCCGGCGGCCGCGGAGGTGTGCCGTGTCCCTGGGCGCAGGCCCTCAGCCGGCCTCGCACGGACAGAGTCCTTCACTCCCACTTTACCTGCTTTGAAAAGTGCAAACACAATCTGAACTGCAGATGCCAGAGTTGCTGACCCAGAAACATCCTTCTGGAGCGCAGTTTTGTCTCGAATCCCAATTGAATGCCAACCCAGGTCATGTCACAATTCACTCGCTTTGATTTCCATTGGCTCTGTTATGTTTTTCGCTTCCTGTCTTAAATTGCACAGCAGCTGTGCAGTAGATGCCACCTTCCACCCCAGAGGTAGCTGCATTTCAGTGGGGCGTGAAAGCTCCTGGATGGAAATCGGAGTGGAGCAGCCTTTTCAGCATCGAGAGAACTCAAAGCTGGGCTGTTCTGGTTGTTGGTGCTTCTCCAGCCCCGTGGTCCATGAGTAACCTTCCAGCTACCCTTCCTCTCTGCTGTAACCTCTCCATCGTGTTAGGAGTCAGTTCGGAAAGGCTCCTGAGCTTCACTGAGCTAGCACTGACGCTGAGCTCTCCTCCCAGTTTTGACTTGACCCCTAAGGGAGAACGTGTGGAGGGTCACCCTTGCTCGTCTGGAGTCCCTACAGAGCCATCCTCGTCCTGCTCTCCCTGGGGACATCACACATCAGCACAGACCAGGCTGCTGTTAACTTGGGCCAAGCCTCTGCCCTGCTCGGTGCCCCTGTGTCCTCGTCTCTAACATAGGGCTGGTTTTAGTCATCTACTGATGACTCAGTTGCTAAGGTTGAGGGAACTACTTGAGCGATGACCCATGCAAAGTGCTTCGTCTGGTTACACATTCCCTAGTAAATGCCCGTTCTCACCCCTGCTCCCACGACACAGAATAAGACACGTCAGACAGGCTGGGTTCCCAAAACGCCAGCCGTCCCAGGCCCTCCCACTGCCTCTCTTCTCCTCTTTCCTGCCTGGTGCCTCTTCTTCCTACTGGGCCCAGCATTACAAGGAAATCAGGGGTGAAGGGGGGAAATCTTTCCCTCAGTCCTACGATTTCTTACACCTTTGACAAGTGTATTTGGAATGAGCCCTCTGAAATCCAGATTTTTGCACAAGGTTGGGGAAATGACTTTCCCTCTTTCTGTCCTTGTACCAGTGGGGACAGGCGGAGGGTTGCTGGGTCGGGAGGAGCAGACCGGGCCTGGGCGCTGGCTGGAGGAGGCAGGGCCCCGCTGGTGAATGCAGCCTTGCTGCGGGGCCTGGACCACGGGGACATGAGCACACACCACTCCTGCACTTCAGAGGTGGTGAGATTACACCTCCAGCTGCCGTGTCACCCTGCGCTGGCTGAGAGCCAGCGCCCTGACATGAAGTCCCCATGGTCCCGTGGCCCCACAACCACCTCCCCACCTTCCCCCTTTCCCTACCTCCGAGAAGACATGCTGGGGCAGCAGGCATCTCGGCGGCCAGAGCAGGTCTGCACCACCAGCTTCCCCTGGGCACAGCAGCCCTGCCTTGCCCGCCGGTTCCTCGGGCGCAGACACCGCTGCTCCGGCTCGCTGAGGGCTCTCCAGCCAGCCCCTGCTCCCGCTGCTGCTGTCACAGCTCACCCGGCAGCAAAGTGGCCGTTTCCCCACCCCACTGTGTCACCTCCGGCAGCTGGGGATCAGCTCAGGCAGGAAAACCCTTGGGAAGATGTGAGGGTGGAGGTCTCTTCTGCATGTGTTTTATCCCAGGTGAAATTAAGTTCCTATATGATCGCTCTTATAAAGAAAGACCCATGGTGTCTTTCTTTCCTTCCTTCCTTCCTTTTTTCCTTTCCTTTCCTTTCCTTTCCTTTCCTTTCCTTTCCTTTCCTTTCCTTTCCTTTCCTTTCCTTTCCTTTCCTTTCCTTTCCTTTCCTTTCCTTTCCTTTCCTTTCCTTTCCTCTCCATTCCTCTCCTTTCCTCTCCTTTCCTCTCCTCTCCTCTCCTCTCCTCTCCTCTCCTCTCCTCCCCTCTCCTCTCCTCTCCTCTCCTCTCCTCTCCTTTCCCTCTTCCTCTCCTTTCCCTCATCCTTTCCCTTCTTCCTTCCTTCCTCTCTTCCAGGACAATAACCAGGCGCTCTGGACGCGCAGTCTTCTTAGGCTCGATCTACACCTAGTGGCTGCGCCGCGCTATGGGCTGCGTCGTGTCCAGCCCGGCGCGGGCTCGGGCCGCGCTCGCCGCGGGTGGATGGTTTCCTGCCTCTGCTCCCTCCGTCCGGGCCCTGGCCCCTGAGCCGTCCCGACTGGTCCGCTCGCTCCCTTCGCATCCTTCCTGCTCCAGCTTCACAGCCCTCGATGGACCAGCTCCAGATTCCAGCTCTCCTCGTCCCCAGGTCTATGCTCTGGTCTGCCCTGCTCTTTTCTTTTCTGTTTTTTCCCTGGAGCATGAGTTAAAGATATCAGCCTGGGTGAACTCTCGGTGAAACTTCACGGAAAAGCAACTGGCTGTTAAAATTTTTGCCTTTTCCAAGTGCAAACAAAGAAACACCACGGATCTTTCACCCCGTAAGTGATTTTCAGCTATGAAGACGCGTCTCGAAAGCCCTTACTGCTCAGCGTGGTCTCAGCCATCCCAACCGCAGGCAGGGGAGCCTGGAGCTAACGGCTTCCATGCTTCACGGGTGTCTGTGCGGACCGCCCAGGGACCTCGAGCTGGTGGTGTGCGTGGCACCCAGCGACGTGCTGTCTGTCACCACGGCCGGGCAGACCCAGCCGCCACCTGCAACACCAGCGCTGTGAGCAGCTCCGGGCACTGGAGCCTCCTCCTGCCCCGTCGTGTCCCCTGCGCTAGGAGCCGTGGGGGGGCCGGCATGGGGGGATGCAGAGGGGTGCCTAGAGAGCAGGGCACAGGCAGGCTTGGCCCCAGCTCAGCGCACAGGGAATAACCAGGTAATAACATAACCCCACGACATAACAGAGAAGAAACTTCCCATTTGCGCCGTTCTCCTCGGAGTTTACCAGTGACACCAGCTGACGAGGAAGCACTCGCAAAAAAACCCACCGCAAGAGCAGTTCTCCTGGACGCACCGTGCACTGCTGCAGCAGGCTGTGGACTCTGCGCAAGGGGAAGGGGAGCTGGGCTGGCTGAGGGTCTTCCCAGCCCGTGAGTGAAAGAAGGGAGAGGGAGAGGGAGGGGAAGAGAGAAGAGGGCAGAGCCAAAGGCAAATAGGGAGAAGGATTTAAAAAGAAATGTTTTAAATGATGAAAAACACCCTAGCAGTGTTTCCCTTCAGGTTTTATTTTGCTCTTCAGGAGCTTGAAAGGCATCTAACTCCCAAGCCCTTGTAGAGCAAGCATAGATTTCACACTATTAAATATAAATAACCTGATTTTGCTGCTTGGTCCAAGCCATTGAAATCTCTTAAGTTTTCTCTCTGTGGTGATTTGTTACAAGCCAGTCCGTAATACATGGCTTAATAAACCCCAAACTCCAGCGCAAGTGAGGTGGGGACGCAGGTCCCAGATGCTTGGTCAGCAGGGGACAAGGAGATGGGAAATAGGAGGGAGCAGCTGCAGACGCCGATTGAGCTCCTCTCCTCGTTACCGCCAGCAGAAGGGCTGCCGAGGGGCCTGCTGCACCGTTCGGGGGCTGATAGCAGGCAAGAGGGTCACGGGAACCGCCACTGCCCGGCTCTCGGGAGCGTGCAGGCGGCTGGCCTGGGAGGAAACACTCGAAATTCCTGCACTTTCATGAACTTTGGGCTGCAGGATTTTCCATCCTGAACATTCGCAGGAGGAAGTCCATTATCTCCTGGTCGATACTCATCTGTTTTATGATGCTTCAGCTCCCCAGGAAAGGAGCAGAAGCAATATCATGTAACCAATTATGCAACACGTGCTTGAGGACATCTGTATTCAGAACTAGAATGAAACACGGATTACAAGCAACAATTCATAATGAGTCAGGCTGAGGCTAGATTTTCCAAACAGCCTTGTCTTCCCATCGTAACTTCTGCCCTAAAACACAGGGGATTTTACTCCTGCTGGGTTTTCACATGCATGCACAGTGCGTCAGACTTCAGGTTTCTACCCATAATTCAGAGAAACCATAAGATGATACCCAGTGCGAGCAAATGAAGAGGTAGCTGGCATCAAGGGCTAGATGCAGAGAGCGGGGGGCAGGCAATGCTTGCGGGGCCGCGGGCAGCGTGCGACGCACGCGACATGGCACGTTTGCACCGCAGCGCGGGAGCTGCTCGTCTGGGCTGGGCCAGCCCCGTCTCCCCTCTCCCTCCAGCCTCCTGCCCATGGCAGCCTCCTCTCTCTGTCAGCAATGAGCAGTTAGAAGTATTAAAAAGCACTTGAAGGAAGTATTATGGGAAGTCCTTAAGGACTGTTTTATCTTAACCCCATAGGTTAGTGGTTGGCTTATGTCCTGAAGCAGCAGGGCTTGCATGCGGGAGGTGTTTATTCCTGTCTAGTGCCACTGTGGCTTTCTCATTATTTATAGAAATCTCCAGTGGCTTTTTACATGTTGCTGTTCCCTGGGCTGGAACAGGCTGGTCTGGACTGGGTGCATTTTCCGAACCCCAAGGGCCCACCCAGAGCCCTGGCATGGTGCAGACGGGCCCCAAGGCAGCAATGGCTCCGGCCTGGTGCAGCCGGGGTTGCTCTGAGCACTGCTCTGTGCCAGCACCCCCGATCCGCGCGGGATGTGGCAGAGCACAACAGCGTCTTGGCTGAGGTCTCACCCATTTCCCTGCCCCAGCTTTTTGTGCCTGCTCATCAGCACGGGTGGGAGGCGGCAGGAAAGCAGCAGAGCCTACCCCCAGGCTGCCAGCATCGGTCACCTGCAAGCGTTGCAGGCACCCCGTGGTAGAGGCAATGACAAGGCAGCCCCCTTCCAGCAGAAACGACAGGCTCCTCCGAGGAGAACCGCCTTTTAGAGACTGGCCTGCCCGAAAATGGGAGTTACAGTCTCCATCCTGCTGCCTGCCTGCCGGGAGGTCCTGCACGCAGCCGCATGCGCTCTCCTGGTCATGGATGCTCCTCCTTTCCATGCCCTCTTTTCCGTATCCCAGCGATGGCTCAGTCTCAGCATCTCAGTGCTGCCCTGCAGCTCCCCTGGGCATACCAGTCTCTTGATTTTTCCGAGTGCGCTCACAAGACTGCCTGTGCCCGTGCCAGGCAGCGAGGCCACATCTCTGCAGGCGGAGAGCCGCTGTCACAAGCCTCTGCGGCGGGTTGCGGCTGCCGGGCCCCTCTGCACAGGTGCCAGTACATGGCTCTAGCTTGCATAACACAGGTCTGTCAAGTTTGTGTATTATTAGTAGCTGAATGTCTGGACCAAACTCTACACAGGGATAAAAATAAAAAAAAGAAAGGAAAAACAACACAATTGCATGTGTCGCGGAAGCAGCCTGGAGAACAGTCCGTGCTGCTGAGTGAGGTGAATTAGAGTCACCATGAAAAAGAAAGAACAGAAGCACTGTTACTATATCGGGAACTCAGCTGGAAGCTTTTTCTCCATTTTGCAAGAGACCAGATCTCCTACAGCATTGTCTTAAAGCACCAAGTGCCTTGCAAGGTGTCCGGTCGCCCGGGCTGTGCCGCAGGCCCTCACCCCGCCGTGGGGACGGCTCAGGGTATCCCTCCTCCCCAGGAGGTCGCAGTGCCGAGGGCAGCTGCTGGTCTGCGGCTCTGCAAGGACGTGGCTACCAGCCGGTGCTCGATGGCTAGTGCCGTCAGCAAGGGGTGCAGCCGTGGGAGATGCTGGGGAGCAGCAGATCCAAAGGCCGCCTGCGCGTCCTCCAAAGTCCAGAGGCTCTGCCAGAGGCAACAGACAAAAGTGAGCTCAGAAGAGGAAAATCTTGGCTTTCCTTTCACCATGGGGACAAAGGAAGGTAGAGATGTTGTGACAGAGCAAATAAACCCTGTTCATCGCCTGGGCTAATGCGCTTGGGCATGGTGCCATGCAAAGACACCCTGCTGCCGCTGCCGCTGCCAGGGCTCACGTGGTTACCGCTGCCCGGGGAGGAGGAAGGGGCTGGTGCTGTCCTCTGCTTCTCCGCAGGGCGAGACCTTCCCTGGAGACCACCACGCCTGCAGGCACAGGGGCCCCAATTAAAGACCCCTCTCTTGTCCCTCGTTGCTGCCCGAGTGCTCGCTGCTGCCCGTTAGCGATGCTGGGGACAAGGGACAGACCTGCCTGAGGAGGATGAAGACATTAGATGTGCTTTGGAGGGAAAAGGAGGGAAGGACAAAGAGGAGCAGAGAAAAGGCTGTCCCCGGGTGCATTTCGATAGAAAACAGCCTTGTTTTTTTTTTTTTTTTCCAGACCCTGTTTTTCATTTCAAATCAGCCCTGACACTTTAGCTAAGTTTTTTTTAATAAACCAGGTTTGTTCATTAAAATCCATTCATCTGAAGTGTCACAACCAATTTCAAAGAAAAATAACACTTGAGGGAGAAGGAACCCCCCCGTGCCGTGGTGCCCATCAGCCTGCTCGGTGACAGAGGCAGGAGAGCAGCGCGAGGGGACGTCCCAGCAGCTGCCCCCCCCTCCGAAACGCTGCGGGGTGATGGGGGTTTGCAAGCCTCAGACGAGGCATGTGCAGCTTCCGCGTTCGCCTCGCGGGCCCTGCGACGGAGCAGGGCTGCCAGCCCCACCCGCGAGGGGCGGCTGCGGGGAGCGGGGCCGGGAGGTTGTCCCCGGGGCTGGGAGGTTGTCCCCAGGGCTGGGAGGTTGTCCCCGGGGCTGGGGGGTTGTCCCCAGGGCCACCAGCCGCCCCCGCTGCCCCCAGCCCCAGCCGGAGCCGGGGAGCCGACCCGACCGGCAAGGCCGCCCTCCTGGGGCAGCGCCGGGGACTTCCAGCTGCAGCCTCCTCCCGTCTGGTGCCAGCGCGGGGTCCCCTAGGTGCTGTTGGGACCCCTTCGCCCGGGCCGGGATGGTCCCACATGGGAGCCCGTGGGCACCGCAGCCCCCAGGTCCCACGCAGGTACTGCCAGTGGGGCTGCGGCGATGAGCACCCCCTAACACCCCGTGCGGTGCCCACCCGCCCGTGCCGGCCCCTCGCCCACCCGCCTCGAGGGGATGGAAAAGGGAGGAAGGCGGGTGGAGGGGAGAGCGAAAGGTACAGGAGGGTAAAATCCACCCAGGGAGGAAGGCTAAATCTGCAAGTTTCTTGAAGGAAGAAAGTCACAACCAGAAACGCTGAAAAAAGGATGAAATGTGACAGAAAAGTTGGCCTGAGGGAAACAGAGGGAGCTAAAAATAACCATCCAAAGTCTGCAAGAAGAAAGAGAAGGGGAAGTGCTGCTAACAAGGAGAAAAGGGGTTGCACTGGGCTCTTGCATCGCGGATGCTCCTGCGGAGCCTCCCGGCTTGGCCCGGCGAGAAGCAAGCCAAGGGGCCCGAGCGGGGAGCCAGGAGGCAGCGGGACGGCAGGGCCACGGCAGTGCCCAGCAGCACAGTTTCCGCTCCGCCACGCTGAAAGGTGCCGGGGGGGTGTCCCGAGCCCCCGGCAGCCTCACGGCTGGAGCCCACGCTGCCCTGGCTGCATCGCGTTCGGCCGGTGCCTGCACCGGGGAGCTCCCTGCCCGCCCAGCGACACGCGTGCCTCCCCGCCTGCCTCCTCCACAGCTCTGCTGTCTTCCCGACTTGAGCACAGAAATCCTCTTTGCCTTTCGTTTACCCAGGGACTTCACTGGTATTTAATAAACTCAATTAAGCAGCTGCCTTAATTTGCTTTTGCAATGAAAACATAATTGTTTCTGCCGTTAAAATGCAGGGACTCTCCACTGCAAGTGGTGGGTGCTGAGGAGCAGGGTAATAAAACGCAGAAGAGCCCAGGACTCGGGGAAGTGATGTGTGCTTCCCCCTAGGAAATACCCGCGTTATCCTCGCCCAGGGCCGGCTGGCGCGGGGGAAGAGCGGGGACGGCGGAGCGGCCGCTGCAGGCTGCTGCGTGACTTCACAGCCCTGCTCCCCTCTCCCTGCTCGCTCGGGCTGTCGCACATTCAGTCCCTCCCCATGGAGACACACGATCACCGTGCGGCTCCGTCAGGCATCCCGCGTAGAAATGCACACGTGGAAATACGTGTGCACACGCTGGTGCCCTCTCACAGGCATATGTGTACATCTGTGCATGCACACGCACACACGCACACACGCACACACACACACCACACACACACACACATACACCAGGATCTGGCCGGCATCCGCAGGCACCCGGGGCTCTTCGTGCGTGCACACGCACCCCTTCGCACTCAGCATCCCGAAGAGCTGTGTACCTCAGCACCCAGGCACACGTCTCACAGCAGCCTTGCTACAAATACATGGGAAAAGAGGTTATTTTGCAAACAGTGGGTGTCATGGTTACTCCCCCCCACGCACCCTGCCCAGGTGAGAAAAGCCCTGGGGAGAAGGGGAGAGACAAATTATCAGCTGTGCTGTCTGTATGTCGTATGAAGTCTCTACAGAGAGCTCCAAAGAGGAAAAAAGATGGCACTTTTATAAGGTTTATGCTGAGATATTTGTTATGATTGATGATTTGGAAAGTACCACAGCCACTTTGAACCGACGTGACTGGCCCAGAGGTCGCTGCAGCCAGGAGCTGGGTGAAGACCACGGTCCGGCCGCGCGCGCTGAGGAGGACTGAGCGGAGAAACGACCCTGCGTCTGCACAAGCGGCAGGATAACTTGTGCAGAGAGCAAAAACGGGAGAGAGGAAGAGACAGATGGTCCTATTTTATACAAAAAGGCAAAAAGGGAAGATGTAACTGGGGAATCTCCCCAGAACAAAGCCATCTGTGAGGTATAAGGCCTAGACTGCTGCCGGTATAGCAAGGTAGCCAAAATACTACAGCAGCAAAACGTGCTTTGCTACAGAATTGCATTTCATTACTTTCTTCTCCTTATTTTTGACTTTGAGGTTGCAGATATTTTAATGAAGAATTTAACCTTTTCTCTTTTTTTTAACTGGAATAGATTTGCACTCATTGTCACACTTGTCAGATGCTAAGCAGGCTGTGTGGGAACTCCTGTGGGTCCAGGGTGATTCCTTCTGCAAATATAGGGAACCCAAATAAATGGGTGTTGTGGACAAATGCTCTAAACCCCTAGAAATTAGGCACCGATTTGGAAATCTCCTGAGCCAGCCTGTGTTTCACGCTGGAGCTCCAGCAGTCAATTTAGGAGCTGGTGGCATCAAGTGCAAGGAGATCTTGTTCTTCCAGAAGGGAAGTGGCACCATCCGTCTCTTCTCCAGTAACCGCGGCTGATCCAGCACCGCTCTGGGGATGGACTGCCCCGCTCAGGTCTCTCCACCGCAAAGTGCACCGCAGGCCAGGGATGTCCCCGCTGGGGAATGCTGGATCGTCCACATGGCAGAAGTGCCCCACAGCCTGGATTGTCCCCTGCTAATGCTAACAGCGAGAGAGGGCAAACGAGATCGTCAGTCCTTGACACCTCGACCTTCCTGCTGCGGCTCTGCCTCTTCAAAGACATCCTCCCCTCGGACCGCTTCCAGCGCTGACAGATAAACAGGGGCATAAATCTGGGCAGGGTCACGCTCTAATTGAGAGCCCACCCATGCGCAGGAATGCGAGAGACCGAGGAGGTGGGAAGGGACCTGCTGATAACGCTCGGGCTGCCTCGCTGCGGGTAGTGCCCCGTTATTTGATGTCACTGACGTTTCATTAATCACGCTGCAGATCAGACGGGCCCCGGCGCTCCGGCTTGGCGAGAGGCTCCCCACCACCGCGTAGGACCGGGGGGCCGTGCCGCCACTCCCATCAGCACCCCGAGTTCGGGCAAGTCCCACCACGGCAAAGCTGCAACAACACGGTCAAGGCAGGGATCTTCTTTTTCGAGAGGTGGCTGGAGGAGAGAGAGGATGGAAAATGAAAGAAGGTCAAAAAATAAAAGAAGCCACCCCTATAAATCACTACTATTAAAACAGCCTGAAAGGGCTGGTGCCTTCAAGCGCCAGTAAGGGCCGGGTGGGAGTGCGGGGGCGTTTGCTGGCCCGGCCGCTCGGCTCTGGAGATACAGAGCAGGTCGTCCCGACACCTCGTTACTGGCTTTCCTACGCCGACTTGCGCGGGGATAAACTTGGGGCTGGGAGAAAAACCACAGCGATTCCTGCCAGCCCTCGTGCTGCCGCGTGCCGCCCCCCCCCATGGACCAGGAGCACAGGGGAAATTCATTGCATCGCTGCTGCTACCGCCGTCGGAGGCCTCGCCGGGCTCGGAAGAGGAGCGGGAGTCAGAGGGCTCATCCCGACGGTGGGATGCGGGAGGGAGCGAGGAGCAGAGGGAAGGGGGGCGATGGGGGAGGCGTCAGATGAGGCTGAGAGCAGCTGATCTGAGTAAAATGATAGTTTGATGCATTGGTAGGGGGAAAAAAAGAAACTTCAATAAAACAAATTGAATTTAAATCCTCCAGTAGAGCCAGTTCCCAGCGAATCAGCGTGGGGAATGGACAGCTTATGTTACACTTGCACAACCACGCGGCTTCGAACGCGCCGCTCGCTAACGAGGGCCTCGGCGGGGGGGGAGAGACGAGCCGCCCGCGGTTTGGGGCAGCGAGGGCGGCCGCTGTCACCCGCTCAGCCCCGTTGTCACCCCAGGGCTGGCTGCCGCGGCGGCCCTGCCCCAGCCCGGCGGCTCACCTGGGGCACCGGCGCCGGCCCAGCCCGCGGCTGCTCCCGCGCAGAGCCGGGCGGCCCGTCAAGGCTGATTACGTGATGATCCGTGGAGGTCAATGGACTAAGAGGAGAAACCACCAGGCTCATTTTCACTTGTCATAAATAGGGTTTGATGTCAGGTCTCTGGAGAGGTGAAAGCCTCCTGCATTATCTCCACTACTGCCAAGTTAACTACCCATAACATTAAAGATACAATCAGCAATAAAGCCTAAAAATAGCCCAAAGCAATTGTCAGCAGTGTAAATAAAGATTGCTGAGCATTGTGGAAAAGGGATAAATACATGGGATTCACGGTTCATCTCTCTCTCATGGTCAGATGCTCCTGCTTACAGGGCGGCTGTTTAGCAGCAGTGATCACTTCTGCTTTGGAGAGCTGTCCAGAGACCTTGTGCGGGACCTGCGGTAGGCACAGGGGCATCGTGCGGCATTTCTACAGCATCTCGCTGTTTTATGTGAACAACCAAGCAACTCTTGAGCAGAGAATGGCTTGTCTAAGAACAGCTGCAAAAAGAGCATGTGCTGCTCGCTCTGGGCCTGTGCAAATGCTAAGTAGCCTCTGCAGGATAATTTCCCTAGCAACTTCTAAGCACTTTGCGAAGGGGCTGCTTCTCTGGGCAGCAGGATGAGAGCATGTAGCTTTAGCTCCTGGTAGCAGGGATTTAAGATCTTGGTCAAGGCTACCCTCAGTGTATTGCCCGGGAAAGCCGCGGCTTTCGCAGGCTGCATCCGCTTGCTGCATGTTGCTATAGAACGAGGCAGATCGATACGCTGCCCCAGCACCTCTCAACGCGGCATGTGGAAAGCGCTCCGGGAGAATGTACGAGTTGTGACAGCGAATTGCGTATTACCCCCCAAACCAGGAGACAGCAATAGTGGGGGCTCTGGGGGCAGGGGGGCAGCCAAGGGGTGAGGGCAGGCGGCTCGTCGGGTCCCACAGCCACGCGTGCCAACCCAAAGCGAAGGGCCCCAAGGGTATCTGGTGGGGAGGAGAGGACACGGGGCAACGGAGCAGGACCAGGAGAGAAGGGAGGCTGCTGATGGAGGGCCAAGCTGCAGGCAGCCCACGTGTGAAACAGGATTTTGCATCTGCCGAACACTTGTTTGCTTCTGATCTCGGTGTGCCCAGGACAAGGCTGAGGCTGCGAGCGAAAGACCCCGCGCTCATTCTCCTGTGCCGCAGCCGGGTGCGTTTGGCACCGCCGACCCGCCGGGACGACCCCGCTCCCGGGCGACTGACCCAGGCACCCAGCAAGGACCTGGCCCAGCTCCCAGCCTCAGCGGCTCCAGCTGCAGGACTCGTCCCCGGGGTTTGTCCGGGCACGAAGGACCCCTCCGATGCCTTTGGAGCTCACTGCGAGGAGCGTGTGTGGAACACGCCGTATGCGCAGCACGGCACGGCACGCTCCTCCCCTCCCTCCGCCTCGGCCGGGCCGCTCGCACACTGAGAGCTTCGGGGTTTTAGTGGCATGAAGAAAAATCTGGAAGCTATTGCGCTGGTGCGTTTCTCAGATGGGAATGCCATGCCCAGTTCATTTCCTTTAAGGAAACACAACCCGAGGGGATAATTAGAGCTTCTTTGCGTACACAATCCCATATTGTTTATCCAACACAAATTAAAAAACGTGGTCCTCAAGAGCGCGGGGCTGGGGAGATAAAGACGTGATCGGCTCCCAGCCGGGTTTCATTACTGCCTGACACGCTGGGCCCCCGGACCTGCCTTTGCGTTTCGGCACGACGACGCAGGCAAGGCAGGGCCGCGAGCACCCGCGCGCGCGGGGCCGTCAGCGATGTCCCTGCGGTGGCACAAGCAAACAAGCGCCGGAAGATCGGATGGGTCTCTGCAGCAGCAAACATCTCCGGTGTCTTTGCGCCTGCCGGCTTGTGCTCTCAGGTCCCAGCCACGCAGAAACCATATGAAAGCCTTGTTATAGACCAGGAATTGCTGAGGACGTCACTGTGATTTGGGAAGTGCTGAGGGCAGGATAAACTAGGGGTCTGTATCAACCCCTCTGTTCTCCGGCGGGTGGAATCGGGGTGCCTCGGCCCGGGATTGGCAGCCGCTCGGCCCTGGTAGCAATGAGGAGGCTCTGCTGGGCCCGGAGATGCGGCTTGCAGGGAAGTGAGGAGGGAGCTGGGAAAGGAGCTGAGCCCCATCCTTGCTGGGCGCCTCGCCGGTGCCACAGCTCAATCACAGTAGTTTTCGCTCTGTCAATATGTTGGGGGAAGGCTAAACAGGGAAAAAATGCCATCTCGGGTCTCACTTAAAAACGCTTTTACAAGCAATCAGATTTTATGACAAGCAATCTCGTAACGATGTGATTTCTGCATTGATTTATGGTGGAAGGGCACAAGCCTGGAGCAGCTAAGCAGCCAGGGTGGCAGAGCGCCTGCACCAGCCTGGGCGGCAGACGGTGCAGAGCCATTGGGATCCCAGTGCCAGCATGAGGGGAAATCTTTTGCCCCTACTTGAAATCTCTACTAGTAAAACTTGCATCTCTTCGAGGGACACAGGATCCATATAAACATTTTGCCCTGCACTAAAACAATGGGAATGTGAGAGACCAAAACCTCTGGGATCACATGGGAAGTTGCGTGCAGCATCTCCAACATCCATGAACCATGTTCGAGGGCTGAAACCAGATGAATCTGCCACGGGGAAGGAGCTGGGAGCAGGGCATGGGCACAGGCTGCTTGCAGGGCATGGGGCCCTGGCCCGAACGCAGAAACACGTGGCAGCGGTGGCATCCTGTTCCAATCACTCCTCCCGCCTGCTCCAAGCCGGAGCTCATTATGGGCAATGCTGTTTGTTTGTTTTGTTAATCGACACCGAGGGGCCCCGTTTCAGTTTGCAATGCTTAACGTTGCTCTTCGGAGTCGGAGTCCCGTCTCCGTCCCTGACAGCAAGTAATTCGAAGCAAATTTTCCAGTGTGGTTTCTGTGGCCTGGAAATGTATTTCAGGATCCTTATTTAAAGACCTCTATCAAACCTCTTCCATCTCCCTCTTCTCTCTCTGCCTCTTCTCCCCCCTTATTGACTGTGACAGGACTGATCTCCTTCAGATACGGTCTCCTCCCAAACACCCACTGGGCCGGTACCACCACGAGGAGGAAAGACAGCACCCGCTGAAGACCTGACGGCACTTGCGGGACGACGCTACGTATCCCTGATCATGACCGTGGGGTGGGCACTTACCGAAGGCCCCAAGCAGAAGCCATTCTGCTGTCTTGCTTTATGCTGCCCTTGCTCTGGCAAGGCAAAAACTTATCCTTGTCCTGGAGCACCACACAAACCCCACACCTCTCACCGGCCACAGTGATGCATTTGCTGGAGTTACCTGAGGAATAGGGCAATATTGGGAGCTTAGATAGATGCTCACCAGCCATCTCATAGATAGCCCTTATCATCTGGAGATTTCTTGCAGGGACCAGTGGGAAATCATTCCTGAAGTCATCATATTGGTGATTTTACAGTCTTGTTTGGGGCAGAATGGACACATCTGAACTCTGTCAGCAAGGCAATAATGGACAAAACAGAAAGCAATGTGCTGAAGTAGAGGACAGGCGGCTGAAGCAGAGGACAGGCAGCTGAAGCAGAGGATAGGCGGCTGAAGCAGACATCTACAGCAGGGCCTACGTGCAGCAGGGACATCAGCAGGTGACCTAGCGTGGGAGCACTCCTCTCCCATGAGCATTTGTCACACGGGGAACTGAGAATGAATTTGATAAGAAGCCAAAGTAAAACTGAGACTCTCATTTGCCACCCTAAGCCAGCACTGCTGTGGAAAGAAGCTGGATTGCTCCCATCTCCAACCCCTCATTTCTTCCCCCATAACACCTCCTTCCTTGCGCTGGCACAAACGTTTTTTTGTAGCCAAGAGATGAACAAATTTGGCTGAGAAAAACATGTTTTAAACAAAAGCCACTACTGCTTCTTTTGGCTGGTTTATCCTTGCTCCAAATGTGTGTCAAGCAACTGGTCCTCCTGACCATGTCTGCATATAACTCTGCACTCTTCCACATGTGGATGCTGTGGGAAGAAAAATAAAGGCCAATGAAATCTATCAGGTGAGAAAATCTTTTTGGAGTATGAGAGTGGAAAGAAAAAGCTTTACTCAGCACCCCCCAGCCTCCCTCCACATGCACAGCCGGAGGAGCATCTGTCCCGCTCTACATGATTTAGCAAGTGAGATGGAAAAAGCAAACATGCCACATGAAGGAGGAAAAGCCATTGGCATGTTTAGCATTCTTTCCATTTTAATAACCTTGGCTGGAATTGGAAACACAGGTAAAGGGCAGCAGGGGTCTGGCTGTGGCCACTCATCCAGATGCGTTGGCGTCCATCAGTGACCAGAGCCAACCTGCAGCAGGGAGATAGATCCACAGCCCGAACGTGTCTGCAACAGCTCGAGACCTGGCCCTGAAGGCGATGCTCCTGCCAGGTCAAGAAGTGCCCCCATGGCTTTGGAGGACGATGTTCTCCCCGTTTGGAGCGATGGGGAGCTCAGCGAGCCTAGAACACATTTCCGCTCTGTCCTAAGGCTCCGTAAAGCCACTGCTTGGCTCTCCCTTTCCTGGTCTGTGAGCTCAGGGAACATGTGTCTAGCAGATTTTTATTAACTGCGTAGCCTTCCCTTGCTCGCTTTCCATCTCTTTTTTTTCCTCTGCCTGCTTGCTTGACAGAATTTAGATTAGACAAAACATGAGATCATTTCTGCCTGCAAAATCAAAATGGAAAAAACAAGAAGAAATTGCCTCTCCTTCTCTGCACCCCCATTCTACCTCCACCCCACCATCACCCCCACCCCAGCCCTGTCCCTCTTGCTCAGCGGGCACCTTTCGACTTTCCGGCCGTCATTGAGATTAACGGCAGACCTGCTGCTCGCAGCCACCTCATCCTCAAACCGTCCCTCTCCCTGCGCTAACGGAGCCGCTTGCTCACCTTCCCGGCTGCGGGCTGGCCCGGATGGCTCCACGCCCGGTGCTGCGGGGAGCCGCGCTGGCGAGGGCCGCGGAGAGCGGCCAGGCTGCAGGTTCCTGCTCGGAGCCAGGCCGTGCCGAGGCAGAGGCACTACGGAGGCATCGCGAGGGTTGCTGGCCGTCATGCCACGGGGGTCCTGGGCAGCACTGCACCTCCTGCCTTCCGCTGCAGCTTTCCTCCTGCTCCCATCTCCCACGGGAAAGACGGGAGCGAGAGCCAGCCTGGAGCGCACCGGAGAGGGATTCGCAGCAGCAAACACCCTGCGGTGCCTGGGGGACACTGGCCACCTGTAGCTGCCCCGAGGGTCCCCGGCCAGAGCGAGGAGCCAGGACGGTCTGGGGGTGCTTCGCTCGGCCATGGTGATCACCCACCCCAGGGCTCCTCTGCTCCGGCCTGCCACCGTCTCCAGGCTCTTCTCCGGAAAAGGCACAGGCCAGGGAGGCGCCCGTGATAGCTGCAAGTCTCTGCCCCACCACTGCTCCCTTCTCCATGCAGGGATCTGCGGTCAGTTTTATGGGCACCTGGAGAAGCTGCAAAAATGATGAGACATCTCCAAGGGCCTTGCAGAGATGGAGGGAGGCGTGAGAGAGGGGGCGGCAAGGCAGCTCCTCCGCTCAAGCCATGTGGGCAGCTGGGAGGTGGGCGGATTTTCCGCTGTTCCCTGGTTTCCAGAGGAACTTGCCTTCTGGGCGGCGGGAGAGGTCTGCAGCTCCTGCTCGCACGGCACAGTCCAAAAGCCCTGCGATACCGAGCTCATGGCACCCGCATGCTCGGATGGGCCGTTTCTGTCACCGCGGGCCCCGCTGCCGCCCCGGCTGGGTCGCTCCCTGTCCCTGGGCCCAGGGCGGCTCTTCCTCCGCAACCACCAGCCCCGGATCCCAGCTCCCGGGGACGCGCGCCCTGTCCGAGGGGAAGCGTTGAGGGCTGTGGGGCAAAGCACAGCACCTGGAAATGCTGCCCTCCTCCCCCGGCCACGGCCGCGGAGGTGCCCTCCCGCCGCTCCTGTCCAGCCCCCACGGCTCGGGAGGGGGAAGGTGGGTTTTTCCTTTAACGGAGAAACGGCCTCCTCCAGCCCCAGAAGCCGCGCGGCCGCTGAGGCTGGTGCGCTGCCCGCAGCCCTTGTCCACCCGTCTCCGGAGGGCCGTGTTCTGCAAGCAGCGAGGCTGCAACATTTTGTCTCCAGTCCCTGATAAAGACGAGACAACGGCCGCGTTTTGTCTTCGGCGGCACCGGGAGCTCTTTGCAGCACTAAGCAGCGCGGCGGGGAGCCGGGCTGGCAGGGCCCTGGCAGTCAGGTTCGGTTATTGAGAGATCCTGCTCTTGGCAAGCCCGAAAGTCGCTCAGCGTGTGCAGCTACGGCGGGTCTCAGCCGCTCCGCCAGGGAAAAGGGATGAGCCGGTGCTAATCTGCCGCTTCGGGGCCAGGTGAGCTCTTCTGGCCTCAAGTTCAAGTTGTCAGTGAAATAATCGGTTCAAGCTCTCAGGTTTTTATCCAAAGAGCTTGGCTTACACATTACTGTCCTTTTTCAGTGATGGTCCTGCTCTTGGCAGCGTGTGCACACATGCACACACGCACGCACGCACACACACACACACTGCATTCGTTAAGCCTGTGGGTAACCAGGACAAACGTGTTTGCGTCCCTGGGTGCAGCAAAGGCTGCACCTGTGTGTCTAACGGGCTTGCTTGTGCTTCTCTTCCACTTCCTTCCCTCTCCCTGACCTTCCTCTCGGACAGGACACCCGTACGAGTAACTGAAATTTAATAAAGACCCTGAGTAGATAAACGCAAGCCCAGATTACTGTACTGCCATCAGGACAGAACGCGTTTGTGCCTCTCGAGCCCAGGCAACGTCCAGGGGCAGTGCTGAGGACTCTGCGTGAACGTCATTTGTGTGCTGGAAGAAAGAAAAGGTCCTGCAGAATTAATTGGGAAGTTCACAAATTTAGCAGCACTGAAGTTCAATGAGCAATGTCTGATTGACTTGTGGTCGTATTTCTAGCACAGGTGACCTCAGAAGGAGGAAATCAAACGTTTGGCCCAGCCTGCAATAACACTCTTGAGGAAGAAGGGAGGCTCTCGTTTGGGTTAAGGGGATTTTGTTCAATAACACCACAAGTACAAAAGTGCAACGCCAGCAACCCCAAGAGTTTAGAAGTCAGGGCTAACCCAAAAACAGTTTGAAGGAAATCTTAACTTGCAACTCATGAGACGCAGCAGGAATGACAGGTTTCTTCCCTTTGCCTTTCAGAGTGTTTTCAGTAAACCTTGCTCATATTTCTCAGGTTTTTTTCCTGTGGTCAAGAGGATGTTTTTAAATCCAAGCCTTCTTTTCAGACTCCTGCTCTACCCCAGGATCTGGAGCTTTAAGAAACAAAGCAAAACCTGTGAAGTACCTCAAGATGTTACATGACCAATGAAAATCAGCTCAGTGTCCACTTCAGATAATTCTGATCCTTTGGCAGCCACTAACTATCATTTGAATCTCCCTCTTCCACTCTTCCTGATGGATTTGTGTGCTGTTCAGAGGGCGGCATGGTGTCGGCCCCGTGGGGTCAGCTGGGGAAAGCGTAGGCTGCACTAAACCGCTCGCTAGATGCTTCCAAAAGGCACCGAGTGCTGCTGGTGTATTTGCTGTTATTGCAACAGAGAAACATCCTCGTTACAGAGACGGAGACATCCCGAATCCCGGGGGAGCTGGCGGGACGCGCAGTCAGGTCACACGTGGAAGCGCAGCCCGATGAGTTATGTCCCACCATGACGTCAGAGCACCGTGAAATGCCAAGTGCCTGGTACATCGCTTCACCAATATAGCTCAGCGCCAGCTACTCGTGACAGGAGCAGAACGTCTTGAATCCTGGAGTTCCTGATACGTTCCAGCTCTTTGGAAGCCCAGTAACATGTCATGTGCTTGTCTGCAATATAAAGGGACATCGCTGAATGGAAACCAGCCCAAGTCCTGGTGAAAGCTGGTAGATTCATTCTGCAGCTGATGTTTGGGGGGATGTTACAGCAATGGTAGGTGTTTTGTGAAGAAGTGACATGTGTTGACATGTTGGCCTGGTGGAAAAGAAAAACAATCTGAATGATTTTCAAGGCACCAAATCCAGCTGGAACAAAACTGCAGCACCCCACTGCACGAGCACACCCCTTTCAGCCCCACAGTGGGTGGTGGCCTCGAGTCATCCCCGGCAATGAGATCTTCCCACAGAGATGCAGCAGGGAATTGTGGAGAAACTCCCAAGAGCCTGACTCACCAAAAGCTGCGGAGAAACACAGGCATGTGCGGAGAACAGCGAGCACCCAGAGCTTTTTACTGGTATATTTTATTTCCTCCTCCTCCTCCCTGCTGGGCTGCTGTGCCTCGGCGTATGCTGCTGGAATAAAGAGAAAAAAATCCCCTCCTGCCCAAAACAACACAACAAGCTCAGCCCTTTGTGGTAGCTTGGCCTCCTTACCAAAACCTGAAGCCCAGTTCTCCACACATACATTTTCTGGAGGGTTTGCTTCTTAAAAGAGCTTTGAAACGCATTTATTGCAGGCTGCTCATTTCCTCTTCCCTCGTGCTCGCTGGCCAGGGCAACTCTCTTGCCCCAGGCTGACTCCCAGCCCTGCTCGGCGGCTGCTGCACCCGGGTCCAGCCGCCGCGGCCCGGGGTGGGGAGGCCTCCTCCCAGCCCCGGCAGCCCGGCAGCACACAAGTCTCCCATTATAGCTTATTAGAGGCCTATAATAGACTCACTCATTTAGAGAATTACTCATTTTTTAGGCCTTTCAGGAACTTTAATGAGTTGTTTTAAACACATGCAGCAGCAGCAGCAGATGTGGCCTTGGGATGAGCTCCTTTGAAACCCTCCCTCCCCCAACTATTCGGGCAGAAGCAGGCAAAACGGCTGTGATGCTTCCTCGCCAGGCAGGGAGCAGGGCTGGCAAGGCCTTTGCGCGGGCCCCTGGTCCCCGCCACGGCAGGGCACCCCCCGGGAGCACCCCGCTTTTCACAGGGAAAACAGAAAGGTGGGGAAGGATGTGGGTGCTCGGGCTGCTTGGGGCGGCGAAGCCTTTCAGCCCTCCTGGGGCTTCTGCCTTAGGGGACCTTCTTTCAGGGAGGGAAGTGAGTGGTCCCCGGTGTGTCAGGGTCAAGCATCAAACGCTGCTCCAGAAAAACCAGGAAGGCTCAGAAGAAAACGGGGGTTTGGCATGCCCATTGGCTGATCGTAGGTGCAAAAAGCTCACATGGCTTCTTGTTCCCATCCTTCTCCCTTCTCAACCTCACCCCTTCCCAGAAGCCACCACAGAGGATTAGCCTGTAATTTGCTGAGCTGGCGGATGATGCAAGGCACTTCCCCGTGAGAAAAGCAGCCTCCAGGAGCATGCAGATACTCTGCTCTGCTCTCTCCCTCCCCTGAGAAAACTCTCTAGGTTTTTTTTTTTTCCTTTTGGATATTCAATGACATATTTGCAAAACCTGGACCAAATTATAGCCCATTACCCAATCCAGCCCGTTCCAAATCCCCTGCATTACTGCAATCAATAAAGGGGAAGCAAGCTCGTATCGCAGCTGTGACCACGAGCCAAGCGAGCCGTTCCCAGCCCCGCTACAGGTTCCCCCCTCGCACACTCACCCGCGTTCTCTCTTCTTCCAGCGCAGGACGTTTCGCTCCTGCCAACCCGCAGGCTGCAGAAATCAAGATGGAGTTTAACAAGGGGGGGCAGGAAAAAAAGAAAGAGAGAGAGGGAGAGGAGAAAGAAAAAGGAAACCAGGAGCTTTGGGTGCAGGGAAAGCTCCAGACTGCGCTGGAATGCAGCCTCTAAATGGAATTTATTTTAACTCCTATAGATTACAGGTTGCACACGCAAACCAGCTTCATGTGCACGAGGCACTCCCAAAAAGAGATAGCAAGGGAAAGGCAGAGATGGGAAAACACACTCGGCTCCAACGCACGTAACCGAGGTCGTGAGACGGAGCCTGGCTGCGAGGCCGCTCTGCCGAGGCGGGACGGGCCCCGGGCTGCCCGCGAGGCCCCGCGGTGCCGCTCGGTGCCCCCCTGCCCTCCCCCTCCGAGGAAGCCTCCACCGAGGCCTTGCGTTTTGCACATGCAACCAGGTCGGAGGAAGGCGAAAACGAGCTGGCCCAGGGCCAGGTAAATATTTACTCGCAACTAGCAACTTTGTTGCAAAAGCAGAACTCGAGGAGTTACAATGTAGCAGCCCCGACGTGGGGGGTCTGCGCGGCCTGGGCGGAGGTGTCGGTCCAAACCGCCTTGACCCACAGCCGCCCTCGGAGCTTCCCTGCGGGATCTGCTCCGGTCCAAGCACAAGTCATGGAGCGTGGAAGTGACGGGCCAAGGGAGCCCGGCGCTCCCACCCGGCCGGGGAGCCGGAGCCCCGTCTTCGGCAGCGCTCGCGCCCCGCGGTCACCGGCAGCACCGGCACCGCGCTGCCCAGGCAGGCGTGGGGCTTAAATAGTCCCCAGACGTTCTTCCCTGCTGCAAGCGAAGGAGGAGGCGCAGTGCAAACGGGCCGGCTGCAGCTCAGCCGGGAAGGGGTCCGTCTCCTCCCGCCGTTGCAGCACACTTCACCTCTGCACCGAGTTGCCGTGAGCTGGCAAAGCACAAGGACAAAACAGCGAGCAAAAAATAAATAACTATTGTGCACGGCTGCTAGCCTAGAGAGGATCAGTAGGGAGAAAACGACCCATCGCAGAGCCCCGTGGCGAGGTGGGAGGGTCGGGGAGGGAAGGGTCGTTATCCCAGTCGCTTCCACAGCCAAAAGAAGTTAAGGGGGAGGAAGAGCTGTAACTCCAGGCTACAGTTCAGAGCTGCCTCGCCATTTCCCTCTCTGCCCTTGGGAAGGCACAGCCCCCGTCTCCCAAGCTGAAAGTGGTGCAGAAGCCGGTGGCCAAGGCGGGCCGGCTGCGAGTGGTCCCTGCGGGTGCTCGGACCCGCGCTGGGTGCAGGTGGCCCCGGGCAGCCCAGCATGGGGCCCGCTGTGCTGCGGCCACCTGGGAAGCTAACGCAAGACAAGCGTTTTGCAGGAACCTCATTTAATGAAGTGCCCTGCTTCACCTGTTCCTGCAGCCTCCAGGTTAGGTAACAGCAGCGCAGGCTTGGCCAGTCAGCTCTAAAAATACATGCCCCATTAACCCAGTTACATGCCAGCGGTAACCGTGAGCAGCAATCTGACTCAATTTCCCTCAGCAACGATGTTCTCCCATCCCCTCCCGCTCCCCCTCCCCAGGAGCTCACGCGCAGAGAGTACCCAGTGCCCTGGGACGTCTGCCAGGAAAACATAATAAAATGTACACCAAAACTCGCTCCCTAAAAGCACAGCTTAGCCTGGTTTCTCTTACATCTCCTTTTCTACACTGTCTTTTGCTTGTTTTTCCCTTTCCCTGTGGCTCAGGCAGAGGTGCTAGAGACCCGTCCAGTGGCTATTCGATATTTTGCTCTCCCCCAAAGCTGCGTCTGCCCCCTCTTTTCACACCACCTCCTGCACTGGGGTGATTATTTCTCCATCTTCCTTCCCCTCCCTGGAGCCTTTCCCACTTCTTTGGACTAGTGGAATAGCTTGAATTAAATAGGCCCTGACCCAGCTGAACGTGGCCTGACCTGAACTCCGAAGCCTTCACAAGCGCTGTAAAATGTATTTCACACGCGTTTTACCCAGTCGGGGGCTGGACGGGGCTTGTGTCGGCGATGTCAGACCCTGCAGGGACGGACCACGAGCCCGGAGCAGCCGGGGCAGGAGCAGGGTGCCTCGGAGAGCACGAGGCCATCGCCGCCACCGCAGAGCTGCTGCCTGGGAGCGGGACGCGGTCCTCAGGCCTGGGGGAGGAGCCACGTAAAGCACCTTCCCTGGAAAGAGGAGAAAAACTCGGATTTCAGTGCTCAACCTGCGATGCCGTGCGCCAGCCCGGGAGGCGAGGCGGCTGCGGGTGGTCTCTCTCGTTTCTCCCACAGGTTAATTTAACCAGCTCTAAGGTTCATCAGCCGATGAGAGAGGCAGGGTAGCACGGTGATGAGACTGCCAGTTTAAGATTAGAGGGACCAAGGGTCCAAAGCCCTGCCCCTGCCGAGGCCTCCTGGGTGACCTCAGACCCCAGCTCCTCTCCGAAACCGGCCTCTCTCGGTTACCACCTCATCTCTAAACAGGGATAACGTGGCCCCACGTCCGCAGGCGCCGAGATGGGGACGGCGTTCAGCGTGTAATGGGCACTCGGACACCGTGGCTTTGATTGCGCTTGGTAAAACACCTGAAAGAAGGAAGGAAACCCTTCAGCTGGAGAAGGGCTCGGCAGCGGTGAAGGGGGCCGGGGCGAGGGGCGAGGGTGGGTCCCGCCCGGTCCCGGGGGCAGGAGCTGCTTGTTTGGTGGGAACGGCTCCGGGGCAGTCGCTGGCTCCGGCTCCCTGCGGAGAGCGGCCGGCAGTGTCCGACCCGCTGCCGCCCGTCCCCGAGCCGAAGGAGCCCTGCGCCTGCTTTCGGCGTGAAAACCCGCAGGCGAGAAGGCGTCGGTGCCGCGGAGGCTGCGCAGGCTCAGCCAGGTCCCCTTCCCCGGCCGGGGCTGAGGCGGCTCCCGCACGTGCCCCGTCCTCCGCCAGAGCTGCACGTGGCCATCCAGGGAGAGGAAACGATTTCCAGGAGGGCAGCGATCTCGGCACTCAGCTGCGACTCCCTATCTGCCCCCATACCCCCCCGGCACCCCCCACGCGCATTTTTGCAGCCCCCCCATGTAGGCGAGGGCCCCCCCGGCCGCCGCGACCTGTCAGACCTCGTCCCGGGAGACGGAGGCGCAGCGGGGAGACGCGATGGGAGCCGAAGCCTTGCTGGGAGCACCAGGGCCTGGGAGGAGCCGGTGGGGAGGGGGGACACGTGGCCCGGGTCTCTGCTCCGCTCACACGCCAGTTCTGCGTCGTGGGTGTCTGGGACTGAACAGAGCTAAATCGGGTTCAGACTGAGTTACATACCGGGCTCCAGCGAGGACATGAAATGCTCAGCTGCTCAGCAGCGTTTTCCTCCTGCCTGTGGGAGCCGAGTTCAACCTCTCCACAAGAGCAATGCAAAAAAGGCTGTGGACGTTTCCTCTCCCTGCTCGCAGAGCTGGCAGCTCTCCTGGCTCTCTTGTCTTGCACCAGGGCGCAGAAGGGTTTTTTTTCCAGCATGAGGGTTGCAGCTGGAGGCCTATGCGTAAATAATAAATGCATAAACAGCGAAGGAGCAAAGCAGGAGTCTGTGGAAGAAACCCCACGCAATTGGGAAGATGTTCAGCGAGCAGGAGGGGGAAGTCCGAGAGTGTCATTTTAAATAGAATACAAATATACGAAGTTGTACAAATACATAGAGTGGCCTCATCGTCTCCTTGTCCTGGGGAATGCAATTCACCTCGTGAGGCTCACTACTGAACTCAGAATAATTTGCCTTTTGTACAGGGCACTGAGCAATTTCTGGATGTGCTGAGGAATTGTTCTGCTTTTCCCACAAGCCTTGGATATTGTCTGCAGCCAATATATGGGCCCTGATTTGTGACTATAGCTCTTTTTTCAGAAGGGACTTTATTCTGTCACTTCATCTTCCAGGAGATGAAGCTTTTAGTGAGAGTGGGTAGTCTTATTTTATATCAATAGCTGCAAAGATAACCTCCTATTTTTAATATAGTAAACTAATAAAAATTGACAATAGCATCTGTTCCCAGGGTCTGATATGCATATAGATCAGGAATGCGGTGATTCCAGCCGGAGGAAACGAGAACTTTGATGAGAAAAGATAAGATGGAAAAAATACCATCCGGAAAATGAAGGCAGGAAAGGTTGAGGCCATGACAGTAATGGGAGATTTAAAAAATTACAAACCCTAAATCAGACCAGTCTGGGATCTTACCTGGGCTCTTTGCCCATCACATGAGACACAAAGAGTTTCCTTACGGGCTGTTTGGAGGAGGTTTCTCAGCCCTGCGCAATGCCTGCTTAAGGTCTGTTTCAGTTTCTGCTCTCCAGTTATGTCCGTTATGTGAACGCAGGGGAGGGGAGAGATCATTATGTTTTGCATTTGCTCCAGCTATGGGTTTTTTTCTCCTTCTGAGCAGCAAGTTCAAGGAGAGACGCAGTATTTGAGGGCCTGTCCAAGGCTCAAGTGGGGACTTCACAATAAAAAATGACTTGTGAAAGTGCTGCCTTGAAGAGAGGAGAAGCAGTAGGCAGAGGAAGGGAACAGAAATTGAGACAGAAGCTGCCCACAGATGTTAAAAGGCGTGGAGCAGCTTTCTATTTCAGACAGTCTCTTTGCACCAGGCAATTTTGTGAGAGGTTTCTTTACCTCTTATTTCATTCTGAAAGGGTTTGGATCTCTGGGAGGGCAGGGTAGGAATTTCAAGAGGAGTTTTCTGCCTGTAACTGCTGTGCGGATGGTGCGTTGTAGGAATGCTGGGGTTTAGTCAAGTTTTTGACCCCCCGTTGTGCATCACAGACATCCTTGGCCTCCCAGCATGGCCAGTGCAATGAGGCAAGTCCCAGGAACGAGGCTTTGCTGCAGACGGAGGGACCTCTAGGAATAGCCGGGCATGGGAGAGTGCTTCAGTGAGAACCGCGGCGAGGTTTGGACGCCTTGCAAGCAGCTAGACTAGCTGATCAAAACAGTCCTTGCTGCCCGGTAAGATCCATGGCTGATTTCCCTGATCTTTAACCCCATCTCGACAGCGTCCTGAGCTGCGCGGCTCTGAGCCTCCGGCTGAGCTGCCCCGGCCACCAGCCTGGGCCAGGCTTGGTGGGGAGCTGGGGCCGCTCCCAGTGCGCAGGGCTGCTTCGCGCCGTGCAGCGAAGCGGGGTGCGATGGTGCAAGGTGCTTCCTTCAGAGGCCACCGCGCATCGCAAGCAGGAGCCGGCGAAGCCGCTCGCAGCCTCACGTGCTGGGACTGACCTCGCGGCGGGGCACCAGCAGCGCGAGATGCCAGATGAGAGCTTCAGAAATACTGTGGTCATTTGCATGCAAATATCCCTAATGACAAGGAGTGAGGGGGGAGCGGAAAAGACAGAGAAAACTGATGTGTCAACAGAACTGTTTCTATACAGAATATTTTTCAAAGACTTCAACAAGGCAACAGCAGCATTTGAAAAAGGGACTACCAACAAAGAAAACACAGCTGCGTCTTCATTCACGAGGGAAAGGAGGTTGGGCATGGGGCTATCAATCTTGGCTGGGTGCAGGGTGAAACATCAGGGACAGACTGGGATAGATAATGTAAGTATTTTTCTGCAAATATTTGAAGGTTCAGATTAGTTTGCTTTAGCTGCTTCTCCCCCCCTTTGTGTTCTCGCTCCACAAACATTAGCACTATCAACTTTTGCTGGCCAAAGTGCTCTCGGCGGGAGATTTCAGCAGCTGATTCACGGAGGATTTGCAGGAAGCAGAGTTTAAAGTGAGGTTCGCATCGCGAGTGCTTCTCACGTTCAGCTAATCAGGGAACACAAACAATAGCAGGGGACTTTTATGGCCAATTACAGCATAGCTCAAATAGTAGCGACCAAGCCAAGGGGTAGAAGTTTTCGGAAAGGCGTTCATCGACCAGATCGGGATCGCGGACGAGCCCGTGGCTCTCGTGCGGTGCTCTCGCAGGGACACCCGCCCGCCGGTGCAGGTACCGCGGGGGCCTTCCTGGGCCTGCTGCAGCCCGGACGGCGCTGGGGGGGCGGTTATATCGGGGTGAATTTGGCTGACCGTGAATGCATTGCCAAGGAGAGAAGTACAAAGAGCTGTCGAAGCGCCGTGCCTTGGCATTTATTGGTGTCCTGCGAGCAGATACCCCGTAACGCCGTAACGGCCTTGGAAACGCTGACAAGCTAACTCTGAGGAAGCGCTGACTTGAGACAAGACAAAAGTGTTCACAGAAGCATCCTGCAGCTCAGATGACTATCCTGAACCTTTCTGATCTTGCATTCACTCTGAAACCACTGCACAGAAGTTTTCCCCTGGCGTTTGCATCGCACCGTGATTTCTGTTTGGGCTGCAGACCCCAAGAACTGTTCCTGGCTTCCTCGCACAGTATTTTCACTTCTCATTCTGCGCAAAACCAAGAGGAACAGAGAAGCCTGGGGGAAGAATATTAATCAGGATTGACAGCCTCCTAAAAACATCCTGAAGTTAAGGTTTATGTCTTAAGCAGTGGCTCAAGTTAAGGCCGGGGAGGAAGTCACGGATCTGACGTTAGGCTTCCCCATCCTTTCTGGCTTGCATCACTTAGTGATTATCCAGGAAGAAACTTAGAGTATTTTGCATCTTGAATTTCTGGAATAACTTCAAGGTTCTGTATCGCGCACGGCCGCAGCGCAGCAGGGCACCGCTCCGAGGCGCAGCACTCCTCCTCCGCGTTCCTGCGACTGCACCTGCGTCCCGGCCCCCGCGGCGGGAGGTGGGGGACCGTCTCCGAGGGGCCGATGCCGCCACGCGAGGCGGGAGCATCCTCTGAGCCAGCACCGTGCTTCCCCTGTTTGTCCTCCCAAGTCTTCCTCAGTTCTTCTGTTTTTCTGCTCCTACTGCATTTTCTTTATATTCCTCTATCCCCCACAAACTTTTCTTCTTTGGAGCTGTTTAAGGCTGAGTTCCACAGGGTCTGTACTATTTCTTTCAATTAACCTTCATATCAAAGCGATCGCACAGTGTGCAGCAAATGTTTTTGGAGTAAATGCTGAAAAACCACTATCCTGATTTTTTCTCTTTTTCTGTTATGCCTGGTGGCATCAACACACGCCTGTCACAGCTCTTTCATTCCTATAACAGCTCCATCTCTAACGCGTATTTCTTTTCTCTCTCTTTTCTTTAATTTTAATTTTATTGTGCAGCCACTTATATTCCTCTGCCTCCTTTTTCTGATTTCTTAAAAATATTTTCCCTTTCTAACTTCCTACCTGACAGCAACAGGAACCTCTCCGCGCTCGGGGGAAATTCTATCGAATCCTCGTCTGCTGCCCTGGAAGCATCACGCTCCCTTTGAAGCCACGGCACAAATTCTGGTAGATATTGTGAAATGTTTTCTTTTCCATGTGAGTCCAGTGCTGGTCTATCGAAGTCCCGCACAGCGCCCGGAAGGCCGCCCCGAAGGCCCCGCGGACGGGACGGCAGCGCGGCTGGGGGAGGCGGCGGGGGGGGGGAGAGGCACCAGCCCCGGGGGGAGCAGGGGCCGCGGAGGGAAAAGCCCAGGAGCAAATCCCCAAAACGCCCAGTGCTCCGGGGGCAGCAGGTCACTGCAAAGAGCAACTTCAGAGCTTTTAGATGAGTAAAACTTAAAAAAAAATTTTTTTTAAGGAAACCAGTGTATCTGTGACGACGAGAAGCTGCTGAGCACCTTGGGAAACGTGGGCATGGCCGCGGGCACAGAGGAGAAATTGTTTACCTGGGTATTTTCCCCCCTTTTAATTAAAGCTGAACTAAAATACAGGCTATTCTGCAGTGGAGATAATGCACATAAACCCCCCCACACCCTTTGCGTACCTGACGCCTGGCCTGTGCTCCCCTGCAGCGGGGACCGAGCGGGGCCGGCATGCCGTGGGGGGGACAGCGGCAGCCCCGGTCCCGCGTGTCCCCACCTCCCTTCCCTGCCCGCGGGATGAGTCCCCGAGTGCTGCTTCCCCGCCGGCGCCCGGCGCGGCCCCGGGAGGACCCTGCCTCCAGGCTCTGGGTCCCAGTGGGGAGCAAACGCGTCGGTTCACCTAACAGATGCATTTACTGGTGAGTCCAGCCCTGCGTTCTGCCAACCATGCGGGATCCCAGACAGCTTTAGTAAAAGTAATTACCTCGTTTGGGGTAAAAGCGCACGTGAAAAACGCGCCAGAAGAAGGGAGCGCGTTTCCGCCAGACTCGTGCCCCCCCCGCACACAGAGCCCATCAGCAGCTCCTCTTATTTGCAGCTCTGATCCCGGCGCTTGTGGGAATTAATGGCTGTAGGTTTTGAAATGCAATTATAGGCTTTGCAGTGGTAATTTTGTTTTTATTTCCCACTGCGTTTGCTGTTGCTCCGTGGAGAGGAGAGGCTTTAGTTAAAACTCATGTAACACAAGCGTACCTACGATCTGTTTGCTTTTTCTGGAACTTTTTTCCTTGCCTTTGTGGACCGCTGGTCCGCGGGATGTTTTGCTTCTGTCTCAACACAAATAAATGTGCAGGACCTAGATGGTTTGTGCTGGTAATAGGATATAGAAGCTTTCACCTCTAGGTCATTCGCTCAAGTCCAGCGCAGACCAGTGCAGAGCAGCAGCTCTTGCGCTCTGCCAGCTCTGGAGAGGCCAGCGACGGCGCGAGGTGGGTTGGGTGGCTCGGGCAGGCTCGCTGGGGCTGGGGCCAGGGCTGGGGCCAGGGCTGGGGCCGATTTCTGTGCAATGAGCTGGCGGTGTCTCATGGGTCTGATCTTTGCTCTCGAGCATCCGGCGGTGGTGGAGCCCGACGCCAGCCCAGCCAGCGCCCGGCCGGGGCCGCAGAGGAGCGCTGGGACACGGGTGACCAGCAGCTCCTGCCCCGCCATCCCCTCCCTGCCTGGCCCCACCAGCTCCACGCAGACCCGGCCCGTCTGCTCCACCAGCCTAACCCCGGTGTGACGCCATCCGGGACAGGGATGCTGAGCACGGCTGCACCGGCAACGACACCAGCCCTGCTAGGACGGGCAGGTGCAAAGGGTTGTCGCCTAAAGCTGCCAGAGGGAGAAAACAGAAATCAGTTGCCCGTAATGGGCTTCCTCTGTAGAGCTGATCAGGTTGTTTGATTTTTGGACAAAATCAATCAAAACTAAAACTGTTTGGGAGAACAGATTGGTTTCAGCACTTGTCATAATTTATTTACTTGATCCATGTCATAATTAATTTACTTGCTCCATTTTACCATTTGAAAGGAAAGGTTTTTGTTTATGATTTTTCACTCATCTATCCTGGAGAAAAACAGAGAGAATCAACACCAAAAATGCAATGAAAACCCAGAACATGATGACAAACCTGAAGTAAAGCCCTTTGCCATTCTTGAAAGATTTCAAAATCCACTGAGATGTTTTCTTTTGAGAAATCGAAGAAACAGTTGTTTTAGGTCCAAGAAATAGCTTGAGATTTATTAGGTCCAAACTTTGTGGTTGGTTACGATTTCTACTTTTTCATCCTTCTGAAGGATGGGAAATATCTTCAACATTTTCTCCAAAATGTGGTTGCAGTGAAGTAACCCTTGCCTGCCCAGTTTGGCGTCTGCTAAGCCAAGAGCCCTTTGATGATGAGCGTTGGCCTCAATGTCTAAATGCACTAAATGTCTTCAGTGCAAGTTGAGTGAGACTTGAAGGCCATCAGTGACAGTCTAGCATGTCACTGGCTCAAAAGAATCATCAAAAATATCCATTAGGGTTTAGTAGATCAAAAACCAATAGCTCTACACTCAGAAATTTCACTTGTATTTAAGCAAAAGGCTTAGCACGGCCTGTCACTCAAAGTACGTATCACTTTCCGCCAATATGTTTCTTTTCAGTGGGTTCTCACAGTCTCTCTAAGTCAGCAAGAACTAGCAGTGCTGGAAACGTGCCGCAAGAAAGCCCTGTTCTCCCAGGGACCCCGTTACGCCACGCGAGGAGAAGGGAAGACCTGCCCCTCCACCCCGCACTTTGCCCACCGAGCGCTGCTCCCCGTCGCCCACCCCGGGGCCTTTCCCCCCGCGCCTGGGGAGCGTGGCGGCCCCGCTCCCCTACCTGGTCGGCTTTCGTTGTGCCGCTGTCAGGATCCGAGTCTTCCCCCCTTGTTAACACGCCACATCACTGCTGGCACCGCTCCGCGGAGCCCCGCCGACTGGCAGGTACTTTGTGCTGGATTAATCATGCATTACCCAAGCAGCAATTTGTGATGGCATTGAACATGTCACAGCCCTGGGAGGCATCAGGAGCACAGTAACTTCATTATGTATCTCACTGAGTCGAGCGACACATGCTGAATAAGAAAATGTCTCCCACATCTTTGCATATGGCTGTTCTTCCTTCCTGAGGTGGGGGGACCAAGGAGAGGGGGAGCACAGCAGGGCTCCGGGACCACGGAGGAGCAATAATAGTCAAGGTCTGCCTGGAGGAAGAGCTTGAGCTTTTGTTTTTAAATTCCGTCATTTTTGTCTTTCCTTCTTTCAAGCGCCAGACAGCCCCGAGATCCCGTTCTCAGCCTTCGCCTTCGCGGCTTTCCGAAGGCAGCAGTGCTGAGGGTGAGCGGCCAAGCAGCCAGCAGCTCCCGTCGCAGCCGCGGCCGCGTGCACCAGCCCTGCTGCAAAGCCCCTGTCAGACCGCGGGTCTGTCTCCACCGCACTCTCCTCCTTTCCAAGGAAGAACATTAAAACCTGTTATCAAATGGATCTGAGAAAGGCCTGAAGAAAAACCTTCAAAGCTCTGGCTACTCCAGCAGATCTTCCGCTGCTCCTTTTCTGGCATGCTTTAAAAAATGCCTTGGGATGAGATGACCAGTTTAAGTGAAGTTAATCCAGACAGTGTCTAGACAGCTGCGGTTCAAAAGCAACACACCAGCCATCCTGTTGCTCTAAGAAATTGCCCTTCTTTAGCTGTCCTCAGCTTTTGCTCTAGATCCCCTCGGACATCCTTGGATCCTGCCTGGCTCTGGTGCCCGCTCGGTCCCAGCTCAGTGCGGAGCCCCTGGAGCACCGCAGCATCGGTGCCGGGCAGGACGGCCGCCCACGGCCCGGGACCACCACGCACCGCAGCACCGCTCTCCTGCCCGGCTCCGGTGCTGCTGGGTGGGACGCGCTTGCCTAGGTCAGGCCTAGGACGCGCTTGCCTAGGTCAGGCCTAGCAGCTCTTGCCAAGCCAGAGCACATCTCTTAACAAACAAAAGTCTGGAAGCCAAAAAGAAAAAAGAAAACAGGAAAAGAGGAGACCAAGAAGAAAGAGCCAGGAGCAAGAGCCAGGTGAAGCAACGCGGCTCCACGCCGCCGTTCGCAGTCGGTAGGTGCTCACGTGCCGCGTGCTCCGAGAAGAGCTGCTCATCTGACATTCCCAGCACAGGGCTCATTAAACGGACCCCGCGGTGCACTTCCCTTAATAGCTAAACAAAACACAGCAATGTCAGTCACAGCTGTTGGCAAAAGTCTTTCAGAAATGTCCTTCTGGGGGAGCAGAGGGTGTCAGCAAGCCCGGGGACCCAGTGCCGAGCACCGAGCACTTCACAGGCGCGCGGGGCTGATGGGCGCCAGGCTGCAGCTGCACCAGGCTGCGGACGGAAGCTCATTGCATCTCCTGGATGTGCTGTGGCATCGCGTGTGCCTTGCTCCTCTCGACTAGGGAAAGGTGCTGTTCCAGCATTCAAGCCGAATACCGGAGGAGTGAATTAAGCCAAGAAAAGCATGTCCTTGGGAGGCAGAGAGCAGGAGAAATGCAAGTTCTCGGCACTTGGTCAGACACCACAGTATGCATGGGAATAATCAGAGCCAAGCCGTCTCTGCCATTTGCTCGGAGTGCAGTAAAACACTGACAGCAGAAAGCCGCTGCACAGGTGTGGACTGAAACTCCTTCTCTGGGAACTTTTAAACACATCATTCATCCAGTCCGATCCCAACAAGGCTCTTACCGCGGCCAGTCAAAGGCCAGCAGCTCGTCAGCCGCTCGCCACGTCAACGTGTCACTGCGCGCGTTTTAAAACAGCAGAGAAAGAGGCTTCAGGGCAGGTGAAACTTTTTTTCCCCTTTTCTCTGTTACTCAACCTGCTGATCCCCAGCGTTGTCTCCCAGCGTTTTAACGCCCGTCCGTCAGTGCGTCGGACAGGCCTGGTGCTCCGGAAGCCTCTCGTTCGGAGCCCACGATCGTCCCAGATGCCGGGCGGGAGCAGCGCGCGCAAGCTGCTGCCGTCGCCCCCTCTCCTGCCCCACTCCCTGCTGCCACCGCGGTCCCACCTCCGCTATTCCCCATTCCCATCGGATCTGGGAGAGGACGCGTTTCTCCCGCAGCTGCTGGCGCTGCCCGGGGCACGGCTGGGCTCTCCCCGCTGAGAGCAGTCGCTCGCCCTGGGGCCGCTTTGCGTCAAAAGCAGGAGCAGCGCTTAGCTTGGGGACAGCGCGGTCTGTCCCCAGCAGAAGTTGAGCAACCTTGACAAAACCTTTCCTTGTTCTGCCTCAGCGGCAGCAGAACGCAGTGGATGTGCAAGGGATCAATACTGTACAAAAAAAATGGGGACAGTATAGATCATTCATTATCGAGGCAATACTGACGAGATGAGAATATTTAGTTTTTATACACTGGAAAATGAAAAATTGGTGATCACGTTGTAAAGAGCCTGGCAACACCCTCCTGCAAGCCCTTTGTCGTGCTCAGCCTGAGCTGCCACATGTCCATCCCTGCAAGCTTGGGGATAGCTGGCGAAACCTCACGGAGAAGTCCTGAGCACGTGCATGGATGCACGAGCCCCTCTGCAGCACGTCTAAGCATTAGTAAAAAAATATCTATCTCTACAGAAACTCATTACAGCATGCAGCAAGCTGCAACTTGTTTAAAGATGTAACAAGTTTCTGGGTTTTTTGGTTTTTTTGTTTTTTCTGCCACAAATGCACAGCGAGGCAATGCTGCGCGTTGGTGTGCCGGCGCCTAGCCCTCAGCGGGGATTTCGCCGGTGACCCCCAGGGCCGCAGAAACCAGCTGCTGGCAACTGGGATCAATGCGAGAGGGGACGCGTAGGAGAGACCCCCCAAGACCCTTCGCAGGTAACGGCCTCCTTTGTTTTCCAACTCCCGGCCACTTAATACTCTTGTCTTGTTCGTATTGCCTCGATAATGGAAAACCAATACCAGCCGTGTTCTCTGAAACCTCCGCTGCGTTACATGCCCGCGTGTGCTAACACGCCTGCTAGAGAGCCTTCCGCTTAGATGCACCGGGTGAAAAATCACCAGAGCCGCCGCTGCTCTGGGGACGGGGACAACTCCTGTCCCTGCCGCGGAGGGAGGTGGCATCGTGGGGACGACGGAGCGACCGAGCCCTGCCCGTGGCTCCGCAAGGCCGCTTGTCCTCGGCTGGAGCGCAGAAACGACACGTGCACCTTCCTGCAGCCGGTGCGCTGCCTTCGACTGGTGTTTTTTTAAGGTTCAAAGGCTTTTTCTTTTCCTCTCTGCTGCTTAAAATAACAGGGTCAATGTATACACACTCCTCATAATAACGGTAATGGGGGCTGCCGGAGAAACGCAGCCTCCAGATGAACTCGAGACACAGACAATCAACTGGAACTCAGGGGTAATTTTGGTTTCTGATCAATCTAAAATCATTTTGACCCAAGGTATAATTTAAAATGTTCCTACCTCGGTTATTATAGCCCCGGGGCACTGTTGATTGTTTTCGCTCACTTGCCCGCTTGTTCTCTCTCTCTGCTTATAAGATCCAAGGAACAGTTTAATGAAAAATGAGTGTGTGGCTGGAGGGGTCAGTGGTTAGTCATTCTGGATCCTTTACAAAAATTGGGTCGGATTTGGTTGTGGGCTTTTAAACAGGGGTTTTCACACCGGAACGCACTTGCAGAAAGAGAAGAGCGTTTATTCCCCAGTCAGCTCTTCTGGCTTTTTTTTTTCCCCTCTCTCGCCGTGTTCTTCTTTTCTCCCTGTCACCACGGAGCACGGTGCCCGTGTCCCATCACCCGGCGGTCCCTCGGTGGGCCGTGGTCACCGCCGCAGGTCGGGGTGCTGCGGGCGCCTGGCGAGGCGAGAGACGGGGGGCAGCACCCCCCCCCACCATCCAGCCCAGAGGCCTCCGGATAACCGGGAAAGGCACCAAAGCATGGAATCAGCCTTAGTGCTCGCTGCAGAGCCGGACGGGCCGGCTCGGTCCTGCTGCCGTGCCCTGGGCCGTGTCCTCGAGATGTCCTCGCGGGACAGCCCGTCCCCGGCCGCCTCGGGCAAGCAGCGGTCCAGCGCGAGCCCTGCCGGCAGCGGGCCCCGTCCCGGGGGGCCTCCCTGTCGGGTCGGACCGGACCGGCTGTCGGGCTGGCCCGGCCTTGCCCTCTTTCGGCACCAAACGTTGCAATCCTTTACGCGGAGTCGTCAAACCTTGGGGTCTTGCCCAAGAATCGGCTGCTCTTCCATCCCTCCCCTAACGCGCGCCAGCCCTGATTTTCCAGGCCTTTTTTCCGAAGAAAAGACGCAGCTTGGTGGGAAACGGGAAGAAACGTTAACAAGGACGTGGCTGACAGAGAAGCCAATAAAAAATGAATCAGCACAAAGTCCCTGACAGGCTGGAGCGCGGAGCAGTGCTGGAGGCTCGGCGCAGGCTCCAGGGGTGCAGGGATGTCAGAGCGAGCGGTTGGCAGGATAATTATTGCAGGCAGAAAACAAAAGAGAGTGACAATTTTCCTGTGGATGGATTCAGCCCTCACGCTTCTTAATTCCCATCGAACAAAGAGCTATAATTGTTCTCAATAGCGAGGAGGGGAAGAACCTAATTTCCAATGTGAGTCAGAGAAGCTTTCAAGCAGAGGGTGGGTGGAAACTATTTATAAAGGACCATTAGGGAAAATCAGATTTCTACGCACAGTAAACAGAACACACACAAAAAATCCCTATTTATATTTGAGTCTAGAAAGCATGTCCCAAGCAGCAAAATATAACAAAGTTCACAATGAAACCCTTAACACCAACACTGAGGTTTCACCCCTTGGTGATGCTGAAGGTTGTGGCGTATCTCCATCCTTCGGCGGAGCTGGCAGAACAACGCCTTCTTCCCCGCATGCATTTCAAGCAGGCAAACAAACAAAAGTGAATTTGCTGGGTCCTTTTTGTGTTGCCTTCGGAGAGGGAGAAAAAAATGAACAACTGGTTTCATTTGGCCAAAAAACTGTGGAAAGCAAATACCAAAATGATGTGCCAAAGTAGTTGTAGGAGATGAGCTCCCGATTTATGCAACATTTGCTTGTGCAGGTAAATTTGCGCCCTTGTGCAGTCAGTATACACGCAGTATTCACAATTCTTTATTCCCAATGTAGACAAAAAACCTCACTCTAAAAATAAATACCAGTAATGCTGGAGAAATTGCGGTTGGCTCATTGGCTTTTCAGGGCAGAGGGTTTTAATCCACACAGAATGTTTTCCTTGTAATTAGTTGACTACCTGAGCGTATGGGTTAAGGAGCCTTAGTGACGTGGCAAGAGCTCCGTAGCAAGAAGGGAATCGGCTCAAGAGCAGGCAGAAGGTCCTTGCTGCGAGTCCACGACATGGCGAGCACGTGTTTTGCTCCCAGAAGAAACACGATGATGCTTGTGGCCCCAGGGAGGCCCTTCAGCCCCGTGTGCTCAGCGGGAGTCGGTAGACTTCCCTTAGGCGAAACACCGGTTCTGGTGTAGGGCAAGCTGTCAGGTCGGCTTCTGGAGAGGAGAGCTGGGGACCAAAGGCTTGGACCAGCGAGTGTCAAGGAGCCCTTTGCTCCTTGTAGGGCCACTCTCCAGGTGATTTTCCAGCGACAAAGCAGCACTGCAGCCTCTCTGAAGGCAGAGAGATGGGGGGGTCACGTCGATACTACAGCAGCTCCGGCCTCTCCGTAAAAGATGCCTTCCAGCCAGTGGGAAGCACATCAAGCCTGGGATATTTATCTGACATGACCCCACTGGGTCTCATTAAGCCATGTGTGCAAATTTCTGCACTGGACTGGAAAAATATCGCTGTCCAACAGCCCACCAGAAGCAAAAGTATAGGAAAGAAAAATAGTTATGTCACAGATGAGTAATTTGGGCTTCCTCCTCCTAATGTCTCCAAGCTGGAATTCTCTTCTAGGGCCTGAATCCGGCCTGAGTAGAAGTCTGAGGAAGGTGTACAGGCTTGGCCTGGATGATAAGGACACAAGATAATCTAGGTGATAGCCTACTGATTGGTACTGGCTGATACTTAACAGGTATCCGGCGTGTTCCAGCTGTTACTGTCAGAGCACTGCACCAACTGCCTTAGTGGATTTTTTTCCTATTTTATGGGGCAGTAACTGGAAACAAGTGGACGGAGGTGACCCACACAGTTATCCCATGAATGTCTCTCCACAGAGCCCTTACTTGCCTGCAACCCACCCCTGCACGCTGCCTTTTCCTTCACTAATGCTCATGACTGGATGATATGGACTTTGCCTTTGGAGCAAAACCCAGTCAAACGGGATGTGTGCTTTAACCGTGGAGCTGGTGCTCCCCAGGCTTGGACCATGAAGGAGAGAAGAAGTGTTCCCTACGAGATGTACTTTGCGTGCGTGCAAACCTGATTTATATCTCTTCCAACAAGCCGTTCGCTGCTATCATGAGCCAACAGGACCCACAGGGTGTTACAAGACATATTACATGCAGCCAAGAGCTTTAATCCCCCTGGGGGAGTGATTACAAACAACTACACACGTCCCAGCGTTGCTTAATCACTGTTAAGATATTTCTTTATAATCTGAGTAAATTACTTTAATTACTTGCAACTACCAATTAGTGTTTGAATGCTTCCACTGAGAAGTTTGCAGGCATTAATCTGCTCCCTTGGAATGCTAAATCGCCGGCTGGAAGGCGGCTTTCGTCGATGCAGCACGTCGCAAGCCGCCGGCCGGCCGGCAGCAGGCAGCCCTGCCCAGCATGCCCCTCCGCAGCTGCCTTTCCTTGGGCTTTATTTATTTATTAGCTTGAAAGGAAAGTTCAGTCCTTCAGTGAGTTTTAGCAGCTGGAGATATTTGCCAGATCGCCAGCCCCGGGAAAGGAAGGTCTCCCTTTAACCCCGTGGTGGGTGCAGACGGCCCTCAGCACCGGCCTGCTCCGAGCCACCCCGTCCGGTGCCGGTGGGACCAGACCCTGGGAATGGGAGCACGGACACCCGCGGCATGCAGTTCTCGCCTCCCAGGTGCCTCTGCCCGCCCGAGCCGGGTTTGGAGGGCTCCAGCCCACCTCTGCAGTCTCGTCGCAGGGCCTTGGAGATGCCGGTTGTCTCTGGGCCGCGGATCCTCCTCCACCGCCTCGCGGAGATGAGGTCTGCTGCCCGCAGGCACCTGCACAAGTGCGGTGCAAAGCTTCCCACCCGGGAGCCTACGGACACCGAGGCGCCCAACAGCCTCTTAACCGACACGCGTGTGTTTGTGGTCCCAGCTCATCTCCCGACACAGACCCCGCAGCACAGACACTTCTTCTCCAGCATCGCGCGCTGGAGGCCGTGGCTTTCGCTAGCTGCCGGGTCTGGGCTGGACCTGCTGTTCAGCTGCGAACACCAGTGAGGTCTGGACAAGCACAACTCCATTTCTAACTTTCCCACTAGTCACGACTTACCATAACTCTCAGGCTTTGAAAGGTTAGTGTCGAGGTCTGAACTTGCTTTTCTGGCTGCTTTCTAGTCTTTACTAGCATGGCTTGGATTCAAACCATCTTTTTCTTTGATATTTAGGCCTGGGGTGGCTGCACTCATCTTATTTCTGGTTGCTCGTCATTAGGAGTGTGCTGGTGTGAGGAGTCTGGGCAGGAAACCAAAATGCCCTCGACTGCCCTCGGCGCGGCGGAGAGGCTGCTGCCGCCACGGCAGCCGGGTTGGTGCGGGCAGAGCCGCCCCGCAGAGCAGCGCGGGGGTCCCCGCAGGCTGCCCGCCTTGGCACCGTGGCTGTAGCTCTGCGTCGAGCGCGAATAGCCAGGTCCAGGAGCCAGCAGGGCCAGGAAACTCTGCAACCCGTGGGGAGGAGAGGCCGGGAGAAAGGGAGACTGCGGCGCTGCAAGGGCTGGGGAAGAGCGTCAAGAGGGAAGACTCTAAGTTAGGAAAGTGCTGCAGCATGGGAAGGAAGGGAGGCGGCAAAGAGGAAGGGGACAGATTCTATCCTCCTTGGCCTTGGATCAGCTGTCCTCTGGGAAATTTCCATCGGATTTCCCCTGGAATCAATGAGATTAGCTTCACCTCATAAAAAAAGACCCATTATGTCAGATACGGGAGAGCTGGGAGACTCCATAGTTCCCACGGTTTGACCTGGGACGTGCAGAGGACGTTTCAGTCTGGGCATAATTTTAATCTTGTAGAAAGCACTAGGGATCTTGATAACTGCAGTATCTGTGACACTGGTACGTGTTAGTCTTGGTACCAAAACAACGTCTTGGTCCCTCCCTTTTGCAAAAGTACACCTGGCACAGGAGGGGAACATGTAGGTCCACAGGAAGTGACAAAGTCTAATTTTCTGCAGTTTTGGGTTCTGTCATCATTTTTTTAGATTGGCCAATAGCTTCCAAAATTGCTGGGGAAAGGAACAAGGTGGGAGGCAGTAGATGGTATCAACATAGCATGATTGCCTAAGACGCCTTTTCCTGGGAACCCAAGCTGAAAACTGGAGTTCAGTGTCTAGAGTGGGGGACTGGGAGTCACAGTGGTGTTTTTCTCTTCTTCCATCTCCCATGACTCATGGTGTGCTTTGAACACATTGTTTTGCGTTTGTGTGTTTCAGTTTCTCCATGCGTAAACTAAGCATAACGTCTGCCCATGTAACGAGCCATTTTAGACTCTAGTATTGGAGCACTCTAGTATTGGAGCAAGCCACACCAAAGCTATAGGCTGTGACCACTCGTGGTAGCTCATGACAAGCACGCCTTTTCCGTACAGACCAGCTTCTATTTAGGAATAGGAATTCTTTTTTTCCTATACAGAGGCACACTGACATATATATATATATATATATATGTATATATTCCAAATGTATTCATTTTATAGGTGATAAATAAAAAAATATTGCCAACCCCTGAGTAGGGAAGCTTGCTTTGCTTGTTTGGATTTAAAGAAAGCTTTGCAGGAATGCTCCATCTGCATGTTTTTGTTACAAATCCCTTTCTCTGCCAGTCCCTGGGCTAAATCCATTGAACAGTGACTCTTCATCCTGCAAAGCATTTAAACGTAGGCTGGGGTACGTCTGTGAACTGCCGTCCAGGCTGCGCGGGCAGGGCTGAGTAGTCTGTTCCTGGCTGTGGATGGAGGCGAGGCAGCTGGTCCTGCTGAGGCCAGCAGCGGTGGGGTGCCCTGGGACCCAGCTGCGCTTTCTGCCCAGCCCCACCTCTGCCTCGCTGGTGCCTCTTGGAGCTACCGTCCCCCTCTACCCGCAAACTGTTCTTGGGAGCTCCCCCCTTCGTTGTCAGAGGCACGTGGAGCACGTCTCGTGGTTGACCGAAGGGAGATTTTGGGAAGCAGCTCGTAAGGCCAGCAAGGTTCTCCCTACGCCCTGGAAGACATGAGCTGTTGCACAGGGTTTTCTCTCGAGCTCCAAAAGGCAGTCATCCACCCTCTGGCTCCATAGGCACCTTGCTCAGCTCCCAAGAGGCGTTTCCCACACGAGCACCCATGCAGCGTTCTGGGCACTGCTGGGGACCTCAGGGGACACCACACCATGTCATCTACAGCCGCTCACCAAAGAGCTCCATACATGCAGGGAGGTTTGGACGAGGCGCTTGTGTTTGTCTCTGCTGGGCAGCAATGGTAGTCTGTCTCTGTGGAGGAAAAGCTCTGTGGTGTATTGATAATCACTTCCCTTGGCTTCAGAGAAACGTTTACATTGCCAAGCAATTCCAGGCCACTAAAACCGGGAAAGCTTACAATCAGACTGTAGGAAATGAACAGCTTCTTAAGGCAACGGCTAAAATAATAGCATACGCAAGCAGAAATCTAGCTTGAGGCCTTAGATGTTTGTTTGCACCTGGGAAGCACTAATATTATGGGTTTTTTTTTTTTCTTTAGGGAGACCACTAGTTGTTCTGTGAAATTCAGGTGGGAACAGTAGTGGCTAAAAGTTTGTTAGCGTAAGAAGCAATCCGACCCTGGTGCCTTCCCCTGGCTTCCTAATATCCTCACTAGATCATGGCTGAGCTGCTACATCTGCTGCTTGTGCCTATGGCTTCCACTCCTCCGGACCACGCGCCTGGTTACAAACCGAGTCGTTATCGTTTGAATGTTCAGCTAGAGACAACGATGAGCCCCAGCTCATTCCACTGATAACCTCAACTAAGGCCCGTAGAAAAATCATGTTCCTCCATCAGCAAAATAAGGCAGCTTCCTAGCTCCAAAACAGTCTGCACTGGAGAAAGGACTGTTTGTAAAATAATAAAGCGAGTGGGGACCCTAATGCAGGATCTATTGATATACAGCGGCAAGTAGATTATACTGGAGTGCCTAAATGAGATGTATTAAAATCCCACTTGGAGACAAAGCACTGCGGCTGGGAGCTCCGCAGCTGGCAGAAGTGTGAGAGAGCAGCTGCAGAGGTGGAAGAGCTGAGATGGCAGATCCAAGGCTCCTTTTCTCCCAGGAGGAACCAAGGTCTCATGGCTCTGGGCATGTGCTCACAGAATAGGGTGTGCAGTGGGAGTGGGAAGAGCTATTATCTGATTACACAGATTCCCTGCCTTAATCTCCATACCCCAAGCTAGGTAATGAAAGCCAAACTGGAGATAAGGGAGGAAACGAGAGGCCCAGGATGACTCATGCTCACTGGAGCCCAGTGACCAGGACAGAGATCCAGTTTCCTAAAGCCTGAGGAGCTCCGGCTGGAAGACAGGGTCCCTCGCCGTCCAGGTGTTCGCGTCCCACCTCCACTTCACTCCTCCGCCTGCATCCGCAGCAGGCCGCCCAGCAAAGTCCTGCTGGCTAAGGGCTGGGGACAGCTGCTCTGGATCTTGCAAAGGAGGCAAAAAGGGCAAAACAGCAGCACAGGAGAAATCCAGTCCTTGGCCCTGGCCCCCGAGGGAGCAAGAGCTGGGGGATGGCGGAGGAACAGCCTTGTGCCATGCAAAGGAGTCTGCTGCCCGGTCCGTCTCCCAGCCCTGTTCCCCACTGCTCTCCAAGGACCGGGCAAGGTGCCTGGGTCACCTTCCCGGGCCGTGTGCGGGCCGGCAGCAGGCTGGTGACAAAGCACCGGCTCCTTTGTCACCAGGGGTCATACAGCGGCATTGGTCCCGTGCTGCCTCCTCTTCTTCCTCCTCAGGAACACGGGGCAGACGGGCGCTGAGGCAGGCTCACGGTCCGCATTCCCGCTGCCGAGCCTGGGCGAGCTCCGCGCCGGGACCGCAGGGCAGCAGCGCGGGGCTGACGGCCGCTTCCAGGGCTGCGCTGAGGACTTTGACACGACACGTGGTGAATTCCCCCTCCCTGCCTCCGCGGCACCGTCCATCCCCCCGCGCAGGAGTGCCCTGTGCGTCCCCCCTACGCCAGGCCACGCAGCTCCGCTCTCTGCCACTCAAATCCACATCGCTCACAAACCGATATTCCTATTTCCTCAGATACATCCCTCGGGGAGATGTCAGCTTTATACAAGGCTACGAAGCAGCATGGATGCAAGCATCGAGGCGCACAGCCACGTACTGTCTGTCAGTGTTTCTCTCCCTGACACACACACACACACACACACACACACACACGCACGCACGCACGCACGCACGCACGCACAGAGCTGAGTTTCCCCCGGTGTCTTCCCGAGGAAGGCTGCAGCAGCTCAGACACGATCAGGTCAAATCCCCCTGTGCCCAGCCAGCCTGCACGCACGCACGCACGCACGCACGCACGCAGCCCGTGCATCTCGGGGTGCAGCGGGGGCTCACTGCCCCTGGAAACGCCGCGGATGTGAAACCTGTGTCGGGAGGAGCTGGGTGGAAGGAGGCGGGTGGCCGCGTCCGCTGGCCGTGCCCCAGCTGGCACCTCGTCCCCGCTGGCCTCTCCGGCGTCTCCCCTGCACCCCGGAATGATTTTCCACTCCCACATCGGCCACTGCAGCGCGCGTGGGCGGGGGACAGACCTCCGATGGCCTCCTCCCCGCAGGGGGATGGCGGGTGGCTGCCGGCACGTCTGACACCAGCGGCTTCACTGCGCCTGGCTGCGTCTTGGACGCGTTGCAGCCGCCTGGGCGGGGACCGGGCTGCCCGGACGGCCACGGGGGTCCCGGTCCCGCGGGGATGGGATGCACCAGTCTCCCCGGCACCGCCCCAGTGTCCACCACCGCGGCCGGAGGCACAGCGTGGAACCGGGCAGAGCTTTGGCTCCGGCCTTTTCCCCTGCCCTTGGCACCTCGCTCCCCAGCGCGGACGGTCCTTACGGAGCGATGCTCCGATCTGGGAAAGCCAGCTCCCGGAGCAAACAAAACACCTGCAAAGCACGGGAGGGATGGGGAGGGTTGGTGGCTGCAGGCCGGGCTGAGGGGAGACCGGTATCGGTGACAGCGGCGCGGGGTCCCGGCACGGCCCCGGTGGCACTGGGGACCTGCTGTCCACGCAGGCTCGCTGGGGCCATCGCCGGTGATGGGCACTGCGCTGTCAACACGGGCCGATACCGTCTGCACATCGGTGCCCGCACGTGGACTCACCAAAGCTTGTTACCCTTCCCACCATAACGAGCAGAACCTGCGTACATGTCCCAGATTTCCTCGCCGAGGCGGTTAGTCCCCGTGACACCGCTGCCCTGGCCCGGGCCACGGGGCCGCTGGGCCAAGCTTAGCCGAGCAGGAGCGGAGCTGGTCTCGCCACGGCGCGCCCGGCACAGTCCGCTCCCAGCTCGTGTTTACCCGTTGTGATACTTTCACATGAGAAACAAATAAAGGCTGATGATATCTGCTGGAAGAAAGAGCTGAGGTTACTCCCCTGACCTGATTAATGCAAATAAACTGAAAGGAATCCTGTCGCCTGGGGCCTGCAAATTTAATATCTGTTAAACTGATTCATTTCATGCTGTTTTAGCCTCTCGCCCTGTGACTGCAATTACCTCCGATGCTCTGTCTAGCCTGTCGGTGCTGACCCCCCCCACCCTCCTCACGTGATGCAGTTGGGGTTGGTTTTGTTTGTTTTTTTGTTTTGATATTTTTCTTCTTGTGGTTTAATTTCCTTTGAGTTTATTAATTATGGCTTGGGGGCGGGGGCAGGAGCGCTGGGATAACGTTCCTCCTTTGCATGGTGTGGCACTTCAGCCATATAATTCCCCGTTTATTGGCTGCCCCGGGACGGGATTAGAGGAAGTGGATCCAGGCCAGACGGTGGGAGGACGATGGGAACCGCTTTCTTCTTTTCTGCCTCTGAGCCCGGCCTATCTCCCCTGCATCTCTCACCGTTTCGCCCTGCGCTTCCCGGCTGTCTTCAATCACACGAAGCGATTGCTTTGTGGGAGGCTCAGACAACATGTTTCAAACTATTTAATCGCAGCAGGAGCTGCCGTGCCTCGGCTGGGTCCCTGGAGAAGGCAGCCGCGATGCCGCGTGTCCCCCGGGCCCGAGCGCGCGGCTGCCGCTCCCGAACACGCCGAGATGCTCTGGACCCGGGACCAGGTGCTCCGGCACCGCCCCGCGCAACGCAGGGATCCCGCTTTTATTCAAACCCCAATTGCAACAATTAGGACCTGAACCCGTAACGAATCGTGACGGCAAAGGTCCGGCGAGAGCGGCAGGTCTGCTTGCTCTGGGGAGACAGGGCTTCTCCCCCCTGCGCCCCGCAGCCGGAGCGAGGAGCCCCGCGGGAACGAACCCGGAGCCCGGCCGCCCCGGCCCCCCCGCGCAGCCCCGGCCCCGCGTCCGCCCTGCGCACAGCCCGCTGCTGCCCGGCTCGGCGCGGGGGCCACGGCGGCATTGGGGCAGCGGGTTGCAGCGCAGGAGCCCCGCGGGGCGCGGGGGGTACCCGGGCTGCGGCAGCGGGGCGAAGGGGGGGCACCCGAAGGGAGGGTGCCCTTCGGTAAGGGTGGCGTAGGAGACGGATGAGGCTGAGCCCGTCAGCCGGGTCCCAGCTCGCTCCTCGTCCCACCCAGGCGTCAGGGAGCACTCGCTGAAATTAAACGGGAGGCCGCTTCAGGCGGGTGAAGGACGCGGTATTTGCAACACCGCGGAGGAAGCTCGTCCCCGCGGGGTATTTCTGGAGCAAAGAGCAGGTTGAATTGGGCAAGGCCGAGCGGCTGGGGCCCAGGCGTGCCCCGCGGAGGGGTGTCCACGCGAGGCGTAGCGGGGGCCACGGGCGAGGGGCCTGGCCGGGAAGGAGCACTCGGTGCTGCGTGCTCCGGACCCCCGCGCTCCCCCGCGACGTCTTGCTCCCCGGCAGCAGCGAGGCGACCAGAGAGCCTCGACTTCTGTCCTTCCACCCCAGCAAGTTTCCAGGCTGCAACAGCACAGGTGAAAGCTGAAACACGAGGTGCGAGCAAAGGCTGGGAAAGCAGAATACACAGAAAAGGAATTCATTTATCTCCCGAAACAAATAACAATAACCTCATTGCCAAACCGCTCTCCCAGCAGCCTCGCTCAGGACTGCGTTGGCTCTCGGGGGGAGGCGGCAGCGGCGCGGGGAGGGACGTGGTGCCTTCGCCTGCGCTCTGCCTGCGCGGGGGGAACAGGGGGCTTCCACGCCGCTGTCAGCCCATCTTTCACCAGCCCAAATCCATTTCAAAGAGAATAAAAGAGCGCCTGTGAATGGCCCTTTATAATGCACGAGCAGGACGAGCAGGGAGGCTGGCGCGCCCTGTTTGCTTACATCTTACTTGGGGTTGGGAGCTGTCAGAGGAGGTGCGAACAGAGGGAAAGCGTGAACACGCACACACACACATGCACACACACACACACATGCACACGCCCAGCCGGGCAGGCTCGCACACACCGCCACACGCTCCAGAGTTTATTTTGCATTTCTTATTCCGTTGCAGGCACCAGAGGTGCCAATCTCGCCGTGTTTCCAGTGCCTCTGTGCTGAGCCCGTCACGCTGCCTCAATGGCTGCATCCCCTCGTGCAGCGCTCCGACACCCTCGGCTCCTTCCGTCGGCGGTGGAAGCCCGCCAGCCCCTGACAGCTTCCTCCAAACAGATCACGGCGCGGCTGCGACCTGGAGATGTGACCGGCGAGCTGGCGAGCGGCCACGCTCGCGGGATACCCGGCTCTTCTCTCCTTCTCCAGGCCTGGCTGCATTTGCGCAGTGGCCTTGCAGAGCGGCTTGCTGGAGCCGAGCAGCCGCCGCCGGGCCCTTGGGGCCGAAGCCCACGGCAGTGCAACGCGCTCAGAGCGGCTCTGCACGAATCTGGGCTCAAACCCCCGGCAGCTTCGGGCCCTTGCTCATGCACCGACCCCCGGAGACCGCCCGGGGCAGGAGCAGGGCGAGCGCAGCTCTCCCAGCAATAGGGAATGACGTGGTATTTCATCATTCTGGGGCCCAGGCTCTCTCCTGCACCGACAAGGGAACAGTTTGTGTGATTCAAAGACTTATTCATTCTGTTGGCCTGTTTTTTTTTTTTCCCCTCCAAACCACCCACTTTAAGTTTTGGGTGAAGGTTCATTTTCATTTTTGTTATTCCCAGCTCATTTGCCCATCCCTAAAACAAACATATGAGAGCAAGTACATGGGAGGGAGGGTGCGTTAACCAAACCAGAGGGTAGGTGAACCTCGCACACACAGAAAATGACAATATACCACGTATTTGCATAATCCGACGAGAAAGCTTTCTTGCTGAAAAGCCAAAGCTACCGGCACAGAAAAGCGTATGCCAAACAGGAGCTCTGGTTCTGGACAGCTGCAGACGCTGGGGGTAATAAATCCAGGATCTGGGTAAAAACACAGCGGTTCCAGCATGCTTTCCAGACTTTGCATTTGGTTTGCTTTGAGAGAGGGCCCTATGCTGCGCGCTTTGAAGTCGATGGCCAAGCTCCCTTTGACGGCAGCAGGAACAAGCCTCGACCTGCAGAGCAGGTGCTCGAGTCGGCGCTGCTCTGGAGTCGAAACCCGCCAGCGATCAGCGCAGGCCTCAAGCAAATGCTTCCAGACGAGGAGAGCTGTCTTGCCAGCCGATACAACCAGAACAAAGCCCCGAGCACCGGTGGAGGGTAACATATGCAATTTCAGGGCTAAGAAGTCCAGGGAGGGATTTAATAGCGGTTGGCGTTTTACAAAGGAAATAGCTATTCCTGTAAAAGAATGATTAGAGTTACATATTAAAGCACACGCTTTTTAGGCGTGCACTGGCTGGCGTTCCCCACTTCTCCTGGTTGACCTTGGTCAGGTTGTTTCACCTTGCTGTGCTTGGTTTTCTGCTGAACTTCTTCCCCAGAGGGAGAATTTTCCCTGCTTCACAGATTCGATGTGGCTGCATTTGCTGATATTTATGCATAGTCTGAGATCCTCTGATGGGATGTGTTAGAGGAAGGGAAGGGGAATGAAGATCCAAATGGGATCCGTTCCTGTCCGGGGGGGATGCAGAGGCAAAAAGGAGCTTTAAGGACATGTGCCAGCTGCCTGCTGGGATGAGAAGGATGCAGATAGTGTCGAGGGCAGCAGCAAGAACCATCGGGAGGTCTCAAAAACATGACCTGTGTTGAAAGATTTGGGTCTGTTTAGTCTAGAGAACAGAAGTCTGAGCAGAGAGGAGACAATGGTCTTTAAATATGTACGAGGAAGCTGAAGAAGGGGATAAATTGTTCTATGTATTATGGACATGTAAATAATGGGCTTAAATGGCAGCAAGGGAACGTCAGGCTGGAAACCGGGAAAACCTTTGTACCAATAAGGCCGGCGACGCATGGAGAGGATTGCCTGGGAAGAGGTGGCATTGCCAGAGCCGAGCAAGCACAGCAAGGCGTCGCAGCCCGCTTCCAAGTCCCGTGTCATTCCCCATCCAAAAATGGACCAAGAAACCATGCTAAACTAGACTGCCGGCTCTGCAGAGGTCCCAGCTGCGAAGCCGGGGTCTGCAGCGGCCGCGGGGCAGGCGTTGCCGTGCTCTGCCCCCTTCGCTGCTGCACGGACCCGGGTGACCCGACCCCGCTCCCAGCACTTGCTCCGCTTTCTGCGGGTGAACCAAGGGCTGCGCATGCGAATAAGCCCAAGCGCACGCCTAAGCGCTTGCAGAGCCGGAGCCTGACTGCCCATCCTGCGCACGAGTGGGTACCGCCATATGTTTCCTTCCCCTGCAATTTTATGGCTGAAGGTATTTGATCAGCCCAGTCATTCACTAACCATCTGTCCCTTGCACAAATACAGCTGATTCTTGTTACGACTCTCTGATGGCAAATGCCCTTCTCCGGCGCGGTGGGAATGTGCTCAGGTTAACAGCGTTTCAGCCGTTTCGGAAAATGCCGCTCTTGTAAGAGCCGGTGCTGTCAGGCGTCCGCGTGAATGGCAGCCGATGTCTGCGCTGATTACGGGGGAGGATATTTAAAGCCCATTCTGCAAATCAGTGCCTTGGATACTAATATAAGTAACTTTAAAAAATAGAAAGAAAGGAAAGCGAGGAGATAAAAACCCTGTCATTTACATTTCTAAGGAATATGAAATTGTGCTTTGAAAAAAAGCAATTTGTAAACTTTAGATAGCAGCAAATTCCTTGTTTTTTGGATACAATACCAGCTTTGCATATGCACTGAAAGAAAGAGGGAGAGAAAATAACCCTGAAGCATCCTGCCCACTGCATTAGCTTTTAAAATAAAATCCATTTATATATAAATGTTGGCTTTTTTCCCAGTCTCTGTAGAAAAGCTTTTCTATATTAAATGCTACAATGAATTAAATTAACCATAATGATTTCTTTGTGAATGGAAACCCTTTTTCCTGTGTGACATGTTTTTGATCATTTTTTTTCCCGGTTACAACAACCCGTACTCCTATCACGTTGAGGATTTTGTTTGTTCTGCTATTTGCACAATGCAATACAATTATTATTTGCACCTTTTGTTCTTAAGAAAAATAAATCACAGCTACTTCATGTGCCGCCTCTCTGTGCGGAAAGGCAGGAGCCTCTCGCCAGAGCCGCTCTCACCTGCGGGCAGCACGGGCGAGACCGGTCCATCGGCTCCGGCACGCAGGCGCTGGGAACGAGCAGTCCCGGGGGGGTGACGGGGAGCTGCGGCCCCTCTGCCCCCCCCCCGACAGCAGGGCCGACGGTGCAGATCGTTCCCCCGTGATCCAGGGGGGATCATGTGCCATGAAGGGGCTCGGCATGGTTCATTTTTCACATGTATATGTTTTTTTTAAATGCCCTTTTCACTCCTGGCGCCAGGCGGGGAGGGGGATCCTGCCCCGAGGAGCGCTGAGAGTCGCTGGAAAGGAAAACTAGGTCACGGGTTTGATTTGAGCGATCTGGACGGCATCCCACTTTCTCTGGATTTCCCCTAACAAGTGACTAGCTCGCGTTTTCCTCCCAGCTCACTTCCCTGTCTTCTTCTTTGCTTTCCACCGTTTCGGGAAGAGCCTTTCCCGCGCCCAGGCCAGCGGCAGCCGTGGCCCCTCGTCCCGGCTCGTCCCGCGGGGCGTCGGGAAGCACCGTGGCTGGGCTGCGTGGGGCAGAGCCCTGCAAAACTCGGTGCAGAGCAGCGGGGGAAAAAGGAAAAAACCCCTTGCGCGTCTGTCTGTCCATCCCTCCTGGCACAAGCTGCCTTCTGCCCCCCATGGCAAAGCAATTACGCTAACGAAGGCAGAGAGCGAGCAGCAGTGCTGCGTGTGCGGTGCTGGAAGCCTGAGCGCCCAGGCAGCGTCTCCTTGAAGACATTAAGGTTTCAGCAAGTCCGGTCAGATCGTCACATCCAGACCAGGGGCCTCTTGGGGGTGCTTTTACCGAAACTCCGTCATTTTGGAGAGCAGGAGGTCTGCTTTCCTCCTCCTGCGGTTTCTGGGCATCCGGGGGCTCAGCTGGGACGTGCTGTCGGGGCAGACAAACGTCCTCCGCAGCGACACAGGGGCTTGCCGTGCCTTCCTTCGGCACCGCCCGCTCCTCCCGGCCTCTCCTGGAGAAACCGGCGGATCTCGTGGCTTTAACCAGGCCAAGCCTGAAGCCACTTATAAATTGTTCCCTAGTGTCCAACGGCCCCGTTGGCACAGTCTGCGTCCAGCTCACTTGGGAAGCTGTTTCGGTCCGACAAGAAACATCGGAAGGATTTTTTTTCCCCTGACATTCAGTCCTAATTTACTTTGGCTGGATTTAATCTCATCGCTCGTCTCCACGTCCCTTGAGCAATGCCCCTCTTCTCTCACTTCATGTCATCGCATGTTCTTGGGCAGCTGTGAAACCCTTGTCCCCCAAACCTCCCTCCTCCCCATCTTCTGAGACACTTGAGTCCAAGAGACTGTTAGGGCAACTGCATTTCTCTAGGATAGAGCATTGCCAAGGGCTCAGTACCTAATAACCCAAGCCCTATATTACAAATGCTAAGCAAAAATCAGTCAGCTGGAGGTATTTTAATTGTTTGCTTTACAGCTGGCACTTACAGACAAGTGCAGAAGTCTCTTACTGGAGAAGAAAAAAATGTTGCTGCAAAGGCATCGCTGTCTCCATGCGTGCCACATGTGCCTGGTTCCTGCGCGAGCACCAGCCTCTCCACAGAAATGTGTGAGCTCGACTGTCTGATATGTCACTGCAAGCTCTGTGTTTCCTAGGTAATATTGTATCTCTCATCTCGGTGATCAGCATAATGAACATTTTTGTTCCTGCATAAATAGCACCTGAAAGAAACCCCATTTAGTAGAGAATTACCAAACTGAGAGAAAATGCCTGACACTGAGAATCCCCTCAGGACTTTCCCTCAGGACGGAGATTGGCTGATGTTCCTGAAAGGACAGATTTTTCAGCTCTTGCTGGAGTGATAAAGTAATTGCGGAGTGAGTAAGAGATGGTTGCATCAGTTCCTTGTGGGAGTTGTGGATTGCAGAGACGGGAATAATTTCATTGAGGGTCAGAGTTCCCGCTGCCATTCACAAAATCTGTGCGCGCGTTCAGAAGCGGGTAAGGGTTGTCCCTGGGAGGGGGAAATCAATTCTCCTGGATTTGAAGTATGTTTGAAAGGAGGGTTAGATTTGTTATTAGCTGCTGCCCCTTGAAATTATTCCTGATCTCCCTGCCGGAGGCGGCCTGGCTGCAGGCTGCCAGGAGCACCAGGGCCACCAAGGAGCTTGGCGACGGCGGTGCCCAAGGCAGGGCCGACGGCTCTGCTGACCGTGTCTGCGGAGGGGCATCTGCAGAGTTCGCTCCCTTGCCATTTCTCTTCTTTCCATGTATGACCCGGTGCTCACTGGCGCATGCCCTCATTGCACGTAGGATGTGGCTTAACGCTGCTGGCTTGTCTTGCAGGAGCGCCCGTGTGTATCGGAAGCGGATCCGCGCCCGCCGTAGCATCGCCCCGGCGTATTGCAGGTTACGGCAATAGCAGTTCACCCTTCTCTGGCCACGTCTGCACAGTAAAGGATGGCAAATTCCCCAAGGGGAAAAAGCTCAGCTCCATCGCAGTCACTTCTGGAGGCAAACGCGTTGCAGACAGCCAGCTGCAGGCAGGTGATGTGCCCTGCCGTGGCTCACCGAATGAGCCCGCCGCGGAGACGGGGACGGGCAAGGCCTGTCACCAGGGTTTTGGCAACGGCCAGTTGCGAGGCCCTCTGCACCCCGGGATGTGAGCCGCGAACTCCAGCAGTGTGGTGTGTCAGGGCAGGGATGGCAGAGTGATTGATATATGCTGTTGGCAGTCGCATTGCACCAGCAAAGTTAGAACAAGAAGGTGTAAATGAAACATTTCAGCATCATCAGGATGAGAGGAGAAAGTCAGACCACGCTTATTTTTCTTGAAACTGATGCTCTTGGAGCAGCAGGATTTCCATACATCTGCCCTTTCCAGCGACAGGGCGGTCACTGGGTGCAGGCTCAGCCTGCCCTTGTTGTAATGCACGTCCCTCCACACACCGCCACAGCGAAAATGGGAGTTTTCCAACTGTCTCGTAAAATAAAAACAAGGCAGAAGGAGGCCTGTACCTGCAGACCAGTGATAACCTTGAGGACAGAAACCCAAAGTCAGAGAATAAAGCAGGACCAAGAGCCTGCATTTCAGGCATGCCAAGGAAGTCATCTAACCAATAGGTTGTTGGCTATTCTGGTGCATCAGTCACTCTCTCCATCCTCCTCCCTGGTCCCGAACCCGGGACAGTTTTGGCAATTGAACTCTGCTCCTCGCTGAGCCTCTGTGATGCCTCGTACGGGCTCCCTCCTTGCAGCCATCAGACTTCGTCCACCAGCGTTCCCCATCCGCGCAGCCCAGAGAGGGAAAGGTGAACGGATGGTTGTCACCACAACATCACCGGCTCCTTCTCCAGCTGACCCAGAGGGAGGGCGTGGAGCCAGCTCGGGCTGGAAGCAGCCTCCGTTGTCGAGCTCCCGCGTACAACGTTCAGGGAGATTCCTGCAGCTCCCTAAAACCCACCCACCGCCTGAGCTAACGCAAAGAAATAGATCCCTGCTTAAGTTCAGTCTCAGGACTGTAAAAAACCAGGGGTGTTATGATTATTTGCTATGAGACAGCGGCACCGCACTGTCCTCAGAGTTTTAATTTAGATGATTTAGGGTCTTTTTATTTAGTTTTAGCCCATTTACAATTGTAAAGAGGCTGTGAACCAAGGAGCTGGTCTCTGCGTGTATCAACAGGGCTGATCAATTGCCTATTTCTAGGGGTATGATGTGGTTAGGCAGGAAAAAACCATCTTTTTTCCCTCCTAATTAGGTGCCTCGTTTGGCTCTGCAGGCACATGTGTTTTCAGTGGCAGGGGTGACATTTTCAGCTCGCCAGGGCGATGACGGGGGGAAGCAGAGCGTACCGAGAGCTGGGGGGAGACACAGGAGCTGAAAAAAACACCTCCCTATCACCTCAGCGTGTTAATCTAAGACCCCGTTTAGCCGCAGCCTCGCATCGCCGAGGAACCCTGTTGCAAGCGCTCGCTGCTCTAGCAGCAGCCCGCGTTGCGGCCGCGCGTCAGCCCGGCAAGCGCCGGGAGCCGGAGGCTGGCGTGGGCCACCGGGGCAGGGGGCTGCGCGGGGAGGATGGATCGTGCGGGAAGGGTGGAGAGCTCCCTGTGCTCTGGGACCTGACCTGGAAACCAGAAGAAGGAATTTGTGCATCAGCAACCAGAGAGAAAAATAATCATGCAAACAGGGAAAGCTGGAGCAGTAAGAATGAAAAGTGCTTCAAATGTGAAGATTAGAGGCAAAAATACCAACATCAGCGAGTCGGTTCCATTATCGTCCCCTCCAGACTACCTTAATATTGCCTGTGTGTCTTTAATTAACTCAGCCGCTTTTAAAGGCAGGATATAGACTCCCCATCCATTAGTCTGTGCAAGCTGCACCCCAGCCCGGGGTACGGCGATGCCGAGCAGCCTCACAGGCGGGCTGCGGTGCAGGCGGCTCTGGGAAGGACTTTCTGCTCCCCTTCCACTTCCCCGGTGCCGTTTGTCTGATCTATCCACTATTTGCCCAAATGATCTGTAAGAAAGCCAGGCCAAGGCATCAGCTGCATCTGCTGAGGTTCTGAGGCAAATCCAGCGCCTTTAGGTACCTCTGTTACAGCACAAGCTGGGAATGCTGATGTCAGCCTCTGACTCAGGTTTCACATTTGGAATAGTTTTATTCATTCATTTCTGTGCTAAATTTTAAATACTGCAGTAGATCTGAGAGCAGTGCTAACATTCTTACTGTCACTAGTTTGGAAAAACTTTCTGCAATTTGGACAAACTTCAGGGATCTGTTTTCATCTACTCTTTAGCTCCTTCTTCCATGCAAACAGACCATTGCCCAGAGCTTCCTGCATTTTTACCTTGGGAGAAAACAAAACATTTTGCCATGTGCGCACGTAACTGCTTCTCAAATGCTCTGTGTAACGGGAATGAAGCACCCAGCTCCTAATGAGAACCACGGGTTGCAATCTGGGCAGGAGACAAGCAGAAGTATACCCAGTCTTTGGGAGTCTGAACCAGGACGTGCGAGAGCTGGAATTTGGCTGCAATACCCTGTTGAACTACAGTTAGATCTGGTTTGTAACCGGGGCAGAACCACTCGGCGTGAAGGTTGCTGTCCTGGATACGGACCCCCGAGCCTCTCGAGCCGACTGCTCGAGGGCTGAGTTAGCAGCACAGCTTTTTAAGACAACTCACATTTGGTAACTGGTTCTTTAATGCTGTGCACTGTGAACTGAGGGACACGGTGGAGAGCCGGAGGCTGTAATGTCTTCAGACATCCCAAATTAAGCTGGCCTTGCAGGCAAATCTTAGCGGCTATGACCCAGTATAGCAGAGCGCAAAGAGCTAGTGTTGGAAAGTGTTCGAGTCAGCAGAGAGCCTAAGTGTTATCTGTCTTGTGCAAAAATCTCCCTCATGATTATTCTGGCTTAATGCAATAACAGGAGCTTTTAGTTAAGTAGTACCAAATGCACCAGATTGTCTCAGCCTCGCTGTGGACCCCTGTCAGGCTTGGCTTCTGGCACCAGCATGGGAAAATGTGTGGGGTCAAGGCAAGGAGAGCATGATTATCTCTCTGACTGCAATCCGGCGGTGAGATACGCTGAAAGGTAGCACACAAGAAGCTGCTGGTGTTGTTGTTCTTGGTTTCCTCTGTTTTTTTTCTTACCATCTTCCAGATGCTGCAGAATCCCCAGATGCAGCCACAACAAAGTTCTTGCATTTTTAACTTTAAGAAACATAATTGGGTAACTGAGAATAATGACTAAACAACGCAATAAATCATGTCTACACCTGGCTTGGAAACGGGGGGAAGGCAGTTCAGGGAGAAGTGCTTCTTCCCTCATTAACGAACAGAGCTGAAACATAGACACAAAATGCTCCCAGAGTCAGCAAATCTGCTCCAATTTCCGCCCGGGAGCCCCTCGCGGCTCTCCGCGCGCTCAGGCTGCAGGAATCCGGGAGCGGGAGCGTCGCCGCCGCCCCGGGGCCGAGAAGGGGCTTCTGGCGGTAAAACTCCCCGAGCTTTTCCTCAGGCCCGGGGAAAATGGCAAATTTAGAGGAAAATGTTACCACCTTAATAGCTGAAGACATTTTTACGCCCCAGCAATAATTTTCGACTGCATGCTGCCACTCTCACCTTTTCTGCTGTGTAAACACAGCGAATAACAATTGCTACACTGCAGTGTTTAAGACGCTGTAATTATCTAGGACAGGAAACTGTGATAACTATGTAGAAGTTGTTAATGTTCATTTTATTTGCTCATTTATATAGCTAGCAAGACTTGCAAACCTGCCTTCAATGCAAACTGCCCCTGTCAGCAGAACAGGCACATGCGGGCACGGCAGACCCACAGCTCTGCTGGGTCCGGGGGATCTGCTGACCCGAGGTGCAGGCACCTCTCCCGGTCGCTGGACCCGCTGCCCCATGTGCAGAAGCCCACCCTCGGCTTGGGCCGGAGCAGCAGAACGGCGTTTGGCTTCCTCGGGCTCTTCCTCCTCCTTGGATTATGCAGAAATTGCCAGCCGGGGTGCAGATTAGGGAATCCCAGTCTCCTCTTCATGGAGTCCCAAATGACCACGTAGACCTGAGCAGAGCAAGCAAATGTGGAGTCTTTAGAGACGCCCGGGGCTTTCTCTGTGCCCCAGTTTGCGCTGGCCTAAAAAGGGGTATCTAGATGCATCCTCTCCCTCTGGGACCCCCTGCCCAGCTGCAATTAAGCGAGGTGAAAGAAATGCAGCATTGCACCGTCCGTGCCAGTCCGCCAGGGCTCTTGCAGGTCCTTTCCTTGCCCTCCTCCTCCTCTTCCTCCTCTCGTCGTGGTGGGAGGCGAAGGGTGACTCCGCCGGGCGCCGGGCACCCAGGAAGCCTCGCCAGGGGCAGAGCACCGGGTGCTGCCCGAAGCAGTGCGGGAGCCGGCCGGGCAGGCGCCGGGAATACTAATTTTGTGGCATTTTCTGCGTCCTGGTCCCGGGCGCAGCAGCCGGCGGTCTCGGGACAACGGCTCCCTCCCCTCGGGCATGCAGGGCACACGCTGCCTCAATTAAAATGGCATAACGAGGAGGCGCGGGGGAGACGGGGGATGGAGGCAGCCAAGGGGGAGCGGAGCAAGGGTGCCTCTCGCTATCAAGAGCAAAACAGGGCCACAGCCCGCTGGGTTTTCTAATTTTATTTCAAATATACTTTAAATCCAGTTAGCAAACTTTGTGGCTGGAGAATCTCCCTGTTGACAGTTCAGGATGGGTCCTTCAGCACAATTTTTGGTGACGTTTTGCAGCCCATCCTTGGTGCCCTGAGGCTTTGGGTGGCAAGCAGGGCAGGGTGGCCGTCAGGTCTCAGAAAGAAGGGTCTCAGATGCAGCTGTCCAGGCTAAGAAAGTCCTTCTGAAGCTCTCCTGGTCTCCCCATCCTGTGGTTTGGCCCTCAGCCCTGAACCCCGCTGGGCACAGGAGTCCCAAGACATGCTGAATCCCCGGGGCTCCTCTTTCGGGCTGCAGCTCCCAGCAGTCTCTCAGGAAAGGTGCACAAAGCCACCCCAGCTGCCTCCGTGGCCCATGGTCACGGACCCCACACAGTGAAACAACACTGTATAAACCCGACAGGTGATGGGGGAATAACTGACAGACCTGTGTACACTGCTGTCCACGTGTATAACCTCACCCTCCTTCAGCAGCCTGAGTGTCACCATCGTTACAGGCGTTATAGTCATGTCCGTGGGAAGGTACGTGGGCCTACAGTGACGGTATAGCTAAATATATATTAAATAATAAAATTTTAAAAAGAAAGGAATTTTTGTCAGGTTTTCCCCAGCGACTTGCAAAAGGCAGTGGAGGGAGGGTGGTAGAGGCCTTCTGCCACAGGACGAGTCGGTCTTCTGGCTGTTGAAGTCCCAGACTGACCAGCTTCAGACACAGAAGGATGGAAAGAATATCAGTGCTGTAGTTTGCTTTGTCTCCTAAACTCGTCTTTGCCTTTTTCAGGAGAAACTGGTGGTAATGCAGGAAAGCGGAGGGAGGCTGCAGCTGGAGGAGAGATTGCCTGGGACAAGTGGGGGAAATCGTGACAGCCTTTCGTGGGGGCAACAAGCCTGTCTTCTTCACTGCTGTTTGACTCACCATTTTCCTCCTACTCAGTCGAGATAGTGAATCATGCGACATGTTAAAGGAAGCTGTGGGAATGATGTTACAGCAAGATGGAAGATGGCTCGCACTGGTTATCGGCACAGGATGCTGAGGGATAGCCCATGTGCACGTCTCCAAAGAGATGTCTGTACGCCCAGACTCAGGGTCATACTTGCTAAAACGCTTTGGTGATACATTCTTCCCATCAGGGAAGTTTATCTGCTGGTTCAAAATGAGATTCTTGTCTACTCAAGCCTCTTCAGACTGACAGATGGGTCTTATCTCTGCTGCTTTTTGAGTGCTGCCGAGGCTAGGAAGTTTGTGGCAAAAGCGCAAGAAAGTTTTGCTTTTGGAAGCCTAGGCCTGAGGTTTCATTTTGAGTCCTTAACTTGGTCTTAATTGTTTAGACTTTCCTTGACAACACTATCAGCCCAAAGCCTTCAAGGACTCCACAGCCATTTCTATATTGCGTGGGAATGGGAGCAGTTCCCCTTTTCCAAAAGCCTTACCCACTCTTGAGCACGCTAATTCATGTTCCAGCCAAGACAGAGAAGTGGCATGTGGGCACATGAATGCCGCAAGTCCAGCTACGGTTGTTTCCTTCAAAAAGCCAGGGCTCGCCCGAGCGTGCGAGGGGAGATCCAGCCCTGCGACGGGTGTCACTCAGCTCCCACCCTGCCTGCTGCATCAGCCACCACGTCCTGATGGAACCAGGGGCCTTGGCAATGCCAACAAATGGCTGATATAGTCAACCACTTTCGGAGGGAAGCGCTTGAAGACCTCACAGTGAGACCCCAAGGACATAGGCTACTGCTGGGTCAGAGCATTTGCTCCACATCCCTTGGAGCACGGCCCGCTCTGTGCCAGCCTCTCTCCTCAGGGGCAGCGCAGAGGTGCTTCCCAGGCGGACGGTCCTTCTCATCAACAGCCAAACTAAGGCAGGGGGTCCATGGGCTGCCTACCCCAGGGGAGAAACTCCATCAGCAGGCAGTCAGAGGGTTTGCTCTCAGGAGCTCTCCACAGCGAGTAAGGCCATTTAGAGACATTGTTAAAAAAAACGCAATGGAAGCTCAAAGTTTCACTGATGGTCGTTTAAAGGCCCCTCCATCCATCTTTACAATTGGATATTTTGTTCTTTGTATCCTCCCAGGTTATCCTCAGCTCTGTGACTTCCGTGGCTTTTTTTCATGGCCTTCTCTGTCCGCAGGCAAATAGCAAAGGGTATTTGAGAGGATGCATGTATGTGCTCACGTGCAGCCCCTCAAAGCTGCAAGGAAGAAAAATAAACACATGACTGAAAAAAATAATTGAAACTTATAATAGCACTAATGAGAGTGTTTTCTTCTTGGCCAGCCATTAAACCTCAGGAAACACCCCTAAGGCCTCTGTAATTATGGCCTAGACACAACTGAGGGAAAATTTCTACCATCAAACGTACCCTTAAAGAGTTCATGCTTCCACCTGCTTCCCTTAAAACACCACTTACCCAGACTTTGCCCACCCAGCAGATGCAGATACAACTTTCCAAGACCCAGAGAGTACCGCCTAACCTCAAATAAGAAAAAATTTTCAGATTTCCTCAGAAGAGCTTCGTCCCATTAACTCAGCCTCATATTGCTCTGCTGCCCCAAAGCAGCCTTCATGTCAGAGCAGGCCACAGCCCCAATCTACCTGACGAGGCCTGTGCCATCGCTTGGTCTCAACTATTTTGTGTATCCTGGAGCATGCCACAGGAGACTGTGCTAATTACATGGCTGCAATCCTCTAGACGCTTCTCCTTCTCCCCTTCCCGGTCAGTCCACACCTGCTTCAAACCGCCTTTCGGGTTGGGAAGTTTTCCAGGGGATAGGGAATTTCCCAGGCAGCATAAAACTGCCCCACGTGCTAATTGCTGGAGCAGAGAACATGCCCTGGGCACTGCTGATGCTAAGCTGTATTAAATATCGTGGCTCCCCTCAGTGGCTCTTCGGGTGCTATCTGCAGCCAGGAGAGGCTTCTGGTAGCTCTGAGACTGCTCTACGAGGCCCCGGAGACCAATAATCCCAGACAGCCGCTGTCGGACGAATCGAGCACTGCTCTGGTGCACCAGGGACGCTGAGCCCCTGGCTTTCCTGCAGCACCTAGATGCAGGGTCTCTTCCTCCTCCTGCCCCTCTTGGAGGAAGACAAGGGCAATGTGCAGCAGAACTATACGGGCCACATGCTGCCTGTGATCCTTTTCAGGGGTTGAGCAGGTGTCGACAAATTCATCTGTCCTTCCCAGGGCAGCAAATTATGGACTGGAGTTCGAGACCGGGCTGTGAGCCCCACTCTGCTGTTTCTTCTATCCAAGTCCTGCATGCCGTGATGCTCAAACTCGATGAGAAAGCTTTTTAATCACGTCTTTGAACATCGTAGTCTTACCCAGTTCTCCCTGCTGTAAAAAGGGGACCCGCAGGTTCACCTATCCACAGAAGCACTGAGAGCCGCAGCTAATATGACATTTTCTGAAATGACTTGAGATCCTTTAGCAACAGAGCTTCTGAGAGCAAAGCATTGCTGCATCTATTGTATTTATAAGCTTGTTAGTTGATTAACCACACTCAGATGCTGGCAGACCAATTGTTTCACTGAGTGCCTTCAATAGCAGTCTGGAACAATGAGATACACACAGACAAAGGTTTTAATGGATAATTAATTGTTCCAGTGTGTAAAGTTTCTGTGCAAGGATCCTGGTGAATCAGAGTTTCCAATTTCCACCCCCTTGTACAATGTGACTAAACAGTGATACAGAAATCATGGACTGGATCAGAAGTGTTTTTAAAGGAGAGGACCAGAAATGGAGGAAACTGTAATGTCTGAATGCAAGCAGTTCTTGCAAAGAAGCTGGGGATGGTGGCAGCAGCAAGACCGGTCCGTGGAAGGCCTGCCATTATTTTTTTCTGTTGTCAGGACTGGAAGAGTACATTTTCCTGTGCTTGTCTCCTCTAAATCTTTATAGCCAGTTAGTTTACACTCCCACCTCCAGCTTCCTAATTAAAGGAACTTCCAGCAGTGTTCAGCTCCGAGACTCGAGCTGAGAGTGTAGGATGGTGGTAAAAGAGGATTTATAGAGCGCCTTGGGACAGGTTCTGTGTAATGCGAGACATTTCAGCATTTATAGTCTTTGGGGGACTTCTCCGTGCGTCTTGTGGGCAGTCTCAGGCAGCCAGGCGCTGGGGAGAAGCCAGTTAATCGGTTTGCACCCCGGGCAGGTACAGCGGCGATCAGCTGCATTCGGGGAGCGAGGACGGTGCTGCGAAGGCGCGGAGCAGCGAAATGGCCCGGCCTGCGGGAAGAACAACCCTCCACGCTTCCGTCCCGCAAGGCTGACACCGCAGCCCAAACCTGGCTCTGTTCCCTTTGGGAGCAGACCAAAGCAAAGGGAGGAGCTCCGCGAATCCGCAGTGCCGGCCGGAAAGCGAGGGGCCGCAGCCGCTGGGGGTGCGAGGGCAGGCTGGCAGCAGCCACGCGCACGCCTCTGCCGCCACCGGATCTCATCGCAGCTCCGGCCGTGACCAGACAAGTAGATTTGGGTTGGATTTGTCTTGCTGTTATCCCGGCCTTGTAATCATTTTCCAAGACAATTCAGGATTCCACTGCAGGACCGGGAGGCAGGTGTCTCCGAGAGCGTGGAGACCAGCTGCCGCCACCTTCCCGGGGAGAGCGGAGGGACCGCGGGGCCCCACAGCTCCTGCAAGCTCCGACTTGCTGGCTGTCGGCCAGGATTTACCTCTGAGGGAGGGGACAGGGCCGTTTGCTGTCGGTGGCAGTAGGAAAGGTGAAGCAGTAACAGCCATCACGGCGAGTGCTTGGGATGAGTTTGCACAGACCAGTTTGCTTCCTGCTCTCCGAGGATAAAAAGGGGGAGCAAAGTAGGCAAATGGTGAGCCTGCGGGTTGCCACACAGCAGCCATTAGGCTCTGATATCTGCCTGGGAAAAGCCTCCTCGCAGAAGGTGGGAGCTGATAGCATGGCATCTTCGGAAGTGTCTGGAGTCAGCGCTGGAAGTGTAATTGACCCTGTGAGCTTATTCGGTGCTCGGCGTCCTGGTGCGTGCCGCTGCATCTCTGTAATCGCCTCTTAATCCAAAAGCGGTCTCCGGGCTTTGCACGCTTGGGGAAGGTGCCTCTTCAAGGAAGATTAATAAAGCAAGATGAGAGAAAGCAAAGGGGCAGTCAGGGCTGTGCATCCCTGCAGAGGACACGCTGCTGGCTGCCGTAAAGCCCCAGCGGGGTCGGCCACTGTTACCGTCCCGCTGATTCACCCTGCACCATGCAAACCACGCTCATGTACCCTAAACACGCAGACAAGCGACGCAAGCACCTCGCGTTCACATCCACACACACATCCACAGAGTGCTGATCTTCAAACAAATGCACATTTCTGCCCATTTGCTAGATGCATTTTGACACCTAACAAATGCATAACTTGAGCACAAGTGAATGCACCCATGCAACACGCTCAGCATGGGCAAACACATAGCCCCCGAGTCACTGGTACGAATACACATGCTCACACATATATTAAAGGCAGACACATACTAAGCACACGCACATGCATATTAATCACTTTTATCTGTCTGTCTCCCTCTCTCTCTTTTCTAAGCTGTGCTTAAAGCCAAAGAGATTAGCTGATCATAGCCAAATGCATGCTACAAAGCAGACTTCAATGGAGTCTGAGTACAATGGTAGATTACATTAGAGAGAACAGACAGACGTGTCCTTGTCATCCCAGGTTAATATGACTATAGATTAAATGCTGTAGCTGTTGATTGTTATGGAAATCCCTCCATTTAGCTCGTTCCTAAAGCACTGACAGTTCTATCCTTGAATTCGGAGCAGGGGTGGAACTTGTTAATGGATTTCGTTTTACTGCAGGAAGCCAAAGCATTTAAAGGGAGAGAGAACGCAAATTTGCTGACTTTCTGGAAGTGTTCCAGCATGCATCCAGGCCGTGTGGACATTTAATCCCTTGTTCAGATGCAAAGCAATGCAAAGAGCCATGTTGGTCTTGTCTCTGCAGGAAAAAGGAGGAATTCAGGTTCAGGGAAGTAAGCCTTCCTGAGGTTCTGGCTCTTCTGAAAGCATCTCCTTACCCGGTACCAAATGTCTCAGGCACGTCCCCTCTCTCCTTGCGCAGACGTGCCCGTCGCTGCACCCGCAGCCGGGTGTTCCTGCCGTGGCTGGCTGACGGATGCCAACTCGGGGCTCTGCTGCGTTGTCCCTCTGCTTTGTTGTCAACTTGTCGTTTCTGTGTCTGTTTGCTTTCCTCCCCCGAGCGAGAGGGACTGCTCCAAATCCCAGCAGTGCGGCTCAGCCGTGAAGCGCTCTCCCTTTACAGCATTCCTCCTCTTTCATCGCTTTGTTGCTGTTCCCCAAGCAATAGGAAAATATTTAACTATTCCTGAGCGAACCCAGAATCTCTCAGTACATCCCTGCCCTGATGAATTATTTAGTTCTCAGACTGCGACTCGCGGGGCAGTGGACATGCACGCTCCAAAACGGAGCGGTGAAGAGCTCTTCAGCATGCGTGCAGCGAGCAGAGGGATTGCAGAGGCAGGGCCACCCTGATCTGAGCTTTGCCTCCCAGATATTTCTGGGGTTTTATTAGCAGTGTCATCTTCCCCTTCCTCTCTCTGCTCCCATTCACTAGCAGGGTTAATTAGTCCTTGCAAGTTTGTCGGAGGAGCAGAAAGTTGCTCTTTGGCACTTTCAGCATCACTTTTACTGCCTGCTGGGGAAGTTCAGTGATGTTTCGTGACAGACCAAAAGGTCACCGCTGCCTGCGATAAATGATGAAGTCCCACCACTCCCCCCCACCCCCTTCACAGCAGCAAACCAAACGAAATCAAAATAAAACCGTAACAAGGGCCATTTTTTTTACGTGGTGAAAGTGGTCATTTTCAGTGACGGCACAAATTTTAATACCAACCTTGGTGAGGGGTTAGAGCAGCTTTTGGGGGTGACTATGAGCCCCAGTATCAAGGATAATTGTGTGCTCTCCACTTTCTGCAATACCCCATGTTTTAGGGGAGATTGCCATAAATTAGAGTAAACCCCTCGGAGACAAGGACCCTTTTTTTTACAGTATTTTTATACATTCCCAGCGTACAGGACACCTGCATTTGATTGGAGCTTTGGGATACTCCTGCAGCACACGCAGGGAATGATAACAATGCTCGTGAGTTCCCCCTACCCTAGTTGGTGCCTATCCCGAGGGGTCACAAGTACTCCCTGTCCCCAGCCCTGCTCGGTCCTCTCAGACTTGCTCCTCCATAGGAATTCTCCCTCCTCTCTGCCCCATGGCCTGGAGCACAAGCGGTCGCTGTGGAGATGCCTGTGGTGCCCCACACGGGACCGTGACTTCAGGTGGAGCAAGAAGCAGCAGGAACAGACGAGAAGCCGGAGAAACAAAGCTCCCCTTCTCATGCAAATGTCTCTCCTAGTGACGGAGAATGAGAGGGAGAGAAACCCAGGGGCTCCAACAGCGGCTAGAGATGCTGCATTGTTTCTGATTAATTAGCATGTTTTTCAAAGCTTTCCACAAGGCCTCAGCAGCCTTTTAAGGGCATTTTGCCAGCGAGCATTTAAATGGAAATCCCCCTGAGATACAGTATACTCTTTGCAGGGTCTCACTAGAAGGTAGATTCTTCCCAGGGGAAACCGTCCCCTACCTCCTTGTTTAATTTGTGGACTTATTTAGATCTCAAATCTGGGGAGATTATTGTGTGCTCCAGTGTGGGACCAGCATTCCTGACTGACAGCTTCTCCCCTGAGGCTCTCCCTTTCCTCCCTTCTAAAATCCTCCTCCCACGTGAAAGCAAGGAGAGGCTTATGGGTCGCCTCTGTTCACCTCCATTCTCTCACACACAAACTTTCACACCCAGGCAGGCTCTCCGACGCGTGCATGGACACACACGTTGACTTTCTGCTAGAGAAAATGCACCTGCCCTTGGCAGATCCCAACAGACAGACCCAGCACATCCCCATAACAATATCTCACAGCAGTTTTTTCCAGCTCTCTGGTGGAGGCTGCTGTCACTTGCTAGGTGTTCCTCAGACACCTTGCACCCTGCCACAAGCTGGAGCGAAAGGCAGATGCTATCGTCTGGATGGTATCATGTGCCTCCCAGTAGATTTGTCAGATTTATTCCTCATCTCTTCCCATCTCCTAGGCTTTGGAGTCTAAGCAGGCATTTGCAGTAGATCAGTGTCCCAAAAGGAAATGTGTTTGAAACTGCAAGTTTTAAGAGCGTAACCATTCCAGGCTCATCTTCTCCAGTTGTGATTGTGAATTAAGCCTCCCAATGGATGAGTGAGAGCAAACACTAGCAAAGGAGATTTTTGAGGCTGAGCTTATTGTCCCATGCACGCAAAGTGAAAGAGCTCTTGCTTTAGGCACTAAATAGATGGGTGTATTCGTCACCCACACTCTTTAATTTGCCTGTAATCACTATGATGCCAAATGTGTGAAATCAGCTAAGGTGGAAAGAGAGGTCCCAAGTCTGAAGAGGCTGCACGAACTTAACAAGTGCAAATGACAGCAACGCTTTCTTCTGTGGTGGATGAAAAGAATACAAGAAACAGTGCAAGATCTTGTGTTGCTGAGAGGTTAAAAATGAATGTACAATTCAGCAGGTCAGCCATGAGAGTTCCTGATGATTTACAGGTTGAAACCATGCGCTAACATTTGATAGTCAAGGTTATCAAAGCCAGGCTCCTAAATCAGCATTTAGACATGCAAATAATGCGGCCTGATTTTTCAGAAGCGATAAAGATTCTCGATTCTTATTGACCTCCCTGGGAAGGCTGCACGTTCTCCAGCTGGGCAGCTTGCAACCACACCTCTCCCAAACCCAAAGGCAAATTTACCTTTTCATATACAGCTTTAAAAAGTTTGGCCAGTGACTACAGATCCTGGCATCAGTCTCAGTGATGGCAAAGCAAGATACTCTTTTAATAGATGAAGGTAGTTCTGGAGTTTCACTTTGCCCTTGCCACTTTCTTTCCCTACCACGTGGCAAGTCAAACGTGCCTTTCCAGATGAGATGATAACTTTCCAAGCTGAAGGTCTCAATGGCATGCCTGAGACCAAATTGCCACATCTGACTTGAACACACACGTTTCCCTATACAAAGGAAGTTGCAATTTGCTATTTTCACCAAGGACGTGGAATTTCAGATTGGTTTATTGTGCGGGCATGCATTTGTGAGATTTTCATGGCCCTGTGATTTATGCTGGGGCCTGAGTTATAACTCACATTTCTGTTTAAAAGCTAAACACTCTAATGGTGGTGGCTATTACTGTTATCACGTACGAGCCGCACTTCTGAGATTCAATCTAGCCAAAGCTGGCCTACATGATATTATCTGTGTATTTGACTGCTTGATGGAGCCTCCTTTATTTTTTCTTTCATATATTGCTGTCTCAAGGACTGTTTTCCAAGCAGCAATTCATGTCCCCTTCAGTCATCAGTGAAAACAATCAAGCTCAATTTTATTTTTGCCAGAAATCAAATGCTAAATGAGATCTTAGAATCATAAACAAGAAAGATGTAGACAAATAGGAGGGAATTCAGAGAAGAACAGCATAGATGATTAAGGGGCAGGAGGGACTGACTGATGGGGACAGATTAAAAGAAGTAAATACAGCTAGGCTAGGAGAAGACTAATGGGGAACATAATAGCTGTCTAGGAATATCTGAAGGGTGTAAATACTGAAGAGGCAGAAATATTGTCTAGGGTGTAGCTAAGAATAAAGGTGATGAAACTCAACAAAGCAAAATTCAGACTGAACACGAGGAGAGATTTTCTCTATTTCTGCTGCTACACAGTACCATGGACTTTCCCAAGGAAAGTGGTATGAACACTGCCGCTCAAGTCTTTTGAGCCTACAGAAGAGAACATCCCTTAAATAAATAATTGGTACTGGAACATTTTCAGCTTTATGCTATCTTTCTTCGTAACTAGTCGAGATGAATGAATAATCCATGATGGATAGCTTACTCAAAGAATTTTGCTGCTGACATTGCTCACAGTTTGTCAGTGAATACATCACACTTTCCTTCAATTCATCTATTACTTCAGGTTTTCTGATTAATTTTTTTTTGGCGAGCAGTTTCATTGTATGGACTGACTGCCCACAGTGAGCTGCCGGTGTTCAGTGCGCGGCATTAGAAACTCGGGTTGTGCTGGACAGTAATGGTTGCTCACACAAATCGCGCTCCTGCTTTGTGTTTACACACAGCTCTTCTCATCAGAAAGAGGGCTTGAAGGAGGCCACTGGAGGTTTAACTCTGTAAGGAAGAGATTCCTTTAGGGAAGGAGAGTAGATAAGCAGAAATAAAGTATTTTACAAAATGAAAGACCTTTCCCTTCTGGGTGATGCAGAGCTTATTGAGTAAGGAAAGAAAAAAAAAAACAACCTAAAGGTATTGGTTAAAAAGTTGAATTGCATTGTTTCTCTCTGCACTCACAGAAAGACAAATGGTCCTCTTTTTGCGGTATGGCAGGTCTTGCTCTGACTTACACAAATAGTCTCTGGTGAGACCATTCATTCCTCCTTCATTAGAAGGCAACAGCCCACCTACACAATCTGCATGTGATGGCCCATCATTTCTTATTGTCAGTGGGAGCGAGTAGGTGCCTGTCAGTAGAGTGTCCATCCCCGGTTCTGTAAGGGGCTATTGCTCCCTTTCTGGTTTGCTTGCTCGGTTCTCTCTTGCGGGCTCTGGAAGCAAGGCTTGGAGAATGCTGCTTCTGAGCTCCGTTAATCAGTGTCCTGTAAAATACTGACAGCTTTAATTGCCTGGTAAAGCATGCGACATAAATAAGAGTAGTTGTAAAGGCAAGAGGCTGAGGAGCATGGCAAGCCTCAGGTGTGTTAGGGCCCAAGGTGTTGCCTGATTGCTGCTTCCAGTGGTTCTTATTTCCAAATGGGTTTTCGCTGGTGCAGAACCCACCAGCCACAGCGGGAGACAAATCTGGACAGAGCAGATTGAGGATTAAATTTGGTTCCAGTTTCACAGACTCTTCCTCCCCGGCTTTGGCTGGTTGGTGTAGCTGATCACCCTGCACGCGCATGAGCTCGTTAGTGGCTGCTCTCTGAGGGCCGCCGAGAAGCAGCGCTCTGCCTGTCAGTGCCATGCAGCCATCCCCGGGTTAAGTCTGAAGCTGTCACAAACATCTCAGCAACCACAAAATGGTTTGGGACGGGAAGTGAAGAACGTTTTGTCCTATGGCAGGATGGATTTAGGAGGGCCTGAAGCTGAGCTCGGCCGTGTCGGTGGTACCAGGCAGTCTGGCGAAGGGCAGGAAATACTGACCATCTCTGAGGCAGTAGCACATACCCCATCCGTGACTGCTTCCCAGCGCCTGTCCTTCCTCTTTGCCCTGCCTCCTTCCTCTGTTCCTTCTCCTCTTCTCAGAAAGAGAAAATAGTGTGTGTGTGTGTGGGGGGGGGGGGGGGGGGGTTTAAACACAAGCTGGCAGAAGTAGCTCTGAGCTAGGCACTAAAACATCCCGGAGAAATGCTTGTCTAGGGCATTTCACTAGACCATTTCAAAGGAAACCGTAAGTTGCTGAGCTGTGGAAAGACGCTGCTTTGGAGAGAACGGGTCATGATCTACTCTCCTGTACACAGCTGTAAATCTGGAGTACCGCGTCTGAAGTGAATGTAGTTCACTGGGATTTACAGCAGCGTGACAGCGAGCAGGATGTTGCCCCGGCGCTCACTGAACTAAACCCACAAGGTCAATTCTCTCTTGGCAAATCTGGAGGATTTTCAGCAAAGCCACCAGCAGCAGAACCACCGCTGTCCTTAAAAAAGGAAATGTCCCCTGTCCTTTGCACCTCCAACGCCTCTTCCAGGACGCAAGGATGCAGAGGGGAGATTTAGCTTCTGAAGGAGTGTTAGTCCCTGCCCCAGCTCACGTTGCGTCACGAGACCCTGGATGTAAGGTCTGAATGAGATGTGCAATCTATAGTGGCAGCTGTTTGGATGATTTAAAAAACTTAGACGTGGGATGGCTCCCTGGCACTGCTAATCAGCAGGCAGCCAAAAACCCCTGCGCCAAATAAACACTAGCCAGGACCCATCTGGAGCCCAGCTAAGATGTGCAGAGACCTTTGGGGCCAGTTGCTCCAGACAGCAACGAAACAGGTCTCTGGCGTGTCTCTCCTCCAAGCCCTGCAGCCTGTTCCAGGCTGGGGTGCCAGGAGCCTCCCCGTATCACTGTGGGCCTCGTAAATGAGCTTCTTCCCCCCCTTCACACTCCTGCCCCATCCCTTTCCTTTCCCCCGCCAGCAGCAGCCTCGCCACTGGTGCTCCTCAGCTCTGTCTCACGCTCCCCTGATGCTCCCGCTTTACTTTGAGTCAGGAACCGAGCTCAGGAACCGGGACGCTCCACGGTACCGGTGGCAGACGGAGAAGGGCATGCCTGGAGCGGAAAGGAAGGGGTCGACTGCCCCTCACAAGGTGCACAAACCACTGGAGAATTCAGGTTTCCGTCGCACTGAAACTCGGTACACGCTGTGGGGAGGACAGATGACAAAATCAGCAAAGTGCTGAGAGAGAAGGTGGCAGTGGGAAGGACAGCGAGCTGGACAGACCAGGAAGGAGAAGGACAGAAATCCAACCAACCTGGTCCCTAACGTAGCGCAGGGGACCAGGACAGCCCTGACCTGGGGTCTGGCCAGGCAGCACGTTTCAGGAGCAAGTACCGGGCGCTGCTGTCTTGTGCATCGCTGAACCTGCTTCAACCCGTTCTTGCGTTGCAGGTTTGCCATGTTCCTCGCTGCGCTGCTCCGCTGCCCAGGGAGCCGCGGTGAGCAGGGAAAGGGCAACAAAGAGGGAAGAGCGAAAACGAGACCTGCCGGTGGGAGGGTGTCCGTCCCCGCCGAGCTCCGGGCCGGGGAGGGGAAGGTGGTGGAGACCCCGAGCAAACACAAATAGAAAACACATTGGGGACCGGCGGTGCAGATAACAGCAGCGGACGGGGCCCGGCCTGGCCTTGATTACGGCCGAATCACTGCAATCGCGGCTGCTCGCGATTCCGGCAGACGTAATCTTTTTCCTTCTCGGCGTGTTTTCTCCTTGTTTGTGTCTGGGGTTTTCGCCCCCGTCATCGTGTCGCTAAGGGGCCTGGACGGGCAGCGCGGGACCGCGCTGGGGCCCGGGGGGTCGCCGTGGCCTGACCTCAGGGCAGGGTCCCCCAGACCTGGGGCCTGGGTCTGCTTCAACTCCCAAAACCGCACGCATTTATTTTGGTTAAACAAACAGAAACGTCTCGTTTGGTCTAATGTATCCCGGATGATTGCTAGCGAGATGAGGGCAGTGGCCGTGCTGCTGCCCCGGGAGCATCTCACAGCAGAAGGCTCCTCAAATAACCCCTCCTCCGGTACGGTGGCAACTTCTTCCAGGGCCAAGAGGTCCCACCGGGTTGGCAAGGGTCGCCAGCAGGGTTGCATCCTGCGCAGTACCTGCTCTCGTGCCATTTCTTTTACCATCGTGCTGAAGTAAACTGGGTGAAAAAGCAGCAGCTGCTTTTTCCCAGTTCCAAGTAAGATTTTCATCTGCAGCATGAGGAGACAAGGCATACGTGTGCTCATGTTTTCCTTTTTTTCCGAGTAAACACTAAACACCACTTGGGGAATCTGGTAATTTCTCGAAGGAGTTAAAAAGCTCCTAGCAATTAAGACACCTCCCAGACAGCCTGGTGTCCATGCAAAGAGCGTCTTCAGGGCCGGTTCCAGTCAAGTGGCTTTGCAGGGGCAGAGCTCACCCATCTGCCGCGCCGCAGCGATCGCAAGGGCGGGGGCTCGGTGATCGGCTGAGGGTCTCCTTCATTCGGCAAGCTGGCAGAGAGCAGGCTTTGAAGGTGGAAGCTACCAGCTGGACTGATAATCCCAAATGCAGCTGTGCCACTTGCAAACATACCAAAGTATTACAGGATGGTGAGCGTAGGGGCTCTTAGATCGTTTTAGTTGCAGGATGGCTGTTTACATCTGAAGATAGAAATAATGAGCACTATCCTTCCAGCATAGGGTAGAAGAAACAACCATTAACTTTGCATGAGGGTCAAGCAGGAAAAAAAAGAGGACCCCCCAGCTTTCTGGGCAAGAGTTCGGCCTGAAAAACAGAGCCTTCCCCCATTACCTCTCCAGCCATCCCTCCCTCCCCTTTTGTTTGTCTAGATCTATTTTGTTTTTCTATTCATTTGTCTCTGCAATCTTTTCTCTCTCCCTCCCTGTCTGTCAAATTCCCCTCTCCCTTCATACCTGGAAAGACTGAATTAAAGGGTTTTGAAAAGCACTTTAAAAGACAGCCATCACCCATTGTTTTTCCAATGGCATATGGTGATAATAACAGTGCAGCAGCCCCAGACCTCCTGGCTTCAATTACTTTACAGGATCAGCTAATCCCAGTTAAAATTACCTATGTAACTGAAGAATAATTGTAAACTAGGCTCTCTCCTGGACTCTGGTTTTCTGAAAAATCGTTATTGAGTTGCTCCCTGTGCCAAGGCTGCAGAGGGATCAGTGGATGAGGAACAGGTTCTGGGAGGGAGATGTTGTCCGAGAAGATTGGTTTCTTTTTCTTTTCAAAGCAAACTCTAAACAGATGGCCTTCTCTTTTTTTTTTCATTTGCTACAGCTCTATGGAATGGATGGGCTTGAAGTAACAGAGGGAAAGGAGAGATTTTAGAGGTTTGTTTATCTGGGTAGAGCTCAAAGGATTGAACTTCTCTTGGGATAGTCGTAGCTTGACAGACCTCTGATGAGGAGACTGATGTGGAAGTTTGCTTAGAAGAACTCTGCCAAAGCAACTTCTTGATGTAATGCGGGCACAAAGCAATGTTCTCCAAAAGCCAGGTGTGCTCCCCAGAGTTGAGACAGGTGGCTGGCTCAGATCAGATAGGAGACAAACAAAAGCATGGACCCAGGTCTAAGTAAACACTGCGTGAGGCTTCGAGTTCAATGGTGGGATTATTCCTGTCAGTCATCAATTCTAACTTCCTTTGTAGTTCTCAGTTACAGGCAGAAACAGGGGTAGAAATTAATAGAAACTTATTTATAAATAGATACTGCATATTCTTGCCTATGACATGTTTACTTGTGATAGACGGGGACTGGATGTAGCATCCCCAGGAGATCTCTTCTCTTGCTAGAGTCTCACTGGGATTTTTACCCGGGTTTGCAGTCTCAGAAAGTCTCTTTGGTACTTCCACCAACTAAATCCACTGGCTACCATGACAAGACATGATTCTCTTTAGATGGGAGATGTGTTTTATTTTGATTGTTTTTGTCCTTATGATAACTCTTGTGAACGTTTGCTGCAAATGGACCTATTTTAAATCTAAAATTTCCTGGATTTAACCCAGCTCTCAAAGAAGTCATCTCCTCATAACCCCACCCCTACTGCCAGCTTTGCCCAGGTATTTGGCACCCTACATTATCTCACAAGCTGCCTTTGATAAGCAAATGTGTTTTCCCTGGCAGTTTTGTTGTAGGCCTTGATGAAGGATCAGGCAGACACTGATGGCTGAAAGACTCGATAAACTTTATTAACTCCTTGACAGACTGCTTAAAACACTCCTTGGAAGGCTCCATTATAGCCCCAGGTTTCAGGCATTGCTTGGAGTAGCCAGCAGAGAACCCCAGTCCTGACATCATTTGGTAAAACTTGTCATCAGCTGTAGATCAGATCACTACAAAAAAATTGAGTCAGGTGTATTCCAAGAGATATCATCGGTTCAGGTACCGCCAAGAATAGCATGCATTTAATCCTAAGCAGTGCGCATAATTCTTACAGCCTGTTGTAGTCGACATTAGTCACTCCAGAATAACAAGTTGCTGTGGAGCTGTGTCACCTTTGTAATGTAGATACTATCAAAGCAGTTCTGGCTGCCCTCTGGCTTCCCAGCCAAATGACTGAGAATATCTTGACATGCTTGAACATGCCTTCATCTCTGCATGGATAGCTACACTGTTCTGTCAGAATATCAGCTCTGCCTACCTGTTCTCATAGTGAGGGCAGAGCTGCAAAATTTAAGGCTATTCTTAAGTACCGTGGCAGGATCAGTACCGGAGCCTTACTGTAAGCATCCCCTACAGGTACATTTTCCCCTCTGGGGCTCCCTGACTCCAGATTTTTTTCGGTTTCATGGCCCAGTGCTCGTAGAGCATCAGCAGTGTGCCACATGTCCTTGGAGCATCGCGGCGTGTGTCGGTATCCAAGCGCATTCTCCAGGGTCTACAGCACCAGCCCGGGCAGACTTTGCGCAGTGTCCAAGGCTGCATAGCACTAAGACGAGTCCCACAGCTGACGCAGGGATTGTTCTTGGAGCTGACTCCCGGGTTTGTTCAGCAAGCAGCCTTCAGGCCCTCTGCTGCAAACGTGAGCGAAGAGGAGAGCATCTTTGCACCTCTTCTGGTAGGAGCTTTCTCACCCTGCACATCCCCAGGCCCACTGCTTGTTAGAGCCACACTTCTCCCTTCCAAAACAATGATTTATCAGTGCAGAGGAGAGGAAGGGGGCTGCCAGTACGATTTAGCTAACTGAAACAAGGTTTATCTCTAAGTAGCATAAGCCCACTTGAAATGCAAAGAACAACAGAACAGTGTTCAGCATCTAACTGCACTGCAGCTTAAGTAGAGGTTTGTATAGTTCGGAGTTAGCTGAATACTTTTGCAAAGAGAAATAAAAATGGGAAGATAGTGGCATGATCAATGTCACTATTTGGTCCTCCTCAAATTGTTTTTCTTCTGTAAGTGTAGCCCGGCGTTTCTGTTACCATTATTACTCTCCCTATTTTTCAGTCTGGTTTATGAAAGCTATTGATCCATCAGATGCTTGAGGATCCTGCTTCCCTGGCTGGGATGTCTCATCTGAGGCCATTATAGACTCTACACACTGCAGTGGTTTAAGATCAATATAGTTATACGGGCACTCGCACGCTAGCTGAAGTGTAACTTAATTGATATGTTGGTTAGAATACGCTCAAGGATACTCGTACTGCAACCAGCATATCTGAGGAGAAGGAGAAAGTATGTCTGCTGGCTTGAACTGCATTGTGCGGGCGTGTAATTCTGACAACCAGCATCCGGTTCTTAGTTGTTAGACTTACCTTAATGATGTTTGATTTGCTGGTAACCAGCAGATAAATAATTGTACGAGGCCTGGAGCTTACTCAAAGGGAGAATGAGGGGAAAGGCAGAAAAATTTTCCAATTTCCAGTTGCAAATTTGTGACGTTCTTTAGGGAGAAAAGTAAAGCCATGTCCCCACTGGGGACTGTCTGACTTCCAGTCTGACAATCTTTCCTTCTTTCTCAGCACCCATCACGGAGTAACTAAGATGTGTTGATAATTGTTTTGGGGGACTGAGGGGATTTAGAAGACATTTACAAGTTACCTGGTATGGATTTATGTGAGTTTGTTTTATACACAAATCCCAGTGTGTTTTAGCTAATTCTGGGCCATGCTTTTGGGTCTGAACAAGCTGCAGTCAGTAAGGAGCTCAGGAGGGAGGAGAAGGTGGCTTCAAGCCATCTTTGCATTCCAATTCGTATGGAATGACTGGGTACCATTCAGATTGCTCTTCATTGCACGTATCAGAATAGCCCCAGCAAGACTGCTGCCAGGATCCCTGGCGATCTGTCCCTCTCCCGCCCTCAGCCACACGCTCTCATCCTCCTAGGAATGTCCCTTGCCCCTTGGGAGGAGCAGGTGCCCTAGATCTGATGATGCCAAATCCATACCACCCAGAGATTTTACATTATAGGCTGTATCTCCACCTGTTCGGGGTTAGGTCCCTGTCTTCATGCAGACATAATTTTGCACATGTGGAATAATTTATCATGAAAGGGCACATGGCTCCTCTCCAAGTCCTGGACCACTGTTGTACAAGATGAACAGTCCTTCTCTCTTCCCTGTACGTCTTCAGATGTTTAGGATTCTTTGACATTTTTACAGATATTTCCTGTGAACATTTCTGCATTTTAAACTGATCTCTCTCCAGGCTCTTGGCCAAGACTTTGGAATAAACAAAGCCAAACTTACCCAGAAAATGCATCTTAGATTTTCATTTGGTCTTACTGTGCTGGGACAGGAGACTGTGAGGTGCTTTACTTCAGAAAGGGATAGATAGCCCAATCTGAGTCTGTGTGAGTAGCGAAGTGCACATCAGTCTACATTCATTTTGGAATTAATATTAATTCCAAGCAGATGAGACCAAACAGAAGCTAAACACTGGGGTTATTTGCAAAGTAGATTGAAGACTTGGTGACATGAGGACACTTTTGAGCTTTAATTGCCTTTGCTACTGCTTCCTCAGAAGAGGACATTGTCATTTGTGGGTCAAATGAAGGCAACATAAATCTGTGATATTGTCCCTCTTTCGGTATCTGGGAGAGCTGAATGGCATCTTGAGAAGGACAGGGAGAAGGGGCTTGCATTGGCTGGAAGAAATATTAAGAGCTCGGAAAGGAAGGCACTTCCCCCCACCCCCAGAATTTAGGAAACCTAGTAGCTTTTTGAACATAAATGATCTTTCATCTGCAGTGCCGTGCTGGTGCTTAGAGGACCATGGCATAAATACGAAGGCAGAGAGCTAGAATGACTTGTCGAGACCTCAGTAACTCTTTGCTGGCTCGGAGGAGCTAATGCGTTTTTTGCCTGTGGACTGGCAATATTCTATTCACTGCTGGGGGTTTCTAATGGGATCCCCCTCAGTTCTGCTCCCAGCCTTTCAAACCAGCAGCGTCCTTTTGTCTGCAGAAAAAGACAAGTGCCTCTGGAGAGAATGCACATTTGTAAGGATTTTTATCCTCCTATTGTGTGTGCTCAGGGAGCCAGCGGGAAAAGTTGAAGAGTTTATGGAATTGCGTTTTCGAGAGGATATATGCCAAGTGGTGGCACCATATTTAGCCTCGCTGCCTAGAGGAAAGGGGGCAGAGGCAAGGCAGGGACCTCCCTCCCGTAGCTTGCGCAGAAGTCATTTGAAATCTCCGTGCGTTTAGAGGGAGAAGAAAAGGACGGGCCAATCGCCGTAGGTATGTTACTGCTGCTGCAGGCAAGCAGTGGTATTAGCACGCTCATTAGCAAACAAATAGATAAGGGAAAACAGAGTCCATGAAGGGATCTGGAGCTCCCAGGGATATTTCCTTTAGCTTTAGGAGCTAATGGCACAGAGAGCTCCATATAAGAAGTATATTTTGATGCCAAATATATATCCTTTTCTCTCTTTCACTCATACACACAAAATACATACATTTTAGTTTTGTTTGGTATGTATATACAAAAATTCCCTCTTGCTGGCAACGCAGCAGCAGCTCATTTAAGAGACTCCTGTGACAGCAGAGCTCGGATCCTGGTGTGAACGCTGGGGCAACGCGCTCGGCAGCGGCAGAGCTGGGCTGCCCAGGGACGGGCGGCGAGACGCTGTCAGACTGCACAGACGCATTTCACACGGGCACATGATGCTATGTTCCTGTTGGCGTTGGATTGTTCTTTCAGATATCTTGAATTTTGTGATTATAAGAATATTCAAAGCCAAACCAAGGGTCTGATGTATTTTTGGCTGCAGCAGAAATAATTTTCTCCTGTTCAGCCCGGCTTCTGAAGTCGGTAGCTTGTAACAGCTGTCTGAAGAATTAGTTCCAAATGCAGAAAGCTGTATGGAGGGAGAATAGATATGTTGCTCACCCAAACTGCAGTGGTATCCACCCACCAAAGGAGCAAGAAGAACCTCTTTTGCACAGAGAAGGTGTCCTGGCGTGGGATCGAGCTGGCAGCGTCCCAGATCAGAAGCATCTATTAGCAGAGCCTGAAATGATGTCAGGCAGGGGCCAGGCCAATTTCACTTTCCGAAACCTTGCTGGGTTTCTGCCTAAAATTCCTACCTTAGATAATCGGAAGAGAATGTCAAACTTTATCCACAAATATGAGAGCATACTTGCAGAAAGCGTAATCTGATCGCATTAAAAAAGGGAGAAAAATGGGGGGGGGGGGGGGGGAAGCCTTGCAGCGAAGTAACGCGATCCACGCGGGTCACCACGCACCGTGACACGAACGCTTCCAGCGCAAACCCTCCTCGTGCCGAGCAGGGGGACACCGGGCGTGCTGCCGTCTGGGCATGACGGACCCCTGGAAACGAGCCCGTGCAGCCGAGGGGCAGGAACAGGGCCTGCGGCTTGTGTGCCCCAGCATAGCCAGCCCGTGCCCCCCCCAGCCTTCGTGGTCAGCATTTGATATTCACACTGCTCAGGAACAGGCCACAGGCCCGGAATTATTTTATTTTATGTTTTTAATTACATCATGAAAATTGAAAGCTGTTCATAGGAAATTTTCAATCTGAAACCAGGTAGAATTATTCTATTAAATAGGTTACTATGAATAATTCACTCAACTCCAGAGGTGAAGGTGGCATCTATTATAAATATCGCAAGGGTTTTGCTAAAGAGGCAGAAGTTTGAACTGTGATGGGAGAATAGTGCCCAGAGTGCCCAACCCAGCGGCCACCACAGGTCTCAGAGGTGACACGTTTTTCCTAAATTGCTTGTGTACGTCAGAATCATACCGCACCTACAGCAGCTGACCGACAGCTTTCCTCACCCCTCCCTTCGCCACGGGCAGACCAGCGAGGATCGCGTCTCTGATCCAGACTGACAGAAAAATCTGACTTGACTAACTCGGGGAGAACCTTGTTGCACAAGGTGGCAATTAAAATTTTATGCGCTGAGTTTTCCCTGAATGATTTTTAAAACATCTTTTCTGATTACTTCTTAGCAGCAAGTTGAGTAAATTAGAATCTGAGTGCAATCAACATCCTTAATTCAGACGCCGGTCCAGAATCCAACTGGGAGGCTGCATCTTAGCAAGTTCTGGCTTCCTAAGAAGGTCAAGGGCTGGGTATCCTCGGAGGCTTTGCCCTTGGAGTACAGTCAGTAAGAAAAAAGAAATACCAGAAAGTAGGACACAGTCCCCCAAGTAGCACAAAAATCCCACCCTGCTCAGCAAACTTTACTTTTTTCCCTCATATGTATGTTTTCTGTCACATCTTAGGAGATGTGACTTTGATGATATATGAATAAAGAAGCTTCAGATACCAGCTGTAACAGGAGCAGCCAGCTCCCCTCTGCATGGCTCCAGGGAGCGGGATGGGATAAGTGTTGCTCATCCCCCAGCGATGGAGCTAAGGATGGCTTTGGGTCATTCCTGCCTGCCGTCAGCACCTGACGGTCGCTTGGCGCGGAGAGCAGGTCCCTCCCTCTCCTCCTCCGCAGACGGCCACGGGATGAAGGTGCCTGTCGCTCCAGCTTGCTCCGTGCTCCCATATCCATCTTTCTGCGTCAGGTGACACCAGGGTCACAGGGAAACGATACGGGCTGGGTTTCAGCCTCCGTGTCTTTCGTACTAACCCTGTGCACCGCAAGGAAGCACCTGGCAGCAGGGCTGGTCCTTGGGTTTGTGCTGCGAGACAAGACTCGATCAGCAGCCCGGGCTCTGCCCCGGTGCCAGACCGTGAAGTCCTCAGCCGAGAAGAAACCAAGCCGTGTTCACGGGCCTGAGGGAGTCTTTCCCGGACGCCTTTGGCTAGCGGAGGCCACCGGCTCCGATACGGCCACGGTTCCAGCTCGCGCCTGCTCCTGCCCGTGCAGTGTCCCCATCTGCCCTTGTCCTCAGACGGGAAGCAGTTGCGAAGCTCCCCGGAGCACAGCCCCGGAGGCAAACCTTTGGACAGGGACGGCCCCACTGTAAAAGCAGAAGGGTGGGAGAGTTTGTCTTTCCAATTACAAGCTCCCAGGTGCTGATACGCTGCAGCTGCAGAGAAGCTGGGTTTCCCTGCCCTGGCGTGTGCACACGCGGGGCTGTGACGGGCTCAGCCTCTAGCAAACGACGCAGCGGGAGCGCGCGGAGGTCAGGCCGGTGGCTTTCAACAGGCCGCGCTCCTCAAAGCAAGTTCTTGTGTGCTGTCAATAAAACTCAGCTTTACAACCTGCGCTGCCCTGCAATAACGTGGATGAAACCCATCCGCAGCAGCTCAGGGGCCAGCGCCAGCCCCACGTCTGGCCACGCGTTACCTCGGACCATCGGCCGGGCCGTAAATTCCCCCAGCAGCGTGGGGACCCGTCCCGGGAAGGGGCTGGCCGAGGGGGCTGGGGGCTGCCCGGTCCCAGGTGCTGCCCCGACTTGCCGAGGGGCAGCGGAACAAGCACCGGCCCCGGGAAGGGGCACGCGAGGGACGTGCAGCGGCACCGCCGCATCCATCCGGCTGCGGGAGGGGACAGGGGAGGAGTGGGGAGAGGAGGGTCTGCAGCCCCTGGGCCTGGGGGTGAGATGCTCTCCCAGATTATCCCCGTTCGGTGTGCACTTAGGCCGGTGTTAAAGTATGGGGTGGATTCCTGCACGGTGACCTTGGGCCATGCTGCACACGGGGTCAGGCAGAGAGCAGCGCGCCGGGGCCATCCGAGGAGCGGCAGGGACGGGGGGCACGGCCCAGGGCAGCCCCCCGCCCGCCCCCCAGGCTCGGCCAGCCCGGCACCGCGGGAGCCCCAGGTGGGAGCCGGCGGGAGATGGGCACGCAGCTGGGCAAGGCGACACGGCTGCCATCAGAGCCTGGGACTGTTCCAGCTCCCACTCCTTCTCCTCCGCTGAATGAAAGCTGGTTTTGTTCCCCCTCCCGTCTGGAGCCCAGAGGTGTGTAAACAGGAAGAGGCACTCCCCGCACACCGGGAGAAAGGGGGGAAAACGAGGTGTTGAAAGGATGACAACTCGCTCTGCCGGGGAAGTCACCTTGTCAGGGAGACGGGAGCGGGAGGGGGGACGGGGAGAAAGCGGAGGCGAAAGGAGGGGACGGTGGGGAGGGCTGAAAGAGAGGAGGAGACACTTCAAAAATTTTATCTTTTGTTTTGGGGTGGGGGAGAAAACATTCTCCACAACTTCCTGCCATCAAAGGTCTTTCACTTTCTTCCACCTTGAAAAAATAAAGCCAGGGCCGTCTGTCTGATGAGAGATGGAGGGGCAGCGGCAGAGCCGGGGCGGGCGGGAGGACGGGGCAGGATGTAGCGTATGAAAAGCTCTCTATGCAGCTCGGCTCTCCTGGGGGCAATAAGGGCTGTTGAAAAGCCCAGAAAGAAGCTTTATCATGGAGTGTTTATCGCTGAGGTCATTTCTGTCCTCCCCGCTTTGCAGCCTCCTCCTCCTCCCTTCCCCTCCGCCCTGGACGCGGCGGCGGGTGTCCTGGGAGAGCAGAGCATCGCCGGCCCCTCGCCCATGGCCGCGCGCGAGCGGCCGGGGAGGCCAGAGCTGGCCGTGGCCCGGCTCCGTCCAGGGCCACCGCTGTCTGCCAGGGCTTCCTGCCGATGCCCCTTCAGGGAGGACCCACTCGGGGCACCGTCACCTCCACGGAGTGGGGTCGGTCCCGCGTGGCGTGGTCAAAGCTCCCGCGTCGGACCGCTGCAACCTGGTGCTAGTGCAACGGCCTTTTTCCCCTACGGCCTCTCATTCATTCCACCGTGAAATTTATGATCAGTGGCAGGATGAGATCCTTCCATCCTTAAAAAAAATCTGCTGTTTCCATGTCATAATTCCGGGAGAATTCACACTCTTTTGCAACACTCTGGAGTTGGATGCTCTGACACATGGCAGGACGGGTGCTTAAAAGCGGCCATCCAAGGTACCGTGACGTCGGGGACAGGCAGTCTGCGATGGCACAGCTGAGATACGTGTCGTTACCACCTGGTGGCACCAAAAAAAGTCGTCTGAGGAGGAACTAATTAATACCAGTTGCGTTACTTGGCTTGGGAATTTCAGTGCAGTTTTAGTATCTCTGTGGTTCTCTGTGCGGTTGTTAAACACCAAGTCATGTTTTATAGCTAGAGGGTTAATGTCTGTGGGTTTGAGTCTCGCAGCAGGGGAGGGGTTTAGGCTCGAGCTGCGCAGCACAAATAAAAGGTGGGGCAGTGCTCTGCCCGGGGAGAGGAACCGAATTCCTCCGTGCCCTCCCTGTGCACGGCCCGTGCGGATGCTGATATTTAAATGGCGATGCCTTTTCTCGGGGGTGCAGTACGCCTGCCCAGGTGCTGGGCTCGCTGCCTGCGAACGGCAGACGCGTTGTCCTGCCTGGTTACAGAGCTGCCGGGATCGGCCCGGGCCTATGGTTTGCGTGCGCGGAAGAGTCAAATGCAAACCAAATGCTCTCCTCCTGTCCTACTGCAGATAGGGCTTTAATTTTCCGAGTTCAAAGCCTGACTTGAAAAGTTGTGCGATCTCTCCAGACTTCATTTATGGTAATCTAAAATCCGCCGCAGCTTGGTCTGATTTGTCATCCCTCGTTTGGGAAAGGCCCAGAAACAGAAGCCGTGCGGGAGGCGGGTCAGCTGCAGGGGGGCTGCGCGGGGCAGAGGCACCGGGGCAGGGAGCCGAGGAGCACGCGGGCCCGCTCTGCAGGGCCGCAAAGTGCAGGGGGGCCAAACCCCCCCACGATCTCGAGGGGAAAGCTCGGCGACGCAAGAGGGCCAAGTGGCTGCTGCCTCCCCGTCCTGGCGCGTGCCTCCTGGGTCCCAGCCTTCCCGGGTGGACGGTGCTTGGCGGCTCCCGTCAGCACCTTGTGCCGAGAAACCCCTCGCTCTGAATCAGCGAAACCCTTCTCTCCTGGCTGTGTCACTGACAGACCTTGGAAAAATACACCAGGATACAGTGGCAGACCCGGAGTGATGTTGACAAAGCAGCGGAGATTTAGAGCCCCCCTTCCATATTTAGACCCGGCTGCCATCAGCAAGACAGATGGATGCAGGCTGAAATTTTTCTTCAGGTCACTTGAAGATTGATCCGTCAGCCGTCCTCCGCCTCCAGCGCTAGCCTCAGCCTGGGGAGACAGCGGAGGTAAATTAATGTCAAAGCGAAGGCAGCGCTTTCCTCCTGCTCCCGGAGCCTTTCCCTGCCACAGCACCTTCTTTCTCAGCTCTATTGCTCCATGATACAGTCACCTCTGTGCAGACAAATTCAATAATCAGCCTTGGGAGCCGTTTAAAGGGAAAACAAATAGCAAAGGCAGCCTCAGCCCTGCTCAGGGAGATAAAGGCCTCTGCTTCACCCAGAGCGTTTTTTTCACCAAGGCTATTCTTTTCCTGAAAGAAGCAGCTGTGGTTCATTTGTGACGACCGGAGTTTTCCTGGCAAGAAATCAGACCGTTGTGAGCCCTGTTTGCGAATGCACGTGTGGCGGGGGTCTGCGGGAGCCCGCGTGCACGCGTGACCGCCTGCGTGGGGAAGCACGGAGGTGCCCGGGTCAACACGCGGGGCGAACGTACAGGCTTGCACTGTTCTTCGCGACAACGTGCATCGGCATGGCAGCACGTGGCGAGGAAGCGCTTTGGTGTGCGTTGCAACCGCGGCGTCTGACTCGTGATGCACCCGTCCAGACGTCACGTCAGGAAGCACCTTGCACCGAGGCAGGACTGTCGCGAGGAGAAGAGCCACGCAGGGAGCTGGCGAGGGGCCGGAGCCTGGCTGGGCCTCCCCCGTGCTGTCCCCCCGTGCTTCCCCAGCACATGCTTCCCATCTGCAGCTTCTCAGAAAAATCCCAGACCCGAGCGCCTTCCCTCAAAGTCCAGCGCTCCGGCAGCGTTTCGTGCCAGGGAGACTCAGCTGCATGGCCGGGGGGATTGGCGAGGACCCCCCGCAAGCAGAAGGCAGCAGGCCCCGAGCACCAGCTTGGGAACACGTAACAGCAGCTCCCCGGTGGTTTCCAGCGGGAGAACATCAGGCGCCAGGGTGGATCCGTGGGTGGGAAAAAGCAGAGGAAATTCCTCTCTAGCCGGGAGGAAGGCTTCAAAACTCCGGCCTCCTGGGGTGGAGACCTCCAGGAGAAGAGGCCCGTTCCCTTTGGTGGGCTGTGCTCGTGGCTTTGCTGATAGCAGCTGGCTCTCATGGATTCTCGAAGCGACCCTTAAACTGTCCAAACAAACTCTGATCTCGCAGCTTTCCCGGCCGATGTATAATCTATCACTGGGTCTGCTTTATTGCAGGCTGGAAAGTGGTGTGTGTGTCGCATGAGCCGAGCACAGCTGCGGTGTTCCCTGTCCTCCAGGGAAGACCCTGAACGCAACGCCGGGAGCAGCAACATTCATGGCAAGGGCCTCCGAGGAGCGTGCCGGGCACGGAGCGAGTGCCTGGGAAGTGCCAGGAGGGCTCAGGCTCTCCCACGTCAACGCCCTCGTCCCTCTCTGCACAAGCCGTCCCCTCCGGAGGCTTGTTCCTTGTCGCTGAACACGGGTGGGAAGCCACACGGGAGATGGGTCCTTGTCTGTTCCTGTGAGCATCGCCAGCCTTCATCCCCTCTGCTTTTGTCTGTAAATGCGCTTTACTTTCTGTGCAACCTTGCTTCCCTCCTCCTTACTGTGTCAAACTTACATTGCATGAAAGCCACCAGTTTTCAGGGCACTTTTCCAGCTTTTTTACTAGCAGCCAGTTTTTCTCCAAACCGTGAGGCTACAGTGAGGGCTCCAGGAAAGACCGGCTCAGGAGGACTCTGCTGGGCCGTATTTATGAATTGTGGTACGCCCAGGCCAGCCCGGTACAAGCCTGCAGAAGCCTCCCATGTCCTTCCTTTCCCTGCAATATTGCTACGCAGGAGGTAAATTCAAGGCAGGAGACCTGACAAAAGAGAATTTAATTGCTTCAGGTTTCATTCATAAACATAGCTTAAATAAAGTGTGGCGGGATTGGAGGAGAGAAGCTCTTGGTAGTCTGGGAGATTTATGTGTTTCAGCTGCTCCTGATCAGCCCCTGCCACCTCCAGCTCCCCCTCGCCTGGTCTCCACCCTCCCAGGGTTGCCCCGTGTGTTGAAATGTCTGGGTGTCTCAGGAGGACTGAGCCTTGGCCCCCGTTAATCCCTGCTTGCTAACCCGACAACAGGGAGGAAATTGGCTTCAATTAGCTGTGTAAGGTTTCATTTCCCTTTGAAGTGCAGAGCAGCACAAGAGCCTGCTCTGAGCAAGTCCAGAGAAAAACCAGATTGAACGGGGCCCAAAGCCTTAAAACTAGCAGAGCTGCAGAGTAGAGATGGGCTTATCATCGGAACCAATCCTTAGTCCATGGATCTTTATGACTGTTGGGGGGGAGGGAGGAGGGCAGTTCCTGTCTGCTTTTTGTTTTGTTTTCCTGAGCAGATTGCCTACATTTCCAAAGCAGCACCTAAGCAAGGAATGCACCTCAGAACAAAACAGTGGAGAAGGGGAGAGATGCAAAGATGTGCAACCAATATGTAGGCACTAGAGTCATTCCAGAGAAGGGCTGTGCCATGAAGGGGCTTTGCAGAATGGTCCTTCCATGGTGACTTTAGCCTGAGCTTCCTTCTCATCTGTTCAGTGGGAATATAAACATCCTATGCTTGGGGATGCTCGAGTTTGTGCTCACTTCCTTCAAAGACGTAGAGATGGTATCTGGGCGTGGATTTCTCCAGAGAGTGGGAGTGATGAATTCTGTGCTCAGGTCCCTCTCCACCTTGAAGGGTTTCTCTCACCCTCATCAGGGTGAAACCAGGCCCTCAGCTTGCACAGCATCCTTGCAAGCCATGTGGGAAGGAGCTCAAATCTGCTTTGCAGCCCCTGTCCTTATGAGCTAGCAATTTCCTGCTGAGGGAAGATTTCATCCAACCCACAGACACCGGCTGTGAGCTTAGTGAAATGAGATCTAGAAGCACCCAGCCGCATTTTCTTCAACTTCTGGCACACTGTGGGAATAACAGATCACAAGCTACTGCTTGTCATCCATCCTGCTTATTTCCTGCGCGAGACCTGATTTATGCTTGCATCTCTTTCCTTTATGCCATCAGTGCATGCTGATAGATGGCCCCTTTCTCTGCTCTTGCTGTCCCCTCGTGCTACACCAAACCATTAATTCTTTGCCAATGTAAACCTGTCTTGCCTTCAAGACTTTAATTTTGCAAAAGCATAAACACCTTATAATCTGTCTGTCTTTATCTAGCTAGCTCTGGAGCTCCTTCGCTCCTCGTCCATCTTAGGTTATCCGGGGTAACAACAGGGCTGCGAATGTGAGAGGACAGTGGCAGCCCTGGCAGCAGACATGGCCAGCAGGCCTCGTGGATCTCAACGGCACGGGTCATTTGGGAAGGAATAGTGAGTCACGATCCCCTTAGTTTGTCTGAAACATAAAACAGCCTGTGCGTCTTTCTGGAGAGATACGGAAGGTTCAAGTAGGTCCAATAAGCCATTAGATCCAGGGGTGAAGTGCTTCTCCACGAGGCAGGCCAGTAAGGGGTCTGAACCCAACTTCGAGGGCTCTGAACATTGCCCAGACCTTCTGTGCAGGGAGAGTTTTCATCCTGAATGAACAGATTGACCTTTCTTGGGCTTATTGAGACAAGATGAGTTTTGAAGAGTGCTCAAAGACCTGCACCAAATGATAGGAGTCAGGTTCTCCATCCAGCCCACTTCCTCGTTGTCCCAGACTGTTTCTCCCCCATTCTGCTCTCCTCAAAGCTTGGCTTGATGGTGTCAAGCTCATGAACAGATCTGTGGGTGGGAGCTGCACATCTCTGGTCCAGACTCATGCTCACAGCTTATTTCAGGGTAAATGAAGCTGCCCTGAGGTTCCTTCCATCAGTGGCAGTTTTAGCATGCCCGGAGAGAAAAAGCAAAGTCCAATAAAGTTAGAAAAAGACGTTGCATTAGTCTTGGGGTTGTGCTAAGAGACATATGTGTCACTTCCCTTTTGCACAATGAAGAGTGTGTTTGCTTTTAAAAAGAGGTATATAACAAACAGGGCGTCTGTGGCAAATCTACTCAGATACTACAGTGCAGACAGCAGAGCGAGCACAGGAGCAGAGGGACGAGGAGGGTTTCTCTTGAGGGGACAGGGAAGGAGACTGCAGCAGCCGAAGTCCCTAAACAAGTCTCATGCTAAAGCTCAGACACGTAGGGTTCACAGGGGCTGCCGCAGCAGGAGAGGTGGGCAGGCCAGACGCCGCTAAGCAAGCAGCTAACAGGCAGCTGTGAACGCCCCTACCCTTGGCACTCAGACAGCTCCAGAGATGCACTTCGGTCCTGCAGCCCAGGCCTGGTGTCTCCTATACAAGCGGTTTAGCCTGACAACTTCGCTTCTTATCATCACGTTTTCCAGAGACATCTCTCTTCACTTCGTCTCGCCCTGCACAGTAGTTGCAGCGGTTGCATTCAGGGTGCACCTGTACTCAGGGGGTGGGAGAGCCCAAAAGCGTGTGAATCTTGCCTACCAGGCAGGCCAAGTCCATTGCAAACCTCCCTCGCACCCAAAGCCCTAACTAAGGCTCCAGTCAGCCCTGCAGGGTTTTGCCCTTCCTTCCCTCTCTTTTCTCTTTCCCCTTTTTGGTTCTTGTTTGAATCATTTGTCCTGATCTTTGGTGACTCCTACAGCACATAAATGATGTGCCATTTCTCCCTTTGGGGAACGATGTGAATTTGGTTTCACGGCTGTAATCCATTTAGTGCCAGGTTATTAAAATGAAGATATCTTTCAGGACTACAGACCTGTTAATCAGGGGAATGGCTTCAGAGGGCTTTTGCGGGCTCTGTTAATTTGTGCTGCGTTGAGCCACATAGAGCTGAGAGGAGCATTAGGGACGGGACTGAAGGGAATAAATCAATAAAGTGGATTGAAGAGTGCTCGGCTGGCTTGCAGCTCTGCGGCTGCTGCGTTCTGACTTAAACACTCCGCATCCATCACAGCCCTCAGATGCAACGCAGCCTCACAGGCAACAGGCTTGGCCCTATAAGGTGTGTGTCGTGCAGGTTCACATGCCTGCGAAGTGGCCCTGCGCCACGACCTCCTGCCCAGTCCAGCGGCTGTGACTCCGTAGCGTCCTTTGCCCAGTCTGGTGAGGTCTTCCTTGGAGGCTTCAGCCAGCGAAGCACACCGAAAGTGCAATTTGAAACAGTGAATGTAGTGTGGGAATGGACTGAGGCACCTTCCACTTTTTGCCTGCTGCTATTTGATGTATGAACCAATGAGTTGCTACTGAAGGCTGTCAAGTAGTTTATGCCGTATCGAGCTTCCTATCTAGATTCTTAAACTGTATTTCTGGTATCTGGGCACTTTGCATTATACCATTAAACCATGCAGCTATACATCTCTCATGTGCTCTTTGTTTTCTCAACTACTTTCTAGGACGGTGCTGTCCAAGTTAGAGATTCCCAGATGCTGATGGCTTCCTGCCCAGATATATCATTTTGCTGTATTTTAGTAGAAATAGTTAAGACCAGCTAGCAGGATAGTCAGTAACAGTCTGCAAATGAATATGAAACTCTGTGTTCCTGCCCCGTGCATCCAAACTGGGCATCTATGCTGGAGTTTGGTCTCCTTCATAGCCACTTGTAGAACATTGGAAGGGCTGCTCTGCTGGGTGCAGCTCCTGGCTTCCAGGTTAAGACCCAGTGCTGGGGAGATGAGGCTTGTAATTCGTCTGCTCTTTCAGCTCAGCTGTGGTGAGTGTAAACAGAAAACTTGGGTCCTCTCATCTTTCTGTTTGGCACTGTTCACCAGCACTTAGAAAATGAAAACCTTGAGCACAGTCCGCGGGAACCTCTATTGCTCTGTGAAAGGAGAATAAAGTCACACCTTTCCACTGCAGTGCCTCGTCGGCTCCACGCTTGTGAGCGGCTTTAAGGGAATTTGGGGGAGTTTGATGACGGAAGTTAGGCACCAAAGAGGTGGATCAGGATTGTTATCAAGTCAATAGCGCTGCTTAGAATAAATGTTATATACAGTTTTGATCTGCCTTTAGCAGTGGAGCTAGAGATTTCCTACCCAGTGGCAAGAAGTTTGGAGTGAACGTGTCAAAGGCCAGATGCAGAAAACCCTGGAAAGTGATGAGACTCTAGGAGTGAGCTCAGGTGACAAGGAGAGAGCATCTGGGAATGAAGTCTTTTGCTTTAGGGATGCAGCTGGCACATCTAGAGAGCCAACTCACAACATTAGGTGCTTTCTTGATAACCGATGGAGTTTGCAAGTCTCAAAGTTTTGCAACAGTAATGTATAATTAACAATTTCATTTTAAAATGTACTCACTGGCACTTGCTCACACTGCAAACAACTGAAAAATGTATTTCCATTACCCAGATTGAACTGGTTGACATGTGGCATTTCAAAACACTGTTAGAAGACTTTTCCTAGAGGAAAAAATCTCTCAGCTTTCAGACCCAAAAGTCTCGAAGTTGTCTTTATCTATTTAATCTCAAACTTTGAAGCAAAACTATCCCAGCTGGAGGACATTACTGAGAAGTTTCAGGTTGGAAATTAGGTTTGCCAAGAAAGTTTGGAAGATGCTTCAGCCAGGTTCACGCTGAGAAGTTAGTTCTTACTTAGCCTCTTAGGAAGGCACCGTGACCGTTCTCACATAAGGACAGAATTATTTACCGGCTGGAATGCCTGGATAGCTCGGGGGATAACAGGCTGCTGAACAGCCTTTCACCAACGATATTTTTGCTTCTCACCTGCTCCTGGTATCTCGTATGTTCAAATACCATCATATCATCAGATGTTGCGATGGCTGTCCAGTGGCCTCAGACATGGAGAAATGGGTAGAAAAGAAGGGATTTGGCCTTCTTACTTGAAATGAGTTGAATGATGCTCACTACGTACTGAGAAGTCAAGTCTTTACTTTTTGGACACAAAAAGTTGTCCCAGGCTCAAACCTTGCTGTGGGCATACCCAGAGAGACCCCCCAGAGAGGAGGTAGGGCTGGGCATGGGGGAGGAACAGAAAGGGGCCTGGGGAGGAAAGGGCTGCCCAGCTGCGGGTCTCGGGCAGAGGCAAAGGCAGCCGGCTCCGCCGGGACACGTTGCTGCCGCGGCTCGGGGCACCGGGGCCTCGCACCCGCCGCCAAATTGTGCCACTGATTTGCAGGAGGCCACGGGGGACGGGGTGGGGGGTCGGGGTGGTGGTCATTCCCTTCTGGGAGGGTCCTGCTTTGTTTTGCGTTGACTGAGGATGTGATGAGCAAACCTATGAAATTTGATTTGGGGTTTTAAGTGGTGAAGAAAGCTTGTGGCGCCTTGGAAAAGACATCAATAGCTGGCATGCCTGCAGTCCTGCCCTCTGCCCCCCTCCCCCCAGCCACAAGAGAGCAAACGCATGAAGCAGCGAAGCTGAGGTTATGGAAAATGTTCTTTGTCAGAGGAGGAGAAGAGATTTTCATGCATTCTGTGTACATTCCTCCTGGGCTGGCTCTTGCTTTGTATTTAAAAATCTCCCGGTAACTCTCTTTCTCTGTACTGTGTCTGCCTTTCGGCTTTTGGCTTTTTCTTCCGTGTTTTCTTTTTTCTCTAGGTCAGTTTATCTCACTGGTTCTCTTCTCTCCCTCCCCGTACCCTCCCCAGCCCCTCCTCGCGCTCTTCACTGTGTCAGGAATGCCATCAGCCATTGCAGCGATGCAGCAAGACGCGGCTCAGGTGCGGCACTCCACCCCGTTCACCTGGGAAGTGGGATATCTCTGCCTGAAAGCAACAACAGGAGGTTCAGAGCCATCAAAAAATTGGAGAAATGCTCTTCGTTTCAGTTTCCAGAGGAGCCCGTGGGGTGTGGATCAGAACAGCAGCTCCAGGAGCCCCAGCCAAGAGAGGAGTGTGGTTGGGGCAGGTGATAGGGAAGGAGAAAGGGTCCCTGCCGTAAGCGTGGAGACGGGGTTGAATGTGTGAGCCTGAGGCACGCAGGGCTGACGGGACGTTGTCAAGGCCACATAGCAAGGCAGTGACAGAAAAATAAGCAGAGCAGAGCAATCCTTAAGCACAAGGCTAAAATACCTCCCCTGGAATGATAAATCTTTCAGTCCCAGTTGCAGGGCCCCTGGGCTCTTCTCCGTGACTTTGTTGACGTGTAGGAAGTCAGGAATCCAGCACGGTCTGTCTCCTATCCCATTCTGAATTCAGTTTGACAAATATTTTGAAGTTAAGAGCCATCATGGGATTAAAAAAATCAATATGCTACATTTCAGCCAGGTTATCAAAATGATTCTTTCTTTCTTCCAAAGAAAACGGCAGTAACATATTTCTGTGGAAAGGAATATTCCTATTTTCAATGAAATAGTGTTGGGAAGTCATTTTGATATAAAAACTTACTGATCAACTCCATCTGAGAACAAAAAAAAAGAAAAGAAACAGGGGCCTAAACGTTCTAGTCAGGGAAGCATTAGAAATACCCAAATCAGAGACTGCCAGAGGGTCAGTGCAGTGTTTTGAGTTTCTGCAGGCTTTGGGGTCTGTCATTTTTCCGACTCAAGGTGTCTCTTGCTCTTCCTCATATTCTATCCCAACACTTTCTCATTCCTGGCTTTATTAGCAGAATTCAGATCCATATGATGTTGCTACCACCAGAAAAGGTGCCTTTCTCTTGAAAATACATCTTCTGCATTATTTTCAGTGTCACTGTAGTAGTCTTTCATTTAGGGCTCTCTTTGAGCAAACTTCCAGCACGGCTTGTGTCTCCTAAGATACTGCTCTCCATCTCACTGAGGAACCTCGGTCCTTCCTAACCTGTGGATGAAGAAGAAAAAGTTGATTTTCCCTTCTCTCCATAGCATTTTGTAGATTTGATTTGTGGGCCCTTGCCTCATCCATCCAGACTCTGTTGCCTTATTTTTTTAGCAGGCTCTCTTCATATATATGATAAACGCCACCCAAGACTTGGCCATTCTCTTCATGCCATTCACTAGACCGTGACACCAGGCTTGAGCTGCAAAATCCTGTCTGGGTGGCAACCTAGAATTAGCCGTGATGTATGAGAGTCTCCAAAGTGTGATACTGAAAGATAAGTTGCTGAAGAGGTTTAAAAAATGAGCTGTGAGGATTCACAGTAAAGAACAAGCCAGTGTCTGTCAGAAGAGAGGCAAAAACCATGCTGATCTTAAGAAAGCCCTCTTCATGCAGCCATTTGCTTGAGCAACATTAGTCCTGGTGTCTGCACAGGTCCGAAAAGAAATTTTTATCAATTTGGTCTTCTTTAAGGACTGCACACAGTGCACTTAATTTGTAGGCCCCATATAAATCACAACCACAGTTTATTTGTTTTTAAATTCTCATCAGTTGAGTGATATGTTGTTTTGTTTTTAAACAAAGAAAGCCTAGTGTCTGAACATTGTTTCTCACTGTATTATAACTTATTGTGTGGGACAGACCAGAAAGGGCAGGTTCTCTTTGAGTTAAGACAATATTTAAGAGTACTCTCGTTTTAATAAAGCTGAACGCTGCTCAGTGCCAGCTCCTAATCTGCAAAAGCATAGTAAATATTTCAGCATTTAACAGTCTCTTTTCCATGCTTCAAAGCTTGGGGGGGAGAATACATTTTCATAATTGTACTTCATAATAATGAATTTGAATACATTTTGGGAAATACAAAAAAGCAGATTCTGGAACGAGCACTCAGCTGAAGTACCCCCTGGTACCACATGGAAACTAAGGAATGCATCGCCAGCTGAACTGCTTGTGAGGACTGCTAACCCCGAGCCTGCACCGCCCTACTGCCCCTCTCTCTCCCTGCAGACACCAGCATTATAGCTCTTTAATTTCATTCTTCTTCTTCTTCTAGGCTTGCTTCCTGGGTCAGCATAGGCCTGTAGGCAGCTCTTCTGTCTCTGGGAGAGAATTGGTAGTTCAAGTGAAGAGTAGGAATTCGGACGTTTTGCATTGCAGATGCTTCTGCCACGCACTGCTCTGTGCTGGGAGGAGTGGAGACCGGCCTGGAGTTAACTGCGTCATTCATGGCCCTGCATGTAGAGACGGTACCAGCGGTTGCAAAGCAGTCCCAGCTCTTTTCACCAGTCCTAGTGCTCATTTCTTCTCCTGACACCAGTGTTACCCCTGTGCCCCAGGGATGCACATACCCAGAGTCACTCCGGCTGGGTCCCTGGTGAGCGGAAAATCCGTGGGGTTTTATTGACATACAAACATTCAACTTGGCTGACAAGAAGCGGTCAAAGAGGATGCGTAATCTCTTGCCAACACAAACATCCAGTTCCCAACAGGCAAGACAGTCACAGCCAAATGCCCTCCTTCAAGCTCAAGGCAGAACACAAATTCTGATACTAATCCAGCTCCCTATCTCCTAAATGCAACTGTACAGAGACCTTTGCTGAATCCTAAACCAATATGAAAGGAGGGTGGCTCAACACATGCTTGCATCTTAAGAGAATGATTCGAAAAAATGTTTCTTGTCAGGACACAACGTGACGTTTCACAACTTGTTTTCTCCTCAGGGAAGGTTTATGAGACGCTGTATGAAAAATAAACTAGGTGGCTGTGTGCAGAAGGTGTTGCTGACAAATGGTGGGGAGGGAGGTGGAGAGGGAGCTGGCATGCGAATGTCTGCAGATGACTCCAGGCAGCGGTCTCCATAGCAAATGGGGAGGTTATCAAGTCAGAGTCCATCACAGCAACAAGATGACGTTTCCAGGGCATGGTCTGCGAAATCCTCAATGTGAGACAAGTCACATGAAAAAAAAAAGTCTCCTAGCACTCAAGGACAATCTGCCATCTTTTCGGTTCTAGTATCTGGAATGGGAGTGACCTTGACAGGGCTCAAGCTAGGTAAGATGACATGGTTACTTCCAGGACACTCCAACAGCAGGAACATTGACTGATTTGAAGACAGGAAGGCTCAGCCCCTTTCTTTGTCTGTGTGTCACATTTTTAGGGGCTCGTTCAGCAGCCTGACTGCTTCTGCTGTCCTTGGGAATGCCGAGAGCCAGGAGATCATCTCCATCAGGAGGCTTCTGATGGTTGAGGTACATCCTCCTTAGCGTAGGCATGAGCTCAGCTGATTTTCCTAGAGTACCTTGACCATGGATGTCAGTCTATAAACCAAGAATCTCTAGACCTCAAAACATTTTTTTACCACTGAAAACTTGACTCTAAAGCTAAGTTTTCCATTAGATATTGTTGAGTGCAGTTCTTGGCTCTACAGTTGTTGACTTGTAGGCCTAATATGAAACTCATTAGTTGCCTGGGGTCTTTGTCGTAAACTTTGAAGGCAAGGGAACAGTTCCATTAAATAATATGACATAGTCTTAGCACATAAGCTTTGCAATTGACTCCAATTAACAAATGAGATACTGCTTTTAGCTGCTGTCTATGGCCCAGAGACAGTGGGATAGGCATACACTGTATGGCCTGAAAAATCAGTTCTCTATTTTATGTATTTAGAAAGGACTGGTAAATAACTAGAATAGATCTTTATATATTGGGAAGATTTTGAAGAACCACGGAAGCGCCAAACGCAGAGGAGTGGGTGGCTGTGATGGAGGACAGCCTTCAGGGGAAAAGGGAGTGCTGGCTTGCAGGATATCCTGGGCAGATTCAGAAATAGGGAAGAGTGAAGCAGCTATTGCCGGTCTGATGGCCTCTGCTGGAAATTATTATAAAATCTTTAAAGCAAATAAAGTTCCTTTAAATTGAGAAAGGAATTTTGGGGGTGCTTTCTCAAAGAAAAGATTTAAACAGCATGATCTAGTCTGTCTCAAAAATGTCACGAAACGTTTATACAGCTGCTCACTTGGCACTAAAATTTTGGTCTTCTAGAGGAGCATGGCAAATAGGTCTGGGTCACTGGGATAAGTCCAAGACCCCAGGCAAGGAGTGACTGGGGATCTCTAGCATGCGACAACTGCTGCATGGGAAGCGGGTTAGTGGTGTCAGGGCAGCTCCTCGGGAGCAGGTGAGCATGGTGCAAAAGGCAGCCGGCACAAACAGCACCCTGACCACCATTCTCCATTTCAGCAGAAGAGCTGGAGACCAGCTTCCCTATAAAATGCTAAGGACTGCTTCAAAAATTGTGGTGTCCAGCAGCACAGGCACTGGAAAGGATGGAGAAAAGAAGCAAAATAGGAGAGAGGTCCAAACACGCTCAGAAATATCCTCAGCTGTGAGAGTGGTAGAGCAGGGCAGGAGCTCCTGGGAGCAGGGCCAGCCCTGAGGAGGGCACAGCCTCTTCTCGTGGTGGAAGTTAGAAAAACGGATAGCAGCAAGTTATTTTCAGAGAGCTGGTTACATCACTAGAAGTGTAGACACTCTCATTATCTGCTGATTAACTCCTCTGTCCTCACTTCGCTTGTCCTCCTCTAAGCAGCCTGTCTGACCTTCCTTGTCTCTCAAAGCCCTTTTCTCTCTTCTTAGCATCCTGAGATGCCAAATCTTGCTTCCAAACACTCTCATCGCTACCCCAGCACCTCATGCTGTGCTCTGCTCTGCCACCAAGCAATCGCTTCAGATGCACAGAGGCAGAGGTTGCTACACTGCAAGCATCACTGCTATCTAAATAATAATCAAGAGGAGGTGCACGCAGAGATGCGAGGGTGACTGCATGTGTTTATGTCTTCCGTCCCCACAGGAGTTGTCCCAAACACTCATTAGCAGCCCACTGCTTTCTCCCAGCACAGGCAGTTTTTCTTCTGCCCGAGTGGAGGAGGCCTGTGGCTTTTGGTGAATATCCGGTCTTTGATCCCTGCTCATGGCTGTGGTTCTCTATTTACACAGGCAACCACAGCTCTTTGTATTTGCATTCATTAACTCTTCTGAGGCATTTTTTGACTGCCGTGATAAGGGTCCCAGTGTCTAAGCAGGGACCGAACCCAAATCTCAGCATTTCCTATCTTCCCCTGACAGATCCCTCCAAGATTCTCACAAGTGATTTGGATATGTTGATCGTGGCTGCCATCCCAGGCAAATCCAGCGGGGGAATGGATTTTTCCTTCCAGGGCAAGCAAGCCTTTTGTTCTCCAGCAGGCAGACTTGCAAGGAGACCTACCTCGAGAAGGCTGTGCAACAACGAGCTGCGGGCCGCGGGCAAGAACCCTGCAGGTAGAGCTCCCCCGTGGAGGACATGCCTCAGTTACAGTAGTTCTCCTTTACGTCCATTAGGGGTTTTGGGGGGTTTTTTGGGTTTTTTTTTTTTTTTTTTTTGCTTGCTTTTATCCTCCTCGCTTTTCTGGCAAGCTTTTGAACATACATAATGACTTGGAAGGTACAGCAAAGGTTCTGGCATCGGCAGAGTGCGGCGGGAGCAGAGCCAAGACACTGGGCCGCACAGTGGTTTCATCCCATTTGCAAACTATAAGGCTGCCTTTGAGCAGAGGGGGGCAGTGCGAAAGAACATGTGCTAAACATCATGTCGGGAAGCTTAGCGCATTAAGGGGAACAGCGTGCTGGCTACGGACAAATGGAAATGGTTTGCTATTTGTTATAGGAAAAGGGGAGGCAAGGAACAGTCTCTTTTGATTTAGGGTTTAGAGAACAGCTCTGGCAGGGCAGGTATGATGGTCTTCTCCAGATATTTTAGCCAAGCAAGTGTCAGAGTGGCATAAATCAGAGTATTTTACCAAGCCTCTCAACCGTTTGAGAAGAACTCCTTGGTATTTGAGAGCTCCCATACAAAGAGGGGTACAGACATAAGGTAACGAGACGGAAAGAGAGTCTTTGGGAAAATAAAACCCAGACACCAACCTGCACCATGTGCTTCAAGCTTGGACTCTGAAGGGCTTCTCTCAGCCACCTGGGATGGCACAGAGTTGAAGCTGAACTGTTTATGCTGAACATTATTGTGTCCTTAATGACGTTGCAAGCAAGTGAGACAACTCCAAAGTCAATGACCAGCTTGTCAGGCATTAATTTACCCATAGTATTTCTGTAGTTTCCTTCTTGCTATAAGAGCCACAGCATTTGACAACCTATGGCAAATCTAGGCTCACCATTTAGGCTGCTCTAAAAACCAAAATACCTGCAAGGCTGAAAGAGCCAATCCGTCATCATGCTCCTTGGGATGGTGGTACGGACGGAAGAGTAAGCTTCAGAGCTGGCACTGTGGGCGCTGACTGATGGGATCAATTGGTCAGGTGCCCTGGGATTTGGGAGGAAGGTTCAAAGCTGCCGCTAAAAACCAAAATCTACCCTTCAAAGAAATTCCTAGCTGTCCCTTACTTTCTCCCCCCCAGTCCTGCAGGATACTGTCTTGTCAATGCTGGGACAGTGGGCAGGACCCTGATGACAGCTGCAGTGAGGTCCTGCAGAAACAGAACTGCTTTTCCAGACCTTTTAAACTCTAAGCACCCAGAAAATGAAGTAGCTAGGTATCAGTTTTGGGGGAAAAAAATGTTGAAAGGCTTAAAAGAAAGAAAGCTCAAAGTTTTTCAACAGATAGAGAAGGGATGTTTGCATTGCCAGGCTTAGGGCAAGCACAAGCACAAAAAGCTCCCTTGCACACCTCATTGCTGAATGCAGCCCCTATGTAGCTTTGCCTTGAAGTATCCTCAGTGCCGTTTGGAAGGGCCAGCTGAGGATATCTGCCAGGTCTCTGGGCTATGGCGTGTTGGACAAAGCCAGGCAGTTTCTCTCCACCCCATGCAAGTGAGAGAGAAGCTGATGAGAAAGCACCAAGTATGCAGGGGCTCTGCTCCTCCACCACCAACTCCAGAGATCCGCCACACTTAGAGGGATCTGGATCTAGGACTGGACTTGGATCCTGGCTGTGCTGGCACTGTAGATGTCCCGGGGTCCCCCGGGTGCTCCATGTCGTGGTGCAGAGAGGTGTACATGTTCCTGGCTGTGGGGCAGTGAAGGGTCTTCAACAGCATCTTCATGGCAGGTCCAATCCCCCGCCGCAGCCTCCCTGGCAGAGGGGACAGTGCGTGCAGCGCTGGCAAGCAAGGGTTGCACAGCACCCCCGGGACACCTTAAAAATACGCATCCTCTGGGTGCCCAACAGTCCTGCTTTTGAGAAGATAGATTAAAAATGGATAAAGATTGCCTTCAGAAATGAGCCTAGCCAAATTTCTTTGAAGTCTAAGTAGCTTCTTATCTGTTGTCCCAGTCTGACCCCGTCCCCATTCACAACTGTCTGACAGATATCTTGAGAGAGCATCCCTTCATCACAGCTTCATCCATCAGCCCGACTAGCAGAAGTGACACTGCACGTCTCCCATCTTGTTCTGCCGTGTTGCTGATAAAATGGCCAGCAGTATCTGGTTGGCTGTCAGACAACCCAAATCGCCTCCACGGCTGCTCCGACGGGAACTGCTGCGGGACAACCATACTCCCTTTGCTTAAAAACTACTCCGGTAATGACAGATGCAAAATCCCAGCTCACACTTTTACACAGCATTGCCAAAATAGTACCAGTCCTCTGTGATGCTGCATCACTGGGGGCTGAGGAGATGTTTGTTCTGGAGTGTGCATTCGAGTGGAGTCACTCGAACGAAGGAAGGTAACAATTAACTGCGAAGCAAAAGAGCTGCTTCTTTTTTTGTGTGTAGTATCCAGCACAATGGCTCACCAGCCTGCTTTGCTGCTTTGCAGCGCTGCAGATATAAATGTTTAATAACCAGTAATACAACACTGGCTAGGTGGTGACATACATCAAAATATGAGGCATACACCAGACTATTCCTGAGAGGGGAAAAGCTTCTTCCCTCTGCATCTCTTCCAGCTTTAATGGATATAGCAAATAAGTCACACCCGACAAGTATAAAAATCGCGTTTCCCCTCTGTGATCTCACTGGGAGGCCAGAGCTTGCCGTTCTGACATCACCGCTAGTGAAATTAATGTTGCATTGTGAGAAGGAGCTGGCACTGCTTTAGCATGATTCCACCCAACAGGACTTGCCTGTGTAAAAGGAGTGGTAGTCAAACGCTAGAGATGGTGAACGGGACACTGCTGAAGGCTGCACCAATCCCATCTGATCCCCTTTCCACCAGCAGCTTAAACGCTTTGCTCCACCAATTTCTACCCCCCCCCTTTTTTTCCATTTGTTTGTTCATTCTTTCTTTATTCTCTGCAATTGTCCTTAATGGAAACAGCATCTCAGCAGAAGTCACCCTGCAGGAAAGCTACAGCAGAGAGGGATTTTTGTAGATGGCTTTAATAAAAACATTGAAGGTCTGTTGTTGTTACAGTGCTGTGTGATCCATTAAGTCTATTAAATACAACACAGGGAAACTGTGAAAAAAGCCAGAGGAAGCCATGATGTCACGAAAAACAGATGAGCTGGGCTGCTTCCCTGGTCTTCTTCAGTCAGAGCGCACCAGAGCTCTGCGCTGAGCTTCCCGGTGTCCTCGGGAAAAGAGCATCAGACCCGCATTCGCTTGCCTTTCACGCGCCACGCGTGCAGGCGTGTGGGTATTTGGACACCCATAAATGCGTAGTTTGTAGATGTGAAAGCTGGAGGATAGTAAAGCCAAGGACCCCAGGAAGGAGATCTCCTGCTCTTCCCTCCCGTATGTAGCCTCCCGTACAACACACGTGTGCTGCATAGCTGTTAGCTTGTGCGCACGTGTGTGCACAGGTGTCTCTCGATGTGAGCACGCTAACGTTTTTGGGTGGCCCACATCAGAAACAGGGACCCCGTGTGTTCTTTCCTCCTCATAAAACACTCATCAGTTGCAGATAGAGATGGACCTGAAGATCTATGTTCCCTCTTTCGCCTGCCAAAGCTCGGATGTGACGCCAGGCTTCAACCTGGAGCCTCATCCAGGCTGAAATCCAGCCTTAAGCTTAAGGATATATTTTCCAGCTCGCTCAGTACAAAGTGGCCATAAAAGGGTCAAAGGAAGATACACATAGAAGAAAGGTTTCTCTGCTGGAGAGTTCCAGAGTTGGCTGCCCTGCGTGAAATGTCTTCCACAAAGGAGAGAGGCAGAAGGTCTAAGTAAAGGCATGGCTAGCAGCAGAAGTTGGAGTCACTAAGTCCTGTTTCCCTGGTTCAGCATGCAGAGCAAGGCACAGAGGGAACAGGCTCTCCCATTGCACATCTTCCCTCACTCCTCTGCTCTGATGTGACCATGGCAAGTTGCTCCCAGGCTTTCTGAAACACCGCATCTCTGCAAAGTGCTCAGCAAATGTAAAGGCTGGACCTCCTGAGTTCAGGGTGGACGTATGTGATAGAAGAGGGTCCTCAGTCCTATGCTATGTGTAATCACCAGATCTCACTTGCTGATTGCAATGATTCATTATTGTCTGGAAAGTGCTTGGAGATCCTCAGATTGAAGAGTACATGGATTATGTTTGTATGTAGGTCTTTATCTTTCATATGTCTGCACATTTCCTGGCTAGACTCTGTTCTTATTCATAGGGAAGGGATTTAATGAAAGCCAAAGGTATGAGGAAGCCTGGAGACCGTAGGTCTGTGTTGTGCTGTTTATCCATAAGGTAGGTAGGAGAAGCTTCTTGCAGGTACATGCATGATGTGAATGACTGAACGTCCCCACTTGCTTTAGCATGTAGCCAGCATGCAAGCAACCAGCTCACAGCCTGGGAAAATGATCTGGAGGCGGCTTGCTCCGAGAGCCCAAGGCAAACAGCGGGGCGGGCTGGAGCCAGCCCCCCGTGGAAACAAGCACGGACTCCCAGCAGCGCCGGGGAGTGCCCTGCACCAGGCAGGCATTCCAGCAATTCCCTGAGCAAACAACTCTTCCTCTCGGAGAGCAAACACGGGATAATCCATCTATTCTGTTTATTTGCACAAGATAATTTTTTTGTTGACATTCGAGAACCTTTTTCCTCTATTCCCCCCTTCCCTGGTGTTGCTATAAAACATTAACCCCCTGGTCTCACGGCAGCACACCACAGCCCTTGGAGTATCGGATCAGGGAAGCTGATGAGACCTGGACAGGCAACATCCAGGAGCTGCTGCGGTTGTGGCCCCGCTGGGCAGCCCGGGCACACACCCGGGGCTGGGGCTCAGGCACAGGTCTCGCTACGTGCGCCTGGCGGCAAATCCTCGTCTGCTCCTCCAGGACTGGCACTGGGCGAGGCGAGAAGCGGAGACCTCACCCTCTTTCCCCTCCCCACTGCCGTGGCCAGAGACCTGCTGGGGCAGTGCCACGCTCACCCTCCCGTCACCTGCTCAGCGTGCTGCACGCTCTCTCCCTTGCTCCCTCCCGTTTCTGACTTCGTCTTGCCTTCTTTCCGTGAAAGACCTCAGTTATCACGGATGCTGACAGCTGCTGACAAAATACTGGGTCTCACCAAGGCGTACCTAGTCCGACGTCGTCTTCTCAGCCCTAGCCAGACCTGGCTTCTCGAGGAAGCGCACAAGAAATAAGTCATACACGGAGTGGTTGCATCCCCTGTACATCCTCCCACGGTCTGCCAGTCCGTGGTTTGTACTGCCAGAGCTGCTTAATAACCCCTCTTCGACCTGCCTCCAAAGAAGTAATCTAAACCCTTTTTGAAACCCTGTAATACCTTCGGTTACTACAATATTTTGTGGCAATGAATTACCATGTGACTGACCAGTCCTTTCTGGCTTTCTGGCCATTTTCAGTGCATGATGATTTTAAATGGATATGCATGCTAAAAAAGAAAAAAAACCTGTTAGCCCTGTGCATTCACTGTTCCAATCACTAGCTATTATAATTAAATTCACTGACTGTGGCACTCAGGTAGCTATAGACAATATTTGGGAACAAAGATAGCAACAGAGAAAAAAGTCTCTGTACACAGACTCCAGCATAGAAACAATTTGTAATTCTTCTGCTGTTGTTGTCTTGGCACACAAGGGAAACACCGTTTTCTTAGGAAGTTGTGCTAAAACATGTTCAAAAATATCAGCTCTGGCTTTTCAGGTAAAAAACAAGTAAAAGGAGATATTTCAAAACGCAGACACCCGCAATGCAAGTTTGGATGGCTACTGACCAGACTATGATTTCAAATACCCGAACACAAGGAATTAGACCTTCTTGTGTTTATTTCTTGTGCTTTCTATGCTGTTTATTTCCTTACATAGTTTTTTTATAGTCTTGCTTTCATCAGTACCGTGACAGACCATGGGACACCCAGGATGTGCAATGTGGCTCAGCTGATGTTAGCATGAAACGTTCTCCACGAACCTAAACTTATTCGCTTCCTGACTTCTCATGGCTTCAGTTGTTAATCATAGCATGAAATGAATGTCAGTGTTTTTGTTTGAACATGGCACAGAAAGCTTTGCTAGCTCTCCAGGTCTGGCTGAATGATGGCTGCAGACAGATATATCACTCACTGTACGAGCACTTCAAGGAAATGCTGGTCAGCCTGTTTTTATTCAACAAAGCGAAAGGCTGGAGTGTCTAATTTTGTGCTAAATATACCGCTGAATAGAGCGCGGGATGTGCAGGGGCAGGTTTGTGCTACCAAGCACCGGCCCAACACCAGGCCATGATCTTGCCTCGCTGCAGCCTGCGGTCAACACGCACAAGGAACGAGCTCTCTTAGGAGGGCTACTAACCGCCCCCAGGCACCGAGAGGCCTGGCAGAGGTCCCCAGGGCTTTCCCGTCTGGTGAATAACAGCAATGACAGGTAGGAAAAAAAAAAATCCACTCCTTCTCTCTAGGCTGATGATGCAGACGAGTTACTAGTCTGAACATTTCTTATGTGGCACCTCTTCCCATGCGGTTTGCTGTCCTTCGCTCAGGTGAAACACACTCTGATTGCACTGAGGGAAGAAACTCAGAATCAGCATCCTCAACCCACCCAGCTGAAGCAGCCCTAAATATCCACTGAAAATCCATTTTCAGTAGAAATATTGGTGTTTCCTATTTGTTTCTGACATTATCCTCAAAACATGTTTGGCTGGTTCTTGTCCATGTCCAAAGATTAGGATTGCATAAAGCTATGAAGGCTTTTTTTTCCTTAAGCTCACTCCAGTGGACTAAATGCAAGTCCATCTTCACAGTTCTTGCTCAGACCTAACTCAAGCAGGAGATTCCCTTGATTGCCAAAGACTATTGTCAGAATTGGGTCTGAATAAAGAAGTCTGGTCTTGGAACAATAATATTCACAGCAATAGACTATATTATATAATGTACCATAAAAGAAGATATTACGATATTACCAAGAGACAGGAATGCAGAGGGAAGGAAGGAACAGACATGACAATGATAAATAAATCTGGAGAAGAAATACCAAATGTAATATATTTTTTGCCTCTTTATGCATGAGACGCTGATAGATGTTTCCAGGTTCAAATAATAGAGCTCACAGGAACATTCTTCTGCTCCTACTTTCCTACTTACGCATTAAGCTGATTTTATTAAACCACTCAGTAAACAATCATTCCAATGTATCTTTCCAATTTCCCCCTGACATTTCGCTGGCAGCTGTTGTACAGATGTCCACCATTGTTTAATAGAAGTCGCTGCACTTATAGGTAAGATAATTCATCCTAAAATTACTCTTGATGACGATAATGTGGGACTTAAGGAAGCTGATAATAAAATTGGTTCTAAAGATAGTCAATTAGAGACCAAATGTTAAAGGAGGTGAAAAGGGACAGAGTCTTCCTGACACTGAGCATCAGACCCCAGCTGAAAGACTGCAGTTTCATTTGGTCAGGACAGGCGGCAGATCTGGAATGCAAACTTCTATACTTGCCATATTGCCCCCAAATTTTAGAGTGGCATTTTCTGCGATAAGAGAAAACATTACCTATCCCAGAGATTGTTTTACTGTGATGGCTATAGGGTGATTTAACTTTTGATGCCTGCATTCAGCAAGGGGCTTAATCACCTGTCTAATTTTAAACATTTAAGTAAATCCATTGACTTCAATGATTTTCTTCAAAGGAATAACCCAGAAATGTAAAGTGGCAAGCCCTGCTGAATCAGGACCTTGGCTATTTTCCCAAGTCTTTTCAGTTGGTCTTCAAACTGACCAGTCTCTTTTATGTAGTTGTTTTTTAAAAAAATCTTTGATGCTGTTAATTTACTTTTGCTATGACTTTTAACCAGTGGAAACAAGAGCACTGTATTTTTTTTTAACTGTGGAAATTAAGAGGAAAAAATGGCAACCTGTGACTTCATCAAAAGGTATTAGGCTGTCATTTCGTATCACATCTGCCAGAGTTTCACTTCTTCTGCCATACTGCTCTGACCGTGCATTTTAATATGAGAGCTAAGGAAAAGAGGATATAACTACTACTGACTGGAACTGCTATGTTAGAGAATATTAATCCAGCGTTACTAAACTATTTCAGTTGGATTTCAGGCTTCCTCACGTTGCTTTACGGTGCGGCAAGGCGCGAGGAGCGCAGGGATGCTGCTGGGGAGGGAAAACCTGGACGCGGCACAGCAGCAGCGGCCTCTGCGCGAGCGCTCGGCGGCCTGGCAGCTCCGTCGCTCGTCCTCGTAGCTGCTGGCTCTGCAGATTCTCTTCTTTATTGCATAAATACGCGTTTTGGGGACAGCCGATCAATGGCAAACCGACACGGACAATGAAGGCAGGTTAGCATAGACAGCCCTAATTTCTTTGATGGTCCTTGACCCCTGAAGGCTCTGGTGGGTAATTATGATTAACAACCAGGAGAAAGATGACTTTAACGGGCTCCGACTTTTCCTTTTCCTTATTTATCTTTACCCAAAAAGCGACATTTATTTTCTTCTTCTTTTTTTAATGAGCCAGGGAAAATATGAGTGATTGCGCTGGCACCTCTCAGCTGGTCCCCAGTGGTGATCAATTCAGCAAGACAAGAGCCAAAAGCGAGAGAATCAGGTCACTGCTGTTTACACAGGCTGTGTCTAATGCAGTGGCTCTTGCTGCCTGCATAACGCGTCCTTTGCTACCGGGTAGGAAGAGCAGCAGCAAGAAGGAGGGAAGGGGGAGAGGAGATGATGAAGGGAGAGCTGCAGGGCTCAGGACGGGTTTCACCCCGTGTCTCCTCGATGGGTCACTGTTGTCCGCAGACTGACCCTAGGTGCTCTTTGCAAGCTCAGATACTTCACATCCCTCCTCGGATATCTACCCTTACCTGGATCTCCAGCTTTTGTCCTCCTCTTATAGGGAGGAAAATAAATGCACAGAAACACATGCCGTGAAGGCCCCTTGCTTCTCTCTTTCCCTCTCACTTCTGCTGTTCGGAGTCTCTCTCAGCTTCCCTTCCCCTCTCTCTGCTGTTTTCTCTTTCTCTTCTATTTTTTCCATCATGACTTTCCCTCCCCGTCATCTCCACACATGCCCCCCCTTTTTTATCTCTGGATACCAAAGAAGATTAGACTTTCTTTAATTATATATCTGTTTGTTGGTTGTGTCTCCAAGCTTTGCCTAACAGCCGAGCTGGCTCAGATGTTACTGCGTGCAGGCTTTCTGCTTGGTTACACTTGTTTATTACTCGTTCATTAGCTTTTTTACATTGCTGGAGATCTGAGCCACTCACACAGCAAAGGAGGCTCGAACTGACAGCAGGAAAAGCCTCTGCTAGTGAGATTATAGCTGCTTGCTGGCTCGGTTGGGAGAGATGGAGAGGGCAAGGGGAGAGCATTGCCTTTGTGCTCGGCTGAAAGGCCCCTGTCACAGTGTGTCAGGCAGCCTCCTGGAAACAGGAATTCTCCAAAACCCCATGAGAACTAGTTAAATTAACCCTTTCCCCGACAGTCACCCCGGGAAGCACCTAGCAGAGGCGGGGGAGCTGCCCGTGCCCGGCCCCGGGCCCCGGCCTTGCTGCGGGAGCAGGCGCACGGTGTCGGGGGGGAAGGTGGGACCGGCCGGCGTACCTTCACCCCTGTGCTCAGCACAAACCTGGTCCCTGCATTTAGAAAGGGACAATTTTTCACATCAAAAAAAGAAACTTCAAAAGCTTGAAATGAGCCAAGTAGAAAAACTGAACAAAGAAAACCAGCTCCATCTTGTCCTTATAAAGCTCCACCAATTTTTTGGCTGCACCTGAAACAAACCCCCCCAGGGCTGAGCCCAGCTGGCCAGCTTATCCACACTTCTGCAGCCACACCATACTGCCATTTAATTCTTTTATGCCCTCGTTCCTCCAAGAACAGGGCAGGGGAGGGGTGCTGAGAGGACTTCTAGCCTTGCCCCATGCCCATGTGCATGTGCTTGCTGGAGCTTAGTGGATAGCAACGGAGCATGTTTTGATTAAAAACAAATTCTATTTAATTGCAGAGGAATCCTGAATTAATGGAGCACAGTGAACTGGCTGGGGAAGAGGCTGAGTCGTCCTAATTGGCTCTTCCATGACAGACTGCACCAGCTCTCTGTGGACAGCCCAAGGACGGCTGGCTCCTGAGTGGAGGAATAGCACTCACGAAGGAGAAATGCACCTCTGTTTCCATCCTGGGACCAAGGTCCCCCCAGACTCCACCACTGGACACAGCCACGCAAAGCCAAGGATATCTGGGAAGGCGACGCTGGTTGTCCTGTGAGTGGCATGAACACACTCTGCCTGCAACGAAGCTCAAGAGGGCTTGTCTGCAGCTCTTCTGGGGAGCTATATCCTAACTGCCTCCCGAGACGGAGAGCTGCGGGGATGTGACACCAGCGGCGCGGACTTTCTTCTGCCTCGCTCTTCCCGGGACAGGGGAGCAGGCCCGCGGCGTGGCTGCCGGGCTGCAGCAGCCCTCTCGGCGGAGAGCACCCGGGTTTCCAGCGCTCGCTGGGCCGCCTCGCGTTGCATCCTAGGGTGTTTTGCAGCGGCGTAATTCATCGTGACAGTCAGTTTATTTCTAGGCAATTCCAGCAATCCTCCGGGCCTGCTGTAAGGCACCAGGGCGAAGAGCCCCAAACTACCCGAGAAGTGTTACAATTACCCTGAACTATGCTCCCAGGAAAGGGGCTCACTGCTACTGCGACGTGGGTGTTTATGTTTAAACCTAACAGATCGGCCTGATCTGCTACTGTTTATACAACATCTCCGAGAGGCAACCAGAAGGCCCCAGCCAGCCCGCAGCAACTTCCAGAGAGAGCTCGCCTCTTCCCTTTGAGTATCGCTTCCAAAGCCAAATCTTTTGGGGCTGGTGAATTTTGTGATGAGACTCGGGCTGCCCTTCAGGTGCATTTGCAATTCATTCCTCTTCGTCAAACACAGACTCTTCCAGATGGCAGCTTTGTTGGGAGCTTTGCGGGATTTTCAGAAGTTGTCGTTATTTGCAGAAGCCCTCAATAATTACCAGCCATTCTTCAATAACGAGAGCCTGCGGTGCAGCAAGCCCACCTAGAGCTCTGACCACCCGCCTACACGCGGTGCAGGCTGTGACTTTCCAGCCAGCTTTCACCGTTTCATGATGAAGGTTAGCGATCAGTCACGGCCATCCATGAGCATGAGAGCTCTGTGCCCTGTTCGCTACCTACCCCGTATTCCCAGGGATCAGTTACTGCACATGATCTGTACCTTCCCGTCATGAACATTTCATACTGAAAAACTGTGAGGCCGGTCAGTCTTCACAGCACAGACAATTTGCCTAGGAGGTGAGGTGGGAACCTTGGCGGAGGGAGAGGAAGTTTCAAGGAAAAGCCTCTTTTTCACAGCATACATCATGTCGGACAGTCGAGGAGGGAGGAGTAGAGAAAATGCTGAGGTTTCAGGTAGCAGAACCGGCAGGCAGAGCCATCACCCGTGATCCCACGAAGGCAGGATACAGCTCAGGGAACAGAGCAGGCAGGAGAGGGAAGGGAAAACAATTCTGGAGGACACGGATCAAAGCAAATTGTGTCAAATCATGCACAGTGGATTAAATACCCTAGACATTAACCAAAGCTAGACAAATCCCCTCCCGTCCCTTGGCGGCGGCGGCGTGATGGGTACGCGGGGCAGCACGGCCGCCTCCATCAGCCCAGTCGTTCGCTGCTGCCAGGCTGGTAGGGCTTCGAGAGCCACGGACCAGCCCGGGACACGCCATCGGCCATCATCGCGGCCTCCAGGGATGAGCGGTGCCGTCTCCACCATGCCATCCCTTCTCACACTAGCACTAGGGTGGGGAGCTGAACCTCGGACCGCGCCTGCTGCCCCAGGCTTGGTGTCTACCGTGTGAAAGGAGGAAGCAAATACACTACCATACCCATGGGAGCAAGCGACCCTGAATAGTTTTTCAGGAATTACTCAGAGCAGTGGACAGCTAGTGGTTAATTAAGATATCGATGCCAAAAGGCAGTTTACCTTTTATTTTCAGACTGAAAGAACACTTGCCTGCACCGCCCTGAGGTGCCTTATCCCAGAACTTGGCCCCCAGAAACTAAGAAGACGGAGTGCGAATGTCTCTTAAATACCCGCTGAAAGCCAAAAACACTCTGAACCTGTTCAAGCCTTCGCCTGAGTGTTACTGGGTGTCCCTGAGGGATGGACAAGGCAAGGCTCCGCGGACGTCCTCTCGCGTGCAGCCCCGCGGGAGCTTAGGAAGGGCGAGCGGGCTTGTGCAGCCGCTGGGGCGCGAGACTCCCAGAAGCCAGGGCTGCGCACGCAGCAGGGCACGGGTCGTCTCGGCAGGAGACCGGGCAATTTTTATTAAAACTTCTCTCATGCCTCCCTGCTTCATTCTTTTTGACATTCATTTTGGAAATGGAAGTCACGTCTGCCAAGCTTTCTGCAGAGACTACGGGGGAAAGCCAAGGTCAAGCCGACCCATATATACAGACACATATACAAAAATACACGCGCACACACATACATATATATATATGTGTGTGTGTGTATATAAATATGCATATAGAGAGAGAGATACATACATATCTATATAGAATATAGATATGTATATATATTAAAAAATGCATGTGTGTACATTATATAAAAGCAAAAAAGCCAGAGGCCCAGGGTCGGAGCATGGAAGAAACGGTGCCAAGGGGGAGCGACGCGCGCGCCCCGTCCCCGCACACCGCGGGAGGTCCGCCTGGGGCCACCCCACGAGGCCGCTGCCGCGGAGGCCGTGCCATCCCCGGGCACGCGGTGCGCAGGGCAGCGGTCCCAAGCTGCAAAATAATTAATATTAGAGTTATTCTTCAGCTAATCGAGCCGTGGCCAGAGCAGGCCCCGGGCGGGTGCGATGGGCTCCTGCCGGTCCCGCAGCTCCGTCGAGGCGCGTGCTGGTGCCCCACGGGCCGGTGCAGCCGTGGCCACGGCCACTAGCTCTAAAACGTTGGCTGCCGTTAAACACTTTACCATCAAATACGTTGCATCGCTTATTCCCAGCGACGAGCCCCGTGCGGGAAGGCACCGCGCTCTGCGCCCCACCGCAGCAGCCGGGGAAGTTTCCCCTAAGTAAAAGAACAGCAATATGTCAGGAGCAGCAGAAGACAGACCCTGACGCTCTGTTTCTGCAGCAGCGCTTTGTGCCGCCTCCCTGCTCTCCGCCGGTGCCCTCCGCGCCTTCCCCAGAAACAGCAGCTTCTAATGAGCGGAGCCACTAATGGGCTAGAACATTTTTAATTGCTTCCCCGCCGCCGCCACGGCCGCAGCCGGAGCTTCGGGGCTCGGAGCGAGGAAGGTTTCCTTTCAGCAGTTGCATTGTTCCAAAGGAAGCACTTTTTTTTTTCCATCTCCTAATGAATATTGCAAATTCCAAGGGCTTGAGGAGATAAATACTGCCAGGCCCAATCGTGCTCTGCAGAAACACTTTGTCACTAGCTGTTCTCGTCATGCGCGCTTTAAAAGCCTGATAAATTCTAACTCATGATTATGGACAGCTAATGTCTTCAAAGCCTGCACCGACAGAGTCTCTGGTTTCAGGTCATGGAAATGCCACTGTCACTTTAATGTCTGAATGTCCCAAACACGTTGTCAATAGGGATGTGAAATGCCCCAAGTCGAGGGAAGGGGGGACAAAGGGGAGCGGGTCAGCGGGCTGCTGCGCCGAGCCGCTGCAAAGCCCTCGCTGCCGTCGCGGGCGCTCGGCCTCCCTCTCCCCAAGTCGGGACGTTTGCGGAGGGTCGCTCAGGCACCTGATCCTCGGCACTGGAAAAAAACAATGAGCCTCGAGAAATCTCGGGTTTGATTTAACCCCTTCCGCCTCAGTTTCCCCTTCCTTGCGCCTTCGGGGGCTCCTGCAGGAGAAGGTTAGGGGGTCGTCCCACCTTGGGGCCTGATTTGTATAAAAATGGCATAAAAACTAGAGGTTTCAATGTAATGCGTTTTTTTCTCAGAGCTGAGTGGTTTTATTTTGTTTTCCTCTGCTGCCGTGTGGCGTCTATAAAACATAGGAAATAGCAATCTGGGTGAAGAGTGCAGCCGGCGGAGGGGACTTCTGCACAGCTCGGTAGGAATTTGCTTCCTATGTGCTTTATTTGTCCAGGACCAGACGGGTGTCACGCTATAGAAAAGGGGAAAAAATACAAATGCAGCATCTCCCTCGTGAATATTTGTGTGCGTGCAGTTGTGTGTGTGCACAGGTGTGTGCACATGTGTCTGTCTGCACATGGTCAGCACAGTGCAGCCACTCATCGAGGCTTGGAAATGTTTCTCTGCTCCAGTCTGTGCACAGTGATACTCAGAAATTAAGGCGACGGGCACCATCCCCAAAAGCTGTTCAATCTTCATGGGCGCAGGCATGCTAATTGCATGGACAGAATACAAACACCAACCCAGAGGACAAGCGCTTTAGAAATAATGGTAATAATGATGATACCTTTGGAAGTGGAAGAACAGCTCCTTCCCAAGTTAGCAAGACTTTAAGCAAAGCCAAAACGGACTTGACAGTGCATCGGAGTTCTTTTAAATTAATCACTATCTGCCTTTGCTGCCTCTTTTTCAGCTGAGCCAAATAATAATATCACTTAATCTCCAGAGGTAAAATGTTTCTCTAAAGAGAAGAGATGTGAGGGAAAGGGCCTATTGTACCTTACTTAAAGGTCAGGATTTATATTAATAGCATCCTGGTATCACCGGGTCGCTATAGGCTTGTAGGTAATGAAAGACCTGCTGATGAAAAGGCAACTCGGGCGCGTTGTCTCTGAGAGAGTTAATTTGTGAAGAACTATTTTTAAATGTCAAGGGGGGGGTTAAAGTGAAAAGAGTCCTATTCCCCGAGCTGCTCTATCGGGGAAACGTCGCGGCTGAGCAGGCTGGTTTCGGAGGGAGAGACCTGGGCGCAGCCAGGCCGGCGGGGCTCGGTCCGAAAATGGGACTTCTGCTTCGTGGGGAGCGTCGGCATTTCCACATCTGCTCCGGCTCTGCTGGAGCAAAGCCCCAGATTCCTGCAGGAGGAGGATTTAAAAACTCGAGACTGGAATTACTGCCATGTTCCGTTCAGATAATGTTGATATTACCTAGACAGCATCTACTGATAAGAGCTAGATAATATTTTCTCTTTCATAGTGTCAAGATGTCACATTTTACGATAAACCATTATAATTTATTTTTGGTAATATGTATTATATATTGTACTCTTTACTATTCATTTAAAAGTCAATATATTTAAACATATCAATCGGGCATTAAAGCACACAGAAATGTACTTCACGTTTTTGGAGTATACTTGTATATTGCCATTGATATTTATTAAAAATTCCTAAAAACACTACAACAAGCAAGTAAAAACCAACTGCTTCGGCTTAGTTGAACCAAAATGTTTTGTCATTTTTGGAGCAAACAAGGGAGAATAAACAATTCGGTTAAACCTGTTTCCCTGCCAACAGGTTTACGGAAGTGAATTTCTCTCTTCGAAACCTTCGGATTTTGTCAAATCATCATTTTTCCTGGGAGAGCTGCTCGATCGAGGAGCCCCTTCACTTTTCCCCAGCCGCTGCAGCTGCGGGATGGAGACCCATCCGGGCGCTCCGGCCCATCCCGCCGCTCCCGCGGCGGATTTGTTATTCACCAGGAATAATTATCTCCTCATCAAGTTGGCAAGAGCAAGGAGTTAAATTCTCCCAGGATTTTACCAACGGGGCAAGGGCCAGGAAATTCGGGGGAAAGCAGCCGAGGGCCTTTCCCGCGGCGCTTAGAAAATAGGTCCAAGCTGAGCCAGGCTGGCGACGGTTTCAGACACCTTTGGATAAGTCCAGCCTTTGTCACTGTTGTTTCTGTGCGCTTTCTACCACCAGCCATCCGGGTTTAGTAAAAAACACATGTTAAGAATAATGCTCATTTTTGACCTCGTGCATTTTTCGTTGTGCTTTACGCTGCCGTTTGGGATCTCTCCTCTCCGTTTCATGCTGATCTCCTCGCAGATAGTTCAAACGCTTCCAGCCTGCAGACGCTCTCCCGGGGTAGCAGCAGCCAGGCAAGTCGGTGTAAAACCCTCCGCATCCTTCACTTCCTTCTTTTATTTAATTAAATGTTTTTGCTTTAAAGCTGTCAGTGCAAAATGAACTGCAAAGCAGAGTAGCTGCAATGCCAAGAAGTAAATAATTATAAACAAAAAAAGGGGCTTCCACGTTTTGCAGCAAAACCGGGCAAGAGCAGGAGCAGAGGGGCAGCGGCAGCGGCAGCGCCCCGCAACCCGCCCCGCTGCGGGACACGGTCCCTCTCCAAACACCCAGCACCAGCGAGCTTGCGTTGTTGTTAACCAAAAGGAAAATAATTTAAGTGAAAAATTGCTCATGGAAAGAAATCCTCGGGCAGCTCCTCTTTGCGAGGCGGCGGAGCTGGGGCCGGGCAGCACCGCGCGGCAGGCGAGGAGCGCGCAGGGAGCCCCACTGCCGGTGCGGAAAACGTTTCTTTGGGGAATTCTGATTTTTATGTGGGGAGATTCGCAGTGAAATCATTTGTTTCAATCCTGGTAAAATCAAGTTTTAAGGAAGGAACACAAATATTGGTTTTCTGTTTCACTTTTTTCCCTAATGAAGTGAAAATGCAATAGACAAAGGGCAAGAACCATACAAAGCCTTATATTAAAAAAATGCTTTGAGTCAATTGCCTTTGAAATTAAAACAAAGTATTTCAGACCACACCAGTAGTGATCGTACGGAAATGCAGCTCTGGGGGTGTGTTGTTGGAAAAAACCCACGTGGCGTCCAAACATGAGGGGTATTTTCATCTTGGTCCATATTTTCGGAGGAAATAATTCCACATTTTCCTTCACCTCTAGGGCTCAGGTTAAGCCGCCTGGAGCACGAAGGGAACCCGCTTCGATCACGTCCCTCCCCGGCGCAGCCCCGCGAGGCACCGCGTGTGCCGGACCGCAGGCAGCGCCGGGGGAACCTGGGCGGTGACGGCTGCCGCTGCTGCAAGCAGCACGCGGATGCAGAGCACAGGCATTTGCAGGGCTGCGAGCGGCATAGTTATTCGTAGCGGTCTGGAGGCCAACCGGGGAAAATAACAATTTCATTTTAGCAAGAGCTGAAATTTGCGGCATTTCCCAGCCGACACGGGGGTGTTTCCGTGGACCGCTCCACCAGCTCCCCGCCTGTCCTGGGGAAGGTGTCCCAGCTCGGCGGCAGTGGGGACACTCCCGCAGGCCAGTCCCGCGCAGCCGCTGCTCCTTTAAGGCCGTAACTGGGTCACGGCGGCGGTGACATTCCCGCGGTGACATTCCCGCGGCGCCGCGAGCGGGGGGCGGTGGGCGCAATGAGGTCGCTTTCACACGGCTCGGCTCCCGCGGCGAGCTTGTCAGGAGCCATCGCTTCCGAGCGAGGAGGCAGCGGTCCCCGGCGCGGGGTCCCGCCGGCACCGCTCGCACGCCGCAGCCCCCGGTGCCCCAAAAAGCGGGTCGCCCCCGATGCGCAGCCGTCGGAAGCTGGGGCTGGGTTACAGGGCATGGACCGAGTTAGGATGCTTAACGGAGCAAATTTGGGCAAGCAAGGCTTGGCGGTCTTGGCTGGGCTCAGTTGACAAAGTGGAGTTGCTCCTGTCGATGGGATGATCAGCGAGCGATGGTGGGTCTCAGCTCGGTTCTTTAATAGCAGCCCCCCAGGCGTAATCCTGCTGCAATGGCCCTGATTAGCTCCCGCTGACCGTGAGGCATCGGGAGCTTAACTGGCTCCTGGGATTAAGTTCCTCTCATCCCCAGAGATGGTCTCTCCGATCAGGTCAAAGGCGGACTGGCTGGCAGCACACTTTGTGGGAAGGAGCCTGCAGATTTGCTGCTAATGATGGGCTTGTTCCGAGATTTCCTTTAGAGCAGCTCAGGTCACCCCGAAACGTCAGGCGGTGATGCAGCAGGAGCCACGCGCACGGCCGCGCATGCCCACGCCGTAACGCACGGCGGAGAGCTTTCAGATGGAAACCCTGCGCGTCGGCACCCACGCACCACCCCACCCTAGCACAGCCCGGGGCCTTCTCCTTCCACACACGTCCCGGAACTCACAAATTCTCTGCATGGAAACAAGGCTTTACTGACTGACACATCTGGATTATTAGTGGGACACACAATTCTGCATTCACAGGGTGGAGAAGGGGGCAGCACCCACATGCTAGAAATAAACGGAGTTTTGGAGATGTCTCCCAAAGTTTGGTCAATTCTCCTCATACATCCCCTTCTCCTTGACGTGCAAATCAGGGTGGGATTTCAGGAGAATAATCTTTCAGGGAACATTTCAGGTATTTCCAGGAGCCGCCTGTACTGCTGTCCCTGCCTGGATATTTTTCAGTGCTGTCACCGCAACGCAGAGGGAGTGAAACCTCCGCAGCCGCAGCCGCAGCTCCTCGGCTCAGGTGCCCGTGCAGACGACTCCCCGCGAGCCGGCGCCTCTGCGCTCCCCGGCACCAGCACCGGCACCAGCACCAGCACCAGCACCAGCACCAGCACCGGCACCAGCACCGGCACCAGCACCAGCACCGGCACCAGCACCAGCACCAGCATCGCTGCCGCGGCCTCGATAACGCGCGCTGCGGCGTAGCACCGCCTCGGAAAGGCAGCTGCCCTAGTTGCTCAGCCCTAAAAATGAGTTTTGACTTTGCAGACAGATTAAGTTTGAGTCCTGGAGCTGAGGGTCGGGATAGTTGTTTGAACACAACACGATTCATTTTCTCTGTTTTCCCTCCTCTCCCGGGAAGATCGCTGCTGCTTGCTGGAGCCGTCCTTGGTGACAGCACCCAAAGGGACCACAGGGAACGAGCGCAGGTGGAGTTCAAAGACACAAGACTTTCTCCTGCTTCCATGCAACTGCTGCAGGCAATAATACACTAGGGAGGAAGGCCAACGCCTGACCTCCGTGGCGGAGGAGCCGGTCGTCCCTAACGAGCCCTCGCGGTTCTCCGAGGTACCCGCCGCAGCACCCTCCAGCCGGACCTCCCTCCGGCACCGGCACCATCCCGGCTCCCTCCGGAGAGAGGCCGTGTTCGGGTCGGGGCCGCAGCGGGGGGCCCGGGGGGTGCGTATGCGCGGAGGCATCTCCGGACAGTGCCGGTGAGGAGAGAGGAGCATTTTGCAGCACAAAAGCCAGCGTTTCTGCAGTGCCTGGCGCAGAGGGACGTCTTACACCGTGCTGCCGGGTGCAAACCTGCATCACTTGGCCTCTATATTATCCAGGTTATTTCTGGAGCACGCAGCCAGTAACGCAGCGTGTGATGAACGGGCTTGTGCGTTGCGCCCGCGCCGCGAGCCGGCACAGCCCCAGGCTCCCCGGCAGCCAGGCCACGGCGTCGCACGCGCTGCCTTCGCCAGCCCCGCAGGTGCAGGCAGAGAGGGGTGAGGACGTGGATGCAAGGCCCTGCGAGGCCCCGCGCGCAGCGACGCCTCCGTAAGTGGAAATGGCATGTGCCAGACTCGGTAACTCTCGCTGGCTGCACCTCTCAGTCACTCCGACACTCGTTGCCCCGGCTTGTATTTTAAAGGAATACGTTCCTCCAGCCAGCACAGCCTTCGCGTGGGCTGGAAATGATGAGAAACCTGGTGTTTAGACTTGCCGGCACGGGAGGACTGTCCCCTCTCCCTGCAAGCCCCGAGCTGCTGCCCCGGCCCCTTCCCCTGCGCAGGACCACCAGCACCCCCCCCCCAGGACCAGTGCCGGAGGGGACGGTCTCCAAGCGCCAAAGCACGGGGCATCCGCGCCGAGCCCCTTCGCCCGGTGATGCTGCAGGGAGGGTCGGGGAGCTCCCCACGGCCCGCGCGGTCTGGAAACCGGGCACCCAGGGCAGCCCCTTCCCCCCGCTCCCGGTGCACCGCCTGAGTGTTTAGCATGCGCGAGCCGGGAGCCGGGAGCGGGTCCCACCGTCTGCAGGCGGGTGCAGCGGCTTCCAGCACGTGTTTGCGGACTCGCGCACTCGCTGCACGCTCGTGAACTTTTCCCTCTCCCCGGCGCTGCCATCCTTCCCCCCCCCCCCCCCCCCCGGTCTCTCCGCCATACGGACACAGCTGAGCAGCTACTAGATATTCAGAGCCGTGAAGGTTGATAAACAAAAGTGAGATAGGACATGGCACCAGAAAGACCTCGGCTAATGGAATTTTTAAGCTACTTAATTTGGGGGCTTGTCAACCCTGACAGCAGCCTTTTAATAAATGATGTGTTGCAATTTGCACCGCGTTCGCTAGGTGCGGGACCAGGGTGCCGCGGCGGGAAACCCACGGAGTGGAAACGCTGCCGAGGGCTCGCCGCACCCACGCTCCCACGCCGACGGGGTCCCAGCTCCCCGCGGGGTCCGGCCCAAGTCGCTGCGCTGCAGCCGAACCCCCCCCAGCGCTGCCGCCCGTGCGCAGCCTTTGGCAACGCCTTAGCGCTGCGGAGGAGCCCCTAAGGCCGCCCGCGTGGAGCAGGATCCGCGCTAATCCCACGGCCCCGCTGAGACCTCGCACGCTCATCGCAGCTCCCGCCTGCCGCCTCCCCGAGGGGATCGCGACGCCCCGTGCCGAGGAGCGCGAGCGCCACCCAGCGCCGAGCACCCGCCAGCGCCGAGCACCCGCAGCGCCGAGCACCCGCAGCGCCGAGCACCCGCCAGCGCTGCCCGGGGTCCCGGGTGGACGGCGCGGTGCCACAGGCCCTGGTGCCCGGCGCTGGACCGGAGCATCCCCAGAGCCCGTCCCGCAGCATCCGACCGGCTGCAAAACCCAGCTAAACCCCCCAGGCCGGCAAGGACCTGCGAGCCCCCATGTCCCCCCCAGCGCCTGGGGGACCTGCTCAGGGACGTCCTTGGAGGAGGCTGCGTGGAAGCTGCTCTAACCAGCGTCTTGGCTGCCTCCAGCCCTGGAAGCCTGTTCCCTCTTTCGCGACTGGCTGCGTCGGGCCGGGTGCTGCGCTCGCTCGGACTTTCCTTCTGCTCCGTCACTTCTGCGAGGCGGAGGCCGCGTGTGGCACACCTCGGTCGTGGGCTCCAGGCAGGCGGAGCTGAGCGAGGGAAGCAGTGGCGCAAGGCTGTGAAGCCCTGACACCCGCCACCTCCCAGCTCCGCCGGCCCTTCCGAAAGCCTCGCCCTCGTTTTGGGTCCCGAGGGCCACCTTCCCTTCTTCCCTGCCCCGAGGGAGTGACTCGGAGCAGCCTAACGAAAGCCAAGCGGCGAGGTCTGGAAAGCCGCCGGGAATCGCCTATGGGCTTCCCAGGGGGAGAAATTACAGAGGAAAGAGAGGGGTAGAGAGCTGCACCTTCCCGTTGTGAGGGCACCCAGGGCAGCACCCCAGCAGGGGCCCGGAGACTGGCGCTGGTCCGCTGATGGTTCGGAAGTGGCATCAGCCAGGCCTCGACCTTCGCTGACCACACTGAAATTAGGAGAGAAGCAAATCGCTAGGGAGAAAGTGTCCAGGCTCCAAAAGAGCCAGATGGCAGAGGTGGCCGGGAAGCAGATGGGAGATGTAAAACGTCCTGCGCATCTGAGCGCTCTGTGCCGTAGGGCCCTCCGGCTGCGCTGGGCCACGTGGAAGGAGAGTCCTGCAGCCCGGAGAGAGCCCCGGGCCTCCGGAGAGCCTTGGGCATCACCGGGCCAGCGAGGACGTCACGAAGGGACCGCGATGCCACCTCTGCATCGGCTGCGGGGTCCCACGCGTGCTGGAGCGCTGACTGGGAACCAACGCTGGGCGACGAGCAAGGAAACCGGGCAGAGCCTGGCTCTTTTCCTTGGGAAGGTGCTGGATCCACCTGCACGGGGACGTTGGTGGCAGAAACACTAACGAGGCTCCGCTGCCGGGGCAGGGGGAGGAGGAAAGACCCAGCAGGACGGTGCAAAGCCTCTGGCGGCCAGGGCTTGAGAGGCCCGGGCCTCTCCTCCCCGCCGCTCACTAAATCTGCCCCTCCTTGCAGCAGCAGCAGCAGGACTACAAGCTGCCGAAGGAGGGACGCTCCTGGGGTCTGCTTTTAGCTGATCGCTCCGAGGTGAGGCCGCTCCCAGAAGACGTTGAGGCGGGGCTGGAAGAGGGTCCCCTCTGTCTCTGGGGACACCCGAGCCCCCGGGCTCCAGGACGCAGCGCAGCCTGTCCTGCAGCTCCAGCCCTGGGGTGAACATTGCTCCGACAAGAGCTGTTCAGCAAAACGAGCTGCAAATCCGGCAGAGGTGTGAGGCGACTGAAATCACATTTTAAAACAAATTTACTATTTGCCAAATCACTTCTGCCTGCCTCTGGAAGCGTGTGCAGGAGGCCCGGGCTGGCTGCCGGGGCGCGGGGGTGCGATGGGAGCCGGAGGATCCGCTGGGATCAGCAGCGCGGGGGCCGGGGCGCTGGGCAACGATGCGCCTGGGCTCTCGGGCTTGGGCTGCTGGGCCAGACGTCGCCGAACGGCTCGTGCGCACGTATCGCCGCGGCAGAGCCTGCCCTGAACAGAAGCGGCCGGCCGAGCGCCGAACTGCCCACTCCGGAGCCCTAGAGCCAGCGAAACTGATTTTTCAGCAGTCCCTCTATGGCCTCCGGTAGCTGGCATTTGGCTGAGAAGCCGGATGGTCTCGAGCCGCCCGTCCCTGCTTGCAGATGGCAGGATGCAGCCGTTGCGCAGAAAACGCTGGGAAATCGGCGTTCCCTGCGGGCAGGGGAGGGCGAGCGGGGGGCTCGGGGCATGGGATGGAGGAACTGCGGTGTGCACGGGAGTGGGTGGATGCACCGCGGGAGATCCCACAGTGCCGGGCGCTCCCGGCTCCCGCCGGCGGACGGGGAGCAGAGCGAGGGCAGCTCCCGCAGCACGGAAACGCCGGCGCCAGGTTATGAACAGAAGTCCAAACCCCTCATTACCAGCCGCCTCCAGCATCCGACTGGGCATTTGCAAACACTCGGGACCAGGGTGGCTTGGTGATCGCGTCTCAGCTCCGCACCGGCCGCGGCTCGCTGGGAAACCCCGGCGTCCGCTTTCCCAGCCACAGCGGGTCACGGCACGGGGGGCAGCAAAACCCTGCCAGTCCCAGCAATTACTCCAGGTTTTATCATTCGAAACTAAAACCAGAGCCCGTAAATAACTAGCGTTTCTGCCTTAATAGCTGCATTTCAGCGTATTTTTAATTATCATTTTATGAATGGGTGCATTAGAGTATATTTAAATACTAACTTAGCAGTGCTGTTAATGAGGCAGGATTGTTACCGGCCAAGTCTAGCTATATATTTCACTGGTATATACATATGCCTCGACATTGCATTTAAAAATTAGCTATTTCAAGCGTAAAATTATAATTGGTTTGTCTAATAAAAGGATAAATAAATATCTATTTAACTTCATTACTGTCAAAGGCAGGAGGCTTTTCTCCATTGTCTCCTTGGGGTTTTACGGCACAAAAGCTAATTAGCCGTAATTGGGTGGATTGGTGGTGGCGGCGGGGAGCGGGGCGGCCGCGCGCAGCCCCGGCGCCGGGAAGGAGCCGTGGGAAGGAGCCGGGAGCGGGGAGGCTCGGGATGGACCCCGGCTCCCGGCATCGCCGACCCGAGCCCGGACTTGCCGGCGGCGGCGCCGAGACCCGGCGTGAGCCCGCCTGCGAGAGAGGGCGAAGACGGCCGCGTCCTCAGCGTGGAGGATGTTGTTTGGGTTTTGCTTATCAGTTCTGCTTGTTGGGTGCATTCCAGCGACGGAGGAAACTCCGGCAGACAGCGTGGAAAATTAATTTTTAATGCCTTTTATCAGTGCTTGAGCCATCCTGAGAGGCTGAAATAAGCCGTGTTTCGGTGGCGTGGCAAAGGTCCCGGAGCACTGTCGGAGGCTCGGGCCCACGCAGCCCGGCTGGGATCCGTCCCCTGCCTTTATTAATCATGCCGCCGTCGAGGACGACTGAAATGCCGCTTCCCATTCCCTCGAAAGCCTGGGAGCACGAGGCTCCACGCACACGGGGGTGCGGATCCTCCCCTGCCTTACAACATATCTTACTATCTCATATAGTTATAAGTTATATAGTGTATATTATATAGTTATATAGATATATCTTGTATAGATATATCTATATATAGTATATAGTTATATAGATATATAGTTATATAGTTATATAGATATATCTATATATAGTTCTATAGATTTATCTTATATATATCCCAAACAGGCCCACGATGAGCACCGCTGCCCCGGCAGGCCCAGCGCTAGGAGCCCGGCAGGGCAGGGATGCCGGGACGGCACCGAACACGCGCACGTGCCACGTCCCAGTGGGACCTGGTGGGCTCCGTGTTCGGGTCCGGCTCACGCACGTGGTGAACACGGAGCTGCCCTGCCTAGGCTGCAATTTCCCCTGCAAGCCGCCTGCCCGCGGCTGCACCGCCGCAGGAAAACTTCAGCCAGAACGGTCCAGCCTTTTCCCAGAGCGAGAGCACGATGCTTTTTTTTCTTTCCCTCTCTGCATGTTTAAAGTCATCCTGTGACTTCGTGGAGGAATTACTATGCCTGACACTGCGGAGCGGCAGACCTGCCTGGCCGAGGGCTGCCCCGGTGTCGGAGGGGCGATCCCGGGGGAGGACAGCACAGGTTCGGGTAATTAAATACTGCAGCGCGACACATGCTTGCAAGAGGGCTGCTTCAAACTGGTACAAATGACCCTTTCTGTTCTTGTAATGTATGCTTTCCTTCGGCGCGCTTCTCTTTCGGTGCATGCATTAAGCGCTGTTAATATATAGTCTGCTCTCCTTTGGTGAATTTTAGCTCCGTGCGTGCACGCGGGTGTCTGTGCTTGCACACTGGTGTGGGGGTGCAGCAGGCCCCTCGCACGGTGAATTTTAAGGTTTCTCTCCACATTCAGCCCAAGCACAAATCCCTTCAAAGCATCCGCCCAGCGCAGCAGAACTGGTTTGCAATGTCACCGAGGTCAAGCCCGGCTTCCCCAGCCGCTAACCTGCCTCTCCAGCTCCGCGCTCCGTGTTTATTTACCCAGGCACATGCTTATTTAAGCCTCGGATCCCGCTCCGGGATGGGACGCGGGGTCTGCGGAAGGGCGGAAACGTGCCGCTCGCAGGGCCCGGAGCGGCGAGGGACGACCCCGCCGAGGGGCTTCGCCTTCAAAGGTGCCGGGAGGAAGAGGAAGAGGAGGAGGAGACCTCAGAGTGCCGGCTGTCCCACCCCGCTCTCCTTTCTAGTTTTTCTCATGTGGTTCCTGTCCTGCCTTTCCTGTTAGGACAAGAACGGCTTTTCCTCTCCGAGTTAGATCTTTGGCTGGCTTAAATCAGCGTGAGCTTACACTGGTCCATGAGGCTGATCTGCAGGAGCTGTGAATCCCCCTGTATTTGTCAGCTTTGGCTTCTGCTCCCCGATGGATGAAAGTTTAGGGACTCGGGGGATGTTTCTGCACGTGCATTTCTGACAGCGCGTGCTCGTTTGCCCATTTTGTGTTCTGCCCCAGCCACCCTGGAGGAACGTGAGGCTTTGGGAACATCTGGAGCCAAATCCCACCAAGCACCACCTAACCTCCGTTCCTGCCCTTAGCTTACCGCTTTCCTTAGCATTACTCTAGCTTTGAGCTAGTCCTAGATAAAATAAAAATCCAGTTTTCCCTGTTCGCCTTCGCTATGTGTTTGGAGATCCCAAGCCTGAGCCTCCAACCAGCCCCTCGAGTGCTCCTGTGCCCAGAGACAGCAGCCACCCTTCCCTCCCAGACGGGGTGGACCAGCCTCATCTGCGCGGCGTGGAATAGCTCAGTCCCTGCAAAGAAACCCACCATAGGAAACCATGCTGGGGCTGAAAAAGCCCCTGAGGTCGCCAGTGTCTTTTAAATGTTTTTCTTTTTCTACGAGGAGGTGTCGATTAGAAGATTAAAACCTCCTGCTGGGACATGCCTGGGCCCAGCTGGGGCTGTCTCTGTGTTAGTGGGTCTCCTAGAAAGGGGAGCCCCAGAGATGTGCTCAGGTCCCTCTGAGGGGGAAATTTGGGCTGTGGGGGGGTTGGGAGGGGCTGACTGCTCCCACACGGGTCAAACCAGAGCTTCTCCAGCTCTGAGGAGCTGCAGCCAGCAGAGCTGTGTCTGCTCTGTCCTGTCGTGCTCTGGCACCACTCGGATGGCAGCACGCTGGAGAGGGGAGGTGGGATGGATGTTGTGTCCTCTGCTCCTTGTGCAGCCCCGGTCCTGTCTCCCGCGGTGCCTGGAGGAAGGTGCAAGGATCCTGGAGCAGGTAGGAGGGAAACATCCTCGGAGAGCAATGTCTCCTGCTGACTGGTAGCTTGTACACACTGTGCAACAGGAACTGACTTTTATTTTTATCCTCTTTATTTTTATCCTTATTGCTCATTTACATGTTTTATCCAGGGTTGTGGAACTGGCTAGTTTGTGATTTTAAAAAAAAAAAAATCTGGCAGGGTATTAAGAGTTCATAGTGACTTCAAACTAGCAGGAAGAGCTGAGACATATGTTGTGGATGAGGGAAGAGGAACTTATTTGCTGTGTCTTCTGTCTGCCGTTTTTTAAAAGATGTTTTTTTGTTTTTTCCTCCTCCAAAGCAAGCACCTCTAGGCCAGGGCAATGCCAGCCCTTTTCTCTCCTGTGATATTCCTTCTTTTGAAATGCACCCTGTTTTGTGATCTACTGTGCCAGGAGTGCGGATGGGACCAGGCTGGGAGCTGACCCTAGCAGGCTGGAGGCTCTGCGTGGCTCGTCCCCGCTGCCCGGCACGGCCTCCCTGCTCCCTTTTTCCTCACATTGCCACTCGCCCGGGGCCGGCAGCACCGTTCCTGTAACTGCCGCGTTGTCACGAGCTCTGCTGCACTCGGTGCCCCTCGGTCTGGCTGCGCTTTTGCTTGCAGCCAGGAGGATGCAACCACGGGAGAAGCTTGCTTCATCGCTAAACTAGTAACAGCAGCATGCACAGAGGGTGAAGGAGGAAAAAAAGCAGGGGGAAGTGGGGCAATCTCCATTTCCAGGCGAGCATCCCTCTGTGTCCGGTGCGGCCGGGAGGATGGAGGGATGTGGTGGAAGGACCCTCCCCAGGGACACCAATGCTCTGGCTGCTCTTCTGCAGCAGCAGCTTTGGGACTTCTGCACCAGGGAGGCACTGGCTGCACGGGGACCGCTGTCTGCTTTGCCGGGGGTGCTGGCTGCCTTTGCAGGGTGCCTGTGATCATCACGGGGCTGCGGAGGGAGGTGTGTGGCTCTCGCTGGGGTTAACGTGCTGCTGCTCCCGGTGAAGGAGGCTCGGAGAAGCCGGGAGCGGCAGTGACAGCGGGAGCGTGCTATCAAACCGTGCCAGGAACAAAAGACAAGACAAAAGGTTTTGAGGAAAAACACCTCATGTCAGCAAAGCTGTCGGTGGTGAGATGAGAGCACCTGCCCTGCTCCCCGGGGGCTGCGCTACGGCTCCGCGAGGCAGGAGGTCCTGCAGAGACGCGGCGGGGAGAAGCGAAAATAGATGTACCGGCTGGTCTCCTGTAAAGGACCAAAGCGGTGATGTTCTGCCCGTGTCCTTCTGCATAACTTGCAACGGCTTTGTCTAAGTCAGGCCTGTGCTGTGTGTCGTGCCCTGCTGATGCCCTCCTGGTCTGGCCTGTGAAACCCCCTCTAGCTTGGGCTTTGCAGCCTTGAGCTGCGGCACCTCGGCCTCCAGCCCCGGCGGGTGCTGTTAGGCAGGCTTGGAGGTGGCAAACACCAGAAGTGGCTCGTGCAAAGAAACCCGCGTTGTCGCGGGCATCGCACGGAGCAGCGTGGGGCCCGGCCTCCGGCTGCCGCCTGCCCTGCCGGGGCTCCACGGGGCGCCGGGACCCCTCGTCCGCGTCGCGCTTGGCACAGCGCGGCTGCCCGTGTGCGCCGGTATCCAAAGGCATTTTACCCATTACCTCATCACACAAAACACTACAGCATGTCCAGAAAGGTCATTCCTCGCAGATCCTCCGCCAGCTGCGCGAAAGCTCAGCGTGACGCGGTTAGGAGGACAGCTGGTCCTGCCGACCGCCGGCGCCGGCTGTTAGGGAGGAATCGTTTCCTGAGGAGCAGAAAGAGCGAGTCCTCCTCACCTCCTAGCCCGTGCCGCGAGCGGGGCAGGGAGAGGGCAGGGCGGTGGGAGCGATGGCACCGAGGGGGTCTGCAACGCCGCGGAGCCGCGCGGACCTGCTCCAGGGGCCGGGCGCTCCGGTGGGAGCCGGCGCGGATGGGTCCGACTCCCTGAGTAGCCTCCACTCTGGTAACGCTGCATATTGCAGAGTGAACAGGGGCTGGAGAGCACCCAGGTCACCGGCTGGAAATGTGCAGAAGATAATCCAAAAAGGCAGGTGGCTGCCAGCCGCTCAGGTGTTAGCAAAAGTTAATGAGAGTCTCGGTGTCTGATCTCCTGCAATCAATTCCACTTGCTCTCGTTCTGGGAGAGGGGAATATCCACGCAGCAGTGATGTTGTTAACTCCGGGTGACGAGCCCGCTTTCAGCTTTGATGCCAAAGGAAATTGCTGGATAACAGTTCTGCGGCACTGGAAGCAGGGTTTAGGGGGTAAGATTATTCTTCTGGATAGCCCAGCTCAATGGGAAGGTTTCTATTTGAGGCAAAATCACCTCAGAAAACCACTCCCTTGCCCTCTACAAAATCAAATCTCTCCTTGGTTAGGAGAAAATGTGCGAGATGCTCGGGGAAGATGGATGGAGGAAGGAGCGCGTACGGGGGGAGAGGCGGTGAGCTCAGCGCTTGTTTACTGAAAGCAGGAGTCCTGCCAATTTTTCTTCTCTGAGTGCAGACTTGTTTACAGAGCTCTAACCACGGCGAGAGATCCTTAAACCTGCTCCGTGCCGCTGCTCCCCCAGTGCCGCGGCACCGTCTGGGTTGAGGACCGGGAGCCGAGCTCGCCGGGATCCTGCTGGAGAAGGAGCTGCTGGGAGGCTGGGGAAGCCCTGGCAGAAGGGTCCCTTCCCGAGGGCACTAAAGCCTGCAGAAACCCCCCTCGCAGAGGGCAAGGGAAGACGCATCCCTCGGTTTGGGCACTGATGACTTTGCTAAAACAAACCCTGGGATGGGGCGTTGTGGTGCTTAGCGTTGGTCGTTGCTTCGCCAGGCTGGAAACGGGACCTGCGGGCGCTTGATAGATGGGCTGAATGTGTCGTGCTGCATCCAGCCCTGGCCACCTGCTCTCCCAGGCAAACCCCAGCGAGTCAGATTGCTGCAGGTCGCCTTGGTGTGCCGCAAGAGCCGCGGAGCGGCTGCTTTGCTCCTGCACCAAGGGAAGGCCGCCGGGTCCCACAGAGCCGCGCATGTCCCAGCACTGCCGCTCTGCCGGGGTGCTGGAGATGCCCAGCCCTGGGGCCGGGAAGGCACCGGTATGGCACATCGAGGGAGGAGACAAAACCCAACACAGACAAAACCCCGTGCCTGCCCGTGCGCTGTGTGCGGGTGCAACAGCGGCGCGGAGGAGCGATGCAAAATGGGGCACACTGGCTCCTTCAGAAATGCAAACCCGACCCGGCTGCACCGTGCTGATGGCAGCAGTGAACGTCTCCTGGTACAAGACAGCCATTCTGTACACAAACCAGCACCAATTTGCTCCTGGTTAACACTGCGGGTGACATCTTTGATGAGGTCTGAGGAGAGCAGAGCAGCAGGCAGCTCCCAAAGTGCAACCGGGGGCTTTGCTAACGAGCCAGCTGCCCCCACTGCCACCTTGCTGCAGCAGGGCGGAGCTGGGAGGCTGCTGGTGTAAGGGACAGGTGACAGAGACCATCACAAGATGAGAATAACATGTACAGAGAAGCTAGACGTCCATTTGCTCTTTGGGTCCTCCCCGTAATGTAAAACCCTTGCTCTGAAAGAGGCAGAGGGACAAGCGTGTTCCTGGTGTCACTGCAGAGATACCAGTGTCTCCAGTGTCACCCACTGCCTGGTGATGTTCTCGCCTAACCAAAGGGCACTGTTTATCTCCCACGTGAATAAAGAGATCCGTGTGATCTTCTCATCTCCAGTCCCCAAGGGCATCTTCCTGCTGAGCTGGGGAGGAAAGAGGAGGAGGACAAGCCCAGGGCTTTTCTTCCGGGCCCCAAAGTCTGCCCTGGACGTTGTGGGGCTGGTGCTTTCGCTTCCCTGCAACGCTGGTGAGAGCAGCAAGGGTTCGCGGTGGACGCGGGCAGCCTGGGGCCGTCCCCGGCTTTTCCCGGCACTGTGGGCATCTGATGGACGCTGCCGGAGCAAGAGGCCGGACAGCACGGCAGCTGCGGCGAGCAGCCGCGGAGGTGACCGAGCGGAGACTGCCTGGGAGATGCCTTTTCCCACAGCAGTGAGTGGCCGAAGGAGCGGCAGCGGGTGCCGCGTCCCCTCTCTAACCTCAGCAAAGCCGGAGGTCCTGGAGGGAGGCAGCGATTTGCGCTTGCTCTGGCAAGTGCTGCGGAGCACCGTCGTGATGGAGAGAGGCAGGGAATGACGGAGCAAAAACCAGTGTTTGGGGGTTTTAATTAAACAATAATAAATGCAGGGCAGGGCGTCTGCTGGGGATTAATGGGAGGAGCTGATGGTACCGCAGAGGGACCTGAGCACTCATTAATCCCCAGGATAGGCCCTGTGCTGAGGTTATTACCGTTATAATCTGGAAATGAGAGAGAGCACACACAAGTGTGTGGATTTGTTAAGGGTGAAGCTGTCTCTGTTGGTCTATGCAATGCATTTTTGGAGGATTATCATCCTGTCCCTAGCCGATTTTCTTACCTGAGTCATCATCCTATGGCCCAGTCAGTTTTTGACTGCCTTTTTTTGAGTAAAGTGTTTTTACTTTAGCCTTTATAAAGTATTTTTCTCCTGGGAAACCAGATGAAGAGAGAAGTCGCGTCTGAACGCAGATGTCTTGGACATGTTTGTGCTAGTGGTGCTTAACACTTCATCAAGGGCATCTCAAGGACCTGGACCAGTGAAGGGCTGCTCCCCACCTCTAAGAGGGAGGGACACCAGCAAGCTCACCCCCATTGGAGAGGGACCCTCCGGTTGCCTGGGACGCACATCGCACACTGGTTAATGCAAGCTGCAGCCAAGACTGACCTCTGGGGACAGAGGGACCACAGTGTCCAGACATTAAATCCTTCAGACCTGGTGACAGTTTCCAGCCTGGACTTTGCTACTCCTTGGCCTTAGCCTCAGACGCCTGCTTGGGCACAGGCCTGGGTCAGTCTGTAGAGATGCTGAGTTGCTATTGCAATCTTTTCCCTTCATAGAGAATAAATTCTCAAAAATCTGTCCTTTAGGTAATCTGGAGTGCTCAGGGGCTGAGACACCCTTCCGAGAAGCCCATCCCACGTAAGAGTCTGCTTCACCTCCTCCCGTTTTGTACTTGAGAGATTGTTGAGAGGTTGTTTAAGCCTTGAGAGACTGTTTAAACCAAACTGCTCTGGTGAAAACCTCAGGAATGCCGTAAAGACAGGTCCTGGCTGAGCTTGAGCTCCCCGCGGCCGGCCTCTGCCGGGGCTGCCCAGCTTGGGGCCTCATCTGCTGTCCCTAGTGCAGGCGATGAGGAGGCTGTCCCTGCCCTCGGCATCGTGCTCCCCCCGCCAACGGCTGCTGCCGTGCTGCAGCCCCTCTCCCCCGCCGTGGCAGGACCTCTTCCCGCAGGTCCCGGCCAGGCACGTCCACGACGGCCCCGCCACGGTGCTCGGAGGAGCTCAGCCCTTGCATGGCTCCAGGTTATTCCCAATACTGACTGGAGGGATGGGGGCGGTTAACCCAGGTGGGTTCTGGGAATTACTGCATTTCGATGCCTTCAGACTCTGTTCCTGCAAATCCTGCTCCATGTGACAGAGGAGCTCCAGAGACAGCGACCCGTCGTTCCCAGGGCTGCATGGCAAAAGGGACCGGTCTGTGCAGTGGAGCAGAAGGGGAAGCGGCCGTGCAGCCTGAGCCGTCTGCTGCTTTAGGTTACGCTCCTGCTGTCCTTGCTTTCCAGCTGCCCGAAGCCTTTTGTCTCAGGCTGTCGCCCTCCCTCCCACCTCTGCCCTGGGAGGAGGTAGGTCAGTCTTCTGCAAGTCTTACACCTCTGCGGTTTTGCTGCGGGGAGCACGGGGCGGCGAAGAGGGCATTGCCCAGTTTGCGCATTGCCTCCTGGGAGCCTGAGGCTTGCTGCTTTTTCTTTTCCCTGCAAGGTCTTGTTCCTCTCCTAACTGCATGTCCTTCTCCTGAGGTGCCTGAGGCCTCCCGGCTTGGATGCTATGGTGTCTCGTGCTGCTGTGGTCTCCTGCAATGAAAGCAGGGAGGTTCGGTTTGGAGACAGGTGACAGTGAGCTTTATTTCGCACCCACTGCTGCGAAGGCACGTCCGTGCCAGGGCTGATCTCGGCGGGCTGCCCCGCACCTCTTGGCTGCTGTAGCGGAAGAGGCTGCAAAGTCCTCTTCTCCCCTTGATGAGTCCTTGCAGGCCTGCTCTGCACAGCCGGACTGAGCTCCCAAAGCCCTGTGATCATCTCTGGGTGTCCCCAAATCGCTCACTCTTACAAGCTGAACGGTTTAACGAAATCCAGCCAGGATCAGCTTTTCCCTAGCCGCAGGGTACGGGATAGTACCGTCGATGGCCCAGTTAGTTTCTGCAGCATCCGGTGCAGCCAAGCAGCTCTCTGTCGCCTTCTGGAATCTGAGACCTTTCTGTGCCTTGGGGTCTCGGGCCAAACCGACACAAGAGCAAGGGCCAAATGGTAGAAATTGCCATTAGTTCCACCAGCTCTGTTTTTACTAGCAGAGAAACCAGCCCCTCGTCTCTGTGCTCTTCCCACTGTTCACAGCTGAGCAGTACGTGGGTCCCCAGAGCACCGGTTATAATTTGGCCCCATGTTGCACCATAAAGAAAGTCTGGGAAGAGGCGGGGGGAAAGCATCTTTATATATGTACATATATGCACATATAGATGTGTGTGTGTATAAAAATGTTTAGCAGAAGCCAGTGCTTCATCCAGCACAACCCCCAAGGGTTAATCACAATAAACAGAAAAGGGAAATAATTTCTGCTAATGTGGGTGGAGGCGTTGCTGTGATGGAGGATGAGGCCGACGAAGGCCAGAGCTCAGTCTCGTGCCATCTTTCCCCCAGCCCAAAGCTGGGCTCTGCCAGGGGCGTGGAGAGCCCCAATGACTTGTAAAGACTCGTCGGGGACCTGGCGAGGAGCGCTCAGCCCTCAGTGCCTCGGCCGCCTGCCAGCACCAGCCCGGGACCTCGAGGCATCGCTCCGACTGCGTGGCAAGAGCCGGGGAAGGGCACGATGCTCCCGTGCTGGGATGGGAGGGCGGCAAGGCTCGGCACTGCGAGGACGGGCTCGGGGACAGACGGACAGATGGATGGACACACTGCTTCGTTAGCGGGATATAGGCGTGCGTTGCAAATGAAAGGGAACCTTTCGCTTTCTCCCATTTTGGGCCCGTAAAAGAGGCGCTGGCAGAGTTATTTGGCAGGTTGTAGCCGGGAACCCGGGGCTGAGCACGTGGCCCTTTGCCGGCCGGGCTGCGCCGTCCCGGCCCCACGGCCTCTCCCAGGTCCCCAGGGCGGGAAGAGGAGGAGCGAGAATAAAGCGCGCCTTGCTTTCCGATAGCAGGATGTGCAATTTTATCACATTTTACTGCATTTTGCCCTGGCAGCTTGTCACCAGCCAGGCTGTTAAAATTCCCTTGAAAAATGAGGGATCCATGGCAAATTACTGATTGCAGGATAGGGGAGGTAATCCTGCCGCGGACGATGGACGGCTCCGACGCTGCAGCGCCGGGTGCCCCGGGAAGCCCAGCGAGCGGTGCGGGCGGCACCGTGCTGCGGGACCCGCGCGGCAGTGGGGCTCTTAGGGGCACGCGGACAGACAGACGGACAGTCAGGCTGCATCGGGTGCGGGACGAAAGGACGGACAGGAGCGGCAGCAGTCCCCATCGCGGTCATGTCCGGAGCGTGGATTACGCAGCACGCGGGCAGTCACGGTGTCCCCCGGTGCCAGGGTGCCCTCGGCTCGTCCCCAGCTGGATGAGGCCACCGGGGACAGGAGGGACTGGGGCAGCGATGCTGGTGGGAACCGCATGCGGGTCCCAGCCCTGACCCATCCCCAAGCCAGGGGAGTGAGGACAGCGGACGAGGGGGCAGATGCTGCTGGGGCCATAATGCCGCACCTGGGCATTGAATTGCATCCCTCCCCACCAGCGAAGGCCGTTAGGAAGGTGGCCAGATAAAACGGCATCGAAAGGAAGGGCAGACCTCTTGGAAAAGTTAAAATAAACCAGGAATAAAGGCACTTGTGGCAATTCAAAGTGCTGCTTCATATATTTGACCACACCGATCCTTAACAAAAGAAAACCCAGGCTCATTACATAGAAACATCAAACCAGCCAAGATAATTATCTCTAATTAGTGCTAATTTAAAAGTGAAGTCTTTTCTATGGCTGGATTGTTGCATATTTCATTAGTTCATTAGATGCCGAACAGACAATGCAGATAAGAGAATCAGTTCAGCGGGACGATACGAATTTCATCCTCGCTTCAGCAGAAGCAGCTCGGGGGTCTTCGCAGCACAGACCGTGCGCTGGGCAGCGCGGCCCAGGCGGGCAAGCCCGGGTGGCTCAGCGGTTCATCCGCTGCGGAAAGTCCATTGAACACTGTGTTAGCTTGGTGGAAACAAAAAAAGGGGGGGGTGAAGGGGAGAACAAGCAGTTTGTCAGCCCGCTCTATTATCCTGCTGTCTCTGCAAATATCCATCAGCTCCGGGCGTCTCTCAGTGCCTGGCTGGGGAAGCAAAGGGCAGCGCACCGCAGCTTCACCCCCGTGAAAGTGGAAAGTCACCCAGCCGGGGAAGAGGCACCAGGCGAGAACATGCGTTGGGCCGTTATTGATCCTCCTGCAAGCTGGGAGGAGCAGGAGCAGATGCAGCCGCTGTGCCAACGGGGGCTTGTGTCGCCTTCCCAGAGCCCGCTGCCCAGCTTAGCCTCCTTAGGCCGGACCCTCCAGCGGGGTGGGCGAGCGCAGCTCCCAAGGCTTTTTGCCTGTACGAGCCAGCAGAGAATCTCACCCAGGCGTGTCAGCAGTGCGGGACGCGCTGACCCTGCCACCGCGCCGCTTCCCAGAAGCAGCCTCTGGCTCTAGCGCGGCCCCGGGGCAGATCGACCCTTGGAGCAGGGGTCCCCCGGGGAACCGCTGTGCCGTTGGGAGACCCTCTCCTGGCCTGCTGCTAGTCAGTGGGGAAGAACTGCCCGACCCGTGCGCATGTCCTCCGCTTTGTGCTCCCTCTTTCTTCCCCAGGTCTGGATGAAATAGGGGACAGATGATGGTCCTACCTTCCTCCAGCTGCCCCAGGTCTATCTGATCTGGCCCTTTGGGTTTTATCCGTAGGAGCAGTCTTCTCCATCACCTTTTCCGTGTCTTGGCAGACCTGCTGGCTCTGCAGCAAGCCCTTCCTCCGAGCACCACCAGCGCACGGCCCTCGGCTCTGCCGCGTGCCACGGCGGGGAACGTCACGGTGCCTGGGGAAGGCACTCTCGTGTCAGAGGAGCCAAAAAGCGGGGAAGGCGAGAGGCCAATGTTATTGGGGAAACAAACAGCTGGTTTGTAAAATGCTGAATTTTCAAAACCTCGCTCAGGCTCGCGCCGGAGCTGGGTGCTGCGGGGCTTGCGGTGAGCCC